>NW_028129178.1:1250000-2500000 GCF_055761805.1 Camellia sinensis | reverse complement strand
TGTTCTGACCTCTTATTGCATTTTTCTTCGTCTAAGCAGGGCTGCTCTTCATCTTCATAGGTATAGGTCCATTGATAAGCTAGGCCAGGGCAGTCAACTCTTGCTATGGAGAGGTCCTGAAGAAATTGCTGAATAATGACTTGCTCGTTATTTCTGTTATCTTCGGCTAAGGTGTAAATATAGGGTTTTAGGTCTTCTATTGCTTGGCTTTTCTCACAAAGAGATCGAATGATAGAATGCCTAAAGAAATATATTCTAGCACTCAATTGATCAAATTCCTCACTGGTGAGTTGTTTGATTTCGGGGCTCGGTAAGGAGGCAGGTGTTCTTTCTGGAGCTAATTTTTTAAGCTGGTTGGTTAGGGTTCGAACGGTTGCTCTCAATTGTTTTCTTCATCTCGGAGCTGGTCTAGCTCTTCACTGACCTTCTTGCCTTTATCCATAATTTTCTTGAAATTTCTGGAAAGGCCTTCACAATGTCTGCACATCCGAGAGAGAATTTTGAGAATCTATCTGAGGGTTAGAACTACTACTGCCTGTACTACTGCTTCCAATTATCTGGCTAACTGGAACTCAACTGGTAGCAAGGATGGTTGACCTCATCTTGCTCAATGTGTCCAGGTAATCTTTAGCTATCTGGCTAATAAAGTAACTGGTTCCTATTTGTCTTCGGGCATAGGTACTGGCTGACTCAAAATCATAAAATCCTTTAAACTGGGGTATAGGAAAATTTTTAACTAAGGGTTCTACTTCTACCCAGCCATGGTAAATTCCAGGCTTGGTTCCTTTAGCTACTACGTAGAAAGAAAAATTTTTTGACAAAGGTTTATTTTGGATTTTTGAAAAATATATATTGAGAGAGTTTAGGGCTAAAAGGCGTTTAGCTGGATGGTTCTGACTGGTCCAAAGGATATCTAAAAGACACTGTTAAACTGGGTCTAACTCAATCCCTGTTAAAGGTCTGAACTTGGTTCTGCCTTCATGAATGGGAAGAGAAAATCCCCCAAAGTTCATGGTTTTGCTGTTCTCCATTATCTGCACAAAAATTAAACTGGTTATCTTCTTTTTCTAAATAAATTTTCTTACTTAACCAATCTGTTAACCTATTATCACTTTCTTTAATATGTTCAAACTCTACTTTATATCCTTGTCCTACTACACAATCTAAAAATTTTGCCCATCTTCTAGTACTTAATTTACACTCGTTAAGTTTATTATGAAATCTAACTATTGCTTCACAATCTGTTCTAATTGTAAAAGGTTTGTGTAAAAATAATCTAAATTTATTTATTGCGTATATTACTCCTAATATTTCAAAATCTAAGCTGGTCATGGTTGTATCTTTCTCTTTAAACTTTCCAGAACTGTATCTACAAATGCGTTCTTTATTTTTACTATCATACTTACTAGGTTTAGCTAATAATATTGTTCCCCATCCTAATTGACTTGCATCTGTTTCTACTACTATATATTCTGATTCTAAGGGGAGTTGTAGGTCTAGTAATTTTTACATATGTCTTTAATTTTTGTAACTAGAGCTATATCTTGCTGATTGAAATATTTCTGTCCTGTGGGAGTGGTCTTACTATAAAGGGGTCCTATTATTTTACTAAGGTTAGGAATATACATTCGTGCGTAATTTAAAATTCCTAAAAATGATTGAAGTTGTGTTGTATCTTCTAATTTATTTGGATAATCTAAAATTTTCTTGACTATATGAGGCTGTAACCTAATTTTTCCATCTCCTAGCTCCGTTCCTAAAAAATTCTATACGAGGTTTATTTCATACCATATTTTTCTTGGTGATTATTATTCCATTATTTATGAATTCTTCTAATGCTATATACGAATGATCTATGTGACTATTTTTATCTGGACTGAATACTAATATGTCATCTATGTATACCAGTATGAAACTATATTTATTAAATATGCTATCCATCTTACGCTGAAATATGGAAGGTGCATTTTTTAGTCCAAAAGGCATAACTAGGCATTCATAATGTCCTTGTGGGCAACAAAAGGCTGTCCAAGGTATGCTTTCCTTTTCCATTTTTATCTGCCAAAACCCTGACTTACAATCAAATTTGCTAAAAATTTTTGCTGTCTGTATTCTATTTATGAGTTGATCTTTATCTGGTATATTATATTTATCATCTTCTGTATTGTCATTTTATCTTTTATAATTTATAACCATTCTAGCTTTTCCTCTCTTTATCTCTGCATGATTTCTAACCATAAATGATGCACTCCTATGACGGCTATTACTAGGTCTAATTACTCCTAAATCTAGTAATTCTTTAATCTATGTTCTAAATTCTTCTATATCTGCTGGCGTATGATCTATTTGTGCTGAGGTAATCCTATAATCTGTATTTTTTATATCTAAACTGGCTAAAATTTTATTTCTCTCCCAATATTTTATGGGTTGTTCTCCTAAAATCTCTGTTGTTTCAGCTAATCTTATTATCTCATCTAAATCATTTTCTGTTCTTCTGTATATCGGTTTTTTCTTTAGTTTTCCTATTTTTGCAAAAATTAATTCTAAGTTAACTATTTCTTGAAGATCTTCTAAGTTCCAATAGTCTCCCTTATCTTCAAAATGAAACTCTTCAAAATCTTCTAACTCATAATTTTCTATGTCTAAATTTTCTAAAGAAGTATTTGCTATCTCATTAGGTGTATACTTTTGTGCTAGCTCGGGAAAAATATTTCTACTAGGAAAGAAAAAACTAGCGGGAACTGAATCTACTCTTATGGGACCACCATGCTTCGCACGCAACTCTGATGAATGGGCTATGGTGCTAAGGGCATATGCTGTGGGTGTATTAACAGTTCGTTTGAAGAAACTAATGTTGTTTTGGCTGATGAACATGCCGCCTTGTAAACTAAGTATGAAATTAAGTCCTAAAATGGAAGGATGATTCTGTCGGGTATTGCCAATCCAAACTTGAGGTAAAGGAAACCATTCTATGTGCTGATCTTGAGAACCTAGATGATGAAAACTAATCTGTGTGCCATTAATGCAATGTGTATATGTCTGTTTAGTGCCCTCGGCGATACTGACTAAAGCTGGGGTTGTTACAGCTGTGCTCCATCCTGGTGGAACTACGTGTTGTTCAATGTATGATTTACTGGCTCCTGTATCTATCATGGCATCTATACTAAGAGTTTTTTCTACAAATTTAATTTCACAAGAGATTTCAACTAAATTTGACTTGGATATAACAAGATAATTAAATGGTAAATATGTATTATTTGGTTGTGCCTGAGAGTATTGACTAAAGGGTTGAGAATCAACTAGGTTGAATAATTCTAAGAATTCATATGTTCTTCAATTAATTTATCTTTTAAAGGGTATTTAGTATGAAACTGTTCTAACTATTGTTTAAGCTACCTATTTTCTAAATCTAAACATTCTATGTCAAAACTAGTCTTAGTTTCTATTTCACGTATTTGAAGTTTAAGTTCTCTTATTTGTACTTCTAATTCTGTATTTGTTAGACGTAATTCGCTGCTTTCTATACTTTGATCACCTAAAAGCTCGTTGTTATTTCCTGATGTTATCTTATGTGTCATATTTAATTTTTTGAGGCAGACTATACAATAGGTTATACTACATAATAAACACTGAGCTCTCTTATCTTTAGCTGGAAACCAATTACAATAGCTGCATCTAGTAGTATCAAATCCTAGTCCTATTTGAAAATTATGCTGACATTCAGTATCTGCATTACATTCCATCATAAAGAAAGTATCTCGAGAAGGAGTCATTCCTATTTATTGGTTGAGTTGTCCTAAGAGATTATCTACATCTGTATCACTTTCTGAATCACTATCTGAGCTTATGGTCTCTAATTGATACTCATAATCGCTAACTATGCTATAGATTTCTGAATCATCACTATTTATACTGACTATATCTTCTTCTAAGTCTTCTATAATATGTAGTCTTTCTATCTGCTTATTAGTATTAGGTCTCTGTCTTTTTGGGCAGGCTTTTGCAAAATGATTGGGTTCTCCACATATAAAACAATTGCATTTTTTACTATTGGGTTTTCTAACATATCTTTGTTTTCTTTTATCTTTTTCATCGTTTGGTAATCTCTTATAAGTTGTCCTATTAAAGGTTCTACTTTTTCTAATGAATTTCTGTTTTTTTTCCATGGTTTTCTATATTTTTTCTTCCAATATTTTTCTTTTCTATATTTTCCATATTTTTTGTAATTTTTCCTATTATATTTATCTTCATATTGTTGAGGAGTATATATTACATTATTTCAAAAACCATAATTTTGTTTTTTCAAATCTTTTTGTATTTTAACCTCTATACATTTTTCTCTGAGTTTATAAAATGTAAAAACTATTCTAGGTCCTATTCCTAAAGTTCCTCTTATCTTTAATTCTCCTGTGGCTATTTTTGCTGGTAAACTTGCATAATAAATTGACCATTTATTTTCTATCTCTCTTCCTAGTTCTCCTGGTAATTTTCTAAAATATTTATTTCCTATTTCTTCATCAAAACTTTTTCCAGTTCTTGCTGCTATGGCTAAGTATTCTCTACTAAAAGGTACAATATTTTTCCAACTTCCTAATGTTATCTGGTCTAGTTCAGTCAATGCTACACTTTGAGCGGAATCATTTCCTCTAGAAGGGTCATATATCCTACAAGTATTTCTTTAATAAAACTAGTAAAATTCCACGGGTTATTTCCTAATTCTTTAAGCTGTTTAATTGTTTCTTCATATTTTCCTTTAAAGGTTAAATAAATATTATAAGCTGAATCTCCTAAAAGTGTCTCCATATATTCCCACATATCTGTTGATTCGTAGGGACTGGTCATCCATGCTTTTACTGCATCTTTTTCCCATCTTTCTATTACTTCGTGCCATACCTGAGGGTCGAATCTGGCTAAATCTAAAAGGGTTCCTTGATTATTGACTGGCTGTAATTGTATACTCATATCTAATTGTCTATGCTTTCCATGAAACCGATAGCTCTTATTTGGATCTGCGTGACTTCGTCATGAACTGGCTAATGGTCTTCTTCCTCCTACTGCATAATGCATTGGTCCTACGGGATCTCCTATAGTTGGTTGTGGGTTACTAGTGCTTGTGCTTTCTGTATTCATATAAAAAGTATCTTCTAACCTAGATTGTTTTGGTATTTTAAATATTTTACTAGGATGTATTTTATCTTCTATGATATCATCTACATATTCTGTATGGAATTCTTGATCTAAGAATGACACTGCTTCATCATAGGTATCTCCTCTTGCAAAGTATTCGAAATATCTAGCATCTAATATTTTATTCATGTCTTCTAGGGTGAAATTTTCTAAATTTATCTCATCAATATTATATATCTTATTTTGTGATATTGTTTTTTCTTCTGTTATTACATAAAGCTGATTTATTTCACTACGAATATCTTGATTTTCTTCCCTGTCTATACTGCTAAATTCATCATCTTCAGATTTTTCTGGTGTTACATAGGTATACTGAGTAAATCTTACCGCATAATTTCCATCTGCTGTCTGATATAATAAATTATCTTGAGGGGCTAATCTCTTTTGTCCTAGAAAGTCTCCTAGTTTCCAATCTGGTGCTGCATTATCTTCAAAACTAAATTTTTTAGCTGGTAGTGCTTTTTCCTTTTGCGCCTAATAACATAACTATTTGGTCATTTGTAAGTCTATAGTGAGTATTACTTTCTGAGACCGCTAAGCCTAAAAATCCTGTGCAAACTAAAAAATTCTTTTCTCCTTTTTTCATTTTGTATCCCCTACTTTTTATTGCTATCTTTATCTTTTTATGAAAGGTTGAGGTTGGTAATAAAAAATCTGGTGTAAAATAAACTATACCTCCTTTTGAATTCATAATTAATTCATAGCTGACTAAAATACTCTGTCCTACATCATTAAACCTATCATCATAAAGACATACAAAGACTTTAGTTCCTAAATTTTCTCTAGTTAAAGCCTTAACTCCTACTCCTACTAATCCTAAGTGAGTCATTTTAAGGTGTTCATTTAATGCATATTTATAGCTTTCTCTTTCTATTAAATTTAGCTCTATTTTTTCATCTTCCTGAGTTACACTAATCATTTGTTCACCATAATATTTAAATAAGTATTGTTTTTTATGGATTTTTCCTAATTTATATACATATTTAGCTGGAATTAATTCTAACTTTTCTTTCTTAAATTTTTCTATTTATTGTTCTACATCTATAAATTCTTCTACCGTAATATCTTCATCTTCGTTATGCTTTTTGCTACTACTTCCTTTTATTAGCTGTTTAAACATGTTTATTTTCTGTAAATTCTACAGGCTGGTTTCCTAGGTAATTTAAGCTTTTCAAAATATCTAGTTATATCTTCCTCGTTTACCTGAGATTGAAGTCTATTAGTTTGTCCTTCTACTCCTTTTCCTTTTTGAAGTATTATTTTTTCTAAAGAAGCTAAATGATTTTCTAAGCTATGTAGTTGTTCTGATAAATATTCAAATTAGTCATTAACCATTATGTTACTAATAATCTCATATAAGGTAATTTATTTATTTATAATTTATTCATTAACCATTATGTTACTAATAATCTCATATAAGGTAATTTATTTATATATAAGGTAATTTATTTATTTATAATTTATTCATTAACCAATATGTTACTAATAATCTCATATAAGGTAATTTGTTTATTAATGATTTATTCATTAACCGTTATCTTACTAATAAAGTAATTTATTCATCAACCGTTATCTTACTAATATATAACGTAATCTGCAAACATGGTAAAAAATTATTAAAAAACTCCCACGGAAAAAAAAAATCCCTACACAGACGCAAGTAGAGAGAGACAGAGAGAGAGAGAAAAAAAAAACAGGGGGTCCCACTACAAGACTCCTATAATATTTTAAAAAATATTCTAATAGTTCCACAATCTTGACTCTTTAAATTTTGCAAATCCTTCAAGAACCTGCCTAGAAGCATCACTCCATGAATAATTGGCGCTCGAGCAGAAAAAGACAAAATCTGTAGAAGATAAAGCTTCTCCTCGAATATCAGAAGAATGCACGCTAAGAAAAGATAAAAAAGATTCTGTAAATATTTTGTGTCTGTAGTTATTTGAGTCTGTCAGTGATAAGGATTTTCCTTCACTCACTACTTTAATAAAGTAAAGATAACTCCTACCCTGCTTTATTAAAGAAAAGCTGTGAAAATTTTTATACTTGTCTTGTAAAAAATTATAGTGTCAAAATTTTGTTAAAAAAGGAGGATTGAATGATATGCGATCGGGCCCAAAGCAGTACTCGATATCATTATCTTTATCCTTTATTGATAAAATTCATCTATGTCTAGAATAGTGATTGAGTTAAGCGTAGAAAGTTTGCTTAAAGTTGCATATATAGCTTGTCCTTATTCAATTTTCAAAAAAGCCTAAGTATAGGCTAGCCTAGGTTTTGACTCCTTAGGATAATTTAGACGTAGGCAAAGATTTGAAGCTTTGTTTTATTTTCTTTTTGAGTTGTATAAATTGGCATGTTTGCCAACGGAAGAAGTAGAATGAAAAAACACCCCTTCACTCTGCGTTGTAAAAATTTCCAACCCCTCTCAAAAAACCTCTAAGTGTACTAAGTTTTTATAGCGATCCCGGGTTTACCCTTGTTGTACAGTGATCCGGACATGTGTCCGTGGATGTTGGTAGTTGTTTATTATCTTGTTACATCCTTTTTACTTCGTATTTGAGTTATAGGATGTGTTAGGCAAGTTTGTTACAGGTTGGTTGAGTTTAGAAACCAAAACTAGTTGCCCAGATTTTTGCCTGTACGCTCGAGCGGGGGTTTTGGCGCTCGAGCGGGGAATACACCCATCCAGTATTTCTTGTGCAGTGTTGTACGCTCGAGCGTGGTATTGGCCGCTCGAGCGAGGTTGGCTGAGTGCCGCTCGAGCGTAAAGTTGGAAGCTCGAGCGGAGGCCTGGTTCTGTATAAATGCTGGGAGAGTGCATCCGGCGCTCGAGCGGAAGTTTGGACGCTCGAGCGGGAGTCTGTGAGTGACGCTCGAGCGGGGTGTTTTACGCTCGAGCGGGAGACTGGGTTTAAGTCCCGAAAATTGTGACTTTTCAAATCACTTTTTACTTTCTCTTCTCTCTCCTACTTTTCCAAAAACACCATTGTTGAGCCTCTCACTCTAGAACTCTACCTTCTCTCTAGGTTTTGATCTAGTAGGAGTGATTTGCTCACCTTTGGCCTTTACAAAAAAGTTGTTGATCGTCGAGGGCTACATTTTAATCTGAAAATTTCGGGTTTTGGAGCACGTTGGGTTTTGTCATCTTCTCCTTTGGGGCTCCGAATTTGAGGTAGGGATATCCTACTCCTCTCTATGGATTTTGTCTTTAAATTTTAGTATTTTGAGATGTTGGGGTTGGTTTGGTAATTTTGTGAAAGTTTGGGGCTTTTGTGCAATTTTACAGAAGTTGGGGTTTTATTCATAATAAACCTAGATGCATGTTTGGCATAGAGAAATGGAATGAATGTTAAATCATTGATGAAAATGGGACCTAAGGATTGAAATGTTAATTATGTGAATTGACCTAATTACATTGTTTAATTAATTGGGATAATTAATTGAGAAGAATGAGGAAATGAAATGTTGATTGAATATCCATTGTGCATTTATTTTCTGTTTAGAAATAACTACTTTGGGCTATCGGTGGAGGATAGTCGTGATTGTTGTAGACAATGCATGATGATTAGGTAAACGGAAACTAATCAATGGAATGTGTCATGGAGCTTGACAGTTGATAGAATACATTAACTACATGTATTGAGTGATTGTATATAGAACCAATGTGTTTGTATACGTTATGTGTAGAGGAGGAGATGGGGGATGTACTCCGCGGTTTAGGGGAAGATAGGGGATGTACCTCTAAACCGGATAGTGTTGGGAGAAGATAAGGGATGAACTCCGTAGATACAGCTCATATGCTTATCTAAAGAAGTGAAGATAGAGCTTATATGCTTATCTTTGTGATGTGTGGATATAGCTCATATGCTTATCTGTGGATATTGTGGTTACACTTATCTGTTGTAGAATGTGGATATAGCTCATATGCTTATCTGTGGATATTGTGGTTACACTTATCTGTTGTAGAATGTGGATATAGCTTATATGCTTATCTGAATGTGGGATATAGTTTTTGTACATATCTGTGGAAATGAAGATAGAGCTAGCATGCTTATCTGTTGAAAAAGAGAAAATGAAAGGTAACTTGGACTCATAAGTCGTATGACATAAATATGTGATTTATGTGAATGTATCAGTGTTGGCCATCTATCAATTGCTAATATTTTAGTCATTGTTCATGGTTGGTTTAGTGTATCTCTACTGGGCTGTGGCTCACCCTATATGGGAATATCATTTTCAGGTACAGGTAGCATGCCACCTCCAAGGACATAGCTTGTGAGGCTAGAGGTGGACATACGTTTGTCGATATCTTTTTGATGTATTACATGTAATTTCAAGCCAAGGGCTTAACGTGTATGAGTTAGTACTCTTTTGATGTAACCAAGTTTTAACTTGGAAAGTTGTAAGCCCGTAGGGCATTTTGCTTTTGTTGTTAACATGTAATACTTTTGTAATGAAACACTGATGAATAGAAGAATGTGGTTATTTCATATGTTAATGAATGTCTTATTTGATGTGTTTATTGTTATTATTTTGAGGGCATTACAACTTGGTATCAGAGCGTACCGGGTTCGAATACTTTGGGTACGTGGGAAGTGATTAGTATCACAATGGGTTTGTCTCGCTTGATAGAGACTTAGATGTAGTATCATATGCTATGTGCTTAATTGATAACATGCTTATGTGACTATGTGGGTATGGGATTTAATTTCTAGGATGTTGATTGGATCCTTGAGTTTCTGGGAATCTTGTTGGAAAAGCACTTGATCAATGCTATTTCTAACCGGAACTCTAGTAACGTCTCGGGACTATCATTATCCGGAAATGAAATTCGTAAGTGCTTATGTGTTTATGTGCTTATGTGGAGTGAATTACAATTGTCCATGCATTAGGACGAGAGTGTTTAGTTTCAGCACATTTGTGAATGTGCTAATGTTCTGTGTTACCTTTATTAGGATGTCAGGACGAGGAAGAGGTGCTAGGCGAGGTAGACCTGCGAGACAGGAAGCACCGTTACCGGGGGAGATTCCGGCAGTGCAGGAGGGAGTTGGTCAGGCCAGTGTGGCTGAGCCAGTGGGTCAGCAGGCTATGGGTGCCTTGGCGAGAGAGATAGCAGGAGCTTTGGGTATTCTTAGAGCTGGGAATCAGGCAGCTGAGGCAGGGCCTTCCTTCTTGAAGAGGGAGTTTTTCTGGTCTAATCCGGATGAGTTTGTCGGGGATCCGAAGGAGCCACTGAAGGCTGATGAGTGGCTAGAGCAAATGAGTAAGACGTTCGAGATGCTTGGCATCGAGGACGGAGCACTGAAAGTGACCTTGGCATCCTTCCAACTGAAGGGAGATGCGGGTCAATGGTGGAAATACGAGAAGGCTCGTGTTGGTGGTACTTGGGAGGCGTTTATAAATGCTTTTCAGGAGAGGTTTTTGTCTGCAGCAGCTAGGGAGAAGCTGAGGGATCAGTTTAGCCGGCTTTATCAGCAGGGCTTGTCAGTGGCCGAGTTTGAGGCTACTTTTACCAGTCTGTCCAGGTTTGCGCCTGAACTGGTGGCGTCTGAGGAACGCCGTTGCTATGAGTTTGAGCGGAAGTTGAGGCGGGGCCTCAAGCTGAGAGTTGGTGGGTCTTATATCCGGGAGTATAGACACCTAGTGGACGCTGCAGCTCATATGGAGCTCATGATGCAGGAGGAGGATGAGGGGCAGAGAGGCTCCAAGAGGAGCCAAGATGGCCAGGGTGATGGCAGGAGGCAGAAGGGTTCTAACCCTCAGCAGTCGCAGGGTGGTGTTGCTAGATCGACCTTCCCAGTGCCGAGTGCAGGTTCCGGGAGAGGTGGTCAGGGGGAATTCACCTGTTACAAGTGTGGCCAGTTGGGTCACAAGGTTTCTGTTTGCCCGCAGAAGGGTGGGGGTCAGAGAGCTGCTTCTTCTTCAGCTAGACCGCAGAGTCAGAGTTTGGGCAGGGGGCAGCCCTTGACTTGTTATCAGTGTGGACAGCCTGGGCACCTGAAGAGGTTTTGCCCGCAGTTGAGTGCCACTTCGAGAGTGTCTGGTTCCAGGCAGACGCAGGGTTTTCAGCCAGCTCAGTCTGTGCAGGCCTCGAGGGCCAATCCGGGAGCTTCGTCATCCCAGTCAGTGCAGCAGTCTTTTGCTCCGAGAGGTGAGCAGGTAGACCAGGGGCCTACGGGGCGCGTGTATGCTGCTACCGCGCAGGACTTAGTACCAGCTCCATCAGTAGTGAGAGGTACTTTTCTGTTTTGTAACTCGGTTGCTAGTGTGTTGATAGACACGGGTGCATCTCATTCTTTTGTATCTGCTGCATTTGCATCTGTTTTGGAATTGGAGTTAGCACAGTTAGCATCTCCTATTTGTGTGGTATCGCCTTTGGGTGGTGAGTTGATCTTGAAACAGGGTGTTAGAGGATGTGATATTGAGGTCGCCGATTATAGGCTTCCTTTTCCATTTGTTGTCATGCCCATGAAGGGTTTTGATGTTATTTTAGGTATGGACTGGTTATCGTCATACCGGGCTGTTATCGATTGCTACCGCCAGAGGGTCACGTTATGTACCTTGAGCGGGGAGTGGTTCCATTTCTTGGGAGACCGGGTTGGTAGTGTTTTGCCACCGGGGTATGATTCGCGAGGGCGAAGTGAGCTTAGTAGTCTACTGGCTAGCGTTGAGACTGGTGAGTGTGATGAGACCCAAGTTATATTGCCGAGGGTGGTTTGTGAGTATTCGGATGTCTTTCCCGAAGATCTTGTTAGTTTGCCACCTCATCGAGAGATAGAATTCTCTATTGATTTAGTGCCCAGCACGGCGCCGATTTCTATGGCACCTTATCGTTTTGCTCCAGCAGAGTTGGTTGAGTTGAAAGTTCAGCTCCAGGAATTGCTCGATAAGGGCTTTGTTCGCCCTAGTGTTTCGCCGTGGGGAGCACCGGCCCTCTTCGTTAAAAAGAAAGATGGTGCCTTGAGATTGTGTATTGACTACCGGAAGTTGAATCGGGCTACGGTTAAGAATAAGTACCCTATGCCCCGTATAGATGATTTGTTCGACCAGTTGAAGGGTTCCCGTTGTTTCTCTAAAATAGACTTGAGATCGGGTTACCATCAGTTGAGGGTCAGGGAGGAAGATATTCCTAAGACGGCATTCCGTACGCGGTATGGCCATTACGAGTTTCTGGTGATGCCATTCGGGCTTACCAATGCACCGGCAGTCTTTATGGACTTGATGAACCGGGTTTTCCGGGAGTTCTTAGACCGATTTGTGGTTGTCTTCGTGGACGACATCCTTATCTATTCGTCTTCTGAGGAGGAGCACGAGGCACACTTGAGAGTGGTGCTTGAGCTGCTTAGAGCCCATAGGCTGTATGCCAAGTTTGGGAAGTGTGAGTTCTGGCTGAGGGAAGTCAAATTCTTAGGCCACGTGGTATCCGGGGAAGGGGTGTCTGTTGATACATCCAAGGTTGAGGCAGTGCAAGATTGGGCACAGCCTAAGAGTGTGTTTGAGATCCGCAGTTTTCTGGGATTGGCTGGGTATTACCCCGGTTTGTGAAAGATTTCTCCAGATTAGCGTCACCGTTGACTAGGTTGACTCGGAAGGGAGTCAAGTTTGTGTGGAATGAGACTTGTGAAAAGTCGTTCCAAGAGCTGAAAGTTAGATTGACCACCGCTCCGGTGTTGATTATTCCGGAGAGAGGGTTGGGTTATGCGGTTTATTGTGATGCCTCACGAGAGGGTTTGGGGTGTGTGTTGATGCAGGAAGGGAAAGTGGTAGCTTATGGCTCATGTCAGTTGAAAATACACGAGAAGAATTACCCCACACACGACCTAGAATTAGCGGCTGTGATCTTTGCCTTGAAAATCTGGAGGCACTACCTTTATGGTGAGAGGTTCGAGGTGTTCTCGGACCACAAAAGTTTGAAGTATCTGTTTACACAGAGAGACTTGAATTTGAGGCAGAGGAGATGGATGGAGTTCATCGAGGATTATGATTTTGAGTTGCACTATCATCCGGGAAAGGCCAATGTTGTGGCCGATGCCCTTAGTAGGAAAACCATTAGTGATGTAGCTTGTATAGCCATCCGGGAATGGGAGATGTTGGGAGCACTTGGCGAGTTTGATTTGCTACTGGGCGAATCTGTTGAGGCTACGGCCTTGTTTTCTGTTGTTGCGCAGCCTACACTAGTGATTAGAGTGTTAGAGGCACAGAGAGGTGACCTTGAGGTAGAATCCCTCCGAGAGAAGATCTCCAGTGGGAAAGTTGAGAAGGGTTTGACGGTGTATCCCGACCTGAGTGTGAGATACCGAGACCGTTTGTTTGTACCGGAGTCTTGCCGTGAGGAAGTACTCCGAGAGTTTCACCATTCGCGCCTTGCGGTGAATCCGGGAGGTACTAAGATGTATCAGGATTTGGGTCGCCAGTTTTGGTGGCGGGGTATGAAGAGAGATGTGGCTGTTTTCGTATCGAAGTGCCTTACTTGCCAGCAAGTGAAGGCCGAGCATCAGAGGCCAGCGGGTTTGTTGCAACCCTTGCCTATTGCCGAGTGGAAGTGGGAGCATGTCACTATGGACTTCGTTGTGGGTCTTCCGAGGACTCAGCGGGGTAGTGATGCTATTTGGGTGGTTGTAGACCGGTTGACTAAGACGGCGCACTTTATTCCTATGCGCTTGAGAGATTCGGTGGATCATCTTGCCGACTTGTATATTCGGGACGTAGTGAGATTGCACGGGGTCCCAGTGACGATCGTCTCAGATAGAGATCCTCGTTTTACTGCTAGGTTGTGGCAGAGTTTGCAGAGTGCCCTGGGCACTAAGTTGACCTTTAGTACGGCCTATCATCCTCAGACTGACGGGCAGTCTGAGCGTACTATTCAGATCCTCGAGGATATGCTTCGGGGTTGTGTCCTTGACTTCAGTGGGACGTGGGAGAGGCACTTACCCTTGGTAGAGTTTGCCTATAACAACAGTTTTCAGTCTAGCATCGGTATGGCACCGTTTGAGGCCTTGTATGGCCGACCGTGTAGGTCTCCAGTTTGTTGGGCCGAGGTGGGTGATGCACCTTTGTTGGGTCCGGAGTTGGTTAGGGAGACGACGGAGAAAGTTGAGCTTATCCGTAGGAGGCTTGTTACAGCCCAGAGTCGGCAGAAATCTTATGCTGACCGTAGAAAGAGGCCTTTGGCGTTTGAGGTAGGTGATCATGTCTTTCTGAAGATATCACCTAGACGAGGTCTGATGAGGTTTGGGAAGAGTGGGAAGTTATCCCCTCGGTTTATTGGTCCTTTTGAGATCCTTGAGAGGATTGGCGAGGTTGCTTATCGATTAGCCTACCGCCGCAGTTGTCCGGAGTGCATGACGTGTTTCATGTGAGTATGCTTCGGAAGTATGAACCAGATCCATCACATGTGTTGGATTGGACCGATTTAGAGGTAGATGAGGATGCCTCGTATGAGGAGAGACCGGTTCGGATCTTGGATAGGCGGGATCAGGTCCTGCGTGGCAAGACCATTCCTTTGGTGAAAGTCTTGTGGAAACATCACGGAGTGGAGGAAGCCACTTGGGAACGTGAGTTGGAAGTCCGAGAGAAATATCCGGACTTGCTTGTTGATATGTGATCTTGTATTTACATTTTGCATTTTGTTGAACTTAAGAGCTTTTATATATGTCTTAAGTTGTGAAACATTGAAAATGTTTGGTTTATTGGAAGTATGTTTTGGGAACTTGCCTCATATGGAAGTTGAATGTAACATTATATATGTTGATTATATTGTTGAAATTGGAAAAGATAATGCATAATGTTGATGCATGTTGAAAGTACATATGTTGTTTACATATTGTGAAATGCCCCATGGTAAGGGATGGGATGACCGGTAATGGGTCGAATTGTTGAATGTTAAAGTATAACATTGTTTAAAATGGAAGAAAACCTGTTTTTGAAAACTTGTGCTTAATTTCGGGGACGAAATTCTTTAAGGGGGGGAGGTTATAGCGATCCCGGGTTTACCCTTGTTGTACAGTGATCCGGACATGTGTCCGTGGATGTTGGTAGTTGTTTATTATCTTGTTACATCCTTTTTACTTCGTATTTGAGTTATAGGATGTGTTAGGCAGGTTTGTTACAGGTTGGTTGAGTTTAGAAACCAAAACTAGTTGCCCAGATTTTTGCCTGTACGCTCGAGCGGGGGTTTTGGCGCTCGAGCGGGGAATACACCCATCCAGTATTTCTTGTGCAGTGTTGTACGCTCGAGCGTGGTATTGGCCGCTCGAGCGAGGTTGGCTGAGTGCCGCTCGAGCGTAAAGTTGGAAGCTCGAGCGGAGGCCTGGTTCAGTATAAATGCTGGGAGAGTGCATCCGGCGCTCGAGCGGAAGTTTGGACGCTCGAGCGGGAGTCTGTGAGTGACGCTCGAGCGGGGTGTTTTACGCTCGAGCGGGAGACTGGGTTTAAGTCCCGAAATTGTGACTTTCAAATCACTTTTTACTTTCTCTTCTCTCTCCTACTTTTCCAAAAACACCATTGTTGAGCCTCTCACTCTAGAACTCTACCTTCTCTCTAGGTTTTGATCTAGTAGGAGTGATTTGCTCACCTTTGGCCTTTACAAAAAAGTTGTTGATCGTCGAGGGCTACATTTTAATCTGAAAATTTCGGGTTTTGGAGCACGTTGGGTTTTGTCATCTTCTCCTTTGGGGCTCCGAATTTGAGGTAGGGATATCCTACTCCTCTCTATGGATTTTGTCTTTAAATTTTAGTATTTTGAGATGTTGGGGTTGGTTTGGTAATTTTGTGAAAGTTTGGGGCTTTTGTGCAATTTTACAAAAGTTGGGGTTTTATTCATAATAAACCTAGATGCATGTTTGGCATAGAGAAATGGAATGAATGTTAAATCATTGATGAAAATGGGACCTAAGGGTTGAAATGTTAATTATGGGAATTGACCTAATTACATTGTTTAATTAATTGGGATAATTAATTGAGAAGAATGAGGAAATGAAATGTTGATTGAATATCCATTGTGCATTTATTTTCTGTTTAGAAATAACTGCTTTGGGCTATCGGTGGAGGATAGTCGTGATTGTTGTAGACAATGCATGATGATTAGGCAAACGGAAACTAATCAATGGAATGTGTCATGGAGCTTGACAGTTGATAGAATACATTAACTACATGTATTGAGTGATTGTATATAGAACCAATGTGTTTGTATACGTTATGTGTAGAGGAGGAGATGGGGGATGTACTCCGCGGTTTAGGGGAAGATAGGGGATGTACCTCTAAACCGGATAGTGTTGGGAGAAGATAGGGGATGAACTCCGTAGATACAGCTCATATGCTTATCTAAAGAAGTGAAGATAGAGCTTATATGCTTATCTTTGTGATGTGTGGATATAGCTCATATGCTTATCTGTGGATATTGTGGTTACACTTATCTGTTGTAGAATGTGGATATAGCTCATATGCTTATCTGTGGATATTGTGGTTACACTTATCTGTTGTAGAATGTGGATATAACTTATATGCTTATCTGAATGTGGGATATAGTTTTTGTACATATCTGTGGAAATGAAGATAGAGCTAGCATGCTTATCTATTGAAAAAGAGAAAATGAAAGGTAACTTGGACTCATAAGTCGTATGACATAAATATGTGATTTATGTGAATGTATCAGTGTTGGCCATCTATCAATTGCTAATATTTTAGTCATTGTTCATGGTTGGTTTAGTGTATCTCTACTGGGCTGTGGCTCACCCTATATGGGAATATCATTTTCAGGTACAGGTAGCATGCCACCTCCAAGGACATAGCTTGTGAGGCTAGAGGTGGACATACGTTTGTCGATATCTTTTTGATGTATTACATGTAATTTCAAGCCAAGGGCTTAACGTGTATGAGTTAGTACTCTTTTGATGTAACCAAGTGTTAACTTGGAAAGTTGTAAGCCCGTAGGGCATTTTGCTTTTCTTGTTAACATGTAATACTTTTGTAATGAAACACTGATGAATAGAAGAATGTGGTTATTTCATATGTTAATGAATGTCTTATTTGATGTGTTTATTGTTATTATTTTGAGGGCGTTACAGTTTTTCAGAGTTTCAGAGTCTGTAATATAATTCTTGTAAGTATATTTCTTATTAATATGAAGTGTGAGTAGTTTCTCTTTTTCCTTAAATATTTCAAAAGGGTAACTCTTCTATTCTAAAAATTTATTTTCTTTTTGGAAAAACTAAGTTTATGGAATGCTTGTTTGCTCATTAATATTACATGCTTTGAACCTTCGTAGTATCTGCTGTTTTCTATTTTGTTACTGAGTGACCTTAGCTGAAGAGCCCGTGTGAGCCGTGGTTAGGCGTTGAAGGGCAGATTGTAGGCAGAAAGGGAAAGGTAAAAAATGGAAAATAAAAATATACTATGTTGAACGAGGCTTAGCTTCAAGGTGGGAGTACATGTAATGAAAACAAACATTGTCTAAAAATAGTTTTTCCATAGAAAAGAATTTTAAAATAAAAGAAGCGCAACCCGTGTAGAAATATTAAGGAAATATTGTCTATAAAGAAATTTGAAAAAATCAAAATTGTATGCCTTTAGACGAAGAACTTATGATTAAAATCAAAATTAGTAGGGAACTTATACAAGAATGAGAAGATCAAATATCAAGATATCAGTTTCTTTTATCATTAGCTTCTGGCAGATCTTTAGAAAATTACAGTTTAAAAATTTCTCAGATAAATAAATAGCTAACTGTAAAACAAGAAGCCTTAAAATTAGCCATACAACAGATTGAAGACCTATTAGCATAACTGTAGAATTAATTAGATAATTCTCAGCCCAATTTCAAAATAGTGGTAGACTACTAACTCCATCACATAAAAATTGGTATCAGAGCAGTGTTAAGTTTTAGGACAGTTTAAGTTAGTTTATGCATTTTGCTTATGGTAATAGAGTAGTTTTGATTTTTGGAAATATTAGTTATAAATTTCATATTATAGTAGCTTGTAATAATTTCAAAGTAGGAGTTAATTTTGTGTATGAAAAAAGTAGAGTATCTAGATTTAGAACTCAGCAGGCATAACCATCGTCTTAGCATAGATAAAAATAAATTTCGTTGTAATTTCGAAAATACTTGTACACATCAGCTTCATAGTGAAAATAATCCTCAGCTAAATAGCATCATAGATTATTAGATTAACTTTGCAGAAAATATCAAAAAGGACATAGATAAAATTAGTAATCTTTTTATTTTATCCATAGATCATCTCCGTAATAATCGCAGTATAATTAAAGATCAAGATAAAAAATTAGATTATATCCAAGATCAGTGTAGTTCCATCCTACAAAAAAGAATAGATTTAAATTTAGAAAAAATTTCCACTAAGTTAGAAATAGAAACTTTAATTTCAGCTATAAATACTAGCAGCTCAAAGCAAATAGAGCTAGAATTTAAGCAACTAATTGAAAAAACTCATAATCAGATAAATCAAATAGTTAAACAAATAGAACAAATTAATCAAATTCAAGATAATTTAAAACAGAAATTAGAAATTTTAGAACAATTAATAAGATCTTAGTTTATGAGCAGTGATAAAAAGGCTAATGGAGATTACCAGACTATTTTAAAACAAGCAGAAGATTTTCATAATAACCCAGAAGGAATCAGTAGCTATCAAGGAATAAATCAGTCAGATAAAATATCTGTAATACAAAATAATATAGAAATTTTATTTCTTATTAGATTATGTGAAAAAATCGAATATTTATCAGAATAACTACATAGCTTAGAAAATTGTTTAGCTTCTTTAGAAAAAATAATACTTCAAAATGGAAAAGGAGTAGAGGGACAAACTAATAGACTTCAATCTCAGGTAAACGAGGAAGATATAGCTAGATATTTTGAAAAGCTTAAATTACCTAGGAACCAGCCTGTAGAATTTACAGAAAATATACATGTTTAAACAGCTAATAAAAGGAAGTAGTAGCAAAAAGCGTAACGAAGATGAAGATATTAAGGTAGAAGAATTTATAGATGTTGAACAACAAATAGAAAAATTTAAGAAAGAAAAGTTAGAATTAATTCCAGCTAAATATGTATATAAATTAGGAAAAATCCATAAAAAACAATACTTATTTAAACACTATGGTGAACAAATGATTAGTGTAACTCAGGAAGATGAAAGAATAGAGCTAAATTTAATAGAAAGAGAAAGCTATAAATATGCAGTAAATGAACACCTTAAAATGACTCACTTAGGATTAGTAGTAGTAGGAGTTAAGGCTTTAACTAGAGAAATTTAGGAACTAAAGTCTTTGTATGTCTTTATGATGATAGGTTTAATGATGTAGGACAGAGTATTTTAGGCAGCTATGAATTAAATATGAATTCAAAATGAGGTATAGTTTATTTTACACCAGATTTTTTGTTACCAACCTCGACCTTTCATAAAAAGATAAAAATAGGAATAAAAAGTAGGGGATACAAAATGAAAAAAGGAGAAAAGAATTTATTAGTTTGCACAGGATTTTTAGGCTTAGCGGTCTCAAAAAGTAATACTCACTATAGACTTACAAATGACCAAATAGTTAAGTTATCAGGCGCAAAAGGAATAAAAGCACTACCAGCTAAAAAATTTAGTTCTGAAGATAATGCAGCACTGTAACGCCCTCAAAAAAATACATAAAACCCATCTCTTTAGACATGCATTGATACAAAGAAACCAACCATCTTTCCATTAATTTGAGTAGTTCTTACAAAAGTATTACATGTTAACAACAAGAGCAATTGCCCTACGGGCTTACAACTGTCCAAGTTAACACTTGATTACAAAAAGAAGAGTACTAACTCAATACATATTAAGCCCTTGGCTTGAATTTACATGTAATCCATCAAAAGAAAGCAAATAACAAAGCAGTATGTCTGCCTCTAGCCTCCCAAGCTATGTCCTTGGAGGTAGCATGCTACCTGTAGCTGAAAATGATGTCCCATAAAGGGTGAGCCACAGCCCAGTAGAAATACACTAAACCAGCCATGAACAATGACTAAAAGATTAGCAATTGATAGATGGTCAACACAGATACATCCACATATATCACATTTCGATTTCATGACATTAAGTCCATGTTACATTTCATTTCCCATGTCTTTTCCAACTTTGAGTTTGAAAACAAGGCTCAACACCTAGCCAAATAACTTAATGAGATTTGGACTCATCTTTAAAACACTTTCAAAATTCATAAGGGATACACATTTTAATGCTGTATTAATAACATATAAACTATTCCCACACTTTGCGAAAGATACACATTTCGGTGCTGTATCAACATAACATAGAATCACTTCTATACTTTACAATTGATAACGATTTACATTTTAGTGCTATATCAAATCAATTCAAGCACTTCCATAATCAACACTTGATACACATTGTAGTGCTGTATCAATGTCACACAAAATCCGGTTTAGAGGTCCATCCCCTATCTTCCCCTAAACCATGGAGAACATCCCCCATCTTCTCCCACACAACACATGTATATAAACGTAGATCATATACAATCAATCAATACATAGAATTAATGTATTATTCCAGTTGCTATATTCAATAGCATACTCAATCGATTAGTTTTAGTTTGCCTAATCTTCATGCAGTGTCTACAACAATCAAGACTATCCTCTACCGATAGCCCAAAGCACTTATTTCTATACTGAAAATAAATGCACCAAATGGATATGTAATCAACATTTCAACTAGGTGAGCGATGAACGAATCAAACTACACCCTTTAATCCCATACACATCCAATTCCAACATTCTCAATTTAATTCTTCTTTTCTTCAAATTAATTATACCAATTAATTTATCAATGTAATTAGAGCATTTCCCATAATTAACATCACAACCCTAAGGTTCCATTTTCACCAATAAACCAATATTGATCTCATTTCTCTATGCCAAACATGCATATAAGTTTATATAAACAAAACCCCAACTTTTGTAAAATTACACAAAGGCCCAGACTTTCTCAAAATTACCCAACAACCCCCAACTCATCAAAATACTATAATTCAAAGACAAAACTCATGAGAAAGAGTAGGATATCCCTACCTCGAAGTTAGAGCTCAAACGGGGAAATTGAAGAAAACCAAAATGCTCCAAACTCAAAGATTCACGGATCAAAATGGAGCCCTCGACGATCAACAGACTTTTTACAAAGGCCGAAGGATAGGGAGACACTCTAACTAGATAAAACCCTAGAGAGAAGGGAGTTTCTAGAGAGAGGAGCTCTCAAAATATCTTTTTAGAAAGTAAGAGAGAGAGAGAGAGAGAATGTAAAAAGTGATTTTAAAATGCCCAGCTGCCAACTGATATACGACATTCCCGCTCGAGCGGAGAACACAACGCTCGAGCGTCAAGAACAAAAACTAGGTACGCTCGAGCGCAAGAAGTCCCGCTTGAGCGCCAAGACACAAGAATAAAGTACATCCGCTCGAGCGCGAAAACTAGTCCGCTCGAGCGTAGATTTCCCCCTCCCAGAACTTACACCAAAAAGTACTACCCGCTCGAGCGCTAGAGTACCCGCTCGAGCGCAACCGCTCGAGCGTAAAGAAACCCGCTCGAGCGTAAAAATCACACCTGCAGAAGTTTTGCAGGGACACGAAATACTGGGAGTGTGCAATCTCCACTCGAGCGCAACAAGGCCCGCTCGAGCGGAACGACCAAAAACCTGGCAACAAGATTTTAGACCAAGGTTCAACCCACCTGTTCGAAACATACCCAACACATCCTAAAACTCAAACAAATGGAATTAAATGACGACAACAAGATAGATACAACTACCAACTCCACGGAACCGAGTTCGGAATACAACAGAACAGTAAAGGGACAACCGGGATCGCTATAACCTCCCCACCTTAAAGAATTTCGTCCTCGAAATTAAATACAAGTTTTTTTTTTTTTTCAAAACAGGTTTTCTCCATTCTCAACAATATTACAACATAATATTAAACAATCCGACCCATTACCGGTTAATCCCATCTCTTTCAAGAGGCATTTCACATTACACATAACAACCTGCATTAGCAACAGGCATTCCTTTGAAAATTACCAGTTTCAACCTGTTTTCCACAATTTCTTAACACATGGAACATTAATATCATGCTTGCATTTCCACAATATACTTAACATACGCAATGTTAAAACAAACTTCCATTAACCAAAACATTCACAATGCTTTACAACTTAAGACATATATAATGCTCTTAAAGTTCAACGATATTACAAAATTACCAATGCATGGTTACACATCAACAAACAAGTCCAGATAATTCTCAGGGACATCCGCCTCATGTTCCCAAGTGGCTTCCTCCACGCCGTGATATTTCCACAAAACCTTTACCAAGGGAATGGTCTTGCCTCGCAAGACTTGATCCTTCCTATCCAAGACCCGAACTGGTCTCTCCTCATACGAGGCATCCTCATCAACCTCTAAGTCAATCCAATCCAACACATGGGATGGATCCGACTCATATTTCCGAAGCATACTCACATGAAACACGTCATGCACTCCGGATAGCTGCAGTGGTAAAGCTAAACGATAAACGACCTCCCTAATCCTCTCAAGGATCTTAAAGGGACCGATAAACCAAGGGGATAACTTCCCACTCTTCCCAAACCTCATCAAACCTCGCCTAGGTGATATTTTCAAGAAGACATGATCACCTACCTCAAACGGTCGGCATAACTCTTTTGGCGACTCTGGGCTGTAACAAGCCTCCTACGGATAAGCTCAACTTTCTCCGTCGTCTCCCTAACCAACTCCGGACCCAACAAAGGTGCATCACCCACCTCGGCCCAACACACTGGAGACCTGCACGGTCGGCCATACAGGGCCTCAAACGGTGCCATACCGATGCTAGACTGAAAACTATTGTTGTAGGCAAACTCCACCAAGGGCAAGTGCCTCTCCCACGTCCCACTAAAGTCAAGGACACAACCTCGAAACATATCCTCAAGGATCTGAATAGTACGCTCGGACTGCCCGTCAGTCTGAGGATGATAAGCCGTACTAAAGGTCAACTTAGTGCCCAAGGCACTCTGCAAACTCTGCCACAACCTAGCAGTAAAACAAGGATCTCTATCTGAGACGATCGTCACTGGGACCCCGTGCAATCTCACTATGTCCCGATTATACAAGTCGGCGAGATGATCTACCGAATCTCTTACGCGCATAGGAATGAAGTGCGCCGACTTAGTCAACCAGTCTACAACCACCCAAATGGCATCACTACCCAGTTGAGTCCTCAGAAGACCTACAACGAAGTCCATAGTGACATGCTCCCACTTTCACTCGGCAATAGGCAAGGGTTGCAACAAACCCGCTGGCCTCTGATGCTCGGCCTTCACTTGCTGGCAAGTAAGGCACTTCGATACGAAAACAACCACATCTCTCTTCATACCCCGCCACCAAAATTGGCGACCCAAATCCCGATACATCTTAGTGCCTCCCGGATGCACCGCAAGGAGTGAATGATGGAACTCTCGGAGTACTTCCTCTCGGCAAGACTCCGGCACAAACAAACGGTCTCGACATCTCACACTCTGGTCGGGATACACCGTCAAACCCTTCTCAACTTTCCCACTGGAGACCTTCTCTCGGAAGGACTCTACCTCAAGGTCACCTCTCTGTGCCTCTAATACTCGGGTCACAAGTGTAGGCTGCGCAACAACAAAAAATAAGGCCGCAACCTCAACAGATTCGCCCAGAAGCAAATCAAACTCGCCAAGTGCACCCAACATCTCCCATTCCCAGATGGCTATACAAGCTACATCACTAATGGATTTCCCACTAAGGGCATCGACCACAACATTGGCCTTTCCCGGGTGATAGTACAACTCAAAATCATAGTCCTCAATGAACTCTATCCATCTCATCTGCCTCAAATTCAAGTCTCTTTGTGTAAACAGATACTTCAAACTCTTGTGGTCCGAGAACACCTCGAACCTCTCACCATAAAGGTAGTGCCTCCAAATCTTTAAGGCAAAGATCACTGCTGCTAGCTCTAGGTCATGTGTAGGGTAATTATTCTCGTGTATTTTCAACCGACGTGAGCCATAGGCAACCACTTTCCCCTCTTGCATCAACACACAACCCAAACCCTCTCGTGAGGCGTCACAGTAAACCGCATAACCTAACCCTCTCTCCGGAATAATCAAAACCGGAGCGGTGGTCAATCTAACCTTCAACTCTTGGAACGACTTTTCGCAAGTCTCACTCCACACAAACTTGACTCCTTTTCACGTCAATCTAGTCAACGGCGAAGCTAGCCTGGAGAAATCTTTCACAAACCGACGGTAATACCCAGTTAATCCCAGAAAACTGCGCATCTCAAACACACTCTTAGGCTGTGCCTAATCTTGCACTGCCTCTACCTTGGATGTATCAACAGACACCCCTTCTCGGATACCACATGGCCTAAGAATTTGACCTCTCCTAGCCAGAACTCACACTTCCCAAACTTGGCATAAAGCCTATGGGCTCTAAGCAAATCAAGCACCACTCTCAAGTGTTCCTCGTGCTCCTCCTCTGAAGGCGAATAAATCAGAATGTCGTCCATGAAAATGACTACAAAATAGTCTAAGAATTCCTGGAAGATCAGGTTCATCAAATCCATAAAGACTGCCGGTGCATTGGTGAGCCCAAACGGCATCACCAGAAACTCATAGTGACCATACCGCGTACGGAATGCCGTCTTCGAAATATCCTCCTCCCTGACCCTCAACTGGTGGTAACCCGATCTCAAGTCTATCTTAGAGAAACAACGGGAACCCTTCAACTGGTCAAACAAATCATCTATACGGGGCATAGAGTACTTATTCTTGACCGTAGCCCGATTCAACTTCCGGTAGTCTATACACAGTCTCAAGGCACCATCTTTCTTTTTAGTAAAGAGGGCCGGTGCTCCCCACGGCGAAACACTAGGACGAACAAAACCCTTATCTAACAATTCCTGGAGCTGAATCTTCAACTCACTTAACTCGACTGGGGCAAAACGATAAGGTGCCATAGAAATCGGCGCTGTGCCGGGCACTGAATCAATAGAGAACTCTATCTCTCGGTGAGGTGGCAAACTAACGAGATCCTCGGGAAAAACATTCGAATACTCACAAACCACCCTCGGCAATACAATCTGGGTCTCATCACACACACCACTCATAAAGCTAGCAAGTAGACCACTAAGCTTATTCCGCCCTCGCGGATCATACATCGGTGGCAACACACTACCAACCCGATCCCTCATGAAATGGAAACACTCCCCACTCAAGGTACAAACTATGACCCTCTGGCGGTAACAATCAATAACAGCCTGGTATGACGATAGCCAGTCCATACCCAAAATAACATCAAAACCCTTCATGGGCATGACAACAAAAGGAAAAGGAAGCCTATGGTCGGCGACCTCTATATCACAACCCCTAACACCTTGTTTCAAGATCAACTCACCACCAGCAGGCGATACTATACATATAGGAGATGCTGACTGTGCCAACTCCTATTCCAAAACAGATGCAAATGCAGTAGATACAAAAGAATGAGATGCACCCGTATCAATCAATACACTAGCAACCGAGTTACAAAACAGAAAGGTACCTCTCACTACTGATGGAGTCGGTACTAGGTCCTGCGCGGTAACAGCATACACGCGCCCTTTAGGCCCCTGATCTAACTGCTCACCCCTCGGAGCAAACGACTGGTGCAATGATTGGGACGACGAAGCTCCCGGATTGGCCCTCGAGGCCTGCACAGACTGAGCTGGCTAAAAACCTTGCGTCTGCCTAGAACCAGAAGCGCCCAAAGTGGCACTCAACTGTGGGCAAAACCTCTTTAGGTGCCCAGGCTGACCACACTGATAACAAGACAAGGGCTGACCCCTGCCCTGACTCTGGCTCTGCGGTCTAGCTGAAGATGAAGCAGCTCTCTGACCTCCTCCCCTCTGTGGGCAAACTGAAGTCTTGTGGCCCAACTGACCACACTGGTAACAGGTGAACTCCCCCTGATTACCTCTCCCCGAGCCTGCACTCGGCACTGGAAAGGTCGACCTAGCAACACCACCCTGAGACTGCTGAGGGTTAGCACCCCTCTGTCTCCTGCCATCACCCTGGCCATCTTGGATCCTCTTGGAGCCTCTATGTCCCTCCTCTTCCTGCAACATGATCTCCATATGGGCTGCAGCATCAACCAAGCGCCCATAATCTTGGATCATCGAACCTCCAACTCTCATCTTGAGGCCGCGCCTTAACCTTTTCTCGAACTCGATACAGCGGCGTTCCTCGGATGCCACAAGTTCAGGTGCGAACCTGGACAAGCTAGTGAAAGCAGCCTCATACTCGGCTACTGAAGAACTCAACTGCAAGAGCTGACAGAACTGGGCTCTCAGTTTCTCCCTGACTGCTGGAGACAAATACGTCTCCTGAAAAGCCTCCACAAAAGCCCCCCACGTGCCAGCAATACGGCCCCTCATGTATTTCCACCACTGACCCGCACCCCCTTTAAGCTGGAAGGATGCCAAGGTCACTTTCAACGCTCCGTCCTCGATGCCAAGCATCTCGAACGTCTTACTCATTTGCTCTAACCACTCGTCAGCCTTCAGTGGCTCCTTCGGATCCCCAATAAACTCGTCCGGGTTGGACCGGAAGAACTCCCTTCTCAAGAAGGAAGGCCCTGCCTCCACAACCTGGGCCTGAACTGGAACCTGAACCGGATTCTCAGCTCGAAAAATACCCACAGACTCCCTCAAAGCATCGGCTATCCCACGGGCTAAAGCGCCCATAGCCTCCTGACCTGCTGGCTCGGCCACATTGGCCTGACCAACCCCCTCCTACTGTGCCGGAATATCATCCAGTAAAGGCATCTCCTGCCTACCGTGTCTGCCACGTCTACCACGTCCTCGTCCTGACATCCTAACAAAGGTAACGAAGAGCGTTAGCACATTCATAAATGTGCCAAAACTAAACACTCGCGTCCTAATACATGGACAACAGTAATTCACTCCACGTAAGCACATAAACACATAAGCACTTATGAATTTCATTTCCAAATAATGATAGTCCCGAGGCGTTACTAGAGTTCCAGTTAGAAACAGCATTGATCAAGTGCTTTTCCAACAAGACTCACAAAAACCCAAGGATCCAATCAACATCTTAGAAACTAAATCCCATACCCAAGTAGTCACATAAATATGTTATCAAATAAACACATAATGTCACACATAAGTCTCTAACAAGCGAGACAAACCCATTGTGATACTAATCACTTCCCACGTATCCAAAGTATTCGAACCCGGTACGCTCTGATACCAAGTTGTAACACCCTCAAAAAAATACATAAAACCCATCTCTTTAGACATGCATTGATATAAAGAAACCAACCATCTTTCCATTAATTTGAGTAGTTCTTACAAAAGTATTACATGTTAACAACAAAAGCAATTGCCCTACGGGCTCACAGCTTTCCAAGTTAACACTTGGTTACAAAAAGAAGAGTACTAACTCAATACATATTAAGCCCTTGGCTTGAATTTACATGTAATCCATCAAAAGAAAGCAAATAACAAAGCAGTCTGTCTGCCTCTAGCCTCCCAAGCTATGTCCTTGGAGGTAGCATGCTACCTGTAGCTGAAAATGATGTCCCATAAAGGGTGAGCCACAGCCCAGTAGAAATACACTAAACCAGCCATGAACAATGACTAAAAGATTAGCAGTTGATAGATGGTCAACACAGATACATCCACATATATCACATTTCGATTTCATGACATTAAGTCCATGTTACATTTCATTTCCCATGTCTTTTCCAACTTTGAGTTTGAAAACAAGGCTCAACACCTAGCCAAATAACTTAATGAGATTTGGACTCATCTTTAAAACACTTTCAAAATTCATGAGGGATACACATTTTAATGCTGTATCAATAACACATAAACCATTCCCACACTTTGCGAAAGATACACATTTCGGTGCTGTATCAACATAACATAGAATCACTTCTATACTTTACAATTGATAACGATTTACATTTTAGTGCTATATCAAACCAATTCAAACACTTCCATAATCAACACTTGATACACATTGTAGTGCTGTATCAATGTCACACAAAATCCGGTTTAGAGGTCCATCCCCAATCTTCCCTTAAACCATGGAGTACATCCCCCATCGTCTCCCACACAACACATGTATATAAACGTAGATCATATACAATCAATCAATACATAGAATTAATATATTATTCCAGTTGCTATATTCAATAGCATACTCAATCGATTAGTTTTAGTTTGCCTAATCTTCATGCAGTGTCTACAACAATCAAGACTATCCTCCACCGATAGCCCAAAGCAGTTATTTCTATACTGAAAATAAATGCACCAAATGGATATATAATCAACATTTTAACTAGGTGAGCGATGAACGAATCAAACTATACCCTTTAATCCCATACACATCCAATTCCAACATTCTCAATTTAATTCTTCTTTTCTTCAAATTAATTATACCAATTAATTTATCAATGTAATTAGAGCATTTCCCATAATTAACATCACAACCCTAAGGTTCCATTTTCACTAATAAACCAATATTGATCTCATTTCTCTATGCCAAACATGCATATAAGTTTATATAAACAAAACCCCAACTTTTGCAAAATTACACAAAGGCCCAAACTTTCTCAAAATTACCCAACGGCCCCCAACTCATCAAAATACTAAAATTCAATGACAAAACTCATGAGAAGGAGTAGGATATCCCTACCTCGAAGTTAGAGCTCAAACGGGGAAATTGAAGAAAACCAAAATGCTCCAAACTCAAAGATCCACGGATCAAAATGGAGCCCTCGACGATCAACACACTTTTTACAAAGGCCGGAGGATAGGGAGACACTCTAACTAGATCAAACCCTAGAGAGAAGGGAGTTTCTAGAGAGAGGAGCTCTCAAAATATCTTTTTAGAAAGTAAGAGAGAGAGAGAGAATGTAAAAAGTGATTTTAAAATGCCCAGCTACCAACTGATATACGACATTCCCGCTCGAGCGGAGAACACAACGCTCGAGCGTTAAGAACAAAAAACTAGGTACGCTCGAGCGCAAGAAGTCCCGCTCGAGTGCCAAGACACAAGAATAAAGTACATCCGCTCGAGCGCGAAAACCAGTCCGCTCGAGCGTAAATTTCCCCCTCCCAAAACTTACACCAAAAAGTACTACCCGCTCGAGCGCCGGAGTACCCGCTCGAGTGCAATCGCTCGAGCGTAAAAATCACACCTGCAGACGTTTTGCAAGGACACGAAATACTGGGAGTGTGCAATCTCCGCTCGAGCGCAACAAGGCCCGCTCGAGCGGAACGACCAAAAACCTGGCAACAAGATTTTAGACCAAGGTTCAACCCACCTGTTCGAAACATGCCCAACACACCCTAAAACTCAAACAAATAGAATTAAAGGACGACAACAAGATAGATACAACTACCAACTCCACGGAACCGAGTCCGGAATACAACAGAACAGTAAAGGGACAACCGGGATCGCTATAAGCACTGGATTGGAAACTAGGAGACTTTCTAGGACAAAAGAGACTAGCCCCTCAAGATAATTTATTATATCAGATAGCAGATGGAAATTATGCGGTAAGATTTACTCAGTATACCTATGTAGCACTAGAAAAATCTGAAGATAATGAATTTAGCAGTATAGACAGGAAAGAAAATCAAGATAATCGTAGTGAAATAAATCATCTTTATGTAATAACAGAAGAAAAAACAATATCACAAAATAAGATATATAATATTGATGAGATAAATTTAGAAAATTTCACCCTAGAAGACATGAATAAAATATTAGATGCTAGATATTTCGAATACTTAGCAAGATGAGATACCCATGATGTAGCAGTGTCATTCTTAGATCAAGAATTCCATACAGAATATGTAGATGATATCATAGAAGATAAAATACATCCTAGTAAAATATTTAAAATACCAAAACAATCTAGGTTAGAAGATACTTTTTATATGAATACAGAAAGCACAAGCACTAGTAACCCACAACCAACTATAGGAGATCCCGTAGAACCAATGCATTATGCAGTAGGAGGAAGAAGACCATTAGCCAGTTCAGGACGAAGTCACGCAGATCCAAATAAGAGCTATCGGTTTTATGGAAAGCGTAGACAATTAGATATGAGTATACAATTACAGCCAGTCAATAATCAAGGAACCCTTTTAGATTTAGCCAGATTCGACCCTCAGGTATGGCACGAAGTAATAGAAAGATGGGAAAAAGATGCAGTAAAAGCATGGATGACCTGTCCCTATGAATCAACAGATATGTGGGAATATATGGAGACACTTTTAGGAGATTCAGCTTATAATATTTATTTAACCTTTAAAGGAAAATATGAAGAAACAATTAAATAGCTTAAAGAATTAGGAAATAACCCGTGGAATTTTACTAGTTTTATTAAAGAAATACTTATAGGATATGACCCTTCTAGAGGAAATGATTTCGCTCAAAGCGTAGCATTGACTGAACTAGACCAGATAACATTAGGAAGTTGGAAATATATTGTACCTTTTAGTAGAGAATACTTAGCCATAGCAGCAAGAACTGGAAAAAGTTTTGATGAAGAAATACGAAATAAATATTTTAGAAAATTACCAGGAGAACTAGGAAGAGAGATAGAAAATAAATGGTCAATTTATTGTGCAAGTTTACCAGCAAAAATAGCCACAGGAGAATTAAAGATAAGAGGAACTTTAGGAATAGGATCTAGAATAGTTTTTACATTTTATAAACTCAGAGAAAAATGTATAGAGGTTAAAATACAAAAAGATTTGAAAAAACAAAATTATGGTTTTTGTAATAATGTAATATATACTCCTCAGCAATATGAAGATAAATATAATTGGAAAAATTACAAAAAATATGGAAAATATAGAAAAGAAAAATATTGGAAGAAAAAATATAGAAAACCATGGAAAAAATAGAAATTCATTAGGAAAAGTAGAACCTTTAATAGGACAAATTATAAGAGATTACCCAAAGATGAAAAAGATAAAAGAAAACAAAGATATGTTAGAAAACCCAATAATAAAAAATGCAATTGTTTTATATGTGGAGAACCCAATCATTTTGCAAAAGCCTGCCCAAAAAAACAGAGACTTAATACTAATAAGCAGATAGAAAGACTACATATTATAGAAGACTTAGAAGAAGATATAGTCAGTATAAATAGTGATGATTCAGAAATCTATAGCATAGTTAGCGATTATGAGTATCAATTAAAGACCATAAGCTCATATAGTGATTCAGAAAGTGATACAGATGTAGATAATCTCTTAGGACAACTCAACCAAGAAATAGGAATGACTCCTTCTCGAGATACTTTCTTTATGATGGAATGTAATGTAGATACTAAATGTCAGCATAATTTTCAAATAGGACTAGGATTTGATACTACTAGATGTAGCTATTGTAATTGGTTTCTAGCTAAAGATAAGAGAGCTCAGTGTTTATTATGTAGTATAACCTATTGTATAGTTTGCCTCGAAAAATTAAATATGACACATAAGATAACATCAGGAAATAACATCGAGCTTTTAGGAGATCAAAGTATAGAAAGCAGCGAATTACGTCTAACAAATAGAGAATTAGAAGTACAAATAAGAGAACTTAAACTTCAAATATGTGAAATAGAAACTAAGACTAGTTTTGACATAGAATGTTTAGAATTAGAAAATAGGCAGCTTAAACAACAGTTAGAACAGTTTCATACTAAATACCCTTTAAAAGATAAATTAATTGAAGAACATATGAATTCTTTAGAATTAGTCAACCTAGTTGATTCTCAACCCTTTAGTCAATACTCTCAGGCACAACCAAATAATACATATTTACCATTTAATTATCCTGTTATACTTAAGTCAAATTTAGTTGAAATCTCTTATGTAATTAAATTTGTAGAAAAAACTCTTAGTATAGATGCCATGATAGATACAGGAGCCAGTAAATCATACATTGAACAACACGTAGTTCCACCAGGATGGAGCACAGCTTTAGCAACCCCAACTTTAGTCAGTATCGCTGACGGCACTAAACAGACATATACACATTGCATTAATGGCGCACAGATTAGTTTTCATCATCTAGGTTCTCAAGATCAGCACATAGAATGGTTTCCTTTACCTCAAGTTTGGATTGGCAATATCCGACAGAATCATCCTTTCATTTTAGGACTTAATTTCATACTTAGTTTACAAGGCGGCATGTTCATCAGCCAAAACAACATTAGTTTCTTCAAACGAACTGTCAATACACCCACAGCATATGCCCTTAGCACCATAGCCCATTCATCAGAGTTGCGTACGAAGCATGGTGGTCCCATAAGAGTAGATCCAGTTCCCGCTAGTTTTTTCTTTCCTAGTAGAAATATTTTTCCCGAGCTAGCACAAAAGTATACACCTAATGAGATAGCAAATACTTCTTTAGAAAATTTAGACATAGAAAATTATGAGTTAGAAGATTTTGAAGAGTTTCATTTTGAAGATAAGGGAGACTATTGGAACTTAGAAGATCTTCAAGAAACAGTTAACTTAGAATTAATTTTTGCAAAAATAGGAAAACTAAAGAAAAAACCGATATACAGAAGAACAAAAAATGATTTAGATGAGATAATAAGATTAGCTGAAACAACAGAGATTTTAGGAGAACAGCCCATGAAATATTGGGAGAGAAATAAAATTTTAGCCAGTTTAGATATAAAAAATACAGATTATAAGATTGCCTCAGCACAAATAGATCATACGCCAGCAGATATAGAAGAATTTAGAACACAAATTAAAGAATTACTAGATTTAGGAGTAATTAGACCTAGTAATAGCCCTCATAGGAGTGCAGCATTTATGGTTAGAAATCATGCAGAGATAAAGAGAGGAAAAGCTAGAATGGTTATAAATTATAAAAGATAAAATGACAATACAGAAGATGATAAATATAATATACCAGATAAAGATCAACTCATAAATAGAATACAGACAACAAAAAATTTTAGCAAATTTGATTGTAAGTCAGGGTTTTGGCAGATAAAAATGGAAAAGGAAAGCATACCTTGGACAGCCTTTTGTTGCCCACAAGGACATTACGAATGGCTAGTTATGCCTTTTGGACTAAAAAATGCACCTTCCATATTTCAGCGTAAGATGGATAGCATATTTAATAAATATAGTTTCATACTGGTATACATAGATGACATATTAGTATCCAGTCCAGATAAAAACAGTCACATAGATCATTTGTATATAGCATTAGAAGAATTCATAAATAATGGAATAATAATTAGCAAGAAAAAGATGGTATTAAATAAACCTCGCATAGAATTTTTAGGAACGGAGCTAGGAGATGGAAAAATTAGGTTACAGCCTCATATAGTCAAGAAAATTTTAGATTATCCAGATAAATTAGAAGATACAAAACAACGTCAATCATTTTTAGGAATTTTAAATTACGCACGAATGTATATTCCTAACCTTAGTAAAATAATAGGACCCCTTTATAGTAAGACCACACCCACAGGACAGAAATATTTCAATCAGCAAGATATAGCTCTAGTTAGAAAAATTAAAGACATATGTAAAAATTTACCAGACCTACAACTCCCCTTAGAATCAGAATATATAGCAGTAGAAACAGACGCAAGTCAATTAGGATGGGGAACAATATTATTAGCTAAACCTAGTAAGTATGATAGTAAAAATAAAGAACGCATTTGTAGATACAGTTCTGGAAAGTTTAAAGAGAAAGATACAACCATGACCAGCTTAGATTTTGAAATATTAGGAGTAGTATACGCAATCAATAAATTTAGATTATTTTTATACAAACCTTTTACAATTAGAACAGATTGTGAAGCAATAGTTAGATTTCATAATAAACTTAACGAGCGTAAATTAAGTACTAGAAGATGGGCAAAATTTTTAGATTGTGTAGTAGGACAAGGATATAAAGTAGAGTTTGAACATATTAAAGGAAGTGATAATAGGTTAACAGATTGGTTAAGTAGGAAAATTTATTTAGAAAAAGAAGATAACCAGTTTAATTTTTGTGCAGATAATGGAGAACAACAAAACCATGAACTTTGGGGGAGTTTCTCTTCCCATTCATGAAGGCAGAACCAAGTTCAGACCTTTAACAGGGATAGGGATTGAGTTAGACCCAATTTAACAGTGTCTTTTAGATAACCTTTGGACCAGTCAGAACCATCCAGCTAAACGCCTTTTTGCCCTAAACTCTCTCAATATATATTTTTCAAAAATCCAAAATAAACCCTTGTCAAAAAGTTTTTCTTTCTACGTAGTAGCTAAAGGAACCAAGTATGGAATTTACCATGACTGGGTAGAAGTAGAACCCTTAGTTAAAAATTTTTCTATACCCCAGTTTAAAGGATTTTATGATTTTGAGTCAGCCAGTACCTATGCCCGAAGACAATTAGGAACCAGTTACTTTATTAGCCAGATAGCTAAAGATTACCTGGACACATTGAGCAAGATGAGGTCAACCATCCTTGCTACCAGTGGAGTTCCAGTTAGCTAGATAATTGGAAGCAGTAGTACAGGTAGTAGTAGTTCTAACCCTCAGATAGATTCTCAGAATTCTCTCTTGGATGTGTAGACATTGTGAAAGCCTTTCTAGAAATTTCAAGAAAATTATGGATAAAGGCAAGAAGGTCAGTGAAGAGCTAGACCAGCTCCGAGACGAAAAAAAACAATTGAGAGCAACCGTTCGAACCCTAACCAACCAGCTTAAAAAATTAGCTCCAGAAAGAACACCTACCTCCGTACCGAGCCCAGAAATCAAACAACTCACCAATGAGGAATTTGATCAATTGAGTGCTAGAATGTATTTCTTTAGGCATTCTATCATTCGATCTCTTTGTAAGAAAAGCCAAGCAATAGATGACCTAAAACCCTATATTTACACCTTAGCCGAAGATAACAGAAATAGCGAGCTAGTCATTATTCAGCAATTTCATCAGGACCTCTCCATAGCAAGAGTTGACTGCCCCGGCCTAGCTTATCAATGGACCTATACCTATGAAGATGAAGAGCAACCCTGCTTAGACGAAGAAAAATGCAATAAGAGGTCAGAACATTTTGGTAGATGAGGGCTCCATTTTGATCCGTGGATCTTTGAGTTTGGAGCATTTTGGTTTTCTTCAATTTCCCCGTTTGAGCTCTAACTTCAAGGTAGGGATATCCTACTCTTTCTCATGAGTTTTGTCTTTGAATTTTAGTATTTTGATGAGTTGGGGGTTGTTGGGTAATTTTGAGAAAGTTTGGGCCTTTGTGTAATTTTACAAAAGTTGGGGTTTTGTTTATATAAACTTATATGCATGTTTGGCATAGAGAAATGAGATCAATATTGGTTTATTGGTGAAAATGGAACCTTAGGGTTGTGATGTTAATTATGGGAAATGCTCTAATTACATTGATAAATTAATTGGTATAATTAATTTGAAGAAAAGAAGAATTAAATTGAGAATGTTGGAATTGGATGTGTATGGGATTAAAGGGTGTAGTTTGATTCGTTCATCGCTCACCTAGTTGAAATGTTGATTACATATCCATTTGGTGCATTTATTTTCAGTATAGGAATAAGTGCTTTGGGCTATCGGTAGAGGATAGTCTTGATTGTTGTAGACACTGCATGAAGATTAGGCAAACTAAAACTAATCGATTGAGTATGCTATTGAATATAGCAACTGGAATAATACATTAATTCTATGTATTGATTGATTGTATATGATCTACGTTTATATACATGTGTTGTGTGGGAGAAGATGGGGGATGTACTCCATGGTTTAGGGGAAGATAGGGGATGGACCTCTAAATCGGATTTTGTGTGACATTGATACAGCACTACAATGTGTATCAAGTGTTGATTATGGAAGTGTTTGAATTGATTTGATATAGCACTAAAATGTAAATCGTTATCAATTGTAAAGTATAGAAGTGATTCTATGTTATGTTGATACAGCACCGAAATGTGTATCTTTCGCAAAGTGTGGGAATGGTTTATGTGTTATTAATACAACATTAAAATGTGTATCCCTCATGAATTTTGAAAGTGTTTTAAAGATGAGTCCAAATCTCATTAAGCTATTTGGCTAGGTGTTGAGCCTTGTTTTCAAACTCAAAGTTGGAAAAGACATGGGAAATGAAATGTAACATGAACTTAATGTCATGAAATCGAAATGTGATATATGTGGATGTATCTGTGTTGACCATCTATCAACTGCTAATCTTTTAGTCATTGTTCATGGCTGGTTTAGTGTATTTCTACTGGGCTGTGGCTCACCCTTTATGGGACATCATTTTCAGGTACAGGTAGCATGCTACCTCCAAGGACATAGTTTGTGAGTCTAGAGGCAGACAGACTGCTTTGTTATTTGCTTTCTTTTGATGGATTACATGTAAATTCAAGCCAAGGGCTTAATATGTATTGAGTTAGTACTCTTCTTTTTGTAATCAAGTGTTAACTTGGACAGCTGTAAGCCCGTAGGGCAATTGCTCTTGTTGTTAACATGTAATACTTTTGTAAGAACTACTCAAATTAACGGAAAGATGGTTGGTTTCTTTGTATCAATGCATGTCTAAAGAGATGGGTTTTATGTATTTTTTTGAGGGCATTACAGTGCTGCATTATCTTCAGAACTAAATTTTTTAGCTGATAGTGCTTTTATTCCTTTTGCGCTTGATAACCTAACTATTTGGTCATTTGTAAGTCTATAGTGAGTATTACTTTCTGAGACCGCTAAGCCTAAAAATCCCGTGCAAACTAATAAATTCTTTTCTCCTTTTTTCATTTTGTATCCCCTACTTTTTATTCCTATTTTTATCTTTTTATGAAAGGTCGAGGTTGGTAACAAAAAATCTGGTGTAAAATAAACTATACCTCATTTTGAATTCATATTTAATTCATAGCTGCCTAAAATACTCTGTCCTACATCATTAAACCTATCATCATAAAGACATACAAAGACTTTAGTTCCTAAATTTCTCTAGTTAAAGCCTTAACTCCTACTACTACTAATCCTAAGTGAGTCATTTTAAGGTGTTCATTTACTGCATATTTATGGCTTTCTCTTTCTATTAAATTTAGCTCTATTTTTTCATCTTCCTGAGTTACACTAATCATTTGTTCACCATAGTGTTTAAATAAGTATTGTTTTTTATGGATTTTTCCTAATTTATATACATATTTAGCTGAAATTAATTCTAACTTTTCTTTCTTAAATTTTTCTATTTGTTGTTCTACATCTATAAATTCTTCTACCTTAATATCTTCATCTTCGTTACGCTTTTTGCTACTACTTCCTTTTATTAGCTGTTTAAACATGTATATTTTCTGTAAATTCTACAGGCTGGTTCCTAGGTAATTTAAGCTTTTCAAAATATCTAGCTATATCTTCCTCGTTTACCTGAGATTGAAGTCTATTAGTTTGTCCCTCTACTTCTTTTCCATTTTGAAGTATTATTTTTTCTAAAGAAGCTAAACAATTTTCTAAGCTATGTAGTTATTCTGATAAATATTCGATTTTTTCACATAATCTAATAAGAAATAAAATTTCTATATTATTTTGTATTACAGATATTTTATCTGACTGATTTATTCCTTGATAGCTACTGATTCCTTCTGGGTTATTATGAAAATCTTCTGCTTGTTTTAAAATAGTCTGGTAATCTCTATTAGCCTTTTTATCACTGCTCATAAACTAAGATCTTATTAATTGTTCTAAAATTTCTAATTTCTGTTTTAAATTATCTTGAATTTGATTAATTTGTTCTATTTGTTTAGCTATTTGATTTATCTGATTATGAGTTTTTTCAATTAGTTGCTTAAATTCTAGCTCTATTTGCTTTGAGCTGCTAGTATTTATAGCTGAAATTAAAGTTTCTATTTCTAACTTAGTGGAAATTTTTTCTAAATTTAAATCTATTCTTTTTTGTAGGATGGAACTACACTGATCTTGGATATAATCTAATTTTTTATCTTGATCTTTAATTATACTGCGATTATTACGGAGATGATCTATGGATAAAATAAAAAGATTACTAATTTTATCTATGTCCTTTTTGATATTTTCTGCAAAGTTAATCTAATAATCTATGATGCTATTTAGCTGAGGATTATTTTCACTATGAAGCTGATGTGTACAAGTATTTTCGAAATTACAACGAAATTTATTTTTATCTATGCTAAGACGATGGTTGTGCCTGCTGAGTTCTAAATCTAGATACTCTACTTTTTTCATACACAAAATTAACTCCTACTTTGAAATTATTACAAGCTACTATAATATGAAATTTATAATTAATATTTTCAAAAATCAAAACTACTCTATTACCATAAGCAAAATGCATAAACTAACTTAAACTGTCCTAAAACTTAACACTGCTCTGATACCAATTTTTATGTGATGGAGTTAGTAGTCTACCACTATTTTGAAATTGGGCTGAGAATTATCTAATTAATTCTACAGTTATGCTAATAGGTCTTCAATCTGTTGTATGGCTAATTTTAAGGCTTCTTGTTTTACAGTTAGCTATTTATTTATCTGAGAAATTTTTAAACTGTAATTTTCTAAAGATCTGCCAGAAGCTAATGATAAAAGAAACTAATATCTTGATATTTGATCTTCTCATTCTTGTATAAGTTCCCTACTAATTTTGATTTTAATCCTAAGTTCTTCGTCTAAAGGCATACAATTTTGATTTTTTCAAATTTCTTTATAGACAATATTTCCTTAATATTTCTACTCGGGTTGCTCTTCTTTTATTTTAAAATTCTTTTCTATGGAAAAACTATTTTTAGACAATGTTTGTTTTCATTACATGTACTCCCACCTTGAAGCTAAGCCTCGTTCAACATAGTATTTTCTTATTTTCCATTTTTTACCTTTCCCTTTCTGCCTACAATCTGCCCTTCAACGCCTAACCACGGCTCACACGGGCTCTTCAGCTAAGGTCACTCAGTAACAAAATAGAAAACAGCAGATACTACGAAGGTTCAAAGCATGCAATATTAATGAGCAAACAAGCATTCCATAAACTTAGTTTTTCCAAAAAGAAAATAAATTTTTAGAATAGAAGAGTTACCCTTTTGAAATATTTAAGGAAAAAGAGAAACTACTCACACTTCATATTAATAAGAAATATACTTACAAGAATTATATTACAGACTCTGAAACTCTGAAAAACTTAGTACACTTAGAGGTTTTTTGAGAGGGGTTGGAAATTTTTACAACGCAGAGTGAAGGGGTGTTTTTTCATTCTACTTCTTCCGTTGGCAAACATGCCAATTTATACAACTCAAAAAGAAAATAAAACAAAGCTTCAAATCTTTGCCTACGTCTAAATTATCCTAAGGAGTCAAAACCTAGGCTAGCCTATACTTAGGCTTTTTTGAAAATTGAATAAGGACAAGCTATATATGCAACTTTAAGCAAACTTTCTACGCTTAACTCAATCACTATTCTAGACATAGATGAATTTTATCAATAAAGGATAAAGATAATGATATTGGGTACTGCTTTGGGCCCGATCGCATATCATTCAATCCTCATTTTTTGACAAAATTTTGACACTATAATTTTTTACAAGACAAGTATAAAGATTTTCACAGCTTTTCTTTAATAAAGCAGGGTAGGAGTTATCTTTACTTTATTAAAGTAGTGAGTGAAGGAAAATACTTATCACTGATAGACTCAAATAATTACAGACACAAAATATTTACAGAATTTTTTTTGTCTTTTCTTAGCGTGCATTCTTCTAATATTCGAGGAGAAGCTTTATCTTCTACAGATTTTGTCTTTTTCTGCTCGAGCGCCAATTATTCATGGAGTGATGCTTCTAGGCGGGTTCTTGAAGGATTTGCAAAATTTAAAGAGTCAAGATTGTGGAACTATTAGAATATTTTTTAAAATATTATAGGAGTCTTGTAGTGGGACCCCCTATTTTTTTTTCTCTCTCTCTCTCTCTCTCTCTCTCTCTCTACTTGCGTCTGTGTAGGGATTTTTTTTTTTCCGTGGGAGTTTTTTAATAATTTTTTACCATGTTTGCAGATTACGTTATATATTAGTAAGATAACGGTTGATGAATAAATTACTTTATTAGTAAGATAACGGTTAATGAATAAATCATTAATAAACAAATTACCTTATATGAGATTATTAGTAGCATATTGGTTAATGAATAAATTATAAATAAATAAATTACCTTATATATAAATAAATTACCTTATATGAGATTATTAGTAACATAATGGTTAATGAATAAATTATAAATAAATAAATTACCTTATATGAGGTTATTAGTAACATAATGGTTAATGACTAATTTGAATATTTATCAGAACAACTACATAGCTTAGAAAATCATTTAGCTTCTTTAGAAAAAATAATATTTCATAAAGGAAAAGGAGTAGAAGGACAAACTAATAGACTTCAATCTCAGGTAAACGAGGAAGATATAACTAAATATTTTGAAAAGCTTAAATTACCTAGGAAACCAGCCTGTAGAATTTACAGAAAATAAACATGTTTAAACAGCTAATAAAAGGAAGTAGTAGCAAAAAGCGTAACGAAGATGAAGATATTAAGGTAGAAGAATTTATAGATGTAGAACAACAAATAGAAAAATTTAAGAAAGAAAAGTTAGAATTAATTCCAGCTAAATATGTATATAAATTAGGAAAAATCCATAAAAAACAATACTTATTTAAATATTATGGTGAACAAATGATTAGTGTAACTCAGGAAGATGAAAAAATAGAGCTAAATTTAATAGAAAGAGAAAGCTGTAAATATGCATTAAATGAACACCTTAAAATGACTCACTTAGGATTAGTAGGAGTAGGAGTTAAGGCTTTAACTAGAGAAAATTTAGGAACTAAAGTCTTTGTATGTCTTTATGATGATAGGTTTAATGATGTAGGACAGAGTATTTTAGTCAGCTAAGAATTAGTTATGAATTCAAAAGGAGGTATAGTTTATTTTACACCAGATTTTTTATTACCAACCTCAACCTTTCATAAAAAGATAAAGATAGCAATAAAAAGTAGGGGATACAAAATGAAAAAAGGAGAAAAGAATTTTTTAGTTTGCACAGGATTTTTAGGCTTAGCGGTCTCAGAAAGTAATACTCACTATAGACTTACAAATGACCAAATAGTTAAGTTATTAGGCGCAAAAGGAATAAAAGCACTACTAGCTAAAAAATTTAGTTCTGAAGATAATGCAGCACCAGATTGGAAACTAGGAGACTTTCTAGGACAAAAGAGATTAGCCCCTCAGGATAATTTATTATATCAGACAGCAGATGGAAATTATGCGGTAAGATTTACTCAGTATACCTATGTAACACCAGAAAAATCTGAAGATGATGAATTTAGCAGTATAGACAGGGAAGAAAATCAAGATATTCGTAGTGAAATAAATCAGCTTTATGTAATAACAGAAGAAAAAACAATATCACAAAATAAGATATATAATATTGATGAGATAAATTTAGAAAATTTCACCCTAGAAGACATGAATAAAATATTAGATGCTAGATATTTTGAATACTTTGCAAGAGGAGATACCCATGATGAAGCAGTGTCATTCTTAGATCAAGAATTCCATACAGAATATGTATATGATATCATAGAAGATAAAATACATCCTAGTAAAATATTTAAAATACCAAAACAATCTAGGTTAGAAGATACTTTTTATATGAATACAGAAAGCACAAGCACTAGTAACCCACAACCAACTATAGGAGATCCCGTAGGACCAATGCATTATGCAGTAGGAGGAAGAAGACCATTAGCCAGTTCATGACGAAGTCACGCAGATCCAAATAAGAGCTATCGGTTTCATGGAAAGCATAGACAATTAGATATGAGTATACAGTTACAGCCAGTCAATAATCAAAGAACCCTTTTAGATTTAGCCAGATTCGACCCTCAGGTATGGCACGAAGTAATAGAAAGATGGGAAAAAGATGCAGTAAAAGCATGGATGACCAGTCCCTACGAATCAACAGATATGTGGGAATATATGGAGACACTTTTAGGAGATTCAGCTTATAATATTTATTTAACCTTTAAAGGAAAATATGAAGAAACAATTAAATAGCTTAAAGAATTAGGAAATAACCCGTGGAATTTTACTAGTTTTATTAAAGAAATACTTATAGGATATATGACCCTTCTAGAGGAAATGATTCTGCTCAAAGTGTAGCATTGACTGAACTAGACCAGATAACATTAGGAAGTTGGAAATATATTGTACCTTTTAGTAGAGAATACTTAGCCATAGCAGCAAGAACTGGAAAAAGTTTTGATGAAGAAATAGGAAATAAATATTTTAGAAAATTACCAGGAGAACTAGGAAGAGAGATAGAAAATAAATGGTCAATTTATTATGCAAGTTTACCAGCAAAAATAGCCACAGGAGAATTAAAGATAAGAGGAACTTTAGGAATAGGACCTAGAATAGTTTTTACATTTTATAAACTCAGAGAAAAATGTATAGAGGTTAAAATACAAAAAGATTTGAAAAAACAAAATTATGGTTTTTGTAATAATGTAATATATACTCCTCAGCAATATGAAGATAAATATAATAGGAAAAATTACAAAAAATATGGAAAATATAGAAAAGAAAATATTGGAAGAAAAAATATAGAAAACCATGGAAAAAAACAGAAATTCATTAGAAAAAGTAGAACCTTTAATAGGACAAATTATAAGAGATTACCAAACGATGAAAAAGATAAAAGAAAACAAAGATATGTTAGAAAACCCAATAGTAAAAATTGCAATTGTTTTATATGTGGAGAACCCAATCATTTTGCAAAAGCCTGCCCAAAAAGACAGAGACCTAATACTAATAAGCATATAGAAAGACTACATATTATAGAAGACTTAGAAGAAGATATAGTCAGTATAAATAGCGATGATTCAGAAATCTATAGCATAGTTAGCGATTATGAGTATCAATTAGAGACCATAAGCTCAGATAGTGATTCAGAAAGTGATACAGATGTAGATAATCTCTTAGGACAACTCAACCAAGAAATAGGAATGACTCCTTCTCGAGATACTTTCTTTATGATGGAATGTAATGCAGATACTGAATGTCAGCATAATTTTTAAATAGGACCAAGATTTGATACTACTAGCCGCAGCTATTGTAATTGGTTTCCAGCTAAAGATAAGAGAGCTCAGTGTATATTATGTAGTATAACCTATTGTATAGTCTGCCTTGAAAAATTAAATATGACACATAAGATAACATCAGGAAATAACAACGAGCTTTTAGGTGATCAAAGTATAGAAAGCAGCGAATTACGTCTAACAAATAGAGAATTAGAAGTACAAATAAGAGAACTTAAACTTCAAATACGTGAAATAGAAACTAAGACTAGTTTTGACATAGAATGTTTAGAATTAGAAAATAGGCAGCTTAAACAACAGTTAGAACAGTTTCATACTAAATACCCTTTAAAAGATAAAATAATTGAAGAACATATGAATTCTTAGAATTAGTCAACCTAGTTGATTCTCAACCCTTTAGTCAATACTCTCAGGCACAATCAAATAATACATATTTACCATTTAATTATCTTGTTATATCCAAGTCAAATTTAGTTGAAATCTCTTGTGTAATTAAATTTGTAGAAAAAACTCTTAGTATAGATGCCATGATAGATACAGGAGCCAGTAAATCATACATTGAACAACACGTAGTTCCACCAGGATGGAGCACAGCTGTACCAACCCTAGCTTTGGTCAGTATCGCCGGGGGCACTAAACAGACATATACACATTGCATTAATGGCGCACAGATTAGTTTTCATCATCTAGGTTCTCAAGATCAGCACATAGAATGGTTTCCTTTACCTCAAGTTTGGATTGGCAATACCCGACAGAATCATCCTTTCATTTTAGGACTTAATTTCATACTTAGTTTACAAGGCGGCATGTTCATCAGCCAAAACAACATTAGTTTCTTCAAACGAACTGTTAATACACCCACAGCATATGCCCTTAGCACCATAGCCCATTCATCAGAGTTGCGTGCGAAGCATGGTGGTCCCATAAGAGTAGATTCAGTTCCCGCTAGTTTTTTCTTTCCTAGTAGAAATATTTTTCCCGAGCTAGCACAAAAGTATACACCTAATGAGATAGCAAATACTTCTTTAGAAAATTTAGACATAGAAAATTATGAGTTAGAAGATTTTGAAGAGTTTCATTTTGAAGATAAGGGAGACTATTGGAACTTAGAAGATCTTCAAGAAATAGTTAACTTAGAATTAATTTTTGCAAAAATAGGAAAACTAAAGAAAAAACCGATATACAGAAGAACAGAAAATGATTTAGATGAGATAATAAGATTAGCTGAAACAACAGAGATTTTAGGAGAACAACCCATAAAATATTGGGAGAGAAATAAAATTTTAGCCAGTTTAGATATAAAAAATACAGATTATAGGATTACTTCAGCACAAATAGATCATACGCCAGCAGATATAGAAGAATTTAGAACATAGATTAAAGAATTACTAGATTTAGGATTAATTAGACCTAGTAATAGCCCTCATAGGAGTGCATCATTTATGGTTAGAAATCATGCAGAGATAAAGAGAGGAAAAGCTAGAATGGTTATAAATTATAAAAGATAAAATGACAATACAGAAGATGATAAATATAATATACCAGATAAAGATCAACTCATAAATAGAATACAGACAACAAAAATTTTTAGCAAATTTGATTGTAAGTCAGGGTTTTGGCAGATAAAAATGGAAAAGGAAAGCATACCTTGGACAGCCTTTTGTTGCCCACAAGGACATTATGAATGCCTAATTATGCCTTTTGGACTAAAAAATGCACCTTCCATATTTCAGCGTAAGATGGATAGCATATTTAATAAATATAGTTTCATACTGGTATACATAGATGACATATTAGTATTCAGTCCAGATAAAAATAGTCACATAGATCATTCGTATATCGCATTAGAAGAATTCATAAATAATGGAATAATAATCAGCAAGAAAAATATGGTATGAAATAAATCTCGCATAGAATTTTTTAGGAACGGAGCTAGGAGATGGAAAAATTAGGTTACAGCCTCATATAGTCAAGAAAATTTTAGATTATCCAGATAAATTAGAAGATACAACACAACTTCAATCATTTTTAGGAATTTTAAATTACGCACGAATGTATATTCCTAACCTTAGTAAAATAATAGGACCCCTTTATAGTAAGACCACTCCCACAGGACAGAAATATTTCAATTAGCAAGATATAGCTCTAGTTAGAAAAATTAAAGACATGTAAAAATTTACCAGACCTACAACTCCCCTTAGAATCATAATATATAGTAGTAGAAACAGATGCAAGTCAATTAGGATGGGGAACAATATTATTAGCTAAACCTAGTAAGTATGATAGTAAAAATAAAGAACGCATTTGTAGATACAGTTCTGGAAAGTTTAAAGAGAAAGATACAACCATGACCAGCTTAGATTTTGAAATATTAGGAGTAATATACGCAATAAATAAATTTAGATTATTTTTACACAAAACTTTTACAATTAGAACAGATTGTGAAGCAATAGTTAGATTTCATAATAAACTTAACGAGTGTAAATTAAGTACTAGAAGATGGGCAAAATTTTTAGATTGTGTAGTAGGACAAGGATATAAAGTAGAGTTTGAACATATTAAAGAAAGTGATAATAGGTTAACAGATTGGTTAAGTAAGAAAATTTATTTAGAAAAAGAAGATAACCAGTTTAATTTTTGTGCAGATAATGGAGAACAGCAAAACCATGAACTTTGGGGGATTTTCTCTTCCCATTCATGAAGGCAGAACCAAGTTCAGACCTTTAACAGGGATTGAGTTAGACCCAGTTTAACAGTGTCTTTTAGATAACCTTTGGACCAGTTAGAACCATCTAGCTAAACGCCTTTTAGCCCTAAACTCTCTCAATATATATTTTTCAAAAATCCAAAATAAACCTTTGTCAAAATTTTTTTCTTTTTATGTAGTAGCTAAAGGAACCAAGCCTGGAATTTACCATGGTTGGGTAGAAGTACAACCCTTAGTTAAAAATTTTCCTATACCCCAGTTTAAAGGGTTTTATGATTTTGAGTCAGCCAGTACCTATGCCCGAAGACAAATAGGAACCAGTTACTTTATTAGCCAGATAGCTAAAGATTACCTGGACACATTGAGCAAGATGAGGTCAACCATCCTTGCTACCAGTGGAGTTCCAGTTAGCCAGATAATTGGAAGCAGTAGTACAGGCAGTAGTAGTTCTAACCCTCAGATAGATTCTCAGAATTCTCTCTCGGATGTGCAGACATTGTGAAGGCCTTTCCAGAAATTTCAAGAAAATTATGGATAAAGGCAAGAAGGTCAGTGAAGAGCTAGACCAGCTCCGAGACGAAGAAAACAATTGAGAGCAACCGTTCGAACCCTAACCAACCAGCTTAAAAAAATAGCTCCAGAAAGAACACTTGCCTCCTTACCGAGCCCCGAAATCAAACAACTCACCAGTGAGGAATTTGATCAATTGAGTGCTAGAATATATTTCTTTAGGCATTCTATCATTCGATCTCTTTGTGAGAAAAGCCAAGCAATAGAAGACCTAAAACCCTATGTTTACACCTTAGCCGAAGATAACAGAAATAGCGAGCTAGTCATTATTCAGCAATTTCTTCAGGACCTCTCCATAGCAAGAGTTGACTGCCCTGGCCTAGCTTATCAATGGACCTATACCTATGAAGATGAAGAGCAGCCCTACTTAGACGAAGAAAAATGCAATAAGAGGTCAGAACATTTTGGTAGATGTCAGTGTAACCTAGACTTCAGCATTTGCCTTTGCTAGATAAATCTAGCTACTTTCGAGCCATTGGAGATAGAAATTAGGGGCGAAACTCGTTATCTAATAGCCCCAAAATTGTTAGATTACGGCTTTGTCTCCAGACTAATTTTCACAGATCTAGATCAGACAGATAGTTTTGGACATAAGCTTGCTCATGCAGTACTGTGCGTAATGGAGGAACATCATCCGTATGTAGAAACATTGATAGATAGCAGATTACCAGAGGGAAGGGAATATGGTGCAATCCAGCTAAACACAAAATGTACCTTAGAGGAACCTCTACATTCCCAGGATACCCAGGACTTCTCAACAGGAGGCCCTGGCCATGCAGAAGATTTCCACTCAAAGACCAGCTCAATAAATGGAGAAAATTTGCTAGCAACTCTCTATTAGCTTATAATGGAAATTATGGACATCTAGTCTGTGAAGATAGACATCAGAAGATACATTGTAATTTAGCCATCCCAGGATATCCATTCAGCAAAGAGTCATTTGTCGATGAAAGTCAGTACCCTAACTATCAGCATGGCGTCTCTTATGAATCACCGGTAATGGGAGAAAATGATCAAGAATGGTACGATGAACCACCTATGGGAGATGGGGATGACTTTTACGACCAACTCTCAGCAGCAAACCTAGACCCCCTGTTTTTTTTTTTTTTTTTATCCATACATTCTGTCTGTGAGGTCGTCCAGGTCTGCTGCTAGATTTATCTGGCTCGAAAGTAGGTAGATTTATCTGGCAAAGGCAAATGCTAAAGTCTAGGTTACAATGACGACGATCAACACACTTTTTACAAAGGCCGAAGGATAGGGAGACACTCTAACTAGATAAAACCCTAGAGAGAAGGGAGATTCTAGAGAGAGGAGCTCTCAAAATATCTTTTTAGAAAGTAAGAGAGAGAGAGAGAGAGAGAATGTAAAAAGTGATTTTAAAATGCCCAGCTGCCAACTGATATACGACATTCCCGCTCGAGCGGAGAACACAACGCTTGAGCGTCAAGAACAAAAACTAGGTACGCTCGAGTGCGAGAAGTCCCGCTTGAGCGCCAAGACACAAGAATAAAGTACATCCGCTCGAGCGCGAAAACAAGTCCGCTCGAGCGTAGATTTCCCCCTCCCAAAACTTACACCAAAAAGTACTACCCGCTCGAGTGCCAGAGTACCCGCTCGAGCGTAACCGCTAGAGCGTAAAGAAACCCGCTCGAGTGTAAAAATCACACCTGCAGAAGTTTTGCAGGGACACGAAATACTGGGAGTGTGCAATCTCCACTCGAACGCAACAAGGCCCACTCGAGCGGAACGACCAAAAACCTGGCAACAAGATTTTAGACCAAGGTTCAACCCACCTGTTCGAAACATACCCAACACATCCTAAAACTCAAACAAATGGAATTAAATGACGACAACAAGATAGATACAACTACCAACTCCACGGAACCGAGTTCGGAATACAACAAAACAGTAAAGGGACAACCGGGATCGCTATAACCTCCCCACCTTAAAGAATTTCGTCCTCGAAATTAAATACAAGTTTTTTTTTTTTTTTTCAAAACAGGTTTTCTCCATTCTCAACAATATTACAACCTAATATTAAACAATCTGACCGATTACCGGTTAATGCCATCTCTTTCAAGAGGCATTTCACATTACACATAACAGCCTGCATTAGCAACAGGCATTCCTTTGAAAATTACCAGTTTCAACCTGTTTTCCACAATTTCTTAACACATGGAACATTAATATCATGCTTGCATTTCCACAATATACTTAACATACGCAATGTTAAAACAAACTTCCATTAACCAAAACATTCACAATGCTTTACAACTTAAGACATATATAATGCTCTTAAAGTTCAACGATATTACAAAATTACCAATGTATGGTTACACATCAACAAACAAGTCCGGATAATTCTCACGGACATCCGCCTCATGTTCCCAAGTGGCTTCCTCCACGCCGTGATATTTCCACAAAACCTTTACCAAGGGAATGGTCTTGCCTCGCAAGACTTGATCCCTCCTATCCAAGACCCGAACCGGCCTCTCCTCATACGAGGCATCCTCATCAACCTCTAACTCAATCCAATCCAACACATGGGATGGATCCGACTCATATTTCCGAAGCATACTCACATGAAACACGTCATGCACTCCGGACAGCTGCGGTGGTAAAGCTAAACGATAAGCGACCTCCCCAATCCTCTCAAGGATCTCAAAGGCACCGATAAACCGAGGGGATAACTTCCCACTCTTCCCAAACCTCATCAAACCTCGCCTAGGTGATATTTTCAAGAAGACATGATCACCTACCTCAAACGCCAAAGGCCTCCTCCTACGGTCGGCATAACTCTTTTGGCGACTCTGGGCTGTAACAAGCCTCCTACGGATAAGCTCAACTTTCTCCATCGTCTCCCTAACCAACTCCGGACCCAACAAAGGTGCATCACCCACCTCGGCCCAACACACTGGAGACCTGCACGGTCGGCCATACAGGGCCTCAAACGGTGCCATACCGATGCTAGACTGAAAACTGTTGTTGTAGGCAAACTCCACCAAGGGCAAGTGCCTCTCCCACGTCCCACTAAAGTCAAGGACACAACCTCGAAGCATATCCTCAAGGATCTGAATAGTACGCTCAGACTGCCCGTCAGTCTGAGGATGATAAGCCGTACTAAAGGTCAACTTAGTGCCCAAGGCACTCTGCAAACTCTGCCACAACTTAGCAGTAAAACGAGGATCTCTATCTGAGACGATCGTCACTGGGACCCCGTGCAATCTCACTATGTCCCGATTATACAAGTCGGCGAGATGATCTACCGAATCTCTCACGCGCATAGGAATGAAGTGCGCCGACTTAGTCAACCAGTCTACAACCACCCAAATGGCATCACTACCCCGTTGAGTCCTCAGAAGACCTACAACGAAGTCCATAGTGACGTGCTCCCACTTTCACTCGGCAATAGGCAAGGGTCGCAACAAACCCGCTGGCCTCTGATGCTCGGCCTTCACTTGCTGGCAAGTAAGGCACTTCGATACGAAAACAACCACATCTCTCTTCATACCCCGCCACCAAAATTGGCGACCCAAATCCCGATACATCTTAGTGCCTCCCGGATGCACCGCAAGGAGTGAATGATGGAACTCTCGGAGTACTTCCTCTCGGCAAGACTCCGGCACAAACAAATGGTCTCGGTATCTCACACTCTGGTCGGGATACACCGTCAAACCCTTCTCAACTTTCCCACTGGAGACCTTTTCTCGGAAGGACTCTACCTCAAGGTCACCTCTCTGTGCCTCTAATACTCGGGTCACAAGTGTAGGCTGCGCAACAACAAAAAATAAGGCCGCAACCTCAACAGATTCGCCCAGAAGCAAATCAAACTCGCCAAGTGCACCCAACATCTCCCATTCCCGGATGGCTATACAAGCTACATCACTAATGGATTTCCCACTAAGGGCATCGACCACAACATTGGCCTTTCTCGGGTGATAGTGCAACTCAAAATCATAGTCCTCAATGAACTCTATCCATCTCATCTGCCTCAAATTCAAGTCTCTTTGTGTAAACAGATACTTCAAACTCTTGTGGTCCGAGAACACCTCGAACCTCTCACCATAAAGGTAGTGCCTCCAAATCTTTAAGGCAAAAATCACTGCTGCTAGCTCTAGGTCATGTGTAGGGTAATTCTTCTCGTGTATTTTCAACTGACGTGAGCCATAGGCAATCACTTTCCCCTCTTGCATCAACACACAACCCAAACCCTCCCGTGAGGCGTCACAGTAAACCGCATAACCTAACCCTCTCTCCGGAATAATCAAAACCGGAGCAGTGGTCAATCTAACCTTCAACTCTTGGAACGACTTTTTACAAGTCTCACTCCACACAAACTTGACTCCTTTTCACGTCAATCTAGTCAACGGCGAAGCTAGCCTGGAGAAATCTTTCACAAACCGACGGTAATACCCAGCTAATCCCAGAAAACTGCGCATCTCAAACACACTCTTAGGCTGTGCCTAATCTTGCACAACCTCTACCTTGGATGTATCAACAGACACCCCTTCTCGGATACCACATGGCCTAAGAATTTGACCTCTCCTAGCCAGAACTCACACTTCCCAAACTTGGCATAAAGCCTATGGGCTCTAAGCAACTCAAGCACCACTCTCAAGTGTTCCTCGTGCTCCTCCTCTGAAGGCGAATAAATCAGAATGTCGTCCATGAAAACGACAACAAAATAGTCTAAGAATTCCCGGAAGATCTGGTTCATCAAATCCATAAAGACTGCCGGTGCATTGGTGAGCCCAAACGGCATCACCAGAAACTCATAGTGGCCATACCGCGTACGGAATGCCGTCTTCGAAATATCCTCCTCCCTGACCCTCAACTGGTGGTAACCCGATCTCAAGTCTATCTTAGAGAAACAACGGGAACCCTTCAACTGGTCAAACAGATCATCTATACGGGGCATAGAGTACTTATTCTTGACCGTAGCCCGATTCAACTTCCGGTAGTCTATACACAGTCTCAAGGCACCATCTTTCTTTTTAGCAAAGAGGGACGGTGCTCCCCACGGCGAAACACTAGGACGAACAAAACCCTTATCTAACAATTCCTGGAGCTGAATCTTCAACTCACTTAACTCGGCTGGGGCAAAACGATAAGGTGCCATAGAAATCGGCGTTGTGCCGGGCACTGAATCAATAGAGAACTCTATCTCTCGGTGAGGTGGCAAACTAACGAGATCCTCGGGAAAAACATTCGAATACTCACAAACCACCCTCGGCAATACAATCTGGGTCTCATCACACTCACCACTTATAAAGCTAGCAAGTAGACCACTAAGCTTATTCTGCCCTCGCGGATCATACATCGGTGGCAACACACTACCAACCCGATCCCTCAAGAAATGGAAACACTCCCCACTCAAGGTACAAACTATGACCCTCTGGCAGTAACAATCAATAACAGCCCGGTATGACGATAGCCAGTCCATACCCAAAATAACATCAAAACCCTTCATGGGCATGACAACAAAAGGAAAAGGAAGCCTATGGTCGGCGACCTCTATATCACAACCCCTAACACCTTGTTTCAAGATCAACTCACCACCAACAGGCGATACTACACATATAGGAGATGCTAACTGTGCCAACTCCAATTCCAAAACAGATGCAAATGCAGCAGATACAAAAGAATGAGATGCACCCGTATCAATCAATACACTAGCAACCGAGTTGCAAAACAGAAAGGTACCTCTCACTACTGATGGAGTCGGTACTAGGTCCTGCGCGGTAACAGCATACACGCGCCCTGTAGGCCCCTGATCTAACTGCTCACCCTTCGGAGCAAACGACTGGTGCATTGATTGGGACGACGAAGCTCCCGGATTGGCCCTCGAGGCCTGCATAGACTGAGCTGGCTAAAAACCCTACGTCTGCCTAGAACCAGAAGCGCCCGAAGTGGCACTCAACTGTGGGCAAAACCTCTTTAGGTGCCCAGGCTGACCACACTGATAACAAGACAAGGGCTGACCCCTGCCCTGACTCTAGCTCTGCGGTCTAGCTGAAGATGAAGCAGCTCTCTGACTTCCTCCCCTCTGTGGGCAAACTGAAGTCTTGTGGCCCAATTAACCACACTTGTAACAGGTGAACTCCCCCTGATTACCTCTCCCCGAGCCTGCACTCGGCACTGGAAAGGTCGACCTAGCAACACCACCCTGAGACTGCTGAGGGTTAGCACCCCTCTGTCTCCTGCCATCACCCTGACCATCTTGGATCCTCTTGGAGCCTCTCTATCCCTCCTCTTCCTGCATCATGATCTCCATATAGGCTGCAGCATCAACCAAGCGCCCATAATCTTGGATCATCGAACCTCCAACTCTCATCTTGAGGCCGCGCCTTAACCTTTTCTCGAACTCGATACAGCGGCGTTCCTCGGATGCCATAAGTTCAGGTGCGAACCTGGACAAGCTAGTGAAAGCAGCCTCATACTCGGCTACTGAAGAACTCAACTGCAAGAGCTGACAGAACTGGTCTCTCAGCTTCTCCCTGACTGCTGGAGACAAATACTTCTCCTGAAAAGCCTCCACAAAAGCCCCCCACGTGCCAGCAATATGGCCCCTCAAGTATTTTCACCACTGACCCGCACCCCCTTTAAGCTGGAAGGATGCCAAGGTCACTTTCAACGCTCCGTCCTCGATGCCAAGCATCTCAAACGTCTTACTCATTTGCTCTAACCACTCGTCAGCCTTCAGTGGCTCCTTCGGATCCCCAATAAACTCGTCCGGGTTGGACCGGAAGAACTCCCTTCTCAAGAAGGAAGGCCCTGCCTCAACAACCTGGGCCTGAACTGGAACCTGAACCGGATTCTCAGCTCAAAAAATACCCACAGACTCCCTCAAAGCATCGGCTATCCCTCAGGCTAAAGCGCCCATAGCCTCCTGACCTGCTGGCTCGGCCACATTGGCCTGACCAACCCCCTCCTACTGTGCCGAAATATCATCCAGTAAAGGCATCTCCTGCCTACCGTGTCTGCCACGTCTACCATGTCCTCGTCCTGACATCCTAACAAAGGTAACGAAGAGCGTTAGCACATTCATAAATGTGCCAAAACTAAACACTCGCATCCTAATACATGGACAACAGTAATTCACTCCACATAAGCACATAAACACATAAGCACTTATGAATTTCATTTCCAAATAATGATAGTCCCGAGGCGTTACTAGAGTTCCGGTTAGAAACAGCATTGATCAAGTGCTTTTCTAACAAGACTCACAGAAACCCAAGGATCCAATCAACATCTTAGAAACTAAATCCCATACCCAAGTAGTCACATAAATATGTTATCAAACAAGCACATAATGTCACACATAAGTCTCTAACAAGCGAGACAAACCCATTGTGATACTAATCACTTCCCACGTATCCAAAGTATTCGAAACCGGTACGCTCTGATACCAAGTTGTAACACCCTCAAAAAAATACATAAAACCCATCTCTGTAAACATGCATTGATACAAAGAAACCAACCATCTTTCCATTAATTTGAATAGTTCTTACAAAAGTATTACATGTTAACAACAAAAGCAATTGCCCTACGGGCTTACAGCTTTCCAAGTTAACACTTGGTTACAAAAAGAAGAGTACTAACTCAATACATATTAAGCCCTTGGCTTCAATTTACATGTAATCCATCAAAAGAAAGCAAATAACAAAGCAGTCTGTCTGCCTCTATCCTCCCAAGCTATGTCCTTGGAGGTAGCATGCTACCTGTACCTGAAAATGATGTCCCATAAAGGGTGAGCCACAGCCCAGTAGAAATACACTAAACCAGCCATGAACAATGACTAAAAGATTAGCAGTTGATAGATGGTCAACACAGATACATCCACATATATCACATTTCGATTTCATGACATTAAGTCCATGTTACATTTCATTTCCCATGTCTTTTCCAACTTTGAGTTTGAAAACAAGGCTCAACACCTAGCCAAATAACTTAATGAGATTTGGACTCATCTTTAAAACACTTTCAAAATTCATGAGGGATACACATTTTAATGCTGTATCAATAACACATAAACCATTCCCACACTTTGCGAAAGATACACATTTCGGTGTTGTATCAACATAACATAGAATCACTTCTATACTTTACAATTGATAACAATATACATTTTAGTGCTATATCAAATCAATTCAAACACTTCCATAATCAACACTTGATATCCATTGTAGTGCTGTATCAATGTCACACAAAATCCGATTTAGAGGTCCATCCCCTATCTTCCCCTAAACCGTAGAGTACATCCCCCATCTTCTCCCACACAACACATGTATATAAACGTAGATCATATACAATCAATCAATACATAGAATTAATGTATTATTCCAGTTGCTATATTCAATAGCATACTCAATCGATTAGTTTTAGTTTGCCTAATCGTCATGCAGTGTCTACAACAATCAAGACTATCCTCCAACGATAGCTCAAAGCAGTTATTTCTATACTGAAAATAAATGCACCAAATGGATATATAATCAACATTTTAACTAGGTGAGCGATGAACGAATCAAACTATACCCTTTAATCCCATACACATCCAATTCCAACATTCTCAATTTAATTCTTCTTTTCTTCAAATTAATTATACCAATTAATTTATCAATGTAATTAGAGCATTTCCCATAATTAACATCACAACCCTAAGGTTCCATTTTCACTAATAAACCAATATTGATCTCATTTCTCTATGCCAAACATGCATATAAGTTTATATAAACAAAACCCCAACTTTTGCAAAATTACACAAAGGCCGAAACTTTCTCAAAATTACCCAACGGCCCCCAACTCATCAAAATACTAAAATTCAAAGACAAAACTCATGAGAAGGAGTAGGATATCCCTACCTCGAAGTTAGAGCTCAAACGGGGAAATTGAAGAAAACCAAAATGCTCCAAACTCAAAGATCCACGGATCAAAATGGAGCCCTCGACGATCAACACACTTTTTACAAAGGCCGGAGGATAGGGAGACACTCTAACTAGATCAAACCCTAGAGAGAAGGGAGTTTCTAGAGAGAGGAGCTCTCAAAATATCTTTTTAGAAAGTAAGAGAGAGAGAGAATGTAAAAAGTGATTTTAAAATGCCCAGCTACCAACTGATATACGACATTCCCGCTCGAGCGGAGAATACAACGCTCGAGCGTTAAGAACAAAAAACTAGGTACGCTCGAGCGCAAGAAGTCCCGCTCGAGTGCCAAGACACAAGAATAAAATACATCCGCTCGAGCGCGAAAACCAGTCCGCTCGAGCGTAGATTTCCCCCTCCCAGAACTTACACCAAAAAGTACTACCCGCTCGAGCGCCAGAGTACCCGCTCGAGCGCCAGAGTACCCGCTCGAGTGCAATCGCTCGAGCGTAAAAATCACACCTGCAGAAGTTTTGCAAGGACACGAAATACTGGGAGTGTGCAATCTCCGCTCGAGCGCAACAAGGCCCGCTCGAGCGGAACGACCAAAAACCTGGCAACAAGATTTTAGACCAAGGTTCAACCCACCTGTTCGAAACATGCCCAGCACATCCTAAAACTCAAACAAATAGAATTAAAGGACAACAACAAGATAGATACAACTACCAACTCCACGGAACCGAGTCCAGAATACAACAGAACAGTAAAGGGACAACCGGGATCGCTATAAGCACTAGATTGGAAACTAGGAGACTTTCTCGGACAAAAGAGATTAGCCCCTCAAGATAATTTATTATATCATATAGCAGATGGAAATTATGCGGTAAGATTTACTCAGTATACCTATGTAGCACTAGAAAAATCTGAAGATGATGAATTTAGCAGTATAGACAGGAAAGAAAATAAAGATAATCGTAGTGAAATAAATCATCTTTACGTAATAACAGAAGAAAAAACAATATCGCAAAATAAGATATATAATATTGATGAGATAAATTTAGAAAATTTCACCCTAGAAGACATGAATAAAATATTAGATGCTAGATATTTCGAATACTTTGCAAGAGGAGATACCCATGATGAAGCAGTGTCATTCTTAGATCAAGAATTCCATACAGAATATGTAGATGATATCATAAAAGATAAAATACATCCTAGTAAAATATTTAAAATACCAAAACAATCTAGGTTAGAAGATACTTTTTATATGAATACAGAAAGCACAAGCACTAGTAACCCACAACCAACTATAGGAGATCCCGTAGGACCAATGCATTATGCAGTAGGAGGAAGAAGACCATTAGCCAGTTCAGGACGAAGTCACGCAGATCCAAATAAGAGCTATCGGTTTTATGGAAAGCGTAGACAATTAGATATGAGTATACAATTACAGCCAATCAATAATCAAGGAACCCTTTTAGATTTAGCCAGATTCAACCCTCAGGTATGGCACGAAGTAATAGAAAGATGGGAAAAAGATGCAGTAAAAGCATGGATGACCTGCCCCTATGAATCAACAGATATGTGGGAATATATGGAGACACTTTTAGAAGATTCAGCTTATAATATTTATTTAACCTTTAAAGGAAAATATGAAGAAACAATTAAATAGCTTAAAGAATTAGGAAATAACCCGTGGAATTTTACTAGTTTTATTAAAGAAATACTTATAGGATATGACCCTTCTAGAGGAAATGATTCCGCTCAAAGCGTAGCATTGACTGAACTAGACTAGATAACATTAGGAAGTTGGAAATATATTGTACCTTTTAGTAGAGAATACTTAGCCATAGCAGCAAGAACTGGAAAAAGTTTTGATGAAGAAATAGGAAATAAATATTTTAGAAAATTACCAGGAGAACTAGGAAGAGAGATAGAAAATAAATGGTCAATTTATTGTGCAAGTTTACCAGCAAAAATAGCCACAGGAGAATTAAAGATAAGAGGAACTTTAGGAATAGGATCTAGAATAGTTTTTACATTTTATAAACTCAGAGAAAAATGTATAGAGGTTAAAATACAAAAAGATTTGAAAAAACAAAATTATGGTTTTTGTAATAATGTAATATATACTCCTCAGCAATATGAAGATAAATATAATTGGAAAAATTACAAAAAATATGGAAAATATAGAAAAGAAAAATATTGGAAGAAAAAATATAGAAAACCATGGAAAAAATAGAAATTCATTAGGAAAAGTAGAACCTTTAATAGGACAAATTATAAGAGATTACCCAAAGATGAAAAAGATAAAAGAAAACAAAGATATGTTAGAAAACCCAATAGTAAAAAATGCAATTTTTTATATGTGGAGAACCCAATCATTTTGCAAAAGCCTGCCCAAAAAGACAGAGACCTAATACTAATAAGCAGATAGAAAGACTACATATTATAGAAGACTTAGAAGAAGATATAGTCAGTATAAATAGTGATGATTCAGAAATCTATAGCATAGTTAGCGATTATGAGTATCAATTAAAGACCATAAGCTCAGATAGTGATTCAAAAAGTGATACAGATGTAGATAATCTCTGTCACGCCCCCAAACCGCCCCTAGTAGTTTGGTGCCGTGATGGCCAGTAATCCGAGATTACCGAAGGCCGACTTACAAAATTCACACACAATCAGAGTACAATATACGGGGCTCACAAGTGCGGAAGCAATAATCTAAAATACAAGTGGTCCATAAGAGCAGTGCATAGTCAAATGGAATGGCATACATCTTTACATAACTTATAACTTGATTACAAAAGTACATGTTACATCTTGGCAAAGGGCTTCTCAAGCCGACATAAATATAACACATGAAATACAAAACATGGAACATGATCTTCAGGATTGCCGACATCCTTACAGCCGACCAAACAAGCATACAAAACACACATCTTGGCGAAGCCGACCTCTTGCTTATTACCTACATATATACATAGGGAGGGTGAGCTTGGATACTCAGTGAATGATATAAGTAATAAAGGGGTAAATGAATGATTTCCAAGGTCCTTGTCAAAACAATACATATATCATAGCTTGTTCAAAACATGGGATGAATCAAGTTCATCAATCAAATCTTGGTCTTTCAAATCTTACTTGGGATGTTAATAACATCTACATAATACATGGGGTGATGACATTTCGGACAAGACAAGGGAATAATCGACCCGGAATCGATTAGACAAATCCACCCGTTCATAGACCGTCGGTGGGGCCATCCGTTCATAGACCGTCGATAGCAGAGATCTCTCAAACATGGTGCTACATGGGCTTAGAGTCCCCTAGCATGGGAGGACTTTCCAAGAATGTCATCAAAACAAAGTAATACTTGATATACAAAATAGGGATAATCATTCATGCTTGATCAAATACTTTTCAAAACAAGCAAAGCGAAGCTTTAACAAAACGTTATAACATAGCTTTATTAGAAATACCACTCACCTAGTTCTTGGGACGTCGGGATCAAGGCAAAGGTCCAAGTCCTACAAACACATGTCAAATTCTATTGAATGCACTCTTAAAAACAAGCTTCACATGAATGCAAATGATCTAGGGAAAACATGCTGAAAATACCTAGGGAAAACATGCTGAAAACACCTAGGGAAAACATGCTGAAAACACCTAGGGAAAACATGCTGAAAACACCTAGGGAAAACATGCTGAAAATACCTAGGGAAAACATGCTGAAAACACCTAGGGAAAACATGCTGAAAATACCTAGGGAAAACATGCTGAAAACACCTAGGGAAAACATGCTGGAAACACCTAGGGAAAACATGCTGAAAATACCTAGGGAAAACATGCTGAAAACACCTAGGGAAAACATGCTGGGTACCAACCAGGTCCTGGAATGGATGCACAGAGATGATCTAGGCTAAAACGACCTAGCTGGGTGAACTCAGGAGGTCTTGGCCGAGGTCCCACACCTCTTGGCCGAGGTATGGTTACCTAGGCTTCAGTATGCAGCTACCTGCCGAGGTGTTACAAGGTGCCGGCATGGGTGTACCATGGTCGGCCTAGGTGTGCAGTGGTTAGCCTAGGTGTGCATGCAAGATAAACTAACGTGCAAGTGATCATGCAAGGTAGGCCAAGGTGAGATACGATGCTTGGCCTAGGTGTGTGATCTAGGCAAGAGTGGTGTCGGTGATCACACCTAGGGAAATGAAGTCTGGAAATCTGGGTTTCCTCCTTGAAGAACATGAAGAACATGAGCATGAAGAACATGAAGAATATGAATGCTAAAATCATAACTTGTTATTACAAGATCTGGGATTTCATGACATAAGTTCGAAAACATGGACCTGGGTACCCATACTTTGAAAATCATGCAAGAACAAACACAAAAACATGGATCTAGACATGAGCCTTCGGATCAAAACATGACTTTTCTTGAAGAACACATGAATGCCATTTTCTCTTTCTAAAACCGAACTTCAAAGCAATGCATGGCTTACAAATCATTTTCAATCATGCAATGCAATAACATAAACATAAAGAACATCATGAGCAGATCAAGGATCTAACCTTAGAACGCGGATCTAACGGTTGGATCTCTAGGAATCAAGCTTGGAAATCTATTCTCTCTCAAGAACTCTTCTCCCTCTTCTAGAGCTTCTCTCTCTACTCTTCAAAACAATATACAACAAATGAGGGGTTTCTCTCTCTGCCGGCTGACTTAACTCTCAGCTCGGACACGTGGCAACGGTTGGTTGGTTCTCTTCAAAAAGGTGATAGATTGACAAGAAAAGGCCCTGACAAGGCGTATCTAGCAAGCTACTCGGAATGGCACTCCGGCAAGGGGTGACATCGGCTAACCACAAGACTTCGGCAACTAGGGTGACAATGACCTCGGCTAGGAAGGACAACACTTGACTAAGCTGTGCCACACCTCGGCCTAGATGTGCCACACCTCAGTCTAGGTCATTCCAGTCCCAGAACAAGATCACTAGGTGCAAGGATTAAGGATCTCGGACGTCTAGGTGATAACATCTCGGCCAATATGCCTAGGTGACGGTGGAGGTCGACCAAAGGGGTTCCAAGATGGTCCAAGGTGTAAGAGGTTCAAAGGTGTGACCTAGGCTTGGCATGACCTAGGCTTGACATGACCTAGGCTTAATCATGACCTAGGCTTGGCATGACCTAGGCTTGACATGACCTAGGCTTGGCATGACCTAGGCTTAACATGACCTAGGCTTAACATGACCTAGGCTTGACATGACCTACGCTTCACATGACCTAGGCTTAACATGACCTACGCTTCACATGACCTAGGCTTAACATGACCTAGGCTTAACATAGCAAAGAAGGAACAAAGCATGCATACAACACTTAGGGAAAACATGATAGCATCAAGACAAGACAAGAACCTTTACCTAGGCAAAACAAGTCCAAGTCTACAAATGCAAGCTTAACAAGACAAAATCATGCAAATGTACATGAACATGACTAAGACATGAATGTGGGTTATTACAGTCTACCCTCCTTAAAGAAGTTTGGTCCCCAAACTTAACTTACCTTGTCCCCAAAATAATTCCGAAAGTCGGATTCTCATCTCTTCTTATCATCTCTAGCCTTTACCTTGGGACAATCCTTAATATGATGACCCATCTCACCGCATTCAAAACATGCTCCAGATGTCCGATGACAAACTCCAAAATGTCGCCTCTCGCAACTTGTACATGTCGGCCTGGTGCCACCTTCCTGGTTCGTATTGTTGGAACTGTCCACATTTGTCTTCTTCTTGGCATCATGCTGGTCTTGGCGATTGTCATAGGTCTGCCTCTTTTTCTGATTCTCCCCTAAACTCTGACTTCTATTCAAGTTGGCTTCTGCAAGGATGGCTTTATCTAACACTCCAGCATACGTCGGCATGTTAAGCAAATTAACCCGGTCTTGAATTGGCCCTCGAAGTCCACTCTCAAACTTGCGAGCTTTCCTGTATTCGTTGTCGACCATATGAGGTGCATACCTTGCCAACTCGGTGAAAGCACGATCATACTCCGCCACTGTTTTGCTACCCTGGGTCAACATCTGAAATTCTGTGGTTTTGCGATCTCGGACACTGAGCGGGAAATGCTTGTCATAGAACAGCTCCAAAAATCTGGCCCAAGTCAAGTCTGGGTTACCTTCTCGGATCATCATCCACCATCTTCGAGCGTCGTCTTCCAAAGTGAATGCTGCTAATGACACTTTCTGAGTGTCGGTGCTGGGAAAAACCTCGAACAACTTCTCCATCTCAAGAATCCATGCTTCTGCCTTCATCGGCTCTATACCTCCATGGAACTTTGGCGGTTTCATCTTCTTAAATTCTCTGATCAGGGTCAATGTGTCATCTCCATACAAAGCTGGCTGCAGAGGCACTTGTGGTACTGGCGGTGGTGGAACTACATGTCGGCCATCTGTCTGCTCGGCCTGGGTGGAGGTAGTACCGGTGTTCTGCTGCCTTGCCTGCCTTAATTCATTGGCCAAACTTTCAACCAATCTTTCCAATCTGTTTATTCTATCCTCGGATTGATCTCGGCTAACTGGGGGTCTACCTCTTCTCATGATGCTGGGGGTATGTAGGATGTGACTCTTAGAATAAAATGAACAGATGAACGTGTGTGCAAGTGAACATGATCATGCCGATGTAACAAAATGCTCATGCCGAGATAATGCACACCTTGTCAAGTAGCAAGCAACATGATGCAATCTTAACATTCTTCTAAGGGACATCCTATGCTCTTTAGGACTCAAAGTGTGTGAATAACGTACTATAAGGAACGCGTGCTCTGATACCATTCTGTCACGCCCCCAAACCGCCCCTAGTAGTTTGGTGCCGTGATGGCCAGTAATCCGAGATTACCGAAGGCCGACTTACAAAATTCACACACAATCATAGTACAATATACGGGGCTCACAAGTGCGGAAGCAATAATCTAAAATACAAGTGGTCCATAAGAGCAGTGCATAGTCAAATGGAATGGCATACATCTTTACATAACTTATAACTTGATTACAAAAGTACATGTTACATCTTGGCAAAGGGCTTCTCAAGCCGACATAAATATAACACATGAAATACAAAACATGGAACATGATCTTCAGGATTGCCGACATCCTTACAGCCGACCAAACAAGCATACAAAACACACATCTTGGCGAAGCCGACCTCTTGCTTATTACCTACATATATACATAGGGAGGGTGAGCTTGGATACTCAGTGAATGATATAAGTAATAAAGGGGTAAATGAATGATTTCCAAGGTCCTTGTCAAAACAATACATATATCATAGCTTGTTCAAAACATGGGATGAATCAAGTTCATCAATCAAATCTTGGTCTTTCAAATCTTACTTGGGATGTTAATAACATCTACATAATACATGGGGTGATGACATTTCGGACAAGACAAGGGAATAATCGACCCGGAATCGATTAGACAAATCCACCCGTTCATAGACCGTCGGTGGGGCCATCCGTTCATAGACCGTCGATAGCAGAGATCTCTCAAACATGGTGCTACATGGGCTTAGAGTCCCCTAGCATGGGAGGACTTTCCAAGAATGTCATCAAAACAAAGTAATACTTGATATACAAAATAGGGATAATCATTCATGCTTGATCAAATACTTTTCAAAACAAGCAAAGCGAAGCTTTAACAAAACGTTATAACATAGCTTTATTAGAAATACCACTCACCTAGTTCTTGGGACGTCGGGATCAAGGCAAAGGTCCAAGTCCTACAAACACATGTCAAATTCTATTGAATGCACTCTTAAAAACAAGCTTCACATGAATGCAAATGATCTAGGGAAAACATGCTGAAAATACCTAGGGAAAACATGCTGAAAACACCTAGGGAAAACATGCTGAAAACACCTAGGGAAAACATGCTGAAAACACCTAGGGAAAACATGCTGAAAATACCTAGGGAAAACATGCTGAAAACACCTAGGGAAAACATGCTGGAAACACCTAGGGAAAACATGCTGAAAATACCTAGGGAAAACATGCTGAAAACACCTAGGGAAAACATGCTGGGTACTAACCAGGTCCTGGAATGGATGCACAGAGATGATCTAGGCTAAAACGACCTAGCTGGGTGAACTCAGGAGGTCTTGGCCGAGGTCCCACACCTCTTGGCCGAGGTATGGTTACCTAGGCTTCAGTATGCAGCTGCCTGCCGAGGTGTTACAAGGTGCCGGCATGGGTGTACCATGGTCGGCCTAGGTGTGCAGTGGTTAGCCTAGGTGTGCATGCAAGATAAACTAACGTGCAAGTGATCATGCAAGGTAGGCCAAGGTGAGATACGATGCTTGGCCTAGGTGTGTGATCTAGGCAAGAGTGGTGTCGGTGATCACACCTAGGGAAATGAAGTCTGGAAATCTGGGTTTCCTCCTTGAAGAACATGAAGAACATGAGCATGAAGAACATGAAGAATATGAATGCTAAAATCATAACTTGTTATTACAAGATCTGGGATTTCATGACATGAGTTCGAAAACATGGACCTGGGTACCCATACTTTGAAAATCATGCAAGAACAAACACAAAAACATGGATCTAGGCATGAGCCTTCGGATCAAAACATGACTTTTCTTGAAGAACACATGAATGCCATTTTCTCTTTCTAAAACCGAACTTCAAAGCAATGCATGGCTTACAAATCATTTTCAATCATGCAATGCAATAACATAAACATAAAGAACATCATGAGCAGATCAAGGATCTAACCTTAGAACGCGGATCTAACGGTTGGATCTCTAGGAATCAAGCTTGGAAATCTATTCTCTCTCAAGAACTCTTCTCCCTCTTCTAGAGCTTCTCTCTCTACTCTTCAAAACAATATACAACAAATGAGGGGTTTCTCTCTCTGCCGGCTGACTTAACTCTCAGCTCGGACACGTGGCAACGGTTGGTTGGTTCTCTTCAAAAAGGTGATAGATTGACAAGACAAGGCCCTAACAAGGCGTATCTAGCAAGCTACTCGGAATGGCACTCCGGCTAGGGGTGACATCGGCTAACCACAAGACTTCGGCAACTAGGGTGACAATGACCTCGGCTAGGAAGGACAACACTTGACTAAGCTGTGCCACACCTCGGCCTAGATGTGCCACACCTCAGTCTAGGTCATTCCAGTCCCAGAACAAGATCACTAGGTGCAAGGATTAAGGATCTCGGACGCCTAGGTGATAACATCTCGGCCAATATGCCTAGGTGACGGTGGAGGTCGACCAAAGGGGTTCCAAGATGGTCCAAGGTGTAAGAGGTTCAAAGGTGTGACCTAGGCTTGGCATGACCTAGGCTTGACATGACCTAGGCTTAATCATGACCTAGGCTTGGCATGACCTAGGCTTGACATGACCTAGGCTTGGCATGACCTAGGCTTAACATGACCTAGGCTTGGTATGACCTAGGCTTGACATGACCTACGCTTCACATGACCTAGGCTTAACATGACCTAGGCTTAACATAGCAAAGAAGGAACAAAGCATGCATACAACACTTAGGGAAAACATGATAGCATCAAGACAAGACAAGAACCTTTACCTAGGCAAAACAAGTCCAAGTCTACAAATGCAAGCTTAACAAGACAAAATCATGCAAATGTACATGAACATGACTAAGACATGAATGTGGGTTATTACAATCTCTTAGGACAACTCAACCAAGAAATAGGAATGACTCCTTCTCGAGATACTTTCTTTATGATGGAATGTAATGCAGATACTGAATGTCAGCATAATTTTCAAATAGGACTAGGATTTGATACTACTAGATGCAGCTATTGTAATTGGTTTCTAGCTAAAGATAAGAGAGCTCAGTGTTTATTATGTAGTATAACCTATTGTACAGTTTGCCTCGAAAAATTAAATATGACACATAAGATAACATCAGGAAATAACAGCGAGCTTTTAGGAGATCAGAGTATAGAAAGCAGCGAATTACGTCTAACAAATAGACAATTAGAAGTACAAATAAGAGAACTTAAACTTCAAATATGTGAAATAGAAACTAAGACTAGTTTTGACATAAAATGTTTAGAATTAGAAAATAGGCAGCTTAAACAACAGTTAGAACAGCTTCATACTAAATACCCTTTAAAAGATAAATTAATTGAAGAACATATGAATTCTTTAGAATTAGTCAACCTAGTTGATTCTCAACCCTTTAGTCAAAACTCTCAGGCACAACCAAATAATACATATTTACCATTTAATTATCCTGTTATACTTAAGTCAAATTTAGTTGAAATCTCTTATGTTATTAAATTTGTAGAAAAAACTCTTAGTATAGATGCCATGATAGATACAGGAGCCAGTAAATCATACATTGAACAACACGTAGTTCCACCAGGATGGAGCACAGCTTTAGCAACCCCAGCTTTAGTCAGTATCGCTGACGGCACTAAACAGACATATACACATTGCATTAATGGCGCACAGATTAGTTTTCATCATCTAGGTTCTCAAGATCAGTACATAGAATGGTTTCCTTTACCTCAAGTTTGGATTGGCAATACCCGACAGAATCATCCTTTCATTTTAGGACTTAATTTCATACTTAGTTTACAAGGCGGCATGTTCATCAGCCAAAACAACATTAGTTTCTTCAAACGAACTGTCAATACACCCACAGCATATGCCCTTAGCACCATAGCCCATTCATCAGAGTTGCGTGCGAAGCATGGTGGTCCCATAAGAGTAGATTCAGTTCCCGCTAGTTTTTTCTTTCCTAGTAGAAATATTTTTCCCGAGCTAGCACAAAAGTATACACCTAATGAGATAGCAAATACTTCTTTAGAAAATTTAGACATAGAAAATTATGAGTTAGAAGATTTTGAAGAGTTTCATTTTGAAGATAAGGGAGACTATTGGAACTTAGAAGATCTTCAAGAAACAGTTAACTTAGAATTAATTTTTGCAAAAATAGGAAAACTAAAGAAAAAACCGATATACAGAAGAACATAAAATGATTTTGATGAGATAATAAGATTAGCTGAAACAACAGAGATTTTAGGAGAACAACCCATGAAATATTGGGAGAGAAATAAAATTTTAGCCAGTTTAGATATAAAAAATACAGATTATAGGATTACCTCAGCACAAATAGATCATACGCCAGCAGATATAGAAGAATTTAGAACACAGATTAAAGAATTACAAGATTTAGGAGTAATTAGACCTAGTAATAGCCCTCATAGGAGTGCAGCATTTATGGTTAGAAATCATGCAGAGATAAAGAGAGGAAAAGCTAGAATGGTTATAAATTATAAAAGATAAAATGACAATACAGAAGATGATAAATATAATATACCAGATAAAGATCAACTCATAAATAGAATACAGACAACAAAATTTTTTAGCAAATTTGATTGTAAGTCAGGGTTTTGGCAGATAAAAATGGAAAAGGAAAGCATACCTTGGACAGCCTTTTGTTGCCCACAAGGACATTACGAATGGCTAGTTGTGCCTTTTGGACTAAAAAATGCACCTTCCATATTTCAGCGTAAGATGGATAGCATATTTAATAAATATAGTTTTATACTGGTATACATAGATGACATATTAGTATTCCGTCCAGATAAAAACAGTCACATAGATCATTTGTATATAGCATTAGAAGAATTCATAAATAATGGAATAATAATTAGCAAGAAAAAGATGGTATTAAATAAACCTCGCATAGAATTTTTAGGAACGGAGCTAGGAGATGGAAAAATTAGGTTACAGCCTCATATAGTCAAGAAAATTTTAGATTATCCAGATAAATTAGAAGATACAAAACAACGTCAATCATTTTTAGGAATTTTAAATTACGCACGAATGTATATTCCTAACCTTAGTAAAATAATAGGACCCCTTTATAGTAAGACCACACCCACAGGACAGAAATATTTCAATCAGCAAGATATAGCTCTAGTTAGAAAAATTAAAGACATATGTAAAAATTTACAAGACCTACAACTCCCCTTAGAATCAGAATATATAGCAGTAGAAACAGACGCAAGTCAATTAGGATGGGGAACAATATTATTAGCTAAACCTAGTAAGTATGATAGTAAAAATAAAGAACGCATTTGTAGATACAGTTCTGGAAAGTTTAAAGAGAAAGATACAACCATGACCAGCTTAGATTTTGAAATATTAGGAGTAGTATACACAATAAACAAATTTAGATTATTTTTACGCAAACCTTTTACAATTAGAACAGATTGTGAAGCAATAGTTAGATTTCATAATAAACTTAACGAGCGTAAATTAAGTACTAGAAGATGGGCAAAATTTTTAGATTGTGTAGTAGGACAAGGATATAAAGTAGAGTTTGAACATATTAAAGGAAGTGATAATAGGTTAACAGATTGGTTAAGTAGGAAAATTTATTTAGAAAAAGAAGATAACCAGTTTAATTTTTGTGCAGATAATGGAGAACAACAAAACCATGAACTTTGGGGGATTTTCTCTTCCCATTCATGAAGGCAGAACCAAGTTCAGACCTTTAACAGGGATTGAGTTAGACCCAGTTCAACAGTGTCTTTTAGATAACCTTTGGACCAGTCAGAACCATCTAGCTAAACGCCTTTCAGCCCTAAACTCTCTCAATATATATTTTTCAAAAATCCAAAATAAACCTTTGTCAAAAAGTTTTTCTTTCTACGTAGTAGTTAAAGGAACCAAGCCTGGAATTTACCATGACTGGGTAGAAGTAGAACCCTTAGTTAAAAATTTTCCTATACCCTAGTTTAAAGGATTTTATGATTTTGAGTCAGCCAGTACCTATGCCCGAAGACAAATAGGAACCAGTTACTTTATTAGCCAGATAGCTAAAGATTACCTGGACACATTGAGCAAGATGAGGTCAACCATCCTTGCTACCAGTGGAGTTCCAGTTAGCCAGATAATTAGACGCAGTAGTACAGGCAATAGTAGTTTTAACCCTCAGATAGATTCTCAGAATTCTCTCCAGATGTGCAGACATTGTGAAGGCCTTTCCAGAAATTTCAAGAAAATTATGGATAAAGGCAAGAAGGTCAGTGAAGAGCTAGACCAGCTCCGAGACGAAAAAAAACAATTGAGAGCAACCGTTCGAACCCTGACCAACCAGCTTAAAAAATTAGCTCTAGAAAGAACACCTACCTCCTTACCGAGCCCAAAAATCAAACAACTCACCAGTGAGGAATTTGATCAATTGAGTGCTAGAATGTATTTCTTTAGTCATTCTATCATTCGATCTCTTTGTGAGAAAAGCCAAGCAATAGAAGACCTAAAACCCTATATTTACACCTTAGCCGAGGAGAACAGAAATAGCGAGCTAGTCATTATTCAGCAATTTCTTCAGGACCTCTCCATAGCAAGAGTTGACTACCCCGGCCTAGCTTATCAATGGACCTATACCTATGAAGATGAAGAGCAGCCCTGCTTAGACGAAGAAAAATGAAATAAGAGGTCAGAACATTTTGGTAGATGTCAGTGTAACCTAGACTTCCGCATTTGCATTTGCCAGATAAATCTAGCTACTTTCGAGCCATTGGAGATAGAAATTAGGGGCAAAACTCATTATCTAACAGCCCCAAAATTGTTAGATTACGAATTTTTCTCCAGACTAATTTTCACAGATCCAAATCAGACAGATAGTTTTGGACATAAGCTTGCTCATGCAGTACTGTGTGTAATGGAGGAACATCATCCGTATGTAGAAGCATTGATAGATAGCAGATTACCAGAGTGGAAGGGAATATGGTGCAATCCAACTAAACAAAAAATGTACCTTAGAGGAACCTCTACATTCCCAGGATGCCCAGGACTTCTTAATAGGAGGCCCTGGCCATGCAGAAGATTTCCACTCAAAGACCAGCTCAATAAATGGAGAAAATTTGCTAGCAACTCTCTATTAGCTTATAATGGAAATTATGGACATCTAGTCTGTGAAGACAGACATCAGAAGATACATTGTAATTTAGCCATCCCAGGATATCCATTCAGCAAAGAGACATTTGTCGATGAAAGTCAATACCCTAACTATCAGCATGGCGTCTCTCATGAATCATCGGTAATGGGAGAAAATGATCAAGAATGGTACGATGAACCACCTATGGGAGATGGGGATGACTTTTACGACCAACTTTCAGCAGCAGACCTGGACGACCTCGCAGACAGAATGTATGGATAAAAAAAAAAAACAGGGGGTCCAGGTCTGCTGCTGAGAGTTGGTCGTAAAAGTCATCCCCATCTCCCATAGGTGGTTCATCGTACCATTCTTGATCATTTTCTCCCATTACCGGTGATTCATGAGAGACGCCATGCTGATAGTTAGGGTACTAACTTTCATCAACAAATGTCTCTTTGTTGAATGGATATCTTGGGATGGCTAAATTACAATGTATCTTCTGATGTCTATCTTCATAGACTAGATGTTCATAATTTCCATTATAAGCTAATAGAGAGTTGCTAGCAAATTTTCTCCATTTATTGAGCTGGTCTTTGAGTGGAAATCTTCTGCATGGCCAGGGCCTCCTATTGAGAATTCCTGGGTATCCTGGGAATGTAGAGGTTCCTCTGAGGTACATTTTGTGTTTAGCTGGATTGCACCATATTCCCTTCCACTCTGGTAATCTACTATCTATCAATGCTTCTACATACGGATGATGTTCCTCCATTACGCACAGTACTGCATGAGCAAGCTTATGTCCAAAACTATCTGTCTGATTTGGATCTGTGAAAATTAGTCTGGAGACAAAGCCGTAATCTAACAATTTTGGGGCTGTTAGATAACGAGTTCCGCCCCTAATTTCTATCTCCAATGGCTCGAAAGTAGCTAGATTTATTTGGCAAAGGCAAATGCTGAAGTCTAGGTTACACTGACATCTACCAAAATGTTAGGACCTCTTATTGCGTTTTTCTTCGTCTAAGCAGGGCTGCTCTTCATCTTCATAGGTATAGGTCCATTGATAAGCTAGGCCGGGGCAGTTAACTCTTGCTATGGGGAGGTCCTGAAGAAATTGTTGAATAATGACTAGCTCGCTATTTCTGTTATCTTCGGCTAAGGTGTAAATATAGGGTTTTAGGTCTTCTATTGCTTGGCTTTTCTCACAAAGAGATCGAATGATAGAATGCCTAAAGAAATATTTTCTAGCACTCAATTGATCAAATTCCTCACTGGTGAGTTGTTTGATTTCGGGGCTCGGTAAGGAGGTAGGTGTTCTTTCTAGAGCTAATTTTTTAAGCTGGTTGGTTAGGGTTCGAACGGTTGCTCTCAATTGTTTTCTTCGTCTCGGAGCTGGTCTAGCTCTTCACTGACCTTCTTGCCTTTATCCATAATTTTCTTGAAATTTCTGGAAAGGCCTTCACAATGTCTGCACATCTGGAGAGGATTCTGAGAATCTATCTGAGGGTTAGAACTACTACTACCTGTACTACTGCTTCCAATTATCTGGCTAACTGGAACTCCACTGGTAGCAAGGATGGTTGACCTCATCTTGCTCAATGTGTCCAGGTAATCTTTAGCTATCTGGCTAATAAAGTAACCGGTTCCTATTTGTCTTCGGGCATAGGTACTGGCTGGCTCAAAATCATAAAATCCTTTAAACTGGGGTATAGGAAAATTTTTAACTAAGGGTTCTACTTCTACCTAGTCATGGTAAATTCCAAGCTTGGTTCCTTTAGCTACTACGTAGAAAGAAAAACTTTTTGACAAAGGTTTATTTTGGATTTTTGAAAAATATATACTGAGAGAGTTTAGGGCTGAAAGGCATTTAGCTGGATGGTTCTAACTGGTCCAAAGGTTATCTAAAAGACACTGTTAAACTGGGTCTAACTCAATCCCTGTTAAAGGTCTGAACTTGGTTCTGCCTTCATGAATGGGAAGAGAAAATCCCCCAAAGTTCATGGTTTTGTTGTTCTCCATTATCTGCACAAAAATTAAACTGGTTATCTTCTTTTTCTAAATAAATTTTCCTACTTAACCAATCTGTTAACCTATTATCACTTCCTTTAATATGTTCAAACTCTACTTTATATCCTTGTCCTACTACACAATCTAAAAATTTTGCCCGTCTTCTAGTACTTAATTTACGCTCGTTAAGTTTATTATGAAATCTAACTATTGCTTCACAATCTGTTCTAATTGTAAAAGGTTTGTGTAAAAATAATCTAAATTTATTTATTGCGTATACTACTCCTAATATTTCAAAATCTAAGCTGGTCATGGTTGTATCTTTCTCTTTAAACTTTCCAGAACTGTATCTACAAATGCGTTCTTTATTTTTACTATCATACTTACTAGGTTTAGCTAATAATATTGTTCCCCATCCTAATTGACTTGCGTCTATTTCTACTGCTATATATTCTGATTCTAAGGGGAGTTGTAGGTCTGGTAAATTTTTACATATGTCTTTAATTTTTCTAACTAGAGCTATATCTTGCTGATTGAAATATTTCTGTCCTGTGGGTGTGGTCTTACTATAAAGGGATCCTATTATTTTACTAAGGTTAGGAATATACATTCGTGCGTAATTTAAAATTCCTAAAAATGATTGACGTTGTTTTGTATCTTCTAATTTATCTGGATAATCTAAAATTTTCTTGACTATATGAGGTTGTAACCTAATTTTTCCATCTCCTAGCTCCGTTCCTAAAAATTCTATGCGAGGTTTATTTAATACCATCTTTTTCTTGCTAATTATTATTCCATTATTTATGAATTCTTCTAATGCTATATACAAATGATCTATGTGACTATTTTTATCTGGACTGAATACTAATATGTCATCTATATATACCAGTATAAAACTATATTTATCAAATATGCTATCCATCTTATGCTGAAATATGGAAGGTGCATTTTTTAGTCCAAAAGGCATAACTAGCCATTCGTAATGTCCTTGTGGGCAACAAAAGGCTGTCCAAGGTATGCTTTCCTTTTCCATTTTTATCTGCCAAAACCCTGACTTACAATCAAATTTGCTAAAAATTTTTGCTGTCTGTATTCTATTTATGAGTTGATCTTTATCTGGTATATTATATTTATCATCTTCTGTATTGTCATTTAATCTTTTATAATTTATAACCATTCTAGCTTTTCCTCTCTTTATCTCTGCATGACTTCTAACCATAAATGCTGCACTCCTATGAGGGCCATTACTAGGTCTAATTACTCCTAAATCTAGTAATTCTTTAATCTGTGTTCTAAATTCTTCTATATCTACTGGCGTATGATCTATTTGTGTTGAGGTAATCCTATAATTTGTATTTTTTATATCTAAACTGGCTAAAATTTTATTTCTCTCCCAATATTTCATGGGTTGTTCTCCTAAAATCTCTGTTGTTTCAGCTAATCTTATTATCTCATCTAAATCATTTTCTGTTCTTCTGTATATCGATTTTTTCTTTAGTTTTCCTATTTTTGCAAAAATTAATTCTAAGTTAACTGTTTCTTGAAGATCTTCTAAGTTCCAATAGTCTCCCTTATCTTCAAAATGAAACTCTTCAAAATCTTCTAACTCATAATTTTCTATGTGTAAATTTTCTAAAGAAATATTTGCTATCTCATTAGGTGTATACTTTTGTGCTAGCTCGGGAAAAATATTTCTACTAGGAAAGAAAAAACTAGCGAGAACTGAATCTACTCTTATGGGACCATCATGCTTCGCACTCAACTCTGATGAATGGGCTATGGTCCTAAAGGCATATGTTGTGGGTGTATTGACAGTTCGTTTGAAGAAACTAATGTTGTTTTGGCTGATGAACATGCCGCCTTGTAAACTAAGTATGAAATTAAGTCCTAAAATGAAAGGACGATTCTGTCGGGTATTGCCACTCCAAGCTTGAGGTAAAGGAAACCATTCTATGTGCTGATCTTGAGAACCTAGATGATGAAAACTAATCTGTGCGCCATTAATGCAATGTGTATATGTCTGTTTAGTGCCGTCAGCAATACTGACTAAAGCTGAGGTTGCTAAAGCTGTGCTCTATCCTGGTGGAACTAGGTGTTGTTCAATGTATGATTTACTGGCTCCTGTATCTATCATGGCATCTATACTAAGAGTTTTTTCTACAAATTTAATTACACAAGAGATTTCAACTAAATTTGACTTGGGTATAACAGGATAATTAAATGGTAAATATGTATTATTTGGTTGTGCCTGAGAGTTTTGACTAAAGGGTTGAGAATCAACTAGGTTGACTAATTCTAAAGAATTCATATGTTCTTCAATTAATTTATCTTTTAAAGGGTATTTAGTATGAAACTGTTCAAACTGTTGTTTAAGCTGCCTATTTTCTAATTCTAAACATTCTATGTCAAAACTAGTCTTAGTTTCTATTTCACGTATTTGAAGTTTAAGTTCTCTTATTTGTACTTCTAATTCTCTATTTGTTAGACGTAATTCGCTGCTTTCTATACTTTGATCTCCTAAAAGCTCGCTGTTATTTCCTGATGTTATCTTATGTATCATATTTAATTTTTCGAGGCAAACTACACAATAGGTTATACTACAAAATAAACACTGAGCTCTCTTATCTTTAGCTAGAAACCAATTACAATAGCTACATCTAGTAGTATCAAATCCTAGTCCTATTTGAAAATTATGCTGACATTCAGTATCTGAAGTACATTCCATCATAAAGAAAGTATCTTGAGAAGGAGTCATTCCTATTTCTTGGTTGAGTTGTCCTAAGAGATTATCTACATCTGTATCACTTTCTGAATCACTATCTGAGCTTATGGTCTCTAATTGATACTCATAATCGCTAACTATGCTATAGATTTCTGAATCATCACTATTTATACTGACTATATCTTCTTCTAAGTCTTCTATAATATGTAGTCTTTCTATCTGCTTATTAGTATTAGGTCTCTGTCTTTTTGGGCAGGCTTTTGCAAAATGATTGGGTTCTCCACATATAAAACAATTGCATTTTTTACTATTGGGTTTTCTAACATATCATTGTTTTCTTTTATCTTTTTCATCTTTGGGTAATCTCTTATAATTTGTCCTATTAAAGGTTCTACTTTTCCTAATGAATTTCTATTTTTTCCATGGTTTTCTATATTTTTTCTTCCAATATTTTTCTTTTCTATATTTTTCATATTTTTTGTAATTTTTCCTATTATATTTATCTTCATATTGCTGAGGAGTATATATTACATTATTACAAAAAACCATAATTTTGTTTTTTCAAATCTTTTTGTATTTTAACCTATATACATTTTTCTCTGAGTTTATAAAATGTAAAAACTATTCTAGGTCCTATTCCTAAAGTTCCTCTTATCGTTAATTCTCCTGTGGCTATTTTTGCTTGTAAACTTGCATAATAAATTGACCATTTATTTTCTATCTCTCTTCCTAGTTCTCCTGGTAATTTTCTAAAATATTTATTTCCTATTTCTTCATCAAAACTTTTTCCAGTTCTTGTTGCTATGGCTAAGTATTCTCTACTAAAAGGTACATTATATTTCCAACTTCCTAATGTTATCTAGTCTAGTTCAGTCAATGCTACGCTTTGAGCGGAATCATTTCCTCTAGAAGGGTCATATCCTATAAGTATTTCTTTAATAAAACTAGTAAAATTCCACGGGTTATTTCCTAATTCTTTAAGCTGTTTAATTGTTTCTTCATATTTTCCTTTAAAGGTTAAATAAATATTATAAGCTGAATCTCCTGAAAGTGTCTCCATATATTCCCACATATCTGTTGATTCGTAGGGACAGGTCATCCATGCTTTTACTACATCTTTTTCCCATCTTTCTATTACTTCGTGCCATACTTGAGGGTTGAATCTGGCTAAATCTAAATGGGTTCCTTGATTATTGACTGGCTGTAATTGTATACTCATATCTAATTGCCTACGCTTTCCATAAAACCGATAGCTCTTATTTGGATCTGCGTGACTTCGTCCTAAACTGGCTAATGGTCTTCTTCCTTCTACTGCATAATGCATTGGTTCTACGGGATCTCCTACAGTTGTTTGTGGGTTACTAGTGCTTGTGCTTTCTGTATTCATATAAAAAGTATCTTCTAACCTAGATTGTTTTGGTATTTTAAATATTTTACTAGGATGTATTTTATCTTCTATGATATCATCTACATATTCTATATGGAATTCTTGATCTAAGAATGACACTGCTTCATCATGGGTATCTCCTCTTGCTAAGTATTCGAAATATCTAGCATCTAATATTTTATTCATGTCTTCTAGGGTGAAATTTTCTAAATTTATCTCATCAATATTATATATCTTATTTTGTGATATTGTTTTTTCTTCTATTATTACATAAAGCTGATTTATTTCACTACGATTATCTTGATTTTCTTCCCTGTCTATACTGCTAAATTCATCATCTTCAGATTTTTCTGGTGCTACATAGGTATACTGAGTAAATCTTACCGCATAATTTCCATCTGCTGTCTGATATAATAAATTATCTTGAGGGGCTAATCTCTTTTGTCCTAGAAAGTCTCCTAGTTTCCAATCTAGTGCTGCATTATCTTCAGAACTAAATTTTTTAGCTAGTAATGCTTTTATTCCTTTTGCGCCTAATAACTTAACTATTTGGTCATTTGTAAGTCTATAGTGAGTATTACTTTCTGAGACCGCTAAGCCTAAAAATCCTGTGCAAACTAATAAATTCTTTTCTCCTTTTTCCATTTTGTATCCCCTACTTTTTATTCGTATTTTTATCTTTTTATGAAAGGTCGAGGTTGGTGTCACGCCCCACTTTTTATTACTCGAAGTCATTACCAAATTCATTAACTTAATTCAATTTCAAAGATAACATGCGGAAATAAACTCATACATTCAATCCGTAGAAGTGATTAACAATACTCTCATTCTTATGCAAAGTAAATATTACATGAACATACTTAATAAATTGCCCTTGGGCTTACATCACTTAAGGTACAAGAAGAAGGGTGTAACCCTTTTACAACAATGGCATTCCGCCAACATAACTGAGGCCCCGTGGCCAGTAAATAAATAGATCCAAATCTTGCAGCTCAACCTGCTTAACACCTGAAAAAGATTCAATAACGTGGGATGAACATATAGTCCAGTAGGGAACTCAACATGATCCTCAACAATAACAACTTACAGATAGCTATGATCATGAACACTCATTCTCATACTAGAATAGTAATGTGACGGTTTATACAAAATTATATATGTATGAACTTTTCTCGAAAACAACCGTTTCATTCAACACTACAAGTGGTTTGTCTTTCCTTTTTCCTTTCATTAACCCCCATTCCCAATCTTTCATAACATTAACAAATACTTAGGAAGTAATCACACTAAGCCCGATACTCTCTTCCATTTCCTATACATACTCAGATGTACCTTTTCAAACATGTTTATCTATAAAACATTCGTTCTCCTCCACACTTTCCAAAAGACAAAAATGACATTTTGGTTCGTTTCCATTACTATCATAACTATACATGCATATCTTTGTAAAAATATAAATTTACAACCCACCAACATGTATACAATCAACCAATGCAGTAACTCAGTCCTCCGAACTGTAACCAATCAAATCCATGATATTTTCAGTTACAACAAAACAACAACAATCCCATTTCGCTCTACTAGCTATGTGCGTAGTAAGCCAACAATACACCCCACTCAACAACATTAACAACAAGCCAGTTTACCAGGTGCTAGCTGGAGGGGTATGGTACCCTTGATTATTAGCACAGTCAGTTCTCCAGGCGCTAATTGGAAGGGTATGATACCTTTGATTCTAAGGGCGGTCAGTTCTCCAGTCGCCAGCTGGAAGGGTATGATACCTTTGATTCTCAGCGCGGGGCATAACACCAACAATCACAGCAGATCAAGGCATAACCAACATGTATAATGCATATACATAAACTATCAAGACACCAGCAATGTGTTAAAGCATATGAACACATGACTATCTCCTTCCGAGCAAATATACATATATATAATGTATCTGGCACTTCATCACATACGATGTTCAATTAATCAATGGCACAATGCATACCCGACAATTCTACACAACCGTGTCATCCTCCACCGATGACCAAGGACAAAACCTCTAGATGCATATAAGTAGTACATCTATTAAAAGACTCAAATATCATGAATCATAAACCCGACAACAATATTAACATGATAGTTAAAGATACAACTTCTACATGTGGGTTCAACACTCAAGATACAACAATCCAATTCTCAAACTTATTTCGAAAACACTTCCCTCATTTTCACAAAAACGATTCCATTTCCTTTTTGTTATCACAAAACCAACTCCACTAATCTTGTTTCCATAAAATCAACTCCAAAGCCATGGTTAATCCTTTAGGTATTAACACCCTTACCACACTCATTTTGACAAAAGAGATTTACACACAATGGTCAACAAACCCCCATTATAATTTACCCAACCAAAAATATAATTTAGGGCTTTTCTTCTATTAACTACAACATGCTAATTTATATTCTAATTAGCCAAGACAACAATCAATGAAGCCAAAACCATTCTCCACACAACCAACCCTAGCTTTATTTCATGATTTTCAAACAAATCCAACATGATACAATTTTCATGCAATACAAAAATTACCACATGTCTATCTATAGACGGAGTATTGAAAAAGAACAAGGAGAATCCCTACCTCAAATGGAGAACTCAAAAGGAGAAGATGACCCGAAATCAAAGTGCTCCAAATCCCAAATTTCTTGGATCACAACGAAGCCCTCGACGATCAACACACTTCTTACAAAGGCCCAAGGTGAGGAAAACACTCTAGCTAGATCAATCCTAAGAGAGAAGTTAGGTTTTAGAGTGAGATGCTCTCCAATGGAGGTTTTGAAAAAGTAAGAGAGAGAAAGGAAATCAAAAAGTGAACAAAAAGCTCGGATCTCGGCTTTATATAAAAGTCGCCCCGCTCGAGCGTCGAACTCCCCGCTTGAGCGTCACTCACAGACTCCCGCTCGAGCGCCAAAAACCCCCGCTCGAGCGGCGGATACAACCATCCAGAAGTTTTGCAGAACAGGTCCCCGCTCGAGCGTCCAACTCCCCGCTTGAGCGTCACACACAAACTCCCGCTCGAGCGTCAAACCTCACGCTCGAGCGTCCAACACTACAGAGGAAGTACTGGGAAGGTGATTTTCCCGCTCGAGCGCCTAAACCCCCGCTCGAGCGGAGAGGCCAAAAACTGGGCAAAGATTCTAAGTTCTAAAACATAACCAACTTATTCCCAACAAGTCCAACACAACCCAAAACTCTAAGATAAAGAGTAAGGGATAGAAAAAAGGATAAGACAACAACAAATTTATGGGACCAAGTCCGGATTACAGTTCAATAACAACAGGGAATACCGGGATCGCTATAGTTGGTAATAAAAAATCTGGTGTAAAGTAAACTATACCTCCTTTTGAATTCATATCTAATTCATATCTTCCTAAAATACTCTGTCCTACATCATTAAACCTATCATCATAAAGACATACAAAGACTTTAGTTCCTAAATTTTCTCTAGTTAAAGCCTTAACTCCTACTACTCTAATCCTAAGTGAGTCATTTTAAGGTGTTCATTTACTGCATATTTATAGCTTTCTCTTTCTGTTAAATTTAGCTCTTTTTTTTCATCTTCCTGAGTTACACTAATCATTTGTTCACCATAGTGTTTAAATAAGTATTGTTTTTTATGGATTTTTCCTAATTTATATACATATTTAGCTGGAATTAATTCTAACTTTTCTTTCTTAAATTTTTCTATTTGTTGTTCTACATCTATAAATTCTTCTACCTTTATATCTTCATCTTCATTACGCTTTTTGCTACTACTTCCTTTTATTAGCTGTTTAAACATGTTTATTTTCTGTAAATTCTACAGGCTGGTTTCCTAGGTAATTTAAGATTTTCAAAATATCTAGCTATATCTTCCTCGTTTACCTGAGATTGAAGTCTATTAGTTTGTCCTTCTACTCCTTTTCCCTTTTGAAGTATTATTTTTTCTAAAGAAGCTAAACGATTTTCTAAGCTATGTAGTTGTTCTGATAAATATTCAAAATTTTCACATAATCTAATAAGAAATAAAATTTCTATATTATTTTGTCTTACACATATTTTATCTGACTGATTTATTTCTTGATAGCTACTGATTCCTTCTGGTTTATTATGAAAATCTTCTGCTTGTTTTAAAATAGTCTAGTAATCTCTATTAGCCTTTTTGTCACTACTCATAAACTAAGATCTTATTAATTGTTCTAAAATTTCTAATTTCTGTTTTAAATTATCTTGAATTTGATTAATTTGTTCTATTTGTTTAGCTATTTGATTTATCTGATTATGAGTTTTTTCAATTAGTTGCTTAAATTATAGCTGAAATTAAAGTTTCTATTTCTAACTTAGTGGAAAAATTTTCTATATTTAAATCTATTCTTTTTTGTAGAATGGAACTACACTGATCTTGGATATAATCTAATTTTTTATCTTGATCTTTAATTATATTGCGATTATTATGGAGATGATCTATGGATAAAATAAAAAGATTACTAATTTTATCTATGTCCTTTTTGATATTTTCTGCAAAGGTTAATCTGATCATCTATGATGCTATTTAGCTGAGGATTATTTTCACTATGAAACTGATGTGTACAAGTATTTTCGAAATTACAATGAAATTTATTTTTATCTATGCTAAGACGATGGTTATGGCTGCTGAGCTCTAAATCTAGATACTCTACTTTTTTCATACACAAAATTAACTCCTACTTTGAAATTATTACAAGCTACTATAATATGAAATTTATAACTAAAATTTCCAAAAATAAAAACTACTCTATTACCATAAGCGAAATGCATAAACTAACTTAAACTGTCCTAAAACCGAACACTGCTCTGATACCAATTTTTATGTGGGGGAGTTAGTGGTCTACCACTATTTTGAAATTGGGCTGAGAATTATCTAATTAATTCTATAATTATGCTAATAGGTCTTATAGCGATACCGGGTTTACCCTTGTTGTACAGTGATCCGGACATGTGTCCGTGGATGTTGGTAGTTGTTTATTATCTTGTTTGCATCCTTTTTACTTTGCATATTGAGTATGGGATGTGTTGGGCGGGTTTGTTACAGGTTGGTCGAGTTTAGAAACCAAAACTAGTTGCCCAGATTTTGGCCTGTACGCTCGAGCGGGGGTTTTGGCGCTCGAGCGGAGATTACACCCATTCAGTATTTTCCTGTGCAGCGTTGTACGCTCGAGCGTGGAGTTGGCCGCTCGAGCAGGGTTGTCTGAGTGCCGCTCGAGCGTAGAGTTGGGAGCTCGAGCGGAGGCCTGGTTCTGCAAAAGTGCTGGGCGAGTGCATTCTGCGCTCGAGCGGGGGTTTGGCCGCTCGAGCGGAAGTCTGTGAGTGGCCGCTCGAGCGGGGTGTTTTACGCTCGAGAGGAGACCTGGGTTAAAATTCCGAATTTGTGACTCTTCAAATCACTTTTTCACTTTCTCTTCTCTTTCTTACTTTTCCAAAATCACCATTGTTAAGCCTCTCACTCTAGAACTCTACCTTCTCTCTAGGTTTTGATCTAGTAGGAGTGATTTGCTCACCTTTGGCCTTTACAAAAAGGTTGTTGATCGTTGAGGGCTACTTTTTGATCTGAAAATTTTGGGTTTTGGAGCACGTTGGGTTTTGTCATCTTCTCCTTTGGGGCTCTGGATTTGAGGTAGGGATATCCTACTCCTCTCTATGGATTTTGTCTTTAAATTTTGGTATTTTGAGATGTTGGGGTTGGTTTGGTAATTTTGTGGAAGTTTGGGGCTTTTGTGCAATTTTACAAAAGTTGGGGTTTTATTCATAATAAACCTAGATGCATGTTTGGCATAGAGAAATGGTGTAAATGTTAAATCATTGATGAAATTGAGACCTAAGGGTTGAAATGTTAATTATGGGAATTGACCTAATTACATTGTTTAATTAATTGGGATAATTAATTGAGAAGAATGAGGAAATGAAATGTTGATTGAATATCCATTGTGCACTTATTTTCTGTTTAGAAATAACTGCTTTGGGCTATCGGTGGAGGATAGTCGTGATTGTTGTAGACAATGCATGATGATTAGGCAAACTGAAACTAATCATGAAATGTGTCATGGAACTTGACGGTTGATAGAATACATTAATTATATGTATTGAGTGATTGTATATAGAACCATTGTGTTTGTATACGTTATGTGTAGAGGAGGAGAAAGGGGATGTACTCCGCGGTTTAGGGGAAGATAGGGGATGTACCTCTAAACCGGATAGTGTTGGGAGAAGATAGGGGATGAACTCCGTAGATACAGCTCATATGCTTGTCTAAAGAAGTGAAGATAGAGCTTATATGCTTATCTTTGTGATGTGTGGATATAGCTCATATGCTTATCTGTGGATATTGTGGTTATACATATCTGTTGTAGAATGTGGATATAGCTTATATGCTTATCTGTGGATATTGTTGTTATACATATCTGTTGAGAATGTGGGTATAGCTTATATGCTTATCGGAATGTGGGATATAGTTTTTATACATATCTGTGGAAATGATGATAGAGCTAGCATGCTTATCTGTTGAAAAAGAGAAAATGAAAGGAAACTTGGACTCATAAGTCGTATGGCATAAATATGTGATTTATGTGATTGTATCAGTGTTGACCATCTATCAATTGCTAATATTTTAGTCATTGTTCATGGTTGGTTTAGTGTATTTCTACTGGGCTGTGGCTCACCCTATATGGGAATATCATTTTCAGGTGCAGGAAGCATGCCACCTCCAAGGACATAGCTGGGAGGCTAGAGGCGGACATACTTTTGTCACTTAACATTTGATGTATTACTTGTAAGTTCAAGCCAAGGGCTTAATGTGTATGAGTTAGTACTCTTTTGTTGTAACCAAGTGTTAACTTGGAAAGCTGTAAGCCCGTAGGGCATTTTGTGTTGATGTTAACATGTAATACCCATGTAATGGAACTCTAATGAATAAAAGATTGTGGTTAGTTTATATGTAAATGCATGTCTTATCTGATGGGTTTTATGTTGTTATTTTGAGGGCGTTACAACTTGGTATCAGAGCGTACCGGGTTCGAATACTTTGGGTACGTAGGAAGTGATTAGGATCACAATGGGTTTGTCTCGCTTGATAGAGACTTAGATGTAGTATCATATGCTATGTGCTTAATTGATAACATGCTTATGTGACTATGTGGGTATGGGATTTAATTTCTAGGATATTGATTGGATCCTTGAGTTTCTGGGAGTCTTGTTGGAAAAGCACTTGATCAATGCTATTTCTAACCGGAACTCTAGTAACGCCTCGGGACTATCATTATCCGGAAATGAAATTTGTAAGTGCTTATGTGTTTATGTGCTTACGTGGAGTGAATTACAGTTGTCCATGCATTAGGACGTGAGTGTTTAGTTTGGGCACATTTATGAACGTGCTAATGTTCTGTGTTACCTTTATTAGGATGTCAGGACGAAGAAGAGGTGCTAGGCGTGGTAGACCTGCGAGGCAGGAAGTACCGTTACCGGGGGAGATTCCGGCAGTGCAAGAGGGAGTTGGTCAGGCCAGTGTGGCTGAGCCAGTGGGTCAGCAGGCTATGGGTGCCTTGGCCAGAGAGATAGCAGGAGCTTTGGGTATTCTTAGAGCTGGGAATCAGGCAGCTGAGGCAGGGCCTTCTTTCTTGAAGAGGGAGTTCTTCCGGTCTAATCCTGATGAGTTTATCGGGGATCCAAAGGAGCCACTGAAGGCTGATGAGTGGCTAGAGCAAATGAGTAAGACGTTCGAGATGCTTGGCATCGAGGACGGAGCACTGAAAGTGACCTTGGCATCCTTCCAACTGAAGGGAGATGCGGGTCAGTGGTGGAAGTACGAGAAGGCTCGTGTGGGTGGTACTTGGGAGGCGTTTGTGAATGCTTTTCAGGAGAGGTTTTTGTCTGCAGTAGCTAGGGAGAAGCTGAGGGATCAGTTTAGCCGGCTTAATCAGCAGGGCTTGTCAGTGGCCGAGTTTGAGGCTACTTTTACCAGTCTGTCCAGGTTTGCACCTGAACTGGTGGCGTCTGAGGAACGTCGTTGCTATGAGTTTGAGCGGAAATTGAGGCGGGGCCTCAAGTTGAGAGTTGGTGGGTCTTACATTCGAGAGTATAGACACCTGGTAGATGCTGCAGCTCATATGGAGCTTATGATGCAGGAGGAGGATGAGGGGCAGAGAGGCTCCAAGAGGAGTCAGGATAGTCAGGGTGATGGCAGGAGGCAGAGGGGTTCTAACCCTCAGCAGTTGCAGGGTGATGTTGCTAGATCGACCTTCCCAGTGCCGAGTGTAGGCTCCGGGAGAGGTGGTTAGGGGGATTTCACCTGTTTCAAGTGTGGCCAGTTGGGTCACAAGGTTTCTGTTTGCCCGCAGAAGGGTGGGGGTCAGAGAGCTGCTTCTTCTTCAATTAGACCGCAGAGTCAGAGTTTGGGCAGGGGGCAGCCCCTGTCTTGTTATCAGTGTGGATAGCCTGGGCACCTGAAGAGGTTTTGCCCGCAGTTGAGTGCCACTTCGGGAGTGTTTGGTTCTAGGCAGACGCAAGGTTTTCAGCCAGCTCAGTCTGTGCAGGCCTCGAGGGCCAATCCGGGAGCTTCGTCATCCCAGTCTGTGCAGCAGTCTTTTGCTCCGAGAGGTGAGCAGGTAGACCAGGGGCCTACGGGGTGCGTGTATGCTATTACCGCGCAGGATTTAGTACCAGCTCCATCAATAGTGAGAGGTACTTTTCTGTTTTGCAACTCGGTTGCTAATGTGTTGATAGACACGGGTGCATCTCATTCTTTTGTATCTGCTGCATTTGCATCTGTTTTGGAATTGGAGTTAGCACAGTTAGCATCTCCTATTTGTGTGGTATCGCCTTTGGGTGGTGAGTTGATCCTGAAACAGGGTGTTAGAGGTTGTGATATTGAGGTCGCCGATTATAGGCTTCCTTTTCCGTTTGTTGTCATGCCCATGAAGGGTTTTGATGTTATTTTGGGTATGGACTGGTTATCGTCATACCGGGCTGTTATCGATTGCTACCGCCAGAGGGTCACGTTATGTACCTTGAGCGGGGAGTGGTTCCATTTCTTGGGAGACCGGGTTGGTAGTGTTTTGCCACCGGGGTATGATTCGCGAGGGCGAAGTGAGCTTAGTGGTTTACTTGCTAGCTTTGAGAGTAGTGAGTGTGTTGAGACTCAGATTGTGTTGCCGAGGGTGGTTTGTGAGTATTCGGACGTCTTTCCCGAAGATCTTGTTAGTTTGCCACCTCACCGAGAGATAGAGTTTTCTATTGATTTAGTGCCCGGCACGGCGCCGATTTCTATGGCACCTTACCGTTTTGCTCCAGCAGAGTTGGTTGAGTTGAAAGTTCAGCCCCAGGAATTGCTCGATAAGGGCTTTGTTCGCCCTAGTGTTTCGCCGTGGGGAGCGCTGGCCCTCTTTATGAAAAAGAAAGATGGTGCCTTGAGATTGTGTATTGACTATCGAAAGTTGAATCGGGCTACGGTTAAGAATAAGTACCCTATGCCCCGTATAGATGATTTGTTTGACCAGTTGAGGGGTTCCCGTTGTTTCTCTAAAATAGACTTGAGATCGGGTTACCACCAATTGAGGGTCAGGGAAGAGGATATTTCGAAAACGGCATTCCGTACGCGGTATGGCCATTATGAGTTTCTGGTGATGCCATTTGGGCTTACCAATGCACCGGCAGTCTTTATGGACTTGATGAACCGGATTTTCCGGGAGTTCTTAGACCGATTTGTGGTCGTCTTTGTGGACGACATCCTTATCTATTCGCCTTCAGAGGAGGAGCACGAGGAACATTTGAGAGTGGTGCTTGAGTTGCTTAGAGCCCATAGGCTGTATGCCAAGTTTGGGAAGTGTGAGTTCTGGCTGAGAGAAGTCAAATTCTTAGGCCACGTGGTATCCGGGGAAGGGGTGTCTGTTGATACATCCAAGGTTGAGGCAGTGCAAGATTGGGCACAGCCTAAGAGTGTGTTTGAGATCCGCAGTTTTCTGGGATTGGCTGGGTATTACCGTCGGTTTGTGAAGGATTTCTCCAGGTTAGCGTCACCATTGACTAGACTGACTCGGAAGGGAGTCAAGTTTGTGTGGAGTGAGACTTGTGAAAAGTCGTTCCAAGAGCTGAAAGTTAGATTGACCACTGCTCCGGTGTTGATTATTCCGGAGAGAGGGTTGGGTTATGCAGTTTATTGTGATGCTTCACGAGAGGGTTTGGGTTGTGTGTTGATGCAAGAGGGGAAAGTGGTAGCTTATGGTTCACGTCAGTTGAAAATACACGAAAAGAATTACCCCACACACGACCTAGAATTAGCAGCTGTGATCTTTGCCTTGAAAATCTGGAGGCACTACCTTTATGGTGAGAGGTTCGAGGTATTCTCGGATCATAAGAGTTTGAAGTATCTGTTTACCCAAAGAGACTTGAATTTGAGGCAGAGGAGATGGATGGAGTTCATCGAGGATTATGATTTTGAGTTGCATTATCATCCGGGAAAGGCCAATGTTGTAGCCGATGGCCTTAGTAGAAAGACCATTGGTGATGTAGCTTGTATAGCCATCCGGGAATGGGAGATGTTGAGTGCACTTGGCGAGTTTGATTTGTTACTGGGCGAATCTGTTGAGGCTGCGGCCTTATTTTCTGTTGTTGCGCAGCCTACACTTGTGATTAGAGTGTTAGAGGCACAGAGAGGTGACCTTGAGGTAGAATCCCTCCGAGAGAAGATCTCCAGTGGGACAGTTGAGAAGGGTTTGACGGTGTATCCCGACCTGAGTGTGAGATACCGAGACCGTTTGTTTGTACCGGAGTCTTGCCGTGAGGAAGTACTCCGAGAGTTTCACCATTCGCGCCTTGCGGTGCATCCGGGAGGTACTAAGATGTATCAGGATTTGGGTCGCCAGTTTTGGTGGCGGGGTATGAAGAGAGATGTGGCAGTTTTCGTATCGAAGTGCCTTACTTGCCAGCAAGTGAAGGCCGAGCATCAGAGGCCAGCGGGTTTGTTGCAACCCTTGCCTATTGCCGAGTGGAAGTGGGAGCATGTCACTATGGACTTCGTCGTAGGTCTTCCGAGGACTCAGCGGGGTAGTGATGCTATTTGGGTGGTTGTAGACCGGTTGACTAAGTCGGCGCACTTTATTCCTATGCGCGTGAGAGATTCGGTGGATCATCTTGCCGACTTGTATATTCGGGACGTAGTGAGATTGCACGGGGTCCCAGTGACGATCATCTCAGATAGAGATCCTCGTTTTACTGCTAGGTTGTGGCAGAGTTTGCAGAGTGCCTTGGGCACTAAGTTGACCTTTAGTACGGCTTATCATCCTCAAACTGACGGGCAGTCCGAGCGTACTATTCAGATCCTCGAGGATATGCTTCGGGGTTGTGTCTTGGATTTTAGTGGGACGTGGGAGAGGCACTTGCCATTGGTAGAGTTTGCCTATAACAACAGTTTTTAGTCTAGCATCGGTATGACACCGTTTGAGGCCTTGTATGGCCGACCTTGTAGGTCTCCAGTTTGTTGGGCCGAGGTGGGTGATGCACCTTTGTTGGGTCCGGAGTTGGTTAGGGAGACGACGGAGAAAGTTGAGCTTATCCGTAGGAGGCTGGTTACAGCCCAGAGTCGACAAAAGAGTTATGCCGACCGTAGGAGGAGACCTTTGGCGTTTGAGGTAGGTGATCATGTCTTTCTGGAGATATCACCTAGGCGAGGCTTGATGAGATTTGGGAAGAGTGGGAAGTTATCCCCTCGGTTTATTGGTCCTTTTGAGATCCTTGAGAGGATTGGCGAGGTTGCTTATCGGTTAGCTTTACCGCCACAGTTGTCCGGAGTGCATGACGTGTTTCATGTGAGTATGCTTCGGAAGTATGAGCCAGATCCATCACATGTGTTGGATTGGACCGATTTAAAGGTAGATGAGGATGCCTCGTATGAGGAGAGACCGGTTCGGGTCTTGGATAGGCGGGACCAGGTCCTGCGTGGCAAGACCATTCCTTTGGTGAAAGTCTTGTGGAAACATCACGGAGTGGAGGAAGCCACTTGGGAACGTGAGTTGGAAGTCCGAGGAAAATATCCGGACTTGTTTGTTGATATGTGATCTTGTATTTAAATTTTGCATTTGTTGAACTTAAGAGCTTTTATATATGTCTTAAGTTGTGAAACATTGAAAATGTTTTGGTTATTGGAAGTATGTTTTGGAACTTGCCTCATATGGAAGTTGAATGTAACATTGTATATGTTGAATATACTATTGAAATTGGAAAGATAGTGCATAATGTTGATGCATGTTGGAAGTACATATGTTGTATACATATTGTGAAATGCCTCTTGTTAAATGGAGGGGGTGACCGGTAATGGGTCGAAATGTTGAATGTTAAAGTGTAACATTGTTTAAAATGGAGGAAAAACTTGTTTTTGAAAAACTTGTGCTTAATTTCGGGGACGAAATTCTTTAAGGGGGGGAGGTTATAGCGATCCCGGGTTTACCCTTGTTGTACAGTGATCCGGACATGTGTCCGTGGATGTTGGTAGTTGTTTATTATCTTGTTTGCATCCTTTTTACTTTGCATATTGAGTATGGGATGTGTTGAGCGGGTTTGTTACAGGTTGGTCGAGTTTAGAAACCAAAACTAGTTGCCCAGATTTTGGCCTGTACGCTCGAGCGGGGGTTTTGGCGCTCGAGCGGAGATTACACCCATTCAGTATTTTCCTGTGCAGCATTGTACGCTCGAGCGTGGAGTTGGCCGCTCGAGCAGGGTTGTCTGAGTGCCGCTCGAGCGTAGAGTTGGGAGCTCGAGCGGAGGCCTGGTTCTGCAAAAGTGCTGGGCGAGTGCATTCTGCGCTCGAGCGGGGGTTTGGCCGCTCGAGCGGAAGTCTGTGAGTGGCCGCTCGAGCGGGGTGTTTTACGCTCGAGCGGAGACCTGGGTTAAAATTCTGAATTTGTGACTCTTCAAATCACTTTTTCACTTTCTCTTCTCTCTCTTACTTTTCCAAAATCACCATTGTTGAGCCTCTCACTCTAGAACTCTACCTTCTCTCTAGGTTTTGATCTAGTAGGAGTGATTTGCTCACCTTTGGCCTTTACAAAAAGGTTGTTGATCGTTGAGGGCTACTTTTTGATCTGAAAATTTCGGGTTTTGGAGCACGTTGGGTTTTGTCATCTTCTCCTTTGGGGCTCCGAATTTGAGGTAGGGATATCCTACTCCTCTCTATGGATTTTGTCTTTAAATTTTGGTATTTTGAGATGTTGGGGTTAGTTTGGTAATTTTGTGGAAGTTTGGGGCTTTTGTGCAATTTTACAAAAGTTGGGGTTTTATTCATAATAAACCTAGATGCATGTTTGGCATAGAGAAATGGTGTAAATGTTAAATCATTGATGAAATTGGGACCTAAGGGTTGAAATGTTAATTATGGGAATTGACCTAATTATATTGTTTAATTAATTGGGATAATTAATTGAGAAGAATGAGGAAATGAAATGTTGATTGAATATCCATTGTGCACTTATTTTCTGTTTAGAAATAACTGCTTTGGGCTATCGGTGGAGGATAGTCGTGATTGTTGTAGACAATGCATGATGATTAGGCAAACTGAAACTAATCATGAAATGTGTCATGGAACTTGACGGTTGATAGAATACATTAATTATATGTATTGAGTGATTGTATATAGAACCATTGTGTTTGTATACGTTATGTGTAGAGGAGGAGAAAGGGGATGTACTCCGCGGTTTAGGGGAAGATAGGGGATGTACCTCTAAACCGGATAGTGTTGGGAGAAGATAGGGGATGAACTCCGTAGATACAGCTCATATGCTTGTCTAAAGAAGTGAAGATCAAGCTTATATGCTTATCTTTGTGATGTGTGGATATAGCTCATATGCTTATCTATGGATATTGTGGTTATACATATCTGTTGTAGAATGTGGATATAGCTTATATGCTTATCTGTGGATATTGTTGTTATACATATCTGTTGAGAATGTGGGTATAGCTTATATGCTTATCGGAATGTGGGATATAGTTTTTATACATATCTGCGGAAATGATGATAGAGCTAGCATGCTTATCTGTTGAAAAAGAGAAAATGAAAGGAAACTTGGAGCTAAGCCTCGTTCAACATAGTATATTCTTATTTTCCATTTTTTACCTTTCCCTTTCTGCCTACAATCTGCCCTTCAACGCCTAACCACGGCTCACACGGGCTTTTCAGCTAAGGTCACTCAGTAACAAAATAGAAAACAGCAGATACTACGAAGGTGTAAAGCATGTAATATTAATGACCAAACAAGCATTCCATAAACTTAGTTTTTCCAAAAAGAAAATAAATTTTTAGAATAGAAGAGTTACCCTTTTGAAATATTTAAGGAAAAAGAGAAACTACTCACACTTCATATTAATAAGAAATATACTTACAAAGATTATATTACAGACTCTGAAACTCTGAAAAACGTAATACACTTAGAGGTTTTTTGAGAGGGGTTGGAAATTTTTACAACGCAGAGTGAAGGGGTGTTTTTTCATTCTGCTTCTTCCGTTGGCAAACATGCCGATTTATACAACTCAAAAAGAAAATAAAACAAAGCTTCAAATCTTTTCCTACGTCTAAATTATCCTAAGGAGTCAAAACCTAGGCTAGCCTATACTAAGGCTTTTTTGAAAATTGAATAAGGACAAGCTATATATGTATACATTTATATGCAACTTTAAGCAAACTTTCTACGCTTAACTCAATCACTATTCTAGACATAGATGAATTTTATCAATAAAGGATAAGGATAATGATATCGGGTACTGCTTTGGGCCCCATCGCATTCATTCAATCCTCATTTTTTGACAAAATTTTGATACTATAATTTATTACAAGACGCGTATAAAGATTTTCACAGCTTTTCTTTAATAGAGCTGGGTAGGAGTTATCCATACTTTATTAAAGTAGTGAGTGAAGGAAAATCCTTATCACTGACAGACTCAAATAATTACAGACACAAAATATTTACAGAATCTTTTTTGTCTTTTCTTGGCGTGCATTCTTCTGATATTCGATGAGAAGCTTTATCTTTTATAGATTTTGTCTTTTTCTGCTGGAGCGCCAATTATTCATGGAGTGATGCTTCTAGGTGGGTTCTTGAAGGATTTGCAAAATTTAAAGAGTCAAGATTGTGGAACTATTAGAATATTTTTTAAAATATTATAGGAGTCTTGTAGTGGGACCCCCTGTTTATGAATATTTTTTTAATTTTTAATGAGTTTTTTTTAATATTTTATGTAAATTTTTTATTTCTTAGATATACTTAATGTAAATATGTTTAAAAATATAATATTGATAATTTTTTTAAAAAACTATGCCAAATACAGAAAAATAAAAAAAATAAAAAATAAAATAAAATTAATACATACTGTATTTTATTGTATTCAATGATTTTTTAAAATGATTTATATATACATTTTTTAATTTTCAAGTATATTTCTAAATGAATCTAAAAATAAAAAAAAATAATTAAAATATTTTTAAAAATAATTAAAAATATAAAAACACAAATTAAAAACTCAGAAAATTATTTTTGAAATCGAAATACTTTTAGAATATATATATATATATATATATTCAATTTAACCTCTAACATTTATAATTTTCTTGAATGTAGTCCAAAACTAAAATTCTCTCTATTTTTTATTTTTTTTTAATGAAAAATCACACATTCCAGTCATGTGACATAAAAATGAATAGATTATACATTGTCCTCTTATATTTTAACAATTTTTCACCCTTGACGTTTCTTTTTTTTTTTTTTTGGTTACTTTGGCGTTTAATATTTGTAATTTTTTTCAATTTATTAACAAAATTAATTTATATCTAATTTTAAGAATCAAAGCCCAAATTTTGAAATCTAAACTCAAAACTCAAAATCCAAACCGAAATTCCAACTGTAGACGCTTAAATTTTCACGTGTCTTAATTACCATCTGATTAATTAAGGCAAATAAATTTTCTTGATTAATCAAAAATAAGGTGGTCAAATTTTTTCAAATGGCCGTGGATCTTACAAAAATTATAGATCTTTAACCTATTTTAAATTATGAGTCACACAAAAAAAAAAGTGAACTTATTTTGACAATTGGGTCGACCCAAAAGTGTGGGACCCATAAAGATATTTTATCAGAATTTGGTGGAATAATTCAAATTTCAATCTAAATAATTTTTATAACAGGTAAATTGTTTGTTTCTTGGAAATTAGAGTCAATTTGAGTTTTCAAAATTAACCCTCCCCTCCTAAGCTTATATATAGAGGCTCTCATTAGGGAGAAAGGTAGACAGATTTTTTGGCTAATGGTCTTACAAGCTCTTAAGCAATCTCGAGACTCTGTCAAATTCTGTTATTAAAATTCTCTCTAAAGTTTTTCGAACATAAAAAGAGAGTATTAACAAGCACTCCAAACTTGTGTCAATCCTTTCAAGTTACAAATACAAATTTAATCTCTCATTTTAAAGAAATCATTTCAAGACTCGTTTGAGATGAAGTCATTTAAGCCCTTGATTAAGCCTCTTTTCTCCAAGTTTCTCCATTCAAAGACTTGAAGAAATTTATCAACTTATCTAGCTCAACAACAAGCTTTTACAGTCATTGAATTGCACCTATTTTAGAGATCGAATCAGAGGATCCAATCTTTTGTAATAGAGCAAATTACATAAGATTATATCCATTTATCATATCCAAATAAAATTAATTACTTATACATTTATTTCGTATTTTAATTACAGATACGAATTTGTGTTTACACCAACTATTCTCTCTCGTTTAGAAATTTACCTCTTCCAAACATCCATTGTCCCTTTATTGCTCCTTCTGCTCCTACCTACCCTCTCCCCACTTCATTGCCCTTTCCACTTCCTTTTATCGCCCTCTTACTTTTCCACCGCGATCATCCTTTATAAACATCCAAACACCCCTACCACCTGTTTGTTTGAGTAATCAATTTTTTTTTAATTAAAAATTAATTTGATAAAAATAAACAATAAGAAGTATATATTTGAATTTTCAAAATTAATTCTGACCTAAAATAAAAAGAAAATCATATGAAGTAATCAGTACCTTTTTTTTTTTCTTACCAAATTAATTTTGAAAAATTTAGTCAAAACCCTTCTATTAGACCCTTGTTTGATGTAAAGGACAGTCCAATTTACTTTTCTTTATAAATCTCCTAAGGAGAAAATATATAATTGAGTAAGGATAAAATAAAATATATATGTTTTTCTTTCTTAGATAATATTGCCAGAGTTACATATTACTGTGAATCAGAATAACATGTTACTGTAAGACAGAGTATCATATTACTGTCAAATAGAGTAACATGTTATTGTTACTGTTACATCAATTTCAACGGTAATAATTTTTTTTTAAAAAAAAGAATTCCATAGTTAACATAGATCTTATTTGACAGATTTTAATGAGAGAATTCTAAAAGTATTAATTTTATTAAAAATCGACATTTACATCAAAAATTATATTATTTTAAGAAAAACTTTTTATACAAGTCCTTAATGCATTAAAATTTTATTGTGAGGGGTTTTGACCAAATCTCCCATTAATTTTTCAAAATTTTCAAAAAAAGTTAGAAAATTGAACCAAACATTTTTTGGGTTTTGGGTCTTAAAATTTTAATATAATTTATTTGTGTAATTTAAAAAAACAAATTAAGAAATTACATATATTTGAATTTTAATATGAAGACCTTAATTGCTAATTGAAACCTAAAAGATTAAAATTGAGGAGCAAAAATTGCATGAAATTTCACTGTCTTTTTTTAGATAGTGAAATTTCAAAATTAAATTGCAAATTTGAGGATCAATTCTGACCTTAAATTCTAATTGAAGATTCAAATTGAGGAATAAAAATTTCATAATTGAGCATAAATTTATTCAATTAGTGAAATTATTTACATAGTGTAATTTTAAAATTAATAAATAAAATTGTAAATTTGAGGCCAATTGAGACATTAATTTGCAATTGAAACCTTAAATATGCAAATTGAGAAGTAGAAATTGCATAATTAAGCACGATTCTCATTCAATTATAGAAATTCTTTAAATAGTGAATTTTTATTGTGTTTTTAGACAGTGAAATTTCAAAATTGAGAAATAAGATTGAAGTCAATCCAGAAATTAATTTCTAATCAAAGCCTAGAATATTAGAATAGAGACTAAAAAAATCATAATTATGTGCAAATTTCATTCATGTAGTGAAATTATTTAGACATTGAACGATAGTGAAATTCAAAATTGTGAAATAAAGTTGCAAAATTAAGGGCCATTTGAGATCTTAATTTGTAATTGAAACATAAATATTCAAATTGAGAACTAAAAATCGCATAATTGAAAACAATTTCATTCAATTTTTTAAACTCTCTACATAGTGAACTTTCATTATGTTCTTAGATAGTGAAATTGAGAGTTGTTTGGGATGATCTAAATAAGGCCAAGTTTGGTATATTACAAAAAAGCTAAAAAGTCAAAAAGTTACTCAAAAAGTTAAAAAAATTAGCACTATTCACCAAAAGTCAACAATTACGGCTGCACAACTCCAATCCTAATTTTTTCCTACAAATCAATTTTTACAATTTTTTATTATACATTTTTCCATAAAAAGTCAAAAAGTTAACCCAAATATCCATATTTTTTTCCTCAATTTTTTAGTTCAAAAAGACAAAAAGTGCACTTATTTAGGACACCCCAAACAACCCCTAAGTGTACTTTTTGACTTTTTATGAAATATGGGTTGGGGTTGAGTTGGGTTTGAAGTGATGTGTTAGAGAGGTGATGTGACTTAAATAAGATGATGTGACTTAAATAGGATAGTGACTTTTTGACTTTTTTCAAACATGTAGTTACAAAAATTTGAGGCCCAATTGTGACATTAATTTCTAATTGCAACAAAAAATATTCAAATTGAGAACTAAAAACTTCATAATTGAGCACAATTTTCATCTAATAGTGAAATTCTTTACACACTAAAATTTCATTGTTTAGAGACAGATTTCTTTGTCTCAATTTTACTAATTCATATCATAGTAACAAAATTTGTAAAGCGTACTGCCTCAAGGCTTTACAGATCTTCCACTATAATAGGACTCCATGTCATTGTGCTTTTGTCTAGCAAGAAAAAGAACATATGGTTTAGTAGTCAATTGGATGTCTTTGCTATCAGTGTTGGATACAACAATTTTAGCTTTTCTTTGATTGAATCAGTCCTTTCAGTGTTCTTTTTCTTCGACTTCAACTTCAATTCTCCTATCTATTACATGTTAGACTGTCAATAACAAGAACATCCTCACCAACAATCATATATATATATATATATACACTAGGGGTAACTCGTGTCTAGAGGCACTCTCAATAAAGCATAAGTATACATTTTAATCTTATTATATGGCTGCTTAAAAAAATGCTTTTAAAATGTTCTATATATAACTCAATCATAAACATTTCGTATCTATTATACATTCAATACTAAAAAATGTTATAAAAACCTCAACACACCAAACAATACACACCAGCAAGTGCTCTACAACTCCAAAAAATAAGAATAAAAATTATACAACAAACAATACACACTAGCTAATGCTCTGCCATTTCAAAAAATTAAAATCAAAATTAAAGTCAAACCTTAAAAAAATAAAAAATAAATAAAAAAGAAGAAGAAGAAGAAGAAGAAGAAGAAGAAGATTCAAGACTTTCCAAATTATATATGTTTACAATAAATGAGTCAAAATATGTATTTTTACAAAGAGTGAGTTGTAGCTAGCATTTTCTAGAAATTCACTTTAAAAAAGTTTCTTAATGTCGTCGAACTTGGTCGGTCATTCTCAAAATTCACTTTTCAAAAAGTAATTGTATTAACTTGCATATATTCCCAGTGAGAAGCACACTCCCATGGGAGCAATTTTATCTTAATTTGTCTTGTGAAATCTAGATCTTTTCAACCCAATCCTACAATAGTTCATATGTCAATTATTTGAAACTATTTGAAAGGTTATACAATAAACATAAATAAACATACTAATCAATTATGTCATTTGCTAAAAAGTGAGATGATCCACAGAGAATAGTATAACAAAATTTCAGAATAAACAATGTTTATGGTGGAATCTGACCCATCTTTGGGGAGAAGGATAAGCAATGTTTGTAGCACATGCAAGCTCTCCATTGTAAAAACGTCATGAAATTATCAAGTGAATCTAAAAAATCCAAGTTGCTAAATGAATCTAAATAACTCATTATATCATAATACCATACCATTGTACACAAAATTTAACTAACATCCAAAACATAATCATAGTTCTGGAGCTGACAGTGGGTGTAGGGTAAGAGAAGGGTGTACCATACCATTTGTACACAAAATTTAACTGACATCCAAAACATAATCATAGTTCTGGTGATGACAGTGGGTGTAGGGTAAGAGAAGGGTGTACCATACCATTGTACACAAAATTTAACTGACATCCAAAACATAATCATAGTTCTTCTCTGTTGTTGTGGTAGTGCTTTTTGCTTTCCTTTTTGTTGGTTTCTCACCAGCTGGTGCTTGGAGCTTTGTGTTAGTTCCAAGTTTCTCTTTATTGATGTATCTTGTATGTTTTCATCAATAAAGATTTATTTGCTGATCAAAAAAAAAAGTAGGGTAAGAAAAGGAGGCAGAAATGATGATGGCAATAAAAATGAGTGTAGTGGAAGAGGAAAAAGAGACAGAGATAGTCATAGCAATGATGATAGTAGTATGTATCAATGTATTAAAACGGGACCGGAAAGGCCAATCAAAAGGATAACCCGTCAATTGTCTCTCTTTAGGATGAGACTAACCCTTAAAATCGTTTCCTCAATAATACCAATATATTTTGATAAAAATTAAAAATCACAATTAAACTATTGAATCAGTTAAATCAAAAATAATTAAGCCTATATCCAGCCGGATTAAAAGACCAACCAACTCACATTTGAAACTTTTAAAATTTAAATTCTATTGAACTGAAATATGAATAACATTACAATATTAAATGAGAGTATAAGATTCACTTTATATAAGTGAAACAACTCACTCTATCATTATTTTCCCGATGTGAGATTGTGTAAACTAAAAACTAATAATTGTTTAGTTTATTTCGAATCAAACAAATCTAATCAATATATATTTTGATAAAACTGCTAAAATTGCAGTTAAACCAACGAATGAGTCAAACCGAAAACAGTTCAACTATTAATCGGTTAGGACAAAAGGCCAAACAATATACACAAAAATTAATTAATTAAAAATTTTAAATTTTATTTTAAAATTTAAATTATTTTGAATTGAAACATACACAACACTATAATATTAAATAGGAATATAAAGCTCACTTTATATAAGTGAAATGACTCACTTTTTCTTTCTTTTCCCAATATGAGATTGTGTAATTGTTTGACAAAAATTTTATGTCGAATCAAGCAATCTCAGTTGTTCAATCTTTAATTAGGTCAATAATTGTTTAAGTGAGAAGTTTATTTCAAATCAAAAAAATCTAACCAATATATTTTAATAAAATAACTAAAATCGCGGTTAAACCAACAAAGTAGTCAAACTGAAAATAGTTCTGCCTAATTGGCTAGGTCAAAAGACCAACCAACTTACACAAAAATTAATTACGTAAGACTTTTAAATTTTATTTTATTTTAAAATTTAAACTGTCTTGAATTAAAGCATACACAATATTACAATATTAAATAGAAGTATAAGGTTCACTTTATATAAATGAAACAACTCACTTTTTTCTTCTTTTCTCGATGTGAGATTATATAAAATAGAAGTTAACAATTGTTTAGACGGGAAGTTTGCTTCAAATCAAGCAATTTCAACCGTTCAATCTTTAATTAGGTCAATCCACACCATTCTAACTAATTGTATTTCTTAGACATTTTTAAAAGCCATCCTGTTTTATTATATAGATTTACATACTTGTATATGTGCCTTTTTATTTGGGCAAAATCTATTTTATTCCGTTAGAACGCTTCATCCATGTCTTAAAAATATTTAATTACCTCTCATATAGTTTTAGACTAAAGTGTAACACTAACATTGTTATTAAAAAACATAAAATGACATTTAATACCCTCTCTATTTTTCTTCTTCTTTTTCCTTCAATGTTCTCCTTCTATCCCTTTTATCATACAATTATTTTTAATTTAATTACAAACTTTATTTCTTTAACTTTTTAACTTTACTTCTATATTTTCAGAAGTAGGTTAAAAAATTAGTTTTTGATATTTTTTTTGATTTTTTTAAAACGTACAAAAAAAAAATAAAGAGATGATATAATCCAAAAAAACTAAAAAGCCAATAAATTAGCTTTTAACCTTATTTCTAAAATAGGCCAATCTCCTTTTTTTTTTTATCAGCAAAAAAAACTTTATTGATGAAAGAGGCATAGAACATGCAAAATTACATCAACAAAGCAGGAGAGTGCAGAGAGCATCATAGCTAAACTTAACGATCCCAACGAGGTTGGCACCGCAAAGAAAGCGCAATCATATGCTAGCACTCGACCCGAGATTGGTGAGGAGCCAACCAAGGACACCCAAAAAGAGGGCACCCAAAGCAAAAAGAAAAGCAAAACCTATGAAGCTTAGCAGCCACAGGCCAAACTCTGCAACCTAAGCCAAGAACTCTACATGGACCAGAACAGCAAACACTGGGCCAAGCTCTGGGGACAGAAAGAAGCCAAACTCTACAACCGTAGCCAAAGACTCTACTTGAACCAACAAAAGGAACACCGGCCTAAACACACTCAGACTCTACTTGAACAGGACAGATCACAGCAGGCCAACACAGCCATCCAGCCCCAAACACCACAGATTGGCCATCCAGACCCAAACAACACAGATGCACAGAACCAGCAGAACAGATCTCAGCAGACCAACCCAACAGCTTCACAGACCAACCCAGCAGACTAAGCCAACCTATAGGATTAAACAAGGCAAAACAGAAACAACCCTGCAACAAAACCATCCAACTATCAAGCGGAAACAACCCTGCAACAACAGACCAACACAACACAGCAGACCAACACATCACAGCAGAGTGGCCAACAGAACAAATTAACCTCTACTGATACACCTTCTAATCTGAGGGAGATTGAAGACAAAATCATGAATAGGATACTGCCACTGCCTAGAAGCTGTACTTAGCCAAAGAGCCACTCTATACTTAACTAGATCAGAGAGAATCTCTACATCAGCTACTACGTTATTGAATACACAGTCATTTCTTTGCTTCCAAAGAGACCAAAGGGTTACAAGAGGGATACATCTCCAAATCACCTTCTCTCTCTTCTGAAACTTACCACCCTCCCACCACTATAACAAACAATCAACTGTGCCAGGCATTGCCCAATACAGACCCCACCAATCAAGCAAGGACGACCATACCATCCACACAACATGGCAATGAAGGAGCACATGTAACACCGACTCCTCATCATGCTTACAAAAGCAACACAGGATAGAAGTTCCTCCAGGGAGGACCTCTATTTTCTGAAGGAACACAGAGGTCTTAATCTTATGCTTCCAAGCGAGCCAGCCAAAAAACTGGACTTTAGGGGGTAAAACCTTATTCCACAGCATTCTAGGAGCTCCCAGTTGATTTCCAACTCCACTGGAACAATGCTTATACAGAGAAGCTACTGAAAAGAGACCTGATGATGTGGCTGACCACTTAGGGTAATCAACTCTCTCCATCCTAATTAAGGGACCAGGAGAGATAATAGAGACCAGTCTCAGCAAATCAACTCTTTCCCATTCAAACAACTCTCTTTTGAATAATAAGTTCCACTCCCCTGAGGATGCCTTTAGATCAACAAAAAGTCTAAGAGCTCCTTTCTTTTCTTTTGACAAGCTGAACAGTCTAGGAAATTCAACTCTCAAACAGTGGCCATCACACCACATATCCTCCCAAAATCTTATTCTACAGCCATCTCCCACATGCACGTTGAAATTATTAAGAAAACACTCCAACATGGAGGGGTAGAGAGAGGCCAATGATGTAATATCTCGCCATAATTTTGACTGCCTCCAGCTATCACCAGAAATCGGCAACCAGCAGCACTCATCAATGTTGTATTTACTGCAAATTACTTTTCTCCACAGAGCTTTTGACTCACAAGCAAACCTCCACCACCACTTCAGTAACAAACAGGAATTAGCAACTCTAACCTTCCTGACACCCAACCCTCCATTATCAATACTATTGGTAACCTCCTCCCATTTGACTAGATGAACCTTCATTTTTAGATCCGAGCCACCCCATAAAAAAGCTGCTTGGATTCTTTCAAAATCCTTAGCCACTCCCTCCGGCATTCTAAATAGAGATAAATAGTAAACTGGTAAGCAAGAGAGAGCAGACTTAATCAAAGCCAACCTACCTGCAAATGACAACATTCCCCTCTTTCAACCTGCCAGCCTAGCCTTAACTTTCTCAATAACTGGAGTCCAGGACTTCCTCTTGCTAGGACTAACCCCCAAAGGGAGCCCAAGATAACTCAAAGGTAATGAGCCAGTCTTGCAATTCAGCTTGGCAGCAAAATCTACCAGGACAACAGAATCCACTCCTACTCCACAAACCACACTCTTATGATAATTAATTTTCAACCCTGATACTAGCTCAAAACAACGAAGGATCCTTTTTACATTGACTATTTCCCCTTCATCAGCCTCACAGAATAGGATAGAATCATCTGCAAATTGCAAATGAGACACCAGAACATCATTAACCCCTACCCTAACATCCTTAATTAAATTCAAATCTAGAGCTCTGGACAAAAGAACATTCAGGCATTCTGCCACAATAATGAATAGAAAAGGTGAGAGGGGGTCACCCTGCCTTAGACCTTTTTGGGGAGAGAATTCTTCAATTAGAGAACCATTCACAAGGACCGATAGCCTAGCAGTGGACACACATTCCCTAATCCAAGAAATCCACCTATCACCAAAACCGAATCTGGACAACAAAGAGAAGAGGAATTCCCAATTGACAGAATCAAAGGACTTTTCAAAATCGAGTTTCAAAATCACACCCTTCCTTTTGGCTTTTTTCCACCCATCAACAACCTCATTTGCTATAAGGACTCCATCCAAAATATTCCTGCCACGAAGGAAGGCAGATTGAGCTTCGCTAATTATTTCAGGCAAGACCTTACTAAGTCTACATGATAACACCTTTGATAAAATTTTGTACAGAGACCCTACAAGACTTATGGGCCTAAAATCTTCCAACCCCCCTACATTCTCTTTTTTAGGCACTAAAGTTATAAAAGAACTATTGATGCCCATTATATATAATAAATGATGCCCCTTATAAAAGAACTATTGATGCCCCCCTGCAATCTCCTATTACCTTACATAATAAATAAATATGCACATTGCATATACACACACTTAAACAGTGCATGTTTACAAAGTGGTTACGTGAATTGATTTATAATTATACTTATATATATATACACACATATATAGATATATAACTATTATACATATATATAGGCAGTATATGAAAATTTTATAATATGCACAATAGGAACGGATTGTGAGTAATTTGAAATTAGAACAAGTTGTCAAGCATTCAATTTCCAGTGGCATCAAGTTTCCATCTTATGACCATCCATAAGTTCAAAACTCCATTTTACACAAACAATTGGGTTAATTGAGGTGGAGGCGTGGGTGTGGGTGTGGGTGTGGGTGTGGGTGTGGGTGTGGGTGTGGGAAAAGATATTGCTGGTAGAGTTGGGGTGGCCAAAAGGGGTCGTAAGAGTGTGAGTAAGAATTTATCAAGCTAATCGGATGGTAATCAAAGAGAGTATTAGGAAACAACTGATGATCTGATCTGTATGTTTGGCTGCATGCTCTATTTAAATGGTCTGGTGATCTGTTTGATTTGGGTGGCTATATGGCTTAGATGTCTAGTTGTTTGGTGTTTATTTTGTGTTGTCTCTTCGTTGGTCTCTTACCAACTCTGGTATAGCGATCCCGGTTTTCCCTTTCGTGCTTAACTGTAATCAGGATTCGGTTTCGTAAGAGTGCTGCTGTCTTATCCTCTTTCTATTCCTTTCTCTTTGTGTTCAAGTTTTGGGTTGTGTTGGGCAAGTTGGGAATAAGTTGGTTGTGTTTTAAAACGTAAAATCTTTGCCCATTTTTTTTTTGTCCCTCCGCTCGAGCGGCGCTTTTGACGCTCGAGCGGGACTCTGTTGTTGCTTGTCCGCTCGAGCGGGGATGTTGGAGCTCGAGCGGGGAAATCACCCATCCAGTATTTTGTCTGCAGTGGTATACGCTTGAGCGGGGGATTAGACGCTCGAGCGGGGGTATGTGTCCGACGCTCGAGCGGGGAGTTTGACGCTCGAGCGGTCATCATGTCTGTAAAAGTTCTGGGAGCGTGCATCCGCCGCTCGAGCGGGGGATTGGACGCTCGAGCGGGGATCTGTGAGTGACGCTCGAGCGGGGCGACTTTTATATAAAGCCGAGATCCGACCTTTTTGTTCACTTTTCAACATCTTTTCTCTCTCTTACTTTTCCAAAAAGGTATTTTGAGAGCTCCTCTCACTAAAACCCTAACTTCTCTCTTAGGATTGATCTAGTAGAAGTTGTTTTCTCACCTTGGGCCTTTACAAAAGTTGTGTTGATCGTCGAGGGCTATCTTTTAATCTGAAAATTTCAGGATTTGGAGCATTCCCGTTTCTTCATCTTCTTCGTTGCGTCCCATCATTCGAGGTAGGGATAACCTACTCCATCTTATGAGCTTTGTCTTTAAATTTTAGCATTTTGATATGTTGGGGGTTGTTGGGTAATTTTGAGAAAGTTTGGGCCTTTGCGTAATTTTACAAAAGTTGGGTTTTTAAAAATATAAACCTATATGCATGTTAGGCATAGAGAAATGAGATTAACGTTGGGACATTGATGGAAATGGAACCTTAGGGTTGTTTTGTGAATTATGGTAATTTGTCCTAATTGGATTAATTAATTAATGCATATAATTAATTGAAGAAAACGAGGAATTGAATTGAGAATGTTGAAATTGGGAATGTATGGGACTAAAGAGTGTAGTCGAATCTTTCATTGCTCATCTAATTGAAATGTTGATATATTATCCATTTGTGCATTTATTTCCTGCTTAGAAATAATTGCTTTGGGCTACCGGTGGAGGGTAGTGTTGATTGTTGTAGACAATGCATGATGATTAGGCAAACTAAAACTAATCAATTGGATGTGTCATAGAGTATGACGGTTGATAGAATACACTAACTTTATGTGTTGGTTGATTGTGCATCTGGCCAATGTGTTTATATGCATTATGTGTAGACAGTTGATAGAATACATTAACTTTATGTATTGATTGATTGCGTATGTGATTCTGTGTTTACATGCGTTACATTGTGTATAGAACCTTTGTGTTTATATGCATTGTGTAGAGGAGGAGATGGGGGATGTACTCCACGGTTTAGGGGAAGATGGGGGATGTACCTCTAAACCGGATAGGATTGGGAGGAGATGGGGGATGAACTCCGTAGATACAGCTCATATGCTTGTTTAGAGAAGTGAAGATACTGCTCATATGCTTATCTTTGTGAAGTGTAGATACAGCTCATATGCTTGTCTAGTGAAGTGTGGATACAACTAATATGCTTATCTGTTAATGTGTAACATGCTTATCTGTTGTGGTATTGATATAGCTCATATGCTTATCTATTGGAATGTTGATATAGATCATATGCTCATCTGTTGTAGTATTGATGTAGCTTATATGCTTATCTGTTGTAGTAGTGATATAGCTCATATGCTTATCTATTGAAAAGTTTGTTTGATTTGATATAGCACTAAAATGTATATCATCATCGTTTGTGAAGTATGGAAGTAGTTTATGTGTTATTGATACAACACCAAAATGTGTATCCACCGTGAATTTTGAAAGTGTCCTAGTGATGAACTATAATCTCATCAAATGTTTTGGCCAGAGCACTGATCCTTGTTTTCAAACTCAAAGTCGAATAAGAAATGAAAAGTGAATTGTAACATAAACTTGACTGTCACGGAATTTTAATAAGATGTAAGTGGAAGTGTAAGTATTGACCATCTATCAGTTGCTAATCTTTTAGGCGTTGTTTATAGTTGGTTTAGTATATCTCTGCTGGGTTGTGGCTCACCCTATATGGGAACATCATTTTCAGGTACAGGTAGCATGCCACCTCCAAGGACATAGCTTGGGAGGCTAGAGGCGGACAGACTTTTGTTCTCTTATCTCCTTTTGATGTATTACATGTAAATTCAATGCCAAGGGCTTAATATGTAATTGAGTTAGTACTCTCTTTTGTAACCAAGTGATAACTTGGAAAGCTGTAAGCCCGTAGGGCATTTGCTTTTGTTGTTAACATGTAATACTTTTGTAATGAAATACTCTGATTAATTAGATGAATGTGGATCTTTTATGTATCAATGCATGTCTCTATCGATGGGCTTAATGTTATTTTTGAGGGCGTTACATCTAGGGTGCTAGCAAATAATAGGATGAACTTTTTGGTGTCAACCTAGTTGGGATCAATTTGCTTATTATGATGCGGTCCACCTCCATTTCCTTTATTGATGTAATGTGCTTATTACCTTGTACTTGTTTATTCTATCAATAAAGTTTTTTTTTGCCGATCAAAAAAATAAAAGAGTGTGAGTAAGAAGAAGGAATGCAGTGAGATTATGGTAATGAGAGGGGATTGTAGGAGTATGGGTGAGCGGGAGGGAGTGGCAGCGATGCTATGGTAGTAAGATAGGTCCTCTACGGTGGCAGGAGAGGTCGCTGGCAGAAGTGGTTGGTGGCGAGGTGATGGCTGAAAGTGAGGGGGGAGATGCTTAGGGTTTGGGTTTTTGGAGTAAAGAGTTAAAATTTGAGAAATAAGTTGATTAGGGCAAGGTTTTTGGAAGAAATGAAGCTAAGGGAAAATGTGACTTTTTACATCATACTTTGTCTTTGAATTTGTTTATGTCAACTCTATTTTTGGTATGTGTATCATAAATTCTGTTAATTTGAATGGAATTATTAATAACGAGGAGGTATATTGCGAAATTATCAAAACCATATCAAGGGTAATTGGCTATTTTTAAAAGATATGAGATAATACTAGAAGACTAAACCACAAGTTGCAAAATGAATTTTGCCTTTTTTACTATTGCTTCATTAATATTGTCATGTTAGAAAATTCATAATTGTGGTTTAGGGCGTTGTAATTAGCTTTGAGAAATCCATGTCCAGTTGGGGTGTTCAACGAACCGCAGAGCCCGACCTACTTGCCCAACCCGTACACCATACGGATCATTTCGATTGCAGTTTTAGTCGACTATAGTTTAGGATAATCAAATTTTGCAGGTTTCAGTTCAAAAACAGGATTTAGGTATTTTGAACCTGTCAAAACCAACCCAAACTGTCATAATACATTTTTTTATAACACTACCTATTTGCATCCTACCTACTCCCATCTTTCACCTAACCATATCATCTAACTCTGTGGAGATTACACTTTATTACTTCTCTAACCCTATCATGTCTCACAACTTCCAAAACTGTGAAACTCTTCACATCTAACCCTATTTACCATTTTCTCTCTCTCGCTCTCTCTCTCGCTCTCTCTCTTCTATTACAAAACCCTAACATTCAAAATATATTTGAGTCCAAAACTCCTCTTCAGTCTCTCTCTCTCTCTCCACACATACACACAAAAATTTGTAACCCTAAAATGTTTCACACTATAACGAATTCGAATGTTAAATTGAGTTCCAATCTCTTAATCTTTTTCGGATGTTTGGGACTAACAAAAACCTTAGGTAAGGATTCAATATTCCTCTGGTGCATTCTATTCTTCTTCTTAAATTTGATGTTCATTTTGAATTTTGGCTTTTGACCGGATCAACTAACCCACCGAACGTGCCCATAAGTTCGAACATTTGGTGCGGTCGATTTCAAAGATGTATGGTCGAGGGGTTTACACAATGGGTAGCTCGATCACTTAGTTCGAGTGACATGTAATAGCCGAACTCTACTCGATCCAATTTGTGTGCACCACTAATGTTAGGATAGAAAGATAAAGAGACATGAGTACTATTTGTGAATGGAGTTCCAATTTGATTGCGTTAAGTTAAATGGGCAAAGAAATATAGAAAAACTCAAAACAAAACAAAACAAACAAAAGCAAAACAAAAAAATAAAATAAAAGAAAGAAAGAAAAAGGTAAACGTTTTTGCAGCATGTTTGGTAGAATGGAATGAAATAAAATAGAATGCCCATTCTAGCACTGTATTCCCTTTTCCTTATTTGATATGCCTTATGTATGTAGGAATACATTGCATTTTAGAAACATTTTCACTCTAGTCTATATGATGCGATGCGGGAAAAAATTAAAGACAACAAAAGTGAATCTCAAAATGTGTAACAAAGTCATTGTTTTTTTGATTTTTGATTTTTTTTTTTTTTTAACGTGAAGGCCCTACTGAAACTGCTTGTTTTAGTGACAACTTTTGTCCGCTTTTCGTAGTTAATAGAAAGGCTGATATGATGCTTATCTATAGTTATCTCCATTTTGTTTTCTTCTACTTTTCTTTGATTGCATCAATAAATAGATCTTTTAATGATCAAAAATGAAAAAATAAAAAGGGTGCACCAATTAACATGTTAGAGTTCTAGATAAGGGTAGTTTAGTCTCTTAGAATAACACCGGGTTGATTACTTGCCAAAAAAATGGATGAGTAGTAATAACGAAATTAATTATAAAATATATATTGGACAATACCATTAATTGGGGAGCAGTTTAATGAAAACATTTTAGATAAGTAACTAGTTAGTTTTTGAGGACGAAGAAATACAATTTATATAAAAGTGAGACAACTTATAGGACCAAGAAGTAGTTGGGATGGCTAACGTGCCCCATGCACAACAGTCACTGTTGTGTAGTTAATGGGGTTCATTTCGAGTTCATTTTGCTGAGCCAAACCATTTACCTTTTAGATTACATTAAGTAGAACATACGATCAAGTTGATCGAATATCATTAGCCCATTCATCAAATCAAATTTGTATCTAAACAAATGAATGGTAAGTGTAATTTTAAGTATAAAATTGATTACAAATGTAGCTTGATTAAAGAGCTACCAATATTCAATGAACTTGATTTTGTTGCAGGGATATTCTACTTAACATACTTTAAAAAGCGATTGGTTCGAATTATCAAAGTGGAACAAAGAATGAGTCCCATTGGCCATAAAATAGTAGCCACTGTGCATGACACACAACAACAACCCTAATTTCAAAAAAGAAAAAATATATATATAACAAAGTCTATAGTCCCTGTAATGCCCTCAATTTCATAAAACCTAACTCATCAAATATAAACCATATTCACTATTCATTTCCATTGATCAATTGAATTATACATACGGAAGCAATTAATTAACTCATTTTGGATTGATAGTTGCTATCAAAACAAATCTCCATTTTATTGTATTTCATTCAAATGCTCCAACTCGAGATTTACAAAGTATAATTACATGCGATTATGCATTCATAACTCTAAAACTTGAATCTATAGCATGTAATGTACAAAATATGAAAATGAACGATATCCAAATATGGGCCTTAAAGGCCTACAAATTTCAAGGGTCTTGCCTTATTATAACAAAAGAGAGTTTCAACCTCAAATACATATAGGCCCTAAGCTTTACAAAAAGAAACAAAAATGAGCTTCACGCTCCAAAATTCTTGTGGTGTCCCAGGTCTTAGACTCGACTTGAATGTGTCTTTCGGATTACAATATTCTTTTTCAGAACCTTGAGGGCTTATGTTGTGCTGGTGTTTGAGAATTTGAACTTTTGTAATCTTCTTAACGTAAGGAAGCCTTGTACTAGAACAGGTGGTCCAACACGAGTGAGGGCTAGAGCCACATGTGCGGAGAAGAAGAGCTAAGAGTTTTGGGGCCTACTTTAATTGCACATGCGGTGGCGGATTTCCGTGCATATGGTGACAGATTTCCGCACATGCGGCTAAGCGCGTGATTGTCTTGATTTTTGAGTTTTTTAGCTCATTTCTTGTCTCCTTTCTCTCATTTTTCCCTCATTTCAACCTATCTCTCTCTCTACAATCTTTTCTCTTCTTTTCTCTCATCCATCTCTACCTAAACCCTTAAACTTTTACATTTTCTTTTGATACCATGAATCCATTGAGAGTTTGATACTAGTTCCATATACCAAAATGATGAGCATGTCAAAGGCGTCGCTTTGACGAGTGGAGATCGAATTCCAACGAAGTTGGTTTTTGGGCTTTTTCTCATCTTCTCTCTTTGAGATAGAGATTTCTTTACTCATTTTCAATACCTTGTTACAGATAGACGTGGGGAAGTTTTTATTATATTAACAACTTGATTTTGTTAAGAATTTTCAAAAGCAAATGATGAGAGTTAGGGTTTCATGATTTAGAGATAAATTTCTTGTTTTGTTTTGGATTTATGAGAGTGTACACTACTGGAACATGAATAAGGGGATTAGAGTAAAAGGACCTAAATTTTGTTTAATAATCATGAAAACAAGATAAGAATTGATGATTTGATATTTATTGAACCATGTTGGATATTGTGCATTAAAAATGTGAAAATTGAGTACGAAAGAAAATGAAGAAGGTTATTATAAATTTAATTTGTGTTAATTGTTGATGGTATTATAATTGTTGAGTTGTAACAATTGTCGTGAAATTGAGATTTTGAAAAAAATAAAAAGGGTGTTGACAAATGTTGTGTGTATTAGAGTGACGTAATTGATTTTGAAATCAAAGCAAAAGATTTATAAACTTTTGGGAAATGAAATGAAAATGGGAGGTAAGATGAGTTGATGATTTATAAATGAATAATTGTACTCATGATGAATTTACTACTTTTTGAGCTAATTTAACATTTTGAACAAAATCATAAAAATGGAAGGGAATGAGAAGGAATGAAATTTAGTTATGATCTTTGAAAATGACATGAATTGAAAATTGAATTAATTGGATTTCAATGATAGAAGTTATATAACGTATGAATGTTGATAAAATCTAAACTGAGAGGACGAAATTGAACTTATGGAATTGACTCATGTCGTAATTATTGATGATTGGAAATTGTGAAGTCAATTATAAGAATTGGTCTTTATTGTTTTAGAGGTTTTGTCCTTGGTCATCGGTGGATGATGGTATTGATATTGTTCAATAGAGTATGTGTAATGTGTGTTATTGAATTAATTGTGTAATTTGGAATAATGTGTTATTTGTTGAGTTGAATGAAAAAAGTTATATAGATAGGGTCCATTTCCCTCAAATTAGCACTCGGTAAAGTGTGGCGCATTGATAGAGGTTTCACTCCCTTCTAGTTTGCACTCGATAAAGTATGTTAAGGTTTTGTTCCCTTTTGACTTGAGGTTTGGTAAAGCCTGACACTTTGAGATAGGTTCTACTCATTTTCGGCTCGCACTCTATAAAGCATGTTGTGGTGGTTACAGCTTGACGAAGCCAGGTTGTGTTATGTGATAGTTTTTTGTGGGGACATATTTTTAAGGTTGTCCATATGGCTGAGGTTGTTGGCCAAGGCACCATGTGGATGAACCGACATGCGGAGATATGGTGCTACCATATCTGAATCCAAAATATTCGAATCGAGGATAAGAGTCCTAGATGGTTTGAGGCTCTTTATTTGCATAGAGATGAGACTCTAAAGAGAGTTCATTCTAATATGAATAAGAGGATTTCAAGATATGTGTTATCCTTGTAAAGGATAGAGTCTTATGAAGTAAGACTTTTAGAGAATGAGGGCACTGCTGACCATAAAAGTAAGGTACGCCCATAGGTCTAACGTATGTTTCACTTTGTGAGTATTGTGATTGAGTTGTTATCATTGAGAGATAAGTTGATTGACTTAATCATCGGAGTGCCCACGAGTGGACGAGCCACTGGCGTTTGTTGTCTTCTTGTGTGCTGGTGTTAGGCTTAATCTATTTTTCCGCGTGCTCTATAACTAAGTTCTTTAGATCTCAACTAGGAGATTTAGTTTGGTTGTGAGGTCAAAAATCAATACCTATAATTTGGCGCTATTTATGGGAACTTAGTAAGAATAGATGGCCAACATCGAACAAGGAGAATGAGTCGGAGATGACATAGTCAATGAGAAAGACAAGCACACCAGTCTTGGCGGCAAAAGAGAGGAAGAAGATTGCGAAGAAGTACATGAGGCAAACCCAGAACCGAACAATGTCACCAAAGGCCGCAATGACCCGAGGAAAGGCAATAAGGCCAGAGGGGAGCAAGCCCCCGAAGAGTACTACAATAAGAGTGACTTCTAGGTATGGAAGGACCGGTGTATTTAGGCAGATAATGAGGTGAAAGATTTGGCAGCCAAGTTGACAGATTATAGACGATGGTGATCTTTATAATGTCAAGCAAGGTACTGCACCCAATATTGCTGTTGCCGGCAATACCATTGGCCGCAGTAAACGTCGATGCCTAGCCGGTAGGACAAACCATGGCACAAAATAAGGGAAGAAGGACTGCGAACTCACTAATCTCAGCAAGTTGGGAGAGTAGAGCCTTAGAGAGTGGAAGTGTCTTAGATCAAGGGATCACTCTAGGTGAATGGGCAGGATCACCATGTGGAAAAAACATTGGATCTCAACAAGTCCAAGAGGATGTAACCAAGCATAAGGAGTAGTGCGTCGAAGACATTGAAGTAGGTGAACAGCAGAGTAGCAGGGTAATCGAAAAAAGACTTACATGACTACCTTTACAGAAAGAGGAATGCCGCCAAGATGACATCCACTACACAGCCGAAGTTACCTTTTTTGGTGGAGTTGGACGCCTTTGAAGCACTGAAGAGGTTTACGATGCCAAGGTTCCAAGTATATGATGGCAAGTTTGATCCAAATTTTCGTATCGGCTTTATTTAAATGCTATGTCTTTGTGGAATGGGAATGACCTACTGTTGTGTAAGTTGTTTCCATCAATGTTGGGAGAAATAGCATCAGATTGGTTCCTGAAGTTGCCTAAAGGTTCAATCAAGAATTGGGAAGGCTTAGCTAAGATGTTTGTGGCCTGATTTGTAACCAACAACATATAACCGTTAAGGATGGATTCACTACTGGCTTTGAAGATAGACAATGGCGAAATCCTTAAGGCTTACGCCAAGAGATATTACGAGGTTTACAATTGGATCTCGAGGTGTATCTAGGAGTTAGCCATTGTTTCTTTCAAAAATAGCTTAGAAGATGACTGTCCACTTTGGCAATCCTTGGCAAAGACCCTCCCGAAAACCATGGAGGATACGATGGCAAGGATTGAGAAGTATGCTAGATGAAGGAAGATAAGAGATTGAAGCGAGGGAGTACAACCCAGCAAGAGAAAAGGAACAACTCACCCAACCGAAATTGAAATAGAGTTGGCAATGATATTGGGGAGTCGAGGTGGAAAGCGATGCAGACTGTCAACACCATTTTCAAGATCCCCATATATAGGATATTAGAGAGGATAAGAAATCAGCCCTACTATAGACCACCATAAAAGGGTTCAAGGAGAGTCTATGAGTAGGTTTCATATCAGGTCATATACATACCACAATGAGACAGGACACATGACCTAGGGAAATCAGGTTATGAAATAACACTTGGAAGACCTTGTCAAACAGGGGTACTTGAGAAATTTGATTGACGAAGAGAAGATAAGAGAAGAGCATGCCAAGTTGGTACATGCACCACGTAGAGCACTACCCCCATCACTCACTGCACCTCGAGTCATTAATGTGATCCATTCTAAGGTGAGTGCAAATGAGATCAAGGAAGAGACCTAGAGAGTGAAACACTTACAGCACAGGTTTAAGGTCTAATAGAAGAAACTCCGGACAGATGGATGTCGGGGGCTAATGATTTCTTTTACGGATGAAGATTTGGAGGTTGTCCAGCATCTGCATGACGATGCTTTGGTGATTACCCTTATGATCAGGGGATGTCAAGTAAGAAAAATATTAATTGACTAAGACAGTTCTTGTGACATCATGTATGTCAAGTGTTATAAAGAACTCGACCTTTATAAAGATGACCTGGAGCCATCTGATAGCTCGATGGTCGAATTGAATGGAACACTGACGTGACCACTAGGGACCACAAGTTTGAATGTACAAGTAGGAACAAAGATAATAACGACGAAATTTACTCTGATAGATACTTTATCATCGTATAATGTGATCTTGGAAATACCGTGGTTACATTCGATGAAGGCCGTCTGTTCTACCCTATACTAACTATTGCGATTCCTAATTGAGTATGGGATAGAAAAAGTTAGAGGGGACTAAGTCAAGGCAAAAACCTGCTCCATTGCAGCAATGAAGTACACTTGCAACGTCCGAGATGCAAAGACTACAGAGATAGAGGACGTAAACTAGGACGTTTTAGAAGATGTTGTCAAGGGGCCACAAACAAGAGTCAGGAACCATTGAAGAAGATTTTGGTGAATGAAGGGAATGAAGAACGATTATTCTTCTCGGCTCTGAATTAGCAAAGGAGGAGGAAAGAAAATTGGAGACTTTCTTGAGAGAGAACATGAAGGTGTTTGCATGGACACCATACGAGATGCAAGGGTCAATCCCGAGGTCACTTGCCATAAATTGAATGTCGATAGATCAACAAAACTAGTATTTAGAGTGCTAGAAGACCTACTCTAATCCATGTGGAGGCAGTGGAAAAAGAGGTAGAGAAATTGCTAAAACCACAACCTATCTGAGAAGTCCATTACCCGACTTGGTTGTCTAACACGGTGGTGGTCAAGAAGAAAAATGAAAATTAGAGGGTCTGTGTGGATTTCATGAGCCTAAATAAGGCCTGTCCAAAGGACTACTTCTCCATACCTAAGATAAACTAGTTGGTTGATGCCACATCGAGGCATGACATAATGAATTTCTTAGATGCTTATCATGGTTTTAGATCGTAATGTATAGACTGGATGAGGAGAAGACTACTTTCATCACTCCTAAGGGACTCTATTGTTACAGAGTCATACCCTTTGGATTGAAGAACGCAAGGGCAACGTACCAAAGATTGGTGAACAAGATGTTTATGCACCTAATTGGAAAGATAGTGGAGGTTTACATCAACAACATGGTCGTGAAAAATAAGGAATCAACAAACCATCTAGCTAACCTCAAAGTGGTGTTCGACATCTTAAAGGCATACTAGCTTCAACTGAATGCCTCCAAGTGTGCTTGGAGTGGGATCAGGTAAGTTCTTGGGGTACCTGGTGACGAGAAGAGGAATGGAGGCAAGTCCTAATCAAATCAAGGTCATACTTGATCTTAAAAGCCCAGCAATAGTGAAGGAAGTACAAATTTTGACAAGTAAAGCAACAGGTTTGAATTGGTTCATAAGCCGAAGTTCTAATAAATGTAGACCGTTTTTCCAGTTACTAAAGAAAGCCACAGATTTTATATGGACATAAGCTTGCGAGGTCACCTTGACTGATCTAAAGAAGTACCTGACCTCTTCACCCTTACTATCACCTCCAGTTCCAAGTAAGGAGTTATTATTGTGTTTGGTAGTTGCAGACCACGCAGTTAATACAGTGGTAATCAAAGAAGATAAAGGTGAACAAAAGGCAATTTACTATGTGAATAAGACTTTGATGAGTACAGAGATGAAATACTTGCCCTTGGAGAAGCTGACACTTGCCCTAGTGATGGCGGCAAATAAATTAAATCATTATTTCCAGGCTCACCCGATTATAGTGCTAACTGAGCACCCATTGAAATCTTTACTGCAATATGGAGACTCGTCAGGAAGGACAACGCGATAGTCTGCCATCCTAGGTCAATATGACATAAAATACAAACCAAGGACAATAATTAAATAACAAGTTCTGGCTAACTTTGTTACTGAGTTTACACCAAACATGATGCCAAGGCTCAAGCCTATAAAACTCGGTCTGCGGGCAGTAGAAAAACCAGAAGAACCAGAAGGAACACGAATGATAGTTTATGCCCCAAAGCTAACAGAGGGCAAGGGAACCTAGAAGAAAGAGTTTGAGAAGCCAAAGCCATGCAATATTTACATCGGCAATTCCTTCTGCCTCTTTATTGACGGAAGTTCAAATCGTCAAGGAGCGGAGGTAGGAGTGGTTATGATTTCACCAGATGGACAGATGTTGGAACAGTCAATCAGATCGGGATTCAAGGCCTCAAACAATAAAGCGGAATATGAGGCATTGATCACCGGTTTGAAGCTAGCAATAATAGTTGAAACTGGTGATGTAGTTCTCTACTGTGACTCTCAACTCATCGTCAACCAGGCGAGAGACAAGTATGTTGCCCGAGATGAAAGAATGATGACTTACGTCAAACAAGTCTTCTAGTTGCTAACCTAGTTCGGGAGTTGTCGACTTCAGTAAGTTTGCTGATAAGACAATAGTCATGCAAATGCATTAGCAAACTTGGCTTCAGTCATTAAGTCAGATTCCCCCAGAACTAGTATGGTGGATTACTTATCGATTCCAAATGTTGAGCCTATAATCACAGAGTATTAAGTGATGAGCGTTGAGCTAAGTCCAAACTGGATGGACCCTCTTGTCAAGTTCATAAGGGACGGTAAGTTACTAGAAGATAAAAAGGAGCCACACAAAGTAAGACTTAGGTTGGCAAGATTTTTCTTGTTGGCCAAGGGTCATCTCTACAGAAGATCCTTTATTGGACCATTGTTACGATGTGTGCACCCTTCCCACGTAGAAGACTTTCTGTTTGAAATCCATGAAGGAGTTTGTGGCAGTCATGCAAGGGGCAGATCACTGGCTCATAAAACTATTTCACAAAGGTACTGGTGGCTCTATATATAGAAGGATATAGAAGCATAAGTTAGAAAATGTGAGAAGTGTCAAAGGTACACACCTCTAATACATCAGCTAGCTAAGAGCCTGAATCTGGTGTCTAGTCCTTGGCCATTTATCCAGTCGGGCTTGGACTTGATTGGGCAATTACCCAAAATTATTAGCCAAAGAAAATTTCTCTTAGTGGCCACTGATTACTTCACAAAATGGGTGGAGGTTGAGTCGTTAGCTAAAATATGAGATGTGGATGTACAGAACTTTATCTGAAGGAATATTATCACTAGGTTTGGGATTTCGAGAGCCATTGTGCCAGACAATAGCACCTAGTTCGATAGTGAGCTAATCAAGAATTTTTGCTCCAAGTACAAGATAAACAATTACTATTCAATGCCTAACTTTCCGCAAAGCAATGGCTAAGCCGAGGCGTTGAACAAAACTATTCTGAATAGTATAAAGAAGAGACTGGAAGCTACTAAGGGCAAGTGGGTTGAAGAATTACCTAATGTTCTATGGCATATCGCACCACGCGCGAAGATCAACTGGAAAAACTCCTTGGGCCATAGCTTATGGCACTGAGGCTGTCATACCTTTAGAGATTGGCATTCCAGGAAATAGAATTCAAGCAGTGGAAAATGAGAAAAATGAGGCCTTCTTAGCTCAAAATCTAGACCTAATTGAGGAAGAAAGAGAACAAACAAAACTTCGGCTGGGGACATGTCAACAAAGACTGACGAGGACATATAACAAGAAAGGTAATGCTAGAGAATTTAAAGTTAGAGATCTCGTCTCAAGGAAAGTCGTCGGCAACAAGAAATATCACAGAGAGTGAAAACTTAGCCGAAACTGAGAAGAATCGTATAAGATTATCTCGATTGCTGGTACATGAGCATATCGGTTGGAAGATTACGATGGCAAGCATCTACCAAGACCATGGAATACTAGTAATTTGAAGTTTTTCTTTCATTAGTTTTCCTTCTTTTATTTTTCTTTTGATGTAACCTAGAAGATGATTAGCCAAAGTATCGATAATAAAACTTTTAGTTAGAATTTGTTCATTGCTATTGAAACTTGTATGTTTGTGAAAGATAGTGTTAGGCTTATGTAAAACTGGACATTTAACATAGGCTTGTCTTGATGATAGAATTGAACTAAGTTAAAGCGATGTTTCAAAGAGAAATAGGACGAGACCTGCCATGACATTGCCCAAGGGCAATAACGTCGGACAACCGACCTGGTTAGTTTGGAATAAAAAGCCGAGGTAGTTAGTACTGTGAAACCGGTGCACTAAGGTTAAGCCTTAAGTGTTTTGTTCAGATGAGCTAAACATAATGACACTGGTTATAGATGTTTAAGTCTGGAAGACTTAGCCAAGTTTGAGATGCTAGCTCACTAATGTGAAGGAAAGTATGACTTACATTCACATTAGGGGGACTGAGAGCATGGATGACTTAAGTTTGAATTTGTGATTTGAAAAGAATAACACTTGGTGAAATTTTCAAACATACTCAAGATGACATGGTCAAGGTTGCTTTGAGGTGATCACGATCAAGATTAGAATCCAAGATGTTACATTTTGTAAAATTTTTGAAGTTTTGATTTGTCTATCAAGACAATAGTTATGCCTGAGATGTTGGTATCCGAGATAGAATCTAAATCCAAGGTGTTGTACTTAGAATATTTTCTGAGATAAAATATTGAAGACGTGAAAGTAAAGAAAACATGCATCAGACAGAAGTAAAAAGGGGCATCCAAGACTTAAACAAAAGGAAACTTTGCATTCATAAAGCAAAAAGTGTTGTTTCATTACATCAGAAGGCACTTCATCCTTGAAAGACTAGATTGTTCATTAGAAGGAAAGGAAAACACAAGACAAAAAGAAGAAGAAAAAAAATCCTAAGTCTATGCTTCTGGATGATCATTAGCTTGGACTTCAGCAGTTGGACCAACATATTGAACCTCAGTAGTTGAAGGAACCTCAAGGATCTAGGTAGGGATGATGTCGACCTTAGCTTGGAGGTCGTTGTCACTGACTTCTTCATCCATTTCCTTGAGGGCCTCCTCGATACTCTTTGCAACATCGGCCTTCTCGGCCTGCTTTGTCCCAAAGAAGGTTGTCACGGATTAGGTGCTTGTCATCCTCTTGAGAAGCCAACTCCATGAGTGGTACTGCGTACCCCCGTGCATAATGCCTAAGGACTAACCCAGGTCGTACGATAGAAATCTACCCTGTCTGCCTTGTCGCTTACAAACTAATGCACTTGCAAGGTGCTTGGTATAGAACTTGCATTACTAATAAGTCAGTATGTGACATACTACCACAGCCATGCTTGTCCTTCCTGCCTCCATGCTTGTCCGTTCCCCTACCATGGGAAACTCGCCTCGCACAAAAACCACCTTTGGTGTGGACCCCACAATGAAGGTTCTTGGTGTAAGTCCCACGTACCGTTCCCATCACAGTGCCCCTGGGTTAGCTCTGATACCACTTGTCACGGATTGGGCGCTTGTCATCCTCCTAAGAAGCTGACTCCACAAGTGGTATGACGTACCCCTATGCATTATGCCTAAAGACCAACCTAGGTGATGAGATATGGATCTACCCTGCCTATCTTGCTGCTCACAAACTAATGCACTTGCAAGGTGCTTGGTGTAGAACTCAAATTACCAATGAGTTGGTATGTGACAAGGCGCTCTTGTTAACCTTCTCATCATCCCCAGTGAGGTCTATGACTTGGTCATTCAGCATGGGAGACTTGGCCCCAATAGTAGTGTCCTTCTCCTTTTCTTTCTCTCATTCTTCGGAGTCAACTATTTCTTCAAACTGGGTAGGGAAATGAGGAAATGGTAGGGACAACTTGCTGATGTCCCGAAGTGGTGAGTCCTCGAGGACAAAGGCTTCTTTCAGCGCGCAACCTAGTTAAGGTAGTAGCCTTTATTGTAGGTTACTGTAGACGTCCCCCGAACGCCCCGGGAGGGAATCCCGTCTTGTTCATTTGGGCTAACTACAGTTCAGGACTCAAATTGTCACGATTCTAAATCTGAACCAAAGAGTCCAAATCCAGCAAATTGTTTTTGAAAATAGATTTTTTGTAAAGAAGTGCCAAACATGGACTGCTTTGCCAGATACAGAGTCGCCATCTAAATATTTATTTTGGAGGAATTTAGGAAACCCTGACTCGTTGCCTAAGGTCACGTGTTCGTCATCACCAAAGTTGCCTCGGCTCGGGAACTTGGGTACGATTGGGGAAGGTCAGCTATGAGCACCCCCGCTCGCGCGATCAAAGATCGGCCTCTACTAACCATGATATCTAGTTTTGAAAACGTTATGCGTTCTTATTCCGATTATTAGCCTAGATTTACTATACGATGCGCACAGCATACAAGTATAGACTTGGTCGCCTGAATTGGAACAAAACATTTCATGTTTGTTTTGAAAACGATTTGCTACTCGCAAATAGGCTAAAATGCAGGTTTTGCCACCCTCAAGTGGGCTTAGAAAAGATGGTTTTGCCACTGTCTAATGGGCTTAAAACTCATAGTCAATGCATTATTCCAATTCAGATAACCCAACCTTCACCCACAGGCATTCAGGCAGATATATCACATAAGCACATAGCCTCATGGTAAGCATGCTATCATGGCAATACTCACACTCATGCAAGGATGCTAAAACATAAATGCTTACCGAGTACTCCAAGCTAAAACAGAAACTAGTTAGTAATCATATGCATGATCCTAGTTCATGTTAAGATGGCTAATGCAACACACGCAAGATGCAGCTACAATAGGCTCGGCTAATCTATGGATGGCATATGATGATGCTATAACTAACACGTATTCAACTTGGAATTGAAATACAATGCAGTTAGTATGATGCGCCGAGCCTGGTGCATGCAAGACAAATGTATGGATGAACGCATGCATAGCATAAGGTATGCTAATTTAAATATGCCCTAATACTAACCATTGAAAGCAGGTAAGTAAAAGGGAGAAAGAAGTGGGGGGTTGGAAGACATACACACACTCACACACACTTATTACACAATTGCCCTCGTTCGGAGGGTCCGAATAAATATTACAAAACAAATAGATAATTAACTCTTCTAACTGATTAAGTATTACATATCTTTTATTTAATTAACAAATTAAATACAGAAAGAGGACGGCCGCAGCCCCGCCTCAGAATGCTAGGATGATGCATGCTCGACTCGCCCCGCCCGGAAACCCGTGCCATGCCACTGTTGCCTCTGTTTACATTACCTTGCTCCTCTGAAAATTCTGAAAGTCCCCAGACCCATTTTGAATCACCCTTTGAGTGCTCTGGGGGGTCACCGGCCACAATTCAAGTTCACCGGCCATGGGGATGGATTTATCGGGCCAAAAGTTACACCACCGGCTGGATATTGATGGTCGGTCGGCACTGTATGTGGCCGACCGGCCATTTCTTCCTGCAGAAACCTATTTTTGACAGCAACAGAGGGCAGACAGTGCATGGCAAGGAAATTCAAAGCAATGTATGCATGGCCACTCTCCCAATCATGATATGGACTCATGGGAGTGTGACCCTCGGTACTCGGGCCACCAATCACGCATTTCGATGCATGATGGCCTAAGGCACCAAGTTTGCAACTTAATATGACTGCATGCATAAAAGAGATGAATGCCTTATGCCCTATCATGTTGGGGTCAAGGGCATTGGCGACCGAGGAGTGAGACGTGTTTCGTCACTTTAAGTACGAACACGCCTCATTCCTCTAGTTTGGTTTGACACCCCAAACCAAACAAGATACAATGCATGTATGCCATATACAATGCAATACTACCAAGACATGCAAGCTAATCTAATGTCACATTAGTATGCCAAGTATGCAACAAGGTCATGTGATGCCATTAGCTAAGCAATATACAAAAATGCAAACAAGATATAATGCAAGCATGCAACTAATGTAATGCAATATACATCATGGCAAGTATGCAATTATGTACAAAGGTGGTCTTAAACTAAAATGGGAGGCCTCAGCCATGCCCCAAAAACAGTGGCCAAAGATGGTGCAAAAGAGCACCAATTATGCATGCAAACATGCACACAACAAGGTTCATCATATAAGCATGGAATGGGGCAACTCTAGGCATACTTGAAGGTGATATACATGGACGTTAAACACTCATGTTAAACTCTGAAAAGGATGCGAAGAATGATGCCAAAACATGCTAGGGAATGGGTGCGAAATAGAAGGCATTCAAGGCCACAAAAGAGAGCATTGCCCAACACCTATCCCAAGCAAACATGGTATGGACTATGCATCCAAAAATAGAGTTACAATGCACCAAAACAAGTCCCAAAACCCACTGTTATGGCAGCTCGAATGACTCGAACACATAGGCATGCACAAAAGCCCAAACATGGAGCATGAGACCACATCTCTTCAAGGCATTGAAAGGAGAACAAATGCAAGCATGTAAGCACAAAACATGGACTAAAATGACATAATAAGTGATTCCAAATCACTGAAATAGCTAAGGTAATGCATGCTAATGACTCACACACCCGATGTCAACATGCTAGAATGCAAAGGGGCTATACAAAGCATGAAAGGTATGACCAAATCAATACCTAGCAGACCTCAAGCATGATGAAACATGACCAAAAGCTTCACAAAGCTAGGCAAAAACATGAGAGCATGGTAGGCTAAATGCATGATGCACTTCTAGACAAAATAAGGGAATACATAGCAAGTATATTAAGCATGCAAGGGGCCATTAATCCGACCAAAAATAGAGATATAATATGACCAAATAACACCCAAAAACCTCTGAAATGAAGCCAAAAGTAACTAAGCATATATGCTACCCTTATGAGCCAAAAATGCAAACAAAAGAGAAACCAAGGGAGAGGGGTGTCCCTCCCCTATGCAAGACTTCAAAACCCCTTCTTCACCACTAAAAATCCATTGGATTTCAGTGGTGAAAAGGCCAATACACAAAAGTTCCCAAAGCTTATCAAAGAGAGCACAAAAAGGGCCAAACAAGGCCTAAGAGGGGGAGGTCGACCCCCAACACCGAAATGACCTTAATGAAAGATCTTAAGCAGGAAAATACAAGACTTTTTTCAGTTATACACAAAGCTTAAATCAGTATGCAAGATAGGTTAAAGACTAGTGCAAGATTGGAGAATATAAAGCAAATAGTGTTACCCTTGAAGAACACTTCAAGAACAGCAAGCTCAGCCCTCTTCTTCTGATCAAAACCAACCCAAAGCTCCAAGAATAGACCCTCAAGACCTCCAAAGTCAAAGTATGGTGTAATAGTAGGTGTCTTAGTACAAAATTAAGAACTAAATACACTTTTAGGCCCTCAAACACACACAAAATGAAGAGAGAGGGGGAGATATCAAGAGAGAAGATATATATATATCAGAATATATATGTTTTAGGTCTGATTATGCTGAACCTCCCAAATGGAGAAGAGAGATCTCCTTATATAGACCATGGAAAAGGCTAAGCTTCCAAGAGAAGCTATCCTAAAGGGGTCAAGTTTTCCAAGGGAAGCTAAGCTAAGGGTGCAAGCTTCTTGAGGAAGCTAAGACAAAGGGTCAAGCTTCTTTAAGAAGCTTGAGCAAAGGGTGCAATCTTCTAGAAGAAGTTTGGATAAAAAAGGGTGCAAAGGGGCCAAAACAGCCACACACGTGTGTGGGGGTAGGGTCTGTGCATCCCAGCTGGCACAACTGGCATGCACCATGCCTGCAAGAGGCAAAAATGTGGTACCGACCAGAAAAGGAGGCCATCGGCCAACTAAATGGTCGGTTGACCACACAAAGTTCCGACCGGCCATCACCAATGGTCGGTGGCAAGAAGACACGGCCGGTGGCCTCAAGCCATGGCCGGTTGTAGACGTCCCCGAACGCCCGGGAGGGAGAGGTCCCGTTCCGTTCGTATTGGGGTTCACTACAGCTCGGACTCTCAAATTGTCACGGTTCTAAATCTGAACCAAAGAGTCCAAATCCGGCAAATCATTTTGAGAAAATAGATTTTGAAAGAAGTGCCAAACATGGACTACTTTGCCAGATACAGAGTCGCCACCTAAATGTTTTATTTTGGGGAAATTTAGGAAACCTTGACTCGTTGCCTAAGGCCACGTGTCCGTCATCACCAAAGTTACCTCGACTCGGGAACTTGGGTACGATTGGGGAAGGTCACTTCGTGAGCACCCCCGCTCGCCTGATCAAAGATCGGCCTCTACTAACCATGATATCTATTTTTGAAAACATTATGCGTTCTTATTCTGGTTATTAGCCTAGATTTACTATGTGATGCGCACAGCATACAAGTATAGACTAGATCGCCTGAATTGGAACAAAATGTTTCATGTTTGTTTATTTTGAAAATGGTTTGATGGTGCTACCCACAAGTAGGCTAAGACGTGGATTTGCCACCCTCGGGTGGGCTTAGAAAACATGATTTTGCCACTATCTAGTGGGCTTAAAACACACATTTGATGAATTGTTCCAATCCAAATAACCCAACCTTCACCCACAGGCATTCAGGCAGATATATCACATAAGCAATTAGCCTCATGGTAAGCATGCTATCATGGCAGTCACTCATACGCATGCAAGGATGCTAAAGCATAAAACTTACCGAGTACTCCAAGCCAAAACAGAAGCTAATTAGAAATCCATGCATGATCCTAATTATACAGAAATGCCTAATGCAACACATGCAAAAGTGCAACTATAGCAGGCTCGGCTATTCTAGACATGGCATATGGAATGCTACAGCTAACATGTATTCAACTTGGAATTGAAAATACAATGCAGTTAGTATGATGCGCCGAGCCCGGTGCATGCAAGACAGATGAAATGAATGCAAACATGCTATCATACTGTATGCTAATTGAAACATGCCCTAATCTAACCATCATAAGCGGGTAAATAAAAGGGAGAAAGACGTGGGGTTGGAAGACATACATCACACACACGCACACTTATTACAACATTGCCCTCGCGCAGAGGGTCCGAATAAATAATATACAGTCCCAAATGAATAATTACAGTCCAAATATGTACAAAACCCTAATTAATTAACAAATTAAAATAGGAAAGCAATAAATTGGTATGCAAGCCAGGGACTGCCTCAAATCTGCTCCGGATGATGAATGATGCATGCTCGGGTTGCTTTGTGCGGAGAATCCCTCGCGATGCCCCGGTTTGCCTCTGTTTGCAATTGTTCTTGGAATGCGTGTCAAGCTCCGGAAGGCTGGCGATTTCTGATTTGCTACAACAGAGAGCAACAAAGGGGCATGGCAAAGTATTTTCACATATGTATGCATGACTACTCTTCGGGGAGTGTAGTCCTCGATCCTCGTGCCACCAATCACGCATATCGATGCATGATGGCCGAGGAGTCGAATTGCACGACTCAATATGAAATGAATGCACATATAAACACAACAAGACCTAAACTCCATCATGGATAATCCGGAGTGTCGGTGACCGGGAATTGAGACACGTTCCGTCACACGAAGTACGAAACGTCCCTCGTTTCCCATGCTCGGGCTAACTCCTATCCCAAACACAATGCAATATGCATGACATACATGAATGCAACTAATATACAACCTAGCATGCACAATGCTATGAAATGGCATACACGATGCACGAGGTAACATGGCATACACAATGCGCTAACATACAACCTAGCATACACAATGCTATGAAATGAAATGGCATACACAATGCAAAATGGACTTACACCAACATGAGTGGACCTCAGCCACACTCACATCAGTAGCCATGAGATGAAAATGAGACTCTCGAAGTACGCGCACGCATGCACGCAAACCGAGGACCGAGCCTAAGGCATCAAGTGCCACTCTATCCAAAGCATGGCAAGGCATGGAACATGATATGCAAACATGCGAATTTCAGTGCTGAAACATGCTACAAAACAGCCCCGAAACATGGAAACATGGCACCCGATGCATGGAATGAACCCCGAAATTCGAAACTAGGCACATAGAATGACTTACAGCTATACAAAGAATGCATTATTTGATCATGAAGCATGAAGACAGATGCAAGACAGTCCCAAAACATGCATATTTTCAGTTTATGACAAGTCTCAAAAATGAACACAAATAGGGACATCAGCTGGCCCCAAATGGCAAAGAGACCTTCAACAAAGTGTAAGAGGGGCTCAAAATAAGGCACTTTACAGTTTACATCAAGCCACGAAAATAATCACAAATGAGGCCAAACTATTATGGAAGAAAAGGCCTAAAAGAGGGGAAAAGAGACAAGTGGTGGTTTCTGTTCTCAAACAGAGGAGAGCCCTTCAAAAATGTTGAAGAGGGGCTCAAAACAAGATATTTCACAGTTTATGGAAAAGTCCAAAACAGCTCACAAATAAGCCTAAAATACTATGCAAAAATTGGCCTAAAAGAGAGATAAAGAAGCAAGTGGTAGAAGGAGGCCTCAAACAGAGGAGAGCCCTTCAACAATGTTGAAGAGGGGCTGAAAAAAAGATATTTTACAATTTATTGAAAAGTCCAAAACAACCCACAAATAGGCCTAAAATACTATGCAAAAATTGGCCTAAAAGAGAGATAAAGAAGCAAGTGGTAGTAGGGGACCTCAAACAGCAGGAGGTCCTTGATCAAACATGAAAAGGGGCTCAAGATATGACTATTTACAATTTGGGTCGGAGCCCAAAAATGCTAGCAAGTATGGCTTAGATACAAAGCAAAATAAGGCACAAAAGAGGGAAAATGAGACTCACCCTTGTAGACCAATGGACCAGCAGCTCTTGGACCAATTTTGGGAGCTCTTCACCTCTGGAAAGCAGCCTCAAGTTGCTGGAATAGAGGATGGAGGCCTTGTGCTATGAGGTGTAGGGTAAATGGTGTAGGACTAAGGGTGTTTGGAGGGTTGGAATAGAGAGAGAGGGAGATTTAATGCAAGAGCTCCAAACAAAATTTGTAACCCTCTAAAATGCAGCTGGGGGTGCTGGTTATATAGGCAAAGGAATGGAGGAAAGGGAGGGAAATTCAAATTCAAATTTCCCCCCCAAAAGACCCCCCCATCGGATACAGGATCTGGGGGGAAACAAAGGGTGCAGCTGTAAGTAACCAGGTGAGTGGATCACGGCCGGCCAGGTTCAGAAGGTTTAGGGGGCCGGCCGACCACCTCCCATGGCCGGCCGACCAAGGGTCAAAAAGGTCAAGCACAATTACTGGTCAGCCACCTCAAAAAGGTGGCCTCCCATGTGTGCACAACACAACTATGTGGTTAAAACCCAGAAAAAGTGAATCAGGAGAGAGAAAAGACCATTTTTTAGAGGGGGTCAAAAGGGTCAGGCACAATTACTGGTCAGCCACCAAATATTGGTGGCCTCCCAGGTGTGTGCAACACAAATATGGGGTTTAGGGTTCAAGAAAGTGGCCCCGGGGTGGTCAATATTGGCTTTCAAGTGAGGAAAACGGGCGTCGGAGAGCGATCAAGAAATAAAGCTGGCTTTTCAGAACAATTACTGGCCTCCCACCCTCCTACAAGCTTCCTAACTATGAAAATAAGGTCTCCAACAAAAAAGAACCAAAACGGATGCAAAACGGAGGTTCGGGGGACCGAAACGCGCGGCCCGGGGCCCCGAAAATGGGCTGTTAAGCACCGGAGGTGGCATTTGACCACGAAGTTGGTCTCTCAGGCCACAGTGTTCCTCAAAATGGAGGAAATAAGGTGTATGCTAAAAATCGGAGCAAACGGAGGTGGTTAAGCAGTCCCGAACCGAGGCACACGGTCGTCGGCTCCGAAAAACCAGAAACCAGGCTCCAAACGGGAAAAATGGCCTACGACCACGAAACGTAGCCTACGGCCACTAACAGATGGTCTACGAGACCTTTCTCTCCCTTTGGGAAGAGAAAATAGAGAAAACAGAGCCTGGTTCGTAAACCGAGGCAAGGCACGAATGAGTCCGGAAGTCCAAAGGCAAGGCTTGCAGCCGGGACTCTGAAACTTCTGAACGAGCACAATAAGAATATCACCGAGCGCTCAACTGGTGACGTCTGAGTCTTAAGGTCAGTGAAAAATGGGGTGTCTACACCGATGAGGAGTGGGGATGGCCAACAAGCCATTCCCTGCCCTCCAAACAAAAACACAAGTGTTTGGTGCAAAACCAAACACAACACAGTCTAGTCGAGAGGTCCTAAGGCAAGGTGTGTAGCCGAGACCTCCGGGAACTCAAGACGAACACAAATGTGGATGATCACCGAGTGTTCAAACGGTGACGTCCAAGTCTTGAGGACGGTCAAAAATGGGGTGTCTACAGTTGCCCCTCTTTGACAGAACTCGATAGTCATAACAATGACGGAAGTGAGTGTCAAAGCCTAGAGACAACCCATTTTTGACAAGGCCAAAGACTTAGACAAAGCATACAAGCTACAGACAAAGATATGCGCCCGAAGGCAGAGGCAAGATGCAAGACAATGCACAAAGCCGAGCATAACTTATGATCATGCAAAGAAAACTGTAACGAAGCATAACATGCAACAGTTTTAAGCAAGCAAAAACCAAACTACATCATAATGCAGAAAGGATGTAAGAGAATTATACAATCTTAACCATGCGCCATGCAGGAAAGACTAAGAGCGACCATTGGGGACACCCAAGGTCTCAAACAAGATTCTGACGCGTTGCACGCGAAAGGAGAAAGAGTGGCATAAGCATTGAAACATGTTCCAAATGCTCTTAACCAAAGAGGGAGAAACATAAAGACGTATCCCGGTGGTTAGGGACGTATCCCGGTGTTTCAGAAAGGTATAAGCATTGGAACGTATTCCAAATGCTCTTAACCTAAGAGGGAGAAACATAGGGACGTATCCCGGTGTTTCGAAAAGGTATAAGTATTGGAACGTATTCCAAATGCTCTTAACCAAAGAGGGAGAAACATAGGGACGTATCCCGGCGGTTAGGGACGTATCCCGGTGTTTAGGGACGTATCTTGGTGTTTAGGGATGTATCCCGGTGGTTAGGGACGTATCCCGGTGTTTAGGGACGTATCCCGGTGTTTTAGAAGGAAGGAGAATCGTAAGGACGTATCGCGGTGTTTCAGAAAGGTATAAGCATTGGAACGTATTCCAAATGCTTTTAACCTAAGGGGGAGAAACATAGGGACGTATCTCGGTGTTTCGGGATGGTGTGAGCATTGGAACGCATTCCAAATGCTTTTAAACGAAGAGGGAGAAACATAGGGACGCATCCCAGTGTTTCGGAATGAGAAGAGAAAACATAGGGACGTATCCCGGTGTTTCAGAAAGGTAGGAGGAACATAGGGACGTATCCCGGTGTTTTGGGAGGAAGGAGAAACATAGGGACGTATACCGGTGTTTCGAAAAAAGGAGAAGAAACATAGGGACGTATCCCGGTGTCTCGGAAAAGGAGAAGAAACATAGAGACGTATCCCGGTGTTTCGAAAAATAAGAAGAAACATAGAGACATATCCCGGTGTTTCGAAAAAGGAGAAGAAACATAGAGATGTATCCCGGTGTTTCGGAACAAGGAGAAAAAACATAGGGACGTATCCCGATGTTTCGGGAAATGAGCATGCAAAACAATGCAAGTGGAATGTGCGTGACAACACAAGTGAAGAGGTGTGCATAACAATGCAGGTATAGTGCGTGACAGCACAAGATAGATGTGCAAAACAATGTAAGTAACGGTGCATGACAATGCAGGTGGGACGGTGCATAACAATGCAAGGGAAAAGTGCATAATAATGCAAGTGAAAAGGTGCATAACAATGCAAGTAACGGTGCATGACAATGCAGGTGGGACGGTGCATAACAATGCAAGGGAAAAGTGCATAATAATGCAAGTGAAAAGGTGCATAACAATGCAAGTGAAAAGGTGTATAACAATGCAACTGGAATGTGCATAACAATGCAGGTGGAGTATGCATAACAATGCAACTGAAAGGGTGCATAGCAATGCAGGCAGAGTGTGCATAACAATGCAAAGTGAATGGTGCATAACAATGCATTTTCAGTGCAACATCAACAACATGTTTGAAGTAAACTACTAAATAAGGAAATACACGCCTTAACGAGACCAATTCAAATGCAACCTCCGATTTACCTCTCGGAGGACTTGGCAACAGGCTCAGCTCAAAAGGGTATACCCTGTTCATATTGGCGAAAGGTAACATCTGCATGCGAAACCCTCAGGCGCTGCCTGAACTGCCAGTCTGACTTGAAGCAAGCTTACACTTGGGGTTGAGATACACTCATACTCCAGAGAAACGGCAAGGCCTGAGAAGGTGCACCTGGAATGCAGTCTCGGAATTCGCTGGAGTTAAAACACACTAAGATGCTCCATATTTTCCCTCTTTTCTTTTGCTTTGCAGTCCGGAACCAATATAGCCTCAGATAGGTCCTGGTTTTACTGTTCTCATATGACTTGGGTTGAACCCTACAGTTTTATGGAAGAACAAAACCTATTTTGCACAAATGTGGAGAATGGCACAGCACTCTGAGCACAAAACAATTTATTTTTGAAAATGAGAGTGAGAATAAGTTTTCAACTGCGTATTGAGTCTACGACTGGACACAGTGCATCACGACTCAACAAAGGAAAACAAAGGTAAACAACCTAAACACACCTATTGACACTCGAAACGACTCAAAACAAGAATCGAGACAGACAAAACACAACAAAACACAAGACTCAAATGTGCACAGGGAGCCTGTTTCTCCGGGTATTGTTTCCCACCCTTTCTCATTTGTGATTCTCACATCACTCGGCCCTCAGGCTCTGTTTTTTTCTGAAAAGCCCCTTTCCTCACTTTTTCTCTCAGCGCACATCTCTCTATTCTTCAATCTCTCTTATTTTTTTATCCCTCCCCTGGGTGGTTGATGGATAAATGAGAAGTTGCGGGTTCTCTCCCTAGCATTCCGCTAGATTCTTCTTCAGCTCACAACAGTGAACTTTCCCACAGAGGGGTTGCGCTACAAAAGGGTGTGTAGCAAATCTGCAGCTAACATCGGTTAACGATGCTCTGCTGGGGAGTTTGGACATGATCAGATCTTTCCAGATGAGGGAGTGGAAAACCTTGCTCCATTCCAGTTTGTACTTCGCACTTGGCTTGATACCTCGTTGCGTGGAGGATGTGAGAGCTTTCTGCCTTTTTGCGATCAGCTTCAGTTGTGCCCTTTTCTGGCGGGTAGAGTGCCCTTTCTGGCAAGTAGAGTGCCCTTTTCTGGCAAGTATGTTGACAATAGGGAAAAGACAAAACACCTGACTCAACTGTGCCCCTAGTTCATCATTTTGACCATTTTTTTGTTTTTGGTTTTCTACTAAAACAATTTTGACCAACATGAGAGTTAGATTAACATGCTTGTTCAATTTTCTAATTTAAAATCATGCAAGTTAGGTTATGAACACTGAAAATTTTCTCTTTTTGGGTCCAAGAAATGGTCCAGTTTTGGAAAAAATTGGATAATTTTTGAGAGAATTAGTCAACCTCAGTAAAAATTCTCAAAAACTATTTTTGCAAATCAGCCACTGCTCAACGAGCACGGAACCTACTTTTGAGATGCGCAACCTCGGATCCATAACAATGGAAAATTGCCCCTTGCTCGAAGAGAGCTGCATGGCAACGGAAAGTTGCCCCTTGTTTGAATGGCACCGCAGCGCATTGAATGGCAATGGAAAGTTGCCCCTTGTTTGGATAGTGCCATAGCACACTGCAATCAGTCCTCAAAGTGACGATCACAATCGAACTCTCGGATACAAAGAAGGCAAAGACGATCAAAAATCATTACATGGACACAATCAATTGTAAAAGTGTTTGCGGCTGGACTTCAGAATAAAGTTGCCTACGTATCCTAAACATGGGAATCAAGCCTTACGTAGTTCGGGGTTTAGGTTCCCTCGTGTATGGACCCTCACCTTTTACGCTCTAGCTTTTGCCAAGGCTGCCCTTCCGGGTTTTCAACCTTGCGAGCTTTGTTTTTCTTTTTCTTTTTTTCAATTCTTTTCATTTTTTCAATTTTTTTTCATTTTTTTTTTCATCTTTTCTTTTTCATTCTTTGCATTTTATTTCTTTTCTTTTTTTTTTTTGTTCTTTTTTCCTTGCTCTAACTTTTGCATGGGTCGCCCTTTCGGGTTTTCGACCCATCGAGCCTCTCAAGGGTAAAAGTGTAGCTTTGTCCATGTCAAATGGTTTTAGGATCCTGAAGTCATCTGAATCCAGGAGAATGGCTACTGTTCGCTGATGATGTAGAAGTCCATCCAACGGGGGGCTGAATTTGCCCCTAGTGTTGTGGATCAGAACTCAGTTTTTCTTCAGCAATACTTTTTTCTTTCCTCCCTCTGGGATTTGGCATTCTTGCCGACCTTCTTTGATTTGTGGAATGATCCATCTTCGGCTCTTCGAGCACATTTGAAATTCTTTGCCCCTAGTTCCAGGGGTGCTTCCGATATAGCTTTGCAAGCTTCTTTTGATGACATCTGGTCTTCTTGATCTGACTTTCTAGCCTCTTGTTCGAGGGCTGCTTTGAATCTGGCCACACAGGCCTCACGTTGTAGTTGACCATTGAACATTCTGAATTTAAGTCTAAGGTTTGACAATGAGGGGTCGAGTCTTGAGGCTGAGAGTGATCCTAGGCTGCACAATCTCAAGAGCGATTCCACACAGGTCTTCGCAGGATCACGCAAAACATTTTTTTTAAAATCTTTTAAGAAAGCGACAAATCGCTCGCGCTGAAGACAGTGCGGAACCAATCTGGATCAAGTCAGGATCCTTCTTTGTACTCACATTAACAAGCATGATCTCGATCATTAAGGGCTTAGTATGCCTCTCTATCTCTCAATTGATCAAATTTTGCAAAACCCGAGGAATTCCTTCCTCTTCGTTTTTATCACAATGTTTCGAAAAAAGTTTTGGAAAACTTAGGTCAATGAAATGAATTGAAGGCACAGAAAAGACACAGCTTCTAGTCAAATACTGCCATCTCATTTAGAATTTCTGGCACAACTGACACACGGCAGAAGCGAACACAAGAATGTGAAAATCACTGCTGTTCATTCAAATCTTCTGGCGTAACTGTCTCCAAGACGGAAACAGACTCAAAAGAAAGAGAAAAGACAAACACAAAACAAAATGGTGATGCCCGAGGTAACACCCCCGGAATCACCCGACCTTAACAAAACAGGACTGACTCGATATAACAAGACAGACTCAACAGGATTGACTCGATACAACGAGACAGACTCAATAGGACTGACTCAATACAACAAGGCAGACTCAACAGGACTGACTCAATACAATAAGACAGACTCAATACCCAAGTCAGAAAGTAGAATAAACAGCATTCGCAAATGCTCAAAATAGTGCGTGCCATCCATCATATCTGGAGTAAACTAAGCACCGACAGCAAGTGGTTCATCCCCCGATCACATAACAACACAGGTCCAGAGTACCCGAGGGATATTCGACCTTTTTGGAGCTATGGTTCCAAGACTATTTAGTAAAAGAGAAAGCAGACAGCATCTCAGCCTGATTTCATCAAAATAGATTTGACTCTTTACTGAATTTCGCCCCAAAGTTTTGCCTCAAATCTGATACCCTCAGGTAAAACTGATCCCCCAAATACTGATGCTGAAGCCCGCAGGCCTGATACCCAGACTTGCAAACTGATACATGCATTCCTGTAGAGACACACCCTAAAAGCACATAGCAAGCAAGTAAGAGCCAAAACACCCCTATGTTGGGGTAGGGTTTCCCTGTCCTATTTTGTTAGGAGCTAGGGTTTCACTACGCACGCAGCGGTTTCAAACAACCTAACGGGTAAGCAACCTGTCCTAGTTTAGAATGGTCACTATGGATTCCGAACATGCACTAGGTCGAATGGTCAAAAAGGGTGCCCCGGTAAAACCGGGATTTGTGCTCCCATACTGGCAGAGCCCATAACCGGTCAGCCTTATGGCATGCTTTGACAAAGCAAGCCTCCAGCAAACCGTTCAGGATCAGCAGATGGCAAACACGGTGTCCTACGCTCACCAATGCACATGCAATGCAAAGAAACACATAGTGTAGTCAAAACAAGATATCATGAGTTCGAGTCAAGTTCTCTAAAATCCCCAGCAGAGGCGCCAGAAACTGTAGACGTCCCCCAAACACCCTGGGAGGGAATCCCGTTTCGTTCATTTGGGCTCACTACAGTTCAGGACTCAAATTGTCACGGTTCTAAATCTGAACCAAAGAGTCCAAATCTGGCAAATCGTTTTTGAAAACAGATTTTTTGTAAAGAAGTGCCAAACATGGACTACTTTGCCAAATACAGAGTCTCCACCTAAATATTTATTTTACGGGAATTTAGGAAACCCTGACTCGTTGCCTAAGGCCACGTGTTTGTCATCACCAAAGTTGCCTCGGCTCGGGAACTTGGGTACGATTGGGAAAGGTCAGCTATGAGCACCCCTCTCGCCCGATCAAAGATCGGCCTCTACTAGCCATGACATCTAGTTTTGAAAACGTTATGCGTTCTTATTCCGGTTATTAGCCTAGATTTACTATATGATGCGCACAGCATACAAGTATAGACTGGGTCGCCTGAATTGGAACAAAGCATTTCATGTTTGTTTTGAAAATGGTTTGCTACTCGTAAGTAGGCTAAAATGTAGGTTTTGCCACCCTCAAGTGGGCTTAGAAAAGATGGTTTTGCCACTGTCTAGTGGGCTTAAAACTCATAGTCAATGCATTATTCCAATTCAGATAACCCAACCTTCACCCACAGGCATTCAGGCAGATATATCACATAAGCACATAGCCTCATGGTGAGCATGCTATCATGGCAACACTCACACTCATGCAAGGATGCTAAAACATAAATGCTTACCGAGTACTCCAAGCCAAAACATAAACTAATTAGTAATCATATGCATGATCCTAGTTCATGTTAAGATGGCTAATGCAACACACGCAAGATGCAGCTACAATAGGCTCGGCTAATCTATGGATGGCATATGATGATGCTACAACTAACATGTATTCAACTTGGAATTGAAATACAATGCAGTTAGTATGATGCGCTGAGCCCGATGCATGCAAGACAAATGTATGGATGAACGCATGCATAGCATAAGGTATGCTAATTTAAATATTCCCTAATACTAACCATTGAAAGTAGGTAAGTAAAAGGGAGAAAGAAGTGGGGGTTGGAAGACATACACACACTCACACACACTTATTACACAATTGCCCTTGCTCGGAGGGTCCGAATAAATATTACCAAACAAATAGATAATTAACTCTTCTAACTGATTAAGTATTACATATCTTTTATTTAATTAACAAATTAAATGCGGAAAGAGGATGGCCGCAGCCCCACCTCGAAATGCTAGGATGATGCATGCTCGACTCGCCCCGCCCGGAAACCCATGCCATGCCACTGTTGCCTCTGTTTACATTGCCTTGCTCCTATGAAAATTCTGAAAGTCCCCAGACCCATTTTGAATCACCCTCTGAGTGCTCTTGGGGGTCACCGGCCACAATTCAAGTTCACCGGCCATGGGGATGGATTTATCGGCCAAAAGTTACAACACCGGCTGGATATTGATGGTCAGTCGGCACTGTATGTGGCCGGCCGGCCAATTCTTCCTGCGGAAACCTGTTTTTAACAGCAACAGAGGGCAGACAGTGCATGACAAGGAAATTCAAAGCAATGTATGCATGGCCACTCTCCCAATCATGCTATGGACTCATGGGAGTGTGACCCTCGGTACTCGGGCCACCAATCACGCATTTCGATGCATGATGGCCTAAGGCACCAAGTTTGCAACTTAATGTGAATGCATGCATAAAAGAGGTGAATGCATGCATAAAAGAAATGAATGCCTTATGCCCTATCATGTTGGGGTCAAGGGCATTGGCGACCGAGGAGTGAGACGTGTTTCGTCACTTTAAGTACGAACACGCCTCATTCCCCAAGTTTGGTTTGACACCCCAAACCAAACAAGATGCAATGCATGTATGCCATATACAATATAATACTACCAAGACATACAAGCTAATCTAATGTCACATTAGTATGCCAAGTATGCAACAAGGTCACGTGATGCCATTAGCTAAGCAATATGCAAAAATGCAAACAAGATATAATGCAAGCATGCAACTAATGTAATGCAATATACATCATGCCAAGTATGCAATTATATACAAGGGTGGTCTTAAACTGAAATGGGAGACCTCAGCCATGCCCCAAAAATAGTGGCCAAAGATGGTGCAAAAGAGCACCAATTATGCATGCAAACATGCACACAACAAGGTTCATCATCTAAGCATGGAAGGGGGCAACTCTAGGCATACTTGAAGGCGATATACATGGACGTTAAACACTCATGTTAAACTCTGAAAAGCATGTGAAGAATGATGCCAAAACATGCTAGGGAATGGGTGCGAAACAGAAGGCCTTCAAGGCCACAAAAGAGAGCATTGCCCAACACCTATCCCAAGCAAACATGGTATGGACTATGCAACCAAAAACGGAGTTACAATGCACCAAAACAAGTCCCAAAACCCACTGTTATGGTAGCTCGAATGACTCGAACACATAGGCATGCACAAAAGCCCAAACATGGAGCATGAGACCACACCTCTTCAAGGCATTGAAAGGAGAACAAATGTAAGCATGTAAGCACAAAACATGGACTGAAATGACATAATAAGTGATTCCAAATCACTGAAATAGCCAAGGTAATGCATGCTAATGACTCACACACCCGATGTCAACATGCTAGAATGCAAAGGGGCTATACAAAGCATGAAAGGTATGACCAAATCAATCCCTAACAGACCTCAAGCATGATGAAACATGACCAAACGCTTCACAAAGCAAGGCAAAAACATGAGAGCATGGTAGGCTAAGTGCATGATGCACTTCTAGGCAAAATAAGGGAATACATAGCAAGTATATTAAGCATGCAAGGGGCCATTAATCCGACCAAAAACAGAGATATAATATGACCAAATAACACCCAAAAACCTCTGAAATGAAGCCAAAAGCAACTAAGCATACATGCTACCCTTATGAACCAAAAATGCAAACAAAAGAGAGACCAAGGAAGAGGGGTGTCCCTCCCCTATGCAAGACTTCAAAACCCCTTCTTCACCATTGAAAATCCACTGGATTTCAATGGTGAAAAGGCCAATACACAAAACTTCCCAAAGCTTATCAAAGAGAGCACAAAAAGGGGCCAAACAAGGCCTAAGAGGGGGAGGTCGACCCCCAACACTGAAACGACCTTAATGAAAGATCCTAAGAAGGAAAATACAATACTTTTTTTAGTTATACACAAAGCTTAAATCAGTATGCAAGATAGGTTAAAGACTAGTGCAAGATTGGGAATATAAAGTAAATAGTGTTACCCTTGAAGAACACTTCAAGAACAGCAAGCTCAGCCCTCTTCTTCTGATCAAAACCGACCCAAAGCTCCAAGAACAGACCCTCAAGACCTCCAAAGTTGAAGTATGGTGTAATAGTAGGTGTCTTAGTACAAAACTAAGAACTAAATACACTTTTAGGCCCTCAAACACACACAAAATGAAGAGAGAGAGGGAGATATCGAGAGAGAAGATATATATGTCAGAATATATATGTTTTAGGTCTGATTTTGCTGAACCTCCCAAATGGAGAAGAGAGGTCTCCTTATATAGACCATGGAAAAGGCTAAGCTTCCAAGAGAAGCTATCCTAAAGGGGTCAAGTCTTCCAAGGAAAGCTAAGCTAAGGGTGTAAACTTCTTGAGGAAGCTAAGACAAAGGGTGAAGCTTCTTTAAGAAGCTTGAGCAAAGGGTGCAATCTTCTAGAAGAAGTTTGGATAAAAAAGGGTGCAAAGGGGCCAAAACAGCCACACACGTGTGTGGGGGTAGGGTCTGTGCATCCCAGCTGGCACAGCTGGCATGCACCATGCCTGCAAGAGGCAAAAATGTGGTACCGGCCAGAAAAGGAGGCCATCGGCCAACTAAATGGTCGGTCGACCACACAAAGTGCTGACCGGCCATCACCAATGGTCGGTGGCAAGAAGACACGGCCGGTGGCCTCAAGCCATGGCCGGTGAGGAGTGGGGATGGCCAACAAGCCATTCCCTGCTCTCCAAACAAAAACACAAGTGTTTGGTGCAAAACCAAACACAACACAGTCGAGACGAGAGGTCCTAAGGCAAGGCGCGTAGCCGAGACCTCCGGGAACTCAAGACGAACACAAACGTGGATGATCACCGAGTGTTCAAACGGTGACGTCCAAGTCTTGAGGACAGTCAAAAATGTGGTGTCTACAGTTACGTCGACCTATTTTTTGTAAAGGTCCCTCCCATCGGCTTTCCTTTCTTCGTAGGCCTTGGCATCGACCTCTTCAATCTCTTTCTTTTTTGAGGCTAACACCGCGGTGAGTTTCTTCTCGGCCATGGTAGCCCACTTTTCAGCGGCCTTTGTAGCCGTTTTAGCCTTCTTGGCTTGACCTTGGTTGAGTTCATTATTGGTCTTTGTTTCTCTTGCCGTTTCTCGGATTCATTGAGCATGGTGAGATAGTCAGCGACCTCCTGAGTCTTTTTAGTTAGATCCTTCTTGGCCAACTCATGTTAGGTCAAGAAGGAGTGCGCATGCGGGTAGGGATGGCAATTCGAAACCGGCCTGACGGGGACCCGACCCCCCGTCCCCGATAAGAGTGGTTTTTCTCCGAAAAATACCCCCGACGGGCTGGGGATGGTATTTAAATTTGAAACCCCGATTAAATTCGAGCCGGGGACGGGAATCACTTTCACAGCCCCAGACCCGGCCCGTCCCGTCCCCGGCCCCATTCCCCGCCCCGTTTCTCCCCGAAATAAAACCCCCTTCCTCTAATCTATTATATATCTATTATATTATCTCTGATAATAAAACCCTCCTTCCTATCTATTTTATATCTATTATATAGTTGTCAAAGTTCCCAAAACGCATCTCTGATCTATGATCTCTCTCTCTTCTCTCACTCACTCACTCTCTCTCTTCACTTTACAGATTGCTACGCAGTCGGCTCCTCCTCCCGTCACCTCCACCTCGCACCACCACCACAGCGTCTCTCACCACCACCGCGTCTCGCACTGCCGATCAGATTTTTTTTTTTTTTTTTGGTTTTCAGATCTGGTTCAGATCTGTCTCAGATCTGTTTTACAAATTTCAGATCTGTTTCAGATCTGTCTCATTACACGGCGGTTGAGGTGGCGACTCCGTTATCACCGAATAATAACTTGATTTTGGCAGTGATCGTAGTGCCGAAGCAGTTGAGCAAGCTGAAGAAGAAAACTGAAGGAGCTCTATTTTCAATTTTTTGTTTTGGTCCACCAAAGGAAATAAATGTGTTATGGCGTGTACATATAGACACACTAATGTAATTTCTATTCTTTGTTAATTTCTTGAATATTCCATTGATTATATTCTCTCTATTAGATTTGATTTGGTGGACTCTACACAAATTTCAGATCTGATTTACACAGTTGTTGTTGTATTTTCTAAAGGTTTTTTTTTTTTTTTTTGGTAGGGAATGTTCGGGGTCGGGGAAACCCGATCCCCGTTAGGGGGCGGGGGCGGGGGCGGTGGCGGTGGCGGTGATGGCTTTCCCGTCGGGGATCGGGGCCGAGGCCGGGACCGGGGGAAATTTGACCATCGGGGATCGGGGACGAGGAGTGTGATCCCCGGCCCCACCCCGCCCCGCCCCGTTGCCATTCCTACATGCAGGACAGACTACGAAAGGAGCAAAGTGTTAGATAAGCAAAACAATTCTAAGTGTTGAATGCTAGAAATAAAGTAAAGAACCTTACCAAAATATAATTTCACATCATCATGGCAAAGTGCTCGTACTCATTGTACTCGGGGATGTTTGCCATGTCGGTGGGTAGAAGTAGGACGGTGGAGAGAGCAACAGCGACCTCGGGATGCTTTTGGGCACTGTCACCGACCTTTAGAGGTCAGTCGCTAACAATGATCTCAGAGAAGCAAGAATCATCTTCGGAGACCTTGGGGTCCAAGGAGCGGAATCACTTCGACTTGGGCGCCTCTGCAGAGCCCGAGGTTGGGAGTTTGTCGGGTGCCATTTGAGGGATGGACAAGCTATCTTCAGGATCCTTCTTTTCAGAGGAGGGAGTGATGGTTTGTTTAGGCTTGGCCTTTGCCTTTTTGACCTTTTTTTTTTTTTTTTGGATTGATGGTGACGATGTAGTGGATTGAATGGTGATGATGTTAGAGATGTCGCCAATAAGGTTATCTATAACGGTTACCTTGCATCCTATTTCGTCTAAGGTGGTGGTGATTGTTACACAATGCTGAATCTGAATGTAGGAAGGGCAAGAGGTGGGTTTTTAGGGTCATATGCCAGCAAGTCAAGGCCTCGGCATTTTTTTCTTTTGGTCCTGCCTACAGGTGCATTAGAAGGTCGGCGATGATGTTGGTGCTGGGATGACAGAATGTGTTGTGATGGGGCTGAGTTGGATGGTTGATTGATGGGGTCAGATGTGGAGCCCTGGTCTAGGTGAGTTGAGGTTATTGGTGTTGTTGCTGAAGATGGAGTCCTACAGAATGTCAGGAAGTAGGGACTTATATGTCGGGATATAGTTCAGAAGGAGAGAAGCTTTACTCTTGTTGATAGGTAGCTTCAAGAGCCTGGTGAGGTCTTTCCGCTTGACGTAAGCCTTGCGAAAAGATTTACTGGGTTGAGGCATATTTGTAAAGCAAAGAAGAAACATATTAGAATTTAACTAAGTATGGAATGTTGATTTAAAAAGTGTGTGATCTAGGTAACTAAGTGCTTACCCTCATGATCCCCAAAGATCCCTCTGCGCAAGGGATAGAGATAAAAGTTGTCGTCTGAAGCAAATTTTTAGTTGCTTGAGATGATGAGATAGTCTTCCCTAACAACCTTATTGGAGTCTAGAAGGTCAGCTATCATTTTGTAGGCGGTGGATCTTGGTTTGAGATAATAGGAGATGCTACTGGTGAATTTGAGACTACACATTGTGTAGAAACACTGGACATTGGGTAGTGTAAGCCTAGCATTGTGTCAGCGACATAACTCGGCTATATTGTTAATGATTCCAAAGGTGTTAATGAGTAGCTACATGGGGTTGAGTTGGTAGTAGTGCATCATTTCTCGAAATAGAATGCTAAGGGGGAATCTAATTTTACCCTCTATGATCAATACCAGGGAGAAAGACATGTAATCCTCCCCAAGCATGATGGAGTCATTCTCACTTGCTAGTCTAATATAGACATTGGCAAGGATGTCGAATTCTTGGTGGAAGTTTGCGATTTTAAGTGCATACCCATGATCTCGAGGAGAGTATTTCGATGCAAATTGACTAGAGTGATTTTGGTTTCCGAGGTGTTATAGACCTAGGGTTTCTGGAGGTTCTTCTTGGGTGTTTTGGCTTGAGGATTCTGGAAATTTCTAGGGGTGTTCTAAGTCCTGTTTTCTTAACGTCTAAACAAATCCTAATTTCTATCATTAAGTGTGTAAGACAGTGGCAAGAATGCAAGAAATCTCGAAACAACAACAGTAAAGAAACTAGATTTGGAGTTTAAAGCATACAGAAGAGTCAAAATGCAAAAACTTAGGAATGTGTTTGAAACATTGAGATTACATCTGAATTTGATAAGAATATGTAGAATCAAGTGCAAAGTGTGTGGAACCAGAATACAACAAGGATATAAATTGAAAGATATAAGGAATTTGCGAAGAATTGCTCAAGAACATGAACGGTGAAAAAGGAAAAGAAAATCGAAACTGAAAAATGAGGAGTTGATGACTTACGGGTAGATTTAGGATCAATGGATGTCGGAGTCTAGTTCACCAGAGTGAGGCGAAGCTTTTAGTCGGGGTATTAGGATGGTTCAGTCACTAAAGAAGGAGAACGAAGCAGTTTCATGGAAAAGCTTGAAAGGGAAACAATGGTGGCGTGAGAGAATTCTAGAGAGAGAAATTCTGAGAGAAGAGAGAAGGTGGTCATACATGAGAAATGAAAGGACGGAGAGAGAGGGAGGAGTTTTGTGGAATGAGAAAGGGCAGTAAGTTGAAATGATTTCAAACACCTTGGAAGATGTGCCTTGGCTGACATTAGGTGACGTTAGGTGACGTCAGGTGGCATGAGGCAAAATTGATGGGATGTGTTTATGGCATGATGAGTATGCACTAGTGGGGAGTAACACGTCAACGAGACAGTTGAGTTTGTTATGACTTGACAGTTTTCGAATCTTGGACCCTTAGAGTTCTTGAACTAGCAGGTGATGACCTTGGCAAGTGATGTGATCTCAGTTGAGATGTTGGACTTGGATAAGACATAACATATTGATTCTTGATTCTTGAGTGGACACTTGAGTCCTTGTTTCCTGATGTTGACAAGTCATGATCTCGGTCGGAGAGGCACCCTTCATCGTGTTGTTAGCAAACATGTTAGGAGGATAGATGGTGTAAGTTCCATCACCTTAGGATGTCGAGGTAATAGAACCTAGGGGCAGTTGTGGGGACATATTTTTAGGGTTATCCACATGGCTGAGGTTGTTGGCCAAGGTGCCACGTGGATGAACTGAGATGCTAAGATATGGTGCCATCATATCTGAATCCAAGATGTTTGAATAACATGACAAGAGTTCTAGATGGTTTGTGGCTCTCTGTTTGGGTAGAGATAAGACTCTAAAGAGAGTTCATTCTAACCTGAATAATAGAAGTCCAAAATAAATATTATCCTTGTGAATGATAGAGTCTTATGAAGTAAGACTTTTAGGGGATGAGGGCACTGTTGACTATAAAAGTAAGGCACCTCCGTTGGTGTAAGGTATGTTTTACTTTGTGAGTATTGTAATTGAGTTGTTATCTTTGAGATAAATTGACTGACGTGATCATCAAAGTGTCTCTGGGTGGACGAGCCACCGATGTTTGTTGTCTTCTTGTATGTAGGTGTTGGGCTTAATATTTTCTTCCGTATACCCTATGGCTAAGTTCCTTAGATCTCGGCTAGGAGATCTAGTTTGGTTGTGAGGTCAAAAATCAACAATCACAGTTTTGTTTAGTTTACTTTCATATATATATATGTGTGTGTGTTATTTGCCCTTGTGCTTAAGGCCATAAAATCTAGTAGTTGTCCTTGTTACTGTAGTGTGTTGGAACACATGGCGAATTTATTTGTCTAATCGATTTATGAGATTGTAATAATGTAATAAAGGGTCGAGATCCATAATGGGGATAGTTGGTATGTATGAGAGCCTGTTTTGAATGTGTAAACTTGTTTTTGATAAACAAAAGTTATTGCGAGATTCTTTTGAATTAAAATGGTTGTTCTTGTACTGTTAAAGACGATCTTTGAGAAAATGTACTACGCAAATATATTTTGGAATACGAAATGTCATTACCTATATATATATATATACATGTGGAGCATTCATGATCATAGCTATTTATATGTTGCTATTGTTTAGGATCATTGGGATCTCTATTGAACCTTTATATTCATCCCACGTTACTAATAATTTTTTAGGTATGGAGTGAAGACTTGTGGAAGACTTGAAGTTCTTTATTTGTTGGCTAGGGGACATTATAATTATAGGTAGAATGCCAATGCGTTGTAAAGAGCGTTAATCCCTTTGTTTATTTAGTTTATCGTTGTTCGTTGATGTAAGCCTACTGTATTTCATTTTATGTATACGAGAGAGGATATTGTAATTTATTCATTCTTTATTGTTTTTGCATTTCTATCGTTATTGAAATGGACTAATTAAAGGTTATGATAATGTTATTTGAGTAATAAAAGTTAGGGTGTTACAATCCTCTACGCTTTCATCTCTGCGGAAGCACAACGTCAACACTTAAAAATGATTTCTACATAGGATGAACATATAACCTACCAAAAATAATCTTAAAAGAGTGCATGAGTTTTAATATAATCATGATGGTGAGATGCAATGAGTTTTAAGCCATGTTATTTTATATAATTTTTTTATGTTCATACATTATTTTTTCAGAACTTCTGAATTAGTCTTGTAGTGCTGCATATTTCACCATACATAACCACTTGTTCTAGATACATCTTGCCTCCTACCACATTCTTCTCATTTTGTAACTTATCTTAACTTCGGAGAAGAAGAACATGGCTCATATCTTGCAATATCAAGTGTTCTAATGACTAGATCCACTCTAACATTGACACTTGTACTGTACATATAAAATAATAATACTTTTAATTTAAATAATTCTATAAAAGTAAATATATTTTACTAACTGTGGCACCTATAATATTAATGTAGTGAACCTTGTTTCAAGTTCTAAAGTAAAAAAACTCATAAATACACAAATAACTAAATAAAAATTAAAAATTAAAAAATTAAAAATTAACATACAAGGCACGGTGTAGTGTAGCACACAAAGGGTTAATTGAATCCTGTTTAGATAATTAACTTGAGACAATTTGATAATATAGTTTTCTTTTTTTTGGATCATAATTTGATAATATAGTTTGGTGTTGATGTTTTCTACCTATGTGAAACATCAACCAAACATGAAACGTTAATATTATAATAAATGGTACCATCTATGAGAGATTAAGCAATTTACAAAACAAACAATAATCAAAAACCCCATTTTTACAAACTGAAGAAGCTAAGTGAAAGCAGAGACGGCGCTTCCATGCACACACTTATTCTCTGATAAAGAACAAGATGAAATAGTCGTTTCGAATATTGCACATCCATATCCATTAAATGGAATAAACCAGCAAAAGAGTAGGCATCACATCAGTACTTATTTTGTTGCTGCAATTGTGAGGACACAGAAAGCTCATTCGATCTCAAGAAGCCATCCCTTCTTGTCTTCTATAATACCTGTTTGAATCCCTACAAGTATGGAGTACAGATCTCGACTAACAAGCTGACCTTCTATTTTGTATTCAACTCTGCATATACAAAGACATGAAAATCGAAGCATTTGGTTAAGTTTTGTTTGGAAGTGCTAAAGATGTTTCTAAGCCTTCAATCCTTATCTATTGTTATTAGCATTTTTTTTTTCGTTGGTAGTGTCTTCACATTATCAATGTTATTAATTTGCATAATACCTTCTTATCCTAATTATCCTAAAATCTTTTAAAATTTGATTCTAAATCATCCACTAATAGTAAAAAAAAGAATCTGCCCTCTCCAGTACTTAATATTAACGAAGAGTCAACAATTAAATGACAAAAGATTTAATCCACTTCAAATGCAAATCAAATCTGAAATCTTAGACAGCATAATTACCTAAAATGGAAAACTAAAAGAATTTTGTTTTGAAGTTTTTACAATTAAGCTCATGATTCATTTTTGATCGATTTGTGTTTTTTACCATATGATGCCAAGAGAAAAATGTAACTAGCATAGCCACACATACCTTCTACCCTTATATGTGATATTACCTACAGGAGCAACACCAACAGCAGTTCCTGTGCAGAAAACTTCATCACCATCAAGCAATTCCTCCACCGGAACAGCACGTTCCTCAACCTGGTTTGGGGAAATTGTTAAACAAAAAAATGATAAATTTGCAGTAGGTAAGAAATTTGACTAATATAATTGTTGTGTGTTGCTAGATCAGTTACCTTGTAACCATGATCACGGGCAATGTCTATAACGGTTTTTCGTGTGACCCCGGGAAGAATAGTTCCACTGGTAGAAGGAGTTGAAATAAGATTGCCCTGTGAAGGTGATATATACTTCAGTCTACACTCCACATAAAGTTGTTTAATTCTAAGAACTACAATCAAAAGAAACGTAAGTTAAATTTTTTTTTTTTTGTAAAATATAAATACTGAAAAACAAAAATTAAAGAGTAAATTACAAATACACTCCTATGACTTGCTTAAAATATGAATTGCCTTATGTGGTTATGGAAATTACACTTGCCATAGCCCATTTTATTAATAAATCATGAAATCAATTAATAGTTTTTAATGATATTAAAAATTTATTTCAATTAATAATTTAGGTAATTTTATTATTGTCTATGAGAGTAGTTAGGAATTTCCTTTTTTTAGTTAATTCTATTAAATAAAAAATTATGATAAGAAAATATTTGTAATTTTTCAAATCACGGGAGGCAATCCTTATTTTAAATAAATCTCAGGAAGTGTATTTGTAATTTATTCAAACTTTAAAAATAAAATAAAATCATTTTGTCTCTCCCTTCTCCATAATAATCATTTTGTCTCTTTACCTTGATGTAGAACAACTTGGTTTTCACATGATTCAAAGTCTTTGGTGGACAAAGTTAGAAATGAAGCTTGCAATTGTAGATAATTTTCATACTCACTTCCATATTCAAGGAAGGAAAAATGGTTACTAACGTAATTTACAAGAAATTTTATAAACAGGAACCTTTTTATTTATTTATTTTTTTTGAACAAATAACCAAGAACCTAAGTTCAACATTACCTTCACCACAAAAACGTTACAAGAAGTAGCCTCCTCTATGTTTTTCTTATGAACCGAATCAAGGTATATCACATCAGAAAATCCTCTGTTCTTTGCTCTAGTTAATGCACTCAAAACCTACAACAACAACAACACCAACCAAAAAAAAAAAAAAACCGATTATGATTAGTTGAGGATCCGTTAAAAAAAAAAAATGCATCCACAACCTTATTTTAGTTCTTGGAAATGCAGTATGAGCCATAAAAGGCGTTCAAACATTATTTTTTGCCAAAGAATCATAGTATGACAATATGTTTAAATTAACTAGTACATACTTCAAAAACTGATTTGCATTCATCTATACTATTGTATAAAGTGTACAGGTCAGAACATGAAGTTTGGTCACAATTTTTTCCTCTATGAAAATTGTCCTTATCTGATTGCCAAAATACCTCTTTTTAGATCTAACTTATTCAAATTTAATAACTGTCATGATTTATCTAACTATTTCACACACACAGTGTGTGCCCACGCATATAAGCCGTTTAATTACATGAAATAATTGAGCCTCAAGGTTCCCATATTTCAAAATTCACATAATATCATATGGTTGGAGAGCATTATGTAAAGGAGAATCAATATTTTTACAACTGAGGAGCGTCGTTATGAAATGAAAACGATAACCCAATCCCAATTGCCTTACCCAAAAAAAAAAAAAAAAAATCCTTCATTCAGATAAAAATAAAGTAAAATTGAAGATGTTGATAACTTGTTGGCATTTCACATAGAGAAGATGAATGGATTTGTTTACCGGGGCATAATTGGTGATGGACTTGACACCTCCAACTCCACCATGAGTGGCACGATGGAATTCATCCTCGATATATAAGTTCAACGGTGACAAACCTTCCTGTATATACAGAACACAAGACCATATATAAGCTTCTCTGTTTGTTATCAAGGAACAAGAAAGAAAAATAAAGAAACAGAGAGAAAGATAAGATGAGACCTTGAAATAGTTGCCAACTGGGGAAGCATAGACAAGGAAGGTATATTCAAGTGATGGAGCCAAACCCAGTATAGGCCCACTTCCTATGAGCAAAGGCCTTATATAAAGAGACCCTTTTCCCATAGGCGGAATCTAATCAAAATTTCCCAAAAATAAAAAAATAAATAAAAATTACATACTACATAAAAAAATTACTTACGATATACATGCATATTTTGTTGTGAGGGAGAGAAAGGATTACCCAACGCCTGTTAGCGAGAGCAGTTTGTTTAATGGCATGAATGAATTGAGAAATGGAGGGGGAGGGCATGCACATTCTTTCAGCGCCGAACTGCATTCGGATTGCGTTCTGATCTGGGCGGAAGAGGAAGACCCTCCCATCTTTTCTCCTGAATGCTTTTGTTCCTTCAAACAACCCCTGTTTTGGATTTTCAAACCAACAATACAAGGTGCCAAAATAAATGAATTATAGAGACACCTTATTAAATCACATTTTTGCATATTAAATCACACCAAAATAAACTAACAATTAAGAAAAAAAGAAAAAAAGAAAAGAGAAGATAAAATAGCATTGAGCTATTCCTATCAAATGACTCTAGTAGTCCAACTTAAATTTTTGTTAATGCACATCACATAACTATGCAAATAAAATTTATAAAAAATAAAATTAAAAAATTGTATAATATTACTTTGTCTCTTGACTACTTTTTCCTGGACAACACATAAACTTACTTTAAACTTTGATCCTAACTTTTTCAGTTGGCTACTCTTGTACAACTTCCACCTAGAAAGTCCAAGGGTCAATCTTTTCCCTATTTTTTTTTTATCAGCAAAGAAAAATTCTATTATAAGATTTCATTGTATGTTTTTTCTCCTCGTCATTATGGGACTCTTGAAATACTTCTACCGATTAACCAAAACACTTGGATGCTAACTTGTCAAGTAAATGCATTATTTCCAAATTACATAAGCCTCGTTCAAAAAAAAAAAAATTACATTAGCTGAGTTTACAATGTCCAAAATTTTCTTTTTTTCTGTGTCTCCTTCTTCCTTTTGTTTTTTTTTTTTGTTTTTGTTTTTGTTTTTTTGAAATGTCCACAATTTTCAGTTGCCCAAATTCTTGAGTAGTCAATAATTTTAGCTCTCAAATATTATTCACACAGACTTGGATTTACTTTTTTCCTACTTATTTCACCATTTTTGGCCAAGTAAATGTGTATGGTAAAAGAATCTTGTACAATTTGAAGAACTACAAGAATCATATTCGAGGGATAGGAATTATACGTAAAATATGTGTGACATTTTGTGAGTTAATTAAGAGTAACAAAACATGAAAGCATTTGAAGTTGAGATTGGGGAGGGAATTGGGGGGTGGAGCTTCTCACCTGGCCATAGTTCAAGACTGCGGCAAAAGGGTTCAATTCAATGTTTCCATAGGGGTTAAGTTGGCCTTGTTCGAAAATCCCATCTGCCAAGCATTTTGTCACATACATATAATCGGTCGGCTTGGCACTGAATCCAAGATTGTTCCAATCAATATCATTGTCCTCATCGTCACTACTACTGCTTTTCATACCACAAAGCCGATTCAGGAAGACGAAGAAGTAAACGATTAACTGATATTTTGATTAATGAAAAAAAGATATATTATACTGACATTTTCTATAGATTTGGAGAAAATACAGTAAGTTTCATAATTTTAATATAATTATACTAACTTACTTTTAGAAAGATTAAAAGCGCTGAAAGTAATGTAAATATTATAAAGACACAAGAACAAATAAGAAAAAATATAAATTTTCGTGTACAACTAAAAATGCATTCAGTTTGTTTGGTTCTGGATTTAATTTTTTAGAATTGAGTTTTTTGTTTTTGTTTTTAGTGAATATTTTTAAAATTTTAAACAATTTTTTTACTTTTTTAAATGTACATTACTTAGATGTACCTAAAAAGTAAAATATTTGTAAAAAAAAAATCTAAAAATCAATAAATACACAAGAATACAAAAAATGTACTGAATTCTCTTTTTTTTTTTCTATTTTTGGTATTTAGTGAATTTTCTAAAGATTTTTTTTTATAAATATTATACTTTTTAAGTGTATTTATGTTAAGTGTATCTAAAAATTAAAAACAAACTGCATAGAATATTAAAAATATTCATTAAAAAAAAAGGAAAAAAAAATTTCAATTTTCTAAAAAGTAAATCCTAAAAATCCAAACCAAACAAGCTGATTATTTTTTCATTTGTATAATTAACAAATTATGTTAGATTATTTTGTGTAATTTTACTTAGAGTTTATCAGGGAAAAATAATTTAAATAAACTAAAAAGTTGATTGCCAACAAATTATGAGAGAAATGTTTTTAATTATTTACCTTTTAATTATCAGTTTTTAACTTATAAAATCTTTCTCCTATCTGGAAAAAAAGAAAAAGAAAAACAAAATCCTTATAAAATATTTCTGATATATGCAGTTACCGGTGAGCAGATGGTTCGAAGGCTTGTTGGAGGGAAGATGCAGCCCGAGATGCATAGTAAGCTCCAATCTGCAAAATAAACATAAAAACATAAAAACAAATATATATATATATATATATATATATTCATAGAAACAAGAAGATTGTATACAGTTTTCATTTTGTTTCTTTCTGATCGGTGATTACTCAAACCGTTTGATGGAATGGTTGTTCAGATCATTCAGCACAAAAACCTTGATACAACCATCCAAAGGGCTGTTTGATAATAAGAAAACAGACGTTAAAAATATTTCTTTCTTAATTTTTTTTTTTTTTTCTTCTTCTTCTTCTTAACTTCTCGATATCTATATTTTAATTCATTTAAGTTATATTTGTTTTATAAATAATAAATAAAGTTGTATCAAGCATTATAGCATATATATATTTTTTTTCTGTTTATTTTTGAATAAAAACACTGATGAACAATCCTTATAAGCAGCCCCATATAATAGTTGAAACTTATAACATTAACAAAATATTCTTTTGACTTTCTTTTATCCTCTGTTTGAATATTATTCTTGTTTTTATTTTCAAATTCCTTGGGATTGTTAAGAACAGATACTAAGGAGAAGTCAAAGAGCAACCTTAGATAAAGAAGAGAAACTAGAAGATCTGATGGAATTGAGAAAGCAGAGACTCCTTTGCATCATGTTTGGTTGTCTTTGCTCTCCTGATACAAAGCAAAAGCAGTGTTGACAATACACAGAGAGGCTAACTGACAGCAAACTATTTTGGAGAGTGTGAGGGCATCCTCTAGAGAGCCTTATGATCCCGTTTGTTTTCAAAAGTATAATGGAAGAGATTTATTGTGAGAACGTTAATAATGAGAGGATTAATAGTGAAGAGATTAAGTAAAATTATATTTATTTTGATGATAGTTATTAATGTAGGAATTGTTAAATTATTTTTATATAAAATAATAAAATAAATAAAAAAATATAAAAAATTAAACATTAATGTTTAAAAAAAAATTCTCAATTTGTAAAAAATAAAATTTTTTTTAATCCCCTCACTATTTTTCTAATACTACCTCCACCTCCATCTCCTCCATCCGAATCCCCCTTCTAACCTCCATCTTAATCCCCTCTTTCATTCTAATCTCTTCCTCAATACTACAAACAAAGACAACACTAAATAACCCCACATCCATCCTAATTTCCTCCCATCCATTATACTCCAAAACAAACTGACCTATATGTCAAATAAGAAGCTTAGACACTAAAGAAGTACTTAGAAAATTATTCAGAATTTTAAATTTTTTGTTGTTATTGATTGCAAATTTTGGACAAAATTGTTATTATTTTATTATTTTTTATTTTTTAAATAAAGAAAGGGATGCTACTTGATATTGAAGTAAGTGGTTTGTGCGATGGCGGAAGAAGATATTACATCATCACTAGATTGGGCTTGACAGCTGTTTTTTTAGAATACAATGCTAAAAAACTTGATACCTTTAGCAAATGCTAAAAAATAGCTTTGTTATTATTGAATATTTAACTCAGTAGTTGTGTAACACGGTTTGTGGTATGAGGTATGAGGTTTAACTACTATTTGTGGTGGTGGTTTATTTCTTCTCAATTATGGGGTTGTACTAGGATGTTTGAGATGGGTTAAGGTTAAAATAGTCAATAAAATAAAACATTCTATTAAACTATTCTTTTTACCTTTTTACTAGGAATGGTAATGGAAGGTAATGAGGTGGATATTAATTCTTCATCCTCATTTCTCTATTGTAATTTTTCCCCACTCTCTATTCCCCATCTCCCATGGGGACTATCCTCTCTATCCCCTAATGGGTTTGGGTTTTTCCCCACCCATTTTGACGCCTTTTTTTTTTCTTTTTTTTTTTTTTTTTTCAATGTTCACAGCCAAAGCCAAAGCCAAAGCCAAATACACATTCATTTTTATTTTTTTGGTTCAACAACTAAATCAAATACATATTAATTAATTAAAAAGCTTATTTAAAGTAATCAATTTTATAATCTTAAAACAACCAAACAAGTTTTTAGGAACCCAAAAAAAAAAAAAAAAAAAAAAAAAAAAAAAAAAAAAAAAAGATGTTAATATGGACTGCCAACAAACTCTTGAATACCCAAAGCCCTTCAAGGATGGAATGACTGGACCAACTTCTGTTACCTGCTTTAATCCCCATATCTAGTGATTGTCTGCTCGGAAAATCACATAACAGAATTTTCTCTCGTGGGAAACAGAACCTCCCCTTCCCGATCCCACATTCCAGCAAAACGCACCTCAGGAAACTTGTTTGTTTCTTAGGAAACTCTCTCTATAAATTCTCCATCGGTTCATTCTTCACAGTCCTCACCAAGATGTCCAATTTGAAAGTACTCTCACTAGTGTCCTTAGGCTCATGGGGTCAATTACCCACAACGATCAACCAACTAAAATCACTCGAAAAATTGAATATCAGTTCGAATTTCATCTCCGAAGAAATTTCTGGATCGATTTCAATTTTAACAAATCTCACGAGCGTTGTTTTGGCTGACAATCTCTTCAATGGGAGTGTTCCAGACATGAAAAGCTTACAATCTCTTCAAGAGATCGATTTAAGTATCAATCGCCTCGGGCCTGAATTTCCATCTCTGAGCACCAATCTTGCAACAATCAAATTAAAAAACAATTCGATTGTGATGGCTGTGGAACGATTAGTTTTAAGGAGTTTAAGGTTATGATGATCAAAGGATCTCGTTTCGATGCCATGGAAGGATAGAGAACAAATACTGTTAAGATCGATTGATCAGAGTGTAAGATAAATTGATAGAGAGAGATACAGAGAGAATGAATTATGTATATTGATTTATGTATTGAATGTTGTTGATGGATGTTACAAAGGTTCAGTTGAACTCCTCTATATAGGAGAGGAGCCGAAAGTTGCAATAATAAAATAAAGTAAAAGGAAAAGAAATATACCCTACTAACAGCTGATATACATTAACATAGAATAATATACTAACAGCCCCCCTCAAACTCAAGGAGGATAGGTACTAACCAACTTGAGTTTGGAGAGAGTAACAAAACAGAAAAATAAGCTGACAAATAAAATTAAAAAATGGGATAGGAGACACTGTATGGTTGTGTCAGACCGTTGTAGAAGACACGGTATGGTCGTGTCGGACCGTTGTAGCAGACAGTTTACGGGGTCATGTCGGACCGTTGTAGCAGACACTGTGTGGTCGTGTCAGACCGATGTAGAAGACAGTTTACGGGGTCATGTCGGACCGTTGTAGCAGGACAGTTTACGGGGTCATGTCGGACCGTTGTAGAAGACAGTTTACGGGGTCGTGTCGGACCGATGTAGCAGTTGACTGGAATCAATGTCGGGACAGTTTATGGGGTCATGTCGGACCGTTGTAGCAGACACTGTGTGGTCGTGTCAGACCGATGTAGAAGACAGTTTATGGGGTCATGCCGGACCGGTGTAGAAGACAGTTTATGGGGTCATGTCGGACCGTTGTAGCAGACACTGTGTGGTCGTGTCAGACCGATGTAGAAGACAGTTTATGGGGTCATGTCGGACCGATGTAGAAGACAGTTTATGGGGTCATGTCGGACCGTTGTAAAAGCTTGTGGTGGTGCACCAAGGAGGCGACTTAGGGAGTGCGCCATGGGGTGGCTTGAGTGGTTCCCATGGTGTGTAACCATGCTCACCATGATACATGTATAACCCCCCCTCAAACTCAAATAGGTGTGAAGATAGAAACCTATTTGAGGTTGAAACAAAGGGATTGATAAAGCTGGCCGGTGTAGAAGACACTGCATGAGTGTGTATATAGGCTGCCCAAAAGATATACATGGATGTAGATATCGAGCCCTCAAAAGTCGTGCCCTCAAAAGGTGTGCCCGCACCCTCAAAAGGCGTGCCATCAAAAGGCGTGCCCAAATGCATCAAAAGGCGTGCCATGAAAAGGCGTGCCAGGTTGTCGGCGAGCGCCGAGCGGCGCAAGATGCGCGTGTCTGCCTTGGCTATATAACCAAGACGAAGGCTGAGGCTGAGGCAGAAGCAAAAAACCCTGCGAAATCCTCTGTAAAACTCTTCGTTGTGCTGAGAGAGAGAGGCTGTAACACCGTTGTGCTGAGAGAGAGAGTCTGTAACACTCTGTTGCGAGAGAAAATGGCTTCTTCGTCCCGCCCTCTGCTTACTCTCTTTCCCGACCTCAACGAGTCCACAAGAGAGATAACTGGTGCGGTGTCCCGTGAACCTCAACCAAACACCACTGGGTTTGCTCCGTTGAACTTTCCGATGCAGTCGGTGGAGCAAAAAATGGCAGTGCAAACGGATGTGGAGGCGAATCAGTATACTTTGAAGGCATGTGTGGAGTCCATGACGGCGGTCACAAACTTGTCGCACCGGCTGCAGAGTAGGACAAATGAGGTGCAGCAATTAAACTCCCAGCTGGCTCTGCTCCAACGCATGTATAAGGATGCGCGAGCAGAGATAAGCGTGCTAAGGGCAGAAAACAAGGAGCTGAAGCGGAAGGCCACCGTGATGTTCCGATTTGGAGGGCCGCCATATGCTGCAGTGGAGGAGCAGGGAGTAGTGATCGTGCCCAGTGGAGTGGGAAACACGGAGGCAACACCGGCAAGAACCGCCCAGGACGGACGCAAGAAGAAAAGGCCGGCGGCAGAGTAGAGAAAAAATCCCACCTGTGAATGTGGTGGTTTGTTTGTATTTTATTTTATTTTATTTTATTTTATTGTTTTTTTTTTTTTTTTTTTTGTTATTATTATTTTTTTTTTTTTATGTGGAAACATGGGTGATCGGGGTGAGCCCGACATGAATAAAATGAGTGAGTTTGGTGTGCAGATCTTCCTCTGCGTCGTGTTTTTTTGTTTTTTGTTTTTTTTTTTTTTGTTGTTTTTGTGTGTTTGTTTTTTTTTTTTTTTTTTGTTTTTAATAATAATAAAAAAAAATGTAATGAAAAATGAATTGAAAAGGGCGGGCTCACTGTCCGTGGAAAAGGGTTTGAAATACAGAAATAAAAGAGGGAAGGGAGTGCTGGGGTGGGTGGGTGGGAGTGCTGGGGTGGGTGGGTGGGAAAGTATGGAAAAGTGGTTTAAATAAAGAAATAAAAGAGGGAAGGGAGTGCTGGTGTGGGGTGTTGGGAAAGTATGGAAAAGTGGTTTAAATAAAGAAATAAAAGAGGGAAGTGAGTGCTAGTGTAGGGTGGTGGGAAAGTATTTGAGTGCAGAGTGGAAAATTCATAACAAAATTAAAGAAATGTAATATGCTTGTAGGCTGCGTTCTGCTTTTTTTTTTTTTTTTTTTTTTTTTTAAGAAAAAGTGTTGTTCTCTCTCTCTCAGCACCGAGAGAGATGAAATCACGTGGGTAGCGTTTCTTTTCTGGAATTCAATAACACACACACACACAGGTTGGAGAGTGGACATGAGTTCTGTCAATCGTGCTTGGTTGAACAACTAGAATCTGCAATTAAAAGCCGTGATGGGTTCCCCCTTGGTTGTGCCCGTGAGATGTGTGGTGAGCACATCTTGCTCATGGATTTGAGGTTTCTGTTATCTTGTGAAAAGTTGGAAGAACTCTGCAGGGCTTCTCTGGGGGCATTTGTGGCATCTAGTGGTGGTAAATACAAGTTGGGCCCATCTCCCGACTGCCCTTCAGTTTACAGGGTAGCGGAACCGGGGGCGACTTGTTGGCCGTTTGCATGTGAGGCGTGCTAGGCGGAAACATGTACTGGTTGTCACTTGGAGTATCACCCGTTCATTTGAAGTGCAAGCAAGCCCACCACCTGTGCTCCATGGACAGAAGATGTGGGCAAAGGGCGTATTGTAGCAGAGTCTACTTCACCGGTTGGCAATGGCACCGCCGGGTTACTGTTTATAAATGGTATGCCATCTCCTTTGTCTGGGCTCGCTGCCGGGAGTATTGCGGTCGGAGCCGGGCTTGGCGACATCGATTCCCGAGGCTGGAATGGCCATGGGTATGCTGGAGATGATGATACGATGCCGACTGAACTCGGTGATGGGTTGACTGGGTGAGTCAAGGACAGCGACTCGAAGGAGTTGGGCGTGAAGATGGTGGACTCGAAGAAACTTCAAGGTATGTGTAGAAAATTCTAGCGGATTAGATTGAGGTCCAGCGGGCGGCCAAGGCGAGGTTGCCGCCCGCCGGGGAAGCGAAAAATACTAAGTTCTTAACCTTGCTCTGATACCATGTAAGATAAATTGATAGAGAGAGATACTGAGAGAATGAATTATGTATATTGATTTATGTATTGAATGTTGTTGATGGATGTTACAAAGGTTCAGTTGAACTCCTCTATATAGGAGAGGAGCCGAAAGTTGCAATAATAAAATAAAGTAAAAGGAAAAGAAATATACCCTACTAACAGCTGATATACATTAACATAGAATAATATACTAACACAGAGAAACCGAGATCATCATCAACAGTACATGTTTCATTGATTTTCTTATTATTATTATTGTTTCTCAATTATTTGACTTATATATAAATTTTCTTTTCTTTTCGTTTCCTTTTGGTTTTCTGGAGATAGAAAATTATTGGAATGCAAGGATTTGGAGAAAGTGTGAATACATGATTGGTCTCTGTATTATGATTCATTTATGAAATTTATTATTACTTTTAATTTAATATCAATGTTTGGTTTGTTTCTTTTTTTCTTTCCATGTGGTTTGGTTTATCAATTGCTATGCTTTATTGTCTATTCTGTATTTTATTTTGATTTTGAATAATTGATTGCATGGAAAGTTTGTTTGGCTCGTAAGAAAATTTATTACAAAGTCATGAATCTCTGTAAGCTTGAAGAATCTGAAGAATTTGGAGTGAGAGAATGAGAGAGAGTGAGAATGAAAAACCTAATTGTAGACAGGGATATGGGAAAATGGACAGGTACCCATCCTTGATCCATCCCTAATGGGGATTTAAACAATGGGCATGGCTTCTGTCCAGTCCTTAATCAAACTGGACCATTCTGTTGGGTTCGTGAGGCTCCATCACGGGTCCCTTTTTGATAATCCGAACCGTTCAATGTGTAGAACTCGTCGAGTACTATATGTTTATAAAAAATCACGTTAATCGGATATCGATAGTTATGTGATCAAATCAGTTTTGTATAAAAAAAATGGATAGTGAATAAATTAACGGTTGACAAAAATCTGTTTTGATCACATAGCTATCGATATCCGATCAACGTAATTTTTTACAGACATATAATACTCGACGAGTACTACACATTGAATAGTTCAGATTATCAAAACGGGATCCGTGGTGGGTTTCCACGAGCCCAACAACACGGTCCAGTCCGATTAAGGACTGGACAGAAGTCATTTCCTTAGACAATATCACCTACCCAACCCAACGGGTAGAAAAAATGGAGAAATCTCATGTATTTGGGTCGGGTTTCTGTGGATATCCACTAAATAGGTTATCTATTGCCATCCTTACTTTTTACACGTCTTTTTATAAAAAAATTAAAAAATCAACTAAAATAGTTCATTCCTAAACATGATTATGTTAGGTATTGTTGACTTTTTAATTATTAAGGACTAGTAGCCTATTTGGTGATGTAAATATTTTTTATATTTGAAATTGCTCTCGTATCGATTGAAAAAAAAATAAAAAATATTGGTAAAGCTTAGGTAAGTGTAAATTTTTTATATCTTTCTAAACTAGGACATGAAAATAGAAAAAAAACAAAAATAAAAACAAAAACAAAAACAAAAAATCACTACAATAAAGAAAATGGAAAACATATCCGGAAGTCTTATCCCGGAAAATATGTAGTAGGAAGTCTTACAAATTGTTTTATAGACAATTTAATTATTTTTAAATTTAACATAAACATATATTGATATAACACTTTCACAATTGATTATAAAATTAACATCTCTTCAAAAATCCAAATAATCCTATTACTGAAAGTTAGTTACATCCAACAAAATACAATAAAAATCTAAGGTCTTGTTTGTCATAACTTAAAAAAAATTAAAAAGTTAAATCGTCACTATCCTATTTAAGTCATATCGCATCTCTATCATATCATTTCAAACTCAACTCATACTCAACCCATATTTCATAAAAAATCAAAAAATACATTTATTTAGATCATCCCAAACCGCCCCTATATATATAGCTTACATGGTAGTTTATTATTAAATAGTAATATTATGTGTTATATAATATCATCGCAACAATAAATTTTTATATAAAAAAGGAAGAAAAAAAAAAAAAGGAAGGAGGATTGATGTTATAAAAAACTAAATATAGAAAATGTAATGGTGTGTATTTCTTAGGGTGTATATTATATGTATCTTATCACAAAATGTATAATTTTATCACAAAATTTCATAATATTAATTGCAAAGTGTGTAATTTTACTACAAATTGTTGAACAAAATGTTCATAATTTTGTGGTTGACGTTACGAAAGTTTGTGATTATGATTTTTTTTTAATGTAAATTTGTAATGAAATTATATATTTTATAATTAATATTATGAAATTTTATAATAAAATTATATATTTTATGATAAAATTACGTACGGTATACAGTAATAAAGTGGCGCACGCTATAAGAGAACCCAACTTAGAGCATCTCCAGCAGCCTATGCATTTTACCAAAAATTGTACAATAGCCAGCCAATAATCATAAATTCCTTCTCCAGCAGCCTAGCTACTGTGAAGCCAAACCAACATTTTGCTACAGTACCTCGCTAGGAAAGACGAGGTACTGTGCACTAGCTCTGAATTTTTTTTATCCTTTTTTAATTCAAACTTTTGTTTTTAAGAATATTTTAATAGAAGATATTTAAATTATAATAATATTTTAACAAAAGATAGTTAAAGTAGATAGCCTGTTGGAGTGTATATTAAAAAACCAACTAGCTAAAATAGTAAAGTAAAATTTTGAATAGCTATTTTGACTATCATTGCTGGAGATGCTCTTATATAGATATTATTGAATTGGGGGCTTTCACTTCACATCAAATAGCTTTTTAATGGAAAATAAAATATCATATAACTGTGCATTATTATGGGTAGAGATTGCTAAGGTAAGGTAAGAGAGAAGACGAGAAGGATCTTTTAGAATTTTTTTTTTTTTAAATTTTTTAGAATGGTGTATTGTGTGGTTGAGATTTAATGATAAATTACATTAATTTTTTAATATTAAATTTCAACCACACAATATACTACTTTAAAAAACTTTAGAAAAAACAGTCTAGAAGATCTTTGGTGAGAGAAAATGCCCATGAAGAGTAGAAAAGTGAACACGGAACCAACATATTAGCCCCGTTTGGTAGAGTTATGTGAAAGTGATTATAACTTATAGCCTAATAGCTTATGGTTTATAGCTGTGAACATAAGCTAATTTTTGACTTATAAATTAAGCTTCTCCACCCCCACTCAAAGAATAAGTTGATTTTGACTTACAAAAAGCTATAAGCTGTATTGTTAAGCTGAACCAAACACATCAAAATAACTTAAATTAAGTTAAAAATTAAAATAAATTGAAAATAAACCCTACCAAACAGGAATATTATTGTATTGCACGCATCATCATGTTCGAAGTGGATAGGGAGTTTGTTGGTGGTACGCATCAATCACTAATTTAAAAGGTAATAGTAATGATAGAGAGTGTTAGAGTTAGAATTTTAATTTCAATTTTAGTGATGTAATAATGCATAAAAAAAACAGTCCCGCTGCATACCCCAGTGGGGGTCGCGCCCCCAGTGACGTGGCGCGCCCCCACTGGCTGAAAACTCAAAAAAAAAAAAAAAAACAATTTTTTTTTTGGACCAATCCCGGAGTGACACCTCACTGGGAGTCGACCCCCAGTGGAGATAGGAAGCATTTTTGTAAAAAAAAATACAAAATGACAAATTAAAATATCAAATCATAAAATGCGACCCACTCTTAGAACTCCCACCAGAGTTCCTTATTATTTAGAGATTTAAAACATTTTTTATTTAAAAGGCGTTTCAAAACCCCCACAGTTTTACATCACATGTTATTACAAGTAAAAATTAAGACAAATTACACCATGATGTTTGGTTTTAAGAACAAAAAATTGTTGTTCAATATATATATATTTTTTTCAAATTCCTTTTACTTTAATAGCTTCGCTTTGATAGTTAATTTTTAAAAGTACCTAATTTGTATATCTATTGCTACTTCAAAAAATACGAAATGTTTTCTACTTTAATGTCCTCACTAACATTCAGTTAGATGCCATGCCATCGCTATGTGATCATTCATTATCTGTAGAGCCACAACTTTCACCAAGAGTTACAACTTTCGTTTTTTTTTTTTTTTTTGTCGGCCATCAGTTGCAAAAAGAATCGTTGCACCAATTCAAACAAAGAAAATAGCATGGCAAGTTATATCAGAACATGGGTTCCGTGTCAACACGCATACTTCAGGAAAATAAATAGTAAATAGGAAATAAAATAAAAAGGGAAACTTTCAATAAATCCTAATAATTGGATTTAATTATCATAAAATCTTATTGAAAATAAGTCTTAGTGAAATTATCGCTAAAAATAATTTTTTATGACTATTTTTTGCATGTCACTAAAAATTGACAGTTAATGACTTTTTTTGTCACGATTTTTATAATTGTCGCTAAAATGCACAATTCGTGATGTTTTTCTGTGATGAATTTTTTAAACTGTTGCTGAAAGTTTAAAATTAATAACTTTTTTTGTAACAATTTTTTTAAACTTTCGCTAAAACTTATAATTAGTAACTTTTTTGTGACAATTTTCAAATTGTCGCAGAAAATTAATAATTATTGATATTTTTTTAATAGTATTTGATAAAAAATGATGTTAATCATCATAAAACTTATTGAATAATAAGTGCACTTATTAAAATTTTCACGTAAGTCTCCTACATAAAAAAAAATAAAGAAGTATCCGTGTACGATCTAATAACAGCCATGACTTTTGGAAGTGGCAAAGCCGCTGCTGAAGAAAGAGATTTTGGAATTATTGTTTGAAGGAGAAGGGCTTTTTCACCATTGTCCAGGGCTGGCCTAAGCCTTCATGAAGCCAAAAGTCAAATTTTATTGTGAGACTTTTTATATTTTAAATTTAAATGTAAATAATATTTATTATTTTTAGTAAATTATTATGTAAAATTCACATGTCTCTTCCATTTTCATGTCTAAAATTTGGAAGTTATTTAAAATATTTAGCTATGAAAAAAATAATAATAATTGAAAGTGCCAAAAATTAGGGTGCTCGGACTAAAATTCCAATTTTGAATTTTGTTTGGTGAGAGGTCTAGGCGCTGAATTAACTTGTTCATAAAGACAAGTTCAGGTTAAATGACCAAAATACCATTTTGTCATGTATATATATATGACATACACTGCCAAAAAATCAAAATTGGTCTCCTCTCTCTCTCTCTCTCTCTCTCTCCTCTGTTGCATCCTTTGACGCCTCCTCTGGTGGACCTCTACCCCGGCAAGTTTACAACCACCTCCGATGCCATTGGCGTCTCCACCGCTTGATCTAGCCACCAGATTTCACCACCCTCACTGAAAAAATGCTTATGCCGAGCAGAGATCTACACACCAATAGCTTCGCCGGAAATGTGCCTCACAAATCTATATACAGGGTGCTTCGATCCACCTCAACTGGTGGAGATTGCGGTGGTCCATGACAGTGATGACGAAGATGAACCCTAGGCGATCGAGCTCTTCCTCCTACAACTTCAGATTTAAGTAGATCTACTCTATTTCGTCTATATATATATATACTGTGACAACCCCACTACGTATAATGATTAGCACTTAATTAATTAAGGAGATTTGAATTTTAATTATTCATTATGCTGATTTAATTTGGAATTTATGAAAATTATGGTGACTGATTTGTATATGATTTTATTAAGGATTTATGTTGGAATTTTGAAATTGAAAGCCTAAATGGCTCAAGAGAGTACAAATGGTGAATTAAATTATTTTAATTTTGAGTATCGGATCATATGGGAGTTTAATTAATTATTCGATCAAATTTGTGAAATTGAGACTTGATTACACTACAATAAATGACACTTTCCATTTTTGGTCGCCGAAACTAATTAGCGACTAATTTTTTTTGTCACCAAAGTCGTCGCCTATACTTTGTCGACGATAGTATTGGCGACTAAACTATTTTTGGTCCCTGAAAGTGAACGTTTTGGCTACTAAACTTTGGTTAGTCGACAAAGGTTATCTTTTGGCAACGAAAACATTAGTCGCCAAAAGTGAACATTTGGCTACGAAACTTTGAGTAGTCGGGGAGGTGATATTTTGGCGACTAAATGACTAAATATTTAGTCGCCAAAAGTGTTCAAATAAAATTAATTTAATTTTCAGTGACTAAAACTTTTAGTCGCAGATAAGTTTTAGTCACAATGTTACTACATTTAGGGACTAAAGAATTTAATCGCCAAAAAAATTATTTTTCATTTTATTTTATTTTTTGCTACTAACCATTTGGTCGCCGAAAGTCTCATTTATTTCTGGCTACCAAATATTTAGTGGCTAAAAATATTGATTTCCTTTTTCGCTACCAATTGGTTAGTCACTAACAAATTCACTTTTTTTTTTTTTGGCTACTAAACATTTAGCTGCCAAAAACTTTATTTAGCATTTTTTTTATTATAATTAATTTCTCCACAACCTGTATTTATTTCGTGCAACCTACACCCTGTATATAAACAAAATAATACATATATCTATTTCTATTTCGTTTCAACCATACAAAAATTTGGTCTTTTAACATCAAATTCTATACAAATCAAATATAATCCAACCCAAAATAATAATTCCATACAAACAGAGAATCATACAAAAAAGATGTCCTCTGTACACAAAATTCTACATCAAATGTCATTTACAGAATATTTTGAAGGTGTAAAGATGATGGGAAAATTAAATTTATTTACTAAAACACTTGCTTAATTTAACAATGAAGCCATTGATCTAAATGAAGCCATTGATCTAAAGGCTTCTCATTCTTCAAGCTTGCTTCATATAGTTTGGTACCTTTCTTTCTGAAGACACCAACTGCAAAATAATAATCAACCTCCCAATCAGTGGAAGCATTTAGCAAATAAGTATAGATAATTAAACAATCCAAAAACTCAAGGGATTCAACCTTGCCTTAATAACCATGGATTGCTATAGCACATTATCGAGATCCACCATTATAAAATATGATCACTAATTTAAATTTATTAGAGCCTAATCATGGCCAATATACTGGCTTAGTCCTTGCCCCCACTTTTGCATCAGTTTCTCTAAATCAAAACAAAGTCGGACAAAAAAAAAAAAAAAAAAAACCAATTCCCTACCATGAACAAGAAAAAAACCAATTCCCTCTCAAAACAAAACTAATAAGTATATAGATGTATTTATACGTATATAAATCGAGCGATATAGATAGAGAGAGAATTACCTTCAACTTGTATCGAAGCCCTAGCATTGTGATTGCTCATAGTCCATAATGAGGGAAATTAGGAACCTGCCTTGTAGTAGGTTTCTATCTCTAATCTAGGTGTGCGATATTTTCGCGCCAAACTTATTGGGTTTTTCAATATAATGTTTTTTTTATGGGTTCAATATATCTTTTTTTTTTTTTTTTTTGTATATATTATCCCAACAATAACATTTTTTAAATGCCATTAATCCTTAATTTGTGTAATTTTTCACAATATTTATAAAAGGTTATTAAAAATTACAATTCAATGCTATAAATATCTAAAGTTAGCACCTCAAGTCATTTAATCACAAAAATGCTATAAATGCTCCATAATTAATAACATTTTAATAAAAACTACAATAAAAATATGTTATTAAAAGTACTATTTGTTGTAGTGGCTGGTAAAAAAAAGAAAAAAAAGAAAAGAAAAAGTGTGATAAAGGAATAAATCAAATCAAACAAACCATATAGATCAGAGTTCTTCCTCTCTAGAAGCAGACAGAGAAGAAATTGAGGAGCCCTAGGAAGTTTGGATTGTATATCTTCAAACATTTTTTCCACTCTAACAAGAGGTGGGGCCCGCCTATTTTGTGGACTCTCTTCAAATACATTGAACAGAGCATCAATTTGCTACAAAAACAAAACAAAAAAGATTTGTATTTTAAATCATGTAGTATTGAACCTAAGTTAAGCTAGCATAAATGACAGGACATACAATTCCCTTTATGTCTCCACATTTGATCAAATCCCTAACAAGGCCATGGATATCGCAGCGAGCGGAAAAGTTCACGATAGCCTAGCGATCAATCTTTGTTGGGTCCACTAGTTTCTACACCAGCAAAGAAAAAATTTGTAAGAACACAAAATTAAGGTTGAACTGTGCCAAGTTTTAAGAAAAACAAATAAATAAATTAGAGAGCCATGCAGAACCCAACACCTTTAATCTAAATGAACCCAAAGCCATTGGTTTGGAGGGAAGAATGAAGCCATTGATCTAAATGCCACCTTCAATGAAGAGATCTATGGCTTCATTGAAATGTAAATTAAAAGCCCCTGTTCTACACAAAATCTTACAATCTGTCTCCCTAAAAATTCAGGAGAAAAAAAAGAAGAAAGAAAGAGAGAAATAATAAGATACCTGACCAAAAATAACAGCTGTATCAGTGCTCTTTAAGAGATCTATGGCTTCATTACACTTCAATGAAGCCATTAATTTACACTTCAATGAACGTAAGAGTTGTAGGCTGAGATGGTTCAACCAATTAGACCTAAGGATCAACAGAAAAGCTTTTAGTGAAGAGGAAGAAGAGAGACTAATGGCTGCTCATAGGCTGTATGGAAACAAGTGGGCCATGATTGCTAGGCTTTTTCCCAGGAAGAACTGACAATGCAGTGAAGAACCATTAGCATGTTATTTTATCATCTAAAATTGCACCTAATAACAGCTCATGAACAGGTAATTAAAAAAAACTGAAATTCAATCTCATGAGCATTGTACCTAATAACAGCTCATGAAATTGAAAAAAAAAAAATGAAATTCAATCCCAAACTGAAATTGCACCTAATAAGAGCTCATGAACAGGTAATTGAAAAAAACAATTAAATTCAATCTGGGCACTACCAAACCTCATAAACAGATATCAAACACATGAGCATTGTCCAGTTTCATTTGAACATTTCGTCAAACACATGGTGAACAAAAGGGTCAGAAGACAACAACAAATACAAGCATGGACAAAACAGGCCAAGTTAGAGTAGTAGGTAGAGAAAAACAAACAAGCAAGAGCGGTAGTTAGAAAAAAAAAAAAAAAAAAAAGAGAACAGGCCAAACACCAACGACACCCTAAAACCTCTCACCGCTGCCAAGTTAAACACTAGATCATTCACCGCAAAGACCACATCCTTGCACTTATATTTGACCCACAAAGCAATTCTGAACCAAAGATTCCCATCTGACTTGAATTCCATTAAACTTGAGGTCATTACGAGCCTTCCAAATTGACCAAACCATGGCCTCCACATCTTCTTTTCCTCCTTCCCAAATTTAAACCCAAACCCCCAGTGTGACAAATTTGAAAAAGATTATGGTGTAACCCAGCGAACATTTCACCATTTTAGTAATTCAACCCATATCCTCCATATCCAAGGACAATGAATGAACAGATGCCTCAACCTTAACATGGGTCGATTTGGGGTTGGGTTTGGGTGAAGGTATGCAAACGGAAGAAGAAAACCCTAGAGGCTGAAATTAGGGAAATAGAGACTATAGAGAGGACATACCTGGGGTAATGCTCCAATGGTGGATTGAAGGTGGTGCTCGTGTGCGATGGCGGTGATGCTCCATTAATGATGGAGACAAAAGCAAGAGAGAGAGCCGGAGGAGAGCAAAGGCGTGAGAGAGAAAGAGAGTCACAGAGTGAGACAGACAGAGATGTATGAGAGAGTTAGAGCGTCTGGGAGTGTATTTCTTAAACCTAGATTATTTTCTTTCCCGACTAACGTTTTTAGTCGCCAATAATAAATAAAGGCCTTTCCTCCGTCGAAATATTTAGTAGCCAATTAATTTTCCTCCCAAAATCTGAAGTCCAATTTTTAAATTTTTTAATTATAATTGCTGACTAAAATTTAGTCGCTAAAAGTAAATTAAATATCGACTAAATTATTTTTAGTAGCTAAAGATAGTACATTTAGGGACCAAATTTTTTTAGTCGCTTATGGGGCAATTTTTAGTTCTTTGGCGACTAAATATTTTTTAATCGCTGAAAATTAATTTTTAGCAACCAAACTTTTGGTCGTAAAAGATAAAAAGTAAATTTTTATTTTTCATTTGGCGACTAAATAATTTTCGTAGCCAAAACTAATTATATAGCGACTAAAATATTTTTTAGTCACCAATTGTGGCATTTTTAGCGACTAAAATAGTTTTTAGTAGCCAATTGTTGCATTTTTACCAACTAAATTTTTTTTAGTCGCCAAAAATCAATATACCCGACTAAAACAAATTAGTAGCTAAATCTTGTACTTTTGCCTACTAATATAATTTTTGGTCGCCAATTCCATAACTTTTGGCTACTAAATTTTTTTTAGTAGCCAAATTTAGTCGCCAAAAGTGTAATTTCCTGTAGTGTTAATTGGGTCCGAATTGGAGTTAATTAAGTCATGAGGATTGAAAATTATAATTATTTTGAATTAAATTTATTTGAAAGGCATTTAGCTTGAATATGTAAATTATTGACGGAAATCTTAAGTTAATCTGAAATTGAAGGCCTTAATAATGTGAGAAACCAAAATTGAGGATGGAAATAAGTCTAATTTAATATTTTGAGCCTTTTGGGAGTTTGATTAAAAACCTGATTCAGAATGATGAATTTAAATATAATTAATTAGGCTTTAATAGAAGTCAAATTAGAGAAATTAAATTATGTGGGATTTGTGATTAGGTATGATTAATTTAATTATGTGTTAATTAAGATTTATTAAGACTAAGTGTTATTGTAGACACCCCATTTTTGACCGACCTTAAGACTCAGACGTCACCAACTGAGCGCTCAGTGATGTTGCATATTGTGCTCCTTCTGAGGTTGCGGAGTCTCGGCTGCGAGCCATGCCTCGGGACTTCAGAGCTCTTTTGTGCTTTTCCTCGGTTTGCGAACCAGGTCCTGTTTTCTCTGTTTTCTCTTCCCGAAGGGAGGGAGAGGTCTCGTAGACCATCTCTCAGTGGCCGTAGGCTACGTTTCATGGTCGTAGGCCATTTTTCCCGTTTGGAGCCCAGTTTTCGATTTTCGAAGCCGTCGGCCGTGTGCCTCCGGTTTTTGGCACACACCTTGTTTCCTCCCTTTAGAGGGACACTGTGGCCCGGGAGACCACCTTCGTGGTCATACGCCACTTCTGGTGCCTAACAGCCTGTTTTCGGGGCCCCGAACTGCGCGTTTTGGACCCCGAACCTTCGTTTTGCATCCGTCTTGGTCCATTTTTGGTAGAGACCCTATTTTCATTGCTAGGGAGGTGGTAGTATGGTGGGAGGCCACCTTTTCTCCTTGGAAACCAGCTTTCTCTTTTTCTCTCTCCTCCAGCCGATTTTTCTGACAAAAAGCTGGTTTTTCTCACTTTTGAGCCACAATTTCTGGTTTTTCATACCACCATTATGTTGTGCTCATCTGGGAGGCCACCAATATGGGTAGGCCGACCAGTAATTCTTCTTGACCCTTTTGAACCTTGCTAAAAAGCTGGTTTTTCTCTCTCTTGGGTCACATTTTTTGGTTTTCCTCTATACAGCTGTGTTGCACTCATCTGGGAGGCCACCTTTCTGGGGTGGCCAGCCAGCATTTCTCCTTGAACCTTTTGACCCCTGGTCGGCTGACCAGAGGGAGTGGCCGGCCAACCACTTGAACTGGTCGGCCTGCTTCTTGCTTTTTGCTCTCTTTGAATGCATCACAGCTGTGCCAGCTGGGAGGCATTTGGACCATCTTCCATACACGTGTGTGGAGGATATTTGAAGCTTCCAAGAGAAGCTTTAGAGCCTCTCCTCTATAAAGGAGAGGCTTGTCTTCATTTGCAAGGGTTCAACAATTTTGAAGGCTTATACGCCTCTCTCTCCCTATATTTTTACACTTGAGCTCCAAAAACCCTAATAGTCTTGGCCATTTGCACACCAACCCTTAGTACAACACCTCCACCATCCATCCAAGCATCTTGGAGTTGATTTGCAGAGGTTAAAGAACTCCCATCTTGGTCCAGAAGTTGCTGTAAATCTGCTCTTCAAGGGTGAGTCTCTATTTCCCCTTTTCTTGCATTATTTTTCTCCATTGATTAGCCTTATTTTTAAGCATTTTTGGAATTTGTCATAAACTTAAAAGTATCTTATTTTGAGTTCCTCTTGAAGTTTGATTAAGGACACTTTTCTGTTTGAGGCCATCTACCTCCTTGTATGGTCTATCCCTCTTTGTAGGATTATTTTGCATCATATCTTAGTCCTACTTGTGAGCATTTTTGAGATTTGTCATGAACTAAAAAGAGTTTTATTTTAAGCTTATAAACATGTTTTCTTTAGGTCATTTTCCTGTTGGGGGTCATCTACCCCCTTTCATGCTTTCTTTCCTCGTGTTTTGAGCTATGCATGTGAGCATTTGCATTGGCCTTGGTTTAGCCTTTTAGCCACTGAAATCCAACAAATTTTCAGTGTCTTAGATGTGTCTTTGAACTTCAAAATCATAGAGGGGTGACCCTCTCACCCCTCATTCTCTTTACTAGCTTTATTGGCCTTCCAAAGGACCCCCATTTTGAATGCTTTGAAGTCTTGCTTCAGGCCCTATTATGTGAGTTTTGAGGTCTTCCTTACCATATTTTATGTCTATCATGCATGTGTGAAGCAATCCTCCTTAAGGCCTTTCAAGGGGACCTTTCATTGTGTACTTCCTTGAGCCATTTTAGGTCCTTTTTGGTGAGTTTTAGGGCTGTCATAATTGAGTTCCAGAGCTGGTTTTGCTATGCTAAGTGTCCTTGATGCATGTGTTGAGTAACCCCTTGCATGGCCCTCCAAAGGAGCTCATCATTTTTGCATGCATTGGATGCATTTCAGTGGTTATTTGGGCATATTTTAGGATATCATGTTCCTATTTTTGGCTGGTTTGGTGACCTCTCTTATGCTTCATGTACCTGCCATGTAAACCATGCTTACTAGCCTAGTTTGCGTGTTGTTTTAGCCCCTCATGTTAGCACTTTTTGGCCATGATTTGAACTAATATTGCACATATTTTGGGATTGCCTTGGCTCTGTTTTTATACTTCGTGATCAAATAATGCTTGCTTTGCATGATTATAGTTCAATGCATTTGCCTAGTTTTGAGTTTTAGGGCCTCTTTCATGCATTGGGTGCCATATTTCCATGATTCAGGATCATTGCGCATCATATTTCAATGCTGGAAATTGCATGTTTGTATGCCATCTTTCATCCATTGCCATGCTTTGGTAGAGTGGCATTTGATGCCTTAGGTTCGGTCCTTGGTATTTGTGCATGTGTGCACGTATTTCGGTTGTCTCATTTTCATCTAATGGTCGTTGATGTGAGTGTGGCTGAGGTCCACTCATGTTAGTGTAAGTCCATCGTGCATTGTGTATTCCATTTCGGTCCATAGCATTGTGTATGCTGAGTTGCATATTAGAGCATTGTGTATGCCATGTTACATCGAGCATTGTGTATGCCATGTTACATCGAGCATTGTGTATGCCATTTCATAGCATTGCGTATGCTAGGTTGTATGTTAGTCGCATTGTGTATGCCATCTCATTTGCATTGTGTTTGAGATAGGAGTTAGCCCAAGCACGGGAAACGAGGGACGTTTCGTACTCCGAGTGACGGAACGTGTCTCAATTCCCAGTCGCCGACACTCCGGATTACCCATGATGGAGTTTAGGTCTTGTTGTGTTTATATGTGCATTCATTTCAAATCGAGTCGTGCAATTCGACTCTTCGGCCATCATGCATCGAGATGTGTGATTGGTGGCACGAGGATCGAGGACTACACTCTCTGAAGAGTTGTCATGCATACATATGTGAAAATACTTTGCTGTGCCCCTTTCTTGCTCTCTGTTGTAGCAAATCAGAAATCAGCAACTTTCTAAAGCCTTGCACAGCATTCTGGCATTAATTGCAAACAGAGGCGAATCGGGGCATCGCAATGGATTTTCGCGCAAGGCAACTCGAGCATGCATCTTTCATCATTCGGAACAGAGCTGAGGCGGTCCATGGATTTGCATGCTAATTTACTTGCTTTCCTAGTTAAATTGTTAATTAATTAGGGTTTTGTACTTATTCGGACTGTAATTATTATTCGGACTGTATTATTTATTCGGACCCTCCGAGCAAGGGCACAATTGTAATAAGTGTGCGTGTGTGTGATGTATATCTTCCAACCCCACGTCTTTCTCCCTTTTATTTACCAGCTTATGATGGTTAAATTAGGGCATGTTTCAATTAGCATACTTATGCTTGCATGTTTGCATCATTCATCTATCTTGCATGCACCGGGCTCGGCGTATCATACTAACTGCATTTGTATTTCAATTTCAAATTGAATACATGTTAGTTGTAGTATCATCACATGCCATCTTTAGAATAGCCGAGCCTAGTGTAATTGCATTCATGCATGTGTTGCATTAGGCATTTCTGTATAGTTAGGATCATGCATGGATTTCTAACATAGCTTCTGTTTTGGCTTGGAGTACTCGGTAAGTGTTTATGCTTTAGCATCCTTGCATGTGTGTGAGTGACTGCCATGATAGCATGCTTACCACGAGGCTACGTGCTTACGTGGTATACCTGCTTGAATGCCTATGGGTGAAGGTTAGGTTATTTGGATTGGAACAATTCATCAATTATGAGTTTTAAGCCCACTTGAGAGTGGCAAATCATCATGTTTTCTAAGCCCACCCGAGGGTGGCAAAATATGCATTTTAAGCCTACTTGCGAGTAGCAAACCATTTTCAAAACAAACATGAGATGTGTTGTTCCAATTCAGGCGATCCGGTCTATATTTGTATGCTGTGCGCATCACATAGTAAATCTAGGCTAATAATTGGAATAAGAGCACATAACGTTTTCAAAACTAGATATCATGGTTAGTAGAGGCCGATCTTTGATTGGGCAAGCGGGGGTGCTCACGAAGTGACCTTCCGCAATCGTACCCAAGTTCCTGAGCCGAGGCAACTTTGGTGATGACGGACACGTGGCCTTAGGCAACGAGTCAGGATTTCCTAAATTTTCCAAAATAAAATATTTAGGCGGTGACTCTGTATCTGGAAAAGCAGTCCATGTTTGGCACTTCTTTAAAAAAAATCTGTTTTCAAAAACGATTTGCCGGATTTGGACTCTTTGATGATTCATCGGTCTTGCATTGCACTCTGCGAGATTAGATACAAGACCGCGGCATTGAGTCCTGAACTGTAACGATTTGCCGAATTTGGACTCTTTGATGATTCATCGGTCTTGCATTGCACTCTGCGAGATTAGATACAGGACCGTGACATTGAGCCCTGAACTGTAGTGAGCCCAATGAACAAAACAGGGGGGATTTCCCTCTTGAGACGTTCGGGGACGTCTACAGTCTCTGGCGACTCTGCTGAGGAGTTTGGAGAATTTGACTCGAACTCATGATATCTGGTTTTGACTACACTTACGTGTTTCTTTGCATTGCATTTGCATTGGTGCGCCTAGGACACCGTGTTTGCCGTATGCTATTCTTGAACGGTTTGCCGGAGACTCGCTTTACGAAGCGTGCCATAAGGCTAACCGGTTGCGGGCTCTGTCACGACGGGAACACAAACCCTGGTTTTACCGGGGCACCCTTTTTGACCATTCGACCTAGTGCATATTCGGAATCCATAGTGACCATTCCAAACTAGGACAGGTTGCTTACCCGTTTATAGGTTGTTTGAAACCGTTGCGTGCGATTTGAAACCCTAGCTCCTGACAAAATAGGACAGAGAAACCTTACCCCAACATAGGGGTGTTTTTTTTGGCTCTCACTTGTTTGTTATGTGCTTTTAGAGTGCATCTCTATACGAATGCATGTATCAGTTTACAAGTTTGGGCATCAGGCCTGCGGGCGCCAGTTCAGTATTTTGGGTATCAGGCCTGCGGGCACCAGTTCAGTATTTTTAGAATCAGTTATCTGCGGGTATCAGATTCAGCTTCGGGGACAGTGATTTGGGAATAATGATCAGTCTTTGAGAACAGTGTATCAATTGCGTGTTAATTATACCCGACTATGTGTTGTGTTTATTTACGCTGTCATGCTGTGCGTTTGTCTGCTCGTTTATTTCCTTATTATTGCTTTATTTATCTTTTTGCTAGGACAGTTTAGCACAATTGCTTCAGACCAAGCAGATATTCCCCAAGCACTCTGGACAAGAGGTCGCCGACTCCATCGATCTGAGGATCTGGTCGACGGACAACCAGTGTATCATTCCCTATCCCCGGTCGAGAAGACGCAGTGTATCCGAGCAGAGGTTGCCAGAGTAGTGGATTACCCCATCAGTGGACAGTCGGACTGAGATCTCAATTGTTGCTATAGAGATAGACCTGCCAGTAGTTCAGACAGATCAGGGCAGTATGGTGGGACCGACAGGAGTTAAAGAAATGATGCGCCAGATACAGGAGACCATGAGAGCCATGCAGCAGAACGCAGTTCGCCGGGATGAGTTTGCCAAACAACAAGCCGAGATCATGGCCCAGCAGGCAGAGTTAATTGCCAGATTGCAACAACAAACCGGGGTATCTGCTTCACACCCAGCTCCTCCCCCACCAGGAGTTCCAGCACCCAGGGAGGCACCAAATGTCCAGGGAGATACGGACATCCCAATGGGGCCGGCTCTGCCCCGATTCTACCACAGTTATCCAAGGCACCTACGCCTGTCAATCAACCGGACTCTCCCTTTGAGTTCGAGGTAAACCATACAACATTGAAATTAAGCAAGCTCGAGAAGTTGTTCAAGAAATCCCAGGGGGTGAAGTCCATCCCAGACATCGAGGGCGGATATACTGATATGGCTGTGACGCGGCCAGATAGGTTCAAGATGCCACAAATCGACCGCTTTGACGGATCCGGGGATCCCATGGTCCATCTTCGGTTGTTCTCAGATATACTGCGACCGATGGGCCTCACCAGACCACAGAAGCTTTCACTATTCGGCCGGACCTTGTCAGGTGTTGCCGCTATCTGGTATGCAAAATTAGAAGATGATGTTAAGCAGAACTGGGACGAGATGGCCGAGGCTTTCATTGCACAGTACTCCTATAACACTCAAATCGAGATTACAAACCGTGATCTTGAGACAACAAGGCAGGAGCCTAAGGAGAGCTTTTCGGATTTTGTGGCCCGATGGAGGGCGAAGGCCTCAATGATGACCCTAAGGCCTATAGATAAAGATCAAATCCAGATGATTGTGCGCAATCTCCAGCCAAAACTGATGCAGAAAATGATTGTGCTCCCCTTCCCTACCTTTTCAGATTTGCACGAGATGGGGGTACAAATAGATGATGCTATGAAACAAGGTTTGATTGACCAAGATAGAGAGCAACCCCGAAGAACCTTCAACCGCAACAACAACACAGGCACCAGCAATGTCGCAAATGCTAGAGCTTCGGAGGTAAGCATGGTCACCACCATCCCCCCTCCAAGACCCATGGCAGCTACACCTTTCTCCGGCGCGTCCGGAAGCAACACACAAATCACCAAATTCCAACCTCGAGGCCAGAGAGCCTTCACCCCACTGTATATGCCCCTGTCCAAGGCTCTAGGGGTATTAATCAGGAAAGGGCACTTAAAGCCCCTGGAGCCGAGGCCATTGCCAAATCCACTCCTTCCCTCTCATAACCCAACAAAATACTACGCATATCACCAACAACATGGTCACGACACTGGCCAATGTTTTAGATTGCGTCATGAGATTCAAGATCTCGTTGACAAGCAGGTGATCGTGCCTCCAGAAAAACCCAATGTCACAACAAACCCTCTCCCATCGCACAACCAAGCTCCACCTCCCAAAAGAATCAACTTTATCCAGACTGGGGTCATGTCTTACGATCCCAGCATATATATTACCCCAACCCACCTACCCAAGCCGGAGGTGCTCCTTCCTGAATGCATTGACTTGTGCATGTTGGACATCTCCAGAGCCTAACTCGAACCATTGGTGGTGACTATAGAAGGCAGAACATAGGAGATTCCAGGGGAGAATGGGATTGTCGAGCCAGGATCTGAGGAATCTAGGAGTTTTGCTGAGGAAGTATACAGTCCGAGTGACTACATTCTATCAGTGGGCCAAGTTGGGCCGAACTTTGAATTGCCGGCGGGGGTAGAGCTTTGTATGATACAGGGGGATGAATCTGGTAAGAGGATAAATGACCTGGCAGCTGTGGAAGAGGACTTTGCTAACCTTCAATTTTTCAATGAACAAGAGCCAGAGGGCATGGTAGTCAACTGGTTAGATTTTGAGGAGTCAGTAGAGGTCACCAGGTGGCTTGATGACCAGCCAGACGTTGTCGACGAAGCTCAGTTGGAACGGGGCCCGGCAGGGGCAAGAATATCAGTTGTGGCCGGAAGGGCCGAAAATCAGAATGAATCGCCGGAGAGCACCAGTGCTAAGAATTTCGCTCAAGACTTGGGAATTCTGAATGCAGGAATTGTTGAACAGCCAGCTGTACTGACGCAGTTGGAACAAGAAAGGTTTGAGGATTCTGAGAGAATTAGGAAAGCTAAGGGCCCTGAGGGGACTGAAGTGCTGTGTGCATGAGGATAGAGAATGCTGCGAGCATGTGGACGGAGAGTACTGCGGGTGCAATTGTACCGGAGCCAGACAGGTGTCTGTTAGTTGCCGACGGAATGTGGTGGGAGGACGATGATTTATGTCTTGCCCACACAGATGAGGATTGGGGGAGCAATCAGCCAGATGATACCTGGTATATCGGCGAAGTCGATCATATGACCAAGAGCGGGCAGTATTTCAAGCCCCCGCACCTAGACCAGCCAGAGGCATATGGGAAAGATAAGGAGGCGGAGAAGCAGAAAGAGAAGCAACTCGAAGAAGAGGCTATATTGAAGCAATTGAAAAAGATACAGACAAACATCTCCATCTGGGGACTGCTTATGGCATCGCGAGTGCATTGACAAGCTGTCTTATCGACCATGGACAAGGCCAATCTCTCAATAGACACTACGCCCGAGCAGCTAGTGGGCTTAGTTTTTTCGGGAGGGGCTATCCCGATGTTGACTTTCTCCGACAAAGAATTGCCACCTGAGGGTGTGAATTATAACAAGCCACTCTACATTTTTGTGGAGTGCAGAAACAAATGGATACCAACGGTGCTTGTCGACACAAGGTCCGCCATCAATGTGTGCCTAGCAAGGACTGCATATGCAATCGGTTTAAAGACCGCAAATTTTGTGCCGACAGCCCAGGTGATTCGGGTATATGACAACACAAGCAGAGAAGTAATGGGGACAGTGAGAATTCAGACCAAGGTTGGGCCGGGATAGCATGAGGTAGACTTCCACGTCTTAGAAGTTCCTGCAACTTTCAATATGCTTTTGGGGCGGCCGTGGCTGCACCAGGTGAAGGCAGTTTCGTCTACCTTGCATCAGATGGTGAAATACCCCCATGGGAAGGGGGTAGCCATTGTTTTTGGGAATTCATCAATCCATCCACCACCGGAAGTATCTATGCCAGTTTTGGAAATTGAGCACGGTATGGAGGATGTGTTCTTATCCGGTTTTACCCTAGCTGAGGCCCGGGTCATGCAGAACATCTTAGCTGTTAATGAGGGGATGTATGTCAGTACTCAATCAGTATACCTCATGAACAAGCTTCAACACATCCCCAGGATGGGATTGGGAAAGAGCGGTCAGAAGCGCGTCGCAGCATTGGCCGAGGTGCCACACAACCCACATACCTTTGGCTTGGGTTATCTGCCCACCAAAGAGGATTGGATAAGGAAGGGTAAGGAGATGGCTGGGAGAGCCAGAGCGAAGAAGGCGGGGAAGCCTTTTGACTTAATGCACTGGCCCATTCAGGGTACCCTAAACGGACGCTTCGTCTAGGAGGGGGAGGACTTTCCGTTTTGTGGCTTCCCAGAGCCGTGGCTGAACGCGGAGAGGAAGCGTGTGCCAAGTTTTGAGATTTTCTTTGACCTACAGTTATCCGGGGATGACGTTGCCGAAGAGCAGACAGACCAATTAGCTGAGGTTGAGCAGAGCAAGAAAGTGGAGTCTGAGGACGTCGAAAGTGAAATGGGGGTAGCGCTGGCGTGTCTCCTTTCAGATCCTCCGATCGAACAGAAGTGCTTCGGAGATAACTTCTCGGTATGCGTGATCGGGAATGGAATGGCTGCAGGCCTACCAGCAAACATTTTGGATGCATCTATCGCACCGTCTCTCATTTGGCAGTATGAAGAGGGATTTTTGTCAAGCAGCACCGGGTCAGGTAGTGAGCCGGAATCTGATTCCTCCGAATCTGTTGAGTCGGAATCAGGTTCCATCTCGACTGAGTCTGAGTCCGGTATTCCTGGGGATGATAACCTGGATACCATAGTCTTGTCTAGGTCGTCTTTTTCTTTCTCTTTTGAGTCTGTTGTAACCAAAGAATCGGACGATTTGGATGTGCTTAATGAGAATGATGTGGCTGTGGTTTCTAAGTACTTTTCTGTGCCCTTGATTTATTGCATTAACTCACACTTTCAAAATTTTGATGAAAACGACGAGGAAGAAATTCCTTCGATTTTGCAACGCTTAATTGAACAAGAGCAGGAAAGATTTGTTAAACCTTTAATGGATGAAATCACTACTGTGAACATTGGTACTTAGGAGGGCCCGCGGCTGGTCCAGATCGGATCCACGTTGTCTTCGGAGGAACGCGAGCGCTTAGTCGCTTTATTAAAAGATTTCAAAGACGTTTTCGTGTGGTCCTACGAAGACATGCCTGGAATCGATCCTGAGATCGTACAGCACCAGATCCCTCTTGACCCCGAGGCCCGGCCCGTTAAACAAAAACTCCAAAGGATCCGCTCGGACTGGGCCCTCAAGATTAAGGAAGAAGTCACCAAGCAAATTGACGCAGGTTTTCTACTGGTATCCGAATACCTGACTTGGTTGGCCAATATTGTTCCAGTGCCGAAGAAAGATGGCCGGATCCGGGTATACATGGATTTCAGGGACTTGAACAGAGCCAGTCCGAAGGACGACTTTCTCTTGCCCCATATTGATGAGTTGGTGGACTTCACAGCGGGGCATGCTTTGTTTTCATTCATGGATGGCTTCTTAGGCTATAATCAGATAGTTATGGCACTTGAAGACCGGGAAAAGACTGTATTCACCACCCCGTGGGGGACCTACTGCTACAGAGTGATGCCATTTGGGCTAAAGAACGCTGGAGCTACATATCAACAGGCCGCGACCACAATATTGCACGACATGATCCACAAAGAGGTTGAGGTGTATGTGGATGACATGATTGTCAAGTCCAAAGAAAGAGACGGCCGCTACACTGCCTTGTAAAAGTTCTTTCAAAGGATTAGAGAATTTTGGTTGCGGCTGAATCCTCATAAGTGTACGTTCGGTGTTACAGCAGGGAAAATGCTGGGGTTTCTGATTACACAGAGAGGTATCGAAGTTGACCCTTCCAAAATCAAGGCCATCTTAGAAATGCCACCACGAAGGACTGAAAAGGAGGTGCGAGGCTTTCTGGGTAAAGTGCAATTCATAAGACGACTTATCTCAAAATTAACCTTGACTTGTGAACCACTTTTTGGTCTCCTGAAGAAAGGAAAGAAATTCTAGTGGGACGGCCGATGCCAAGCTGCTTTTGAACAGATCAAGGAATATTTACAAAACCCACCCGTGTTGTCACCGCCAGAGCCGGGGAGACCGTTGATATTGTACCTTTCAGTAACTGAGACCACAATGGGCTACATGCTCGCACAGGAATCAGAGGACAAAGTGGAGAGGGCCATCTACTATCTGAGCAAGAAGATGCTAGAGTATGAGACTCACTACACACCATTGGAGAAGGCTTGCTTAGCCTTGGTATGGGCTACCAGGAAGCTGCGGCACTACCTGTTAGCTCATTCTGTAATGTAGGTTTCGAGATTAGATCCCATCAAATATCTCTTCGAGAAACCGGCACTTACGGGTAGGCTAGCTTGTTGGTTGCTGTTGCTTTCCGAATTCAATCTAAAATATGTGACGCGCAAGTTAGTCAAGGGAAGAGCAGTAGCAGAGTTCTTAGCCGATCATCCAGTGGAAGAGGGTGAAGTAGTTGAGCACTTTATTCCCAGATGAGGCCATTTTGCATATCGACGTCGAGTTTTGGATGATGTATTTTGATGGAGTGTCCAACCAGTACGGGTATGGGATAGGAGTTTTGCTGATAGCACCCGACAATTCCCGTATCCCTCTAGCCTTCAAACTTCGGTTCAAAGTCTCGAATAACGAAGCAGAATATGAGGCATTCATTGCCGGTCTAGAAGCAGCCCTGGAACTAGGAGCAAAACGGTTGGACGTCATCGGGGACTCGAACCTTGTTGTATCTCAAGCGAAAGGAGATTGGAAAGTCAAAGAAGAAAAGATGATTATGTATCACCAGACCGTGGATTTGTTAATTCCTCGGTTTGAGAAGTTAAACTTCGCTCATCTGTTAAGAGAAAACAACAGGTTCGCAGATTCACTAGCAACTATATCTTCCATGATAGACATCCCGTTTGGAGTCCGGATGCGTCCAGTCATTATCGACCAGAAATTTGTGCTGGCTTACGAGTCAATTGCTGCTATAGATGAGGTTCAAGATGAGAACCCCTGGTATTACGATATTTGGAATTTCTTAGGGAAAGAGGCGTATCCACCAGGGGCAAATGCCAAGGATAAAAGGGCAATCAGAAGAATGGCTGTTCAGTTCATCATTTGTGGAGGTAAATTGTATAAGAGAGGTCATCTGGGAATGCATAAGCTGTGCGTTGAAGCTGAAGAATCCAAACGCCTGATGGAGGCCATCCATGGAGGGAAATGCGGTGCGCGTATGAACGGGGTAATGCTGGCACGGAAAATCCTCAAACAGGGTTACTATTGGTTCACCATGGAGGAGGATTGTATCGGCTTTGTTCGGCGATGCCACAAATGTCAGATCCATGCAAACCGCATGAACATCCCGCCGTCGAAGCTGTACAATATGACTTCGCCATGGCCATTTTCAGTTTGGGGAATCGATGTGATCGGGGCTGTTACCCCGAAGGGGTCTAATGGGCATGAGTTCATCCGGGTCGCGATAGATTATTTCATGAAGTGGGTTGAGGCCCAATCCTATGCGTTGTTGAAGGCGTCACATGTTGCAAAATTCAACAGAAACAACATCATCTGTCATTATGGGGTCCCAAACGAGGTCATTTCAGATAATGGTTCCCACTTCAAAAAGGAAGTAATTGATTTGTTAGAAAAATACAATGTGGCTTTTCATAAGTCGTCTACATACCGGCCGCAAACCAATGGAGCGGTCGAGGCGCCAACAAGAATATCAAACACATATTGCAGAAGATGGTGGAAACCTACCGGGATTGGCCAGCCAAGCTACCGTTTGCTCTGTGGGGGTACCGGACTTCAATTAGAGCTTCTACTGGGGCGACTCCGTATTCATTAGTTTATGGGATGAAGGCCGTTCTACCTATTGAAATTGAGGTTCCGTCTTTGCGAGTGCTGGTTGAGTGTCAGATAGCCGAAGTAGATTGGCAACAGAGCAGATTTGAAGAACTCATGCTTTTTGACGAGCGCAGACTTAAAGCACTGTACCATGTTCAAGGCTATCAGCGCAGAATTGCCAGGGCTTTTAACAAGAAAATTAAGTCCAGGAATCTAAAAGAAGGAGATTTGGTGCTCAAGGACAATCGAGCTCTCATCCACGACCCAAGGGGCAAGTTCAGACCCAATTGGACTGGTCCCTACATCATTAATTCTATTTGGTCAGGTGGAGCTGTGGTTCTGATGGACCTAGATGGCCTAGAGTTCTCCCAACCGATCAATATGGACAAGTTGAAGAAATATTACCCCTGAGAAGCTCACCAGGCCGAAAACCCAAAAGAGTGACCTAGGCAAAAGTTAGAGCGTGAAAAATTTGAAACTATAAAAATTGAGCTCGCAAGGTTGAAAACCCGCAAAGGGCGGCCTTGAAAAAAGTTAGAGCGTAAAAGGAGAGTGAAAATACTCGAGTGAACCCCAGCCTGAACTACGTAAGGCTTGATTCCCATCTTTGGGATACGTAGGCAACTTCATCCTGAAGTTCAGCCATAAACTTTTCCTTGATCAACTTTGTCTATTCGATCATCTCGGCCATCTTTGTCTATTCAGCATTCAAGAGTTCGGTTATGATCTCCGGTGCAGTGCTCTTCAGACTAGGGGCAACTTTTCATTGCTGCGCAGTGCTGCAATACTATTCAGACTAGGGGCAACTTTCCAGCTGCTGGGATCCGGGGTTGTGCATCTCAGTGACAGATTTCAGGCGTGTCCAGTTCTGATCCATATCGAAAATGGTTTTGAAAGGTTTTAATAAAAGTTGACTTTGTTCAAAATTAATTTTTTTACAACTTAGACCATTTTTGGACCAAAGCGGAAAATTTTCAATACCCACAACCTTCAATTTCATTGATTTCAATACAGAGTTCTCCTACTCTTTCATACAAATTGAAGTTGCTTTTTATTACAATCATAAAGAAAACTTGAAAGTACGAATAAAGTAATAAATCCGGGGCATAGCTAAGTCAGGTGTTCCTGCGCCCTCTCCCAGAGCTGGTCGAAGCCTCTAATACCAAAGTGGGCCCTTCCTGTGCCTCTTCATTGAGCCAATCAAAGCATTTATCAGACAAAGTGCAACTGAAAGTGGGAGCAGGGGCCAGGAGCTCTCTAGTCCTCCATGCTGTGGCATACCAGGCAAGCTGTGCGCCTCGAACCGGGAATGCAGCAGGATACTCTATCCCCTCTGGCGGGCAAGTCTGATCATGTCCGAATTGGCGCTGGAACCGGAATGGAAAATAGAAAACACAGTGTGTCATACCAATCAATTGAATCCCAGGTTGACGGGTCATGTTGTAACTCATCGCCGGCAGATTGAGCCAAGGGCAGCGCTAATCGATGTGGTTTGCAGACAAATTGCACATCCAGTTGTACCACCACCTCTCATCAAGGGCATCGACTAGGTGTTGTCGTAAAAAGTAACCATGAGCTGAGTATGCGGGGCAAGACTCCACAATCTGTAACTTGTCCATCAACCACACCTGGGGAGAGATTGAAAAATGAGAGAATAAAGAATAGAGAGATGTACGATGAGAGAAAAGTAAAAAAAGGGCTTTGCGAGAAAAACCGAGCCTGAGGGCCGAGTGATGTGAGCAATACATATGTGAGATTGGGTGGGAAACATTACCTGCAATAGTAGTGGGCTCCCCGCAAGCCTAGCCGTCTCCCGGCAATGAAAAGCGTCTAAGCCCATCAATGTCTCAGCCAATGTCATAGCAATGCAGCTCTTGCCCTCCTTCAAACCTTGGGCAACCTCGATCAACCGGACACTGGATCCTCCGGAACCTGAGGCAAGTAAGAAATGAGATAGCAAGCATAGGCAAAGCGCGTGTTGCCGATAGCCCTGCCAATGATGGTCGCCGCGGTCACTAGCATCAGAAAACCAGCAAACCAAGCTTAGGATGTCCAACTCCCCATCATGAATCAATGATCGAGCATCATGCAAAGTGAGGCCGCACATTTGTCCTAAGGCTTGAATGAGGCCGAATCGGAGTTGAGGCAAGATTTCCTCGTTGCGCTCGGACTCCATTAAAACTTGGAAATCCTCGAAAGTAGGACACATCTCTTGCCCGCTAAAGCTAAAGACGTGTGTTACCGGATTCCAAAACCTTGCCGTGGCATAGAGGAAAGGAAGATGCAGCGGAGTACGGCCTAGCATGAATAGTGCGTTCAAGCCGAAGCCCCAAAAGTTCAACTTTTCTGAGCCATCTAGAGAAGCAATCCAAGCTGTGAGATTTTGGGTGAGGAACGCCTCCATTTTGATGCAAAACTAAGATGAAACGAAAGACCCACAAGGCTGGAGCTTTTAAAGAGGATAAGGCACTGTTCGGGGGACACGTGTCAAAAATTTGGTGGCTGCCAAGCTAGGTGGTTGGCCGGCCACCTTTTCTGGTAGGCTGACCACCCCTCTCCCCTCCAATGCAAAAAGCCGGTCTGCCAGCTCCCTTAGGTGGTTGGCCATAGAAAGGAAGGTGGCTTTGGTCTTGTTCTAGCTTCTAGAAGAAAGTTCCTAGCATTTCCATGCATTGGGGGTGTTGAAGGTGCGAGTTTTCCTCTGTTTCGGATGTGTTCCGTCACCCAGATCGTCTGAAATGCATTTGTTTATCGAGTTGTTGTTAAATCCTGCTTATCGAGTTGTTATTTTGCTTATTGAGTTGTTGTTTTGTTTATCGAGTTGTTTAGTTTATCGAGTTATTAAGTTTTGTTGAGTTGATGAGTTGTGTATATCGAGTTGTTACTCTTTGTTTAATCAACATTGTTGTGTCTTGCTTATCGAGTTGTAAACTTACTAAGGTTCTGTTCTTTCTTAGTAAGTTAAGTTGCTTTGTTTGTTGCGTCGGTTCACTACTTGACTTGGCAATTTTCAAATGCACAATTCCATTCAATCTCATTTTGTGCAAAATGATGCGATGCGATGCAAGAACATAAAATGCAACACTTTTTGAACAAAAGCTGTTTCATTCCATCATGCTTCCTTTGTTACAACATTTTACAAAAAGGGTATAAGTTTTACAGAAAATAAAACTGCCTAATAATGTACAATGTGCTACAACTACTAGTAAAAAAGGCAAATAAAGCAGGAACATTTGTGCTCTTAAGCGCAAGAAAAAGAGGCCCTCTTCGTCCTCTTCTGCGGAACAGCCCCTGCGTCATCCCCGTCAGCACCACTATCTGAATCGGAGCTGCTGTCCTCGGAACCCTCCTCGGCATCACCTCCGCCCTCGGAACCGGACTCAGAGTCATCCTCTCTGCCAGCAGATGTCTCTGACTGAGGATGCGCGGACTCCTCCTCCTCGCTGGACTCCTCCTCTATGATATGTACTCTGCGCCCACCTCGTCTGTGAGACGACTCCCCTCTCCCAGCTCCTCGAGAAGGCCTAGATGGCCCAGCTCCTCGGGAAGGCCCAGATGGCCCAGCCTGTGGCCCGGTATATATCAGAGGCATCTGAAAAGAAAGAGTGTAATTTGAATGCATCAGCCAAAATATGTATATCAGATGCACAGATAAAAAAGCTACATGGAGTGGATGTATGCAAATATAGTACATGGATGTGGTGTGTGTCAGATGTGCTCTATGCATACAGTCGGTTAATCAATGCAGTGAAATGTTCAAGTTCAGCATGTTATCAGAAGTATGATAAATGCAAGAAAACTAAAGAGTACCGAGACACCCATGATGGACAGCTACGCCTCTCTTCGCAAGACCATGCCCTCGAGCAAGGCCACTAACCCAAGCAACCCCTCAGTATACTTCGTGGTAGGCTGTAGATGCAAGTGCAAGTCATCAGTGAATGAATGAATGTCCAAGCATCTGAGTGATAAATCAAAGCTGTAAAGCATACCGGTGGTGAGTCAGGTCTCTGATGTATGGGTGATCTGACATAGGAGGCTCTATCGGAATCGGGTAGGAAGTCCCGTATCGCCATCCCATCAACTCAGTCGGGATATCTGGCCATCTAGCGTGATGATAAGTCGGGGGAATCGGGGGGACCAGTCCAGCCCCACCTCTAGATGTACCAGCCCTACTGGTCAAAGGAATGTCTCTAGCTCGGGTGTGACTCGAGGATGGCATGCCAGTAGACCTCCTCGTGGGAGTACGGACACCTGCCAATGGAGGCATCAAGTATGTATGACGGTAGGTCGCGTACTCCCCGTCCTCCAAGTGTAGCAATACATCGGTGCCCAACCTAGCGTCAATGACACCCTGGAGAATGAGCCTATCAGCGGACCGCATATCGTCCAGGGGTGCTGAAGGGACACTCTGCTTAGGAAAGCCCATAGTTTGGCGAAGGAAGCATTCCCCCAAAAACCAAGCCCCACCAACCGGCCCCTCAGATAGGATCCTGTACCGAGAGGCGGCCCATCATCCGGCAAGCTGAAATCGGAGGTCCCCACCCAAAGGCACCCAGGGCTGCCATGTGATCTGCAGATAACCAATGCATAAGCCAATTAGAAATCGTAGATGTGCAAAATAAATCAAAGATGAAAACATGGAGGACTGAGAGTTCTGAATTACCTCTGTCGGCCGCACTGTGTTGAAAAACTACCGTAGGTAGGGGAGAGTCTCCTGGGCCTGCGGTCGGTACTGACCCTAAAAAACGAGCGAGTAGGGGGTCATGAGGGGCGCCTCCACCTCGAGCTCTGGGGCTAGCGTCGGGAAGTACGCAAAAACCCATAACTGTGGAAAATAGGGCAAAAGCCATCAGAATACAGAATGCTGAGTGCAGAATGTGAGTACAAAATGTAAAGTGTGCCGTGCGTGCAATGTACAGATAATGAAAAGCAGAAATGTAAATCAAGAGGGCAGAAGGTATCTCACAGGCTCTCCAGTAGCCGCCAACTATGTTCCCCCGTCCGCGGGAGGTCGCACTCATGTAACAATAGAGGGTAGCCAAGCCGGCGCCACCCCAGTCATACTGACTATCCTACGAGAGGTCTACCAGGGCACTTAGCAGATATAGCCCAACGGTGTTCCCCCTATCGGCGAACAGAGTGGTCTCGAAGAGGAACATCAAAAACCCTCAACTGTACTATGCTATCTCCTCGGGAGTCTCGGGCTCCCTCTGTTTGAAATATGAAGAAAACCAGGTGTACCGGACTCGGCCCGAGGATCGATCGACCGGTGGGCGAGCTCCCAATAGATAAATCCAGGCAGCCTCCACTCGCCCATGTTCTCATCATAAGGGATCGCCCAGCCTCCCACGTCGAGGCCTGTCAACACAACAAAGTCGAATGGGGTCATAGTCATGTCCCTGGCAGCTGAGAAATGAAAGGAATTGGTGGTGTCCCACCACCTCTCCACAAGGGCGCCCATCAACGTCCTGCTAGCGGGATAGCGAGATATCTAGGTACAGAAGGGCCCGAACCCTGCCTGATCAACCCAATCACGGATGGCCTCTGGGAGCTCTACATACCACTCCCTCGTAGCAATGGAGCCATATCCCCGTGTAACATGGGAGGACACCTGCATTCACAATGAACACATGTATTCAGTTTCAGAATGAAATGAATAAGCTGCGTGCAAATGAAATGTATGAGCTGTGTGCAAATCAAATCAAATACAATGCTGTGAACTGCGTGTTCAGTATGAGCTGTGCGTTCAGAATTGAAGTGTGTGCTGCGTGTTCACAAACAAATTTGGGATGTGTGTTCAGATTTCATAAATAGTGTGTGTTGCGTGTTCAGAAATTCAAAGTTTGGACTGCGTGTTCAACTCTCAACAAGTGTGTGCTGCGTGTTCACAATCAAATATGGGATGCGTGTTCAGAAATTCAAAGTTTGGGCTGCGTGTTCAACTTTCAACAAATATGGGCTGCGTGTTCAGAAATTCAAAGTTTGGGCTGCGTGTTCAACTCTCAACAAATGTGTGCTGCGTGTTCACAAACAAATTTGGGCTATGTGTTCAAAACAAAAGTGTGTTGCGTGTTCACAAACAAATTTGGACTGTGTGTTCAGATTTCAAAAATAGTGTGTGCTGCGTGTTCACCATCAAAAATGAGCTGCGTGTTCAGAAATTCAAAGTTTGGGCTGCGTGTTCAACTTTCAACAAATGTGTGCTGCGTGTTCACAAACAAAGTTTGGGCTGAGTGTTCAACTTTCAACAAATATGGGCTGTATGTTCAGAAATTCAAAGTTTGGGCTGAGTGTTTAACTTTCAACAAATATGGGCTGCGTGTTCAGAAATTCAAAGTTTGGGCTGCGTGTTCAACTCTCAACAAGTGTGTGCTGCGTGTTCACAATCAAGATATGGACTGCGTGTTCAGAAATTCAAAGGTTGGGCTGTGTGTTCAACTTTCAACAAATGTGTGCTGCGTGTTCACAATCAAATATGGGCTGTGTGTTCAGAATTGAAATGTGTGCTACGTGTTCACAAACAAATATGAGATGTGTGTTTAGATTTCAGAGATAGTGTGTGCTGCGTGCTCACCATCAAATATGAGTTGCGTGTTCAGAAATTCAAGTGATTGAGCTGTATGTTCAAGATGCAAACAGAGTACTGTGTTATAGACTAAGCATTCAGAACAAGCTGTGTGCTAGAATGAGCAGAAGTATGGCATGCGAATGTGTTCAGAGCGAGCAAATAAGCATGCGTAGCATAAAATGCACGGAAAATGCAGAATTAAAGCAGGAAATGTAAAAAAGTGAAGTACATACCTCTCGTGCCTGATAAGAGAGATGGGACTCTGGCTCCCGCAATAGCAGGTCCACAGGTGCTCGAGCATCAAAGTTGGTAAAATGATAAAAAACCGCCCGAGGGAGGATGTGTGTCGGAGGGTCATACCTCTCAGGAATGAATGGCCGAACACTCGGAGGTAAAGACATGATGTCAGGCTCACCTCCGGCACCTGGAGAACCTCCGTCATGGGGAAAATGACCGGCCATCTCAAGAAATCTGCAAAAAGGAGCAAAAATGAGCAAAACGAGCCAAAATTGGAAAAAGTCAACAAAAGTCAACTCTTGGGAAATGAAAAAGTCAACAAAAGTCAACTCTCGAGAAAATCTTTCAAATGTTGAGACAAACTTACCTTAAGTGGTGAAAAAGAGAAAAGAAGCTCCGAAATCAAAATTTAATCGGTTTAAAGTGAAGAGAACTGAAAGTTTTCGCAAAACAACTTTGCGTTGGGTGTTGGAAAACGCGTATAGAGCGCAGATCTGAGAGGGAAAATGCTCTAGGAAGGGAGATGGACTGATTTCGGACTTAGATTTGTGAGCAAAAAGTGTTTGGCTTTGTATATTTAAAGAAATGAGTGTGAAAGGACAAAATTGCCCCGAATTTGGGCTAGGTGGTCGGCTGGCCACCTTTTCTGGTAGGCCGACCACCCCCTGCACTCAAACCTGGTCGGTGGCCTCCAGTGAACTCCAAACCTGGTCGGTGGTGTTCCCAAGATGGTCTCCAAGTTGGTAGTGATCGGAGTCCCCAGCACCCGAGAAAGTACAAGAAAAGTGCACTTTTCGTCGCGAAATCCCTCTGCGGGAACTTCAACTCCAACTTTCGATGCGTGTTTCATCGTCACTCGTCAAGAGCAAAATGTATCCTTTTTGACCACGTTGTGACCCTTTCGGGAGGTAAACCGAAGGTCGCGATTGAGTCGCACTCATCAAAACTTGTATTTCTTTGCTCGTTGTTTCGTGTCAAATATGCATTAGAGTTTGCACTTATCCTGCATTGTTATGCACGTCACTTGCATTCTCATGCATACCACTTGCATTGTTGTGCACGTTTCATGGGTATTGTCATACCCTCACGCTTAACTTGCGTTGACACGCGCGTGTCTCTCGCATTGCGATGCACTTTCCCATCGGCACCCTGTTTGTCTACATTCGATATAGCATTGAACATGTGTTGCTAACTATGTTGTGCTTGTTAAGTTTCTCTCTTTTGCAGGCACGATATTGTATGTACGGTTCATTTGAAGCTGGTGCAACTAGACGAATCGCGCAGGTATTGTATCTTCTCCGTGTGAGATGTGGCAAGAATTGAATAATTCTCCGCATTTTTAAACCGCATGAAATGTAATTGTTGCTTTGTATTCTTGCTTAAAACTGTTGCGTGTGTGCTTCATTACAGCTTGCTACTTTGCACGATCATGAGTAACGTCCGGCTTTGTGCATATCATTTTGCATCTTGCTCCCTGCCTGCGGGCATGCCTGCGGGCACATCTTTGTTATCTTTCCTGTTTGTCTAAGTCTTCGGCCTTGTCAAAAATGGGTCGTCTCTGGGCTTTGACATTCACTCCCGTCAATTACGACTTTCGAGTTCTGTCAAAGAGCGGCAACTGTAGACACCTCATTTTTGACTGACCTTAAGACTCAGACGTCACCAATTGAGCGCTCGGTGATGTTGCATATTGTGCTTGTTCTGAGGTTGCGGAGTCTAGGCTGCGAGCCTTGCCTCCGGACTTCGGGGCTCTTTTGTGCTTTGCCTTGGTTTGCGAACTAGGTCTTGTTTTCTCTCTTTTCTCTTTCCAAAGGGAGGGAGAGGTCTCGTAGACCATCTCTCAGTGGCCGTTGGCTACGTTTCGTGGTCGTAGGCCATTTTTCCCATTTGGAGCCCAGTTTTCGGTTTTCGGAGCCGTCGGCCGTGTGCCTCGATTCGGGACCGCTTAACTGCCTCCGTTTGCTCCGGTTTTTGGCACACACCTTGTTTCCTCCCTTTAGAGGGACACTGTGGCCTGGGAGACCACCTTCGTGGTCATACGCCACTTCCGGTGCCTAACAGCTTGTTTTCGGGGCCCCGGACTGCGCGTTTTGGCCCCCGAACCTTCGTTTTGCATCCGTCTTGGTCCATTTTTGGTAGGGACCCTATTTTCATTGCTAGGGAGGTGGTAGTATGGTGGGAGGCCACCTTTTCCCCTTGGAAACCAGCTTTCTCTTTTTCTCTCTCCTCCAGCCGGTTTTTCTGACAGAAAGCTGGTTTTTCTCACTTTTGAGCCACAATTTTTGGTTTTTGATACCACCATTATGTGGTGCTCATCTGGGAGGCCACCAATGTGGATAGGCCGACCAGTAATTCTTCTTGACCCTTTTGAACCTTGCTAAAAAGCTGATTTTTCTCTCTCTTGGGTCACATTTTCTGGTTTTCCTCCATACAGCTGTGTTGCACTCATCTGGGAGGCCACCTTTCTGGGGTGGCCGGGCAGCATTTCTCCTTGAACCTTTTGACCCCTGGTTGGCCGACCAGGGGGAGTGGCCGGCCGACCACTTGAACTGGTTGGCCTACTTCTTGCTTTTTGCTCTCTCTGAATGCATCACAGTTGTGCCAGCTGGGAGGCATTTGGACCATCCTCCATACACGTGTATGGAGGATATTTGAAGCTTCCAAGAGAAGCTTTAGAGCCTCTCCTCTATAAAGGAGAGGCTTGTTTTCATTTGTAAGGGTTCAACAATTTTGAAGGCTTATACACCTCTCTCTCCCTATATCTTTACACTTGAGCTCCAAAAACCCTAATAGTCTTGGCCATTTGCATACCAACCCTAGTACAACACCTCCACCATCCATCCAAGCATCTTGGAGCTGATTTGCAGAGGTTAAAGAAATCCCATCTTGGTCCAGAAGTTGCTGTAAATCTGCTCTTCAAAGGTGAGTCTCTATTTCCTATTTTCTTGCATTATTTTGCTCCATTGATTTGCCTTATTTTTAAGCATTTCTGGACTTTTTCATAAACTGAAAAGTGCCTTATTTTGAGCTCCTCTTGAAGTTTGATTAAGGAAACTTTTCTGTTTGAGGCCATCTACCTCCTTGTATGGTCTATCCCTCTTTGTAGGCTTATTTTGCATCATATCTTAGTCCTACTTGTGAGCATTTTTGAGATTTGTCATGAACTAAAAAGAGTTTTTTTTTGAGCTTATAAACATGTTTTATTAAGGTCATTTTCCTGTTTGGAGTCATCTACCCCCTTTCATGCTTTATTTCCTCATATTTTGAGCTATGCATGTGAGCATTTGCATTGGCCTTGGTTTGGCCTTTTAGCCACTGAAATCCAGCGGATTTTAAGTGGCTTAGATGTTTCTTTGAACTTCAAAATAATAGAGGCGTGACCCTCTCACCCCTCATTCTCTTTATTAGCTTTATTGGCCTTCCAAAGGACCCCCATTTTGAATGCTTTGAAGTCTTGTTTCAAGCCCTATTATGTGAGTTTTGAGGTTTGCCTTAGCTCTGTCCTGAGCCCTTTTGGCCATATTTTATGTCTATCATGTATGTGTGGAGCAATCCTCCTTAAGGCCTTTCAAGGGGACCTTTCATTGCATACTTCCTTGAGCCATTTCAGGCCCTTTTTGGTGAGTTTTAGGGCTGTCATAATTGAGTTCCAGAGCTGGTTTTGCTATGCTAAGTGTCCTTGATGCATGTGTTGAGTAACCCCTTGCATGTCCCCCCAAAGGAGCTCATCATTTTTGCATGCATTGGATGCATTTCAGTAGTTATTTGGGCATATTTTAGCATATCATGTTCCTATTTTTGGCTGGTTTGGTGACCTCTCTTATGCTTCATGTACATGCCATGTAAACCATGCTTACTAGCCTAGTTTTGCGTGTTGTTTTAGCCCCTCATGTTAGCACTTTTTGGCCAGGCTTTGAACTAATATTGCGCATATTTTGGGACTTCCTTGGCTCTGTTTTTATACTTCGTGATCAAATAATGCTTGCTTTGTATGATTATAGTTCAATGCATTTGCCTAGTTTTGAGTTTCGGGTCCTCTTTCATGCATTGGCTGCCATATTTCCATGATTCGGGACCATTGCGCATCATATTTCAGTGCTGGAAATTGCATGTTTGTATGCCATCTTTCATCCCTTGCCATGCTTTGGTAGAGTGGCATTTGATGCCTTAGGTTCGGTCCTTGGTATTTGTGCATGTGTGCACGCATTTCAGTTGTTTCATTTTCATCTAAAGGTCACTGATGTGAGTGTGGCTGAGGTCCACTCGTGTTGGTGTAAGTCCATCGTGCATTGTGTATGCTGAGTTGCATGTTAGAGCATTGTGTATGCCATGTTACATTGAGCATTGTGTATGCCATTTCATAGCATTGCGTATGCTAGGTTGTATGTTAGTCGCATTGTGTATGCCATCTCATTTGCATTGTGTTTGGGATAGGAGTTAGCCCAAGCACGGGAAACGAGGGACGTTTCGTACTCCAAGTGACGGAACGTGTCTCAATTCCCGGTCGCCGACACTTCAGATTACCCATGATAGAGTTTAGGTCTTGTTGTGTTTATATGTGCATTCATTTCACATTGAGTCGTGCAATTCGACTCCTCGGCTATCATGCATCGAGATGCGTGATTGGTGGCACGAGGATCGAGGACTACACTCCCTGAAGAGTAGTCATGCATATATATGTGAAAATACTTTGCTGTGCTCCTTTTTTGCTCTCTGTTGCAGCAAATCGGAAATCAATAGCTTTCTAAAGCCTTGCACAGCATTCCGACATTAATTGCAAACAGAGGCGAATCGGGGCATCGCAATGGATTTCCGCGCAATGCAACTCGAGCATGCATCTTTCATCATTCGGAAAAAAGCTGAGGCGGTCCATGGATTTGCATGCTAATTTACTTGCTTTCCTAGTTAAATTGTTAATTAATTAGGGTTTTGTACTTATTTGGACTGTATTATTTATTCGGACCCTCCGAGGGAGGGCACAATTGTAATAAGTGTGCGTGCGTGTGATGTATGTCTTCCAACCCCACGTCTTTCTCTCTTTTATTTACCAGCTTATGATGGTTAGATTAGGGCATGTTTCAATTAGCATACTTATGCTTGCATGTTTGCATCATTCATCTGTCTTGCATGCACCGGGCTCGGCACATCATACTAACTGCATTTGTATTTCAATTCCAAATTGAATACGTGTTAGTTGTAGCATCATCACATGCCATCTTTAGAATAGCCGAGCCTATTGTAATTGCATTCCTGCATGTGTTACATTAGGCATTTTTGTATAGTTAGGATCGTGCATGGATTTCTAACATAGCTTTTGTTTTGGCTTGGAGTACTCGGTAAGTGTTTATGCTTTGGCATCCTTGCATGTGTGTGAGTGACTGCCATGATAGCATGTTTACCATGAGGCTACGTGCTTACGTGGTATACCTGCCTGAATGCCTGTGGGTGAAGGTTGGGTTATTTGGATTGGAACAATTCATCAATTGTGAGTTTTAAGCCCACTTGAGAGTGGCAAATCATCATGTTTTCTAAGCCCACCCGAGGGTGGCAAAATATGCATTTTAAGCCTACTTGCGAGTAGCAAACCATTTTCAAAATAAACATGAGATGTGTTGTTCCAATTCAGGCGATCCAGTTTATATTTGTATGCTGTGCGCATCACATAGTAAATCTAGGCTAATAACCGGAATAAGAGCACATAACGTTTTCAAAACTAGATATCATGGTTAGTAGAGGCCGATCTTTGATCGGGCGAGCGGGGGTGCTCACGAAGTGACCTTCCGCAATCGTACCCAAGTTCCCGAGCCGAGGCAACTTTGGTGATGACGGACACATGGCCTTAGGCAACGAGTCAGGGTTTCCTAAATTTTTCAAAATAAAATATTTAGGTGGCGACTCTGTATCTGGCAAAGCAGTCCATGTTTGGCAACTTTTTCAAAAAAAAATCTGTTTTCAAAAACGATTTGCGGATTTGGACTCTTTGATGATTCATCGGTCTTGCTTTGCACTCTGCGAGATTAGATACAGGACTGTGACATTGAGTCCTGAACTGTAATGAGCCCAATGAACAAAACGGCGGGGATTTCTATAGCGATCCCGGTTTTACCCTTGTTGTACAGTGATCCGGACATGTGTCCGTGGGTGATAGAAATTGACTATTATCTTGTTTACATCTATTACTACTTTGTATATTGAGTTATAGGATGTGTTGGGGAGGTTTGTTACAGGTTGGTTGTGTTTGGGAGCCTAGTGCTGCTGCCCAGATTTTTGGACCTTCGCTCGAGCGAAGAGTTGGTCGCTCGAGCGAGAGTTGAGTTCGTGTCTGGTGGATCGAGCCAGAGTGGCTTCGCTCGAGCGAGCGATTGCGTCTGGTTCTGGACCTGAGAGCTGCATTTCTTGGCTCGAGCGAGTTTTCTTCGCTCGAGCGGTCTGGTTTGTTCTTCGCTCGAGCGAGAAGTCTGTCGCTCGAGCGTGCTTCTGGTTGCAGACCTGAGGGTTTGAGTTGTTGGCTCGAGCGAGCATTCTTTCGCTCGAGCGCACTTCTGAGTTTCGGCTCGAGCGAGAACTTCTTGGCTCGAGCGAGAGTTTTATGTGTCTGGTCGCTCGAGCGACAAAGTCTTCGCTTTGTCGCTCGAGCGAGCGTGTTTTATATCAGCGGACAGTAGCGTTTTTGAACATCAGTTTTTCACTTTCTTTTTCTTTCAAACCCTAGATCCGAGACTCTCTCTCTCTAAACTTACACTCTCTCTAAGATTTGATCTCCCTAGAGTGTGAATCTAGCCTAGGGTCTTTGTTAAAAAGATAGAGGGCGTTGAGAGCTTCGACTTAATCTGAAAAAGTTTGGATTTGGAGCACGTTGATCTTCGAGTCTTCATCTCCTTTTTGGCTCAAACTTCGAGGTAGGGATATCCTACTCCTCTCTATGGATTTTGTCTTTAAATTTTAGTATTTTGAGATGTTGGGGTTGGTTTGGTAATTTTGTGAAAGTTCGGGGCTTTTGTGTAATTTTACAAAAGTTGGGGTTTTATTTATAATAAACCTAGATGCATGTTCGGCATAGAGAAATAGAATAAATGTTGAATCATTGATGAAAATGGGACCTAAGGGTTGAAATGTTAATTATGGAAAATGACCTAATTACATTGTTTGATTAATTGGGATAATTAATTGTGAGAAATGAGGAAATGAAATGGAATTGTTGAGAGTGGGAATGTATGGGGTTAAAGGGTGTAGTTGAATTATTTGTCACTCACCGGAATGAAATGTTGATTGAATATCCATTGTGCATTTATTTTCTATTTAGAGATAACTGCTTTGGGCTATCGGTGGAGGATAGTCGTGATTGTTGTAGACAATGCATGATGATTAGGCAAACGGAAACTAATCAATGGAATGTGTCATGGAATTTGACGGTTGATAGAATATATTAACTGTATGTATTGAGTGATTGTATATAGAACCAATGTGTTTGTATACGTTATGTGTAGAGGAGGAGATGGGGGATGTACTCCGCGGTTTAGGGGAAGATGGGGGATGTACCTCTAAACCGGATAGTATTGGGAGAAGATAGGGGATGAACTCCGTAGATACAGCTCATATGCTTGTCTAGAGAAGTGAAGATAGAGCTTATATGCTTATCTTTGTGAAGTGTGGATACAGCTTATATGCTTATCTGTGAATGTGGGATATTGTTGTTATACATATCTGTTGAGAATGTGGATATAGCTTATATGCTTATCCGTGAATGTGGGATATAGTTTTTATATATATCTGTTGAGGTGATGATAGAGCTAACATGCTTATCTGTTGAAAAAGGGAAAAATGAAAAGTAACTTGGACTCATAAGTCGGATGACATAAATATGTGATTTATGTGAATGTATCAGTGTTGGCCATCTATCAATTGCTAATCTTTTAGTCATTGTTCATGGTTGGTTTAGTGTATTTCTACTGGGCTGTGGCTCACCCTATATAGGAATATCATTTTCAGGTACAGGTAGCATGCAACCTCCAAGGACATAGCTTGGGAGGCTAGAGGCGGACATACTTTTGTCATTTTGTCCTTTTGTTGTATTACATGTAAATTCAAGCCAAGGGCTTAACGTGTAAATGAGTTAGCACTCTTTTGTTGTAACCAAGTGTTAACTTGGAAAGCTGTAAGCCCATAGGGCATTTGCTTTTGTTGTTAACATGTAATACTTTTGTAATGAAACTCTGATGAATAGAAGAATGTGGTTATTTCTTAGGTCAATGAATGTCTCATTTGATGGGTTTAATGTTATTATTTTGAGGGCGTTACAACTTGGTATCAGAGCATACCGGGTTCGAATACTTTGGGTACGTGGGAAGTGATTAGTATCACAATGGGTTTGTCTCGCTTGATAGAGACTTAGATGTAGTGTCATATGTTATGTGCTTAATTGATAACATGCTTATGTGATTATGTGGGTATGGAATGTAGTTTCTAGGATGTTGATTGGATCCTTGGGTTTCTGGGAGTCTTGTTGGAAAAGCACTTGATCAATGCTATTTCTAACCGGAACTCTAGTAACGCCTCGGGACTATCATTATCTGGAAATGAAATTCGTAAGTGCTTATGTGTTTATGTGCTTACGTGGAGTGAATTACAGTTGTCCATGCATTAGGACGTGAGTGTTTAGTTTTGGCACATTTGTGAATGTGCTAATGTTCTGTATTACCTTTATTAGGATGTCAGGACGAGGAAGAGGTGCTAGGCGTGGTAGACCTGCGAGGCAGGAAGTACCGTTACTGGGTGAGATTTCGGCAGTGCAGGAGGGAGTTGGCCAGGCCAATGTGGCCGAGCCAGCAGGTCAGCAGGCTATGGGTGCCTTAGCCAGAGAGATAGCAGGAGCTTTGGGTATTCTTAGAGCTGGGAATCAGGCAGCTGAGGCAGGGCCTTCTTTCTTGAAGAGGGAGTTTTTTCGGTCTAATCCGGATGAGTTTATCGGGGATCCGAAGGAGCCACTGAAGGCTGATGAGTGGCTAGAGCAAATGAGTAAGACGTTCGAGATGCTTGGCATCGAGGACGGAGCACTGAAAGTGACCTTGGCATCCTTCCAACTGAAGGGAGATGCGGGTCAATGGTGGAAGTACGAGAAGGCTCGTGTTGGTGGTACTTGGGAGGCATTTGTGAATGCTTTTCAGGAGAGATTTTTGTCTGCAGCAACTAGGGAGAAGCTGAGGGACCAGTTTAGCCGGCTTAAACAGCAAGGCTTGTCAGTGGCCGAGTTTGAGGCTACTTTTACCAGTCTGTCCAGGTTTGCACCGGAACTAGTGGCGTCTGAGGAACGCCGTTGCTATGAGTTTGAGCGGAAGTTGAGGCGGGGCCTCAAGTTGAGAGTTGGTGGGTCTTATATCCGAGAGTATAGACACCTGGTAGATGCTGCTGCTCATATGGAAATTATGATGCAGGAAGAGGAGGAAGAACAGAGGGGCTCCAAGAGGAGCCAGGATGGTCAGAGTGATGGTAGGAGGCAGAGGGGTTATAACCCTCAGCAGCCTCAGGGTGTAGTTTCTAGATCGACCTTTCCAGTGCCGAGTGCAGGCTCGGGGAGAGGCAATCAGGGGGAGTTTGCTTGTTACAAGTGTGGCCAGCTGGGTCACAAGGTTTCAGTTTGCCCGCAGAAGGGTGGGGGTCAGAGAGCTGCTTCTTCTTCAGCTAGACCGCAGAGTCAGAGTTTGGGCAGGGGGCAGCCCTTGTCTTGTTATCAGTGTGGACAGCCTGGCCACTTGAAGAGGTTTTGCCCGCAGTTGAGTGCCACTTCGGGAGCGTCTGGTTCTAGGCAGACGCAGGATTTTCAGCCAGCTCAGTCTGTGCAGGCCTCGAGGGCCAATCCGGGAGCTTCATCATCCCAGTCTGTGCAGCAGTCTTTTGCTCCGAGAGGTGAGCAGGTAGGCCAGGGGCCTACGGGGCGCGTGTATGCTGTTACCGCGCAGGATTTAGTACCGGCTCCATCGGTAGTGAGAGGTACTTTTCTGTTTTGCAACTCGGTTGCTAGTGTGTTGATTGACACGGGTGCATCTCATTCTTTTGTATTTGCTGCATTTGCATCTGTTTTAGAATTGGAGTTGGCACAGTTAGCATCTCCTATTTGTGTGGTATCGCCTTTGGGTGGTGAGTTGATCTTGAAACAAGGTGTTAGAGGTTGTGATATAGAGGTCGCCGACTATAGGCTTCCTTTTCCGTTCGTTGTCATGCCCATGAAGGGCTTTGATGTTATTTTGGGTATGGACTGGCTATCGTCATACCGGGCTGTTATCGATTGCTACCGCCAGAGGGTCACGTTATGTACCTTGAGCGGGGAGTGGTTCCATTTCTTGGGAGACCGGGTTGGTTGTGTGTTGCCACTGGGGTATGATTCGCGAGGGCGAAGTGAGCTTAGTAGTCTACTTGCCAGCTTTGAGAGTGGTGAGAGTGGTGAGACCCAGCTTGTGTTGCCGAGGGTGGTTTGTGAGTATTCGGATGTCTTTCCCGAAGACCTTGTTAATTTGCCACCTCACCGAGAGATAGAGTTCTCTATTGATTTAGTGCCTGGCACGACGCCGATTTCTATGGCACCTTACCGTTTTGCTCCAGCAGAGTTGGTTGAGTTGAAAGTTCAGCTCCAGGAATTGCTAGATAAGGGCTTTGTTCGCCCTAGTGTTTCGCCGTGGGGAGCACCGGCCCTCTTTGCTAAAAAGAAAGATGGTGCCTTGAGATTGTGTATTGACTACCGGAAGTTGAATCGGGCTACGGTTAAGAATAAGTATCCTATGCCCCATATAGATGACCTGTTTGACCAGTTGAAGGGTTCCCGTTGTTTCTCTAAGATAGACTTGAGATCGGGTTACCACCAGTTGAGGGTCAGGGAGGAGGATGTTCCTAAGACGGCATTCCGTACGCGGTATGGCCATTACGAGTTTCTGGTGATGCCATTCGGGCTTACCAATGCACCGGCAGTCTTTATGGACTTGATGAACCGGATCTTTCGGGAATTCTTGGATCGGTTTGTAGTCGTTTTTGTGGACGACATCCTTATCTATTCGCCTTCTGAGGAGGAGCACGAGGCACACTTGAGAGTGGTGCTTGAGTTACTTAGAGCCCATAGGCTGTATGCCAAGTTTGGGAAGTGTGAGTTCTGGCTGAGGGAAGTCAAATTCTTAGGCCACGTGGTATCCGGGGAAGGGGTGTCTGTTGATACATCCAAGGTTGAGGCAGTGCAAGATTGGGCACAGCCTAAGAGTGTGTTTGAGATCCGCAGTTTTCTGGGATTAGCTGGGTATTACCGTCGGTTTGTGAAAGATTTCTCCAGGTTAGCGTCACCGTTGACTAGACTGACTCGGAAGGGAGTCAAGTTTGTGTGGAATGAGACTTGTGAAAAGTCGTTCCAAGAGCTGAAAGTTAGATTGACCACCGCTCCGGTGTTGATTATTCCGGAGAGAGGGTTGGGTTATGCGGTTTATTGTGATGCCTCACGAGAGGGTTTGGGTTGTGTGTTGATGCAAGAGGGGAAAGTGGTAGCTTATGGCTCACGTCAGTTGAAAATACACGAGAAGAATTACCCCACACACGACCTAGAGTTAGCAGCAGTGATCTTTGCCTTGAAGATTTGGAGGCACTACCTTTATGGTGAGAGGTTCGAGGTATTCTCGGATCACAAGAGTTTGAAGTATCTGTTTACACAGAGAGACTTGAATTTGAGGCAGAGGAGATGGATGGAGTTCATTGAGGACTATGATTTTGAGTTACACTATCACCCGGGAAAGCCAATGTTGTGGCCGATGCCCTTAGTAGGAAGTCCATTAGTGATGTAGCTTGTATAGCCATCCGGGAATGGGAGATGTTGGGAGCACTTGGCGAGTTTGATTTGCTACTGGGCGAATCTGTTGAGGCTGCGGCCTTGTTTTCTGTTGTTGCGCAGCCTACACTTGTGATGAGAGTGTTAGAGGCACAGAGAGGTGACCTTGAGGTAGAATCCCTCCAAGAGAAGATCTCCAGTGGGAAGGTTGAGAAGGGTTTGACGGTGTATCCCGACTTGAGTGTGAGGTACCGAGACCGTTTGTTTGTGCCGAAGTCTTGCCGAGAGGGAGTACTCCGAGAGTTTCACCATTCGCGCCTTGCGGTGCATCCGGGAGGTACTAAGATGTATCAGGATTTGGGTCGCCAGTTTTGGTGGCGGGGTATGAAGAGAGATGTGGCTGTTTTTGTATCGAAGTGCCTTACTTGCCAGCAAGTGAAGGCCGAGCATCAGAGGCCAGCGGGTTTGTTACAACCCTTGCCTATTGCCGAGTGGAAGTGGGAGCATGTCACTATGGACTTCGTTGTAGGTCTTCCGAGGACTCAGCGGGGTAGTGATGCTATTTGGGTGGTTGTAGACCGGTTGACTAAGTCGGCGCACTTTATTCCTATGCGCGTGAGAGATTCGGTGGATCATCTTGCCGACTTGTATATTCGGGACATAGTGAGATTGCACGGGGTCCCAGTGACGATCGTCTCGGATAGAGATCCTCGTTTTACTGCTAGGTTGTGGCAGAGTCTGCAGAGTGCCTTGGGCACTAAGTTGACCTTTAGTACGGCTTATCATCCTCAGACTGACGGGCAGTCCGAGCGTACTATTCAGATCCTTGAGGATATGCTTCGAGGTTGTGTCCTTGACTTTAGCGGGACGTGGGAGAGGCACTTGCCATTGGTAGAGTTTGCCTATAACAACAGTTTTCAGTCTAGCATCGGTATGGCACCGTTTGAGGCCTTGTATGGCCGACCGTGTAGGTCTCCAGTTTGTTGGGCCGAGGTGGGTGATGCACCTTTGTTGGGTCCGGAGTTGGTTAGGGAGACGACGGAGAAGGTTGAACTTATCCGTAGGAGGCTTGTTACAGCCCAGAGTCGTCAGAAATCTTATGCTGACCGTAAAAGGAGGCCTTTGGCGTTTGAGGTAGGTGATCATGTCTTTCTGAAGATATCACCTAGGCGAGGCTTGATGAGATTTGGGAAGAGTGGGAAGTTATCCCCTCGGTTTATTGGTCCTTTTGAGATCCTTGAGAGGATTGGCGAGGTTGCTTATCGGTTAGCCTTACCGCCGCAGTTGTCCGGAGTGCATGACGTGTTTCATGTGAGTATGCTTCGGAAGTATGAGCCAGATCCATCACATGTGTTGGATTGGACCGATTTAGAGGTAGGTGAGGATGCCTCGTATGAGGAGAGACCGGTTCGGGTCTTGGATAGGCGGGATCAGGTCCTGCGTGGCAAGACCATTCCTTTGGTGAAAGTCTTGTGGAAACATCACGGAGTGGAGGAAGCCACTTGGGAACGTGAGTTGGAAGTCCGTGAGAAATATCCGGACTTGTTTGTTGATATGTAATCTTGTAATTAAATTTTGAACTATTGTTGAACTTAAGAGCTTTTATATATGTCTTAAGTTGTGAAACATTGAAAATGTTTTGGTTTATTGAAAGTATGTTTTGGAACTTGCCTCATATGGAAGTTGAATGTAACACTATATATGTTGAATATATGGTTGAAATTGGAAAGATAATGCGTAATGTTGATGCATGTTGAAAGTACATATGTTGTTTACATATTGTGAAATGCCTCTTGTTAGAGGGATGGGATGACCGGTAATGGGTCGAATTGTTGAATGTTAAAATGTAACATTGTCTAAAATGGAGGAAAACCTGTTTTTGAAAACTTGTGCTTAATTTCGGGGACGAAATTCTTTAAGGGGGGGAGGTTATAGCGATCCCGGTTTTACCCTTGTTGTACAGTGATCCGGACATGTGTCCGTGGGTGATAGAAATTGACTATTATCTTGTTTACATCTATTACTACTTTGTATATTGAGTTATAGGATGTGTTGGGAAGGTTTGTTACAGGTTGGTTGTGTTTGGGAGCCTAGTGCTGCTGCCCAGATTTTTGGACCTTCGTTCGAGCGAGGAGTTGGTCGCTCGAGCGAGAGTTGAGTTCGTGTCTGGTGGATCGAGCCAGAGTGGCTTCGCTCGAGCGAGCGATTGCGTCTGGTTCTGGACCTGAGAGCTGCATTTCTTGGCTCGAGCGAGTTTTCTTCGCTTGAGCGGTCTGGTTTGTTCTTCGCTCGAGCGAGAAGTCTGTCGCTCGAGCATGCTTCTGGTTGCAGACCTGAGGGTTTGAGTTGTTGGCTCGAGCGAGCATTCTTTCGCTCGAGCGCACTTCTGAGTTTCGGCTCGAGCGAGAACTTCTTGGCTCGAGCGAGAGTTTTCTGTGTCTGGTCGCTCGAGCGACAAAGTCTTCGCTCGAGCGAGCGTGTTTTATATCAGCGGACAGTAGCGTTTTTGAACATCAGTTTTTCACTTTCTTTTTCTTTCAAACCCTAGATCCGAGACTCTCTCTCTCTAAACTTACACTCTCTCTAAGATTTGATCTCCCTAGAGTGTGAATCTAGACTAGGGTCTTTGTTAAAAAGATAGAGGGCGTTGAGAGCTTCGAGTCTTCATCTCCTTTTTGGCTCAAACTTTGAGGTAGGGATATTCTACTCCTCTCTATGGATTTTGTCTTTAAATTTTAATATTTTGAGATGTTGGGGTTGGTTTGGTAATTTTGTGAAAGTTCGGGGCTTTTGTGTAATTTTACAAAAGTTGGGGTTTTATTTATAATAAACCTAGATGCATGTTCGGCATAGAGAAATGGAATAAATGTTGAATCATTGATGAAAATGGGACCTAAGGGTTGAAATGTTAATTATGAAAAATGACCTAATTACATTGTTTGATTAATTAGGATAATTAATTGTTAGAAATGAGGAAATGAAATGGAATTGTTGAGAGTGGGAATGTATGGGGTTAAAGGGTGTAGTTGAATTATTTGTCACTCACCGGAATGAAATGTTGATTGAATATCCATTGTGCATTTATTTTCTGTTTAGAGATAACTGCTTTGGGCTATCGGTGGAGGATAGTCGTGATTGTTGTAGACAATGCATGATGATTAGGCAAACGGAAACTAATCAATGGAATGTGTCATGGAATTTGACGGTTGATAGAATACATTAACTGTATGTATTGAGTGATTGTATATAGAACCAATGTGTTTGTATACGTTATGTGTAGAGGAGGAGATGGGGGATGTACTCCGCGGTTTAGGGGAAGATGGGGGATGTACCTCTAAACCGGATAGTATTGGGAGAAGATAGGGGATGAACTCCGTAGATACAGCTCATATGCTTGTCTAGAGAAGTGAAGATAGAGCTTATATGCTTATCTTTGTGAAGTGTGGATACAGCTTATATGCTTATCTGTGAATGTGGGATATTGTTGTTATACATATCTGTTGAGAATGTGGATATAGCTTATATGCTTATCCGTGAATGTGGGATATAGTTTTTATACATATCTGTTGAGGTGATGATAGAGCTAACATGCTTATCTGTTGAAAAAGGGAAAAATGAAAAGTAACTTGGACTCATAAGTCGGATGACATAAATATGTGATTTATGTGAATGTATCAGTGTTGGCCATCTATCAATTGCTAATCTTTTAGTCATTGTTTATGGTTGGTTTAGTGTATTTCTACTGGGCTGTGGCTCACCCTATATGGGAATATCATTTTCAGGTACAGGAAGCATGCCACCTCCAAGGACATAGCTTGGGAGGCTAGAGGCGGACATACTTTTGTCATTTTGTCCTTTTGTTGTATTACATGTAAATTCAAGCCAAGGGCTTAACGTGTAAATGAGTTAGCACTCTTTTGTTGTAACCAAGTGTTAACTTGGAAAGCTGTAAGCCCATAGGGCATTTGCTTTTGTTGTTAACATGTAATACTTTTGTAATGAAACTCTGATGAATGGAAGAATGTGGTTATTTCTTATGTCAATGAATGTCTCATTTGATGGGTTTAATGTTATTATTTTGAGGGCGTTACAATTTCCCTCCCGGGACGTTCAGGGACGTCTACAGTTATTTAAATTATAATGATTTAGAATTTGAGAATATATGTGGGTATGTGTGCTGAGAAGTATGTGTGTGTGCTGAGAAATCTGAGTGTGTGCATGTGTTCTATGTGTTGTCAACAAGAAGAGGTGTGCATGTGTGTATAGGTAAAAGGGTTTGTATAAGACCCATTTAGTGCTCTGCTGGGAGCATTTCAAAAGAAAGAGAGTGGATTCAAGAGTGTAGAGAGAGAGAGAACAAAGAGAGAAAAAACCAAAGAGAAGAAAAGAAATTAAAAGGGGAGCTCAAGGTTTTGAAGGAAGAACAAGAAGAGTTGGAAGAGATTCAATTAATTTTTCTCAAATTAAGACTTAAGGTATGAAATTTATGTTTAATTTGTGTAAAATCGTTACATTACACTTACAATTAAAGATGAAATTAAAATCAAAATCATGTGATTAAAAGGAATTAGCAAAAAGATAAAGAAAATCAAGGTAAGTTCATGTTTATGGAAACTAATTATTTTGAGTTTGATTTTTATAATCTTGCATGAAATTAAGTTCCATTGCTACATGCAAAAGGGAATTTTATGAGTATTTGAGTCCATATTTACATGCATCTTGGATTTTGAAGAAATTGAGCCATTCAAATTCATATTTTGAAGAGAAAATGAAATGTTTTATGAAAATCAATATTATGGAAATTTGGAATTAATTCTAAAGTTAGATAAAGTTTTGATTTTATAATTAGATTTTTAATCCATGCATGTAATGTATTTTAAGATTATATTTAAATTAAACATATTTTGGAATATCTATGATTATGAATTAAGTTGAGGTTACAAATTAATTTAAGTTTAAGATTATGAAAATAAGTTGGAAAATAATTAGTTTGAGACTTTAATTCATGTTTGAAAGACTTATGAGTTTGAATTTGGGGTTTGATATGAAGAAAATTTATAAAAATATAAAATTAGTAATTTTGATGTCAATTCCATACATGTGAATGATTTTCTAAGGAGTTTATGACTTTAATTTCATGTTTTGAAGGAAAATAGAAAGAGCTTAAAGTCAATTTTATGTGATTAAAAAGAAGATGAGAAATTGGAGCTATGTTCAATTTATGGAGATTAATTTAGAAATTCATCACTTTGGGTTTGAAATTGGCTTGAAATGAAGAAAATGAATTAAACTTAAATTTGGACAAATATGAAAATAAATTGTAATTTATATTTGAGAATCAAAAATTAGTTTGATTTTGATTTAATTTCATACATGCAAATATTTTTGAAAGGGCCTTGTAGATTCAATTTTAAATTTCATAAAAATATAGAAAGAATTGAAAGATGATTTTTAAACATGAAATCCAAGGTCTAAGTTTGAATTAAAATCATGGAATTTTGAAGTATAAGTGGAATTAACTTTAAATATATGTAATTGGGAATGTTTTTGCATATTTGAGTGAGTTATGCATAAATTTGGAACCTTGGTAATGTGTTTTGAAGTTTAAACAACATTCTGGAAAACCCATAATTCATCTCCATCGCTCGAGTGAAGAAGTTGTCGCTCGAGCGTAGAATGCAAGCAACCAGTATTTTTGCAGACCAAGGGGTCCGCTTGAGCGACCAATGTTGCGCTCTGGCGAAGAGTCATGTTTCAGAAAATTTTGTAAAGTTGTTACATATTTCGATTTTGTTCTCTTTCACTTCCAAGCAATTTAGACATGATTTATGGCTCATTGAAAATTAATAAGCTAACAACCGACATTAATTAGTTGATTAAGGAATAAATCATTAACTTAGTAAGAAGTCAAGTAAGAAATTAGTTTATTCAGAAAAGAATGATTTAGTAATGAAAGAATACGTGAAATGAGAACCCGATTCATTTTAATAAGAAAGAATAAGTATAGTAGAACTTTGGACTACTTAGACAGAAAAAGACAAAAAAAGTCAAGTTTGATCAAGGAATTGATATTGAGTTTCAATGTGTATATGTTATGTGTTTGTGTAGGTCACACGCTATTGTTTGCCTGATTAATCTGATCTGTCCAATCTGTCTGATCTACTTCTGCAGCTATTTGTGAGTAATAACTCTATAAAGTTATGTTTAACTTTAATTATTTTCTGATGCTATGAAATGATCAGTTTTATGAAATACGATGTTATGTATGAATGAATGATTGTCCAAATTTCTGAAATGTATTCGTGGCATCCTTAGCACAAAGCCCTTGCCCGGGGGTAATAATATCGTGGTCTATAAGTACAAGGCCTTTTCCCGGGAGTAACAATACCGTGGTCTCATGGCTCTTGCTCGGGGGTAATAATACCGTGGTCTCAAGGCCCTTTCCTGAGAATAATAATACCGTGGCTCAAGTATATTACAAGTTTCCCGGTAACGGAGGTTCCTTAATGGAATTGACAAACATGATAACGCAAATGGATGTACCATGTATGATTAAGCATGAACTCTGATTTCTGCATATGATTTGAATAAGAATATGAATATGAATTTGTTTCTGATTGAAATCTGAATATGCATAAGACTCTGTCACTGATAAGAATCTGTTTTTGATATAAACTCTAATTTCTGACTCTGTGATGGATATCATTCATTAAAATTCTTTACTTTGTTATTATTCACTGGGCTCCAACTCACTGTATTATTTATATATGTAGGTGATCAGGCGCGTGACCAGGCTTAGAGGCGTCTGCCTGGAATCTGTTTTTTTAGCCAACCTATGTGCTTCTCCTGAAGGTTCCAGATATGTCAAATAGTTATGACTATGTTATTAAAGTTTAAGTTTTGTTTTCTTGATTGGTTAAACAAGTTTTTGTTTATTTTGTAAATAGGGCTAAGTCCCTTTTTGTCTAGCATATATATATATATATATATATATGATGATGTGTAAATACATGAATGTAAAGTTAATTTTTTTTTTTTTGGTCTCATATAAGTCTACACAGCTCAATGGATGTTGTATATTTGATATTTACTTCCACTAATCCCTAATATTATGTTAATCTGTCTTAGAAACCTTCGATAATCTTAAGATTACTGACCGGTTACGATACTAAAATTAACATTTTGTGATAGAGATGTATATGGTATACAACAATAAAGTGGCGCACGCTACACGAGCATCCGCATCAGCATAGCCAAAATAACAAAAAGGTGAAATATAGTTAGTAAATCACCAAATTATTCCTCCATCTGGCTCAACAAATTTTTTGTAAATTAACTTTTTGTTAAATTTGCTATAGTACCTCAACAACTTTGTTGAGACATTGTTTTTTAGCTACATCATTTTTTATTATATTTTTGAAGCAAAACTGGGCCAAAATCTTTAAACCAGTCGTCTGACCGGATGTCTTCTCGGATATCTCACCGGATGTCCTGTGAGTGCCTGTAACAGAAGAAGAAAAATGCCGAAAATTAATCTAACCGGTCGACTGGTCAATGGCATTTTTTTTTTTGTATATTTTAAGAATTGTTTGGATGACATCTCATCAATTTAATAAAAAAATAAAGAATAACAAAAATAATAAAAAAATTAATATTTTAATAAGATTGAGTTAAAATAGAGAGTTTGATGCAGTGAGTACTAAAAAGATGATTAGTTAAAATAATAAAAATGAATTTTAAGTTATAATTTGATTCAAAATTTTTTGAGATTGATGTGGATATTATTGAATTGGGGGCTTTCACTTCACATCAAATACCTTTTTAATGAATTGGGGTTTTCACTTCACATCAAATAGCTTTTAGCGGAAAATATCACAACTGTGCATCATTATGGATAGAGGTTGCTATGGTAAGAGAAAATGTCCAGGAACAGTAGAAAAGTGAACACGGAACCAACATACTATTGTATTTCACGCATCATCCTGTTCGAAGTGGAAAGCGAGTTTGTTGGTGGTATACATCTATTTTAAAAAGCAGTAATGATGGAGAGTATTATAGTTAAAATTCAACTCTAGTAATTTAATAATACATAAAAAAATATAAAATCAAAAATTAAAACATCAAATCATAAAGTGAAACCTACCTCTAAAGCTTCTTATTTAGAAGTCTAAATATATTTTTTTTAAACCGCGCTCCAAAACCCCCCCCCCCCCACGGTTTTACATCACACGTTATTACAAGTAAAAATTAGGACAAATTACACCATTATGTTTGGTTTTAATAATAAAAAATTATTGTTCGATTTTTTTTTTTAATTCCTTTTACTGTAATTGCTTTGCTTTAAAAGTTACTTTTTAAAAGTACCTAATTTGTATATCTATTGCTACTTTAAAAAGTGTTTTCTACTTTAATGTCCTCACTAACATTCGAGTCCGGATTCTCGGCCGCCGTTATCGGCGGCCGTCCCAGCAGCCCCCCAAAACGACGTCGTTTTGGGGGTTTTTTGAATTTTTTTTTTTTTTTTTTTTTTTCCTTTCTTCTTCCTCGTTCGTTCGAACGAACCAGAGGTGGGAGGGGAGGGGAAGAAGAGAGAGAGGGGGAGGGGAGGGGAGGGGAGGGGAGCCGCCGGTGGGCCGGACTGGAGGGGGCCATTATCACCGGGGGAGGAGGAGGAGGAGGCGGGCCGGAGGAGGAGGCGGAGGCGGGCCGGAGGCGGAGGCGAGGCGACGATCGGACGGCTGGACGACCTGCGACGGCGGAGGCGAGGCGAGGCGGAGGCGGCGACGATCGGACGACCTTCGACGGCGACCCTCCCCTCCCCTGCGACGACCTGCGACGGCGACGAAGGAAGAAGAAAGAGAAAAACCAGAACGAAGAAGAAGAAAAGAAAAAAAAAAAAAAAAAAAACCCCCAAAACGACGTCGTTTTGGGGGGCTGCCGGGTAGGGCCGCCGGGTAGGGCGGCCGAGGATCCGGATTCCTAACATTCAGTTATATGCCATCATTATGTGATCATTCATTATCTGTATAGCCACAACTTTCACCATGAGTTGCAACTTTAATATTTTTCGATCAGCCAATAGTTGCACAAAGAATCGTTGCACCAATTCAAACAAAGAAAATGACATGGCAAGTTATATCAGAACATCACACGCATACTTCAGGAAAATAAATAGTAAATGGGAAATAAAATAAAAATGTAAACTTTCAATAAATCTTAATGGTTAGACTTAATTACTACTAAATCTTCTTGAAAATAAGTCATAATAAAATCGTCGCAAAAAATAATTTTTTGTGACGATTTTTTGCATATATCACTAAAAATTGACAATTAATGATTTTTTTGTTAGGATTTTTATAAATTATCACTAAAATGTACAATTAGTGACGTTTTTCTATGATGAATTTTTCAAACTGTCGTTGAAGTTTAAAATTAATGATTTTTTTTTGTGACAATTTTTTTAAACTGTTCCTAAAACTTATAATTAGTGACATTTTTATAACAATTTTTTCAAATTGTCACTGAAAATTAATAATTAGTGACTTTTTTTTAATAGTGTTTGATAAAAAATGACATTAATCATCATAAGACTTATTGGATAATAAGTCCACTTATTAAGATTTACACATAAGTCTCCTAAATAAAAAATAAAGAAGGAAAGTATTTGTAGGGAGGTTCGAGGTTAGGAAGATGATTAGAGAGTCAAAACTATGCTAATGGTCCAACAATGGTAGAATGGCTGGAGAATGAGTAGCAGCAACTGTCTGGGAAGTTGGAGAGTGAGCAGTCAGGTGAGGGTGAAATGAGTGGGTCAAAGAGAAGACAATGATAGTGCACAAATGGGCAGTATCTCTTTCAAATCCCTAAAAATTGCCTTTTCTTGGGCTGGGAAATGGGTCCTATTTATAGGTTTTTTCCTTGGTACCATGAGGACACTAAGTGACCAAATAGAAAGAAGAAATGTGTCCTAGAGGATCACATGGAATATTCTGCATTGAGCTACCATGTTGGAAGTAACACGCGTCCTTCTGCATGTACTGTGTACTGTTTGGCACAATCGCCTTAGCAAGTGCACTTACGGCAGGAGTGTTTGCTGGTGCAACTTGTTTTCTCAACAAAAATCTTACAGACGCCTCTACGAGTGCATTTGCCGTTGCAACTCGTCTTCTCATCGTGAGCCTTGGCAAGTGCACTCGCAGTGGTAAAACCTTATTGCTGCACTTACCTTCTCAGCTTAGTTTGGCAAATATTTATTCTTAGGACTCTATAGCCTGCGATCGGCCATGTTCGTTTTCACCTCAGCGAAACCTCCATCGGTAGCCACTTAACCACAAACTCCCCAGCTTTCTAAGGTAAAGGCCATAGCCAAGCCTGCTATCAGCCATGCTATGCCTTAGTACCAAGCCCAATGAGGCTTCCTTAAGTCCTGCCTGTTTGACTAAGGCTGGTCCATGACCTGGGTAACAGAAAGGGAGTCCCTTACACTTGGGCTATCCTGCTCCCATCTTCGCGGGGTTGCCACGGTGTACTGGTTTACCTTTGGGCCTGCTATCAGCTCCAACCAGTGAGATATGGGACTTGCTATCAGTCCTAGGCCTACTATCAGCCTTTACTTGCGGAGGTGAAACTTCTCCCAAGGGCTGCTATCACCTTAGTGGGGTGCCTCCATTCGCAAGTTAGTTACGACGGCTGTAGTTGCTGCGGTGGCCATTTCCCGTTGCAAGTTAAGATGGCACTCTTGACAAGACTTGGAATGGCGGGACTAAGGTAAAGTGCTTCAGCAACTTGACCGCTGCAAGTGTTGCCTCTACAACTTCAAATTGCCTCTACAACTTCGCTTAAACATTTTCCTTCATGGAGTCTATTTGGCCTTTTGGCGGGTTGGACCTGTTTCGCCCCACTTGTTGGCGCACTTCCTTTGGGCTTTAGCCCATGCTCCTTTACACATTCTTGGTCACTTAAAAGGGGCGACCTCAGCACTTAGACCCATGCTTAATTTGGACTTTAATTTCTAACCCTTTAGATTTCCCCCCTGCGTGCGTGGGGACATGCCCCTTGTTTCCCGCGTGTGCATGACGTCAGCAAGTAACCTAGGGGTTGTGTCGGTTGGGTCAGAAGTTGCGCCGGTTTTCTATAGGGTCATGATGACTCTTAAAATGTGTGTTTGACTGATAGGTTATAATGGTCCTGGTGAGGCGTGTTAGCATCCGTTCACTACTGTCTTTATAAATAGACCCCTTGGCTCCATTGGTCTCCCACTTCCAGCAAATCCCATATTACTGTCTTCTTCTCTCTCTAGTCTCCATCTTCCAAAGTCTTCTCTTCTTTTCTTTATTCATTTTTCATGGCCACCACCAGGTTTTTAGCTGACAGGGCTGTCCCACCCCATTCTGAATGGAGGAGGGCTTCTTACTTCGGGGGGCTCGCCGACCCATTTTGGAAGGTGGTTGAGTGTTTTACCCCAAATGCTCTTTCTTTGGAGGAACCCTTGCTCCCTTTTGGTGAAGCCTTTTTGGACGACCTCGACATGGTTAACCTTGCGTCAGTTTTGCGATTTTGAGTTGAGCGCAGTGACTTTCCGTATTCTTACATTTACTATCGAACTCATTTGGGCCCTTTGGTTGACTGGCCCCTTTGGGTTGATGACATCTTGGCAGCCGATGACTTCTCACGCCGTTTAAAGGATGCCTACCTCTTCAACGTTGTTTTGGTTTCAAAGGATTTGTCCATTTTGAAAGTTTAGAGCAATACCGATGTCATTGTCTCTTGTTGGAGTCGTGACACCCACACCTTCGTTCTTGTTTGGGGGAGGTAACCATGACTTTAGAAGATGTTGTTGTACTATTGCGCCTCAGTGCCCATGGGGACTTCATTTTTGACCTTGCATCTCTTACTGCTGTGGAGCAGACCATAATTACTGCCCTTCAATGTGCCTTCCGAGAGGCACAACAGTTTGGTTCTTGGTACGACCCAAAAACTAGAGAGTTTGTGCAGGAGAGGCCAAAGAGAGACAAGGCAACATCTCTCTTGGCTAAAACACTTTTTCAAAGACATGCAACCGTTGGTAGGTGACATCACCGAAGGCAATCATGAATCTATAGTTGGCCTGGGTTACTGTGGCAACTTGTATCTTGCCGCTTTTGTTAGCTACTTCATCTCTTTCTTTGTTCTCCCCAGTAATCCTGCTAAAAGTATCAATCCACTGGTATTTCCCCTTGCTATCAAACTTTGCAGCGGCAATCAGATTCATTTGGCTCCCCTCTTCTTGGGGAATCTATACTTCTATCTTGATCTTATTCATGTAGTCATAGAGAGGTCCATGGACCGTTATGATGTGTGGAGTTTTGTGCACACTCAGTTTCTAATTACCTTTTTCTATAGACGATTCCTTGCCATGGGTCTCGCTCTTAAGAAGTACGAGCCATTTTATACTGAGGAGATCCTAGATGCAGAGGGTCATCCCATCCTAGATGCAGAGGGATGGGTTGTCACAAGATAGGCATACAACTCTTTTCCCCGTATCTCTAGATGGTTTGGCGTTGATACCAATAGGCCTTTCATAAATTACATTGATCGGCTGGAGGATTGTGTGTTTCGCCCCTATACTCAGACTTTTCCAGGTGTTTCGGCTGTTCTCTTCTACTCTTCAGAGGCTCGGCATATTGACCTTTATGTTGAGGACATCCTAGCAACTCTTCTGGTGGTTACTATGATGCGACTTGGATATTTGCCGGTGTGGAACGAGGCGGGCATGTCTAGTGTTGTTTACCGACCAGACAGAGTCCTCGGGAAATTTGGCATGGATCAATGCATTTTACACATGCCTCCTTCTCAGACAGACTTCCATTTGAGTTTCCATCGGTTCACACGTGATCATACTCCCCTTCTTGTAGAGGGATTGGGTGTTATAGAGCATCCTTTGCCTAGGAGAGAAGATGCTTTCACCCCAAGCAACAAGTTGTATTGGCATCGCAACATCAATTCCTTTTTCAATTTCTATAACAGTGATCCAGTGGTCCCCGTTGTGGAACTTATCTCACTGCCCGACTTATCTTTCTATCTTTCTTTTGGTCATGGAAAACATACCAGTTTATTTTGCTGCTTCAAACTGCTATCTTTACCAACCGTAGAGGAATCCTCTTCAGCCGAGGCGATGCATGTTTTGCCTTTGCAAGTTTCTTTCCCTTTATTAGTGAATCAGTGAGAATGACGCGTATTGGGCTAAGGACAGCCCAAGGGACGGTGGCATCAGTTGTTGAGGCCCGCGCCTCCCCATCTAGGAAGAGACTACGAGTGGTACCAACACTTGACATGTTATGCATTCTGTTGTATGAACTTTTGTCCTCATTCTAATGGTCACATTGCCTTCTTCTTTTTAGGACTTGTTAGCTTCAGGGCGCGGTACTACTTTAACCGCCCCATCTTCGGGCCCCGGAGGCCCTTCGACCGTTTTCAGGCTTTCTTCTGACTTAGATGATGATGACAACCTTCCTATTGCTGCGAGGGTCACTAGACTTAGAACCTGCAGATTCGTACTCTCAAAGACGGAGGAAGAATTAGTTGCTGGGGTTGAAGCACTTGCTGAGGTCGAACAAGTTGCTGAGGTTTGCCAATCATAGAGACTGAGCCAGTTGCAGAGGGTGAGGATATGGAAGATGACCATGATATTCCTCCAATTGAAAGTGAACAAGTCCCTCCTATCGTAGAAGTTGCGGAGGGTAACATGCCTACTGAGGATGTTGATATTCCAAACACCGCTGATCTTGTACATTCTGACCATTCATCTATTGGCTGCGAGGAATCGTCCCTAAAACTCCAAGAGAGGAGCGTGGAGTAAGGGAGTCACTCAAAGTTAAGCCACCCCAAACAGAGGCTGGATCAAGGAACTTTTCTCACCCTCCTCAGTCCCCTCTAGTTCAGTATACTATAACTTCAAATGTCCTAGTTGCTGAGAAAAATAAAGATGCAGCGGCCGCTTCCAAGGTGGGCCCTCCAAGTTTGGCTCAACTTGCAGAGGCAGCCGCCAATGTGACCACTCTTGGTGCTATTGTTCCCGCTGGTACTTTTGACCCAGTTGCCTCAGTAATTTCTGAGCAACTTGCTGATTTGTACCCTACTTATTTTCTTGAAGTGCTAGCTAATCTTAGGGTATCACAAGACTTTTCTACTGGGATAGACACAACCATTGTGTCAGATTTGAACGTTGGGGATTACCACATGGATGACCTTTTCTCGGAGCGGCGGGGCGATGGAGGCAGTTTTGGTTTATCTCGCAAGATCAGCTAGCCTGGCCACCTCCTAGCATCCACTTACTCTAATGCTGCTGGGCAGTCATCTTCGGGAGAGGTTCGTCATCCCCAAAACTTTGGCCACTCTATAAGTCTTCCTTTCGTAGTTTAAGCTAGCAGTGGTATGAGAGAGTCCTTATAGCCTTCAGCGAGGGTTTCTTTTATGAGCTATTGGGTTTCCGCTGAAGTTGTTCTCATCCTTGTTTGTATTTAGGCATTACACCCGAGCACCTGTACTTTTTTCAATGTGCCAGGGCGAATGGTACAGGCAACACTATTAGAGTCTTTTGCCAGTTTCATTCGTGACCTCGCCAAAGACAACCTTCGGCAAGTTTGTAAAGAATGCTGAGGCAAATCTTAGTGGCTTCGAAAGAAATGGCTTGGACTTGTCATAGATGAGGGCTAGGTTCCAAGTAGTTGATGACTTCCTTGAGCATGCAGATAATGCGGCCATGATTGCCTTCTTGGAAGAGACCATCAGAGATTGTGAGGGTGCCTTAGAGCAACACCGCCAGAACCTGGCTCGATTCAGGGAGAAAGACTCTGCTCTTGTCACCTAATTGCCCCAAGATGTGACTTTGATGGACTCCCTGATGAAGGGTTTAATTTGATATATTTGTGACTTTGCTATGATTTCTTCCTCCACTTTTTCTTTTCTTGCGCTTGCGACACCTTTTCCTTTCTTCTTCTTTGTCACAACTTCTTTTCAAACATTATGATCATGTTCTGGAAGTTTGACTTTTGTGAAAGTATGGATGTTTCGTAGCATTCTTTGAGGTTCATTTCATCGCTCTCTTTACATTGCTTTTACATAGCTTCTAAAGATAAGCAAAACTCTTGCCATGAACAAAACTTCATCATGACTAAGTTTTTACATTGATAAAACTTCACTAAGTATGGAAAAATTTCTTCACACTAAGTGTTTGCAAGAGTAATAGGTTTACTAAGTTGTAGACACCCCATTTTTGATGGCCCTTACAACTTGGACACCATTGCATGCACACCTGATGATGAGTTTACATGCTTACCAAGTTCTTGAAGTCCTCAGCAGAATGCCACAGCTTTGAGCCTTTCAAACCCTACACCCTTGTTGCCTCATTTTTGGACCAAGCCCTAGTCCTTCAAGCTTGTAGCTTCTGGTGGCTTGCCGACTGTCGCCCATCACTTTTGGGCTGCCAGCCACTGATGTGGCTTGCCGGCCACCAGTGTCTTTTGCAGATATTTTATGCCAGTTGTGCCAGCTGTTTGCACAGATGCACCCATCTACACCCACATGTAGGGCTGGATATGCTTTAGGGAATTTCATGTTTTCTATATATAGGAGCCCCCTCTCTAATGTTTGAGGGTTAGAAAATTTTGAGATCAAAAATTTTCCTCTCTCTCTACCAAATCTTTACACTTTTGCCTATAATTCCTTAATCTTTGCCTATACACCCTTAACCAAATATTCTCATCTTTGAGCTAAGGTGTCTTTGAGCTTGGTTTGAGCTCTAGAGGGTGTTATTTGCCTAGTTTTGTTGCTTGATTTGCTTTTTCTCTTCAAGAGGTATAAAGCTTTGTCCCTTTACTTGCTTTTTTTACTATTGTACTTGTTGTTTTCCAACTGATTTTGGACTGTAAAACTTCAATATTTGTGGGCTGAAACTTGGGTCCTAAGGCTATTAAAGGTTAAGGGGTGGTTTATCCTTCTTTGTACCTTGTTCTAGAGGCCTTTGCCCTTGTGTTTCCCACCCTTTTACTATCTTTTTCCACGCTTTTAAACACTAATTTTTAGAGCTTTTTCAGTGGCCAAAATAATGGTTTGAAGTTTAAATTTGGAAGGGTTAGCCTCCCTTCCTTATGTCTTACTTACTAGCCTAGTTTGTGCCATGTTTTAACATATTAATTTAGCTATTCTTAGCTCAATTCCAGCATGTTTTAGGACTTGTTTTAGACTATTTTAGCACTATTTTGGGCTGTCGGTTGCATTTGAGCTTTGTTTTGCATGCTTATAGTGTAATTATCCTCATGGGCTTGGTGTTTCAGGCCTTAGACACCATCTTGTTTGAGTTAATAACATTTATTTATGCTTTTCTCACTCATTTTCAGCACTTAATCATCTCTACAACCTCCCTCCTTTCTTGGCTTTTGTTTTGTTTTGAAAGTGGTTCAAACTACTTGTTTGCTGAAAACATGAGATTGAGATGTTATGATTAATGGTTTAATCCCTTAGGGGGTTTATTACCAACGGTATGATGCCTCTTTCATGCCTAAAACAACTTTTGGTTTGAGCCCTCTTTCCATTAGAGGACTTAAACTCACCCTTTGGACTTAATTGATTAAAGGATGGATGATAATTTTAAAATGGAGTAACTAAAACTTAGGACTAAAAGTGAGTAAGCTAATGATTTGGTGTGTTCAGTCAGACGTTAATTGAACACATGGAAACACTTACTGTTGATGAAATGATTCAAGGTTCCAAGGTCATCACTTTCCTTGATCATACATAATAGGGAGGTGGTTTTGGGAGTCTCATTTTCATTGCATTTACTGAACTTGCACACTTGGCTTCATAAGTCATTGTCACGACCCAAACCCGCCCCTAAGGATTTAGTACCATAACCGGCCAGTAATCCAAGATTACCAAAGGCCTGCTTAACAGTAATAACAATAGTACAGAGTAAGGGGCTGGCGGAAGCTAAACAGTAAATAAAAGATGTCCAATGAGCTGTGAAAATTTGAATAGGAAAGGACTTTTATGGACTAGTCCACATTCATAACCATAAACATATGTACATATCAGATACACATAACATACAGGTTAGGGATCCAATCCCTTTACCATAACTGTACAGTCAAAAGTCTTAAACATTCGTTACAAAACAAGGACAAAATGGTGAATCTGAAACATCCCAAAATAGCCTTGGCTTGAATGGACTTGGAACCTCAAAGTGAGGCACAATGGTTGGCTTGACAAAACGTGGGCTTAACTTGACGCTTCTAGCTTCGGTCTGGTGCCTGGCCACCTACATACATACATAAACTGTAAGCTAAAGCCCAGTAAATAACAAATGCATAAAGGGGTCAAGAATGAATGTCCTTTCAGTAATTAAAATAGTCATTTGCATCAGTAGATCGGTTATTCAATTAGTGGCTCATATTTCATGTCGTATCAGTCAATTAGAAATCATAGCAGTCATACGCGGTACATCCAATAGCAAGACAGTACAATAGGTCTTAATAGACTGGACAGTCAGTTGATGGCCATCAAAACAGTAAATAGTAGTAGTTCCAAACATTGGAACCGACAGAGATCTCTGTAACAGTAGCAGTAACAATAATAGTAACAGTAAGTTGCTATAGATGCCACAAGTACAGTTCATAAATTAGGACAAACATTCATTCAGTAAACAATGTCATTTCAGAAAACAGTATAATCAATCGTTCAGAAAAAAATTATAATTGAACATAGCTTTACAACATTGTTACTCACAGATTACTGGGCTATATGCAGGCTAATCAGCGTCCTCGGGTGCCAACCCTACACAGTTGCAGAATGAACACACACTAGATTACACACTCGGGATTAATAACTTAACCCCTTAACTTGACTTGGTGTGGTTCTATAACATTATCCTCATTAAGATGCCTTAAACATGGCCTAGAAATGCCTAGGATGGAATGAGGATGCAAAAATGTACTTAACAACATTTTTCAAAATTTGGTGAAATAGGGGTCTTGTTCGAGTGTGGCTTTCTCCGCTCAAGCGAGCTTACCAAAACAGAGAGGTCGCTCGAGCGTAGACTCCCTTGCTCGAGCGGTCTGTAAAAATACAAAAAGTACTGGTTGCTAAAATTTTCTGCTCGATGCTCGCTCGAGCGTGAGACATAGTTCTTCGCTCAAGCGTAGGTCTCGTCGTTCGAGCGTAGGTCTCGTCGCTTGAGCGTACGCCTGCACACGCTAAAACCTGAGAGCTTGCAATCTATGCTCGAGCCAGCATTCCGTCGCTCGAGTGGAGCTCTGAACTCAAAGGTGGTCGCTCGAGTGTGGAATCCTTCGCTCGAGTGTGGAAGCCAAAATTTGGGTTTTCCAGATTTGCTTCCAAAGTTCAAACCAACAATTAAGCATGCCAAAACTCAATCTTTTGGGCCAATTTTCTGGAAAACACTTAGAAACTCATAATACAACATGTTTTGAAGATCATTTTATAAAATCAAAGCCCAAAAGTATGTCAATTGAACACAAATTCAACCCAAAATTCAAGAACATGATGTAAATATGCCATGCATGTGTTTATTTGAATTCAAAGCTTCTAACACATGATCAAATGAGCCATTCTTCCCAAAAAATGATGAATTCTTAGATTACAACTATAATCTAGACATGCATGGAAGAATTTCATGCAAAACAACTTCAAGACTCCATGATATGATCATGCATGTATAAATGAACTCTCAAATCCACACTTTAAGCTAATTCTTGACTCTAATCTCCAATTTTTCCATGAACCAACCAAGAAACAACTTAAATTCATAATTAAGGGAATGAATTTCCTACCTTAAGTCTTGAATTCCAAATGTGGTAGCTCAAAAGTGCAACTCTCCTTTAATTCCTCTAAATTTTCAAGCCAAACTCTTGTTGAATCAATTTCTCTTCCAATTCTCTCTCTCTCTCTCTCTCTCTCTCTCATGTTTTTGTCAAGAAGATGGATGAAAAGAGGTGTGCCAACACATATGAATCAAGACTAAAATAAATGGTCTTGTAAGGCCCACTAATGGCAAACATGTAATTAACCTAGATTCAATTAATTTAGCATTGTTTATTCTAATTTAATCATTCCCAATCAAATTTTAATTAAACCTACCATAAAATCATATAATTCCTAATTAACATATAACACTAATCAATTTCTGGATCGGTCGTCGATAAGGCTTTCAATTTGCAATTTGAAATTAAAACATGAACAGATTATTCAGTAACAAACAGATAGAAATGCATTCTAAACAACACACTCACACAACAATTTAGGATTTTGTCTTAATCAATTGCTTATCATACTTAATCATAATTTAACGCTAATTAGAGGTGAGGGTTGTCACAGTCATCATGCAATGAAATTACATCCATTGATGGTTTGTGAACCAAACTCACTACTTCTTTGATTTGCTCATGAGAATGAGGGGTGAGTTGTGCAAACAAACCCTTGAAATACCCTGTATATGCTCTGTTTTTCCTCTATTGTAGCAAGGAGAACTGGGCAGCAGTGGCCGGTAGGTGGCCGACAGACCACCTTTGATGGCCAGCAACCCTTTTTACTGGCTGGCCAGCCACTGATGCAAATTTTAGCAGTGTGTTCCTTTGGCAGAGCAAAGTTATTCTGGAAGTGAGCAACAGTGTGTGTGTTCTATTGCACAATAGAGGCTCTCTGGAAGCAAAACAGTGGTCTTTTCGGGGTAGAAACCGAGCATGCGCATGAACGTCCCTCGTTTCTCGAGGCGGAATAATTAGCTTAATATTTAGATTGTTTAGATTACTTAATTCTTTTAATTGCACTTGTGTGGTAATTATTTAAATTAATTAAAGTAGTTAACTAGTTGTGTTGTAATAATTAGTTAAGTAGCTTAACTAGTTTAATCATTTTGGTTTGTAATAATTAGCTTAATTCGCTTAGCCTTTTTTTGTTTGCTAGTTAGCTTAGTTTATTCATTTAGACTCTCCTTCGTGAGAGCGGAATGTAATAATGTGTACGTCTTCGAACCTGACGTCTTTCTCCCTTTTATTTACTAGCTTATGATGGTTAGTTTAGGGGCATCATGTTTTGTTTAGCATACTTCATGTTTGTATCCATTTGTATTGCATGCACCGAGGCTCGGTTTATCACTCTAACTTGCATTGTTAGTTTAAATACTTCTTTGAATACGTGCTTAGACCGCATGTTATCAAATTGATTCATATGCCTTATTAGTAGCCGAGCCTATTAATTGCATATTGTATGTGTTGCATTAGTCATATTGAATAGTTAGGAATCATGCATTTTTCTAACTTGTATCTCTTTTTTGGCTTGGAGTACTAGGTCAGCCTTTACTCACTTTAGCATATCGCATGTGTGTGATTGTTTCCATGTCTAGCATGCTTGCCATGAGGCTAAGTGCTTAAGTGCTATAAATTGCTTGAATGCTTGTGGATGAAGGCTTGTTGCTTGAATTGGAATAATTTGAGTAATGTTCATATGCGATCACTTTTTCAAGTGGTGCGTATTCGAAACAATTTTCAAAACAAATATGAATCAAGTGTTCCAATTCTTGAGATTTTTTCTATACTTGTGTGTGTGCGCATCACATAGTACTAGCCTAATGAACTGGAACAAGAGCATATAATGTACATAAGATTCATATCATGGTTAGTAGAGGCCAATCTTTGATCGGGCGAGTGGGGGTGCTCAAAAGTATTTATGACCTTCCCCTCTCGTACCCAAGTTCTCGAGTCGAGATAATCTTGGGGATGACGGACACGTGACCTTTGGCACGAGTCATGGGTTTCCTAAATTTCTTCAAAAATAAAATATTTAGGTGCCGACTCTGTATCTGGCAAAGCAGTATATTTTTGGAAATTTGATTCAAAATCAAATTTTCAAATGATTTGCTGGATTTGGACTCTTTGGTGTTTATCAATTTCACATTGCACTTGTGAGATTAGATTTAGAACCGTGGGAGTCTGAACTGTAGGGCTTATTTCGAACTTCCGAGAGGGGGCGAAAAAGCCGAGCTACATAATTGTATGACACTTTCTTTACATGTTGCTTTGGAAATATTAACAAGAGAAACTTACAACTCTTTTCTAGACAAAAAATTATCAAGGGAAGTATTTCTTTACATACTTAGCGTTGATAGGGCCAGTTCTGAACCCGTCATCTACTCTTGTCAACTTGTAATACCCACTGCTGCTTGTCTCAACAACTTTGTAAGGGCCTTCCCATCTTGATGAGAACTTGGGGATTAGTTGCCCCCGCATAATTGCGTCCATCGTCTTTCACACCAAGTCTCCCTCCTTAAACTCCCTGTATTAAACATATTGATTGTAGGCACGAGCTATGGATTGATAATACTTTTCCATTGCTCACGAGGCCCGATCTCTTCTTTCTTCGACTGCCTCTATGTCATTCCTCTTGGTAACTGGAACTAAGTGTGCAGATATAGCCATTCTTGCTGAGGGTACTGCTAGCTCAACCGGTAACACAATCTCAGATCCATACACTATGGAAAATGAGGTTGCTTGGGTCGGCTTCCTCTTTGATGTTCTGTATGCCCAAAGTGCTATGGAGAGTTGTTCAAACCATGTGCCCCCTGCTTCATCCATCATTTTACTCAGTATTCGGATAAGGGTTTTGTTGGTTGCCTCAGCTTATCTATTCCCTTGAGGATAATATGGAGTAGACTTGTGATGCTTGATTTGGTAGGTGTCCAACAACCTTCCCACATGGCAATTTACAAAGGGAGTTCCATTATTAGACAATATCACTTTGGGTATGACAAACTTATAGATGATGTTTTCCTTGATGAAGTTGGCCACTCCTGCTCCGTATGCTTTCCTCATTGGTATAGCCTCTACCCATTTGGTGCTAACTTCAGTCGCTGCAAGTATCTATCTGTGGCCTTTGGATTGCTACGCTATAGGACCTACCAAGTCAAATGCCCAAGTATGAAACGGGTAGGAGGTCTTGATGTTGTGCAAGCCAACCGCTGGTGCATGTATCAAGTTCCCAAACTTCTGACAAGACTGGCATCTTCTTACAAAGTTTTTAGCATCTTCTTCTATTGTCGGCCAGTAGTGGCCGAGGTGGATAAGGTGTCCATATAGTTGCTACCCTCCTTGATGCTCTACCTTGTGGGCTTCCCTCAGCACTTTGTTTGCCTTATCTTTTGATAAACACGCCAAATATATCCCTTCGAAGCTTTTTCGGTACAGCTTGCCTTGGTCAAGGAAGAAATAGAGGGCCCGTCTCTTAACTTTGATTGCATCGGCTTTGTTCTCAAGCAATGTGCCATTTCCAAGGTAGTCAATATATGGCTGTCTCTATTCTTCATTGCTTAAGAAATGGGCTTTCTCTTCCTTAGGATGAAACTGACATTTTGCACATTGCCTCTGCAATTCTATACTTTCCTTTTCCATCTCTGGCCAGTAATACCCTTGCCTCTGTACCCATCGGTGTTGACTGATATCTCCATCTCCACAGGACTTAGCATGGATCTGCTTAAGTCTGTAAGCTACTTCTTGTCTACCAATGCACCTTGCTAACAGGTTATTGGGACCACAGAAGTATAACTCTCCTCTAAGGAGTAGGAATGATGCAAGTTCTGCTGGTCTGATTGTTCTTTGGCTTGTTTTCATTTGTTGGATTATATCTCTTTTCCACCCCTCAGCACTTTTCTTTGTATGTTCTTCGGCTAACACTGCTGGTGTTGTTCTTTTCTCGATGATGAGGTCTAAACTATCATCTGGTATATCCACCTTTGCCTCTAGTGTAGCCAAGGCACCGGGGAAATGATTGTGTGTTCGAGGGGTGTGTTGGATTTGGACATCATCAAACTGGGTGAGCAATTTCTGAACGATGGTGTGATATGGGGCCAAAAAAGGTTCCTTCAAGGTGAAATCACCCGGTGTTTGCTTGACAACTAACTTGGAGTCACCCTAAAATTTCAACTTGCGGAGACCTTTCTTTTGGGCAACAATCAAACCCAGTATCAGCGCCTCATATTTAGCTTCGATGTTTGAACATTCAAAGTCAAGCTTATATGATAAATAGAACTTTTCCCCCTCTTGACTAGTGAGGGTTATGCCAGCTCCACCTTTTCCCAGCCCTAGAGGCTCTATCAAATTTGAAGTCCCAATAAGTCTCAATTGCAGTTACTGAGATATGGACCTCACCAGGTAGAGGTACTTCTGCAGGTTCATGTTCACCAGATGAGCATTGTGCTAGCAAGTTTGCAAGTGCTTGGCTCTTAATAGCCTTGTGGGTAATGCAAGCGATGTCATATGCCGCTAGAGCCAAGAGCCATCTTGCCATTCTTCCAGTTAGAGCGGGCTTGCTTAGTAAGTAGTGGACTAGATCACTCCTAGTCACAACCTGGATCGGGTGTGCCAAAAAATAGTGGCACAATTTCTGGGCTATGAAGATTAAGGCCAAACAATGCCTCTCAGTAGGGGTATACCGTGATTTGGCTCCATTGACTTTGCAAATAATGTAATAGACCGGTTTCTCAACGCCATCTATGTCTTGGACAAGTAGAGCCCCAATAGACTAAGGTGTAGAGGTAAGGTACAGTAGCAAAGGCTTTTCAGGTTGTGGGGCGATCATTATAAGTGGCGAGGTAAGTGCTTTCTTTACCATATCAAATGCTTGTTGGTGTTCTTGTAGCCATTCAAACTTGTGATTCCCTTTCAGCAATGTCCCAAAGGAAGAGGTTATCTCAGCAAGAGCTGGAATGAACCTCCTGAGATATGACACTTTGCCTAGGAACTTCTTCAAGGTTTTTTTAGAGTGTGGCGGTGGCGTCTCCATGATGGAGTTGATCTTATCCCCGTCTACCTCGATACCACGTTGGTGTACCAAGAAACCAAGGAACTTTCCTACGGTAACTCTAAAGGCACACTTAAGGGGGTTTATCTTTAGACAGAATTTGCGACAATGCTGATAAACTTTTTCCAAGTCACAGAGGTGCCGATTTGCATCGGTAGACTTTACCACCAGATCATCCACATACACTTCTACTTTGTGATGTAACATATTGTGGAATACTCCAGTCATAGCCCATTGATAGGTTGCCCCCGTATTTTTCAAACCAAAGGGCATCACTGTATAGAAAAAATTTCCAAGGGCGTTCTGAGAGCTGTCTTTTCTGCATCTTCTAGTGCCATTTTTATTTGGTTATAACCACTTAACCCATCCATTAAAGAATCTGATGGCCTACGATAGAATTGACAAGTGTTTCAACACGGGGTAATGGAAATTCATCTTTCGGGCAAGCCTTATTTAGTTCGCGAAAATCTACACAGACCTTGATCTCTCCATTCTTCTTCTTTACAGGCACAATATTTGCTAGCCAAGTCGGGTACTGTATAGGCTCAATGAACTTGGTCCTCGGGAACTTTTCTACCTCTTCCTTAATCTTTGCTTCAAGGTTGGGGTGGTACTTTTAGGCGCGCTGCTTTATCGGTTTAGAGTTGGGAAAAATGTCAAGTTAATGAGTGATAAGAGATGGGTCTAGGCTAGGCATCTCGTCATATGTCCAAGTGAAGACATCACTGTACCGCTTCAGTAGTGTTATCAATTCTTCCTTAGCTATTGGAGCCATGGTATCGCTAATAAACGCAGGTTTGCCCTGCTCTGGCAAGTCATTGAGATTTATCGCAGCAAGTACTTCCTGCTGTGGTTTGAGCCTATCTTGTATGCACTCAAGGGTGGTTCAGAAGTCTCCACCAACCCTTTTTGGGACACGTTGCCATCACACTTGTTGGTCTCGGAGCCATCCTGCCAAGGTATGAAGTCTGGCCCCCAAGATCGTCATAGGTAGTAAACTGTCTTGCTACCCTCACACACTTTAACAATCTTTGGCAAGGGACTTGTGGACTTGCTGTTCCTCTTTTGCCCACTACTCTTTGGAGCAGCCTTTGCATTTAGAATGTCTTCCCACTTCGGCAACTTTGCCCTTGCTACTTTGCCAGTCCTTGGGGTTACATCTACTGATAGCTCACTAAAGAAGACTACATCGAAATAGTGGGCCTCCTCTACCTCAAATGGCTTTTCAGACGCATTTATAGTCATTGTTCGCCTTCCCAACTTTGCCGTCACACATTGGTGATAACTCGACAGGATAGCCCCATATCAGTGCATCCAAGCTTTGCCAAGTATCATGTGGTAATTTGTGTTTGCTTCGATCACATGGAACTTAGTCGCAGAGCGGATCTCGCTAACTGCTAAGTCCACTACAACATGGCCCTTCGTAACTTTTTTCTCACCGCTAATGCCCATCATAGTAATGGGTTGGCAGACTATCCTAGACTCTGGGGTACCAGCTTTCGTAACGGTGTTGGTAGTGATGATGTTTATGGATGCCCCGCCATCAAGGAAAGCACGCTTGAATTCTACATCATGGGTGTAAGCTGTGACAAAAAGAGGATAGTTATGGGGGAATAGGTATGCTCTGTCTGCTTCTGAAAAGGTAATGGCCCCATAGTCTTCCTAGATATGCCGAGGCACATACTCTTTAGCCTCAGCAACTTCAGTATGACGCACTTCAGAAATGTTGATGAGGGCCTTTGTTGCTTCCAACTTGGAGGCTTGGCTCAGCCCTAACTGCTCAAAGAAGGTATGAAACTTAACAGAGTTTTGTAAAGCCTGAGCATGAGTATCCTCTGCGAGTTTTGTCTCCGCAGGTGCTGTCTCAGGGAGCTAGCCTGTTGTGATTTCTTCTAACTCATCATAACAAGATGCCATGTGCACTTGATCACATAGAGGCCCAAGATAGCCAATCATATGTACATTTTTCCTATTCTCCTTGTGGTTGGGATAAGGGTCTTTTCTCATATCACGGTCATCGATATCTTTGAACTTCAGCTTATTCGCAATAACTTTCTTCTTAAAGATACTTTTCAAAGTCCAACAGTCCCTAGTGTGATACCTAGTGGCTTTGTGATAAACACAATAATCTGGGCTTTCTTTGTCTTTCTTGGTTGGGGGAACATCTACCGGAGGTAAAGTAAGTTCACCATCGGCTATCCATTCTTTAACCAAGGCTTTAACATTCTCGAGACTACAAGGATATGGGTTTCTGTCTTCATAACTCTTCCTCTTCTAGGAGGATAACTCCTCTCCCTGCAAGCGGTTCCCTCTTATAGAGGTTACTGCCACAACTTTGCTACTGCGGGAGTAGTGGTAACTGTCACAAGACCTGTGTAAAGGACCAGTGGTATTGAGGTTCCTAGCCGCCTCAATCAAGGCCGAAAAGGTAGGCAGATTATGGTTCACCAAGAAAATTTTGTAGTTGCGTATGGCACCCTCCACACATATGCTTACTAATTGGGCCTCATTCATTGGTTCATGACAGTCAATGGCCTTATCCTGGAACCTCGTGACATAGTCCAGTATGTCTTCACCCTCTTTTTGGATGTCTCGCCCAAGTGTGAGGGTTGTGACTTTCTCTTGGACTTGGAAGAACTTTGTGTGGAACTTGTTCACCATCTTCACCCAATTCTTGATCGAGTTGGGAGCCAAGTTCACATACTAGCTGTAAGCTCTTTGAGTAAGTGATTTGGAGAACTCCCGAAAGCGCAGAGGGTGGTCACCACCATGGACACTAAGTGTCTCAATGAACCTCACCACATGTTCTTTAGTATTACCTTACTTCCCATCAAACTTCACAAACTTAGGTATTGTATACCGAGTTGGGTGTGGCATGGCTAGTATCTCTTGGGAGTATGGGGGCTTCACATCTGGATCTGGGAGAGATGGAAACTACTTCTTGCTACGATTTTGCTCGAGCATAGCTTGTACATCGGTGAGGGTAAAGAAGTGAGTGGGCTAAAAGTGGGTTGGTTTGCCCCTGGGTAGCTGAACCAGCAGCTGTACAGTTTGCCTAAGGTACTGTCGGAGGCACCTGGATAGGAGCCTAATTCTCAGGGAACGGATTAGGCACTATATCTGGGACTGTTACAGGTGGAAGCACTTGCGTTGGGGCTGGCCTGGACGCCATAGCCATGATATCTTCAGTGAGAGTTTGTAAAGCTATCAAGATCTCCCTTTCTGTGTCCTGAAGTAACTGGGCTACTTCAACTACAACACTGTGGTCATGGTTTTCAGCATGGCTTCTCTGCCATTAGAAGAACCTTGTTGCCGGATCTACTGTTGAACTTTATCCACTGCCATTTTTTCCAGTGATGTATGTAAACCATTGCAAGTATGAACCATCAACATAACAGCCTCCCCAGCGAAGTCGCCAAAATGTAGGGAGGTTCGAGATTAGGAAGATGATTAGAGAGGCAAAACTATACTAATGGTCCAACAATGGTGAAATGGCTGGAGAATAAGTAGCAACAACTATCAAGGAAGTTCGAGAGTGAGTAGCTAGGTGAGGGTGACGTGAGTGGCTCAAGGAAAAGACAATGGCAGGGCACAAATAGGCAACATCTCCTCCAAATCTCTAAAAATTGCCTTTTCTTGGGCTAGGAAATGGGTCCTATTTATAGGTTTTTTCTTTGGTACCAAGAGGACACCAAGTGGCCAAATAGAAAGAAGACATGTGTCCTAGAGGATCACATGGAATATTCTGCCTTGAGCTACTAGGTTGGAAGTGACACGCGTCCCTCTGCATGTACTGTGTACTATCTGTTTGGCATAATTGCCTCAACGAGTACACTTGCAGTGGGAGTGTTTGCCACTGCAACTTGCTTTCTCAATATAAATCTTACAAATGCCACAGCGAGTGCACTTGTGGCCGGAGCATTTGCCGCTGTAACTCGCCTTTTCAGTGTGAGCCTCGGCAAGTGCACTTGCAATGGTAAAACTTTACTGCTGTACTTACCTTCTTAGCTTAGTTTGGCCAATACATGCATTCTTAGGACTTCATAACCTGCTATCAGCCATGTTTGTGTTCACCTCAACGAAACCTCCACCCTTAGCCACCTAACCACAAACTCCCCAACTTCCCAGGGTAAAGGCCACAGCCAAGCCTGATATCAGCCATGCTGTGCCTTTGTACCAAGCCCAAGGGGGCTTCCTTGAGTCCTGCCTGTGTGACTAATGTAGGTCCATGACCTGGGTAATGGAAAGGGAGTCCTTTACACTTGGGCTACCTTGCTTCCATTTTCGCGGGGTTGCCGCGGTATACTGGTTTACCATTGGGCCTGTTATCAGCTCCAACCAGTGAGATATGAAACCTATTATCAGTCCTAGGCCTGCTATCAGCCTTTACTTGTGGAGGTGAAACTTCCCCTAAAGGTTGCTATCACCGTGGTGGGATGCCTCAATTTGCAAGTTAGTTGCGACGGCTGTCGTAGTTACAGCGGCTATAGTTACTGCGGTGGCCATTTCCCATTGCAAGTTCAGATGACACTATTGACAATACTTGGAATGACAGTGCTAAGGCAAAGTGCTTCAACAACTTGACGGCTGCAAGTGTTTCCTCTGCAACTTCAGATTGCCTCTGCAACTTCAGGAGTCTGTTTGGCTCTTTGGCAAGTCAAACCTGCTTCGACCCACTTGTTGGCCCACTTCCTTTTGTTTTTAGCCCATGCTCCTTTAGACATTCTTGGTAGCCTAAAAGGGGTGACCTCAGCACTTAGGCCCATGCTTAATTTGGACCTTAATTTCTGATCCTCTATAGTATTAGTGTACAATCTAATAACAACCTATGGCTTTTGGAAGTGGCAAAATCATCGTTTATGCAAAACCTACCGCTGCTAAAAAAAGAGATTTGGAATTCTTGTTTGAAGGAGAAGGGCTTTTTCACCATTGTCCAGGGTCGGACTAAGCCTTCATGAGGCCAAAAGTCCAATTTTATTATGAGACTTTTTATATTTTAAACTTAAATGTAAATAATATTTATTATTTTTAGTAAATTATCTTGTAAAATTCATAAGTCTCTTCCATTTTCATGTCTAAAATTTGGAAGTTATTTAAAATATTTAGCTATGAAAAAAATAATAATTAAAAGTGCCAAAAATTAGGGTACTCAGACCAAAAATCCAATTTTGAATTTTGTTTGGTGAGATGTCCAGGCACTAAATTAGCTTGTTCATAAAGACAAGTTCAGGTTAAATGACCAAAATACACTCTCGTTCTATATATATATAATATACACTGCCAAAAAATCAAAATTGGTCTCCTCTTCCTCATCCTCCTTATCCTCTTCTTTCCCTCTCTCTCTCTCTCCTCCCGCCTTCTCCTTCGTCGCCTCATTCAACACCTCCTCTGGCGCACTTCTACTCCGTCAAGCTTACAGCCACCTCTGACGTTGTCGGCGTCTCCATCGCTTGATCTAGCCACCAGATTTCACCACTCTCATTGCAAAAATGCTTATGCCAAACAGAGATCAGTACACCAACACCTTCGCCAGAAATGTGCCTCACAGATCTATATACTGGGTGTTTCGATCTACCTTAACTAGTAGAGATCGCAGTGGTCCACAACGACAATGACGAAGATGAACCCTAGGCGACCGAGCTCCTCCTCCTACCATTTTAGATCTAAGCAGATCTGCTCTATTTTGTCTATATATATACATATTTATGTTTGAATGTGCTTCATTTTGGTTTTTTCTTTGCTTTCTTGTTTGATTAGTGGTCAGATTGAATGTATTTGTTTCATTGTCTTTCTATACGTTCAATGTCTCTAATATCTTAATTGCTACTTGTAGATTTTGCTTTTCTTACTGTAGACATCCCCGAATGTCCCGGGAGGAAATCCCCCATTCTGTTCATTTGGGCTCACTGCAGTTCAGGACTCAAATTGTCACGGTTCTTAATCTGATATTGCAAAGTGCAATGCAAGACTGATAAATCACCAAAGAGTCCAAATCCGGCAAATCGTTTTTGAAAAATAGATTTTTAGAAAAGAAGTGCCAAACATGGACTGCTTTGCCAGATACAGAGTCGCCACCTAAATATTTTATTTTGGGGGAATTTAGGAAACCCTGACTCGTGCCTAAGGCCACGTGTCCGTCATCACCAAAGTTGCCTCGGCTCGGGAACTTGGGTACGATTGGAGAAGGTCAGCTATGAGCACCCCCGCTCGCCCGATCAAAGATCAGCCTCTACTAACCATGATATCTAGTTTTTGAAAACACATGCATTCTTATTCCGTTTAATTAGCCTAGAATTACTATGTGATGCGCGCAGCAAAACAAGTATAGACTAGATCGCCTAATTTGGAACAAAGCATTGTATATCCGTTTATTTGGAAAATGGTTTCAAGTTTGCTACTCGCAAGTAGGCTAAAATACAGATTTCAATGAATTGTCCCAATTCAAGCAATCCAACCTTCACCCACAGGCATTCATGCAGTTATATCACATAAACAATTAGCTCATGGCAAGCATGCTGTCATGGCAACACTCACACGTATGCAAGGATGCTAAAGCATAAGCACTTACCGAGTACTCCGAGCCAAAACAGAAACTAGTTAGTAATCAAATGCATGATCCTAGTTCATATTAAGATGGCTAATGCAACACATGCAAAGATGCAACTAGAATAGGCTCGGCTACCCTAAGAATGGCATATGAGATGCGACATTTCAATACATGTATTCAACTTGGAATTGAAATACAATGCAGTTAGTATGATGCGCCGAGCCCGGTGCATGCAATACAGATGAATGATGCAAACATGCGAGCATAAGGATGCTAATTGAAATATGCCCTAGTACTAACCATCAAAAGCAGGTAAGTAAAAGGGAGAAAGAAGTGGGGATTGGAAGACATGCATCACACACACGCACGCTTATTACAGTTGTGCCCTCACTCGGAGGGTCCGAATAAATAATACATACTGAAATAAATAATTAACTACTCTAGCTAATTAAATATTACAAACCCTTACCAATTAATCAACTTAATTAAGCTAATAAAGCAGTAAAACAGCCCCGAGAAGAGGGATGAATGCATGCTAGGATTGGCTTCGCTCGGAAACCCAATGCCATGCCACTGTTGCCTCTGTTTACACTGTTTTGCACCTCAGAAAACTGCATAAGTCTCCAGGATGCTTCTGAACCACCTTCTGAGCATTGTGGAAGGTCACCGACCAAGAGTAAAGGCCACCAGCCATCCATCGACCATGGATATTGATATCGGCCACAAATGTTTGGTCGATCGGCACTGTAGATGGCTGACCGGCCATGTCTTCCTGCAGAAACCTATTTTGACAGCAGCAGAGGACAGACAAGGCATGGAAATGTATTTTCAAAGCAATGTTTGCACCACCACCCTCCCTATCATGTTTAAGACTCAAGGGAGCATGGTACTCGACCCTCGGACCACCAATCATGCATTTCAATGCATGATGGCCCAAAGAAGCCAAAGTGTGCAATTTCAATATGGAATGAAATGCACAAAACAAATAATGGGCCCCAACCTCTATCATAATCAGTTCAAGAGGCATGGGATGCATGCAATGCTATGCAACCTAAGTATGCAAGCTAAGCATGCAAATGTGCAATGTGTTAAACATGGAAAATGCAATGTAACAAACATGGAACAAGGCCAAATATGCAACAACATACAAGGCAAGCATGCAACAACATGCTAGGATGGTCTTGAACCGAAGTGGACAACCCTCAAGTAGGCCCAAAACAGTGGCCAAAATGATGCAACAAAAGCATGAAAACACACACACAAGCATGCATGCACAAGGGCCTAAACATGGAGCATAAGCCATCAACTCTTCAAAGCATGAAAAGGATGGAAAATGCAAGTATGCAAACATGGAACATGGACTGAAATATGGTCTCCAATGATGCCAAATCATGAGAACAAGCCAAGTAAAGCATGCTAGTGACCCACACACCCAAAGCTAACAAGCTAGAATGCAAAGAGACCATACGAAACATGTTGAGCATGACCAAAGCAATAGAAAACAGAGCTAAAGCATACTAAAACATGCATAAAAGCTTCACAAAGCTTGGCCAAAATCATGCTAGAACAAGGGTCAAAGCCTAAATCATGTTAAGGCAAATTCATGGCATTACAAGGCAAGTATGCAAGGCATGCATGGTGTGTCTAAACCAAGTAAAAATAGTGCTATATCATGGCAAAATAAGCACAAATAACACTTAAGACATGGCCAACATGAATTTAAAAATGGTGCTCACACATGAGGCTAAAATGGCACTTTTTGAAGACAACAAGGAGAGGGGATGGTCCTCTCCTTCTTAGGACCTTAAACCACCATCCTCACCACTAAAATCCCTCAAGATTTCAATGGTGAGGAGGCCCAAACAAGGTGGTCCCGGAGCTCACCAAAAATAGCACAAAATGGGGCCAAATAAGGCCTAAGAGGGGGTAAACAACCCCAAACACAAAATTGACCTGAAACAACTATTTAAAGAACTAAAAACAAGACTTTTTTCAGTTATAAGTTAAGCTCAAAACAGCATTCAAGACAGGCTAAAAGTGTGTGCAAAAACGGGAGATTTAAGGCTTAGAAACTCACCCTTGAAAACCTTCTTCAAAACCAGCACTCCAGCAGATTTTTCTGAGTCAAAACCAAGTCTTGAGCCCCCACAAGACCCTCCAAGAACCTTAGACGAATGGTGGAGGTGTGTGCTTAGGAGTTGGGGTGCAAAGGGGTCAAGAACCAAGCACTTTGGAGGCTTGGATGTAGAGATATCAAGAGAGATACATGTTTTTTTCTTGGACAAATTTCTTGGAACCCTTGCAATGGAAGAGGAGCTCTTCTTTTATAGAGGAAGAAGTGTCCAAGCTTCTTTTAGAAGCTTGGAGCAAAGGGGCCAAGCTTCTCTTAGAAGCTTGGAGCAAAAAGGGCCAAGAAGGCCAAGCTTCTTGGAGAAACTAGACAAAAGGGCCAAGCTTCTTGGAGAAGCTAGACAAAGGGTTCAAGCTTCTTGGAGAAACTAGAACAAAGATTCAAAAGGTTCAAGCTTCCTCAAGAAGCTAAAACCAAGGGTTCAAAGGATTCAAGCTTCCTCAAGAAGCTAAAACCAAGGGTTCAAAAGGCTTAAGCTTCCTCAAGAAGCTAGAACCAAGGGTTCAAAAGGTTTAAGCTTCCTCAAGAAGCTAAAACCAAGGGTTCAAAAGGTCCAAACCCCCTCAAGAAAAGGTCTCGGCTAGAAAAAGTGGCCGATTGACCAAAATCAGTGGCCGGCCGACCAAACACAATGCCGACCGACCATCAATAGTGCCGACCGGCAATCACCAATGGCCGGTGGCAAGGAAACAAGGCCGGTGGCCTCAAGCCATGGCCGGTGAGGTGTGGGGATGGCCTACAAGCTATTTCCCACCCTCAGAAGCAAAACAACAAGTGTTTGATGAAAAACCAAACACAAACCAAACAAGTCGAGAGGTCTTGAGGTAAGGCGCGTAGCCGAAACCTCTGAGTTGCGGTAAGGCGCGTAGCCAAAACCTCTGAGAACTCAAGACGAACACAAACAAGGGTAATCATCCAGTGTTCAAACGACGACGTCCAAGTCTTAAGGACGGTCAAAAATGGGGTGTCTACACTTACAATCATTTCTGAGCACTGATGTATATATATGGAGTATCACAATAAATTGAATTAACCACTACTGGTTTTCCTTAGGGATCGATGAATGTGGTTAGATAATTTTGGTTTATTAGTTGAATGAAGTTGATTTCCGCCTTGCTTTTCCATTTCGATTGTGCTTGATTTAGTGCATGAGAAGTTGTTTATGTGATTTTTTTTTCCCTTTTTGGTAATTATTATTGATTTTTATTATAATTATTATTGTTTTTGATGCTGATGATGAAATAGATCTGTGTTGATTGTTATTGTAGATTTTTTTTTTAGTTGTTAACTGTTGTTATTGTTGAACATATACTGTGGATAATTTTTTTTTTTCAAAAAAAAAAATTTGATATGATCTGTTACAAATCTATGACAAAATAGATCTGTTGAGCAGATCGTCATTGTTGAGAATTTATATAGATAAAATTGTAGAACCCCCTCTCTCTCTCTCTCTCGCTATGTATGTATGCGAATAAATTAAATAGATAAGAGAAAAAATTGAACATATAGTCAACAAATTAAATAGATAGAGGAAAAAAATGAACAGATCAGGGAAAAAATTTGAATGGATAGATATAAATTTGAACAAATAGTCAAAGAAACTCAAACAAATAGAAAATAATTTGAACAGATTGTCAAAAAAAGTCAAACAGATAGAAAATAATTTGAATAGATACATATAAATTTGAACAAACAGTCAACGAAAATTAATAGACAAAAAAAAGTCAACAGATAAATTAAGGGATAAAATTGGAGACAAAATGTCCTTTTGGACTTCTCACCCAACTATTTCACCAAAGGTGAATCTTTCACCAACAAAAAATATTCATTGAACCTATTTCTTTATACTTTTCATGGATTCAATTTATTACCAATTAATCCCAAAAATTGTCAAATAAATAAAACTTATAAATTCAAAGCAAAGACTAAGAAAGGTTTATAGAACCTATTTTAAATTGGTGGGGGCCTATTTTAAAGTGAGCTTTCTTAAAATTACATATTGCCAGCTTTTTAAAATTTATGGAGACTTTTTCAATGTAAACATTTATTTATTTAAAAAAAAATAAGAAAGAAAGACACAAAGGAAAGAAAGAAAAAAAAAAGTGTGCATATGACAAACATATACGAAACCGATGGATGTTTTTATCAAAATTTTAAAACTTGTATTATGCTCATGAGAGGATATCCTCTTTTTTTTTTTTTTTTACAAAATAAATCCTATGAGAAACAATTTAATTGTATTTGACTTATGGTTATATATATAAATTTTGAAACCTTTTTGCAATTGAGGCCTAAAGCCATTGCTTCAATTGCTTTAGGCTCCAGCCGGTCCTGCCATTGTCAAGATCTATTGCACACTCATATTAATTGGTATCATAATTTATTTTTTAATTTTAGTACATGTTGCATTTGTTAAATGTACCGCAAATGGAAGGCAAAGAAAATGGAAAAGGAGAGAAACAACGTTCATTAGAGATGGAGAGGGACGAGATGACGATGATGCTCACAACGGATAGAGACAAAGATGGCGATGAATAATGATAGGTGACGTTGGCGATAGAGAGGGGCGGGGATCACTTTCGCACTCATGGATCATGTAGAGATATGCAATCTATGTTGGGGAATTTTCAAAACTATTTGTTTAAGTTTTGGGTATTTTTAAAACCTTTCTTATTTTTCTTTTGAAAGCTTGAAACAAGCTTGGGAACTTGTCCCACACTAGAAAGAGAGGAAAACAATGAGCACTTAATAAAGAGCTACATGGAATATTCTTTTGAATATGAAATTATGCAATGGATGTTAGTGTACATGAATGAATACCATAATGATGGTGCTTTGCACCATTTGCATATGTATACGCGTGGACAGTAGGTTATGTGGCACTTTGATGGCACACTTTGCACTTGGCGTGAGGCACTATGGAAGCGCTTTTCTATTTCCTACAGATAGGTTAGGGCAATGACATGGATTCGACATGGCAGTGATGTGGCATGCGATGGTGATGAATCAGGTAACTGATCGAATAGTTCCATGTCCGATCTGGAGCGGCTTGATCTTAGCTATTGATTGAAGATACATGCGATCGAACTGATCAAATGGAACTCGGTCGCGATTAGGTGTGACCAGTCAAGGGGTCTATTCAGTGTGTAACTAATCCACATTGTAGATCGTCGATCCAACCATCAGATCTGATCAGATGCGATCAAGGGACATGACTCATCCAATCAGGTACATCAAGGCCTACAAATAGGTTACGAAATCAACCATTTTCAACATCCAAATTCCAAAATCATTCCTATAATTCTCTCTGTCTCCTATCTCTAGATTTTGAGTTTTCAGTGAAAAGTTTCTTAAGCTAGTTTTTGCTTTCTATTACTGAAAATCATTTTCTGTAGATTTGATTATTAGTGTCTTGATTCTCGTGATCATATTAAGAGTATTCTAATCTACTATGGCCAATGTAGATGCCAATAAACTTGATCTAAGGATCAAGTTTCATTGTATCCCGGAGACAAATTTAATGTAACCCGTTGCACACCATTTGGTGGTGCAAATAATGTGTTTAGAAAAGTGACTCAGTAACACAACTTGAAGTAACAATTTTTTTGTTTACATAGATAGATTGATCACTAGTTTTTGAAGACCTAAATATCACTAAGTGAAGCAATGAAGAAGAATTTCTCCAACAATCTAAAGATAATATCTTGCTATGGTGATGTCTATTCAGAAAATGACTCGAGATTTTATGAAGTTTGACTGATTTGATGGAGGAAATTTCTAACATTGGCAAAAGAAGATATATTTCCTGTTCACCACTCTCAAAGTGATCTATGTGCTGATTACCACATACTCGACGGATCTAGAAGAGGAGATGGTGGAGCAAACTTGTACCAGAACAAATTGAGAGAATGACAAATGTGTTTGTCGAAGACACATTCTAAATTCACTGCTTGACTCTTTGTTCTATGTGTATCAACATCTGAAAACAGCAAAGCAACTTTGGGACACTTTGCACTTGAAGTACCTCATCGAAGATGTCACTAGTAAGATATTCTTGTTTGTAATTTTATGCGTTTTACTATGATTGATACAAATCCTAGCATGGGACAATTCCCATGTAATACAACATATTCTGAGTCAATTTTGACAAAAGAATATACACATGAATGAATCTATTATAGTGTCATCTATAATAGAAAAGTTGCCACCTTCTTGGAAGGACTTTAAGAAGAGCTTGAACATGAAAAGGAAGCTATTACTTTAGAGGAATTGGTTCAAGATCTCTAAGTGGAGGAAGAGTCGAGGCTTCTTGAAAGTAAAGATAACCAACTGGCTTAGACTTCCAAGATCCTCATAGTGGAGGATGGCAAGAAGTTCAACAAAGGAAAATATAAGCACAACTCCTAACCCAACAAAGATGCTAAGAAGCCGAAAGGCACTTATTAGCACTGTGGCAAGTCAGGGCACTTCTGAAGCGAATGTCATTCATTTAAGAGGAAGCTAGAAGCATCAAATGCCAAGAACAAGTTTGTGGTTGTTGTATTTGAGGTGAACATTCTCAAAGATACTGGTGACTAGTGGATTGACTCAAGAGCAATAAGACACGTTTGCAATGACAAGAGCGTTTTCACCACTTATGAACAAGTGGATGATGGAACAATTCTCTACATGGGCAACTTTTCAATTGCTACTATCAAAGGCAAATGGACAGTGGATTTGGAGTTCATATCTGGAAAGTCTTAAGTTTTAGTGATGTTTATTATATACCTCATGTCAAGAAAAACCTTATATCTGGAAGCTTATTTAATAAGCATAGTTTCAACCTAGTCTTTAAGTTGGAAAAATTTGTCTTATCTAAGGGTGGGATCTTTGTTGGGAAGGACTACATATGTCAATGAATGTTCAAACTTTAACATTAATTATAATACATCTATCTCTGCTAATCTTATTGATTCTCTCTTTTTTTATGGTATGCTCATTTAGGTCATGTTAATACTAGGAAAATGCAAGATATGATTAATTTAGATTTAATTCCTAAATATGACATTGGCAAGTATGAAAAATGCAAATTTTGTGTGTAATCTAAAATTACTTGTATTCTATTTCCTAAAATAGATAGAACCACATCTTTGCTTGAACTTATGCATAGTGATGTATTTGACATGTATAGTACCCTCATAGAGGAGGTAATATATATATATATATATATTGTAACATTCATTGATGATTTCTCTAAGTATTGTCATATCTATCTTTTGCATTCAAAAGATAAGGTTCTTGATAAATTCAAGATTTTTAAGACAAAAATAGAAATCAGTGTAATGTCAAAATAAAAAGACTTAGGTCTGATAAAAGCGGTGAATACCATTTTTCATAATATTGTGAAAATATTGGTATTATTCATAAGGAAATTACACCTTACACACCACAAACAAAATGGAGTAGCTAAAAGAAAGAATATGATATTAATAGAAATGATTAATACTATGCTTTCTTATGCAAAATTAAGTTTTGGTTTATGGAGTGAAGCCTTTCTTATTGCCTGTGACATGCTCAATTGTATTCCTCTCAAAGGAAGAGATGTTATTCATTATGAGTTTTGGAAGAATAAGAAACCTAATTTAGGTTACTTGAAAACTTGGGCTATAGAGCAATCGCTAGATTGCCTGAACCTAAAAGAAAGAAATTAGGTGAAAATGGAATTGAATGCATATTCCTTGGCTATGTTCTACATAGCAAAGAATAAAGGTTTTTGGTACTAGAGTCCAATGGTTTGGTAGAAATAAATACCATCATTGAATCATATGATGCAGTATTTCATGAGAATCATTTCACAACCATTAGATTCTAATCAAGGAAATGAATTCACTCATTTGGTGTCTACAAAGGAAAGTGAACTTTATGAACCTATTGAGTCCATTGAGTCTAATGAACCTAATGAGTCTGTTGAGCTAAGAAGGAGTAATAGGGCTAGGACTAAGAAGTCTTTTTGCGCATATTTCATTATTTACCTAGTGGAAGGAACTAGAGAAGCTCATTGCAAGCAAACAATAATCTTATTAAATGTGGATACTGATCCATTGATCTTTGAGGAGGCTATGAAGTCTCAAGATGTTGCATTCTAGAAAGAAGCAATTAATGATGGGATGGATTCTCTTATGGGTAATAATATCTGAATACTTGTCAATTTTCCACCTGGATCCAAACCAATTGGTTGTAAATGGATTTGTAAAAGGAAAATGAAAGTTAATGGCACAATTAGCAAGTTCAAAGTAAGATTAGTTGCTAAGGGTTTTACTCAAAAACATAATATCAATTATTTTGATACATGTGCTCCGGTGGCAAGAATCTCTACCATTTGAGTAGTGATTGCCCTAGCTTCAATCTACAAGCTTGAAATCCATGAAAAGGATGTTAAGATAGCTTTTCAAAACGAAGAGTTAAATGAGGAAATCTACATGCAACAACCGAAAGGGTTTGTTGTGCAAGGTCAAGAACATAAAGTGTAAACTCAGTAAGTCACTCTATGGACCGAAACAAGCTTTGAAACACTGGTATAAAAAAATTGACAAACTAATATTGTCAAATGGTTTGAGGATATACGAATTTGATAAGTGTGTGCATAGTAAATTTACTGGTAATAGAGGTGTAATTATATGCTTGTTTGTAGATGACATGCTTATTTTTTGTACTGACAATGTTATCATTGAAAGTACAAAAAAGTTGTTGTCATCTAGTTTTAATATGAAATACATGGGCTTAGTTGATGTAATTCTGGGTATTAAGATCAAAAGAGAGAACAATTACTTGATTCTTACCCAGTCGCACTATATGGAGAAAATTTTTAAGAAGTTTAATCAATTTAATAGTGCACCCATGTCTACACCTTTTGATTCAAATTTGTATCCTAATATTGGTAGAGCTGTTGATAAGTTGGAATACTTAAGAGTAATAGGTAGCCTAATGTATGTCATGACTTGCACTGGACCACATATTGCTTATCAAAGTGGAAAAACTTAGTCGATACACTAGTAATCCTAGTAGTGTGCATTGGCATGTTGTTAATTGAGTACTTAGGTACTTGAGGAAAACAATAGAATATGGAATAGTCTATAATGGCTATCCAGTAGTGTTGGATGGATTTGTAGATGCAAATTAGATTACTAACTACGAGGATCACTCATCAACGAGTGGTTGAATTTTTACTCTTCGAAGAGGTGCTATCTCCTTGGGATCTAAGAAGTAGACATCCATAATAGACTCAGCCATGATAGATGAGTTTGTAACATTCTCTTCTTGTAACAAAGAGGCAGAATGGCTAAGGAATCTTATGATAGAGATTAACTTATGGCCAAAAACAACTCTATCACGGGCTTATAGCCAAGGCTATAATGGAAAGTCCAAGCATATAGGACTGAGACATGGCTATGTTAGGCAGTTAATCATAGAAGGTGTGATCATTATGAAAAGTAAAGAGACAATTTGGCTGATCCTTTTACATAGGGACTTGCAAGGGATTTACTGCGGAAAACATCAAAGGGGATACGTCTTAAGCCCATTTAACATAATCACTTATGATGGAAACTTGGATCAACACTTCAAATATCAAGTCTTGAGTTCAGTGAGCCCAAGTAGACCATATGTCATGATTGCATGTGACAATTTGCTCCCAAAGGGACCACATGAGCAGTGGTTTGATTGCTCGAGCAATGATGAAGGACTCCTAATATCTTATTCTGCAGACCGATGGAGAAAGGATTGCTTGAGTGGTTCATTTATCGCTCGAGCGTAGAAATACAGTGTCTAGTATCTTGAGTTGTAGGCCTGAAGTACTGAAAGCTTGAGTTCACCGCTCGAGCGGTCTGCGAGATATCAACAACTTAAAAGTTACTTTTTGGATCTTTTCTTTCACTTTTTCTTTTCCTTCTTTTTTCCCCTTTCCTAAGTTCTGAAAACCCTAACTTTCTTTCTCTAAAAACCTAACTTCTCATCAAGAATCATGTGAGGCCCCTAACTTTTGTAAACCCTATTAAGTTACTAACTTTTGAGTTATTATAATAAAGCTTTTAGTTCCTCATTTATTTGCAAATTTAACCATAGAATTGGAGACGCGTCGCTAATGAACTCGTACAAGCCCTGTTTGACCCCAATAGCTTAGTAATCATTTCTACACTCTAATAGTAATTATTTAACTACGAGGCCCCTGACCTTTGAAATTTTATTTAGACCCTTACTTTTGAATTATTTCAATAAGACCCTCGATTCCTTATTTATTTTCAATTTTAGTTATAGTATCGAAAACGCACGCCAACCAAAAACTTGCAAACCCTGATTGAACCTGAGAAGTTAGGGATCATTACCAAAGCCCTAATAGTAATTAAATTAATTCCCTAATAATATTTTTCGCTCAAAACCCTGGATTTTCGGTTCTCATTATGATTCGCCGTTTAATTCAAAATGAAGAAACTTTAACCGAATTAAATTCCCAAATCCTAATTTAATTAAATACTACACTTAAATAAATGTTTCAATTCATAAATTAAGACCTTGACCCTCACATTTTAATTGAATTACAAATTGACCCCAAATTAGTACATATATATATATATATATGTTGTACCTTAATTCACTATTTGTTTGTGCACAAAATCTACAAAATTTACATCAAATTATACACATAATCTTCCCAAATCCAAGCACAGGGCCGACCACCACCCCGAGGCCATAATTATTGTCACATTTGGAACAAATCTCTACAATCATGAAAAACAAATCATGACATTGGATTTGCAATGAATACATTGATTTATATATCTAATGTACTTTTAACTAGAATGGATTAAATTAATCATAAGCCTAACTAGATCATAATTAAGTACATAATTAAGGTCCTAATCACTCCTCATTCCATTGCATTCAAACTAAATTCAAGACTATTCAAATCAGTTAAAACCAATAGGCATTTTGGATTTTTCACACCAAATTCTCTATAAATATACCACTCCCCTCCTCATTTTTGAAGCACAAACACATCTACACACTCGTACATTCGGTTGAGAGAGAGAGAGAGAGAGAGAGAGAGAGAGAGAGGAAAGGAAGAAAGAGAGCTTTAGTTGTGAAAGAGAGAAAAAAGGAAAGAAATTGAGCAAACACTTCACTAGGCATTCAAGTAAGCCACAACACAATCCTCTATTTTATTTTCCTCTTTCAAATACATGTTCTTAGAGGTTCTAAACATTATTTTTAGATGTATTTTTTTATAGTGTTCTTGTGTTAAAAATGAAAAGAGTTGAGCCTTGTTCCACCCTTGCTTGCGTTTTCTCTTAATAAGTACAAAACTATCTTTGTCTACACTTATTTGACATAATTTCCAAAGGCACACCTCCACTTATCCATGGGTACCCTATTTTCTTACTTTTTCTCTTATTTCAAGTTTTGTGCTCAAAGAACCGATATTTACAGCCCACTGGCAAAAATTCTAGAAAAATGCATAAAAATCTCCTTAGCTTAATTTTTATTTCAAAAAGTTCCTTTAAGTGTTAGCTTTCATGTAAAAAATTTTTTATCAAAAGAGAGTGAGCAGTTTGAGAGAAAACCCAATTTTCATAATAGTTGACGAATCTAGACAGCACTGGTGTATTTCTTAATAACTAAAAATCTAGGAAAGTTATGAAACTTCTGAAAAATGTTACCAAAACTAGATAAAATTATCTACAAACCATAGGAAGGCCAAGTATAGGAAAAATCTAAAAATGTCTCTTTATTGTTATATTTAAAGTGCACAAAATATGAAAAATTACTTTTGTTGATGAACTTATGTTTTTAATTTCATGGATGTGCTTATTATCTTGTTAATGACTTGGTGTAACATACCCGGTGGGTACCCGTGTGCGTTAAACAGTTCGGACCCTTGATTTTTTTGATCTAGTCTCATGAGTGCAATATGAAATATAGATGAGAGTACAGATTTGGCAACTTTATAGAAAATCCATTTTATTACAAAATTATTGCTACAAATGGACTGTGTCACCAGATCTCAGAGTCGCCACCTAATACTTATTTTGGAAAAACTAGGAACCCGTGACTCGTGCCAAGGCCAATGTTCGTCGTAACCAAGGATGCTTGGCTCGGAACCTTAGGTATAAAAGGGGAATGTCATTAATTGAGCACCCCTGCTCACCCGATCAAAAGATCGGCCTTTACTAAACCATGATATGAATTTTATTTTCTTTATATGTTCATGTTCTGATTATTTAATAAATCCTAAAATTTACCATGTGAAGCATAAAAGTATAGACTATGCCATTCATTTTGGAACAATTTGATTTCATATATTTTGAAAGAGTTTTGAAGATATTCAACCCAAATAAATTGAGTTTACAGACATGAAAAATTAACATCATTCTAAATTAAGCGACACAACCTCCATCCACTGGCATTTATACAATTATATCAAGTAAGCAAGTAGCCACATGGTAGGATGCTCAAACATAATAAGAAAAACGCACACAATTGAGATGCTAAAGCATAACAACTTACATATTTACCGACGTCCCACGGACAGTTACAAAACAAAATTAGTAAAATATGGATGATTCTATAAACAAAATCCTAATGTAATACATACACAAGAATGCTTCTAAATATCCGACTTCTAAAACATGACATGTGCAAAACATGCAATAGCACACAAAATCATGTGATAATCAATTAAAGCACAAAGATGCAAATTTAGTCGGATCTAGGCATGAATCATGTATGTAAAAGCATGAGAAATGATCCAGTTTGAATCTTTTCCACATTCGACCTTATTGCCCCTAATTCAAGGGCTGCTTCCAATTTGAAACACATCTGACATTATTGCCCCTAGTTCAAGGGCTGCCTCCATTCCGGCTATGCAAGCCATATACTTTGGTTGATTACTGAACATTCTAATCAAGGGTTGAAAGCTAAGGAGGTTGGACCTCAAGTCCAGAGGGATCCTATGCTATACAATTTCAAGATCAATTCCAGGCATGTCTTCATAGGACTACGCAAAAATATTTTTTGAAATCTTTTAACAAAGTGACTAATTGCTCGTGCTCTTACGAAAACAATATATAATCAATTGGACCAAGCCAGGATCCTTCTCAGTATCCACATTAAGAGAAATGATCTCATTCATCAAGGGTTTAGCACACCTCTCTTTCTCTCAGTTGTTCAAAATTTGCAAATCCTGAGGAATTTCTTCCTCTTTCTTTTTATCAGAGTTTTGAAAAAAAGTTTTGTAATTTTTGGTCAATGCAATGAATTAAAGGCATAGAGAAGTAGGTAGAATCTATGTCAGTTTTATTGAAAAGAAACCGTGACTCAGCGATGACAATAGACTTAAAAGAAAATGGCAAAGAAGACCTAGACAAGACAGAAATGTCTAGGTTAGCACTCCTGAAATCAACAGACTCTGACCCACTAGAATGACTCGAGCCTGATCCCAACTCTACAAACTTTGTGGAATCAAACTTAGACTCAATACTCAATTCAGAACTCAGAATAAAACCATTCTCAAATTGCTAGTCAAAGTGTGGGCCATCCATAACATTCAAAATAAAGCCCATGCAATCAACAGGTGGTCGCTCCCCAATCACAGAAATGGTCGGATATCCCACAAGTTCTATCTATTTACACTAGAGGACTTTGTGGAATATCAGACTTTTCTGAAGCAATGGTGCTACAACAACTTAGTAAAAACAAAACGAAACTTCCAATCAGAACTATGGAAACACTTTGGCCCAATTCGCACAACTGATCGTTGTATGCCCTCCACTGAAAAAAAAAAAAAAAAATGAACCCCACAAACTGACATGCCTGAACCACTGTTCAGAATTTGAGAACCCTAGATCTCATACATTGCACATAGTAGGAAAAAAGAACAAACACCCCTATGGGGGCTAGGGTTACCCTGTCCTAGCTTGAAATGATCTAGGGCTTCACTATTCAAACAAATGGCATCATACAACCCAGAAATGGGAGAGCATCCCGTCCTATTGTTGGAAGGTACTAGAGCTCACTATATGCACAAGGTTGGTTGCACTCTAGGGTTGAAGTCAAGGTGATGTTACCAAAGAGTCCTTTGGGTCATATCCAATGAAGATCCCAGGAAATCAGAAGAGTCAATATAACCTCTCTTCAAAGTTTGAGAACCTTCAGATCTTAAAAGGTTATAACACAAGGCCTCCAAAGTAACGTACAGATAGGTGTAATGTCATAAAAAGTGTGCTCGTGCTCCCACCAGTATTTAGGCAACACAGGGACTTTAAGTGCACGAATGCATGCAATGTACTAAACATATAATTGAAAATAAAAGTCATATCATGGAATTCGAGTCAGGGTTTTTGTTGGCACCATAAATCTGTAATTTTTTGCAGGACACGTGGCATCCTCTTATTCATTTGGAAGTTAAAAGAAGTTATAGAGATGATGGAGAATATGAAGGACAAAGTGGATGAGTGGAAAGACAAAGTGGATGAGTGGAAGGACACATGGCAAGACAAGAATAAAGATGGAAGAAATGGGTAGTTACTAAGTAGTTATTGCTGTATTTTTTTCTCTAATAAATAGCCATTAATGGCTACATTGTAAAAGGATCCAGAATTCATAATCAAAGACAATTGATTTCAATATTTCTTGTCATTTTCCTTATCTTTGGAGTAGTTTAACATAGATTTATATTTCGAAGCATTTATTTTCAGCATTTCCATTTCGAAGCATTTTATGCACTTTTTTTTCGAAGCATAGGAGTAGAGGTAAGTAATTATTACTTCGATTGTTCACTCAATCATCTTTCTCCGTCCCTCATTCTTCTTTTAATTTTTCTTTTCTCTACACTTGGAAATTTTGAAGTCCTCTTTGTTGAGGCAAAAGAACCGTCAACGCAATCGCTTGATAATTGGCTTAAATTTAATCTGTAAGGATTTTTCAATCCTTACTGGCACGCTCACAATTACAAAAATAACCTTCGAAAGCCAAAAAGCCAACATATATTTTTGGCACACCCAGTGGGACCGCCAAGTGTAAGAAATGACAAACTATTTGGATTTCGCCATTCGAACTTGTCAATATGAAATATATTGGCGTAAAAGAGAAATTTTGGATCTTCAAGAAGAGATCCATTTTCTTGATGAAATAAACTTTCATCCCTTACAATATTATTTGGTGGAAGAAAAAAGACACCATTTAATTGGAGAAATTCATCAACTTGATATGGAAATTCGCCAATGGAATGATGAGTTATCAACTCTCACTACCAAGTCTTTAACTGAGGCTTTAATGGCCGGAATTGGTTAATTTTTTCAGAATTGTTCCATGGTTAAAACTAGCAAAAGCAAAGAGTTGATTTCATCAATGGCTCGGGGGGTTCAAGAGTCCGTTTTAAAAGAGCCAAATTATGAAATTAACACAACGAAAGAGCATATTCTTGAGCCAAATTTGGCTAAGAATGATGTTCCATGTATGACTCGGGGGGTCCAAAAACCAAATTTTAGAGAGTCAAGTCATGAAAATAACATATCTATGGGTGATTTTCATAAGCCATTAATGGCTAACATGGAAAAACAACCCAGTTTGCCAAATAATTATGAAAACCTATTCAGCAAAAGTCATGTTTTTAAAACAAACATGGTCAAGAATAATGAACAAGCCACTGTTCATGATTTCAAAATTTTTGACATTTTTCAAAATGTCAAAAAGTATGAATTTTCATGGTCACACCATACCATGACTTTTGGTGTTCAAAATCCTTTTTGGATTTGTGGTTCACATCAAAATATAATTTTGATGATGTGGTTAATAAAATTAACAAATTGTTCTTATGAGTTCGAAGCACTAAGAACAAGGGATGACCATTTAAAATGCATGAATTTGGCTAGAAAAATCCTGTGCATTTAAATAAATGGTTGAGAATGGCTTATCTTTTTCAAATTGATGGCCAGTTGTTTGTATGTACACAATCAAAGCATCGAAGATACATTCGAAGCATCAAGAGTTGTTTCGAAGGTTGATTACTTCACCTTCGAAGCTGTATAAAGCTTTGAAGATACCTTTGAAACGTCAAAAGTTGTTTCAAAGGTTGATTACTTCACCTTCGACACTGTACAAAGCTTTGAAAACTTTCGAAATGTGTACATCTCTTCAAATATATGTAAAATGACAATTAATTAGTTGTCGAATAATGGCTGTTTTTGGCATGATAAGTTGGTTCGAAGAACAACAGTTTTGTGTCTTCGAAGAATTAATAACTGGTTCGAAGCACAAAATTAATATTTTCATTAATTATGTATGAACCAGAACATACAAAATGTGAATAACTACAATGTTGGCCAAAAGCTGCTTCGAAGGCTCTTTTGCCATAATTTTGTAAGCTCTGAAGCACTCCATCTTGCATTAACAGCTTCGAAGAAACAATAATGGTGGTTGTGAACCTTCGAAACTTTGTCGAGTATTTCTAAGGATGTAATTTGTCCTTTGTCGGCACTTTCAACCTTCGAAAGATAATTTTGGTCCTTTGTACCACCTTCGAAGCTTGTTACTAGTCCGTAATAGCTAGCATTTGAGACATCTAGTCATATTTCAATACTCATTCGAAACACTTCATTGGTGCTATTATATCATTCGAAGCACTTTGTTGATATTATTCGAAGCATTTTATTGCTTAGATTAGTCATGTGCTTGGTTCGGCCCTTCAAAAATTCAAGTAAACATTATTTTTAAGGGCCGCGGGGGGTAATGTTGGCACCATAAATCTGTAATTTTTTGCAGGACACGTGGCATTCTCTTATTCATTTGGAAGCTAAAAGAAGTTATAGAGATGATGGAGAATATGAAGGACAAAGTGGATGAGTGGAAAGACAAAGTGGATGAGTGGAAGGACACATGGCAAGACAAGAATAAAGATGGAAGAAATTGGTAGTTACTAAGTAGTTATTGCTGTATTTTTTCCTCTAATAAATAGCCATTAATGGCTACATTGTAAAAGGATCCAGAATTCATAATCAAAGACAATTGATTTCAATATTTCTTGTCATTTTCCTTATTTTAGGAGTAGTTTAATATAGATTTATATTTCGAAGCATTTATTTTCAGCATTTCCATTTCGAAGCATTTTATGCACTTTCTTTTCGAAGCATAGGAGTAGAGGTAAGTAATTATTACTTCGATTGTTCACTCAATCATCTTTCTCTGTCCCTCATTCTTCTTTTAATTTTTCTTTTCTCTACACTTGGCAATTTTGAAGTCTTCTTTGTTGAGGCAAAAGAACCGTCAACGCAATCGCTTGATAATTGGCTTGAATTTAATCTGTAAGGATTTTTCAATCCTTGCTGGCACGCTCACAATTACAAAAATAACATTCGAAAGCCAAAAAGCCAACAGTTTCATAAAATCCCCAACAAAGTTGCCATAAACTGTAACATGCCTGGGGGGGTGCCCGTGCGCGTTAAATAGTTCGAACCCTTGATTTCTTCGATCTAGTCTCACGAGTGCAATGTGAAACATAGATGAGAGTACAGATTTGACAACTTTATAGAAAATCCATTTTATTACAAAATTATTGCCAGAAATGGACTGTGTCACCAGATCTTAGAGTCGCCACCTAATATTTTTTTTGGAAAAATTAGGAAACCCGTGACTCATGCCAAGGCCACTATTCGTCGTAATGAAGGATGCATGGCTCGGAACCTTAGGTATGAAGGGGGAAGGTCATTAATTGAGCACCCTCGCTCACTCAATCAAAAGATCGACCTTTACTAAACCATGATATGAATTTTATTTTCTTTATATGTTCATGTTCTGATTATTTAATAAATCCTAAAATTTACTATGTGAAGCATAAAAGTATAGACTATCCAATTCATTTTGGAACAATTTGATTTCATATATTTTGAAAGAGTTTTGAAGATGTTTAACCCAAATAAATTGAATTTACAAACATGAAAAATCAACATCATTCCAAACTAAGCGACACAACCTCCATCCACTGACATTCATATAGTTATATCAAGTAAGCAAGTAGCCACATGGTAGGATACTCAAACATAATAAGAAAAACGCACACAAACGGGATGCTAAAGCATAACAACTTACATATTTACTGACGTCCCGCGAACAACTACAAAACAAAATTAGTAAAATATGGATGATTCTATATACAAAATCCTAATGCAATACATACACAAGAATGTTTCTAAAGATCCGGCTTCTAAAACATGACATGTTGCAAAACATGCGATAGCACACAAAATCATGTATTAATCAATTAAAACACAAAGATGAAAATTTAGCCGGATCTAGGCATGAATCAAGTATGTAAAAGCATGAATATGCATGGCATGCAAGATATATACATATGTACAGTTAGGGAAAGCGATTAAAGAATGTGACAGATAAGAAGTGGGGATGGGGAATTATTACAACACTTTAAATATTACAAATCCGAGGGAGATGAATAAATATTACAACACAATATAAAAATCCTCACAAACACTCAAAATAAATAAACATAAGAAAATAGCAGCTTCAAGCGCCTCAAAGACCATCGGAGATTGATGTTCTCAACATCGGAAGGCTGCCTGATTTTTCCTAGCAGTCGCGGCACAGCCATGAAGGTCGCGGGCATGATGGTGTACTTTTAGGTGGCTACCCAACCAACTAATGGGCTGGGTAGCCCGATAGGCTCGGCCAAACTCAGTTTTCTTAGATTTCCACAACAAAAACAGAACTAAAAACAATATATATGGGAGTCTCAACTCACTACTTTCAATTACATTACAACAATGTATAATATAACAAGAAATCAAAGCAAAAGAGCAAAATGAGTAAGAAATGCAAGAAAATGAAAAGTTTGTGAAATTCACCTTCCAAGGAAATGATGAACTCCGTAGTTCACAAACTCTCTCTTGATCACCCTTAAGTGTAGAAAGTGTGTTCTCAAATCCTCAATTCAAAATTATGGAGTTTATGGTATGGAAAGTGGCTAACTCTCTAGTTTTTCTCACTTTCAGTCACTAAACACTCTTCCATATGATCAAGGCAATTGATCTTCAGCTATATCAGAATTTTTGGAGCAGTTTTGGTGTATGGCAATGAGGAATTTCAGTAGCTATGGAAGCTTGGAAGTGTTTGGCTCAAGGTTTCAATTTAGACAATTTTTCGTCTTTTGTTCTCTTTTCTCTCTAACTCTCTTAAATGATTTTCTCCTCTTCTTTTCTATCCTTCCCCTTTTCAATATATCATCTTAATGTATAAGCCATGAAGAAATAAACAAGTCAAGGAATGGGGGACAAGGTGGAAGACAAAGGCGATGGGGATGACAAGGATGATAATGATGATCAAGACTTTGTTGCTTTTGATTCAACCTTTATGACAAGGCCAAATCCTCTTTTGATAATGGAGGGTGAGTGGAGATAATGGAGGATGAGTGGGTGAACTTGAATGGATCAGAAAATGGGTCAATGGGGTGTCCCAACCGAACCAAAAAAAAAAAAAAAAAAAAAAGAGTCTGCTGCTGTCTCTGGCTGAGTCAACAAAATCTGCTCTTAAGCCTAACTTCAAACGGACATATTTCCCTTATCCGAACTTGGTTTTAGGTGATTCTTGGGTCTAAATTGAATCCCCAGAAGTCTACTTTCCAATGGTGGTGGCCTAACATATAAATTCTAAGTGTACAAAGAGATATGCCTAATTTAGTGAAGGCTGTTTATTTCTCTCGGGCCAGGTCAACAAAATCTGCTCTCATAGCTCAACTTCAAATGGGCATATCTCCCTTATCCAGACTCTATTTTAGGTGATTCTTAGGTCTAAATTGAAACCCCAGAAGTCTACTTTCCAATGGTGGTAGCCTCACATCTAAGTTCCAAGTGTACAAAGAGATATGACTAATTTAGTGAAATCTGTTCATTTTCTTCTTAATGATTTGATGCTCATCCGTTTCCCAAACCCGTTTTCTTCCATCTCCTCTTATTTCCTTCAAATTTAAACCTATAAAGAATATGTTTTTAAATATTTTTCAAAGAGTTCAACTCCCTTCCATTTATTTCCACTTTGTCCTTACTAGGTTTACTGAAAAGTATAATATTTTAATTGAACTGGGAGCCTCAGAACATCGTAGAAATATTTTGAAAAGTATTTTGAAAAGAGGGTTTTAAGGTCTAAAATAGTTTAGCCAAAAATGTGTGAAAAATTCCATCTCTCTTCTGAGAATTTTGTGAGAAACACATTCTGATTGTCATCATCGGGTAATCAACAGAAAACGCTCAAGTCTTAGGGCCGGTCAAAATGGGGTGTCTACACTTGGTAGGATATTTGCATGTGTTATGGTTATGTTCCTTACCATAGTCCTTTGATGATACTCATGCTTATGTAGATATTGTTGTCTTGATAAATTCGTTCTAACTTTAACTTAAGATATCTAACTCAACGGAAAACTTAATTGGGGTGGTAAATAGGTTTTGATCATTTGAATAATGTTATGAGAAAATGTTGCATTTGAGTTGAATTGGTTAGTGGGACGTGTTCCCTATTTGAAGTAAAGTCTTGCGCAAGTGTATTTTCGAGCCCTAATGGCACGAGAGGTATTCTGACTGCTTAACGGAATTAGGAAGTATAAGGGTGGCAGTGAGGGTCTCACACAGGGAGAGTATTCCTAGAAGCCCATTCTCTTGGGGTAGACCGTGATGTAACCACTCGAATAAACAATGCATTGGTATTTGTTTAACCAACTTGCCCGTGGCTAGTGTTAGTGGTTGGATAGGAATGACATTCCACAGGAAGTTGCCTAGAACTAACTTGATTGACCGTTATTCTTCATAATTGACCGTTATTCTTTATTATAAGCTTTATTTGATTATCACTTCTACTATGTATCATGGTCATATCATTATTGTGTATTAGATTGAGAAAAAGGGATGGAGTGTGTGTGCGTTTACTGGGCGTTCAAAACTAATGGCGTTTCATGTTAGATATTAAAGACTATTAGACCGATCAAAGGCGAAGCTGAAGCATGTGAGGACATATGGCTACCCTAAAACTGAATTAGAAACTAGTTTTGTAAACGTGTTTTGAGATTGCAAATGATAAATCCCCTGTTGTATTTAAGACATGATTTTGTAATTATTATATATCTATACATATCTTTTATTAGCTATTCCTTATTTTCTCGTTGCCTTATGTAGACTTGTGTTAATATTTTGTTAAGATCTGTCAAAAAGGTAGTTTGCTATCTGAGGTGGATGGACTTTGAAGGGAAGCAATATTGACTTATCTGATCTTCTTGGGATCTTACTTGGTTATTAACCAAATGACTCATTAGTGACGTTTCCTACACTTGTAACCTTACATAAACCATGTATTTATTTGTCAATATATTCCTTGATGTTCTCAACTTTTTAGGGCATCACAAATCAAGCCTTGATTCCTTGCAAAAAGTGAAGCCCATGTGGAGACCGTGATTCTCACCTATTGGATTTCGATTTCGCGAAGAGTTCTTCTTAAATCTTTCTTCTTCGCTCTCATTCTTGAGGTGGGGTTACTTTTAACTTATTATCTCTTTGATTTGAGATGATTATGTGGTGTTTTCTTAACTATGGTATTATATAAGATGATTTTGTACATGAAGTGAGCTTTTTTGCTTAAAAAGGGGCTTCTACCTAAATTTTGAAATGTTACAAATAATTTCTTGTTGGTTATGGATATTGATGTTGAGTACTTGTTTTCAAAAGCATAAAAAGCGAAAAGCCCCAAACCTTTACAAACCCTAGCTTTTAAATTTGATTTAAGAATGATGTTTTGTTAAATTGATCCTTAAATCTTGCAATCTGGTTGATGATTAATACAAATACATTGAGATATGAACTCTTAGACCATTTTGGAGACATGTATTGAATTGGAGAAATATTGGCGTTTGTGGAAATAGGGAAATTATTAAATTTCTTTTGTTTATTGTTGTTGCTCCCTCTTACTTATGAATTGAACTACTTCAATTAAATTGGTGATTTACAAATTAAATCATCATGAGCATTACGATTTTTATCTCTTGACCCCTACAATCTCATGAAAGTTTGGAAATGACAAAAGGAGGTAAATTGAGAATGAGTTCAGGTAGTCGAGTCAGATTTTGGAAACTTATTGTGTATGATATTGATATCTACGCTGAGAGTCTAAGTGCCCAATTGCCTTGTCTTGAGCTTATCACCGGACAAAAGTGCAAAAATGTTTATGGGTGTCAATTGGTCCTACCGTATTAATAGCTGGTAAAAGTGAAAAAACGGTTGATTTTGGGTGCCCATCACCATACTGTATTAATAGTCGGCAAATATGGGGATATTTTATGATATGAATCTATGTATACGTGTTATTAGGACTCATACTAAGGATTTCATAGCGTATTTACCACCCTAATGTTAATGAAATGAAAGATTTTGAACAATGGTGCATTTATTTCCTTTTCATTCAAAATCAATGATGGTGATTATTTTATCAAGGCATGATCATATGAATTTTAATTCATTAGATACTTTGTTAAATGTATCTCTACTGGGTGTGTAGCTCATCCATTTCTAATATTTAAGGATTTGATGATGTGCCTCCACTCCAATGATCAAGAGGTGGATTTTGTGTATGGAGCATGAAGACTCGTGGATATGGATTTTGTTAAAGCTTTGAGCTTATTTGTTTTGGAACCGAGAGTCCATTTTTGGTGTACCAAGGCCCTTGCCTTGTGTTGTAAGCCATTAAGGCATTTTATGTTCTTAAAATTCTCTAACTTCTTGACCTATGACATTGTAACTTTAATTATGGTAAACTTATAATTGTAAACTTTTGAATATAGTTCAATGAGAAAGAGAGCATATTATATTAAAGCCACTTTTTATTTTAAAGGAGTTATTGGAAACCTTTTGTTATATTAAATTTGTTGAGATTCATCCTAAGGTCGCATTTATTATTGTTTAGAAATTTTGCGGTGTTACAACTTGATATCAGAGCTAACCAGGCATGAATACCTTGAGCTCGTGGGATGTGACTTTTGCCACAACGAGTTTATCGTGATAGGATGGACGTTAGTTTACCTTGTATGCTTTATGTGTTTATGTATTTATGTAACTGTGGGTATGGAATTGAACTTCTACGATACAACTTGAGCCTATTACATTCATCAAAATCTTTTTAGAAAGGCACCTGATCAATGTTTTTTCCACTTTGAGGTCCTTGAACGCCATGGACAAGTTGATTTCTTTGAGGGGTGATTCGTATGTGCTCTATGTGACTTTGTACTTATGTGGTTTGCCATATGTGACATACATACGTGTATAAGTTCATGCTTACGTGTGCGTGACACATGAGGTAATGTGTGAATGTGTTAATTATGAGTCTAATCCTATCCTTACTTTCATATAGGATGTTTGGACGTGGTAGAGGCTATGGTAGATCTCGCTAAGGTGGTCGGGATATTCTGGCCTAGCAGGAGATCCCTCTTGAAGAAGAGGAATGGGTCAAAACAATGTAGTTGCCCCACTGACCTAAGATGAAATTGGGGCATTAGCCTGAGAGATGGCTGGGGCTCTTTGAGAGTGCATGGACATACTTAAAACCAAGCAAGTGACTAGAACTGTAGACATCCGTAAGTGGCCTTGGAGGCCCATTAGTTGAAGGGGGAGGCCGGTCAGTGGTGGAAGTATGCTAAGAACCGCATAGAGCACACTTGGGATGCATTCACTCATGCCTTTCAGGAGAAGTTCCTTCCTTCCACTACTAGGGAACAGTTGAGGAGACAGTTTGAGGAGGTTATGCACCTTAACACATCCATGGCCGAGTTTGAGGCCATTTTCACTAGTTTAGCCCGCTTTGCACTCGAGTTTGTGGCAATTGAAGAGCACCAATATTTAGAGTTTGAGAAGAGGTGAAAGCCCAAGATTTTGAGTAAGGTGGTGGGCAACATGATTAGGGAGTATGATCAGCTCGTTGAAGCCACGACACATGTAGAGATCATGATTAAAGTAGAGGAAGTGAGGCAGAAGCTTAAGATGTCGAGGTACACAGAGCCCCAGGATGATTCAGGGTCTTCCAAAAGATCTAGAGGTCCTTTATCTTTTTAGTCATCACCGCAGTAGGCTAGATCTTTGGGTTCCATGGCAGTGAGGAGTTCGGAGAGTATGGGTCAAAGCTATGGTGCTTGCTATCGTTTGGGTTCCATAGCTAGATCTTTCACTTTTTATTTTCCTCCTTCTTTCCCCTCTCTCAAGTTTTGAAAATCCTAATTTTCTTTCTCTAAAAACAATAGCCTTGATACCTTGCAAAAAGTGAAGCCCACATGCAGATTGTGATTCTCATTGATTGGATTTCGATTTCACAGAGAGTTTTTCACGAATCTTGTTTCTTTGCTCTCATTCTTAAGATAGGGTTATTTTTAATTTAGTATCTCTTTGATTTGAGATGATTATGTGGTGTTTTCTTAATTATGGTATTATATGAGATGATTTTGTACATAAAGTGAGTTTTTATGCTTAAAAAGGGGCATCTACCTAAATTTTGAAAGGTTACAAATAATTTATTGTTGATTATGGATATTAATGTGGAGTATTTGTTTCCAAAAGCATAAAGACACAAAAGCCCCAAATCTTTCCAAGCCCCAGCTTTTAAATTTGATTTAAGAATGATGTTTTGTTAAATTGATCTTTAAATCTAACAATTTGTTGGATGATTAATACAAATATGTTGAGATATGAAATTTTGGACCATTTTGGAAACAAGTATTGAATTGGAGAAATGCTGGAGTTTGTGGAAATGGGAAAATTATTAAATTTCTTTTGTTTATTGTTGTTGTTCCCTTACATTGAAATCAAGTTTTTATTGAGATCAAAATCAAGATACCAAATTTGACTAAAAGACACAACCGAGGAGGAAGAAGAAGAATTTCAACAAATTACATTGAAATTTCCTTTAGTTAATTGTGAAGTTACAAAAACCTATTATACTGATAAAAATAGCATCAAAACAACATATGTATTACTCCCTTCACAGCTCGTTGTTTGTTTGTCTATTTATTCTCTCATTATGGCTACAATCTAAGTAGTCTTATAAGAAGGACAAACAACACAAACAATAGCTAAAGAGAGAGGTTACAAATTCTCAGAGAATGGCGCAATAGGAAGAAGATTTCGAGTCATCATCGGCCGCGGCATTACCGGATTCGCCACCAGACTTGACGCCGGGCCATTCCTTGCACTGGCAGTGCTGGCCTTCAGGAACCCGTTTGTAGACCGACGGGACATGCCTCCCACAGCCACCCCAACTGGTCTTCCCACATGTTGAACACTTCACCTCGTAGCACATCTTCGATTGTCTCTCTTTCCTCTGTATATGTTCTTCAACTATTGTCTTTGGTCTTTAATTTCAATTCTAGTATTGCATCCTAAACATGCTATATCTCTTGATTTTTATAATAGAGTTGAATATATTATTTTGATGTTGTACAATTCACGTTATCTTGCCTTTTACGAACGTAGCTCGAGGTCGCCGTGATTGACTATGCTTCTATTTGCCCACGTCATTTGAATATCAATTAAATCTCAACCATATGTTTTTGTTAGGCAGTTGATATCGTAATAATTGATTTTTCTTCCATAGTTTATATTGGAAGGGGTAAAATATTTGGAGCATATATGTAAATAAGGAGAAAGATCCCTTTCAGTTCAAATTTTGGATTTAAAGGTGTTATTTAGGCTTGTGAGCCTTACCACAGTCCCTGGTTCGATGATCTGAACCGTTCATTTTGTCGAACACTGTGTATATTTTATCTACACAAAAAAAAACTAGGTCGATCCAATAACTATAATTTCTTCAATTATTCCGTTTGTCACTAAACAAATGTATGGTTTATTTTTAAAAATACAATTATTCTGTATTTCTTTAGTGAAATATTGAACCAGTTATAGTTATTGGATCGATCTAATGTTTTTTTGTACATGAAATACATAAAAGTACCCAACAAAATGAATGGAGATCATCAAAATGGGACCAGTGGTGAGCTCCACGGATCTAAACAACGTTCAAATCTGGATAGGAGGGAATCCTCCTCTTGTAAATAAAGGATGAGGATCCTTGTAAATAAAGGATGAGGATCCCCTCCAGTGTAAACTCTAGACTAGAGGGGATTATTTGGGTCATTGGGGCTCATCATGGGCCCTGTTTCAATAATCAGAATAATTCATTTTGTCAGACTTTTTGTGTATTTTATTCATAAAAAAATTAGGTCGATCCGATAACTGTTACTTGTTCAATTTATTGAGTTTGTTATATAAAAAAAAAATGTATGGTTTATTTTAAAAAATATAATTGTCGTCTATTTTTGTGGTGAAAAATGCGATAAATTGAGCAAGTTACAGTTATCGGATCGATCTAATTTTTTATTTTTTGTGGATAACATATGAAAAATTTTCGGCAAAATGAATGGGTCTGGACTAGAGAGCGCTATTTGGGTTTGTGAGGCACACCACAGACCCTGTTTCGATAATCCGAACTATTCATTTTGTTGGGCACTTCGGGGGTTTCATTTACGAAAAATATTAGATCCATCCAATAACTATAACTTGTTCAATTTACCGCATTTTTACCAAAAAAATTGACAACAATTGTGTTTTTAAAAATAAATCACATATTTTTTTGATGACAAAAATAATAAATTAAACAAGTTACAGGTATCGGATTGACCTAATTTTTTATTTTTATTTTTTTATACATGAAATACACGAAGTACCCAACAAAATAAACAGTTCGGATTATCGAAACAGGACTCGTGGTGTACTCCACAGACCCAAACGACGCCCTCTAGTCCAAATTTTGTACTGGAGGTGACCTTCTTCCATAAATTTTTATTTAATATGCTTCCAACTATTAATTCATATGAAAATTTGGAGACACAAATAAATAATTGAAAGTGAATTTGAATAAAGTACCAAATAGATTTGGAGACACAATTTAATATTTTTTACTAATCTACGCAATAATGGTATACAAATTGAAAATGAAACGATTTTTTTTTTAAAAAAAATAATATGATTGGATTAAGGGCATATTGTTTCAAAATAAAGGAAAATTTTATTCTTATGAAATTTTTGTACAGTTGTCATAATCAGAATAATGTGATAAAGTCATTGTTGAAAATCCAAATCAATTTGACGGACTTTTTGCTTTAAAGTCATGATAAAAGTTAGAGATGAGTATGGGTCAGTTTGATTTGGTTTAGCATTAAATCAAATCATCGCATACAGTTCCAAAAATTTTGAAAACAAACCAAACTATGAAAATTATGAAACCAAACAGACTGAACCATTCAGTTTGAAACTATGTTCTTTAGATATTTTGTCATTATTTACAATATGATCATAAAATATTACTCACAATCTGCTCAACTATCAAACAATATGCAATTATTATACAAATAATACTACTAGTTTAGATAATTATTTAGAAATAGTTTTACTACTATAGAAGAACACGCTTGCAAGAATATAGGATTAACAATTTAGGTTTAAAAAAAATGGGATACTAATGAGGCAGGTAAATAATAAATTTTATATTTATATCTGAACAGTCCAGTTCGGTTCTAACCATAAAATCATAGATGTGAGGTACGATTTGCTTATTTAAAGAATCAAAATCAAATCATACATTGAGAAAATCAAACAACACTATACGATTTTATCAGAATTCGACTGATATATAATTTTTTTTCTCAACCCTAATAAAATCAACATTTACCATGTCATTTTGTATTCATCATCCTCAAAGAAAACTATGTATACAAATTCTTAAAAAATAGAGCATTTTCGTTCTCAATAATATCATCTTTCGATTAAAGGGGAAATAATTACAGAATGAAACAGCAAAAAAAAGATAAGAAGAAAAGAAGAAAAAAAAAAATTTATGATAAAATATAATTTTATTTATTTATTTATTAGTTTCCCCTTGAGTAAATGACAAATCTATAAATGGCCGAATAGGCGTCATGGTACGCTATGACCAGTGGAAACAAACTACTTTGTAAAATCAGAATTCAACATTGTGTGCGTTTGTCTTCACATTTGACCCAGAGGAAGTCAAAGCGTAATACCACTGGCACTACAAAAGATGGCGGACTTTAAATTGGTGCCGTTTCGTTGCCAGCGTCGACCTCTGAAGTTGTTCCAGCAGTAGCGTGGCTTATTAATTTGTCTTTTTTTTTTTTGTCATACTATTTGGATAGTTTTTAGGAGAAAAATTGTGTGAATAAAGTATTTTTTTCATACCTACGTGAATATTGTGTACAAGAAGTAGGGGTCATGTGGCTCCCTTGATTTTTTTTTTATTTTTATTTTTTAGAGGATTGCTATTTACCCCTATATTTTTTCTTAGAACCCACACCGTTTTATTTATTTTTTTAATTCAAATTTTGTCCCAACATAAAATTTCACTTTTATCCTCATTCCTAATTTTTTAATCCTAATTTCCCAAATCCTAACTCTAACCCTAAGCCTAACCCCTCTCAACTCCGGCTACCACCTCCACCTATCGCCGACCAGCTCCTCACTACCAGCTGCAGCCACCTAGCCTTCGTCACCAGCCGTAACCACCCAACCCGTCACCGCCAGTTGCTAGCACCCAGTCTACCTCCGTCTCCCTCTTCTTCTTCTTCTGAAAACCCGAGGTTTTCATCTCTCTGTCTCTTTCTCTCTCTCGCGCGCGCGCAGCGCTTGCGTGCACGCATACGCTATGATGGAGTTGGGAAGGCAACAACGGAGTGAAGGGGCTGGGAAGGTGATGATGATGGCAATGGAGTGATGAGTTGGAAAGGTAGCGACGAGGCAACTGATGGTTGGTGATGAGAAGAGGTCATGAGTTGGGTGGTTCAAAGAAGAAGGGTATAGTTAGGATTAAGGTGGAGGTTCAAAGAGAAAATAAAAAAGACTTAATTAAGTGGGTAGGGGTTCAAAGAAATGGAGAGTCCAAAGAAATAAGGTGGGGGTAAATATCAGCCATTTTTTTTAACATATGTTTGTAAATAAAATATTTCAAATAAAAAATTTTACAAAAATAACATTTAGAGTGAAATATCAATGATATTTTTAAAATTATGAAAACAATAATAGTTGTTTTGACTGAAAATTGAGAGTATGACAAGTCATATTATTATGTGTAAAAAATTTAATGAAAGTTTTTCAATACAATGGTGATATCCATCATTATTGACATGCAAATATAATTAATCGCACTATGAAAATATGAAACTTATTTGATTGTTAGTTAATTTGACACGTGGGGTTTTTACTATTGACTAGTGATATCAAATGTCAAGAACGACGTGTGGTTAGGACTGCAAACGAATCGAGCTGTTCATGGACAGCTCCTGCTTGGCTCATTTAAAGCTCGTTTGAGCTCGACTTTATTACTAAATGAATAAGCTTGAGCTCAATTTTTAGGCTCGTTTATTAATCGAGTCGAGCTCGAGTAATCCTAAGCTCAGCTCGACAAGGCTCATGAACATAAACATAAATAAATTAATATTTTTTTTAATAATATGTTAAATAAATTTTCAATAATCTATTTTATTTTTTATTTATGTTTGGTCTTTGTGTAAATTTACATATTTGATTGATGAAATTTATTATTAATATAAGTATTCTTATATATGTTACCCATAATTTTGTATTTTTTTTTATCTTAACAAGTAAATTAATTTAAATTTAATTTTTTTTTTCAAGCTCAAGCTTGAGTTTGAACTCAGCTCGTTTATATAATCGAGCGAGCTCGAGTCGAGCTCGAGTTCAACAAATATTTGACAAGCTGAGTTCGAGCTCAACTAATTCTTGATAAACGAGCTTGAACATTCAAAAGTTCGGCTCGGCTCGGCTCGTTTTGCAGCCTTACGTGTTGTTTCACCATTGTATTGAATTTTTACTCGAATTTTGTAAACAAAAAAAATAAAAATAAAATTTACTTTATCAACCAAGGGGCTCTAGCTTAGTTGGTTAGTCCTTTAGCCATCAAGTCTCTCCTAAGAGGGAGGTTTTGGGTTTGACACTTAGGAATGGAATAGGAGGATAAGATTTTTCTTGCAAGGTGCGTGGGTGTAAGCTTAATTCCTGCAAGGTGCTAATTTAATAATTAACCATTGACTTTTGCTGATAAAAAAAAAAACTTTATCATTATATAATTTATTTTAAGACTTATATTGATGAATGTTTTTATTTATTTATTTATTTTTGTATTGTCCATGATACACTAGTTACTAGTAATATTATATTTTTGATCTCTCATGAAGTCAATCATAAACTTTTATGTGAAATGTTTTTGTAAAAAATTTTGAAGTTGTAATTATTATTTGCCCCCTTTGATTTAATTTTCTGACTATGCCACTAACAGTGTAAAATTTTTGTATAGTTCTTTGTTCGGCTAAGTTCCCTTTTGTGTTCCCTTTTCCAGGTAAGATGTGGTTCGGCCTACACCCCTTATTCACTGGATCCATTGCATTGTACTTTGTTATGTTGCATTTAGTATTTAGGATCATTAACTTTCCCCAACAGATCATTCCTCACTTATATCACCCACCAAATTACTTGTTCTCTTTCTACGAAAAACATAGTTTTGCAGGTGCTCGCACCCCTTTCACGTTAAAACATGGTTCTGTTATGTATAAGCATCCATGTTGCGGTGTGGCCAGTATTGAGGATGTAGGCATTTAGCCTGTGTTAGGCATCGTTTGGCTCATGCCGACACTTCTTTTCTATATAAAACGAAGTTTGATTTGCATCCCCATTCCTTTATGGTATATGTGTGGTAAGCACTGCTTGTGGTTTGATTGTTTCGCTACATTGTATATCATTACATTGTTTTGTTACATTGTGTATCATTTGCATCATGTCCCTGAACTACCCTGGTTTGATTCCTTGCAAAGGGACACGTAGGCAACCCTCAGGTTCCATCAACTGCATCTGCATTTTGTTTGTTTGCCCAAGTCTTACGGCCTTGTCAAAATGGGTTGTCTTCGGGCTTTGACATTCGCTCACGTCATTTCATGACTTTGAGGTCTGTCAAAGAGGGGCAACTGTAGACACCCCATTTTTTACCGCCCTTAAGACTTGGGCACATAAAGTTGATCACTCGATGATGAAGGTTACGCTGTATAAACGTTCAATTTCTTTAGCAAGAAGAGACTCCAAATCCCAACCTTACACCCTATTTTCACCAAAATTATTTTTGACCAAAACAATTTTAAACCTTAAAACCCTCTCTTTCAAAATATTTTTCAAAATGTTTCTACGATGTTCTGAGGTTCGCATTTTGTTGAATATTTCACTTTTCGGTAAACCGAGCAAGGAAAATGGAAGAGAGGTGAACTCTTTGAAAAATCTTTAAAAACTTTTTATTTAGAGGTTTGGAGTTGAAGAAAATTAGAGGAGAGGGAAGAAAACTAATTGGTGAAATGGTTGAGCATGAAACCGTTAAGAGAGAACTGAGCAACCTTCACCAAAATAGACATATCTCTTTGCACACTTATAATTTAGATGTGAGGCTGCCACCATTGGAAATTAGAATTTCGGGTCTTCAATTTAGACTCAAGAATGACCTAAAACCAAGTCCGGATGAAGGAGATATGCCCGTTTGAAGTCTGGCCTGGAAGTAGATTTTCTGTAGCCGGCAATTTACACTTCTGGCCTGTCAGCCATTGGTGAAAAACACAGATATTTTTGGCCAGCTGTTCTACGCATGATATTTTCAACCTGTGAGGCTGTTTTTCTATATATAGGGGCCCTTCCTTCTTGATTTAAGCTTACAAAAAATTCCAAAACCTCAAATTCTTGAAATTCTCTCTCTATCTCTATCTTGCAACCTATACACACACTCTCTCTCTACACTTCCTAAACCAATATTACAACTCTCATTGTTGAGATTATTGAGTCCAAATTTCAGCACTGGAGAGTGAGAACTTGTTGGTTTGTGAACAAAAGTATTATTCCTCTTCAAGAGGTATAATTTTAAGCATCTTTGCACTACTTATTTTCTATCTTTTCTTGCTGATTTTGAACTGTTTTTCAACTGTTTTTGTGGGCTAAAGCATGTGGTTTAAGGCTATAAAGGTAGAGAGGTTAACCACCCTTCTTTGAACCTTGTTCTCTAAGCCTTTACACTTGTGTTTCTCATCTCTTCCTCAACTTTTTTCCAACTTTTTACCACTGAATTTCAGAGTTTTTCAGAGGCTAAAAATTATGTTTTGAAGTCCCAAAAATGGAGGTGGTAGCCTCTTCTCCTTGTGCTTGTTTACTAGCTTAAATTCTCTATTATTTTAACTTTAGTTTTTTAGCTATTTTTACCTAAATTCCAGCACTTTTTTTGCTTACTTTAGGACTGTTTTGGGCTGATTGTGTCACTTATGCTTTATATTACATGCTTGTAGTGTAATAGTCCTCATAGGATTGGTGGTTTAGGCCTTAGCCACCAACATATTTGAGTTGATAGTATTTATTTATGGCTTTCCATACTTGTGATTGCTCTTAATCACCTCTGCAACCTCCCTCCTTTCTTGGCTTTTCATTTGCTTTGAAAGTTGTTTCAAACTAGTTGTTTATTTAAAGCATAAGATTGAGGTCTTATGCTTAATGGTTTAATCCCATTGGGGGTTCATTACCAATGGTATGAAACTTCTCTCATGCCTTAAGCCAACTCTTAGTTTGATGCTTCTTTCCATTAGAGGACTTAAACTCACTCTTGGACTTAATTGATTAAAGATTTGAGAGGTAACTAAAATGGAGTAATAAAATTGGTCAATAAAAAGGTGCAAGATAATAATTTTGTTAGGGTTCATTCGGATATTAATTGAACCCTTGAGTCTTGAGTTGTTTCATACTCATTAGAGATGAAAACGGTTCAAGAGTCATTGTCAACCATTTCCCTTGATCATCCATGATAGGGAGGAGGTTTGAGAGTCCTTATTTGTTGCATTTATTGAACTTGCACACTTGGTTTATAAGCATCATGCAATGAAATTTCATCCATTGGTGATTTGTGAATCAAACTTACTACTCCTTTGAGCTGTTTGATGATAAGGAGGGGTGAGTTGTGCAAACAAACCCTTGAGAATACCCTGTTCCTGCTCGGTTTGCTCTCTGTTGCAGTAGGAAAGTCCAATCATCAGTGGTTGGTTGGCCACTATTGGTGGTTGGTTGGCCACCATTAATGGACGGCAGGCCATCTACCAGCCACCAGTGCAAAATCTAGCAGTGTACTTTTGAAGAAGAACATAGTTCGTTCTGAGGTGGAAAATAGTACAAGTGTTCTACTGTGCAACAGAGGCATTTGGCAGCAGAACAATGGCCTTTTTTGGGTGGAAATCCGCGTGCATGCATGAGCACTCCTCGCTTCCCGAGAATTTTTAACCTAATTAATTAGCTTAGATATTTATTGTAATTAATTAGTTATAGTTAGTTAATTTTGTAAAGTATTGTAAATAATTAGTTAGCTAGAATAATTGATTAATTTGTTGTTGTAATAATTAGTTAAGTAGCTTAGCTAATTTATTCATTTGGGTTTGTAATAGCTAGTTAATTAGCTTAGCTAGTTAATTTATTCGGACCCTCCCGCTTGAGGGCGCAAACTTGTAATAATGTGTATATTTTTTAAACCCACGTTTTTCTCCCTTTTATTTTCTAGCTTATGTTGGTTAGTTTAGGGCCTCATGTTTTGTTTAGTGTAGACACCCCATTTTTGACCTTCCTCAAGACTTGGACGTTATCGTTTGAACACTCGGTGATCATCCATGTTTGTGTTCGTTTGGAGTTCCCGGAGGTCTCGGCTCACGTGCCCTGCCTTAGGATCTCCGAACTTGATCGTTTAGTGTCTGGTTTTGCACCGAACACTCTTGTTTTGCCTTGGAGGGGCAGGGAATGCCTTGTGAGACATCCCCACACACCACCGGCAGTGGCTAGAGGCCACCGGCTGGCTTTTGATGCCATCGGCACTTTTGTTTGCCGGTCGGCACATTTTATTGCCGGTCGGCATAGTTTGTTGCCGGTCGGCACTGTTTTTTGTCGAAGTGACATTTTTGGGCAGCCGACCACTGTTCATCCACTTTATGAAGATATTTTGTGCCAGCTGTGATAGCTGGCACCAACTCTTCCCCCCTCCATACACATGTATGGAGGGATCTCCCTCTAGCCAAGCTTGTTGTATAAGCTTTGCAAGAGGGAGTCCTATAAGAGAGGGGCTTTCCTCTTGGATCTAGGTTAGACTTTTGCAACCAAAAACCAGAACTTAGAGATATAGATACATATTATCTCTATATCTCCCTCTCTCCCCTCCTTTGTGTGTGTTTCCTTGGCCTAAAGGTGGTTTTTACCTTACTTTTGCACCATTACACACACTATTACACCTTATTCCGAGATTGAGGAACTTGGGGGGTTGTTTCTTGAGTTTTTGGACTGGTTTTGATAAAAAGAAGAGGGCTAGACCATTTGTTCTTCAAGGGTTCTTCAAGGGTGAGCATCTTGTTTTTTTATTCCCCAAACTTGCAATAGTTTTCTACCTATCTTGCTTGCTGTTTTAGCTCTTGTGTATAACATGAAAAAGGCTTATATTTTCATGCTTTAGAACTTTCATTAAGGTCATTTTGTGGTTTGAGTGTAAACTCACTCTATTAGGCCTTGTTTGGTCACTTTTGTTGCCTCTTTGGTTAAGCTTCGGTCATCCTTGTATTTTGATCTCTTCACCACTGAAAATCAGTATATTTTTAGTGTTAAAAAAGTTGGTTTGAAGTCTTGCATAGGGGAGGGACACCCATCTCCCTTTATGGTCTTGTTTCCTTGAGTTGTGGCCCAAAAGGGTGACATGCATGCTTGCTTGGTTTTTGCTTCATTGCAGAACTTTTTGGGTGTTTTTAGGTCATGTGGGATCTCTGTTTTTGGCCGGATTTGTGCCTCCTTGTATGCTTGTAATACTTGCTTTGTATTGCTCCATTTTGCTTAGAAGTGTATCTCATGATTAGGCCATGATTCTTGTGTGTGTTGGCTTAGTTCCATGAAGCTTTTAGGATTATTTTTCCATGCTTTAAGTCTGTTGGTTATCTATTTGGTCATGCTTGGCATGTTTGTCATAGGTGCTATGTATTTTGGCTTGAAAGCTTTGAGCATTTTGACCTCTAGCATGCATGGTTGTGATCACCCTCATGATTTAACATCATTTAGGACCACATTTTTAGTCCAAGAATCATGTTTGTATGTGTGCATGCATGACCTCTTTTGTGCCTTAAGGGTGTACCCTCTTATGCCTAGGAATGAGCCTTAGTGCATATGCCTCTTGGGAGTCACTTTAGCTGCCATATTAGGAAGGTTTGGAGTCCTATCTTGGTCTGCAAAATTCTGTTTCTACTTGTTTTAATCATGCCATGAGAGGTCATGTTGGTGGGGGTAAGTTGTCTCCTTTTTGTGCCTTAACCTTGGGACCATAAGTTTGCTTGTTAACATGAGATGTTGCCCACCATTTTGAGCATTTTTTGGTGCTGTTTTGGGGTGGACTAAGGTCTGTCCCTTTATGGTTCGAGGCCCCCATTGCATACTTGTTTCATATGTATTGCATGGTTGCTTCATTAAGCCTCGTAGCATGCCAATCCCATTCCCAAAATTGATCTATGTTTGCATCACATTTGCACCCTGTATGCTTGGCATTACACATTTGTCATGTTGGTTGCATAGTACTTGTTTGTGTCTTGCATAATTGGTATCATGTTGCATTTGAGCCTTGTGAGCATGACATGCATTGCATTCACTTGGTTTGGGGTGTCAAACCAAGTGTGGGAATCAAGGAACATTCATACTTCAAGTGATGTAATGTGCCTCGATTCCCGGTCACCGGGGCCTTTGACTTCAACTTGATAAGGCTTCGGATCCCATTTTGTTTGTTGCATGCATCCTTACATCAAATGGCAAATTTGACTCTTTGAGCCACCATGCACCATTGATGGCTCGAGGATCGAAGGTCATGCTTCTTTGAGTTCAAAGCATGATAGGAAGCATAACCATGCCCACATGTACCTGAAAACCCCATGCCATGCACTGTCTGTTCCCTATTTGCTGTCAAATTGTCTTCTGCAGGAAGTTTCTGCCGACCGGCAATCTCTGGAGTGCCGATGAATCCAACAAATGCCGGTGGAAATTATGAAGTGCCGGTGGGAATTCTGTCTGGCCGGTGGTGCTCTGCAGCATGTGAGGAACCTGCTCCAGGACTTTGGTAATTTTCAGAGAGACAAGGTAGTACAAACAGAGGTGGCAGGAGTATGGTACGGGTTTTTCGGGCGAGTCAAGTTCCGAGCATGCATCATCTGCGTATCCCGAGGCAGAGGCTGCGGCCACCCTCTTCTTCCTTTTGCATCTTCTCTTTTAATTAATTAGAATTTTTTGTAAATAATTCTGTTTGTTTATTATTTGGGACTGTAATATTTTATTTGTTTATTATCTTGGGACTGTAATATTCATTTGGACCCTCTGAGTGAGGGTAAATATGTAATAAGTGTGGGTGAGTGTGTGTATGTCTTCCAATCCCCATTTCTTTCTTCCCTTTTATTTACCTGCTTATGATGGTAGATTAGGGCATTTTTTGAATTAGCATACCTTATGCTATGCATGCGTGCATCCATGCATTTGTATTACATACATTAGGCTCGGTACATCACGCTAACTGCATTTGTACTTCAAAATTCTAAACCGAATATGTGATAATTGTGCATTTTCACATGCCATGTTTAGGGCTAGCCGAGCCTGCCTAGATTGCATTTTGCATGCGATGCATTAGCCATTTTTAACATGAACTAGGACATGCATGTTTGCTAACTAGTTTACTGTTTTGGCACGGAGTACGATGTAAGTATTTATGCTTTAGCATCCCGCATGCGTGTGAGTGTTACCATGACAGTATGCCTGCCATGCGGCTAAGTGCTTATGTGTTAAACTGCTTTGAATGCCTGTGGGTGGAGGTTGGATTGTTTGAGTTGGAAAAACTCGTTGAAATCCGCATTTTAGCCTACTTGCGAGTAGCAAATTCAAAACATTTTCCAAAACAAACGGATATGCAATGCTTACTTCCAAATTAGGCAATCTAGTCTATACTTGTTTGCTGCGCGCATAACATAGTAATTCTAGGCTAATAATTGGTTTAAGAACACGTAACGTTTTCAAAATTGGATATCACGGTTAATAGAGGCCGGTCTTCGGACCGGGCGAAAGGGGGTGCTCATAGCTGACCTTCCCCGATCGTACCCAAGCTCCCGAGCCGAGACAACTCCGGTGATGACGGACATGTGGCCTTCGGCACCGAGTCGGGGTTTCCTAAATTTTCCCATTAAAAAATATTTAGGTGGCGACTCTGTATCTGGCAAAGCAGTCCATGTTTGGCACTTCTTTTCAAAAAATCTGTTTCTCAAAACGATTTGCCGGATTTGGACTCTTTGGTTCAGATTAAGAACCGCGACAACAAAAATCGCGAGTCCGAACTGTAGTAGCAAAGTCCCCCCTCCGCCGGCGCGTCTACATTTAGCATCTCTCATGCCTTGCATCCATTGTCTTATATGCATTGACCTCGGTGCATCATTCTAACTTGCATTGTTTGTTAAAATAATTATCTGAATACATGCTTAGACTGTATGCTATCAAATTGATTCATATGCCATATCAATAGCCGAGCCTAGTAATTGCATACCACATGTGTTGCATTGCGTAGTTAGAATCATGCATTATTCTAACTCTTTCATCTTTTTGGCTTGGAGTACTAGGTGAGCCTTTACTCGCTTTAGCATATCGCATGCGTGTGATTGTTTCCATGTCTAGCATGCTTGCCATGAGGCTAAATGCTTAAACGATAACTATTTGAATGCCTGTGGATGAAGGTTAATTGCTTGGAGGTTTATATGCGCTCACTTTTTCAAGTGATACATATTCGAAACAATTTTGCAAACAAACATGAACCGAATGTTCCAATTCTTGGAAACTTAGTCTATACTTGTATGCACATCACATAGTAATGTTAGCCTAATAAATCGGAATAAGAGCATATTATGTGAATAAGATTCACATCATGATTAGTAAAGGTCGATCTTTGATTGGGCGAGCGGGGGTGCTCAATTCATGACCTTCCCCTTTCGTACCTAAGTTACCGAGCCGAGACAATCTTAGTGATGACGGACACGTGGCCTTTGGCACGAGTCATGGGTTTCCTAAATTTTCCAAAATATATTTAGGTGGCGACTCTGTATCTGGTAAAACAGTCAATTTTTGGTATTTTTGTTTCAAAATTGATTTTCCAAAAGATTTTCCAAATTTGGACTCTTTAGTGTTTATTTATTTCACATTGCACTTGTGAGATCAGATTTAGAACCACGAGAGTCCAACACGGTAGGGCTTATTCGTCTTCCAAAAGAGGGCACGAAAGAGCCAAGCTACACCCAGATTTTCAAAATTTTAACAAAAATGAAGAGAAAGAAATTCCTCGGACTTTGAAATACTTAATTAACCAAGAGAAGGAGAGGCGTGCTAAGCCCTACATAGATAAGATCATTACAATTAACATGGGTACTAAGAAGGATCCCCACTAAGTCTAGATCGGGTCCACATTGTCTTCGGAGGAACGCGAGCATTTAATCACTTTATTAAAAGATTTCAAATATGTTTTCATGTGGTCCTACGAAGACATGCCTAGTATCGATCCTGGGATTGCACAGCACCGGATCCCTCTTGGCCCGAGGCCCGACCAGTTAAACAGAAACTCTGTAGGATTCATCTTGATTGGGCGCTAAAACTTAAAGAGGAAGTCACCAAGCAGATCGATGTAGGATTTTTGATGGTATCTGAATATCCGACTTGGTTGGCCAACATTGTTGCGGTTCCGAAGAAGGATGGCAAAATTAGAGTTTACGTCGACTTCTGGGATCTGAATAAGGCTAGTCCGAAGGATGATTTTCTACTGCCGCATATCGACGAATTAGTAGACTTCACTACCGACCAAGTGTTACTATCATTCATGGATGAGTTTTCTCGGTATATCCAGATTTTGATGGTGCCTGAGGACAGAGAGAAGACTGCATTCACCACGCCGTAGAGCACCTACTTCTATAGAGTTATGCCATTTAGGTTAAAGAACACTAGGGCTACATATATGAGGGCTGCAACCGCAATCCTACATGACATAATCCATGAAGAAGTCGAGGTGTATATGGATGACATGATTGTAAAATCCAAAGAGCAAGAAGGCAACTACACCGTGCTGGAAAAATTCTTCAAATGGATCAGGGAGTACAAATTGAGGTTGAACCTACAGAAGTGCACTTTTGCGTTGACTACAAGGAAAATACTAGGATTTCTGATTATGTAGAGGGGAATTGAAGTAAATCCATCCAAGATCAATGCCATCTTAGAAATGCCACCACCAAGGACTGAAAAGGAGGTACGCAGCTTTCTAGGAAAAGTGTAGTTCATAAGATGGTTTTATCTCAAAATTAACCTTGACATGTAAACCACTGTTTGGTCTCTTGAAAAGGGGGAAGAAGTTTTGATGGGATGATCGATGTCAGTTCGCCTTTGAGTAAATTAAGCAGTACCTTCAAAGCCCACCTGTATTGTCACCACCAGAACCAGGAAAGCCACTGATCATGTATCTGTCAGTGATAGAGTCAACCATGGGGTGTATGCTAGAGAAAGAATCAGAAGCTAAGGTGGAGAAGGCCATCTACTATCTGAGCAAGAAGATGCTAGATTACGAGACACGCTACACTCCTCTAGAGAAAGCTTGCTTAGCTTTGGTTTGGGCCACTAGGCAGTTGAGACACTACCTGTTAGCTCACTCCATAATTCTAGTTTTGATATTAGATCCCATCAAACATCTCTTTAAGAAACCAACGCTTACAGGTAGGCTAGCTCGTTGGTTGGTTCTTCTCTCCGAGTTTGACCTTAAGTACGTCACTTGCAAGTCCGTCAAAGACAGAGTAGTAACAAAATTTTTGGCAGACCACCTTGTGGAAGGAGATGAAGCTGTAGAGTACCTATTCCCATATGAGGAGATTCTGCAGGTTGAATAGGAGACATGGACAATGTACATTGACAGAGCGGCTAACCAATACGGTTATGGGATATACTTGTTGCTCATAGCACCAGATGATTTCCATATACCCCTAGCTTTCAAACTCAATTTCAAAGTATCTAACAATGAAGCAGAGTACGAGGTGTGTATTGTTGGATTGGAAGCTGCCTTAGAACTTAGGGCAATAAGGTTGGACGTCACCAAAGACTCGAACCTGGTTGTTTCTCAAGTCAATGGAGACTGGAAAGTCAAGGAAGAGAAAATGAAGGTTTATCATCAGACCCTGGACTTTTTGATTCCAAGGTTTGAAAAAATGACATTTACACATCTGCTAAGAGAGAACAACCGGTTTGCTGATGCACTAGCAACTCTATCCTCCATGGTAGACATACTGCTTGGGGTCAAAATACGTCTGATTATCATCGAACAAAAGTATGCGCCTGCTTATGAGACAATAGCCACCATAGATGAAGTTCAAGACAAGAACCCCTGGTATTATGATATTTGGAACTTCTTGGAAAATGATAAGTACCCACACGGGGCAAATGCCAAGGACAAATAGGAAATACGACGTCTGGCCATTCAGTTCATCATCTACGAGAATAAGTTGTATAAAAGGGGCCATATGGGAATGCACAAGCTCTGTGTCCAAGAAGAGGAGCCAAAGCATCTCATGTAGGCCATCTACGGAGGAGAGTGTGGAGCACACATGAATGGTGTGATGCTGGCTAGGAAGATCCTTAGGCAGGGCTATTATTGGTCAACCATGGAGGAGGATTTCATTAACTTTGTTTGGTGATGCCACAAATGTCAAATCCATGCCAATCGCATGAATATCCCGCCATTAAAGCTCTACAACATGACCTCACCATGGCCTTTCTCAGTTTAGGGAATTGACGCCATCGGAACAGCCTCGCCAAAGGGCTCAAATGGACATGAATTCTTCTTGGTAGTGATCGACTATTTTACCAAATGGGTAGAAGCACAGTCATACTCAGTGTTGAAAGCGCTACATGTAGCCAAGTTCATCAGGAACAATATCATCTGCAGGTATGGAGTGCCAAATGAGATCATATCGGACAATGACTCACACTTGAGAAATACAATGTGACTTTTCATAAGTCATCAACATGTAAACCACTGGCCAACGAAGCCGTTGAAGTGGCAAACAAGAATATCAAGAACATCCTGCGAAAGATGGTAAAAACCTATAAAGACTAGCCAGATAAACTGCCTTTTGCACTCTGGGGATATGGAACGTCAATTCGAACATCTACAGGGGCGACCTGCTATTCTCTAGTATATGGGATGGAAGCTGTTTTGCTAATCGAAGCACCGTTGAGGAGAATTATGGTCGAGTGTCAAATAACAGAGGTGGATTGGCAGCAGAACAGATTTGAAGAGTTGGTGTTGTTTAACGAGAGGAGGTTGAAGGCCTCATATCCAAGGATATCAGCGCAGAATTGCCTGGGCCTTCAACAAAAAAGTCAAATCCAGAAACCTCAAAGAAAGAGACATGGTGCTCAAAGACAACCGAGCTTCCATCCATAACCCTAGGGGCAAGTTCAGACCCAATTGGATTGGTCCTTACATTATCAAATCTATCTGGTCAGGAGGAGCAGTCATCCTTATGGATTTTAATGGTTTAGAATTCTAGCAACCGATCAACATGGACAAGTTCAAGAAATACTATCTTTGAGAGACTCGTTAGGCCAAAAACCCAGAAGGGCAACCTAGGAAAAAGTTAGAGCATGAAAAATTGGAAAAGAAGAAAAATAGAGCTCGCAACGCCAAAAACCCTAAAGGGCGACTTTGGCAAAAGTTAGAGCACAAAAGGAGAGAGTTAATACTCGAGTGAACTCAAACTGAACTACGTAAGGCCTAATTCCCATCCTTGGGATACGTAGGCAACTTCATCTTGAAATTCGGCCATAACCATTTTTAACAAAACTGTCTTGTCCATTTGTTTGATCGGTCCATCTTTTTCTGTCATCAGTTAACTCGGTTGTGTTACCTCCATTTGGCAGAAGGGCCAGTTGCAAGATAGAGCAGTGATGGTGAATGTAGTTGTGGGCAGTTATGACTTTCTTGATTCGAGGTTGTACATTTTAAGGATTGATTCCATGTGTATCAAGTAATGACCGTTTGTGAAATTTTTTTTGAAAAGTTTTAATGAAGTTGATTTTCTCAGAGTTTTACTTTCTACAACACAGACCATTCTTTGGACCAAAAAAGAAAATTTTCAGTGCTCAAAACTTTAATTCCATGATTTCAACACAAGTACACCATCTAACTCTCAGGTTAAATCAAAGTTTCTTTTACATCATAAAAACTTGAAAAGAAAAGTCAAAGCAATAAACTAGGGGCACAAATAAGTTAGGTGATAGTTCTCTGTCTCTTGCCCGGACTCTTAGAAGTCTCTACCACCAAGGATGGCCCGACATGTGTCTCATCCTCAATCCAGACCAAACACTCGCCAGAAAGGGCGTAACTGAAGCTGGCAGTAGGGGCCAAAAGCTCTCTCATCCTCCAAGTAGTGAGGTATCCAGCCAAGTGTGAAGCACAAACTAGAAATAGAGTAGGGTATTCCACTCCCTCATCTAGACGGGTCTGATGACGTCTAAACTAATGTCTAAACTAGAATGGGAAGTAGAATACTCAATGTGTGAGGCTGATCAACTGTATACCCAACTAGCGAGACATGTTGTAGCTTATCTTGGTCAAGTTTAACCAGGGGCAACACCCAATAATTTCAATCACAGATTTGCTGCACATCCAATCGTGCCACAATCCCTCTGTAGGAAAGTCCACTAGCCGTGGGCAAAAGAAGTAGGATTTGGCCAAATACTCTGGGCGAAGGTCCATGACCTTCAGCTTATCCATCAACCACACCTGGGAAGGGATTAAAAAATAAGAGAGATTAAAAAATAGCGAGATGTATATTGAGAGAAAAAGTAAGGAAAGGGCTTTGAAAGAAAATAAAGATTAAGTGCCAAAGTGATGTGAGAATCCTAAATGAGAAATGGTGGGAAATAATACCTGGAGAAGTAGTGGACTCCACGCAAGCTGAGAAGTCTCTCATCGATGGAAAGCATCCAGACCCATCAAAGTTTTGGCCAATGCCAAACCTATGCAACTCTGACCTTCCTTGAGACGTTGGGCCACTTCGACCAACCTAATGCTCACTCCGCTGCAACTAGGGGCAAGTAGGAAGTGTACGAGCAAACATAATCAGAGGGCATGTTGACGTTAACCTTGCCAGAGGAGGTCACTTCTGTCTCTAATGCCGGAAAATCGATGAATCGAGTCGGGTATATCTAACTCCTCGTCATGAGCAAATGACCAGGCCTTGGGTAAAGTAAGCCCACACATCCGTTTAAGTGCCCGTGCATTGCCAAAACGGAGTTGAGGCATAATCTCCTCATCGCGCCGAACTCCTTTAATGTTTGAAACTCTTCATGAGTAGAACACATTCTTGTGCTCCGAAGCAAAACACATAAGTAACCAGGTTCCAACAGTGGACAGTAGCATGAAAGAACGAAAAATAAAGTGGCATGCAACTCAACGGAAAAAATGGCATTTATGCCGAAACCGCTGAAATTTACCTTTTTCGTGCTGTCCAAAGTGGCCGTCCAATCCTTGAGCCTCTTAACAAGAAAAATCTCCATTTTCAGAGAAAACTACAGAAAAGATGATGTTCTGTCGAAGGAAAGAACAAGAGAAGACCTTTATAGAAGCTAAGGCTGAGTGGGTGGGTGACAGCTGTTGCCAGCTGTCCAGCCAGAGGTCTTGGCAGGCCGACCACCTTTCATAGCCAGTCGTCCATTATGTTGGCCAGCCGACCAATAAAGCTGGCCAGATAACTGGCAATAGTGTTATGTTGGTCCCTTTTATTTTTTGGGTCTTGTTTTGAGTCTTTTGTTTCTGGCAAGTGTGAACAGCTGCATTTAGGTTGTTTTTACTTTGTTTTTCCTTTATTGAGTTGTATTTTGTATTTTGATTAGTTGTAGGCTCAATATCCGGTTACGAACGCCATTCAAATATTTAGTTCCAATTTTCTGCAAGTGTGGTGCCATTCTTGAGATGCTCTACAAAAATAAAACTCCTTCTTTTATAAAGCTGCAGGGTTCAACCCCGATCATAGTGTAGACACCCCATTTTTGACCGACCTTAAGACTCAAATGTCATCGATTGAGCACTCGGTTGTTGCGCATGTTGTGCTCGTTCTGAGGTTACAGAGTCTCGGCTGAGAGTCTTGCCTCCGAACTTCGGGACTCTTTTGTGCTTTACCTCGGTTTGCGAACCAAGTTCTATTTTCTCTTCTCAAAGGGAGGGAGAGGTCTCGTAGACCATCTCTCAGTGGCCGTAGGCTACTTTTCGTGGTCGTAGACCACTGTTCCCGTTTGAAGACCAGTTTTCGATTTTCGGAGCCGTCGGCTGTGCGCCTCGGTTCGGGACCGCTTAACTTTCTCCGTTTGCTCTGGTTTTTGGCACACACCTTGTTTCCTCTCTCTAGAGGGACACTGTGGCCTGGGAGACCACCTTCGTGGTCACACGCCACTTTCGATGCTTAACAGTCAGTTTTCGGGGCACCCGGCTGCGCGTTTTGGCCCTCGAACCCTCGTTTTACATCCGTCTTGGTTCATTTTTGGCATGGACCCTATTTTCATTGCTTAGAAGGTGGTACAAGGGTGGGAGACCACCTTTCTCTTCGCCGGCCAATTTTCTTGACAGGAAGCTGGTCTCCTTGGTTTTTGGGCCACATTTACTGGTCTCCCACCATACCACTTGCTTGCATTTCATGTGGAGACCACCCTGGGAGGCTGCTGACCACTTGAACCTTTTGACCCTGGCCAGCCGACGAGGGCAAGTGGTCGGCCGACCACTTGAACTGGTCGGCCAGCTCCCATCAGTTCTGTCTCAGTGAGTTGATTCCAGTTGTGCCAGTTGGGAGGCACAGACTGCGTATGGAGGATGTTTGCCCTTGGTTTTAAGCTTCTAGGAGAAGCTTTAGTCCCTCTTTTCTGTAAAGAAAGGGCTCCCCTTCCTTGTAAAGGGTTCAAAAAAAAATTGTCTAAGGCATACAAGACCTCTCCCTTTATATCTCTACATCCAAGCTCAAAAAGTGCATGGTTCTTACACCTTTGCATACCATCTCCCAACCTAACCCCTCCACCATCACTCTAAGAATCTTGGAGGCCATTTTCAGAGGTTGAGAGGCTGTCTTTGTGGTCCAGAGGTTGCTGGTCCTTTTGTGCTACAAGGGTAACACACTTTCTCCCTTTTAAGGCTTTATTTTACTTCATCTTTTAGCTATACTTGAAAGCATATTTGAGCTTTAGTGTAAACTGAAAACAGTTTTATTTGGAGGCCCTTAACATGTTTGTTTAAGATAATTTTTCCGTTGGGGGTCATCTACCCCCTTGCATGTTTCTTTTTACCTTGTTTTGAGACATGCCTTAGAGCGTTTGTGTTGGCCTTTGTTTGGCCTTTTAGACACTGAAATCCAGTGGATTTTCAGTGGCTAGCATGCTGTTTTCAGTGCCAAAATCAGAGAGGGGTGACCCTCTCTCTCCTTGTTTTGTTTTCTAGCATTTTTGGCCTTACAAAGGAGCCCTTATTTGCATGCTTCCAACCCATGTTTCAAGCCATTTTTGATGAGTTTTAGGACCTGCATAGGCTCTGTCCAGAGCTTGTTTTTCCATATTGGATGTCCATCTTGCATTTGTAGAATAACCCTCTTCATAGCATATCAAAGGAGCATCTCATTCTTGCATGCATTAACCATGTTTCAGTGGGTTTTGGGGCTTTATTTGGCATGTCATATCTCTAAATTTTTTTGGTTTAGTGGCCTCTTGATTGCCTCACATGCTTGTAGTGCAAATCCTCTTTACTAGCTTACATTGCATGCTATTTTGGCATTTGATTCTAGCACATTTTGGTCATGCCTTAAACTAATTTTGTGCATATTTTGGACTGCCTTAGCTCTGTTTTTGGGCCTCATGGTCGAATGATGTTTGCTATGCATGGTTGTAGTTCAATACCCTTGCCTAGCTTTGAGTTTTGAAGCCTATTGCATGCGTATTTTGAGGTGTTTCCATGTTTTGGCATCATTGTGAATCATATTTCAGAGCTTGTATGAATGCCATATTCCCATGTTTTCCACTCTTTAAATATGTTTGAGAATTATGCATGAATACCTCATTTTTGGACCATTGCATGAGCTTCATTTCCATGCTTTGCGAGCCATCATTTTAGTCCATATTTGCTACTGTTTTGGCCTACATAGGGACTATTTGGGGCTGGTTTGGCCATTTGAGTATTGTTTTGCATGCCTATAGTGTAATCTACTTCACTAGTTTCGGTATTTGGGCCATCTAGCATGCATTGTGTGAGGTGTTTGCATGATTCGGACCATCTTCCATGTCATTTCAGAGCTGGAAAATATATGATTATATGCCATATTTCATGCTTACCATGCTTTGGTGGAGTTGCACCTTAGGTTTGGTCCCTTGCATTTGTACATGTTTGCATGTGTGTTGTTGCTTCATTTTCATCATGTATGGCCACTGATTTGAGTGTGGCTGAGGGCCATTCATTTTAGTTTAAGTCCATCTTGCATTATGTATGCCATATCCATGTTGTCGCATGCTTGATCATCGCATTGTGTATGCCTTGTTCATGTCTTCGTGCATGTCCATCTTCGTATGTGCATTGCTTATGCCATATAGTTCATGTGTGTAGACGGCGCCCGCGTGGGAGGCCTCGTGCTACAGTTCGGACTCGATTTGTGTCACGGTTCTTAATCTGAACCAAAGAGTCCAAATCTGGCAAATCGTTTTGAGAAACTGATTTTTGAAAAAGTAGTGCCAAACATGGACTGCTTTGCCAGATACAGAGTCGCCACCTAAATATTTTAAAATGGGAGAATTTAGGAAACCCTGACTCGGTGCCGAAGGCCACATGTCCGTCATCACCGGAGTTGTCTCGGCTCGGGAGCTTGGGTACGATCGGGGAAGGTCAGCTATGAGCACCCCCTTTCGCCCGGTCCGAAGACCGGCCTCTACTAACCGTGATATCCGTTTTTGAAAACTTTATGTGTTCTTATTCCATTTATTAGCCTAGAATTACTATGTTATGCGCACAGCAAACAAGTATAGACTAGATTGCCTAATTTAGAAATAAACATTGCATATCCGTTTGGTTTGAAAATGCTTTGGAATTTGCTACTCGCAAGTAGGCTAAAATACGGATTTCAACGAGTTTTTCCAACTCAAACAATCCGGCCTTCACCCACAGGTATTCAAAACAGTTTAACACATAAGCATCTAGCCACATGTTAAGCATGTTGTCATGGTAACATTCACACTCATACGATATGCTAAAGCGGAAAATACTTACATAGTACTCCGTGCCAAAACAAAGAACTTGTTAGCAAACATGCATGATCCAAGTCCATGTGAAGTGCCTAATGCATCGCATACAAAATGTCGCTAAGATAGGCTCGGCTAATCCTAGACATGTCATGTGAAAATGCACAATTATCACATAGTCAATTTTTGAATTGAAGTACAAATGCAGTTAGCATGATGTACCGAGCCTAATGCATGCAATACAAATGCATGGATGCACGCATGCATAGCATGAGGTATGCTAAATTAAACGTGCCCTAATCTACCATCATAAGCAGGTAAATAAAAAGGGAAGAAAGAAGTGAGGTTGGAAGACATACACACCACCCACACACACTTATTACAGATTTGCCCTCGCTCGGAGGGACCGAATAAATATTACAAATTAATTAACTACGCAAGCTAATTAAATATTACAAATTAATTAATTAACAAATTAACTAATTAAATAAAGCGGGAAAATGCCTCGAGAAGCGCGCCACCATGCGCAAGCTGCCTCTGTTTTCCTTCCTTTCTTCCTCTGGAGGCTGTCAAAGCCTCAGGACTGCATCCTTGGACAGAGGGGGTCATCACCGGCTGATTGAAATTTCCACCGACAGTGTTGTATGGCCATCGGCACAAAGTTGAAGCTGTCGGCAGGGAAAATGGTGCCGGTCGGCACATTACACTGCCGGTCGGCAGAGTATTCCTGCAGAACCTGCAACTCACAGCAACAGAGGGCAAAACAAGGCATGGCAGCATATTTCAAGGCATGTATGCATCAACCATGTCTCTTATCATTGTAATGACTCAAAGGGACATGTGCCTCGGTTCTCGGACCACCAATCACGCATTTCCATGCATGATGGCCCAAAGAACCAAGTATGCAACTTTGGTTTCAAATGCAATGCAAACCAATCAAACAAAACTCCCAATCCCTATCACCCAAGTCAAGGGACAAGGAATGCATGCAAGATGCAATGCAACCTAGGCATACAAGCTAGGAATGCAACATGGCATGGCAAGGCATTTATGCAAGCATACAAGCATACATATGGCAATGCAAATAAATGGAAAGATGGGCTTATACATGAATTAGGCAGCTCTAATAAGGCCTAAAACAGTGGCCATAAGTGCTAAAGAGTGAGGGCTAAATGGCATACACACACACATGCACATAAGGGCCAACACTTAAGCACAAATCAAGCAACATTCAAGCACACTTGAAAGGGACAAACATGAACAATTAGCATGCATTATAAGCTTTGAAATCATGCTAATACATGGTGCCAAACCAAGCAACAAATCAAACCAAGCATGCACCCAAATGGCCTAAGTGTTCGAAGCAAATCAATGAGGCATTGAACTACACTTAACATGACCAAACATGGCATGCGAAGAAAGACCAAAAACAGAGTTTTGGGGCATCAACACAAGACCCAAGGACCACTTAGATGGCATCTAAATGACTCCAAAACAAAGGCATGCACAAACACCAAAACATGTAGCATTGCAACACATGCTTTCAAAGCATTAAAGAGACATGCAAGGCAATCCAACAAGCATGGAAATGGGACTGAAATAGCATGTAGGATGACTCCAAATCATCAAAACAATGCAAAGATGGCATGCTACACATGCACATACTCAAGGCCAACAAGCCCAAATACAAAAGAGCTATATAATGCATGCAAAGATCAACCCAAACGACTATGGATAGAGCTAAAACATGGCAAAATAAGCACATAAACTTCACAAATGCAAGCCTAAAACATGCTCCAACAAAGGCTAACAACCTAGAACATGTTAAGGCATAAACAAGGCTTTACATGGCAACTATGCTAAACATGCATGGAGTTCAAAAACCAACTTTAAATCATGTTATATCATGGATATATAAGCATGAAAAACAAACCAAATATGCTCAACACACACTCAAGCATAGGCTTCCTTAAGAGGCCAAAACATGCCCTTTTCAAGGACAACAAGGAGAGGGGGTGGCCCTCTCCTTCTTGGGACTTCAAGGCATCATCTTCACCACTGAAATCCCTCAAGATTTCAGTGGTGAAGAGACCTCAACACCAAAATCCCGGAGCTAGCACAAAATGGCTCAAAATGAGGCCTTTTGAGGCCTAAGGGTGGTCAACAACCCTCAAACAACAAAACACTCTTAATAAACAATAAAGAGGGCTTAAAAATAGAACTTTTTTATGTTATACAATAATCACAAAAACAGCTCTAAGATAGGTATAAAATTAATGCAAGAATGGGGAAAAAAAGGACTAGAATCTCACCCTTGAAGACCCCTTTACAAATGGTGCTCCAATGGCCTCCTTGAGCTTGAATCCAACACCAAAGCTTCAAAACACACTCTTTAGAACCTCAGCTCCAAGAGGAAGGTGAAACACTAGGTGTTTGTGTGCAATAGTAAGGCACAAAACACCTAGTGAACAAAATGAGAGGGAAAGAGAGATAGGTTGTGTATGTCTAACCCTAACCCTAGAAAACCAGAGCTCTCCTCTGTCTTCTCCCCTCAAAAAATGTCTAAAAGCTCTCCTCTAAGACTTAGAGAGAGCTTCTCTCTATATGTCTCTTGTAAAGCTTACAAGACAAGTTTTGCAAGAGGGAGATCCCTCCATACACGTGTATGGAGGGGAGCAAAAGCTATACAGCTGTCCAAAAATATCTGCAAAAGCAGATGAACAGCAATCGGCCGGCAAAAAATGCCATCTTGGCCAAACAAAGTGCCGACCGGCACAAAATAGTGCTGACCGGCAACAAAGAGTGCCGGCCGGCAAACTATATTGCCGGTGGCAGCAAAAACCAGCCGGTGGCATCTAGCCAATGCCGGTGGTGGGTGGGGATGGTCTACAAGCCTCACCCTGCCTTTCCAAGGCAAAACACAAGTGTTTGGTGCAAAACCAGACACTAAACGGTCGAGTTCGGAGATCCTGAGGCAAGGCATGCGAGCCGAGGCTTCCGGGAACTCCAAACGAACACAAACATGGATAATCACCGAGTGTTCAAACGGTGACGTCCAAGTCTTGAGGACGGTCAAAAATGGGGTGTCTACAGTTGCCCCTCTTTGACAGAACTCGAAAGTCATAACAATGACGGGAGTGAATGTCAAAGCCCAGAGACGATCCATTTTTGACAAGGCCGAAGACTTGGACAAACATACAAGACAAATAAGATATGCGCCCGGAGGCAGGGGCAAAATGCAAGACAATGCACGGAGCCGAGCATAACTTATGATCATGCAAAGAAAGCTGTAATGAAGCAAACATGCGACAATTTTAAGCTAGCATACCAAACTACACTACAATGCAGAAAGGATGTAAGAGAATTATGGAATTCGCAATACGTCTCACTCGGAGGATACAATACCTGTGCGGCTCGTCTGGTTGCACCAGCTTTAAATGAACCGTACATACAATATCGTGCCTGAAAAGAAAACAAACTTAACAGGTACAATATGGTTAGCAACATGCATGACAATGCAAAATGGATGCAAAACGAAATGCAATATATACAAAACAATGTATAAACAAATGCAAATGAAGATGCAATGTATTTGAAACAATGCAAGCTACATGCAAAGCATTTGAATCGTGATCCAATCACGAACGGTTCGAAACCACACCTATGTCAAATAGATTGATGGAGGTAACAAGTCTGTCTACCATAGAACGATCAACTGAACTATGAGTATTGTAGACAGACGCAAGAACAAGTATTGGGTGGAATTGACATAAGTGGGGAAACAACCCGCTGGAGAAAGGACTACGATCCTAATGCCGGATGCAAAAATTACACTACAATGTAATATGAATATGACGCGCAGGCCAAACCAAATCTTGCCTAGGAAAGGCATGCATACATACAAGCCATGTGTAACACAGAAAAGGTGCCGCAACCCTCAACCAACATATCAACGTGGAATCGGCGCGATACACATACAGAACTATGTTTTAACATGAAAAGTAAGGGCACATACCGGACCAAGCTCAACCTGGAAAGGCGCAAGCCATAGGCGGAAGGTGATGCAATGAATGCATGCAAACTACAATGCAATATCTACAAATATGCAATGGAATAGATATGGATACAATGGATATGGTACGCAAGCCAAACCAAATCTTGCCTAGGAAAGGCATGCACACGTACGAGCCATGTGTAACACAGAAAAGGTGCCGCAACCCTCAACCAACATATCAACGTGGAATCGGCGCGATACACATACAGAACTGTGTTTTAACATGAAATGTAAGGACACATACCAGACCAAGCTCAACCTGGAAAGGCGCAAGCCATAAGCGGAAGGTGATGCAATGAATGCATGCAAACTACAATGCAAATGCATGACAATGCACTATGATGCAATGACTATGATTGCAACTTTCCCCATCTTACCAACAGGGTGATATACTAGGTTGGTTCAGTATCCAGAACTGAGGCGTAGACATGCCGCCTCAACCTATGGGGCTTCCATACAGATTTCAAGCCGAGGGTAAACCTCTGGGTATTTAAACCAGACTTTAGTCTCGGAACTCCCGAACCTTTGCGTTCTAGGCATAAGCCGTTCGAACTCTAGTTTCCACCGTCCCAGTTGGTCTTCTAGGAACTCATCGCAAGCACAGGCAGGTGGCTTTACCAGACCACCGAAAATTCGTTCGGGCACGACAAACACCGAAGGAATTGCACCTTCAGAGGATTTAAGGTCTCCTAGACCGGAATGCAAAATGTATGCATGACAATGCATGTTTTTTTTTGTTTGTTTGTTTTTTTTGAAATGCACATGATGTATGAAATGCATGTTGCATGGAATGCGCGACAACACGCGGCTTAAGATATGTACAAAGCAAAAGTGTGCACACCAATGCATTAAAGGTCTTGCACCTTCCAAGGATTTAAGGTCTCCTAGACCGTACGTGTTTAAGGTCTCGCCAGACCATGCGTGTTTAAGGTCTCGCCAGACCGGGCGGTATTGCACGACAGTATGATGCGCAAAATAGCGCAATGCGTTAGGCAACGCGAGCGCACAGGACAGTGCGATGGAATGCATACAAAATGCAATGAGATGCGCAAAATAGCGCGAAATTGAAATGCACAAAACAGTACGATGCCAAGTGTGACATGCATGCCACACGGAGTGTAAATGGGCTTGAATGCGCAACAACGCACGTATTCCGGAATGCATGACAATGCATGGAATGGAAATGCAATGATGATGCATGAGAAATGTGCACGACAATGCAAAGGGGTGCGTGTTGCAACGCATGTAACACGTGCATAACAATGCAAATGTGCGGCGCACGACAGTGCGATGTAATGCACCGAAGTGGTGTGATGAATTTGTGCAACACACATGGGGCAACCTTTGAATTCAAAAAGGATACAAAAAGGATACACCTTGCACGAATTCGAGTGCCACGCACTGGAGACACGGCCCGAAGTCAAAACGAAGGCCGGTTGAGCGTCGGAGATGCACTTTCTTGCACTTTCTTCAGCTATGAAGACCAAAAACAACTCAAATGGCCTAAACAAGGCTGTGGGAACCCCACCGGCCGAAAGATGAGGCCACCGGCTGGCCATCGGCACAAAAACAATTCCATCGGCACAAAAAAGTACCGGCCGGCACAAAACATTGCCGACCGGCAAACAGTTGCTGGTACGGGGCAGTTTTGTCTTTTCACCTCGAGTGTTATAAAATAGGGCTTCAAGCCCTATTTTCTCACTTCTCCACCGCCGAAATCCCTTCCTCTCTCTCTCTAGGGTATTTCTCTCTCATTTTTCGCCCGTTTCTTCGCGTTCCACGCTCGTTTCATCGTCGGATTCGCGATCCTCTTCGCGTTTCGGACATTTTCCACCGATCACATTCTCGTTTCGGTGCCTTGTTCGGCGTTCTCGCCTTTTCAGGGTTTGTTCCCCTCACTTTCCTCTTCATTTCCGTGCCTCTTCACATTCCGGCCTTCCCGGCCATTTCCGACCCTCTCGGGAGTTGACTTTTCAGTTGACTCTTCGTATTCCGACCCGGTTTTCCTTTTCCGGGCCATTTTCACACCACTCTCTACATGGCGGATGACATTCCACGTGGCGGGACTCCCCCGGACCACGAGATGGATCCCGGGGTCGAGCTCTTACCACTGAGCGAGCGCCCGTTCGACCCGGCGACCTACCGGCCGGCGATCCACGTTCTGCCCCCAGACGGCCTGCGTCAGTTCCGGAGCTTTGAGAGGTATGCGGCGCCTGAGCTACTACTACGCGAGCCTACCTCCCACCTTTCATTCGGCACTTCCGAGGTAACTCTTCATCTTCTGCTTTACTTTCTGCAATGTAGGATACAAAACTGCCATAGTTAGCTGTATTCTCTAATTGCTGAAATTTGATATGCCGTAGACCGTAGTTGACTGTAAACATACATACAACTGATATCTGCTTGAGACTGACACATGCACACACACTGCACTAGCCCTGAATCACCCAAACACACGGCACACACTGTATTCTTTTTACTGCACACAAACTGGCACCCAGTATTTGTCTGAATCTGTCAAACCTGCATACATGCCACATCTGTTCTGAAACACTCAAACACGCTGACACAGCACACGTATTTCACTATAAGCACACCGGCACCCGGTATTTGCCTGAATCTGACAAACTTGCATACATGCCATATCTGTCTTTTCAAAACTGCATGTTGAATATTGTCTTGCAATTGTCATTTTCTGTTTGCAGGAGGGTTCTCATACCATTCGCGGGTATGGGAATACTGGTGCGCGGGAGTGGTATGATGAGCTCCCTGATGCGGTCCAGCGCATCGTGGACCGAGCGGGCTTCGGCACCTTCTGCCGAGGGCTCTCTAGGCTCTCCACATGTAGACCTCTCCTTGCTGCTTTGGCGGAGAGGTGGTGGGAGACCACCGATTCTTTCCATTTTTCTGCTGCAGGGGACATGACGATGACCCCTTATGACTTCTCGATGCTCACAGGCATCGGGGTAGGGGGGATCCGATCCCTTTCGACACTGACATGGATGAGTGGACCGCCGCTCAGGTCCATCTACTGGGGGAGGCGCCACCGCTAGCTCGTCCAGGCTTCGTCCGATACTCCTGGTTCGAGGCACAGTTCAGGGTCCAGCCCGCATTGGGGGAGGAGACTCAGATGACCGAGGAGGACGTGGAGAGGTATGCGCGCAGCTTCCTCATGTTCCTGTTCGGGACTACTATTTTCGCCGACCGGGCGAACACCGTGCTTCTCTGCCTTCTCAGCGCACTGGTGGACGTCCGGGACATTTTGCACTATGACTGGGGCGGCGCTGCTCTGGCCACCCTGTACGGATACATGAGCTCGGCTTCTCGTGGCAGCGGCCAGCTGCTTGGAGGTTACTGGCGGGCTTGGGAGGTACATTTCTTCTCCACTTTTCATTTCTGTCCGATATTCTCTGTACTCTGTACACTGCACACACTGCGGTCTGCTTTACACTCACTGTATACTGTACACACGGCACACACATACATTCTGCTTTACACTTACTGTACACTGCTCACACTGTACACTGTACACAATACACTGCACAACACACGGCTCTGCCATTTCTGCTTTATTCTGTATATTCTGCTTTTTCTGATGGTCATACTGACATCTGTTTTGCAGCTGTGGGTTTACGCCTACTTCCCTAGGCTTGCACCCGTACCAGTCGCGAAGCCTCCTCCGGCTGTCCCGTTCTCGATTCGCTTTGACGGGAGATGCACCCGGCGACCACGGGAGACGTTCGGCTTCTTCCGCCGATACTTCGACACCATCACCCCCACAGAGGTATGCTTTACTTTCAGTTCATTTAGCTTCGCTTTCCCACTGCATGTTTCAATAACAGTAGATAACAAACTGTCTGTCATTTTCAGATCACATGGCGGCCATGGGCTTCGCTGCCGTCGGCGATGCGGGGTCGTTTCCCTGGTGCTGAGGAGACCTCGCGTTTTCGGATTTTGCTTGAGGGCCCGGTCTGTCGGGCTTGGTACCTGGGGGAGCGTTTTCTACGCCAGACCCGCGGGTTACCTGAGCAGATAGTCCCGGCTCACCCTCCTGCAGAGATGAGGGTGACCGAGGGGCTGACCACTGAGCAGCTGGATGATTACTCCATCGGCTGGGAGGAGGCCGGCTTCCGAGGCACCGGCGACTATCAGGAGTACGTGCGGACGTACTTGATGCGTCCCTTGGGCGGTCGTCGAGCAGAGGGGGCCAGGCCTGTAGCATCGGCGGCTGGGGCCGAAGCGGGAGCAGGGGCTGGATCTTCGAGGAGGGCCCGGGTCCGTGGCAGGGGCGGAGCGCGGGGAGGACGAGGAGCTGGCTGGCCTGCCCTGCCCGCTGTACTGACTTTCCAGGGGCAGGGTGGGTCGACCTATCAGATCCCCTTCGCCCCTCCACCGGCTGGTCACGAGTTCATTGACATCCCCGACTTACCGCCGGTATGTATCACTGCACTTCGTACAGTTATTCATTTCAGTTTACTTGATATTCCACAGAATACTAATGCATCTGATACTTTTGCAGGCCTCTTCTGAGTACACCCGTCAGTCGTTGGCGATGAATGCCTCGATGATGGGGATGCTTCAGCGGACATTTGACCTCCTGGCCGTCTACAGCATACCGGTATGTCCTTCTGACACTGGCCTCAAACCATTCATTCACTACTTTACATAATCTGATGCACGGCACAACACCCGATACACTGATCTCACAGTATCTGAACACTGCATACACTGCATTCTGCACTAAACTCTGTATTGACAAACTGCTCACGGCATTCATACACTGTACTCATATACTGCATTCTGCACTGATAAACTGCTCACGGCATTCTGATGCATTTCCCTTTCGTGTACTTTTCAGCCTCCTTTCCAGATTCCCATGGCAGGAGGTGCTCCAGCTAGACCTGCTGTCCCTGCTCGGGGGAGAGATGAGGAGGGCAGGATATTTCCCCGTACCAGGGGAGGGCGTACTCACGTCGGGAGTAGCTCGCGAGCTCCAGTCCCGGACGATGACGACGACGAGGAGTCAGAGGCGGAGGCAGGGTCATCGGAGGAGGAGACCGGAGACGGTTCTAGCTCGGGCTCTGACGACGACGCTGACGATGCTCCTGGACCCTCGTCCAGGAAGAGGACCAGGACAGACTGACGGCCCTTCGGAGTGCTTGACACAGATGCAGATTTTTGCTATCTTTTCTTTCTTTCTTTGTACTTTTCTTTTTGGTTGGTAGATAGATTACCTTGTACTGCCGCAGGCAGATTTTTGCTTCCAAAACTTGTACATTTGAAAAGCTAAGTAAATGAAACAGACTTTTTATCTGAAAAAGTGTTCGCATTTACACATTTCATGCATTGCATCGCATCTCATCATGTTACACCTCGATGTAAATGGAATTGATTGGTTATCTGAAAATTGAACACTTGCACTGTAATAATCAGATGACTTAAACAGCCAACAGCAAAATAACCCAAGCAACCCACTGCCTGATTCTGGACACACAGCCCTTACTCTGTTGGGGATTAATCTGCATACAGCCCATAACACAGCATTCGATTCATTCTGCACACGGCAAATTCTGAACAAACGGCCCAATCTGACAGGACGGACCTCAAAGATGGAACCGGTTGGAGTCGAAACACGCTCAAATGTAGAGAATGGCACAGCATTCTGAGCATAAACGATTTTTGAAATCGAATTGAGGGTTTTTCAGACCGGGATATCGAGCCTACAACTGAACACAGCGGGGAGGACTCAAACGAAGAGGTACACGACCTAAACACAACGAGGCGCGCTCGGAAAAGACTGAAAACAAAAGACGAGACCATCAAATCAAAGAGACACGACACACAGACAAGTAAACGAAGATGGGAGACCTCGGACCACGAGGAGCCAGTTCAATCTGGGTATTGTTTCCCACCCTTTCTGATTTGTAATTCTCGCATCACTCGGCTCTCGAGCTCGGATTTTCTCTCAGAACCCTTTTTTTTCTCACTTTTCTCTTAACTTACACCTCTCTATTCTTCAATCTCTCATTTTTCATCCCTCCCCGGGGTGATTGATGGATGAATAGGAAGTTGTGGGTTCATGCTCAACATCGTTAGCTCACAGCTATTTCTTCTGACGGGTAGAGCGCTCTTCTGGCAAGTACGTCGATGACCGGGGAAAGACAGAACGCCTGGCTCAACTGTGCCCCTAGTTCATTATTTTAACCATTTTTTCGTTTTTGCTTTCTACTAAAACGGTTTTGATCAAAATGAGAGTCGGATTAACGTACTTGTTCGATTTTTGATTTGAAAACCGCGCAAGTCAGGCTGCAAGTACTGAAAATTTTCATTTTTGGGGTCCAAGACAATGGTCCAGTTTTGGAAAATGAAATAGTTTTCGAGAAAATAGTCAACCTCAGTAAAAATTTTCAAAAACTATTTTTCAAACAGTCAATGCTCAACGAGCATGGAACTTACTCTTTGAGATGCACAACCTCGGATCGGAGGCAATGGAAAATTGCCCCTGGTTTGAAGGGGGTGGGAGGCAACGGAAAGTTGCCCCTGGTTTGAATGGCGTCTCACGACGGCTTGTGGCAACGGAAAGTTGCCCCTTGTTTGGGATGGTGCCGCAGCAATCCGCAGACAGTCTTCATTGGCGGTGGTCGAGCTCTTGGACACAGCGATGACGAAGACGGTCACAACACATATATGGACACAATCACCTTGAAGGGTGTTGGCCACTGGACTTTGGGGATGAAATTGAAACCATTGCATGGACTGAGACGCTTATGAAAGCGTTGGGGGCTGGACTTCATGATGAAGTTGCCTACGTATCCCAAACATGGGAATCAAGCCTTACGTAGTTCCGGTTAAGGTACACTCGGGTATTTTAACCTTCACTTTTTTTTAGGCTCTCACTTTTGCCAAGGCGCCCGATGCGGGTTTTCGACCTTGCGAGCTTCTTTTCATTTTCTATTTCTTTTTCTCTTTCTTTTTGCATTTTTTGTCTTTTTCTTTTCTTCTTTTTTGTATTTTTGCTTGCTTTTTTTTTCTTGTATTTTTCTCTTGCTCTAACTTTTGCCTGGGCCGCCCTTCTGGGTTTTCGGCCCAGCGAGCCTCTCAAAGGGTAAAAGTGTAGCAAGTCCATGCCAAATGGTTTTTTGAATTGAAGCCTCTCTGTGTCTAGGAGAACGGCTGTTGCAATGATTTGCGGAGAATCCATCCTGGTTACTCCACGAGCTTCTTCCGGCGAGATCTACTCCTTCTGATTCGGCTTTGATGATTCTTGATCGAAGGCTACTTCAAAACTGGCCACACGGGCCTCCATGGCGTTTGTCCGTTGAACTTTCTGAACATTCTGAACGGGTTCAAACTCGGAAAACAAATAGGTTGAATCTTGAGGCTGAGAGCGATCCTAGGCTGCGCAATCTCAAGAGCGATTCCACACAGGTCTTCGCAGGGCCGCGTAAAACATTTGCTTCTGAAAGTTTTTAAGAAAGCGACGAATCGCTCGCGCCGAAGATAGTGTGGAACCAATCTGGATCAAGCCAGGGTCCTTCCCAGTACTCACGCCGACAAGCATGATTTCATTCATAAAAAGGTTTAGCACGCCTCTCTTTCTCTCGAAATGATCAAAATTTTACAAAACCCGAGGAATTCCTTCCTCTTCGTTTTCATCACCGCAGTGTTCAAAAAGGTTTGTTTTTTGAAAAACTTAGGTTAATGCAATGAGTTTGGCACACAGGAGAGCAGGCGAGATGTACTGTCAGCCCATTCAAATTCTCTGGTCCTTATGCTGAAAGCAAGCATGAAGGTTGAGATAGCAACAGCTGTTTCAATCGGCTTTGTTGGTGCAACTGGCCCCTCGGCAGAAACAGACTCAAAACAAAAACAAATAATAACAAAATGGCGTTCGGGACAACAACCCCAGAATCACCTAGTATTATATACAACGGGGACTGACTCGATACAACAAGACAGACCCTTAAGCAAAAAAGACTGACTCAAAACAAAGAGACAGACTCAAAACAAAAGACTGACTCGACATCTAAGCCAAGATTTACAAAACTCGGTTTCACCGATGCTCAAAAATGCGTGCCAGACGCTTCATCCAAAATGTACCAAATGTTGCCCGCAGGCGGTTCACTTTACATACTCGCAGTATCTGAGCCCTCGAAATCCAACAACTGAGTGGTGACGGGCTTGCCCGAGGTGGGTGGTAGGATAACCTTGTTATCAATCAAATCCTGCACTTCATGACGAAGGCGGGAACATCCATCGGTACTGTGACCGGACTGTTGATGGTACGCGCAGTACAAAGTAGCATCATGAGTGGTGGGGAGATTCTTCGGGAGTGGCCGGGGCTCCAAAGGCTTAAGGTGCCCATTCTTCGCCAATATTAACAATGCCCTAGACAAAGGCATGTGGAGGTCGTGAAAGACCCTGCGCCCTCGGGGTAGGTACTTTGCAGTTTGAGGGTTCTTGCCAGATGCGCTGGTGAAAGGATCAGCTGGCGCTGCCTTGGCTTTTTGAACCTTTCCCGGTGCAGGGTTGGGAACTACAGGAACTGTCTGGGCATGACGGGGCCCATCCCGGTTTTCTGCCTGGCTTGAACTGCCCTTGGTTGGAGCGGGGAAAGCATCATCTACAGCTTTGGTCACTATTGCAGATGTTTGTTGCTTGTTCATCCCTCTGGCCTTCAAAGCCTCGACTGCCCACAGCAGTTGCTCAATGGGGTCGGCGTCTATTTTTGCCTTGTCCTTTCCCTTGGCCTCGGCCTGATCAAGGGTCTGGGTTGGTGCTGGCATGTCGTAGCTATAGCCGGAAGCCACCTCTGGCTGGCTGAGCTCTATCACAATCCGCCCCAGTAGCGGGGGCTCCGGTGGTACAAAATTCCCGGCATACGGTGCCGCTGGCGGTGAAGCCGACATTCCATAGGCGAGGTCTGCCACAGACCTTTGGAGATCGCCTATCATCCCCATCAATTCGAAGGTGGTGGGCTCACGAGCCTGGTATAACTGGGGAGCCCAGACCGGGTGCACAACGGGCGACCTGGGCGGATATGACATACTGATGCTGGCCTCATTCTGCGGAGTGGTTCCCTGCTCCGATACAGCCGTCATAACCACAATCTCTTCTGAACTTTGTGTCGCCATAAATCCTGCCTCAGCAAGGGGGAGACACTGGTTATTCTGTATCAACTCTGCAACTCTCTGAACTGAAAGAAAAACAGACAGCATTTCAGCCCAAACTGATCAATCACGGGTGTAGCCAAACAACTGTACCCTACTGCTGATCACTGTTCCCAGAAGTCACTGTTCCCGAAAGCTGAACCAATACCCGCGGATAACTGATTCTCACAACTGATACTGATACTGGTGTCCCCAGGTTTGGTACTCAATCTTGCAAACTGACATGTGCGTTCCTGTAGAGCAACACTCTAAAAGCACATAGCAAGTAAAAGAGAACAAAACACCCCTATGTTGGGGTAGGGTTTCCCTGTCCTATTTTGTCAGGAGCTAGGGTTTCACTACGCACACAGCGGTTTCAAACAACTTAGCATCGGGTAAGCAACCTGTCCTAGCTTGGAATGGTCACTATGGATCCGAATATGCACTAGGTCGAATGGTCAAAAAGGGTGCCCCGGTAAAACCGAGGTTTGTGTTCCCATACTGTCAGAGCCCATAGCCGGTCAGCCTTATGGACATGCCTTGACAAGACAAGCCTCCGGCAAACCGTTCAGGAATGGCAGATGGCAAACACTGTGTTCCTAGGCGCACCAATGCACATGCAATGCAAAGAAACACATAAATGAAGTCAAAACAGGATATCACGAGTTCGAGTCAAGCTCTCTAAAATCCCCAGCAGAGTCGCCAGAAACTGTAGACAGCGCCCGCGTGGGAGGCCTCGTGCTACAGTTCGGACTCGATTTGTGTCACGGTTCTTAATCTGAACCAAAGAGTCCAAATCTGGCAAATCGTTTTGAGAAACTGATTTTTGAAAAAGTAGTGCCAAACATGGACTGCTTTGCCAGATACAGAGTCGCCACCTAAATATTTTAAAATGGGAGAATTTAGGAAACCCTGACTCGGTGCCGAAGGCCACATGTCCGTCATCACCGGAGTTGTCTCGGCTCGGGAGCTTGGGTACGATCGGGGAAGGTCAGCTATGAGCACCCCCTTTCGCCCGGTCCGAAGACCGGCCTCTACTAACCGTGATATCCGTTTTTGAAAACTTTATGTGTTCTTATTCCATTTATTAGCCTAGAATTACTATGTTATGCGCACAGCAAACAAGTATAGACTAGATTGCCTAATTTGGAAATAAACATTGCATATCCGTTTGGTTTGAAAATGCTTTGGAATTTGCTACTCGCAAGTAGGCTAAAATACGGATTTCAACGAGTTTTTCCAACTCAAACAATCCGGCCTTCACCCACAGGTATTCAAAACAGTTTAACACATAAGCATCTAGCCACATGTTAAGCATGCTGTCATGGTAACATTCACACTCATGCGATATGCTAAAGCGGAAAATACTTACATAGTACTTCGTGCCAAAACAAAGAACTTGTTAGCAAACATGCATGATCCAAGTCCATGTGAAGTGCCTAATGCATCGCATACAAAATGTCGCTAAGATAGGCTCGGCTAATCCTAGACATGTCATGTGAAAATGCACAATTATCACATAGTCAATTTTTGAATTGAAGTACAAATGCAGTTAGCATGATGTACCGAGCCTAATGCATGAAATACAAATGCATGGATGCACGCATGCATAGCATGAGGTATGCTAAATTAAACGTGCCCTAATCTACCATCATAAGCAGGTAAATAAAAAGGGAAGAAAGAAGTGAGGTTGGAAGACATACACACCACCCACACACACTTATTACAGATTTGCCCTCGCTCGGAGGGACCGAATAAATATTACAAATTAATTAACTACGCAAGCTAATTAAATATTACAAATTAATTAATTAACAAATTAACTAATTAAATAAAGCGGGAAAACGCCTCGGGAAGCGCGCCACCATGCGCAAGCTGCCTCTGTTTTCCTTCCTTTCTTCCTCTGGAGGCTGTCAAAGCCTCAGGACTGCATCCTTGGACAGAGGGGGTCGTCACCGGCTGATTGAAATTTCCACCGGCAGTGTTGTATGGCGATCGGCACAAAGTTGAAGCTGTCGGCAGGGAAAATGGTGCCGGTCGGTACATTACACTGCCGGTCGGCAGAGTATTCCTGCAGAACCTGCAACTCACAGCAACAGAGGGCAAAACAAGGCATGGCAGCATATTTCAAGGCATGTATGCATCAACCATGTCTCTTATCATTGTAATGACTCAAAGAGACATGTGCCTCGGTTGTCAGACCACCAATCACGCATTTCCATGCATGATGGCCCAAAGAACCAAGTATGCAAATTTGGTTTCAAATGCAATGCAAACCAATCAAACAAAACTCCCAATCCCTATCACCCAAGTCAAGGGACAAGGAATGCATGCAAGATGCAATGCAACCTAGGCATACAAGCTAGGAATGCAACATGGCATGGCAAGGCATTTATGCAAGCATACAAGCATACATATGGAAATGCAAATAAATGGAAAGATGGGCTTATACATGAATTAGGCAGCTCTAATAAGGCCTAAAACAGTGGCCATAAGTGCTAAAGAGTGAGGGCTAAATGGCATACACACACACATGCACATAAGGGCCAACACTTAAGCACAAATCAAGCAACATTCAAGCACACTTGAAAGGGACAAACATGAACAATTAGCATGCATTATAAGCTTTGAAATCATGCTAATACATGGTGCCAAACCAAGCAACAAATCAAACCAAGCATGCACCCAAATGGCCTAAGTGTTCGAAGCAAATCAATGAGGCATTGAACTACACTTAACATGACCAAACATGGCATGCGAAGAAAGACCAAAAACAGAGTTTTGGGGCATCAACACAAGACCCAAGGACCACTTAGATGGCATCTAAATGACTCCAAAACAAAGGCATGCACAAACACCAAAACATGTAGCATTGCAACACATGCTTTCAAAGCATTAAAGAGACATGCAAGGCAATCCAACAAGCATGGAAATGGGACTGAAATAGCATGTAGGATGACTCCAAATCATCAAAACAATGCAAAGATGGCATGCTACACATGCACATACTCAAGGCCAACAAGCCCAAATACAAAAGAGCTATATAATGCATGCAAAGATCAACCCAAACGACTATGGACAGAGCTAAAACATGGCAAAATAAGCACATAAACTTCACAACTGCAAGCCTAAAACATGCTCCAACAAAGGCTAACAACCTAGAACATGTTAAGGCATAAACAAGGCTTTACATGGCAACTATGCTAAACATGCATGGAGTTCCAAAACCAACTTTAAATCATGTTATATCATGGATATATAAGCATGAAAAACAAACCAAATATGCTCAACACACACTCAAGCATAGGCTTCCTTAAGAGGCCAAAACATGCCCTTTTCAAGGACAACAAGGAGAGGGGGTGGCCCTCTCCTTCTTGGGACTTCAAGGCATCATCTTCACCACTGAAATCCCTCAAGATTTCAGTGGTGAAGAGACCTCAACACCAAAATCCCGGAGCTAGCACAAAATGGCTCAAAATGAGGCCTTTTGAGGCCTAAGGGTGGTCAACAACCCTCAAACAACAAAACACTCTTAATAAACAATAAAGAGGGCTTAAAAATAGAACTTTTCTATGTTATACAATAATCACAAAAACAGCTCTAAGATAGGTATAAAATTAATGCAAGAATGGGGAAAAAAAGGACTAGAATCTCACCCTTGAAGACCCCTTTACAAATGGTGCTCCAATGGCCTCCTTGAGCTTGAATCCAACACCAAAGCTTCAAAACACACTCTTTAGAACCTCAGCTCCAAGAGGAAGGTGAAACACTAGGTGTTTGTGTGCAATAGTAAGGCACAAAACACCTAGTGAACAAAATGAGAGGGAAAGAGAGATAGGTTGTGTATGTCTAACCCTAACCCTAGAAAACCAGAGCTCTCCTCTGTCTTCTCCCCTCCAAAAATGTCTAAAATCTCTCCTCTAAGACTTAGAGAGAGCTTCTCTCTATATGTCTCTTGTAAAGCTTACAAGACAAGCTTTGCAAGAGGGAGATCCCTCCATACACGTGTATGGAGGGGAGCAAAAGCTATACAGCTGTCCAAAAATATCTGCAAAAGCAGATGAACAGCAATCGGCCGGCAAAAAATGCCATCTTGGCCAAACAAAGTGCCGACCGGCACAAAATAGTGCTGACCGGCAACAAAGAGTGCCGGCCGGCAAACTATATTGCCGGTGGCAGCAAAAACCAGCCGGTGGCATCTAGCCAATGCCGGTGGTGGGTGGGGATGGTCTACAAGCCTCACCCTGCCTTTCCAAGGAAAAACACAAGTGTTTGGTGCAAAACCAGACACTAAACGGTCGAGTTCGGAGATCCTGAGGCAAGGCATGCGAGCCGAGGCTTCCGGGAACTCCAAACGAACACAAACATGGATAATCACCGAGTGTTCAAACGGTGACGTCCAAGTCTTGAGGACGGTCAAAAATGGAGTGTCTACAATGTGCATTGAGTATGCTATTCTTATTTCATAGCATTGTGTATGCTAGTTGCATGTTTGCATATCATCCCTCGCATGCTAGCATGATTAGGTTGCATTGCGTTTAGGGTTGCATGCTAGTCGTATTGTGTATGCCATGTATATTGCATTGTGTTTGGAATGGGGTTTAGTCCAAACACGGGAAACGATGGACGTTTCATACTCCAAGTGGCGAAACGTGCCTCGATTCTCGGTCGCTGACACTCCGGATTACCCATGATGGAGTTTAGGCCTTGTTGTGTTTATATGTGCATTCATTTTACATCGAGTCGTGCAATCTGACTCCTCGGCCATCATGCATTGAGATGCGTGATTGGTGGCACGAGGATCGAGGACTACACTCCCTTGAGCTTCTGCAATGATAAGAAGAGTGGTCATGCACACATATGTTGAAAATACTTTGGCATGCTCCTTTCTCGCTCTCTGTTGCAGCAAACCAGAAACCAGCAGCAAAAACTGGTTAGCAGTCGTCTGGAGCTTTGTACAGTGTTCTGGGACCAGTTGCAAACAGAGGCAAATCGGGGCATCGCGATGGATTTCCCGACAAGGCGACTTGAGCATGCATGCATCCCTATCATTCGGAACAGAGCTGAGACAGTCCATTTTGTTTAATTTGCATGCTAGTTTGCTTACTTACTTAGTTAATTCATTAATTAATTAATGTTGTGTAATAATTAGTTTAATTAGCTTAGATTAGCTAGTTTATTCTGTACTATTCATTTGGACCCTCCGAGGAGGGCAATGTTGTAATAAGTGTGCGTGTGTGTGTGTGATGCATGCCTTCTAACCCCACGTCTTTCTCCCTTTTATTTACCAGCTTATGATGGTTAGTTTAGGGCACGTTTCAATTAGCATACTTATGCTCGCATGTTTGCATCCATTTATCTGTCTTGCATGCACCGGCGCATCATACTAACTGCATTGTATTTCAATTCCAAATTGAATATGTGTATCAGTTGTTACATTTCATATACCATTTTAGAATAGTCGAGCCTATCTTAGTTGCATTTTTTGCATGTGTTGCATTAGGCATTTCAGCATAGTTAGGATTCATGCATGATTTCTAATTAACTTCTTTCTTTGGCTTGGAGTACTCGGTAAGTATTTATGCTTTAGCATCCTTGCATGCGTGTGAGTGACTGCCATGATAGCATGCTTACCATGAGGCTATTTGCTTATGTGATATACCTGCCTGAATGCCTGTGAGTGAAAGTTGGGTTATTTGAATTGGAACAATTCACCAATTGAGAGTTTTAAGCCCACTTGAGAGTGGCAAAATCATGTTTTCTTAAGCCCACTTGAGGGTGGCAAATCCACGTCTTAGCCTACTTGCGAGTAGCACCATCAAACCATCTTTCAAATAAACAAACATGAAATGTTTTGTTCCAACTCAAACGATCTAGTCTATACTTGTATGTTGTGTGCATCACATAGTAATTCTAGGCTAATAACCGGAATAAGAGCACATAATGTTTTCAAAACTCGATATCATGGTTAGTAGAGGTCGATCTTTGATCGGGCGAGCGGGGGTGCTCACGAAGTGACCTTCCCCAATCGTACCCAAGTTCCCGAGCCGAGGCAACTTTGGTGATGATGGACACGTGGCCTTAGGCTCGAGTCAGGGTTTCCTAAATTCCCCCAAAATAAAATATTTAGGTGGTGACTCTGTATCTGGCAAAGCAATCCATGTTTGGCACTTCTTTCTAAAAATTAATTTTTCAAAACGATTTGCCAGATTTGGACTCTTTGATGATTCATCAGTCTTGCATTGCACTCTGCGAGATTAGATACAGGACCGTGACATTGAGTCCGAACTGTAGTAAGCCCAATGAACAAAACGGGATTTCTCCCAGGACGTTCGGGCACGTCTACACATAGTTTTTACAAAAGAAAAAATACAAGGTTTCAAAGCAAAAACTAACAGACCTATTTGAAGCTATACAAAATTTTGAACTACCAAAACAAAAGAAAAGAGCAAAAAGAAAGTGCAAAAATCGGTGTCAGCCGTATCAAGTGCATCGAGAGGCCCTCTTCTGAGGAGGGGACTCAGGAGCACTATCACCATCAGCGTCGTTGTCATCAAAGGAGTGGGACTCGAAGCCGGTATCATTTTCTCTGCTCCGTAACCCAGAACCAGCCTCTTCTTCCTTGCTCCTAGACTCAAAGCGTTTGCTCACTATCTCCTCAGTGTCGCTGGTCTCAGTATCATCTCCATTCAAAATCAGCTCCGAGGATAAGGATGTCTCCTATGCCTGGGACTTTCCACTCTGACTCCAGGCACCCCTACCTTTGCCCCGACCTCTACCCTCACCCCTGCCGCATAGAGGAGCCTGTCTACCTTTCCTCCCCGTAGCCGGAGGAGGTGCCGTTGGTGCCGCCAGTGTCGCAAGTGTAGGCAAAGACTGAAAACAAGAAACAGAGTATCATAATAGTATCAGTGCAGAATTAGTGTGAGTATGGTAAATCAGAACAGTATAATACAGAATCAGTATGAGTATGAATCAGTGCATGTCAGATACATAAGAAAAGCGGAATACCTGATAACCATGGAGAGTAAGTAATGCCTCCCTCCTCCGCACCATGTGAATCAAAGAGCTGACCAACTAAGGGACGTCGTCTAAGTAACACACTAGCACCTGCAAATGAGTTTGAACATCAGGATATAGAAAAGGAAATATGAAATATAAACTGCGAGACAAAGTACATACCTACTGCACATCAGGGTCCCTGACGTACTCGTGCTCCTCCTCCAAGTGCTCAATTGGAATCTGGTAGACCGTCCCACTCAGCCACCAATGTGTGATCGTGGTAGGAATCGTAAAAAGACCTGCAACATGTACAGCAAGGACAACCCCTCCAGTATCAGGCTTGGCAGTGTGAGCAACTCCTTTGGCAGCGGGTGCATCTGCAGCACCTCCCGTATCAGCTCGGATTAGAGATGGCATGCGGTAGGTTCGGATGAACTCAACATAATCCATGACCCCGCGGAAGAGATCGGTGTTCTGTCCTGCCATGAACTGTACAATAACCTCAATCGGTAGACTATCAACAATCCTCATCAATACAAGGGAAGGAGCAGGAACAACGGGGAAGGTAGGCCTAGGGTCTGGCATACAAACCTCTCTCTTGAGTACCATGTCTTGCAAGAAGGACCCTCAAGCAAAATTCACAGCCTGGAGGTATCCTAGGACTCGACGTAATCGTCTCTTGTCCCAACTGGCATCGCCACCCACGGCAGCCATGTTACCTGCAAACAGAGAATTCACAATTATCAGTTATCGCAGTTGTCAGAGTATGGGCTAAAGCAATAGAATGGAAAATGGAAAATGAAAAATGGAAAATGGAAAATGGAAAATGGAAAATGGAAAATGGATCAGAAATGAGTATGAGTTTTAGACTACCTCTCGCGTTGTCATTTTATCGAAGAAACGGTGGTAATAGGCAAAGATAGTAACACCGCGGCGCCGAGGGTGGCACCTACCGTTGAACTGCCTAGAATAGGGCATAGCAACCTCTACCTCATCTCTCGGCATAAGGGAAAGGGTAGGGAAATATGCATAGACCCAGAGCTGTAAGAAAAGATCAGTTTGTGAGTCAATAGGCAGAAATAGAAATAAAGACAGAAAGTGTAGAGCAGAAAGCATAATGTATAAAGAGAAGTGAACAGAAAGTGCAATAAGTACCTCCCAGGCTCTACAGTTGCCTCCGAGCTTGTTCCCCATCTTGCAGGAACTAGAGCTCATATATCCGTATAAGGTGGCGAGGCCAGCGCCACCCAAATCATAGATTCAAACATGCGACAGGACCACCAAGGCACTCAGCAAATACTGACCCATGATGGTACCGAGGAGTTAGATCAGAAATCTGCGAGTGTACTGCTCGATATGTTCCTGAGTCGGTTGTTGGCTCCATTGGAAACGGTCGTAGAATTAGTTATAACGCACCATAGTTGGCCTATCCAAAGGAGGACGTGCTTCGAGCAGATGTATCCAGGCTGCCTCCCACTGGCCCATGTCGATGTCGAAGGGGATCGAATCACCCCTACTCTCAGCCCAGTGATCATGGAGAAGTCATATGGGGTCATCATCATCTCCCCCATGGAGGAGAAGTAGAAGAAGTTGGTGGTGTCCCACCTCCTCTCCACCAAAGCACCGAGTAAGGCTTGACTGCCCTGTAGTCGTACGAGCCCTGAGCAAAATAGCTCGAAGCTTGCATTGTCCACTAGCTCTCTGACTCGAGCAGGATGCTCCTGGTACCAATCTCTAGTAGTCACTGCTCCGTAGCCTCTCCAAGTGAGAGCATCACCCTGTGTTAAAAGATGAATTTGTTAAATACATGGCAGATGAAAGACTCTAATGAAATATCAACGCAAGAAAAATACATAAAAGGAGTAAAGTTTCTTACCTCAACGGCATCATAAGAGAGATAAGAGGCATGCTCCCTCAAAAGAAAGTCCTTAGGCATGCCCCCAGCGACGTCCTCAAAACGCAATATGCCTTATAGGACTATTGTATGCGTGTATAGGTGATAAGTAGCAGGGTCAAAAGGCCTCACCCTCAGCGGTAGTAACTCAGGCTCAAGCTCAAAATGATAGATCTACTTCGCCGCAATGTCGGCTGTGATGTCCTCTGCCGCTTCGCCAACCTTATCTGTCATAGGCTGATCAACATCCGTAATGGGTGGAAACACGGGTACCTCGAGAGGGGCACCATCAAGTGCAATATCATCTGCCATGGAGAAAATAGTGGGTAGTGAGAGAAAATGAGAAAAAATTAGGGAAATAGGTGAAAAATCCCAAGTCAGGAGAGAGAAAAAGAGAGGAAAAAGTCAAAACTCAGGAGAAAGTACTAAAGACCAAGAAAAACCCGTGAGAATGAGCCCAAAACAATGAAAAGCCCAAAAAACTCAGCCAAATCAAATTCCAATCGATTCAAAGTCTAGAGGGCCAAAAGGGTTTTACGAATAAAGTTTGTGTGGGACGTTGGGTAATGCGAGTAAAGTGAAAATCTAGAGAGAGAGTACCTAGAGAGAGAATGAGGAGGTTTCCGGATTGTTTGGTGTGTGAAAAGTGACCCTTTGTTGTGTTTTAAATAAGTCATGGGTCGAAAACCCCAAAATGCCCCCGACTTCAACACCGGTGGCCCGCCGACCCATTGTGTGTACAACCGGCCCATTGTTTTGGCCAACCGACCCCCCAAGTGGCCCCCAAGGTGTTTTTGCTATGATCTTGCCCGATCTGTGTATGGTGGTCCTGTTTTCATCTTAAGAAGGAGATTTGGAGTGCTTAAGGTTGCCCAAGATTGTTTTCCAGTTACACCATTCCGATTCCTGTCATTTCTCTGAAATGTGAAAGTGCCCTCAACTCAAACCTAAACAAGTTGTATCCTTTTTTTGAGTGCTTGAGGATTTTCGAACTGTAAGTTGGAAGTTAAATAAAGTTCTCTGTGAGGTGCTTTTCTAAAAACACTGCTTTACTTTGCATCATGCCTAAAAACATCATCCTCTACATCGTTATATTGATCGTTGCACTCATCATATCGATTTACATCATTTCATTTGTATCATTCATCCTCTCACTCTGAAGCGTGTTTTAGGATTGCAGTCCCCCGAGCTTATCTCAGGATGTGTAAAGCACGTTCCCGAGTGGTTTTCTTTTCTCAGGACACGTGAAATACGTTCTCAAGCAGTTTTTTCTCCTTAGGATACGTAAGACGTAGTCCTGAGAGGTTTCTATCTTAGGTTATGTGATGGCATATCCCTGGGCATAGTAGGATGTTCCCTGCCACTTTCCCTGTGAGGTGTTTTTGATAGCACTACTTTTGTGCATCTTTTCTATTCTATTGCATGGAACATGCACCGCATCATATTTCATATCAATTACAACAATTATGTTGTATCCATGTGCATCATACCTTTTGTATTTAGCCCTTATCACGTGAGTGTGATTTGGCTTGTACCCCTCCCCTTATCACATAAGTGTGATTTGGCTTGTAACCCCTCTTCTTATCACGTGAGTGTAATTTGGCTTGTAACCCCTTTGTTGCACGAAGTGTAGTTCGGTATGGAGCTTTTACCCTTTCTTCGCGAAGCATAGTTTGGCTTGCACCTTCCACCCGTTTTACGCGAAGCGTAGTTTGGCTTGCACCCTCCACCCTTTCTGCGCAAAGCATAGTTTGGCATGGAGCTTTTACCCTTTTCTACACGAAGCATAGTTTAGTTTGCATCCCTTCACCTTGATTACGTGAGTGTGATTTGGCTTGTGCCTTTTGTCCCCTGTACGTAATACGTAGTTGGCTTGCATCTTTTACCTGTTTAAACATTCCTTCTCTCCATTTGAAGTGTGGTAAGATGCACCTGTTGGTTGCACTGTCTTTCCTCCTTTCATGTGAAACGTGCTTGGAATTGCTGCTTGCTTACTCCTTCTCATATGAGACACAGTTAGATTTTTTTTTAGGTTCGTTTCATTCATATGCTATCATCTTGTTATTAGTCATCGCATTATCTTACATGATCATGGATTTTCAAAAACATCCGACTTCTTAAAGTGTGTACGTCCAACTTCCAAATGCATTGCATTGCATATCATTTGCATCTTGCCTTTGAACTACACTAGTTTGATTCCTTGCAAAGGGATACATAGGCAACTTTCGAGTTCAACCAATTGCATTTACATTTTGATTGCTTGCCCAAGTTTTACAGCCTTGTAAAATGGGTCGTCTTCGGACTTTGACATTCACTCACATTATTTCATGACTTTGAGCTCTGTCAAAGAGAGGCAACTGTAGACATCCCATTTTGACCACCCTTAAGACTTTAGCACCTCATGTTGAACATTCGATGATGAATTGTTATACTGTGCAAATCATTCGATTTCTTCGACAAAATGCTTTGGTTTTTGAGCTTCAGAGCCTAAACCTTGCACCCCCTTTGAACCAAAACCTTTTTTTTTCTAGCTTAACCACTCAGAGACCTGCTGGCTAACAAGTGTCCGGCAGGCCATCTTTGGTTGGCCGGCCGTCCTCCTTTATGGCCTACCAACCATGTTCAGCTACAAACAGATATTTTTGGCTGCCAGTTGTCCCTATGTGCATGCCTTGCACCAACTAGCTCATTACAGATATTTCCGATGTGAGGACCTATTTTTCTGTAAATAAATGACTTCTCCTTATGGTTAGGGGTCAGAAAAATTCTGGAAGTGCCTATAGCTTGCTCAACACACTACATCTCTCTCTCTTACAATATACATACACTATACACACACTTCCTAAGCCTAAAATTGAGGCCTCTTGCAGAGATTCTTGAACATAAATTTCAGCTCTTGAGAGTGTTCAACTTGTGGTTTGTGAACTAGAAGGGCATCCTCTCTTCAAACGGTAATCTTTGAGCTTTTATACCATCTTTTTCAATCTATTTTCTTTGCTTTTTCACACTATTTTTCAATGTGTTTTTAAGCTTAAAAATGTGATTTTAAGTCACAAAAAAGAGGGGCTAGCCACCCTTCTTTTCACACTGTTTAAGTTTTCTACCCTTTTCAAAATGATTTTCAGGACTATTTTGTGCTATTTAGAGGTTGTTTAGTGTGTTTATTTAGTTTATGCTTTGAATACTATGCTTGTGTTGTTGTACATCCTCGTGGATTTGGGTGTTTAAGCCATTGTAGACACCCCATTTTTGACCGACCTTAAGACTCAGACGTCACTGATTGAGCGCTCGGTGATATTGCATATTGTGCTCGTTCAGAAGTTTCGAAGTCCCGGCTGCAAGCCTTGCCTCCAGACTTCCGGGCTCTTTCGTGTTTTGCCTCAGTTTGCGAACCAGGTCCCGTTTTCTCCGTTTTCTCTTCCCGAAGGGAGGGAGAGGTCTCGTAGACTATCTCTCAGTGGCCATAGGCTACGTTTCACGGCCGTAGGCCAGTTTTTCCTTTTGGAGCCCGGTTTCCGGTTTTCAGAGTCGTCGGCCGTGTGCCTCGGTTCGGGACCGCTTAACCACCTCTGTTTGCTCCGGTTTTTGGCACACACCTTATTTCCTCCCTTTTGAGGAACACTATGGCCCGAGAGACCAACTTCATGGTCGAATGCCACCTCCGGTGTTTAACAGCCCGTTTTCGGGGCCCCGGGCCACGCGTTTCGATCCCCGAACCTCCGTTTTGCATCCGTTTTGGTTCATTTTTGGTGGAGACCTTATTTTCATTGTTAGAAAGCTTGTAGGAGGGTGGGAGGCCAGCAATTTTTCTGAAAAGCCAGTTTTATTTCTTCATCGCTCTCCGTCGCCCGTTTTCCTCACTAGAAAGCTAATGTTGACCACCCCGGGGACACTTTCTTTAGCCCTAAACCCCATATTTGTGTTGTAAACACCTGAGAGGCCACCAATATGTATAGGCCGGCCAGTAATTGTCCTTGACCCTTTTGAACCCCTCTAAAAAGTTGGCTTTTCTCTCTCCTGATTCACATTTTCTGGGTTTTGACCACATATTTGTGTTGTGCACACATGGGAGGCCACCTTTTTGGGATGGCCGGCCAGCAATTTGCATTGACCCTTTTGACCCCTAGCCGGCCGGCCATGGGGGGTGGCCGGCCGGCCACCTGAACCTTTTGAACCTGGCCGACCAGAATCCTCTCTCCAAGTGTGTTCCAGTTGTGCAATCTGTTTCCCTCCAGATTTTGTATCCGGGGGGGCTGCCTTTTGGGGGAAAATTTGAATTGGTTTTCTCTCCCTTTTCCTCCACTCCTCCCTTTTCCTCCACTCCTCCCTCTATAAATTTGAATTGGTGCTCTTCAAGGGTAAGCACACTTTTCCCCTAAACAAGTCTTTTCTTGCTTCATTTATAAGCCTTGCTTGAAAGAATTTTTGGGTTCCGACCCGAACTGTAAATAGTCATATTTTTTGCTCATCTCCGTGTTTGATTAAGGGTCTTTCTCTGTTTGAGGTCTCCTCCTCACCCTTTGTGTTTAAACTCTCTTTTAGGCCTATTTTTGCATGATATTTTAGGCTTATTTTTGAGCTGTTTCGGACTTGGTCATAAACTGTAAAATGTCTTTTTTTGAGCCCATCTTCAACTTTGTTGAAGGGATCTCCTCTGTTTGAGGCTAGCAGCTATCACTTGTCTCTTTATCCCTCTTTTAGGCCTTTTTCTTGCATGATATTTTAGGCCTACTTGTGATTATTTTCGAAGCTTGACGTAAACTGTAAAGTGCCTTTTTTTGAGCCCCTCTTCAACTTTGTTGAAGGGATTTTCACTGTTTGAGGCCAGCTGCTGTCCCTTGTCTCTATTCTCTCTTTTAGGGCCATTTTTGCATGATAGATTAGCCCTACTTGTGTTTGTTTTTGAGAGTTGTAATAAACGGAAAAATATCTTGTTTTAATCTCATATTCAAGTTTGTTTAAGGTTCAATTTTTTTTTGAGGTCATATGCTTCCTTGTATGCTTGATTGTCTCCTATTTTGAGACTTACACCTAAGCCCTTGTTGCATGCTTTGTTTGGCCTTCTAGCCACTTAAATCCAGTGGATTTTCAATGGCTAAGACACTGTTTTGAGCTTCCAAATCAGTTTTGGTGGTCATTTTGGCCTTCCAAAGAGACCTTATCTTGCATGCTTTGGAGTCAATTTCTAGGGTCAATTTGGTGAGTTTTGGGACTACCATATTTCATTTTCATAGTTGTTTATGCCATGCCAAATGTCTATCTTGCATGTGCTTAATGACTTCTTGCATGGCCCTCTAAAGTAACTCATCATTTTTGCATGCCATGGTTGCATATCAGTGGTTATTTGGGCCTATTTTCAGATGTTTTATTCACTGATTTTTGCTGGTTTGGTGAGATTCCATGTGCATCCTATACTTGCCATGTAAACCATGTTTGCTAGTCAAAATTGCATGCTATTTTAGTCTATCTTGCTAGCATCTTTTGGTCATGCTTTGAACTGAAAATGTCCATGTTTTGGGACTGCCTTGACTCTGTCTTCATACTTCATGATCAAATAATGCATGCTTTGTATAGCTACAAGTCATTCCATTTGCCTAGTTTCAAGTTTCGGGGTTCATCTCATGCATCGGGCGCCATATTTCCATAATTCGGGACCATTTTGCATCATATTTCAGCACTGGAATCTACATGTTTGTATGCCATATTCCATGCCTTGCCATGCCTTGTTAGAGTTGCATGTTATGCCTAGGATCGGTCCTCGGTTTGCGTGCATGTGTGCACGCATTTCGATAGTCTCATTTTCACCTAATGGCTACTGATGTGAGTGCGGCTGAGGTCCGCTCATGTTAGTGTAAGTCCATTATGCATTGCGTATGCCATTTCATTTCATAGCATTGCGTATGCTAGGTTGTATGTTAGAGCATTTTGTATGCCTCGTTATATCGTGCATTGTGTATGCCATTTAATAGCATTATATATGCTAGGTTACATGTTAGGATTGCATTCATGCATGTCATGCATATTACATTGTGTTCGGGATAGGAGTTAGCCTGAGCATAGGAAACGAGGGACGTTTCGTACTCCGAGTGACGGAACGTGTCTCAATTCCCGGTCGTCGACACTCCGTATCACCCATGATGGAGTTTAGGTCCTGTTGTGTTTTCATGTGCATTCATTTCATATTAAGTCGTGCAATTCGACTCCTCGGCCATCATGCATCGAGATGCGTGATTGGTGGCACGAGGATCGAGGACTACACTCCCCGAAGAGTAGTCATGCATACATATGTGAAAATACTTTGCCATGTCCCTTTGTTGCTCTCTGTTACAACAAATCAAGAATCAGCAACCTTCCGAAGTTTGGCACGCATTCCAAGAACAAATGCAAACAGAGGCAAACCAGGGCATCGCAATGGATTTCCGCGCAAGGCAACTCAAGCATGCATCATCCATCATTTGGAACAGAGCTGAGGCGGTCCATGGATTTGCGTGCCAATTTACTGCTTTCCTAGATTAATTTGCTAAATAATTAGGGTTTTGTAATTATTTATTCGGGACTGTATTATTTATTCATTTGGGACTGTATTATTCTTTCGGACCCTCTGCGCGAGGGCAATGTTGTAATAAGTGTGCGTGTGTGTGATGTATGTCTTCCAACCCCACGTCTTTCTCCCTTTTATTTACCCGCTTATGATGGTTAGATTAGGGCATGTTTCAATTAGCATACAGTATGATAGCATGTTTGCATTCATTCATCTGTCTTGCATGCACCGGGCTCGGCGCATCATACTGACTGCATTGTATTTCAATTCCAAGTTGAATACTTGTTAGTTGTAGCATTTCGCATGCCATCTTTAGAATAGCCGAGCCTTCTATAGTTGCATTTTTGCATGTGTTGCATTAGGCATTTCTGTATAGTTAGGATCATGCATGGATTTCTAATTAGCTTCTGTTTTGGCTTGGAGTACTCGGTAAGTGTTTATGCTTTAGCATCCTTGCATGTGTGTGAGTGACTGCCATGATAGCATGCTTACCATGAGGGTATATGCTTATGTGATATAACTGCCTGAATGCCTGTGGGTGAAGGTTGGATTATTTGAATTGGAATAAATGCATTGACTGTGAGTTTTAAGCTCACTAGATAATGGAAAAATCATGTTTTTCTAAGCCCACCCGAGGGTGGCAAATCCACGTCTTAGCCTACTTGCGGGTAGCACCATCAAACTACTTTCAAAAACAAACATGAAATGTTTTCTTCCAATTCAGACGATCCAATCTATACTTGTATGCTGTGCGCATCACATAGTAAATCTAGGCTAATAACCGGAATAAGAACTCATAAAGTTTTCAAAACTAGATATCATGGTTAGTAGAGGCCGATCTTTGATCGGGCGAGCGGGGGTGCTCATGAAGTGACCTTCCCTAATCGTACCCAAGTTCCCGAGCCGAGGCAACTTTGGTGATGACGGACACGTGGCCTTAGGCAACGAGTCAGGGTTTCCTAAATTTCCCAAAAATAAAATATTTAGGTGGCGACTCTATATCTGGAAAAGCAGTCCATGTTTGGCACTTCTTTCAAAAAAATCTGTTTTCTCAAAACGATTTGCCGGATTTGGACTCTTTGGTTCAGATTAAGAACCGTGACAATTTGAGAGTCCGAACTGTAGTGAACCCAAATGAACAGAATGGGACTCATCCTCCCGGGGCGTTCGGGGACGTCTACAGTTTCTGGCGACTCTGCTTGGGACTTAGAGAACTTGACTCCAACTCATGATATCTTGTTTTGACTACACTTATGTGTTTCTTTGCATTACATGTGCATTGGTGCGCCTAGGACACAGTGTTTGCCATTTGCTATTCCTGAACGGTTTGCCGGAGGCTTGTCTTGTCAAGGCATGACCATAAGGCTGACCGGTTGTGGGCTCTGCCAGTATGGGAACACAAACCCCGGTTTTACCAGGGCACCCTTTTGACCATTCGACCTAGTGCATATTCGGAATCCATAGTGACCACTCCAAACTAGGACGAGTTGCTTACCCGTTTATAGGTTGTTTGAAACCGCTGCGTGCGTAGTGAAACCCTAGTTCCTGACAAAATAGGACAGGGAAACCCTACCCCAACATAGGGGTGTTTTGGCTCTCACTTGTCTGCTATGTGCTTTTAGAGTGCGTCTCTATAGGAATGCATGTATCAGTCTACAAGTTTGGACATCAGGCCTGCGGGCACCAGTTTAGTAGTTTGGGCATCAGGCCTGCGAGCACCAGTTCAGTACTTTGGGATTCAGTTCACCTGAGGGTATCAGTTTACGGGCAGAATTTTGGGCAGAATTCTATAGGAGGCACAGTCATTCAGCTCTGCTCATATGGGTTATCATGAAATTGGGCTGAGATGCTGCATATTCTCTCTTTTACTAGGTAATCTGGGAACCATAGCTTCAGAGGGTTCCAATATCCCCCAGGTACACCGAACTTGTGTTGATAGACTTTGTCGGGTCAGAGATTCAGTTCAAAGGCAATCAGTGTTCCTTTACCAGAGACAGGGTGAAAAGGTCAGTCAGGCACAGACCACCAGTACAGCAGCTACCAGCTCAGTGGTCTTTGAACAGCCAGGTTGAGATTTCTGAGCCTACTGCAGACACAGGTATACCAGTTGCTCAGTTAGATCAGGACAATATGTCGGGTCTGGAAGAGATGGTGGGCCAACTCCAGGATAGTATGAAAGCCATGCAGCAAGATGCTGTTCGTCAAGCGGAATTCACCAAGCAACAGGCCGTGGTCATAGCCCAACAGGCAGAGACAATTGCCAGGTTAGAGCAGCAAACTGGAGTATCTACTTCACACCAGGCTCCTCCCCCACCAAGAGTTCCCATACTCGGGGAAGCAACCCACGTCCAGGATGATACAGACATTCCAGGCGGGCCAGCTCCGCCCCCGGTGCTACCCCAACTGTCTAAAACACCCACCAACCTGCCAGACTCCCCCTTTGAGTTCGAGACGGACCCCGCAGCATTGAAAGTGAGCAAGCTTAAGAAATTGTTCAAAAAGTCTCAAGGGGCCCGCTCTATTCCTGATATAGAGGATGGTTATACTGACTCAATGGTGACCTTGCCGGAGCGGTTTAAAATGTCGCGTATCGATCGATTTGATGGCTTTGAAGACCCAATGGTGCACCTCCAACTGTTTTATGATATCTTGGGGCCAATGGGTTTGACCACAGCCCATAAATTGTCACTATTCGGCCGAACCTTGTCTGGGATAGCCACAATCTAGTATGCAAAATTGGAGAACTCTGTGAAACAGAACTGGGAAGGGCTGGCTGAGGCCTTTATTGCTCAATACTCCTACAACACACAGATCAAGGTCACGACTCGTGATCTCGAAGTCACCCGCCAAGAGGGAAAGGAGGGTTTCTCAGAGTTCGTGACAAGATGGAGAGCAAAGGCCTCAATGATGACTACAAGGCCTTCCGACAAAGATCAGATCAGGATGATTGCTCGAAATCTATATGGCAAGTTGCTGCAAAAGATGGTCGTTCTACCTTTGTTTACCTTTCCAGCCCTTCATGAAATGGGGGTTCAAATCGAGGATGCCATCAGACAAGGGATCTTTACAGAAGATAATGAGCCTTCGAAGAGGAATGTTGCTCGCAGTTCCAATGCTACTACTGATGGTAGCACAGCTGCGAAATGCTCAGAAGTAGACACTATCACCACTTCCCTCAATGACCAAAAACCAACCACTTCAATTCGGCCCCAAGCCCGAAAATTCCATCCTCTTTACATGAGTCTCTCCCAAGCTTTGAAAAAACTGCAAGAAGAAGGGCACCTAGAACTCCTAGAGCCCCAACCCCTTCCAAATCCTCTTCCACCAAGATATGACCCAGCTAAATACTGTGCCTATCATCAACAACACGGTCATGATACGAAGCGTTGCATCCGCCTCCGTCATAAGATTCAGGATCTTATTGACGAAGAGACCCTAGCTCCACTAAAAGGACCTCAAGTTAGTACTGATTCGTCACCTCCCCTTCTCAACCTCATTCATAAACTACCATCCACCTTCGACCCCAGCATATACATCACCCCAGCCCATCTACCCAAGCCTGAGGTGTTCATTCCAGAAAGCATGGACTTATGCATGATGGAAGCACCTGGACCCCAATCATCTCAAACCCGTGAGCCCACTACTTCTGAGCTGAAGAGAATGATCGAAGATCTTCAGAGAACTGTGACAGATTTGGCCTCCGGGACATCGGCTCCGTCATTAACCACATCACATACCAGGGAGTTCATGTCAAAAGGCTCCACAGTCTTGGAACGGGCAGTATTTGAGGAATGCCAATCCTTTGGCAAAGTGGAGGTGAGTGGAAAGAACAAGATACGGGCGGACATGGATCCCCATGAACATCTTTTGTTGGCTGTTGAGGCTTTGAAAGCCGAGGGACTGAACAAAAAGCAAGTGCTCGCAGTTGTTGCAAAAACTGTGGACAACATTTTCGCCACTCAAGTTGGGGGCAGTTTGAATCAAGGAGCAAGCCGGTAGAAGGGTCGTTGTATCAGAAACGTTCCTTTCAGCTATAATCCTGCACTCAGAAGAGATCAACAAACCAGGCTAGCACCTGCCATGCCCTTTGCTGGTGCGTCCAGCAAAAATCCACAAACCCTAAAGTATCAACCCCGAGGTCGGAGGGCCTTCCATGCCCTCTATATGCCTTTGTCCAAAGCTCTCCAAATCCTTGTTGGACAAGGCCATCTCAAACCCCCTGAGCCTCGGCCTCTCCCGAACCCTCTTCCGGCTACGCATGATGCTACCCAGTACTACGCGTACCATCAGCAAACTGGCCATACTACCGACAACTGCTTTCGTCTTCACCACGAAGTACAGGATCTGTTTGATAATGGGGTCATCCTCCCGCCGAGCTCAGCAAAGTCTATCGGCACTGGATTGGTGAACTTGGGGGATAATGTGATGTGATCGGGGGATGAACCAGTTGCGGATGGCGCTCAATTAACTCCAGACGTGGGAATGGCACGCACTGTTCTGAGCAATATGCAAACACCAGTTTTTGTGCTTTCTGACTTGGGTATTAAGTCAGTCTTGTTGTTTTGTATAGAGTCAGTCTTTTTGTTTTGGGTCTGTCTTGTTGCATCGAGTCAGTCCTATTTTGTTGGAGTCGAGTGATTTCGGGGGTGTTACCTTGGACATCACTTGCTTGTTTTGTGTTTGTCTTTTCGTTTTCTTTTGAGTATGTTTCTGCCTTGGAGCCAGTTGTGCCAACAGATTCTGATTGAAATAGCAGTGATTTTCGCACTCTTGTATTTGCTTCTGCCGTGTGCTGGTTGTGTCGGGATTTGAATAAAACGTTAGTGCATTCCACCTGCTCTCTTGTGCCTTGAAATTATTGCATTGACCTAAGTTTTTCAAAACTTTTTTTGAACACTGTGGTGAAAACGAAGAGGGAAGAATTCCTCGGGTTTTGCAAAATTTGATCAACTGAGAGGAAGAGAGGCATGTTAAGCCCTTAATGAATGAAATCATGCTTGTTAGTGTGAGTACTGGGAAGGATCCTAGCTTGATCCAAATTGGTTCTACACTGTCTTCAACGCGAGCGACTGGTCGCTTTCTTAAAAGATTTCAAAAAATGTTTTGCACGGTCCTGCGAAGACCTGTGTGAAATTTCTCTTTTGCAGCCTAGGATCGCTCTCAGCCTCGAGACTCCACCCCTCTTGATTTCAAAACTTGAACTTGGATTCAGAATGTTCAACGGTCAACTACAATGTAAGACCTGTGTGGCTGGATCAAAAGCAGCCCGTGAAGTAGCGGCGACAAAGTCAGATCAAGAAGCTTACGAAGCTAGATCAGGAGCACCCCTCGAACTAGGGGCAAAACTTTCAAATGTGCTCGAAGAGTCAAAGATGAAGATCAGCAAGAATGCCAAATCCTAGAAAGGGAGAAAAGAAGAAAGTATTAGTGAAGGATAACTGAGTTCCTATCCACAACACTAGGGGCAAATTCAGCCCCCCATTAGATGGACTCCTACATCATCAGCGAACAACAGCCATTCTCCTGAATTCAGATGGCTTCGAGATCTCAAACCATTCCATTTGGACAAAAGCTACACTTTTACCCTTGAGAGGCTCGCTGGGCCGAAAACTCGGAAGGACGACCCAGGCAAAAATTAGAGCAAGAAAAGAAGAAAAAGAACAAAAAAAATGAATGAAGAAAATGCAAAAAATGAAAAAAAAAATTGAATTGAAGAAGAAAGAAAAAATTAGAAAGGAAAGAAAAACAAAGCTCGCAAGGTTGAAAACCCGGAAGGGCGGCCTTGGCAAAAGTTAGAGCGCAAAAGAAGAGGTTAAAACCCGAGTGTACCTTAACCTCGAACTACATAAGGCATGATTCCCATCTTTGGGATACGTAGGCAACTTCATTCTGAAGTCCAGCCGTAAAACACTTCAAATTGATTGTGCCCACGTAATGGTTTTGATCATCTTCGCTTTCTCTGTATCCGAGAATTTGGTTGTGTTCATCACTCTGAGGACTGACTACAATGCGCTGCGGGACCATTCAGACAAGGGGCAACTTTCCGTTGCCATTCAATGCGCTGCAGTGCCGTTCAAACAAGGGGTGACTGTCCGTTGCCATGCAGCTTCCCTCAAGCAAGGGGCAATTTTCCTTAGAATCTGAGGTTGTGCATCTCGAGAGTGGGTTCTATGCTTGTTGAGCAGTGGTCGTTTGAAAAAACAGTTTTTGAGAATTTTTACTAAGGTTGACTGATCTTCTCTCGAAAACTATTTCATTTTTCCAAAACTGGACCTTTTTCTTGGACCCAAAAAAGGAAAATTTTCAGTGCTCATAACCTAACTTGCATGATTTTGAATCAGAAAATCGAATAAGCGTGTTAATCTAACTCTCATTTTGGTTAAAATTGTTTTAGTAGAAAGCCAAAAACAAAAAATGGTCAAGATGATGAACTAGGGGCACAGTTGAGTCCGGCGTTCTGTCTTTTCCCCATTGTCAACATACATGCCAAAAATGGCGCGATACTTGCCAAGAAGGGCACTCTCCCTGCCAGAAAAGGCACAACTGAAGGCGACAACAAAAGGGCTGAAAGCCCTCTCATCCTCCAAGCAGCGAGATATCAAGCCAAGTGCGAAGCACAAGATTGGAATGGATCAAGATACTCCATTCCCTCATCCGGCGCATTAACAGATGTCACCGGAGGAAATGGCCGCGAATTGATTATGTTGGGCAAGAGCCCGCAACTTTCTATTTATCCATCAACCACCCAGGGGAGGGATAAAAAATGAGAGATTGAAGAATGGAGAGATGCGCGCTGAGAGAAAAAGTGAGGAAAGGGCTTTTTCAGAAAAACAGAGCCTGAGGGCCGAGTGATGTGAGAATAACAAATAAGAAAATGGTGGGAAATAAAACCTGGAGAAATTGGCTCCTCGTGCACCAAGAGGTCTCTTGTCTTTGTAACACAGTTGAGTGTTGTGTTCGTGTGTTTTGTTTGTCTTGATTCTTGTTTTGAGTCGTTTAAGTGTCAATAGATGTGTTTAGGTTGTTCTACCTTCGTTTTCCATTGTTGAGTCATTTTGGCTGTGGTCAGTTGTAGGCTCAATACCCGGTTGAGAACCCTTTTCTCATTTCAATTTCAAAAATCATTTTGTGCTCAGAGTGCCGTGTCGTTCTCCATATTTGTGCAAATCAGGATTGGTTCTTTCATAAAGCCGCGGGATTCAACCCAGGTCGTGTGAAAACAGTAAAACCCGGACCCATCTGAAGCTATGAAAGTTCCGGGCTACAAAGCAAAAGAAAAGAGGGAAAATGTCGGGCATCCGAGATTGTTTCAACTTCGGCAAGTTTCGTCATAGCATCATGTATGTTCAGAATAAGCAGTGTCTTGTATGAGCTGTGTGCCGAATAAACAAAATACTGTGTTATGGGCTGTGAGTTCAGAATGAGTTGTGTTCAAAACGGACCGTGTGTTCAGAATCAGCGGTGTCCTGCGTGAGCCGTATGTTTCAAAATAAGTAGAATATTGTGTTATGAGCTGCATGTTCAGAATAAGCAGTATGTCGATACGAGCTATGTGTTCAAAGTGAACAGAATACTGTGTTGACTGTTTCACTATTTCAAGCCAGAATAGTGATCAGAAGTGCTCTCCCTGAGTACCATTCCCCATGAGAGTAAAACGGTTTACCGCCACTCACTCCATGAGGTGTTTTCTAAAGTGCCGCTTTGTTTGTTTATTGCATTCCTTAAACATCACGCTCTGTATTGCTTGCAACATGTATCGTATCATCACACTTATTGTATTTATTTGCATCTTGTGTTATCTCTTATTGTTTATCCTTTTACGCTGAGCAGTGTTTAGGATCGTTGTCCCTCGGGACTCAACTTAGGTTAGAGTGTTCTTTTCCTCACACGATTTCAGCGTGTTTGGATTTTATCTCAGGTTGCGTTGTGCGCGCACTTGAGCGGTTGTTTTCGGACCTCTTCTCACGTTTCAGCATGGTTAGAGTGTTCTTTTCCTCACACGATTTCAGCGTGTTTGTATTTTATCTCAGGTTGCGTTGTGCGCGCACTTGAGCGGTTGTTTTCGAACCTCTTCTCATGTTTCAGCGTGGTTAGAGTGTTCTTTTCCTCACACGATTTCAGTGTGTTTGGATTTTATTGCAGGTTGCGTTGTGCGTGCACTTGAGCGGTTGTTTTCGGACCTCTTCTCACGATTTCAGCGTGGTTAGAGTGTCCTTTTCCTCACACGATTTCAGCGTGTTTGGATTTTATCTCAGGTTGCGTTGTGTGTGCACTTGAGCGGTTGTTTTCGGACCTCTTCTCACGATTTTAGCGTGGTTAGAGTGTTCTTTTCCTCACACGATTTCAGCGTGTTTGGATTTTATCTCAGGTTGCGTTGTGTGCGCACTTGAGCGGTTGTTTTCGGACCTCTTCTCACGATTTCAGCGTGGTTAGAGTGTTCTTTTCCTCACACGATTTCAGCGTGTTTAGATTTTATCTCAGGTTGTGTTGTGCACGCACTTGAGCGGTTGTTTTTGGACTTCTTCTCACAATTTAGCGTGGTTAGAGTGTTCCTTTCCTCTCACGATTTCAGTGTGTTTGGATTTTATCCCAGGTTGCGTTGTAGACGCGCTGGGCGGGTTGTTTTTGGACCTTCTCTCACGATTTTAGCGTGGTTTAAGTGTCCCGTTCCTCACACGATTTCAGCGTGTTTGGATTTTATCTCTGGTTGCGTTGTGTGCGCACTTGAGCAATTATTTTCGGACCTCTTCTCACGATTTCAGCGTGGTTAGAGTGTTCTTTTTCTCACACGATTTCAACGTGTTTGGAATTTATCTTAGGTTGCATGGAACGCGCTCCTAATTGATTTTCTTTGTTCTTCCTCCACTCACGAGTCTAGCGTGGTTGGCGTGTGTTCACCCTTTGCATCTATTGCATCTATTGCATCACATCTATTACATCGTATCTATTTAACTGTCTGGTCTAGGAGACCTTAAATCCTCCGGTCTAAGGAGACCTTAAATCCTGCATCTTTATTCGCACTGTCTTGTGCACTCCCGGGTCTAGGAGACCTTAAATCCTCTAAAGGTGCAATTCCTTTGGTGTTTGTCATGCCCGAACGACTTCCAGTGGTCTGGTATAGCCACCTGCCTATGTTTGCGGTGAGTTCCTAGGAGACCAACTGAGACGGTGGAAACTAGAGTTCAAATGGCTTATGCCTAGAACACAAAGGTTCAGGATTTCCGAGACTAAAGTCTGGTTTAAATACCCAGGGGTATATCCTTTGCTTGAAATCTGTATGGCAGCCCCATAGATTGAGATAGCATATGTATGCGCCTCAATTCTGGATACCGAATCAACCTAGTCTGTCACCTTGTTGGAGAATAGGGAAAGCTGCGACCATAGTCAGGGAGAAAAGTAGTACCTGCAGTTCAACCGAGAATAAGCAAAAGATCCCCACCAGCATGAGGAACGATATTGTGTGTACGGTTCATTTGAAGCTAGTGCAACCAGACGAACGGACGATATTGTATTCTCCGTGTGAGACGTGGTGAGAATTGCATAATTCTCTTGCATCAGTTCTGCATGTAATGTAGTGTGGTTTGATTTCATTCGCCTGCTTAAACTGTTGCATCTATCGTAAATATGTGCTTCATTACAGCTTGCTGCCTTTGCATAATCATAAGTTACCTTCGTCTCCTTGCATTGTCGGTTGCATTTTGCCCCTGCCTGCGGGCAAGCCTGCGGGCGCATCTCTGTTTATCTCGCATGTTTGTCTAAGTCTTCGGCCTTGTCAAAAATGGGTCGTCTCTGGGCTTTGACATTCACTCCCGTCACTTATGACTTCCGAGTTCTGTCAAAGAGGGGCAACTGTAGACACCCCATTTTTGACCGACCTTAAGACTCAGATGTCACTGATTAAGTGCTCGATGATATTGCATATTGTGCTCGTTCAGAAGTTTCAGAGTCCCGGCTGCAAGCCTTGCCTCCGGACTTCCGGGCTCTTTCGTGTTTTGCCTCGGTTTGCGAACCAGGTCCCGTTTTCTCTGTTTTCTCTTCTCGAAGGGAGTGAGAGGTCTCGTCGACCATCTCTCAGTGGCCGTAGGCTTCGTTTCGCGGCTGTAGGCCAGTTTTTCCGTTTGGAGCCCGGTTTTCGATTTTCGGAGCCGTCGGCCGTGTGCCTCGGTTCGGGACCGCTTAACCACCTCCGTTTGCTCCGATTTTTGGCACACACCTTATTTCCTCCCATTTGAGGAACACTGTGGCCCGAGAGACCAACTTCGTGGTCGAATGCCACCTCCGGTGTTTAACAGCCCATTTTCGGGGCCCCGGGCCGCGCGTTTCGATTCCCGAACCTCCGTTTTGCATCCGTTTTGGTTCATTTTTGGTGGAGACCTTATTTTCATTGTTAGAAAGCTTGTAGGAGGGTGGGAGGCCAGCAATTTTTCTGAAAAGCTAGTTTTATTTCTTCATCGCTCTCCGTCGCCTGTTTTTCTCACTAGAAAGCTAATGTTGACCACCCCGGGGACACTTTCTTTATCCCTAAACCCCATATTTGTGTTGTACACACCTGGGAGGCCACCAATATGTATAGGCTAGCCAGTAATTGTCCTTGACCCTTTTGAACCCCTCTAAAAAGTTGGCTTTTCTCTCTCCTGATTCACATTTTCTGGGTTTTGACCACATATTTGTGTTGTGCACACATGGGAGGCCACCTTTTTGGGATGGCCGGCCAGCAATTTGCATTGACCCTTTTGACCCCTAGCCGGCCGGCCATGGGGGGTGGCCGGCCGGCCACCTGAACCTTTTGAACCTGGCCGACCAGAATCCTCTCTCCAAGTGTGTTCCAGTTGTGCAATCTGTTTCCCTCCAGATTTTGTATCCGGGGGGGCTGCCTTTTGGGGGAAAATTTGAATTGGTTTTCTCTCCCTTTTCCTCCACTCCTCCCTCTATAAAACCAAACCCCCCAGCTCCATTTTTGAGGGTTACAAATTCTTGTTTAGAGCCTTGCTTACATCTCTCCCTCTCCCTCTCTTCCAAGCCTCAAAACCCTAAAAGCCTTGCACCATTTACACACCAACCCATAGCTCCACACATCCACACTCCATTCTAGCCTTTTGAAGCTGATTTCCAGAGGATAGGAGCTCCTCTTCTTGGTCCAAAGGCTGCTGGTTCATTGCTCTTCAAGGGTAAGCACACTTTTCCCCTAAACAAGTCTTTTCTTGCTTCATTTATAAGCCTTGCTTGAAAGAATTTTTGGGTTCCGACCCGAACTATAAATAGTCATATGTTTTGCTCATCTCCGTGTTTGATTAAGGGTCTTTCTCTGTTTGAGGTCTCCTCCTCACCCTTTGTGTTTAAACTCTCTTTTAGGCCTATTTTTGCATGATATTTTAGGCTTATTTTTGAGCTGTTTCGGACTTGGTCAAAAACTGTAAAATGTCTTTTTGTGAGCCCCTCTTCAACTTTGTTGAAGGGATCTCCTCTGTTTGAGGCCAGCAGCTATCACTTGTCTCTTTATCCCTCTTTTAGGCCTTTTTCTTGCATGATATTTTAGGCCTACTTGTGATTATTTTTGAAGATTGAAATAAACTGTAAAGTGCCTTTTTTTGAGCTCCTCTTCAACTTTGTTGAAGGGCTCTTCACTGTTTGAGGCCATCTGCTGTCCCTTGTCTCTATTCTCTCTTTTAGGGCCATTTTTGCATGATAGATTAGCCCTACTTGTGTTTGTTTTTGAGAGTTGTCATAAACTGAAAAATATCTTATTTTAATCTCATCTTAAAGTTTGTTTGAGGTTCAATATTTTTTTGAGGTCATATGCTTCCTTGTATGCTTGATTGTCTCCTATTTTGAGCCTTACACCTAAGCCCTTGTTTCATGCTTTGTTTGGCCTTCTAGCCACTGAAATCCAGTGGATTTTCAGTGGCTAAGACACTATTTTGAGCTTCCAAATCAAAGGGGGGTGACCCCCTCTCACCTTGACTTGTTTGGTGGTCATTTTGGCCTTCCAAAGAGACCCTATCTTTCATGCTTTGGAGTCACTTTCTAGGGTCAATTTGGTGAGTTTTGGGACTACCATATTTCATTTTCATAGTTTTTTATGCCATGCCAAATGTCTATCTTGCATGTGCTTAATGACTCCTTGCATGGCCCTCTAAAGTAACTCATCATTTTTGCATGCCATGGTTGCATATCAGTGGTTATTTGGGCCTATTTTCATATGTTTTATTCACTGATTTTTTCTGGTTTGGTGAGATTCCATGTGCATCCTATACTTGCCATGTAAACCATGTTTGCTAGTCAAAATTGCATGCTATTTTAGTCCATCTTGCTAGCATCTTTTGGCCATGCTTTGAACTAAAAATGTCCATGTTTTGGGACTGCCTTGACTCTGTCTTCATGCTTCATGATCAAATAATGCATGCTTTGTATAGCTACAAGTCGTTCCATGTGCCTAGTTTCAAGTTTCGGGGTTCATCTCATGCATCGGGCGCCATATTTCCATAATTCGGGACCATTTTGCATCATATTTTAGCACTGGAATCTACATGTTTGTATTCCATATTCCATGCCTTGCCATGCCTTGTTAGAGTTGCATGTTATGCCTAGGATTGGTCCTCGATTTGCGTGCATGTGTGCACGCATTTCGATAGTCTCATTTTCACCTAATGGCTACTGATGTGAGTGCGGCTGAGGTCCGCTCATGTTAGTGTAAGTCCATTATGCATTGCGTATGCCATTTCATTTCATAGCATTGCGTATGCTAGGTTGTATGTTAGAGCATTGTGTATGCCTCGTTACATCGTGCATTGTGTATGCCATTTAATAACATTGTATATGCTAGGTTACATGTTAGGATTGCATTCATGCATGTCATGCATATTACGTTGTGTTTGGGATAGGAGTTAGCCTGAGCGCAGGAAACGAGGGACGTTTCGTACTCCGAGTGACGGAACGTGTCTCAATTCCCGGTCGTCGACACTCCGTATCACCCATGATGGAGTTTAGGTCCTGTTGTGTTTTCATGTGCATTCATTTCATATTGAGTCGTGCAATTCGACTCCTCGGCCATCATGCATCGAGATGTGTGATTGGTGGCACGAGGATCGAGGACTACACTCCCCGAAAAGTAGTCATGCATACATATGTGAAAATACTTTGTTATGCCCCTTTGTTGCTCTCTGTTGCAGCAAATCAAGAATCAGCAGCCTTCCGGAGTTTGGCAGGCATTCCAAGAACAATTACAAACAGAGGCAAACCGGGGCATCGCAATGGATTTCCGTGCAAGGCAACTCAAGCATGCATCATCCATCATTTGGAACAGAGCTGAGGCGGTCCATGGATTTGCGTACCAATTTACTGCTTTCCTAGATTAATTTGTTAATTAGTTAGAGTTTTGTAATTATTTATTCGGGACTGTATTATTTATTCATTTGGGACTGTATTATTCTTTCGGACCCTCTGTGCGAGGGCAATGTTGTAATAAGTGTGCGTGTGTGTGATGTATGTCTTCCAACCCCACGTCTTTCTCCCTTTTATTTACCCGCTTATGATGGTTAGATTAGGGCATGTTTCAATTAGCATACAGTATGATATCATGTTTGCATTCATTCATCTGTCTTGCATGCACCGGGCTCGGCGTATCATACTAACTGCATTGTATTTCAATTCCTAGTTGAATACTTGTTAGTTGTAGCATTTCGCATGCCATAGAATAGCCGAGCCTTCTATAGTTGCATTTTTACATGTGTTGCATTAGACATTTCTGTATAGTTAGGATCATGCATGGATTTCTAATTAGCTTCTGTTTTGGCTTGGAGTACGCGGTAAGTGTTTATGCTTTAGCATCCTTGCATGTGTGTGAGTGACTACCATGATAGCATGCTTACCATGAGGCTATATGCTTATGTGATATAACTGCCTGAATGCCTGTGGGTAAAAGTTGGATTATTTGAATTGGAATAAATGCATTGACTGTGAGTTTTAAGCCCACTAGATAATGGCAAAATCATGTTTTTTTAAGCCCACCTGAGGGTGGCAAATCCACGTCTTAGCCTACTTGCTGGTAGCACCATCAAACCACTTTCAAAAACAAACATGAAATGTTTTGTTCCAATTCAGACGATCCAGTCTATACTTGTATGCTGTGCGCATCACATAGTAAATCTAGGCTAATAACCGGAATAAGAACGCATAAAGTTTTCAAAACTAGATATCATGGTTAGTAGAGGCCGATCTTTGATCGGGCGAGAAGGGGTGCTCATGAAGTGACCTTCCCCAATCGTACCCAAGTTCCCGAGCCGAGGCAACTTTGGTGATGACGGACACGTGGCCTTAGGCAACGAGTCAGGGTTTCCTAAATTTCCCAAAAATAAAATATTTAGGTGGCGACTCTTTATCTGGCAAAGCAGTCCATGTTTGGCACTTCTTTCAAAAAATCTGTTTTCTCAAAATGATTTGTCGGATTTAGACTCTTTGGTTCAGATTAAGAACCATGACAATTTGAGAGTCCGAATTGTAGTGAACCCAAACGAACAGAACGGGACTCATCCTCCTGGGGCGTTCGGGGACGTCTACAGCCATAGCCACCAATCTATTTGAGTTGATAGCTTTCTTTACGTAGTTTTCATGTAAATATTTGCACTTGTAATAATCACCTTTGCATATCATCTCTGTAATCTCCCTCCTTTCTTTATTTCTTTGATTAAGAGTTTTATCAAATAAAGGATTGTTGTTCAAGGCATAAGAAAGAGACCTTCCATGCTTAATGATTTAATCTCTTCGAAGGTTCGTTACCAAGGCATTATATCTCTCTTATGCTAAGCATAACCTCTTGTTTAACATTTCTCTTTATCACCGATGCATTTACTTCTAAGGGGCTAACTTTCTAGTTTAGACCCTTGGAAATCAAAAAGGAAGGTTTTATTATAGCTTGTTATCGGGTTTGGATCTAGGGTCATTTTCGCCTCTTTTGGGTTTGAATCCTAATTCATTATCACTCAAAAATGAGTTTGATTCATCTTTTATAATTTTCTCGTAGAAAAGGGCTTGAAAAACTCATTTCCCAGGTTAAGTCAATGCTTGATACTCTTTATCGCTTATTGGACTTAGTAGACATAATTATCACTTTTGAACAAAACAGGAAGAAAAGATAAGAATTGGAAAGGTAATGTAAAAATATGCTAATAAAATTAGAGTAGAAAAGTTAAAAAAAAAAAAAAAGGTAATCAAATTGGGTTAGGTTCAATTGGACGTTATATTGAACCTATTGCATCTTGACTCATTCCATACTCTTTAGTGATATTTAATGATTTAAGAAGCAATGTTTACCCCTTCCCTTGAAGTAACTCCATGATAGGGAGGAGGTGTTGTTGGTCTTCCATTTCCTTTTATTGAACTTTTATCCTATCGGTTCTAAGATCATCACGCAACAAACTTGCGACAATTGATAATTTGTGAATTGAATCTACTCCTTCCTTGATCATCTTCATGATAGGGAATGGCAAAGAGGATAAACATCTCCTGGAAACACTCTATTTTTGCTTTCTTTCAACTCAGTGGCAGCAGGGCATTTTCTAGAATTCGGTGGCCGGTCGGCCACCATTATGTACGGTTGACCACTTTCCAAGGCCAGTTGGCCACCATTTTGTACAGGCAGCGGCATTTTTGTGGCAGAACAGAGCAGAACTTGAGGCCAAAACAGAATAAATTTCTGATTGCAAATAGAGCAGATTCTGGCAGCAATAGAGAGGTTTTTGGGAGGATGTTATCGGTTGTTGTAGACGCGCCCGTGGGCCTCGCTACAGTTCGAACTCAATTTGTGTCACGGTCCTTAATCTGAACCAAAGAGTCCAAATCCGGCAAATCGCTTTGAGAAACAGATTTTTGAAAAGAAGTGCGAAACATGGACTGCTTTGCCAGATACAGAGTCGCCACCTAAATATTTTATTTTGGGGGAATTTAGGAAACCCTGACTCGGTGCCAAAGGCCACGTGTCCGTCATCACCAAAGTTGCCTCGGCTCGGGAACTTGGGTACGATTGGGGAAGGTCAGCTATGAGCACCCCCTCTCGCCTGATCCGAAGATCGGCCTCTACTAACCATGATATCCAGTTTTGAAAACGTTATGTGTTCTTATTCCATTTATTAGCCTAGAATTACTATGTTATGCGCGCAGAAAACAAGTATCAACCAAATCGCCTAAATTGGAACAAAACATTGCATGTTCGTTTTGAAGATGGTTTGCTACTCGCAAGTAGGCTAAAATGCAGGTTTTGCCACCCTCGAGTGAGCTTTTAGAAAAGATGGTTTTGCCACTATCTAGTGGGCTTAAAACTCACAGTTTTAATGCATTATTCCAATTTAGGCAATTCAACCTCCATCCACAGGCATTCAAGCAGTTATATCACATAAGCAGCTAGCCTCATGGTAATCATGCTGTTATGGCAACACTCACACGCATGCGGTATACTAAAGCATAAATGCTTACCAAGTACTCCAAGCCAAAACAAGAACATGTTAGCAATCATGCATGATCCAAGTCCATGTTTAAATGCCTAATGCAACGCATATGGAATGTCACTAGAGTAGGCTCGGCTAGTCTATAAATGACATGTGAAAATGCACAAGTAGCACGTATTCAAGTTAGATTTGAAATACTTATGCGGTTAGTATGATGCGCCGAGCCTGGTGCATGCAAGACTAATGAATGATGCACGCATGCATAGCATAAGGTATGCTAAAGTAAACATGTCCTAGTACTAACCATCAAAGCAGGTAAGAAAAAAGGAGAAAGAAGTGGGGGTTGGAAGACAAGCACACACGCACCCACACTTATTACAAATTCACCCTCGCTCGGAGGGACCAAAAGAACAATACAAATTAATTAACCTACAAGCTAATTAATTATTACAGACCTCCTAATTAATTAAGCAAATTAACTAAGCTAAGAAAGCAGTAAAGGCCTCGGGAAGAGGATCCAACGCGCGCGTGCTCGGGTTTGCTCGAAAATCCAACGCCATGCACAAGTTTGCCTCTGCTTTGACTGTTCTGCTTCTCTGAAAATTGCACAACTCCCAAGGTTGCTTCTCTGAGTGTTTTAGAACACCACCGGCTAAGTGGGATCATCATCAGCCATTTTGAAGTGGTCATCGACCATAAATTGAACTCTCGGCCAAACATTCTTTGCCGATCGGCACTCAACACTGCCGGCCGGCCAATTCTTCCTGCTGAATCTGTTTTGACAGCAGCAGAGGATAGAACTTGACATGGCAATGTATTTCAAGCAATGTATGCACCAATCACACCCCTTATCATATTCATGACTCAAAGGGATATGATTCTCGATTTTCGGACCACCAATCGCGCATTTCCATGCATGATGGCCCAAAGCATCAAGTGTGCATTTTGATTTCAAATGAAATGCAATGCTCATAAACAAATCAAGGGGCTTTCAACCTCTATCATGGCTTGATCAAGAGGTGAAGCATGCATGCAAAGTATGTGAACTAGCATACAACATGGCAATGCAATGCGAATATGCAAGTATGCAAGCAAACATACAGGGCGAGCACACAATCAAGCAAAGGGGATGGACTTGAAACTAATTTAGGATGGTTCGCAAGCATGCCAAAATCAGTGGCCGAAGTGCTCAAACATGAGGGCCAACACACACACACACATGCACATGTTAATGGGCCGACACTTAAACATCAAAAGGCAACTCTCAAGCACGCTTGGAAAAGACTAAACATGGACTAAGGGCATGCAATGTAAGCTCTGAAAACCATGCTAATGATGGTGCCAAACCAACTTAACCAAGACAAACATAGCATACAATTGGTCCAAGTATTTGAAGCTAGTCAAGGAGACTTGAACCATGGCTAAGCCAACCAAGCCTCACAAGGCCAAGAGGGCTTAAAACAGGTTCAAGGTAGGCCTAGACCATGCAAAGGAAACACCTAGATGGTATCCAAGTGGCTTAAACATGGAAGCATGCAAAAGAGGCTAAACATGGAGCATACAACACAAGCTTTTAAGGCATCAAAGAGGCATCAAAGGCATGCATGCAAGCATGTTATGAGAGCTTAAATAGCATGGTAAGTGGCTCCAAACCACTGAAAATGATGCAAGCAACGCACACTACACACTCACACACTTGAGGCTAACAATCCAAAATGCAAAGGGACTATGCAATGCATGTCTTGGTCGACCAAAATAGCCAAGGACAGACCTTATGCATGGCAAGACAAACATAAAAGCTTCACAAAGCTAGGCCTAAACATGCTTGAATAAGGGCTCAAAGCATAGGACATGTTAAGGCTAAAACAAGGCATTACAAGGCATGTATGCTAAGCAAGCATGGTGTACCAAAACCAACATACAACAATGCTATATTATGACATAATAATCATGAAAATCAGTCAAGGCATGGTCAATACACACTCAAACAATATGCTCCCTCAAGAGGCTAAAAATGGCCCTTTTCAAGGACAACAAGGAGAGGGGATGGCCCTCTCCTTCCTAGGACCTCAAGGCACCATCCTCATCACTAAAATCCCTCAAGATTTCAGTGGTGAGGAGGCCCAAACACAATGGTCCCGGAGCTCAACCGAAATGGCACAAAACAAAGGCCAAACAAGCCTTAAGAGGGGTCAAACAACCCTAAAGCTTAAAACACCCTTAACTAACTATTTAGAGAACTCAAAAACAAGACTTTTCTATGTTATATGTTAAGCTCAAAAACAGTTGCAAATATGGCAAAACAAGCTATGAAAACAAGGCTTAAAAGAGGTAAAAGCTCACCCTTGAAGCACAGCAGCAAATCAGCAACTTTTGGACCAAGAAAAGGCTTCAAATCACCCCAAAAACCACCTTCAAGGACCTCAGCTCAATAAAGGGAGTAGAGAACTAGGTGTTTGTATGCAAAAGTGCAAAGAAAATGCACTTTTGAGCACAAACAAGCCCTTAACCTTAGAGAGAGAGGCAGAAAAATGTAGAGAGAGAGGGAGATTTTTGCTCCTTAGGTTGTATATCTCCTCCTCTTCCTCTTGTATCTCTTTTCTTTTGAGAGATCTTGATTGATATAGATATATCAATCCGCAGCACCCTCAGAAGTCCCACGTCCAGGCATGGGTTGGGGTATGGCCTGGAATGACAGCTGCCAGCTGTCTACAGAAATATCTGTTTAAAACCACATTTGGCTGGCCGGCCATCAAAGTGGCCGACCGGCATTCAAATTGGCCGGTCAGCCATCACATTTGGCCGATGGCAACATAACACAGCCGGTGGCGTCAAGCCATGGCCGGTGGAGTGTGGGGATGTCCCAAAAGCCATTCCCTGCCCTCCAAAGCAAAAACACAAGTGTTTGGTGCAAAACCAGACACAAAACAATCGAGTCAAGAGATCCTGAGGCAAGGCGCGTAGCCGAGGCCTCCGGGAACTCAAGACGAACACAAACGTGGATGATCACCGAGTGTTCAAGCGGTGACGTCCAAGCCTTGAGGACGGTCAAAAATGGGGTGCCTACAGTTGTGCACGTGTGGCTCCTCGCTTCCCATTCCATTAAATCAACATTTTAAATATTAGTATGTGTAATTAATTAGTTGGCTTCATTCGAACATGTAATTGCTAGTTAAATTAGTTAATTCAATTATGTTGCAATAATTAGCGTAATTAGGACATTTATTCAGACTCTCTTATGCGAGGGCAAATTTGTAACACTTGTAATATTGTGTATGCCTTCCAACCCCTAACTTCTTTCTCCCTTTTATTTACATGCTTATCATGGTAGTATCATATTTTTCATTTCATATCATTGCCATGCTTACTATTCATTTTTGCATGCATTGAGTTCGGTTCATCATTCTAACATTGTTGTCTTTTCCTAGTTACTTGAATACATGCGTTACTATGCCTTGAATTGATCCATATGTCACGTTAAAAAACTGAACCTGGTAGTTGCATTTTGTATGTGTTGCATTAGTCACTTGCATATTAGAGCATGTATTTTTCTAATTATTTTCCTTTCTTTTGGTTTGCCTCGATTGAGTACTAGGTGAGCATTTCATGCTTTAACATATTTCATGTGTGTTTGTGTTGTCATATCAAGCATATTATCATGAGGTTAAATGCTTATTTGATAAACCTCTTTGAATGCCAATGGATGAATTCGCTTACGTTAGGATGATTTTGATTAATGTATATATGAGCTTACTTTTTCAAATAGCACATATTCGAAACTCTTTTCAAATAAACATGAAATCAAAGCATTCCAAAATGGGTGAAATAGTCTATACTTGTATGCCTCACATAGTAAGTTAGCATTAATAATCAGAACAAAAGCATATAATGTTGATAAGAATCACATCATGATTAGTAAAGGCCGATCTTTGATCGGGTGAGTGGGGTGCTCAATTTATGACCTTCCTTTCTCATACCTAAGTTCTCGAGCCGAGACATTTTAGTTATGGCAGACAAGTGACCTTTGGCACAAGTCATGGTTTCTTAAATTTCTTAAAAATATTTTGGTAGCAACTCTGAAATCTGGCAATGCAGTCTACTTTTGGCATCCCTGATGATAAATGGATTTTCTAAGTTGCTTGATTTGGACTCTCATTTGTTTAATCTATTTCACATTACACTTGTGAAACCAAATTCAGAACCACGGGAGTCTGAACTGTAGGGCTATCGTATCCGAGGAGACTAAATCCCTCCGAGAAGCACGAAAAACCAGCTACAATATCGCGTGGGTTTTAGGTCTTACACCTTAGACACACATGCTAACTTAATTCTACTTTAACACCTCTTACAGCTTCACCATTTTATTTACCCTTTCAATAATACAATACATGCATCTCAAAACATCAATACATTTTTCGAAGCATTGAAATCCCTAGTTATAAATCCAAATGCAATGTATGATTTGTAAACATTTTCATTCCCTAATCCACATGTAGTTTCTACAATAATCAATACAACTCTCCACCAGTTGCCAAAAACTATTATCTCTAATTAAAAGACAACAACAATAATAATATTCCAAAATCATAACCAAATCGGAATCCCAATGATTTATACAAAATCTCATGATTTCCAAGCAGCATTCAATCCTCACGAGTCTTGTGAATCTCAACCAAAAATATACAATTTTTCCAAAACCGTTCAAATCATTTCCAATGAAACCACTATTTCAAAAGAGTAAATAATACTTGGTATTTTTTTCAATATTTCAAACATTTCTCAACCAAACCTCATTTCAATTTAAATCCTATAACCAATCCAATTTCTTCTTTTTCCATTAAAAAGAACACCAAAAACCCTAGTCTTTGATTAACTTTTGAGAAACCCTTTAAAACCCAACTTTCTTTAAAAACTCATAACACGACAACCACTAGGTTACCTATCCCAAACCAAAATGAAAATAAGTCTTTTTGCCAAATTTGTACCTCAATCGATATATATCCAAACTATTTTTTAAAACCCATAACTAACAAGAATAACAGATAACGAAGCTAAACAGCATGTATACCGTTAAGAAAATCCCTACCTTAACTCCGGAAGAGGAGAAAGCCCCAAAGCCCCAAAATTCAACTTCGACGAAAACACAAACTTCTCAGATTAAAGTGAAGCTCTCAATGTAACGTATCTTTTCTCCAAAGGAGAAAGGTGTAGAGATCAAAGGGTGAGAGTATACTTGAGGTTTAAAGGTGAGTTTTAGAGAGAGTGAGAGTAGATCTAGGTTTTGAAATGTTTAGAGAGAGTGAAAGAAACGAAAAAGTCATCCAAAAAGTGACTTTTACAGACTGATATATACACAGACCGCTCGAGCGACCAGACACAATAAGTAAGACCGCTCAAGTGCATAAACACAAATGAAGACACTGCTCGAGTGCATAATGTAACCCTCATAGAAGTTCAGACCTATAAAAGTTCGCTCGAGTGCAATAAGTGTCGCTTGAGCACAAATATCAAACTCTTAAAAGTTTCGCAGACTGTAAAAGACTGCTCGAGCACAAGAAGCTTCGTTTGAGCCAACAAGCTCGTTTGAGCGAACAAGCAAAATTTTGGGCAAAGACTCCTTCGAAAAACAGACTCCTAACCTATTTCGAACGCAACACCGACACTTTAACAACCAAACTCAACAAGAAATAAGCTGAATAAGGGTATGAAAAACCATTCAAGACAGAAATCTCGAATCCCAAGACAATAAATGGGTCGGGACTAAACCAGAATAGTTATACAACAACTATGTGGTGGGATGAAAAAGAGTGGCCAACAAAAAGAGAATATGAGACGGAGAAAGAGAAAATACGAGACCAGCAAAAATGAGAGACAAGTATATTATTCCAAAACTCCAAAATATATGTTTGGGTGGGAGTTTTTGAGTGGCCATGTCACGCCCCAAACTCGCCCCTAAAAGTTTGGGCATGACCACTTCAGAAACGGACATTTAACTTAATATATATATGAGATATGGGGCCTGAACGAAAGCATTAATATTTTAAAATAACAGAAAACCATCTCCATTGAGCTATAACTACCATGCCAGGATCACTAACAGAACATAAGGCAAATAAACATACAGTGACGTGCATCTGAGAATTTAGCTAGATGCTTATACATATACATATACATATACAGACCCAGCCCTCAAGATTGGGCGTATAACAAAAGCATTGAAAGGTAAAAGGATTATACACACTTCCTCTTTAGACAGACAATCAGGGTACAAAATCAAAAGTTTAGCAAAACTCCGTAAAATGAGTTGCCTTCATCTAAGTGCCTGGACACCCTGAGGTTGACATAAGAGGAACGGATGTCTTGGGTTGAGACTAACCTCCAGGTGGAGTGCCTACAAAAATAGACATAACATAAAGTGAGCCAAACTCAGTGAATAGTAGTACGTAACAATTTAATAATTAACTTGAATTACAATGTACATGTATAAGGGCGGAGGACATATAGTTAGCTTTATCCTGTAATTATTTTTAGAATGGCCTTAGGCTTATGGTTTTCAGCCCTTAAACAGAACGGCATTAAGCCCTTAAACAGACGACATTAAGCCCTTTTCATGCATGTATGAACTCAAGAGGTGGCTCGCACGGATTCTAGAGGTGACTCGCATGGCAGCACTTAGTTCCGTGCAGCACTTTGTTTCATACTAACAGATCATACAAAATGGCCATAGGCCTAGATGTCACAAATTGGTCATAGGCCTCACAAATGTTACAGAACGGCTATAAGCCTCATAACTTTCACAGAACGGCCATAGGCCTCATAACTTTCACATCGGCTTTAAGCCCAGTTCACATATGTATGGACACAAGAGGTGGCACGTACGGATTCTAGAGGTGGCTCGCATTGCAGCACTTAGTTCCGTACAGCACTTTGTTCCATGCCAGAAATCATTTGGTCTTAAAGACCGAACCATCCATATCATGTCAAAGCATAGCATAACTGGCACAGATAAACAGAACAAATTCATATACTTGAACCACGGTATTATTACCCCTAGGCAAGGGCCATAAGACCACAGTATTCTTACCCCCGGGTAAGGGCCTTGTGCTAAGGATGCCATGAATACTTATATATATATATATGGACAATCATTCATTAATTCAAAACGTAACATATCAGAAAATAAAACATTTCTTGCCATATCATGTCATTACAATACACTTAACAAAGACAAAACAATTTACATTCTAACGTGGATTACATAATGATGTTAAACCTTTGCATTCATGTCGTAGATTCTAAACGACCTCGGGTCCATACGTAACACAACAGAATAATCTTAGATTCATACAGATACCATTGTTCAAGGATGAACATAAGTTCCATTTATTCTTTAAGAAGTAACGTAGTATGCTGATAAATAATAGAGGGTTAATATTTGTTATTGACAAAACAAAAGGATTCCAAAGTCATACCAATGTGCGCAAATCTTTCAATGTTCATATAAGTTCACACTGATTTTCAATCGTCATAAATGTTTGTATACCACTTACGAAGAACAGAGTGTTAGTGACAATAATTATCAGTAGTAAATAAAATATACATTTCTGTACTGCTACTCACACTGATTGGCTCCTGGTAGCAATGGAACGGTGTTCTCATTTCGACCTACAGCACAGTGCACAATACATAATATGAGATTATACTCGATCCTTTACTTATTCTTTTTGATCATTCGATCAATTAGCCATGGTGGTACCAAGCTCATTATTCCTTAATAAGTTATAATCCATGTCTCAGAAAACATGAGAAGTTGATGGGAAATGGTTTAGGTGAAGAAATGGTACAAAACTGGTTGACAAAAAGTGAACAGTTGTCACTAATTTGGGCATAACTAATTCGGTATTTGGAATTTGGGAGTGAGACTACCGTCATTGGAAACTAGACTTCTGGGGCTTGATTTTAGGCTCAAGAATCACTCAAAACGGAGTCCCGAAAAAAAAGATATGCTTATTCAAAGTTAGCTGGACAAAGTTGTCTCCTGTATGTGCGGGAAACAGAGCCACACGTGCGGCTCTGGGCAGTTTGCTGTCCGAAAATGGCTCTTTTTTCTCCAACTCTTGGTTTTTCCATTTTTAAACTTGGTTCTTAACATAAATCACTCAAAAACATGTAAAATTATCTCATAACATGATAAACTAACATTAATCAAGTGCAATTCCATTTTAAACAAATCAATCTTTGCCTCAAAAATAGAAATTCAAGTCTCATCTTCTATATAATCAAGCTTCTATAATATATACTCCAAAATCATACAAATACATCTTACACATGGTTGATCTTCACACCAGAACTTGGTATTCCATGAATCATTCTTAAGATTGAACCCAATTCAAGCAAATTTAAAGAAATCAAGGTTCAATTCCTTGAGTTTAACTCATTTCATTCATAACCCAACACACTCGTTCATTTGCATATTAATTTTCCCCAAATCCATCATTGATTTCATGTAGTAGATGCATTATTTACAAAGATAATACTTGAAGCCGCATACCTTAACTTAATTCCTTGTTTTTCTCCTTTAATCTCTTCAATTTTCCAAGCTTCCATGGATGATTCTCTTTCCCTCTTTATCTCTCTTTCACGGTTCTCTCTCTCTCTCTCCCTTAGATATTTTATTTGACTTCAAAATGATAAAACCCCCAACTCACATGGCCTATCCATATATATATATATATCACATACTTAAGCTTAACACAAGGGAGAGCCAAACGTGGCCTTACGAATCGCACAAAATTAAATTTGGGCCTGGCTTTGGTCCAGTCCACCATCGGACTGGACCGCGCTGTTGGGCCCGTGGGGGCCCACCACGGGTCCCGTTTTGAAAATCTAAACCGTTCAATGTGTAGAACTCGTCGAGTACTATATACTTATGAAAAATCACGTTGATCGGATATCAATAGCTATGTGATCAAAACAGTTTTTTATCAATTGTTAATTTATTCACCGTCCATTTTTTTTTATACAAAACTGATTTGATCACATAGCTATCGATATCCGATCAATGTGATTTTTCATAGCCATATAGTATTCGACGAGTTCTACACATTGATCGGTTCAGATTTTCAAAACGGGACCTGTGGTGGGCCCCCACGGGCCCAATAGCACGGTCCAGTCCGATGGCGGACTAGACCAAAGCCAGACCCATTAAATTTCAATTAAACTTTCCAGATGACTCTAAAAATTATGATGATCATAAATATGCCCCCTGTTCTGGTTTCTGAAGCCACTAAGGCCTTCAATTTGCAATACCAATTTAACCACCCAAACGTACATTAACGAATTAGACAAATTAGATTTCCAATTAAGTTTCCCAAATAGTTCTAAAAATTTCAATTAACACATCCAAGTCCTCAATTGTGATTTCTGAATCCATAGAGGTCAGTAATTTCAATTTTAAAGCCGTGCCTCAACAGATAATTCCTCAACTTAAACACATATCATTAAATTAAAATGCATTAACCCATAAGGCCGTAAAGGTAATATTTAATCCGGATTTTGGGATCGTTACACTAAAAGTGAGTAAAGACAAAATTTAATCAGTTTAATCATCCCTAATCAAATTTCTACAAAATGCTTATTATTACTTAGAAATTATGCTGATCTCAAATGTAAAATCAATTTCACGTAATTAAGCCTCTAAGGCATCCAATTTCTGATTCAATCATTATAATTGTGACAGATGCTTTCCTTACCAAACAGATAGAGGTTTCAATTTATAAGAGCCATGTGCTTAAACGAAATTTCTCGAGAGATTTCACATTAAACATTTAAATGCACAGAACAAGGGACTAAATTATACCAGAAACACATACAAGGGTCAGGTTATTATAGGCCAAATAAGCATTGGTTCAGTTTTTAGGAAGTTTTAAATTATTTTCTTGGAACAAAATATATGATTATTGTAATGGAGGTCAATTGCCTCCAGTCCACAATCTGGACTGGACCGTGCTATTTGGACCTTCTAGGGCCACCACAGATCCCATTTTAATACAAAACCCTTTATTTTGTCATGCGCTTTGTGTATTTTACTCACAAACAAAATTAAGTCGATCCGATAATCGTAACCTTTTTAATTTATCATGTTTGTCATCACAAAAATTGATGATTAAATTTTAAAAACATAATTTTTGTTCATTTTTGGTGACAAACACCGTAAATTGAATATGTTATGCCTATCAGATCACTCTATCGTTTTGTGTAAATGAAATAGACGAACTACCCGACAAAATTAATAGTTTGGATTCGAAATGGACCCCGTGACGGGCCCCACAAGCCCAAACAATGTTGTTAAATCCAAATTATGGGCTCAAGCCAATGCACCTTTTTTAATTTGGTGAGGTGAAATAATTATGCAAATTTATAAATATCTTTTTATTTTTTATTTTCCTCGAATTATATTTTATTTTTTAAAAATTATTGAAATTTTAATTTGAGGGTCTCAAACTATGACTCAAAAATCAAGCAGACCACTGTTCTCTTACAAATATCAATTATATAGCTAAATTACCCCACCATCAATTGCGGTATATAATCAATAGAAGTAGCTAACATTTCGCCCAAAATATCAATTAGTTCTCTAAATAAAATGAAGTTTGGAGGTCTAATTGATATTTTATAAATAGTTTGGAAGGTAAAATGAAATTTCAAATTTCGGCACCATGTTAGTAACTTTCGTTGGATTATAAACAGAAGCTAACAACAAGGGTAAAATTCATCCAAAATCAAATAGGTTAAGTGTAAAATTTAATATTTTTTAAATAACAGAGGTTAAATTAATTTTTGACTGATAGTTTGATAGGCAAAATGATATTTCCTCTTTTACCTTTATTAAAATTATTAAATCTTTATATTAAATTATGTTAGCATATTTTCAAATAATAATTATAAATTATTATGATAAATTACATAAATAATTTCTTCACAGATTAGGGCATGGTTTGCATTTTTCAAAATGGTAAACTACACCTTCACCCTAATTACCTATGATTACTCTCTCACTTTGGTCTCAAAACTATTAGATTCTTGTTCACTATTGTCCAAATTGTAACAAATGTTACACTTTTGTGATGGAAAATGCCGCATGGGTCAAGTTCACTTTCATTTGTATGAAATCCTCTACTATAGACCATCTCAACATGCAATCCTTCATCGTAGAACACTTCTATTTACCGCCGCCATGACCCATCTATTTTGAAGTGGGACAACAAAGTTTTCCAAGTGATCAAAGTAGGAAAGTTAATTTTAAAAATTCAAAAGTTTCCCTCAAAAGTTAGCAATTGGACCAAACTAAAAAAAGACAAATAATATAGTGACTAGGGTGGGTACAGTGAGAAACAATATATATATAGGAATGAAAGTATAATTTATTATTTTTAAAAAGGAGTGACGGTAAAAAGGTAGTGACCATCTACGAGGTAATAGGCAAGAGCTAATCGCGGTACGTGCTAGAGTCATAAATGTGTCAGAGTGAATAATAGGCAACGTCATCGTTCGGACATAAAGACAACATGACGCTAGTAGCGGAAACAATGCTATTATAGTGGTCTAAGTCGATGATGATGGTTGTGGTTTAGTGTACCAAAGGGAATGATTAATTAAAGCTTTTATTCCTTCACAGTGAGTCTAAATTCTCAAGAATTTGGCTTGATTTTGTGCCACTTGTTGAGATCAACTCAAATCTTCATAATTTTTTTTGTGAAAAATATAGAAATGGTACCTAGAAACGATAGGAGATGCCTCTTTTGGTTGGATATTTGGACTGGAAATCAAAGGATTAAAGATGTGTTCCCTAGATTGTTCTTGTTATCTAATGATAAAATGGAGTCTCTTAGAATGATTATGGACATAAGGGGTGATTCAAGTGGCCGGGGTCTAAGGTTCAGGAGAAGTTTACTAGCCCGAACGCAAAATAAAAGGAATTAACAAGGCTAATTTCCATTTTGAATGATATGGGACATCTTAGAGAAGGTGTTGAAGATAAATTAAGATGGAGAGTAGAACCCTCAAGGGAATTTAGTGTGACCCAATTTGTAAATGATGTGAATATTCTCAAGGCCCAATCATGTTACCTCCTAAGCTGCTCTGGAACAACATTACCCATCCAAACGTTCAATTGGTAAGCTAGTTTGCTTGGAAAGGGAGAGTAAAAACTAAGGTATTTCTTCAAAATATTGGGGTTCTAAATATTAATGCTAATACTATTTGTGTCTTATGTAGTGCTAAGGCTGAAGATGTGAATCGCTTATTCTTGAGTTGTAAACCTATATGGTGTTTATGGTCTGCAATGTTAAAGTGGTGGCGAGTTCAATGAGAAGCTCAATGGAGGGAGTTCTACAATGGTGGGCAGGGTATATATAGAAAAAATTTGATAAGAAAATTTGGAGAGCCATTCCACTCGTAGTACTTTGATCCATATGGAAGCAAATGAATGACTGTATGTTTAATGGATCTTATTTTGATATGGAGGAGTTATGTGAACTTGACAAAAAAAGGATTGATTTTTGGGTAAAAAGTAACTCACAAGAGATGTATTATTCCATAACTAACTTCATTTCAAACTTAAACCAACTACAATTGTTTTTAGGAGGAAGAGGTGCTACCTAATTTTGTGAAGACACCATCACTGTTTCTATTTGGAATTTGGATATGCTTGTGGGATCAACACTCATGGCCAAGTTGCTTCTAACTAATTGCACCTATGGTTGCTTAAGGTTTTTTATGCTTCTCTGCTATTGCTTTGCTTGATGCTACTGCTGCTAAAGCTTTTATGTGGGGTCATTTTGGATACGATGATCTCATTTGCAAATGATATGTAGATTTAGTTGTTTGTTGTCAGTCCATTTGTTCGTTGTCCATGTTTGTTGGTTTCTCACCAACTTGTGGTGTGCTAGCAAATGATTTTGCCCACTTTTCAGTGTCAACCTAGTCCTCACTAGTTAAGAATAGCCGAACACACCAACTGCAATCGATGACAGTGCAGCAAAATGTAGGAATCCATCTCAACCACACATTCGAAAATAAATAAATTAATAAATTAATTAAATAAAATAAAATAAAAAATAATAACAAATCAGCCCCCATCGGAAGGATACCCTTTCGAGTAATAGATCTCTTGACGCAATTCTCTCTTTTAGTGCCAGCCAACAAAAACGCTTCACTTTTGGAGGGGCAACATTTCTCCAAAGTTTAGAGCAATTATGGTGTTTCATCAATGAAATGTTGGTGGAGGTTTGGGGTGGAGGACAGAGCATTGTAGAAACAAATTATTAGATGCAAATATGGTACTGAGGGAGGTGGATGGCAACCATTATTGGTGGCTTTAGGAAACATATCACTTGTATAGAGAGATGTTTCGTCTTTCACAAACTCTAATTTTGCACTTGTTGATTTCTTTGTAACCAATACAAGAATTGAAATTGGGGATGGCTACAGACTTCAATTCTGGCTAGACAAATGGTTTATGAATCTAAAGCTTAAAGATGAATTTCCTAGACTTTTCAGGTTGTCTGGAGATAAGGAGGATCATTGAGGATATTTGTACAAAATAAGGGCACTTCTGGGGAATGAAACTTCAATTTGAAAAGACAACTTCTTTCTTGGAAGGAGGAAGAGGTTTCTAGGTTGCAGATTATGCTCATTACTCCTCCAAACCTAACGCAGAATTGCCCTAATTCACTTCGGTGGAGGGCAACTTCATCAAGTGATTACACTGTGGCAGCAGCTAGGAAATGAGGTGAAGCACAACAGGGGCCTAGGATGCCTATTTAGAAGCTATTAGAGGGTAATGTGGCTCCACCTAAGGCTCAGTTTCTGGGCTGGTTGGTGTGGAAAGGGAGAGTGAAAACTGCTGATTATTTACAAAGGATTGGAGCATTAAGTAACAACATCAACAATGTATGCCCCTTCTGCAAATCTCAAGTCAAATATGTTAATCATTTATGGAAAATGTTTGGGACCCCCACAAAGGAGGACCCCAACGACCCCCATTGATGTATTGACTATTGATGTGTTTGAATTTTTTATTTATTTGTTTAATTATTTTCTATCTCTGACAGTGACATGAATGGTCCAAATCATTTTGGGGGTTGTGAGGGTTGTGTTTTGTGGGGGTCTCTATCATTACTGATAATTTATTCTTGCTTTTCCTTGGGATTTGGAAGGTATGGACAGAGTTATTACAATGAGAGGAAATATTATTTTGCCCCCAAACTATCACGTGTTTTTTAATTTGAACCCCGTATTTTGACTTATTTCAATTTAGTACCTGAACTTTCAACAAATTGATCAATTTAACCCCTGCCGTCACCTTCCCTCTACAATTGGACAGAATGTGCTGGCGTGGCACCAAAGTTCATTTGGAATTTCATTTTACCTCCTAAACTATACCTTAAAAATCAATTTGCCCCCCAAATATAAAAAAAAAATTAAATTTAAATATTTAATAAATAATTTTTTATCTCAATAATGAAAAATTAAATTTTAAATAATATATACTTTGTAAAAAATAATAAAAAAAATATAAAACTTCTCATTTTGAATTATTTTGAGACTATGAAGTATGGATAATTCAACAAACATGTCGTACCCGTACCGGGTACTTACCGATGTATGATATTTTTGCATACATACCAGGAACACAAAATATGTACTTAAATTTTTCTTTCTTAATTTTTGGCCTACCCAGACATATCTAATATATATCTAAGCCGTGCCGTACCACAGTCGAAAATAATATTTTTCTTCTACTGCAAAGATAAAATTCTTTTTACTAAGCTTCTTTTTCATTTTTAGTTTTGTACTTAGCATGGTTTTAAAATTAAGTTATGGTTTATAAGTTATTTAATTTAATCATATTTAATTTTATCTTATACCTATGCTTTTGACATTAAATGTCAATAGTATGTTGGATTTAACAAATTAAACTATATTGACTAAACTATTTAGTCTATATTTGTATTATTTCAAATTAAAAATAAATATTTTTTTACAAACGTATTAAACCATACCCGTGCTCGTACCCTACTTTTTTAACATTTTACCATGTCGATGTACTCATATCATACCAATACGAGTACTCATACTCATACTTGTGCTTCATAGGTCTCAAATTATCTCAAGTTGATCCTAGAAAAACTTATTGAGTCAAAAAATTCTTGACTACTCTGTGTGTGTGCGCACACAATTGTAACTAGTTTATTACCCAAATTAATTTCAATAGAATTGATCGACTAATAGTAATTTCAAAATTTAGTGGGAAATTTTTTTCAAAATTCAGTAAGTAACCGGTATGGGTATACGACATATTTGTCAAAGTATCCATGCTTCATAGTCTCAAGATAATTCTAAATGAGGATTTTTTTATATTTTTTTATTATTTTTTTGCAAAGTATATATTATTTAAAATTTAATTTTTTTCATTATTGAGACAAAAAATATTTATTAAATATTTATATTTAATTTTTTATACTTGGGGGAAAAATTGATTTTTAAGGTATAGTTTGGGGGGTAAAATGACTCTAAATGAATTTTGGTGTTACACCAGTACATTCTATCAAATTTTAGATGAAATGTGACGGAAGGGATTAAATTGATCAATTTGTTAAAAGTTTCGATACTAAATTGAAATAAATCAAAATATGAGAATCAAATTATGTGATAATTTGACTGACAATGATATTTCCTCTTACAATGATGGGATGTCCAATGGCTGTACTTGCAACAGTTGAAAATGTACTGCATTGGTGGATGGGAGGCAAATTTAGCAAACTACTGGTAAGAAAGATTTGGAGTTTGGTAAGCAATGTTGTGGTCAGTGTGGAGGCTAAGAAATGAGTGTGTTCAGGAGGCCAAGTCAATCTGTCAGAGAGGTTGGTGAAAGCAAAGTCAATTTGTCAGAGCTTGGTGAATTGGTGAAAGTAAGAGTTTCCTTATGGGCAAAATCCAATCTAAGTAGTCTGTCTTACTTTGTGCAGGACCTTCTTGTCAATTTGAGGCAGGTTAGATTATGTCTTACTTATGTGTAGTGGCTACTGATTGGTTGATTGTGGTGTTTCTGTGGGGCCTGATTGGGCATTACCTTAGGTGGTGGTTTTACTTTGCTTTGGAGGTTGGTTCTCAGCAAAATTTGATTTGGAATTGTCATATGATTCGTTGTGTTTTTTCAACCTAATTGAAATTAGTTAGTTTCACTATAATGACTTGTGCATCTGCCTTGCCTGTATTGATATAATACTCTGTATGTTATTTGGTATTTTCCTCAATAAAAGTTCTTTTTTTTTTGTTGATTAAAAAAAAAAACCCCTCAAAATGAGACATCAATGATTTGAGCAAGAACATACCGTTATGACCTGCTTTACATCATAAAGAGTCGACCTGATTTACATTTGGGACAGCACCAATCAACAAATGTAACAGTTCCTTAAGATTCTCTTCCCAAGATAGCAATTGCCTACTAAAAATGAGATTCCATGATGGTTTATCCCAATTAGTGTAGAACAAATCCGAAACTAAAAGAAGCTTTTGAGTAGACAATGCAAACAACCTGGGAAACACTTCAGATAATATACTATACCAATTGATTACACAATCAATTTGTGTTTGAAATTTTAGAAGTTATGATGTTTTGTTAATATCATTATGATTTTGGAAATAAAATTACATGTATTCATGGGACTGGCTGGTAGATATCCCTTTTAATTTCAAATAGTATAATGAACTAAAAACAATTTGCGAGCCCTTATTTTCATTCCAATTTCGAGGGCGCAAGGCAGAGGCCTCTATTGCCTCTGCCCAAGGTCGATCCTATATTTGGTATAACTTTTACTTATAACTTATTAATCAAAAATAAATTAAATAATTTTTTTTAAAAAAATATAATTATCTAAAAGTTGAAGGAAAAATGCTTTTAGATTTTAGTTTTTAATTTTTAATAAAACCGCAATAAGTTGGTACACACTGCAGTATACATAACATTGCCCCTTAAATTAGGGCAACCATAGAGAGAAGTTAGGTGACTTTAAATTGATGATGTAAGACACTTTAGCAACCAACATGGGTTAATTATGAGTGGGTCCTATTAAATGGACTTAAATACCTTTGGGTCTATGCATCTTTTAAATGTACCTAAATATCCTAAAATACTCATTATAACCTCATTACTTATTTTGTAAAACCAAATGACAACCCTCTCTCTCTCTCTCTATAACCATCTTTCTCTCTCTACTATTTCTCTTAAAGTATCACAACCATTGGCAACTGCCACCTCCACTGTTGTCGGCTACCGCTACCATTCATCGTTGTTGCCAACCACTTTCATCGTTACCGATCTACACACTATGTGGGCCCGCCTTTTTCCACGCCCCCGCCTTTCGGAAAAGGGTTTGAAAAAAATGGCCCTTACAGTTCGGACTCTACCTGTGATTCTGAATCTAGTCTCACAAGTGCAATGTGAAACTGATAAACACCAAAGAGTCCAATCCAGCATATCATTTTAGAAAATCGATTTTAGATCAAATAATGCCAAAACTGGACTGCTTTGCCATATTACAGAGTCACCACCTAAATATTTTGTTTTGGAAAAATTTAGGAAACCCTGACTCGTGCCAAAGGCCACATGTCCGTCATCACCAAAGTTACCTCGACTTGGGAACTTGGGTACAAGAGGAGAAGGTCCTGAAATGAGTACCCCCGCTCGCCCGATCAAAGATCGGCCTCTACTATCATGATATGTTGTTTTATAAACATTATGTGTTTTTATTCTAGTTATTAGCTAACTTTACTATGTGACGCACACAAGCAAGTATAGACTAAAATCGCAAGAACTGGAACATTTCAACTCATGTTTGTTTTGCGAAAATGGTTTGAATTTGCCACCCTCAAGTGGGCTAAAACGCGGATCTGCCATCAAACATGATGGGTTTAAAACATGATTTTGCCACTTCGCAAAGTGGGCTTAAAACATACAATCATTGAATTGTTCCAATTCAAACAACAAAGCCTTTATCCATAGACATTCATGCAGTTTAGCATTTAAGCACATAGCATCATGACAAGCATGCGAAACATGGCAATATGGCAATCACACTCATGCAAGTATGCCAAAGCGCAAAAACTTACTGAGTACTCCAAGCCAAAACAAAAAAAAAACTAGTTAGAAACAATGTATGATCCTAACTATACAAGATGCTTAATGCAACGTATGCAATATGAATTAATAGGCTCGGCTACTAATATGGCATGTGATACGATTTGATAATATGCTTTGAAACACGTATTCAAATAAGTATTGAATTGAGAATGCTGTTTGAATGATGCGTCGAGCCTCGGTGCATGCAAAACAAATGAATGGATGCAAGCATGCAAGCATAAGGTATGCTAATCGAAAATGATCCCTAATCTAACCATCAAAAGCGGATAAATAAAAGGGAGAAAGAAGCGGGGTTGGAAGACATGCACACACGCACACACACTTATTACAACATTACGCCCTCAAGAGCTAAGCTAATCAAACTAATCTAATAAAACTAATTAGACTAATTATTACAAATCAAATGAATAACTAGCAAACTAATTACTAATTATTACAACACTTTAACCAATTAGCAAACTAATTAATTAAAACAAACGCACACTAACTAAACATGCAAGACATTAAGCTATACTGCCACTGCTCCACCTCGGGAAGTGGAAGGTGCATGCACTTGGTTCTCACCCCGGAAAGTCCTCCGTTTTGCTCTCAAGAGGCTCTTTTTGCAGGGTTGACCATACTCTAGAATCTTTTTGCTCCACCTTACCAAAAACTTGCTGAGGATTGCACCAATGGCATGCCGGCCACAATTGATTGCTGTCGGCTCCCTGCCGGCCAAAAATGTGCCTTGCCGGCCAAGAGTGAGCCACTGTCGACCACTGGTGTTCTAAAGCACCACACTACAACAGAGCACAAACAGAGGAAAATTGAGGGTTTTCCAAGGGTATGTTTGTACTGTACCTCTCCTTATCATCTCAAAACCTCAAAAGAGTGGCACTCTTGGATCCAAAACCACCAATTAAGCATTTTCAATGCATGATGGCCAAAGATCCAAGGAGTACAATTTCAATAAATGCAAAAAAACAAGACTCTAGATCACTACCTTGTCATGCATGATCAAAGGCAATGGAGAGTAAGGAGATTGGCTCATTTCATCACTTTGAGTATGAAATGCTCCAATCTTCCTTGTGTTCAATATAACGTCCTATTGAACACATGCAATGCAACACAACATGCTTAATCTTGCTCAAGTTTTACTTATCACTTTTGTTTACTCATTTTAATTACCAACTCATTCTTTAGTTAATTTAGTCCAAGGTGAGTGTCCTCTAATGAGAGAGGTGTCAACCAAGGGATAATTTAAGACATGAGAGAGATCATGCCATTGGTTAGTAGAAACCCTCAAAAGATGATTAAAACCATTAAGCACAAGTCTCAATCTCAAGCTTAAATACAACCCTAAGGCTAACCAACCCTCAAAGAAAATGAAAAAGTGATGAAATGAGGGAGGTTGCAGATATTATATGTGCTGAAATTACATGAAAAATGACATTATAACATGCAAGCAACTCATGCAAATCATGTTTAAAAGCCAAAAACACCAAATTAGTGAAGATTACTACACTATAAGCATGCAATACAAAGCTCCAAAGGTACAAACACTCCAAAATAGTCCTAAAACAAACTAAGAGAAGTCCTAAAACATGCTTGAAATAAGCTAAAAATAGCTAGAATAGGAGGCCAACACAAAGCACAAACCAAACTATTAAGCACAATTGCACTACAAGCATACAAAGGAAGCCTCAAGTGACCAAACCAGCTCAAAACGAAGCTAAAACTATCCAAAAAAGTAGCAAGAACATGATGAGATTAAAGTACAAAATGCTAGAAAATCATGCTCACATGTTAAGCTATCTAGGCTTACAAACAAGACACAAGGAGGGGAGGCTACCCCCTTGCATTTTGGATCTCAAAACATAGTTTCTACTACTGAAAATCCCCTCGAATTCAGTCGTTAAAAGAGCCAAAAAAATTATTTTAGAAAGCTTTGAAAGTTGGTACAACAACTTAATAATCAAGCAACAAGAAGAGTAGACTACCTCTAACTCCAAACAAACCTCAAACCACCATTTTAGACCATAAAAATAGAGATTTTCAAATGTCAAAACCAGCCTCAAAGCAGTAGGCAAAGATGGAAAAACAAGTATTTAAAATAAGTTTAAAACACAAGTGTTCTACCTCTTGAAGACTAGATACAATTTAGGCACCAAAATCAAGCCAAACCAAGCCAAAATTATCTTCTAGAGCTCAAATAAGACCTCAAGCAACCTCAACTCAATGGTGATCAAGTTTGATCAAGGGCTTAGATGCAAGAGTGTAGAGAATTTAAGCTATAAGGCACAAAATATTTAGAGAGAGGATTCTAGAAAGAGAAAGAAAGAATTTTTTGTCTTCAAAATTTCCAACCCCCACACATGCAAGAGGGGGCCTCTATATATAGAAGATGCAAAATCTCCTCAAAGAGGTCCAGCCATACACGTGCAAGAAGATGGCTCAATCTGTGCAAACAGCTAGCATAAAATATCAAAAAATATCTACTGATACACTGGTGGCCGGCCGGCCATTAGTGACGGCCGGCAGGGGCTCATTGATGGCCGGCAGGGCACATCAATGGCCGACAGGACAAAATCCATGGCCGGCAGTACATCAAAAACATCATATTGAAAGGACCTAAACATGGTCCAAAAATGAGACAGAATTGACGCAAGGTTTGGAAAGCTAAAACCTGTGGCGTTCCGCCGCGAATTTCGAGCGCTCGACGAGCAATCAAACTCATCACTGGATATACCTGCAAGAACATCCAAGTCTTGAGGATGATCAAAGATGGGGTATCTACAACTACTGTTGCTGATCTATTGTCACCATTTACCAACCACCTCTACCGTCACTGATTTACACTTCACCATTGGCAATCTACACTCTACCATTTTCGATCTACACTTCCTTGTCAATCTACCGCCATTCACCAACTACCTCCATTACCTCCGATCTTCACTGCCATCATTCAGATCTAGCCATTTACAACGTTGATTTACTATCTTAGACGCTGATTTAGTATTATAACCATGTTTTCCATTGAGATGTAGCCATTACATTGTTGCTAGAGCTCTTACTAGTGGGATTAGCTCTCTCTCTCTCTCTCTCTCTCTCTCTCTCTCCATTAATTTGTTGATAAAGATCTAGTTAAATCAAATCTATTCTCTCTCTCTCTCTCTCTCTCTCTCTCTCCATTAATCTTCTCCTCTTTTTTTTTTTTTTTTTTTTTTTTTTTTTTTTTTTTTTTGCGTGTGTGCAAGTTTGTGGGTCTATTTCCGTAAATAAATAACTAAATGAGTGTGAATGTAAGAGTAAGAAAGAGTAACTAATTAAGTGGTCTCGTAAATATTGATAAATATTATCAGTGATGAATTTATCACTGCTATATTTGTATTATGCTCTCCCACTTTCACTTGTCACTACCAGATCTAAGGAGGTAGTGGAAGTAGTGACATTGTGGAGATGGATAATTTTTCTAAACATATGGTCGAAAAATTATTTAAAAACATTGCCAGAAAAATATATCGCCGAAAATCGGAGGTGGTTGCGAATGGTTAGTGATGGCTGCCATAGGTGGTTGGTAGTAACAAAGATGACGACCAAAGGTGGTCGCCGAAAATCGGAGACGGTTGCTGAAAGTCACTGATAGAACAAGGAAGAGAGTTGTGGCAGTGTTGATAATGGAAATGAAGAAGGTAAGAAGAGTGTATTTTGGAAATACTGATAGGTGAAAAAAGGGCAAAACTTATAGGCGTAAGTGAGTTTGATCAATAGGACCAACCCATAATTAACCCTAATTAACAAAAATGAGACAGAATGGGAGAGCCTCTAAATGCATCCTAAAAGTTTGGTTGAGCACCCTATTTTATATCACAATAATGATAGAGACCACAAATTTTTGAGCTCTAAAAAGACCACTAATGACATGACATTCAATAAAAAAAGAAAAAAAAATGCAACACCAAGGCCAAAACATCAAATCATTCCTGGTGGGGCCCACTGCCACATCATTAGTGATAGCACTAATTAGTACTCTCACTCATTTTCCTTTATATTAATATATATATATATATATATAAATACCATTTTACCGTCATACAAAATTACCAAAAGAGCCATAAACAATTCCTCACTCTGGCCACAAAACTCAGCGCTGGTGAGATCAACCCAACTCCAACCAACACTCGCAGTTGCCACCACCGCCGCCACCACCTCTTTCCACCATCGCCATCACTACCTCATCCTCTTCCTAACGTCGTAGTGGCCGCCCTCTCATTCCACCATCACCATCGCCATCACCATCAGCATCTCATTTTCTCGTTTTATTGCAATCGCCTCCTCCTTCTCCCACTGTCTCAACCACTACCTTCTTATCCTCCATGTTACAAACCTTCTTGCCTCCTCCTTCCTTCTCCTCCCAAACCCTACATATAGGGTTTTTTGAAACAATATCTCTCATATCTCTCTCTCTCTCTCTCTCTCTCTCTCTCTCTCTTCTCACTTTCTCTCTCTATCGTAACCTAGAAATCCAGTTCGATGCATTAAGGAAGACCCAACAATGAACTTTGACAAGGTCACGATCTCTCACCACCACTCCTCCGTTGCTAACCCCTGCCATAATTGATTCCCTCCCTTCAAAGATTGACTACTTTCAAAAAGGTGTACACAGATATAATCCTAAACACAATGAAGGAATCAACGGCTCGGATTTTGATTGGTAGCGACAGAAATGACCGGCGGCGGGATAACGGGAGGATAGGGTTGTTGAACGGCTGTAGTGGCTACAGAGATGGCTGGGAATGGTGGGGTATGGTTGGAATTATTTGGGGTATTAAAAGGAAGAAATCAAATTTTGAATTTTGAGATTAGGTGCCTTGAATAATGGGTATTAAACTTAGGTTTTCTTTGAAATGATTTTCAAACTATATTTCTACCTCTCATATTTCAACATGATATTTGGATACCACACTCAAATCACATTTACAAAACTCTACACAAAACTTTGTCTGAGACGCGATTTTCAAATTTGGCCTAATCGGTCGTCCGGCCGGTTGACCAGAATAGTGTAATTTTTTTTTTTGACCTATGTTAATTTTTATATATTCAAAAAAAATATTTTCTGAATTTTTAATTTTTTTTATGTGCTTTAATAGAATTTTGAGTTGTAGTTTGGTTATAAATTGTAAATTTTTGTATCAAATATCATATGTCACATCAAAAATTCTCCACTCAATTCAAAACTCTCTCACCAAACAAATTTTTCACACTTAAATTATAATTCCAAAACTCACAAACTCAAAATACAACTCATACTCTCACATGATATTTACAAAGGTTGGGATCTTTTTTGGGAATCGCCACATCCTCAATATATTGTCGTTGGTCAATTTTTTATTTTTTTTTTATTTTTTTTCTTCCTATCTCTGGTTGGTATGTGTCTGTAAGAGTTATGGAGGTCAAAAAAAAAAAAAAAACGAGATCTATATCATTTCTGGTTTTTTTATTAACTAGATATATATTGTTACAATCATTTCCTTGGAGTTTAATTCTTAGAAATAATATTCAGTGGGTTCGGTTTTAATTTTTTGAAAATTAAATATTTTGCTTTTCATTTTTTTTTTATTTTAGTGAATACTTTTAAAATTGTAAGCATTTTTTTTAAAAACTTTTTTAGATACACATTATTTAGATGTATCTAAAAAATAAAATATTTAAAAAATTAAAAAATACCCAAAAATATCAAAAAAATATATTGAATTCTCATTTTATTTTATTTTATTTTATTTTTTGTATTTTTGGTATTTAGTGAATTTTTTAAAGATTTTTTTCACAAATATTATACTTTTTTGGGACACTTTTTCATAAATCTCTTTTTACCTACTTTTGTTTTATTTAGTCCACATTATTTTCTTATATTTTAATAAGTCTTCTGGGTGACACAGTTACCAAAATACTCATAATAATATTCTCATTTATAATATGAATGTTTTGTGATGTGAATGTTCACACAGTTAATGTGAATGGTCACATCGTTAGTGTGAATGCTGACATGTCAATGTGAATGTTCACACTGTCAATGTGAATATTCACATTGTAAGATATAAATGTTCACATCACCAAATTGTTAACCATTCAAAAAAATATTTGTAAGGGTAAAAATGTCAATAAAATACTTTTAATATGAGAATTAGGATTTGGTAGATCAAATGTTCAAATAATAAGATTTATTGGAATACAAGAATATCTTATGGACTAATTAAGATACAAACACTTTAAAAAAGATTTTCTAATAAATCTCTATACTTTTTAAGTGTATTTAAAAATTAAAATTAAAATATTAAAAAGTTTAGTGAAAAAAAAAATATGAAAAATAAAATTTTTAAATTTTTTTAAAAATAAATCTCGAAAAGAAGGACTTAGGGGTTGTTTGGGTGTCCTAAATAAGTATATTTTTTGTCTTTTTAGACTAAAAAATTGAGAAAAAAATATGAATGTTTGGGTTAACTTTTTGACTTTTTATAGAAAAATGTGTATTAAAAAATTATATAAATTAGTGTGTAGGGGAAAAATAGGATTAGGAATTGTGCAGTCGTAATTTTTGACTTTTGATGAATAGTAATAAAATTTTAATTTTTTGAATAATTTTTTGACTTAACTTGTCAAACTTGACCTTAGGCCTCGTTTGGCAAGTGACTCTTTTAGTCAAAAAGTCAAAAAATCACTAAAAAAATTAAAAAGCCAACAACCCATATTAAAAAGTCAAAGATTCTATTTTCTTTCTACTTTTTACATATCTTTTAATAAAAAATAAAAAAATCATCTCAAACATATTAATTTATTTTAATTTATATTTTAATTAAATAATTAAAAAATTACTAAATTAATCTGATTCCAATCAAAAAGTTAATATTCATAAAAGGTATTGCAGTACTAGTTTCAGAGAGTCATGATTCACATTTACCAACCTTGTTAACTCCATCATTATGTACAATTATGTCAATTTTCATAAATCTTATTCTTCGTTCTATATCGTTGGAGTCAATTCTTAACAGTTTCATCAATTGGGCCAATTAGTATTGTGACAAATCTTGGCATTGAATAATATTAAATTTGATTGATAAGAAGCCAACCTAGACCTCACCCTGTCTAATCATCCATCTATATGGCTAATGCTACGGCTTTATTATTGGTATACTTTCCAATAATCTTCAAAGTTGATGAATCCAAAATAATAAAATAAAAATAAAAGATATAAAAAGTCACGGCTGCCACTCCAAGACGGATGAAAATTGAGAACTAAGAATTTTTTAACACCTAAAAATATTGAACAAGAAAAACACACGATACAATGCACTCAAAACATTAAGGAATCGTTTGGTAACACTTATATTTTTTATTTTTTTGTTTATATTTATAAAAATTTTAAAAATTTAAATAAAAATTTATTTGATAAAATTTTTGATTTATAAATCAGTGGTCTCAGTTTATAAATTTGGCCAAAAAATAAAAACATAAAAAATACGTTTTCATTTTGAGTTTTCAATTTTTTTTTTTTTTTTAACCACCCAACACTAGCCACCACCCGCCACAATTTTCCACCACCGTCTTCCGCAACCACCACCCACCCCCACCACCACCACCCACCTGCCACCCACTTGCCACCACCATCCACCCCTCGCCACCACCCCCACCCACCACCCACCCACTACCCACCTGCCACCACCTACCACTACTACCACCACCACCCGCCACCGTCACCCACCCACCCACCTACCACCACCACCACTCGCCACCACCCACCACCACCCGCCACCTACCACTGCCACCCACCACCCGCCGCCGCCACCCACTTGCTACCACCCATCACACGCCACCGTCACCCACCCACCCACCATCACCACCCACCACCCATTCGCCACCACCCACCACCATCTGCCACCCACCTGTCACTACCACCCACCACCCGCCACCACCACCACCACCCACTCGCTACCACCCACCACCCGCCACCGTCACCCACCCACCCACCACCACTACCCACTACCTACCCGTCATCCGCTACCCACCTGCCACCCGCCACCACCACCACTACCACCCACTCGCTACCACCCACCACCCGCCATCGTCACCCACCCACCCACCACCACCATCTACCCGCCACCACTAGCTACCCACCACCCACCGTCATCACTTTCCACCATCATCTTCCACCGCCACTTGCCACCACTTGCTATTTCTCACTCTTTTTATATTTTTAAACTTTTTTAAACATTTTGTCAATTACCAAACGCGTTTGCAGTTTATGTTTTTCTAAAAATAAGCAAAAGTCAGTTTATAAAATTTTTGTAAATATAAACTGAAAACGTAAACGTTACCAAACACACCCTAATCACTTGCTTGTTTTCACTTTTTAAAAAATATTTTTTAAAAAATTTTATTTTTTTTATTTTTCGTATTTTTTTATTTTTACTAAAATTTTTAAATATTTTAAGTATTTTTTTATTTTTTAGACAAACCTAACATAAATACACTTAAAAAGTAAAAAAATTATATAAAAAATCTTTTAAAAATTCACTAAATACCAAAAATACAAAAAAAATACAAGAATTCAGTACATTTTTTGTATTTTTATGTATTTATTAATTTTTTAAAATATTTTTTCACAAATTTTTTACTTTTTAGATACATCTAAGTAAGGTGCATCTAAAAAAGTAAAAAAATGTTGAAAATTTAAAAAATATTCACTAAAAACAAAAAAACACGAAAACCAAAAAAGTCAATTTTCAAAAAATTTAATTCAGAAAACTCAAACCAAACACAGTGAATATTTCTCTACTGACTAAAATCAATTCGAATAATATTCCATAAAAACTTGATGCTACTGCTGCTAAAGCTTTTATGTGGGATCATTTTGGATATAATGATCTCATTTAGCAGCATTTATGTGGGATCATTTTGGATATAATGATCTCATTTGTAAATGGTGTGTAGATTCCGTTGTTTGTTGTGAGTCCATTTGTTGGTTGTCCATATTTGTTGATTTCTCACCAATTTGTAGTGTGCTAGCAGATGATTTGGCCCACTTTTCAGTGTCAATGTAGTCCTCACCAATTGAGAATAGCCAACCACACCAGCCACGATCGACGGCAATGCAGCAAAATGTGGGAATCCATCTCAACCTCACATTCGAAAATCAATAAATAAATAAATAAATAAAATAAAAAATAATAACAAATCAACCCCTATTGGAAGGATCGTCCTTCGAGCTAATAGATCTCTTGACGCAATTCTCTCTTTTAGTGCCAGCCAACAAAAACGCTTCACTTTTGGAGGGGCAACATTTCTCCAAAGTTTAGAGCAATTATGGTTTATCATCAATGAAATGGTGGAGGAGGTTTGGGGTGGAGGACATAGCACTGTGGAAACAGATTATTAGATGCAAATATGATACTGAGGGAGGTGGATGGCTACCATTATTGGTGGCTTCAAGAAACATGTCACTTGCATAAAGAGATGTTTCGTCTTTGGCAAACTCTAATTTTGCACTCGTTGATTTCTTTGTATCCAATATAAGAATTGAAATTGGGGATGGCAACAAGGTTCAATTCTGGTTGGGCAAATGGCTTATGAATCTAAACCTTAAAGATGAATTTCCTAGACTTTTCAGGTTGTCTGTAGATAAAGGGGATCATTGAGGATATTTGTACAAAATAAGGGCACTTCTGGGGGGTGAAACTTCAATTTCAGAAGACAAACTTCTTGCTTGGGAGGAGGAAAAGGTTTCTAGGTTGCAGATTATGCTCATTACTCCTCCAAACCTGACGTAGAATTGCCCTAATTCACTTCGGTGGAGGGCAACTTCATCAGGTCATTACACTGTGGCAGCAGCTAAGAAATGAGGCGAAGCACAACAGGGGCCTAGGCTGCCTATTTCGAAGCTATTAGAGGGTAATGTGGCTCCACCTAAGGCTCAGTTTCTTGGCTAGTTAGTGTGGAAAGGGAGAGTGAAAACTGCTAATCATTTACAAAGGATTGGAGCATTAAGTAACACTATCAACAATGTGTGCCCCTTCTGCAAATCTCAAGTCGAATATGTTAATCATTTATGGAAAATGTGTGGGACCCCATAAATGAGGACCACCATGACCCCCACTGATGTATTGACTATTGATATGTTTGAAATTTTTTTTTTCTATCTCTGACAGTGACATGAATGGTCTAGATTATTTTGGAGATTGTGGTGGTTGTGTTTTGTGGGGGTCTCTGTCATTATTGATAATTTATTCGTGCTTTTCCTTGGGATTTGAAAGGTATGGCCAGTGTTATTACAATGAGAGAAAATATTATTTTACCCTCCAAACTATCACTCGTTTTTTAATTTGACCTCCATACTTTGACTTATTTCAATTTAGTACCTGAATTTTCAACAAATTGATCAATTTAACCCTCGCCGTCACATTTCGTCTACAATTGGGCAGAATGTGCTGACGTGGCGCCAAAGTTCATTTGGAATTTCATTTTACCCCCTAAACTATACCTTAAAAATCAATTTGCTACCCAAATATAAAAAAATTAAATTTAAATATTTAATAAATAATTTTTTATCTCAATAATGAAAAATTTAAAATTTAAATAATATATACGTTGCAATATATATATATATATATATATATATATATATAAATTCTCATTTTGAATTACTTTGAGACTATGAAGTATGGATAATTCGAAAAACATGTCGTACCCATATCGAGTACTTACCAATGTATGATATTTCTGCATACGTACCGGGTACACAAAATATGTACTTAATTTTATTTTTTCTTAATTTTTGGCCTACCCAGACACATCTAATAAATATCCAAGCCATGCTCATACCTCAGTCGAAAATAATATTTTTCTTCTACTACAAAGATAAAATTCTTTTTACTAAACTTCTTTTTCATTTTTAGTTTTGTACTTAGCATGGTTTTAAAATTAAGTTATGGTTTATAAGTTATTTAATATAATAATATTTAATTTTATCTTATAACTATATTTTTGGAATTAAATGTCAATTGTATGTTGGATTTAACAAATTAAACTATTTAATCAAATTTTGTATTATTTCAAATTAAAAATAAATATTTTTTACAAATGTTTTGAGCCATACCCGTACTCGTACCCTACTTTTTAAAGATTTTACCATGTCGATGTACTCATATCGTACCAATTCTAGTAATCATACCCATACTTGTACTTCATAGGTCTTAAATTATCTAGAGTTGATCCTAGAAAACTTATTGAGTCAAAAATTTATTGACTACTCTATGTGTGTGTGCGCACACAATTGTAACTAGTTTATTACCCAAATTAATTTCAACAGAATTGATCAACTAATAGTAATTTCAAATTTTAGTGGGAAATTTTTTTCAAAATTCAGTAAGTGACCGGTATGGGTATACAACATATTTGTCAAAGTATCCATGCTTCATAATCTCAAGATAATTCTAAATGAGGACTTTTATATTCTTTTTATTATTTTTTTTGCAAAGTATATATTATTTAAAATTTAATTTTTTCATTATTGAGACAAAAAATATTTATTAAATATTTATATTTAATTTTTTTATATTTGGGGGACAAATTGATTTTTAAGGTATCGTTTAGGGGGTAAAAACAACTCTAAATGAATTTTAGTGTCACGTCAGCACATTCCGTTCAATTTTAAATGAAATATGATGAAATGGGTTAAATTGATCAATTTTTGAAAATTTCGATACTAAATTAAAATAAATCAAAATATGATGTGATAATTTGAGAGACCATGATATTTCCTTTTACAATGATGGGATGTCCAATGGCTACACTCACAACAGTTGAAATTGATGGATGGGAGGCAAATTCAGCAAACTACAGGTAAGGAAGATTTGGAGTTTGGTACCTATAGCAATGTTGTGGTTAGTGTGAAGGCTAAGAAATGAGAGTGTTCAGTGGAGGCCAAGTCAATCTATCAGAGCTTGGTGAATTGATGAAAGTAAGAGTTGCCTTATGGGCAAAATCCAATCTAAGTAGTCTGTCTTATTTTGTGCAGTACCTTCTTGTCAATTTGAGGCAGGTTAGATTATGTCTTACTAATGTGTAATGGCTACTGATTGGTTGATTGTGGTGTTTCTGTGGGGCCTGATTGGGAATTACCTTAGGTGGTGGTTTTACTGTTGGTTCTCACCAAAATTTGATTTCGAGTTGACATATGATTCGTCGTGTTTTTCAGTACCAACTTAATTGAGATTGGTTAGTTTCACTATAATGACTTGTGCACCTGCCTTGCCACTATTAATGTAATACTATGTATGTTATTTGGTATTTTTATCAATAATTTTTTTTTTTCTTGTTGATTAAAAAAAAAAACCCTCAAAATAAGACATCAATGATTTGAGCAAGAACATACCGTTATGACCTGCTTTACATCATAAAGAGTCAACCTGATTTGCATTTGGGACAGCACCAATCAACAAATGTAACAGCTCACTACTACAAAAATAGTTAAAGATCACACTTTGACAAAAAATGATATCTCACTTTTATTGGAAGTGTGATAAAAAAATTTACATTGATATTTTAATCACACTTAATTTGATTGAGTGTGATAATATTCATTTTTTATGTCACTTTTCAATTAAGTGTGATTATATATATATATATATATATATATTTTAATCACACATTCTAATTAAAGTGTGATTATATATACATTACTACTTTTTAATCACACTTTTTAAATAAGTGTTGTTAGGTTTTATTCTTGGCAACACCGTTTGACAAAACTCCTTTCAGTTGTATTTGTTTTCGCACTTTTATTTCAGTGAGGCTATGAGTTTATTAGATGCGAATCCAACCCGAATCGTGCCTTTGTCAATTTCCATGGATCAAAACCGAGGTTGTAAGAGGATCAAGTTTTTCAGATTTTCCAATTTTGGTCGTCCCACTCGAACGGGGAAAGGGACGCTCGAGCGAGGATTGCAAGCTCATATCATCTCTACCACGCCTGAAAAAGTACAGGATGGTGTGATTCGCCACTCGAGCATGGAAACTTCCGCTCGAGCGTGAAGCAGCGTGAAGCCTATATGAATCACACAATTTTGAAGCCTCCGCTCGAGCTGGAATTCTCACGCTCGAGCGGACCGCGCGAACACAGATTCTTGGATTTCTATAAAGAATTGGTTTTCTTCCAAAACTAGGATTACTTTGGATTTCTATAAGGAATTGGTTTTCTTCCAAAACTAGGATTACTTTGGTTTTCTATAAGTAGTTGGTTTTCTCCCAAAACTTGGACAAGTCCTCCAGATTTTGTTTTTGGATGCTAAGGTTTATATCTGGGGATATTTTGCTAGTTTTCTTTGATGTTTCATTGAGTATTCAACTCATGGTTTAAGAAGCATACATCAAAGGTTTATTTGTTTATTCTACACAAGAGAGAGAGTTGTTCTTCGGTAGATTCTGAAGAATTCGAGCTTGAAGCTTTGGTGGATTCCGGAGTGGCTCATCGTCAAGACAATTCCAAGGTGAAGACGGGGTTGGAAGAGACACATAGAGGTTGGTTCAATTCGGGTATGGATTCACTAGGTAATTGAGAGTATACCTATGTAATTCCTTTATACCTTCTTAGTGGATTGTTTTGTGGTTGTTGCCCGTGATTTTTTTTATCACAATTGGAGGTGTCCAATTGTGATTTTTTCACATAAAATCGTTGTGTCGATTTGTTTTGATTGTTTGATTGGGATTGTTATATATTGCTTAAAATTGATACATAATCACAAATCAATATCTAGGGGATTTCTAGATTTTTCAATTGGTATCAGAGCAGGTCGCTCTATTTTTTTTGTTTTACAAATCTATTAGAGCGAGATCTTGTTTGATTTGTGATAATGGACTCAATTCGTGAGGGAAATTCTATGATTCGACCACCCCTACTTGACGGATCCAATTATTCTTTTTGGAAAGCTCGGATGAGATCGTTTTTGAAATCAATAGATGAAAGAGTTTGGCAATTTGTCATGAATGGGTGGACCGAACCAACAATTACTATTGATGGAGTAACTTTCCCCAAATCAATTGAAAAGTGGGACACAATTGATTACCAAAATAGTAGCTGGAATAGTAAAGCTATCAATTCTCTCTTTTGCGCTGTCACACCTGAAGAGTTTAGTCGTATTTGTAATTGTGAAGTCGCAAAAGAGGCTTGGGTACAAACTGTTCATGAGGGCACTCCTTCTGTGAAACGCTCAAAACTTCAAAGGCTCATATGTAGTTTTGAAAACCTTTCAATGAAAGATAGTGAGACCTTTGATGAATTTTATGCGAAGTTGAGTAACATTGTAAATTCTAGCTTCAATTTAGGTAAAAAAATACCAGAATCCAAAGTTGTGGGAAAAATTTTGAGATCCTTACTCGATCGGTTCCATCCAAAAGTTACGGCTATTGGAGGCTCAAGATGTTGACAAACTCAAGCTAGATCAGTTGGTTAGAAATCTCCAAACTTATGGGGCACATAGGAATTTCAAAAAGGAACAAAAAGATATTACTTTTAGTAGTGTTCATAGAGTTGGAGAGGATTCTGATGAGGATTGTGAGATAGATTCCAAGATTACGGCTGCTTTTGTTTAACAATTTAAAAAATCTTTTCTAAAAAAGAATCCTAAACTTTTGGAATCTACTTATAAATCTAAAGGCAAAGTGTAGACACCCCATTTTGACCGGCCCTAAGACTTGGGCACTTTCTTTTGACCACCCGCTAATAAAAATTAGAATATGTCATTTTATGAATTTCTCAGCCGAAAAATCAAATTAAAGCTTTAATCCCAAACCTCACCTATTTTGGTCAAATTATTTTATATCACTAATATTTTATCAATTTGTAGTATTTTATAATTTTTATCTACTTTTATGTGTGTGTACACATTTTTAAGTGTTTTTTTTATATAAAATAATAAAAAAAACAAACAAAAAAATAAAAAATGAAAAAGAAAATAAAGAAAAGAAAACGAGAGGGTCAGATGAGGATAATGGGTTTTGGGATGGAAAAGGATTTTGTTTTTGCTGGATTCAAAGGGGAACAGAGTGAACATTGTGATGATCAGTTTTGGGTGGAAAATAATTCGGTGAAGTGGGTTTGAAAAGTGGTGGAGGAAATTGAAAAAAGAGGAGGGCAAGTGAGAGTAGGTGGAGAGGAGACACCTAACAAACACACTATCTCTCCCTCTTCAGAATAATTGAGGTCTGTGGGCACCAGGGGTGTGGATTTTTTATGATTGTTGGCATGGTGGGTGATAAACAATTAAAAAATCTCTCTCTTTATATTTTCCAACTTGTTTGAAGCAAAAGGGGGGGAGGAGAGAACGACAACACATGCAAAAAAGGCTCTCAGTCTCATCTCTCTCTAGCTGGGTCTCTCTCTCCACACATACACACTGCACACACACTCACGGCAGCAGCACACCATACACATGCACAACATACACTCTCACCGCACCACCACTGCCATCCCAACACACATGCATAACATTACTCAACACACCCATTCACCACTAAACACACACACACACGGGTTTAGAGAGAGAGAGGTCACACACTCATCACCCACACACTTCATACACCACACCACACTACCCATGCACACACACCATTCACACTACACATGCACACACGACAAACCCAGCCACTGCTACACACACACACAGAGACAACACACAGCTCTCTCTCACACTTAAAACACACATGCATATATATTGATACACATTCACACACCCAAGAGGGACACCCAGCAGATGCATACACGCTGAACACATACACACGCAAGCTCCACCTCCCTCCTTCTCGGCATGCACACCACCACCACCACTACCATGCATACACACACACCATACCCAGCTCTCTTCTCTCTCTAGATTCCTAGGCTTCTCTCTCTCTAAGACACACCCAGCGCACAACACACACACAGCACAATCAGAGCTACACACACACACTGTCATCTCATTCTCTCTCTCTCGGTAAACCCACAACACACATGCATTAAGACTCACACAGGGCCATACACTCATTCATACACAAGAGACCCAGCTCATTCACCTCGGCTGCTTCATGTTCCTTCCACAATCTTCTCAGGCCGAACCTTAAACCCATCCAACACACCAAACCGTGGTCTCTCTCTCTAACTGGCTCAAAACCAACCCATCTCCAGCTCTCTCTCTATCTCGTGCATGAACCCATCTCAAGACACGGCTTAGCTCTCTCTCTCTCTAGCGGTTCAGCCCCTCGGCCATTGTCTCAAGCACACTCATTGCAATCAACAAAAGCACCACTGCGAAGCTCTCCTCCACCGCCTCCGGTCTCCGCTGCAGCACCACCGACTCTGCCAAGGCCGTTGTTGCAGTTTCTGGTAGAGTTCGAGTTACTTTCCTAGAGAGAGAGATGGCTAGAGATATGGTGGTGAAAATGGGTCAATGGCAAAGAAGGAAGTGAAGAACAATTATGGGTGTTGCAAAGGTGGGCCCTTCCATGGATGCTTAACGTGGGTTTACTTGGGCTGAGGTTTGTACATATTATCATATGCTGGTGAGTGACAAATGGGGTGAATGGGCCCATGGTAATTTTATTAAATCATGGGCTGGTATTGAGTTTGGGTACATGGGCTTGTTATATGAATTTGGGAAAATTCTTTGCTACTGCCACGTGTTGGAATTATAAAATCATTTGAGATCATGTGTTGATGATGATGAGGTGGGGGCCTCCATTGAAGATGAATTTACATGGGCTGAGTGGTCAGGGGTTTTAAAACTTTTATTTTGATTTCGAGTGTTTTGTGAGATTTTATTTTATTTTATTATTATTCTCTCCTCTCTCCGTCATTTGGATTTGTAATATTAAAGTGTTGTAATAATCCCTTACCCCGCTTCTTCCTATCCCATTCTTTAATCGCTTTCCCTAACTGTACATATGTATATATCTGACACGTCATGCATATCCCTGCTTTACATCCATGTTCCATGCATTAAGATTCGGCTAAATTTGCATCCTTATACTTTAATTGATTATCCTATGATTTTATGCACTATCACATGTTTTGCAATGTTTCAAATGTCATATTTTAGAAGCCGAATCTTTAGTGCATCTCATGAGTGAATTGCATTAGGATTTTGTATATAAGATCATGCATGTTTTACTAACTTTGTTTTGTAGTTGTTCGAGGGACGTCGGTCAATCTGTGAGTTTTTATGCTTTAGCATCTCATTTGTGTGTGTTTTTCTTACTATGTGTTAGCATTCTACCATGAGGCTACTTGCTTACTTGATATAACTGTATGACTGCCTGTAGATGAAGACTTGTTGCTTGAATTGGAATAATTCAATAAATGTACGTTTTAAGCCCACTTTGCAGTGGCAAATTCACAAACTTTAAGCCCACTTTGTCAAGTGGCAAATTCAAACCCATTTTCACAAACAAACATGAAATTGAATTGTTCTAATTTGAGCTAACTAGTCTATAATTGTATGCTTCACATAGTAAATTTTAGGATTTACCAAATAATTAGAACATGAACATATAAAGAAACTAAAATTTATATCATGGTTTAGTAGAGGCCGATCTTTTGATCGGGTGAGCGGGGGTGCTCATTATTGACCTTCCCCTTTCATACCTAAGGTTCCGAGCCAAGCATCCTTGGTTACGACGAACAGTGGCCTTGGCATGAGTCATGGGTTTCCTAATTTCCCAAAATATTAGGTGGCGACTCTGAGATCTGATGACGCAGTCCGTTTTTGACAAGATTGTAATAAAATGGATTTTCACTAAAAATTGTCAAATCTGGACTCTCATCTACGTTTCACATTGCACTCGTGAGACTAGATCAAAGAGATCTCGGGAGTCCGAACTGTTTAATGAGCGCAGGTACCCCCTGGGCATGTTACAGTTTCTGGCGACTCTACTGGGGATTTGTGAAACCTTGACTCGAACTCCATGATATGATTGTTATTTTCAATTATATGTTTATTGCATTGCATGCATTGGTGTACTTAAAGTTCCTGTGTTGCCCAAATACTAGTGGGAGCACATGCACACTTTTTATGGCATTACACCTGTCTCTACATTACTTTAGAGGCCTTGTGTTATAACCTTTTGAGATCTGAAGGTTCTCAGACTTTGAAGAGAGGCTATGTTGACTCTTCTGATTCCTAAAGATCTTCATTGGTTATGGCCCGAAGGACTCTTTGGTAATGTCACCTTGACTTCAACCCCTAAAGTAGAGCCAACCTTGTACATATAGTGAGCTCTAGTACCTTTCAACATTAGGACATGATACTCTCCCATTTCTAGGATGTATGATACCACTTGTCTGAATAGTGAAATCCTAGATCACTTCAAAAGCGTAGGACAGGATAACCTTACCCTCCATGGGGGTGTTTGTTCTCTTTCATGGTATGTGTTATGTGCAATGTATTGGATCTATACAGGGGTTCTCAAATTCAAGTGAGTGGTTCAGGCTGTTCAGTTTAGCACCATTACTTCAAAAACAAAAACAAAAAAATAACAAAACATAAAAAAAAAAAAATCCCACAAAGTCGACTATTGTAAATAAATAGAACTTGTAGGGTATCCGGCCATCTTTGTGATTGGGGAGTGACCACCTGTTGATTGCACGAACTTTATTTTGAATGTTGTGGCTGGCCCATTCTTTGACTGGCAAATTGAAAATGGTTTTATTCTGAGTTCTGAACTGAGTATTGAGTCTAAATTTGATTCCACCAAGTTTGTAGAGACAGAATCAAACTCGAGTCATTTTATTAAGTCAGAGTCTGTTGATTTCGATAGTACTAACCTAGACATTTCTATCCTGTCTAAGTCTTCTTTGTCATTTTCTTTTGAGTCTATTGTCGTTGCTGAGTCATAGTCTCTTTAAAAAAAAACAAAATGCCGTAGAGTCTGCCTACTTCTCTGTGCCTTAATTCATCGCATTGACCAAAGGTTTTCAAAAATTTTTCCAGAACTCTGATAAAAACGAAGAGGAAGAATTTTCTCGGGATTTGTAAATTTTGATCAACTGAAAGGAAGAGAGGTGCGCTAAGCCTTTGATGAATAAAATCATTTTTGTTAATGTGGGTACTAAGAAGGATCCTGGCTTGGTCCAAATTAGTTCTATCTTGTCTTTGTAAGAGTACGAGTGATTAGTCACTTTGTGAAAAGATTTCAAAAACTGTTTTTGCGTGGTCCTATGAAGACATGCTTGGAATTGATTATACAGCATAGGATCCCTCTTGACTTGAGGTCCGACCTCCTTAGCTCCTTAGCTTTCAAACCTTGATTCGAAGTATTTCATGATCAATCAAAGTGTAAAGTTTGCATAGCCAAATTGGAAATAGCTCTTGAACTGGGGGGCCATGATGTGATTCAAATGAAGACAACCCTTAAACTAGGGGCAATAAGGTCGAATATGATTCAAATGGAAACAGCCCTTGAACTAGGGGCAATGATGTGATTCAAATGGAGGCATCCCTTCAACTAAGGGCAATAAGGTCGAATGTGATCTAGATTGGAAATAGCCCTTGAACTAGGGGCCATAATGTGATTCAAATGGAGGCAACCCTTCAACTAGGGGCAATAAGGTTGAATGTGATTCAGATTTGAAACAGCCCTTGAACTAGAGGCAAAAGTGTAAGGCTTGCATAGCTGAAATGGAGGTAGCCCTTGAACTAGGGGCAATAAAGTATCACCCTTGAGAGGCTCGCTGGGCCGAAAACCCGAAAGGGGGACCCAGGCAAAAGTTAGAGCACAAAAAAAAAAAAAAAAAAAAAAAAAAAGAAAAGAAAGAAGGAAAAATAAAAAGAAAAATGAAAAGCTCGCAAGGTTGAAAACCCGAAAGGGCGGCTTTGGCAAAAGTTAGAGCGTAAAAGGAGAGTGTCAATACCCGAGTGAACCTTAGCCAAAACTATGTAGGGCCAGTGATTCAGATTGGAAGCAACCCTTGAACTAGGGGCAAGAAAGTCAGATGTGATTTAGATTTGAAGCAGCCCTTAAACTAGGAAAGGTTGGATGTGATCAAATAGTTAAAACTGAATTGTTTCCCAAAGAAGACCGCACAGAAAGGCAAAACCCATAATTTGAGAGAATGAATTTCATTATTGAAAGACAGTCGAGTTCCTATCCCTACACTAGGGGCAACACTAGGGGCAAATTCAGACCCAATTAGCCTAGTCCCTGCATCATCATATCTACTAGTCAAGTGTAGCAATCGTTCTTATAGATGGCCTAGAGATTTTACACCCAATCAACATGGTCAAGTTAAAATAAAAATAACCCTTGAGAGGCTCGCTGGGCTAAAAACCCGGAAGGGCGACCCAGGCAAAAGTTAGAGCAGAAAAACAAAAAAAATATATATAGAAAAAAAATGAAATGAACAAAATGAAAAAAAAATTAAAAAAATAGAAAAATGAAAAAATGAAAAGCTTGCAAGGTCGAAAACCCGAAAGGGCAACTTTGGCAAAAGTTAGAGCACAAAAGGAGAGTGTCAATACCCGAGTGACCCTCAGCCGGAACTACGATGGCCTGATTCCTATCTTTGGGATACGTAGGTAGCTTCATCTTGAAGTTCGGCCCTAATAATTTTTCAACTCATTCATTTGTCCATGTTTGATTGGTGTATCTTTAGTTGACTTGGTTGTCCTATCCATGTTTGATTAGTGTATCTTCGTTTTGCTCAATCCAGTTGGTTTCGATTCAACTTGGTTCGGTTTGGTTCAGCGGTTCAATTTGGTCCAGTTCTGCTCGGCTTCATTCGGTTTGGTTTAGCTTGGTTCGGTTTGCGTGGTTCGAATATCACCATTGATTATCTAGCTTGGGACTATGCACCCCAATGGTTGATCCCATGTTGTTTTAGTAGTGGCCATTTGCAAAAATAGGTTTTGATTAATTTGAATGAAGCTGACTAATTTTTCTCAAAAATTGTTCCATTTTTGCAAAACTTGGACCATTCTTTGGATTTGAAAAGGGAAAATTTTCAGTGCTCACAGTTTAGCTTACGTGATTTGAAACAGAAAATGGAATAAGTATGCTAATCTAACTGTCATGTCGATCAAAACATTTTTATGAAAAAAAAATAAAAATAAAACAAATAAAAAAATTCAAAGTAATGAATTAGGGGCATAGTCGAGTTAGAGATTCTGTCTTCTCCACCACTCGTGTCAACTCGTCGGTGTATATGAGTGTGTATTCGTACCAGTCAAGGTATTCATACCAGTTAGTATATATAAGTGTGTATTCATACCAGTTAGTGTATTCGAACCAATCAGGGTATTCATACCAGTCAGTGTATATAAGTGTGTTCCTTTCATACCAATCAGTATATTTATACCAGTCGGTGTATTCATACCAGTCAGTGTATATAAGTGTGTTTGGATTTTTTTGCTTCGCTCTTCTTTTGTTAAGTCATTCTTTGATTCAGGTCAGTATAGAATCAATGTTCAATTCAGAGTTCAAAATTCAATCACTCTCAAATTCAATCAAACAAAAATGTTTTCAAGTTCAAAGTGATATGCCAGTCACACCATCGATGTGCAAAAATTAAACTGATTTTATTGCAGTCAGGGGAGGACATCCCCGATCACAGAGACACAAAAACAAAAACAAAAACAAAAAAAACTACATAAAAACCAAAAAGAGAGAGAGTAGCATTTTCTTAATTTTTCAGCAGCAGCTCGGCGGAGAAGATTACAACCGGCTTCATTTGCACACAACTTCGTTGCCTGACTTTGCCATCAGCTGCCTCGCTTCATCTTTACTCCTTCGAAGCTTTTGAAGACTCTGCCTTGGCCTTGGCAGAGCTTGCAAAGGAGATTATTCCTCGCCGACCATCAAATTGGTTGTGCGAAGAAACTCCGAATCGAGTCACGGAGGTCGTCAGTCGTTTCATCTCTTTGTTCTGCTTTTTCAGCGCACTAATTTCGACTCGAGCATCTTTGTACATACGTTGAAGGAGAGAGAGTTGTGCATGTAACTGATGTACTTCACACGTCCTGTTCTGCAGTTGACGGGACAAGTTGGAGACTACTGTCATGGTCTCCACACATGACCTCAACGTATACGAGTTTGCTTCGATGTCAGACTGTGCCGCCATGATTTATTCAACTGACATCGCTGGAAATTTGAAAACAGGGGAAGGAGGAGGAGCCCGTGGTTGAGGTTCAGGGGAGTCAGAATTGGTCATCTCTATCGTTGACTCGTTCAGGTCTGGAAAAAGAGTGAGAGAACCATGTGAAGAGGCCATGACAGAGGAGAGTAATGCAAAAGAAAGAGGTTGCAGAGTGGTGGCAGAGAAAGTTTGCAGGCTTTGGCTCTGCTTCTCTCTCGCAGGCCTCAACTTAAGAAGAGAGCGAAGGAGAAGACAAAGAGGGAAGAAGGCTGAGATGATCATTGACAATCGGGGCACAATTGGATAGCCTGTCAGTCAGGCGCCGCGATTGTTGAAATCGCGCGCCAGACACAACGCTCGAAGAAGATGACGGAAGAGAGAGTGAGACAAAAACAGAGAGAGAGGTGGGAGAATTGTATATTTATACATATATGTCTATATATTGTATATCTATGTATTATATATATTTGTTTGAACGTTTTGGTCACAAGAGTGGCTTAGGTTTAGTGGTTTGGCTCAGTGGTTGAAGGCTGGAAGGCTAAGCCCAAGGTCAGGGGTTCGAACCCCACAACAAATGTATCTTTTGTTTTGTTTTGGTTTTACGTATATATATATCTTGTATAGTATATATATATATTTGTTTTCATATCTTGTCACAAGAGTGGCGTGGTTCAGTGGTCGAGGACTCGAAGACTAGGCCTGAGGTTAGGGGTTCGAAACCCTGTACCCCCGTGTCCATGCATTTTGCATTTTTCCTTTCTTTTTTTTTTTGCGTGTTTTGAGTACGTGTGCCGACGTCAGCAAACAGAATATGCCTTCTGAGTAACGGCATCTTCCCGCTGATGCCTGTAAACAGAATATTCCCCATCTGTGTATATGTCTGTATTTTGTCTATAAATATCTGTGTGCATTTATATGTAAATATCTGTGTATTATTCTACCTGTGTTTGCAATGAGTTCCTATGAGACCAACTGCAATGGTGGAAACTAGAGTTCGAATGGCAATGCCTAGAACGCAAAAGGTTTGGAATTTCCGAGACTAAAGTCTGGTTTAAATACCCAGGGGTGTATCCTTGGCTTAAAATCTGTATGGCAGCCCCATAGGTTGAGGTAGCATGTATGCGCCTCAATTCTGGATACTGAACCAACCTAGTCTGTCACTCCATTGGAGAATAGGGAAAGTTGTGAATATGATCAGGAAAAAAAGCAGCATCGGTGGCTTCTACATGTAGAGGTTACCCCTTGTCATTCTATCATACCTTCTTCCACTCGCGTGTTTGGATTTCAAATCCACCTTTACTCCTTTCACGTGAAACGTGGTAGGATGTGACGTTTACTTGGTTAAAACCTTCCCTCTCTCCATATAAAATACGTTGAGAAACGCCTGTTGGTTACACCATTGTCATTTTCTCTAGTTAAAACCTTCCCCCTCTCTGTGTAAAATACAGTTAGGTACGCCTGTTGGTTACACCATTGTCATTTTCTCTGGTTAAAACCTTCCCTCTCTCCGTATAAAATACGTTGAGATACACCTGTTGGTTACACCATTGTCATTTTCTACTTGGTTAAAACCTTCCCCCTCTCCGTATAAAATACGGTTAGGTACGCCTGTTGGTTACACCATTGTCATTCTCGTTGGTTAAAACCTTCCCTCTCTTCGTATAAAATATGTTGAGATACGCCTGTTGGTTACACCATTGTCATTTTCTCTGGTTAAAACCTTCCCTCTCTCCGTATAAAATACGTTGAGATACGCCTGTTGGTTACACCAATGTCATTTTCTACTTGTTTAAAACCTTCCCCCTCTCCGTAAAAAATACGGTTAGGTACGCCTGTTGGTTACACCATTGTCATTCTCGTTGGTTAAAACATTCCCTCTCCTCGTATAAAATACGTTGAGATACGCCTGTTGGTTACACCATTGTTTTTCTCTGGTTAAAACCTTCCCTTTCTCTGTATAAAATACGTTGAGATACACCTGTTGGTTACACCATTGTCATTTTCAACTTGGTTAAAACCTTCCCCCTCTCCATATAAAATACGGTTAGGTACGCCTGTTGGTTACACCATTGTCATTCTCGTTGGTTAAAACCTTCCCTCTCTTCGTATAAAATACGTTGAGATACGCTTGTTGGTTACACCATTGTCATTTTCTCTGGTTAAAACCTTCCCTCTCTCCGTATAAAATACGTTGAGATACGCCTGTTGGTTACACCATTGTCATTTTCTACTTGGTTAAAACCTTCCCCCTCTCTGTATAAAATACGGCTAGGTACGCCTGTTGGTTATACCATTGTCATTCTCGTTGGTTAAAACCTTCCCTCTCTTCGTATAAAATACGTTGAGATACGCCTGTTGGTTACACCATTGTCATTTTCTCTGGTTAAAACCTTCCCTTTCTCCGTATAACATACGTTGAGATACGCCTGTTGGTTACACCATTGTCATTCTCGTTGGTTAAAACCTTCCCTCTCTTCGTATAAAATACGTTGAGATATGCCTGTTGGTTACATCATTGTTTTTCTCTGGTTAAAACCTTCCCTTTCTCCGTATAAAATACGTTGAGATACGCCTGTTGGTTACACCATTGTCATTTTCTACTTGGTTAAAACCTTCCCCCTCTCCGTATAAAATACAGTTAGGTACGCCTGTTGGTTACACCATTGTCATTCTTGTTGGTTAAAACCTTCCGTCTCTTCGTATAAAATACGTTGAGATACGCTTGTTGGTTACACCATTGTCATTTTCTCTGGTTAAAACCTTTCATCTCTTCGTATAAAATACATTGAGATACGCATGTTGGTTACACCATTGTCATTTTCTACTTGGTTAAAACCTTCCCCCTCTCCGTATAAAATACGGTTAGGTACGCCTGTTGGTTACACCATTGTCATTCTTGTTGGTTAAAACCTTCCCTCTCTTCGTATAAAATACGTTGGGATACGCCTGTTGGTTACACCATTGTCATTTGCTCTGGTTAAAACCTTCCCTCTCTCCGTATAAAATACGTTGAGATACGCCTGTTGGTTACACCATTGCCATTTTCTACTTGGTTAAAACCTTCCCCCTATCCGTATAAAATATGGTTAGGCACACCTGTTGGTTACACCATTGTTGTTCTCCTTGGTTAAAACCTTCCCTCTCTCCGTATAAAATACGTTGAGATACGCCTGTTGGTTACATCATTGTCATTTTCTCTGGTTAAAACCTTCCCCCCCTTTCTATATAAAATACGGTCAGGTGCGCCTGTCTGTTTACACCACCCCGGTTAAAATACAATCAGGTGAACCTGTCTGTTTACACCACCCCGTTTAAAATACAGTCAGGTGAGCCTATCTGTTTACACCACCCCGGTTAAAATACAGTCAGGTGCGCCTGTCTGTTTACACCACCCCGGTTAAAATACAGTCAAGCGCGCCTGTCTGTTTACACCACCCCGGTTAAAATATAGTCAGGTGAGCCTGTCTGTTTACACCACCCGGTTAAAATACAGTCAGGTGCGCCTATCTGTTTACACCACCCCGGTTAAAATACAGTCAAATGCGCCTGTCTGTTTACACCACCCTGGTTAAAATACAGTCAGGTGCGCCTGTCTGTTTACACCACCCCTGTTAAAATACAGTCAGGTGAGCCTGTATGTTTACACCACCCCGGTTAAAATACAGTCAGGTGCGCCTGTATGTTTACACCACCCCGGTTAAAATCCAGTTAGGTGCGCTTGTCTGTTTACACCACCCCGGTTAAAATACCGTCAGGTACGCCTCTCTGTTTACACCACCCCTCCTCCTTTCACGTGAGACGCGTTAGGATTGCAAATCGGTTAAAAATAGCAGGTGTGCTTGGTGTTTACACCATCTTTCCTCCTTACATTATGTGCATCTATCGCACAATAAAGCACCTACCGCACAATTTCGATTCCATCGCACTGTCTTGTACAATTTCAATTTAACCGCGCTATCTTGCACATCACACCATCTTGTGCACTCCCTCAGGTCTAGGAGACCTTAAATCCTTTTGAATGTGCAATTCCTTTGGTGTTTGTCGTGCCCGAACGACTTCAATGGTCTAGGAAGCCTTAAATCCTCTAAAGGTGCAATTCCTTTGGTGTTTGTCGTGCCCGAACTACTTCAATCGATTTGGTATAGCCACCTGACTGTGTTTGTAATAAGTTCCTAGAAGATTAACTGAGACGGTGGAAACTAGAGTTCAAATGGCGATGCCTAGAACGCAAAAGGTTCGGGATTTCCGAAACTAAAGTTTGGTTTAAATACCCAAGGGTGTATCCCCGGCTTGAAATCTGTATGGCAACCCCATAGGTTGAGACAGCTTGTATGCGCCTCAACTCTAGAAACTGAACCAACCTAGTCTGTCACCCTGTTGGAGAATAGGGAAAGTTGCAAACACAGCTCGGTAGAAATATGGCTTGCTTCGTGTGTTTTGCACTAAGCTTGCCTCTCATGTCGCCATCTTCATATCTTTATCATCACTCCATGACTTTGCATTGCATTGCATAAATCATGAATTTTTAAACAACCGGCTTCGCGAAGCGTGTGAGTCCAACTTTTAAAATACATGTTGAGCATATCATTTGCATTTTGCCCCTGAACTACGCCTGTTTGATTCCTTGCAAAGGGATACGTAGGCAACCTCCGGGTTCAACCACATGCATTGCATCCTGTTTGATTGCCCAAGTCTTATGGCCTTGTCAAAAGAGCCGTCTTCGGGCTTTGACATTCACTCACGTCATGAAATGACTTCGAGCTCTGTCAAAGAGGGGCAACTGTAGACACCCCATTTTGACCAGCCCTAAGACTTGGGCACTTTCTTTTGACCACCCGCTGATAAAAATTAGAATATGTCTTTTTTTGAATTTCTCAGCCGAAAAATCAAATTGAAGCTTTAATCCCAAACCTCACTTATTTTGGTCAAATTATTTTATATCACTAATATTTTATCAATTTGTAGTATTTTATAATTTTTATCTAATTTTATGTGTGTGTACACATTTTTAGGTGTTTTTTTTATATAAAATAATAAAAAAAACAAAAAAATAAAAAATGAAAAAGAAAATAAAGAAAAGAAAAAGAGAGGGTCAGATGAGGACAATGGGTTTTGGGATGGAAAAGGATTTTGTTTTTGCTGGATTCAAAGGGGAACGGAGTGGACATTGTGATGATAAGTTTTGGGTGGAAAATAATTTGGTGAAGTGGGTTTGAAAAGTGGTGGAGGAAATTGAAAAAAGAGGAGGGCAGGTGAGAGTGGGTGGAGAGGAGGTGGAGAGGAGACACCTAACAAACACACTATCTCTCCCTCTTCAGAATAATTGAGGTCTGTGGGCACCAGGGGTGTGGATTTTTTATGATTGTTAGCATGGTGGGTGATAAACAATTAAAAAATCTCTCTCTTTATATTTTCAAACTTGTTTGAAGCAAAAGGGAGGGGGGAGGGGAGGACGACAACACATGCAAAAAAGGCTCTCAGTCTCATCTCTCTCTAGCTGGGTCTCTCTCTCCACACATACACACTGCACACACACTCACGGCAGCAGCACACCACACACATGCACAACATACACTCTCACCACACCACCACTGCCATCCCAACACACATGCACAACATCACTCAACACACCCATTCACCACTGAACACACACACACGGGTTTAGAGAGAGAGGCCACACACTCATCACCCACACACTTCATACACCACACCACACTACCCATGCACACACACCATTCACACTACACATGCACACACGGCAAACCCAGCCACTGCTACACACACACACACAGACAACACACAGCTCTCTCTCACACTTAAAGCACACATGCATACATATTGATACACATTCACACACCTAATAGGGACACCCAGCAGATGCATACACGCTGAACACATACACACACAAGCTCCACCTCCCTCCCTCCCTCTCGGCATACACACCACCACCACCACTACCATGCATACACACACACCAAACCCAGCTCTCTTCTCTCTCTAGATTCCTAGGCTTCTCTCTCTCTAAGACACACCCAGCGCACAACACACACAGCACAATCAGAGCTACACACACACACTGCCATCTCATTCTCTCTCTCTCGGCAAACCCACAACACACATGCATTAAGACTCACACAGGGCCATACACTCATTCATACACAAGAAACCCAGCTCATTCACCTCGGCTGCTTCATGTTCCTTCCACAATCTTCTCAGGCCGAACCTTAAACCCATCCAACACACCAAACCATGGTCTCTCTCTCTAGCTGGCTCAAAACCAACCCATCTCCAAATCTCTCCCTCTATCTCGTGCATGAACCCATCTCAAGACACGGCTTAGCTCTCTGTCTCTCTAGCGGTTCAGCCCCTCGGCCACTGTCTCAAGCACACTCATTGCAATCAACAAAAGCACCACTGCGAAGCTCTCCTCTACTGCCTCCGGTCTCCGCCGCAGCACCACCGACTCTGCCAAGGCCGATACTGCAGTTTCTGGTAGAGTTTGAGTTACTTTCCTAGAGAGAGAGATGGCTAGAGATATGGTGGTGAAAATGGGTCAATGGCAGTGAAGGAAGTGAAGAACAATCATGGGTGTTGCAAAGGTGGGCCCTTCCATGGATACTTAACGTGGGTTTACTTGGGCTGAGGTTTGTGCATATTATCATATGCTGGTGAGTGACAAATGGGGTGAATGGGCCCACGATAATTTTATTAAATCATGGGCTGGTATTGAGTTTGGGTACATGGGCTTGTTATATGAATTTGGGCAAATTCTTTGCTACTGCCACGTGTTGGAATTATAAAATCATTTGAGATCATGCGTTGGTGATGATGAGGTGGGGGCCTCCATTGAAGATTAATTTACATGGGCTGAGTGGTCAGGGGTTTTAAAACTTTTATTTTGATTTCGAATGTTTTGTGAGATTTTATTTTATTTTATTATTATTTTCTCATCTCTCCCTCATTTAGATTTGTAATATTAAAGTGTTATAATAATCCCTTACCCCGCTTCTTCCTATTCCATTCTTTAATCGCTTTTCCTAACTGTACATATGTATATATCTGACACGTCATGCATATCCCTGCTTTACATCCATGTTCCATGCATTAAGATTCGGCTAAATTTGCATCCTTATACTTTAATTGATTATCCTATGATTTTATGCACTATCACATGTTTTGCAATGTTTCAAATGTCATATTTTAGAAGCCGAATCTTTAGTGCATCTCATGAGTGAATTGCATTAAGATTTTGTATATAAGATCATGTATGTTTTACTAACTTTGTTTTGTAGTTGTTCGAGGGACGTCGGTCAATCTATGAGTTTTTATGCTTTAGCATCTCATTTGTGTGTGTTTTTCTTACTATGTGTTAGCATTCTACCACGAGGCTACTTGCTTACTTGATATAACTGTATGAATGCCTGTGGATAAAGACTTGTTGCTTGAATTGGAATAATTCAATAAATGTACGTTTTAAGCTCACTTTGCAGTGGCAAATTCACAAACTTTAAGCCCACTTTGTCAAGTGGCAAATTCAAACCCATTTTCACAAACAAACATGAAATTGAATTGTTCCAATTTGAGCAAACTAGTCTACAATTGTATGCTTCACATAGTAAATTTTAGGATTTACTAAATAATCAGAACATGAACATATAAAGAAACTAAAATTCATATCATGGTTTAGTAGAGGCCGATCTTTTGATCAGGTGAGCCGGGGTGCTCATTAATGACCTTCCCCTCTCATACCTAAGGTTCTGAGCCAAGCATCCTTGGTTACGACGAACAGTGGCCTTGGCATGAGTCATGGGTTTCCTAATTTCCCAAAATATTAGGTGGCGACTCTGAGATCTGATGACGCAGTCCATTTTTGACAAAATTGCAATAAAATGGATTTTCACTAAAAATTGCCAAATCTGGACTCTCATCTATGTTTCACATTGCACTCGTGAGACTATATCAAAGAGATCTCGGGAGTCCGAACTGATTAACGCGTGTGGGTACCCCCCGGGCATGTTACACAAAGATAAACTCAAAATTAATCCTATAGTCAAGAAGGAGAAAGGAAAGATACAAGGGAACTCTGAAAGAGTCCAATGCTATGAATGCCAAGGATTTGGCCACTTTGCTTCAGAATGCCCTACTCTTTTCAAGAAGAAGAAAGCCCTCGCCATCACTTGGGATGATGAATCAGAATCTGATGAAGATGAAAGTGACAACGAAGATCAAGGCGAAGAGGGACATAAACAATTCCTTGCTTTCATGGTGGCTTCTGAAACTGAAAGACAAACAGAGTATCCGAAGAACCCGGTTGAGAATACCACTGATGATGAATCCTCGGGAAGTGATGATGAAGAGCTTGAGCAAGCTTATGAAAAGTTGTATAAGGAATCTCTTAAGTTATCCAAATTGAATGACAAACTCACTATGAAACTCACAGCATGTGAAAGTGAGAATGTCAAACTAAAGGAGGAGATTTCCGAGGCTAGGATTGATGCCATCAAGATAGCTAATGATCGACAAGCTCTTTGTGCATAACTCTTGACTTGTGAGACAGAGAGGAACAAGCTACAACAAATCTATGCAACATATGAAGAAAAAATTGAAACTCTCGAGATGTCTCAAGTTGCTTTGGAAGAACTAATGATCAAGAAAGAGGAAGAACTCAAGTTTGCCATGGTTACTATTGGTCTTTGGAACAAAGGATCAAAGACTTTGGACAATATCATTAGGTCTCAACAAATCTGTTCTGACAAGAGTGGCATTGGCTTTGGTGGTAAGAAAAAGCAAAAACAGAGTGCATCTACATCTCATGCTACAAGAACTCAATGAAAGGGAGAACAAAAAATTCAACATAAGGATGGACTTCTCAAACTTCCTAGAGTTGGCAAGGTAAAAGAAAAGAAGGTATACCCTGTTTTTATTTGTCATCATTGTGGTGTGCATGGTCATATTCGCCCTTATTGTTATAAGTTGCATGGGAGAGTGTATTTGCCTAGACCTAAAAATTGGAAGTTGGAAGCCAAGTCGAGACGGGTTCCCATTGTAGGGGAAAGGAACCACAACGTCAAGACACCACCCAAGAACTGCAATTCTCACAACTTTGTTCGTACTAAAGCAGTTTGGGTGAGAAAACTTGACCTGTGTTAATTTGTTTATTTGTTTTAGCTTTTGGGTGTTTGTGTGTTGTTTTTAATGAAAAAAAAAATGTGAGCTTGGTCGTTTTTTTGTCTTGCTTTATTTTTTTAAAAAAAAAAAATCCCAAAAAGATTTTCTTAGTATGGTTTTGCAAGCTTGAAATTGTTGAGTGGTCCTTGGTGCATATTGGAATTAATGAGAATATCCATTACATGTTAATATATGTGTGCTTTCTGTGGTCATTACTCGTTTTGGAGTGTGTCTTTTTTGATTAGTATGTCTCATTCTGTACACACTCTTGGATTAGAAAATTTTTGAGTCTTCCACCTTAGTGATCATTTTTTCTCTATGGACTTCTGTCATTGATTTTTTACGTTTCTAGAGGAATTGACTTATACTAGCATATCATGGGTGATGTTGAGTCTCTTAACCACCTACCATCTTTTTGCATCGCCATGGCTTTCCCCTCTATTCTTTGTAGTCCAGCCATGAGGAAAAGGCTACCTCAGAGTCACCAACCAGGCCATCCTTATTATGTCCATGCTTCTCTGGTTTGGTTTCCATACTCTTGAGCGTGTCATCCGCCAATGAGTGTGCAAAAGAAAAAGAAAAAGAAAAAGAAAAAGAAAGAGTAGAAGAAAAAAATATGCAAAAAAAAGAAAAAATGTGCAAAAGAAAGAAAAAAAAAAAGATTCATTATTTGAGGGGGAGCCTCCGCCTTTACTCACCAAATACCCCTTGAATTCCTAGTGGTTTGACTTTCCTTTGTTGTGCTTAGATTCACTTGTCAGAGGTCCAACTTTCAGATCACTACTAGGATTGAATCTAGTGTTGGTCGAACTCCAAGAGTCACACACACACTTTTATCATGGGATCTATGCTTTTCACATAATGCATCACTTTCTTTTATGAGGAATCTTCTAGAGGTTGTGCACATTGTGTTTACTAGTAATTGTATTTCTTGGATAATCTTGTGTGTTCTAAGGTACAAATCTGAGATTTCTTGCTTGCTCCACCATAGTTTTTTTTGTCTTTTTCTTCTTGTTCACTGTTTTTCAGTGTTTGTGGTTGCTTTTAGTGAGGGGGAGTTTGGTTCATCTTGATTCAGGTTGGTAAGGGAGTTTGGTTTTTCATTGCAAGGGTTTTTTAGCATGAACACTTTGTTTTGTTTGGTAAGGGAGACTGGCTATAGTTGTTTTGCATGTTTCTATACACTGTTTGCTAATTATTTCCTTCTTGCATGTTCCAGGTACTTACATCGTCATATCATTGCTTGTGTGGTTTATGATCTTGCTTTTGTTGTTCGAGAGTTGTTTTTCATGACTCTTAATTTTCATCTATTCATGTTTTCCATCTCATGTTTCAAGTTAATTATGTCTATTGCTTTTTCATATACTCTTGTGGGACTAATAGTTGTTTTGGAGATTGTGGCACTAATAGCTGTTTTGCAGATCATGATTTTGATAAAGAAGTTTGCGTTTGTTGGTTGTAATGGGTTGGTGTGTTTAGGATTTTATTTGTTAGGTGTGTTTTGTCACGGCATTGCCAAAGGGGGAGATTGTTAGGTTTTATTCTTGGCAACACCATTTGACAAAACTCCTTTCAGTTGTATTTGTTTTCGCACTTTTATTTCAGTGAGGCTATGAGTTTATTAGATGCGAATCCAACCCGAATCGTGCCTTTGTCAATTTCCATGGATCAAAACCGAGGTTGTAAGAGGATCAAGTTTTTCAGATTTTCCAATTTTGGTCGTCCCACTCGAACGGGGAAAGGGACGCTCGAGCGAGGATTGCAAGCTCATATCATCTCTACCACGCCTGAAAAAGTACAGGATGGTGTGATTCGCCACTCGAGCATGGAAACTTCCGCTCGAGCGTGAAGCAGCGTGAAGCCTATATGAATCACACAATTTTGAAGCCTCCGCTCGAGCTGGAATTCTCACGCTCGAGCGGACCGCGCGAACACAGATTCTTGGATTTCTATAAAGAATTGGTTTTCTTCCAAAACTAGGATTACTTTGGATTTCTATAAGGAATTGGTTTTCTTCCAAAACTAGGATTACTTTGGTTTTCTATAAGTAGTTGGTTTTCTCCCAAAACTTGGACAAGTCCTCCAGATTTTGTTTTTGGATGCTAAGGTTTATATCTGGGGATATTTTGCTAGTTTTCTTTGATGTTTCATTGAGTATTCAACTCATGGTTTAAGAAGCATACATCAAAGGTTTATTTGTTTATTCTACACAAGAGAGAGAGTTGTTCTTCGGTAGATTCTGAAGAATTCGAGCTTGAAGCTTGGGTGGATTCCGGAGTGGATCATCGTCAAGACAATTCTGAGGTGAAGACGGGATTGGAAGAGACACATAGAGGTTGGTTCAATTCAGGCGTGGATTCACTAGGTAATTGAGAGTATACCTGTGCAATTCCTTTATATCTTCTTAGTTGATTGTTTTGTGGCTGTTGCCCGTGGTTTTTTTATCACAATTGGAGGTGTCCAATTGTGGTTTTTCCACGTAAAATCGTTGTGTCGATTTGTTTTGATTGTTTGATTGAGATTGTTATAGATTGCCTAAAATTGATACATAATCACAAATCAACATCTAGGGGATTTCTATATTTTTCAAGTGTGATTAGATATATATTTTTTAATCACACATTCTAATTAAAGTGTGATTATTTATATATTTTTTAATCACACCTTCTAATTAAAGTGTGATTATATATACATTACTACTTTTTAATCACACTTTTTAAATAAGTGTGATTATATATATATTTTTTAATCACACATTCTAATTAAAGTGTGATTATATATACATTACTACTTTTTAATCACACTTATTTAAAAGTGTGATTAATTATATATATATATATATATAGAACTGACTGATGAGTTACTTCTAAATAATCGACTCATTGTTCTGTTTGATTAATCAGTTTTGCAGATATCTTAATACATATCCTATTCTTGTTAGTTTTATCTCAGACCTAGTATACATACATACCCTATTCGGAAAACCCATAAGTCCAACACGGCCTAACACTAAGGACTTACTTAGGATAGGGACGAAAGTGGGTGACTTAAACTAGGTGGATAGAACAGACTGATCTTTTGGGTGATTAAGATGAACTGAAAACCAGATTAATCAGATAAACAATAGAGAAGATTAACTAGAAGCAGCAAAGCAGTTAGAAACATGATACAACATAGACTTGGCTCTGATACCATAAAGGCGGAAGCAGCACATAGACAATGAAGGAGATGGATTATGAAATCAAAAGGATAAACAGAACTGGAATAAAGAAAATTAAAAGAAAACATTAATTAAAAACAAAACATTTCATTAAAATATTTAATTAACTTACAATAGTAGAAACTGCAAGATTACAGCACAAGATGTTGTTTTTCACTCAGAGCTCTTGGTTTTCAGAATAGAGGTTTCTAAAATTTTCCAAGTCTGCCAAATGAGTTCAACTTGATTACATTATATACAAAAACAAAGAAAAAAAAAGTAGCATTTGCCTGACGAAAGCAGCTGGCAGCGCATGGGGCAAAGCAGATGCTGTCGGTTGTTTTCGGTTGATTGATTGAACAGTTGAGCAGCTTTAGACAAAAGTTGACTGGGTGAATAGTGACGGTGAATAGTAAAAGTGAACAGTAACTTTTACTATTCATCACTTTCGGTGGAACATGTGAATAATGGAATCAATATAAATACAAATTGGCAGCTTTTCTCAAAAGAGTATTGACTGAAGCTAATTTGTATCTATATGGAATCGAATGTTGATTATGCAAACGGATCCTGGGCATCTTGAAACTCTGGCCCTGAACATTGATTAGTTGATTCTTCAGAGGAACGGGCATGTTCTGAACCTTCTTCTGAACTGTCTGAATCGGTGGATTGGGTTTTAGCTTGATTCAACAGTTGATGGGCTAACTGGATCATATCTTCTTTGGATGACTTGGATTTACTCTTGGACTTGGACTTGACTTTGACCTGAGCAGGAGGTGAACTGGGCTTTGCCTTTACTTTGGACTTTGATTTGGGCTTTGATTGGGCTGGTTGGACAGCAATAGCTTTAGATTTTGATTTGGGCTTGGAACCATTGGTTGAGGGGCTTCCAAGGTTGACTGGAGGAAGACTGGGCTGACTTCCTTGAGAAATGGCAGCAGTTGGGTTCTGCTGGGCTTTAGCAAGAGCAAGAGTTGGAGCATACTGATCAGGTGGGAATTCTTCTTGAACAATTTCAAGAATTCTAGGTACATTGAACTTATCCCACCATTTGACTGTGTGTTGGCGAATGATGATGTTATCATCAATCCCATAATGCCATTTGAATATCCATGGAATTTTATATTTGGATGTAAAAATGAGCAATAATGGAAATTGTTGTTGATGAGTAGTGAATGGGTAAACAGAGGCAAAATAATTAATTATTTTATTGAGATCAATGGGGAGGATATCTGAAATAGCGCCATAGTGAGTCCACCATCTCAGAAACCAAGTAGGAATCTCGGATTTGAACTTTTGATCAAATGATATGAACCAAGAATGACTGAAATTTTCATTTTGGTATAAGAAAATCTTGAACCAGGCATCAACATAATCATGGTAATTATATTGAATGGAATGACCAGGTAAATCACGAAGCTGATTAGGGTTTCCCCATTCAGCCATGGAAACAATGTTATGGATATAAATTGAATGATATAGGATATTGTAAGCATAGGTGCGATCCTGGATTGGTTTGATCAAAATTGAATGGTGATGGAGTAGAATGTCTTTGTAATAAGAAAGGGTTTTTTCTGGATGTGAAAGGGTGAAATGGCATCCAAAGCCAAAATGGAATTTAGCAATTTCATTGATGGTTTGATTTTTCGGGTGACTAGGTTCTTTGTAAAACAGGTTAGTAACATGTGAATTGGTGTACTCAGATCGAGATGGTTTAATGGGGTTAACTGGGAATGGAGTAACTGAAACTGAATGGCTAGATGCAAAAGGATCAGAAGCCAATGCAGATGAATAATCAGGACGATGAATGGTACCAAGAGTTTGGTAACGGTTAACCATTTCAAGTGAATGAGATTGGGTGAGTGACTCCAAAGGAGGAGGAACAATAAGTTGATTAGGTTTACTGGAAGATGGGCCCAAAGCCTTGAAGGGAGGCCTTGGACGAGACATCTGTTGAAAAAGAAATAATGGTTAGCAGCCAAAGAGAAGATCTAAATAATCTTGATGGCGATGTAAACAATTGTAGTTGTAAGCAAGTAAATTGCGACGGGCTTGAATTTGATGGTAATTGATATATTGGGCTCTTTTGGTGGTTGGTCTGGCTAGTTTGAGGCGGTGAATACGATGGGCAAGTTGTTTAATTTAGGTTTTGAAATAGGTAATGCTGGATTTATGGTGAGAAGTAAATGGTGCAGTCATCCCTTACCCCCCTGTAAAAATTCCCGGGTAAGAAAATCAGGTAGGGAATTTTGACAACCAGGTATATAAGTGATATCAAAATCAAAAATGCTTAAAATGGATTGCCAACGGGCAAAAATTTGTTTACTAGCAAGATTTTGAACATCTTTTTCCAAAACATATTTAGCAGATTTGCAATCAACACGAAGTAAAAATTTTTGATTTAAAATATCATCTTGAAATTTTTGAATACATAAGACAGTAGATAAAATTTCTTTTTTAATAGTACTATAATTTAATTGTGTGCCATAAAGGTGGAAGCAGCACATAGACAATGAAGCAGTTAGAAACAGGATACAACATAGACTTGGCTCTGATACCATAAAGGCGGAAGTAGCACATAGACAATGAAGGAGATGGATTATGAAATCAAAAGGATAAACAGAACTGGAATAAAGAAAATTAAAAGAAAACATTAATTAAAAAAAAACATTTCATTAAAATATTTAATTAACTTATAATAGTAGAAACTGCAAGATTACAGCACAAGATGTTGTTTTTCACTCAGAGCGCTTGGTTTTCAGAATAGAGGTTTCTAAAATTTTCCAAGTCTGCCAAATGAGTTCAACTTGATTACATTATATACAAAAACAAAGAAAAGAAAAGTAGCATTTGACTGACGAAAGCAGCTGGCAGCGCATGGGGCAAAGCAGATGCTGTCGGTTGCTGACGGTTGATTGATTGATTAGTTGAGTAGCTTTAGACAAAAGTTGACTGGGTGAATAGTGACGGTGAACAGTAAAAGTGAACAGTAACTTTTACTATTCATCACTTTCGGTGGAACATGTGAATAATGGAATCAATATAAATACAAATTGGCAGCTTTTCTCAAAAGAGTATTGACTGAAGCTAATTTGTATCTATATGGAATCGAATGTTGATTATGCAAACGGATCCTGGGCATCTTGAAACTCTGGCCCTGAACATTGATTAGTTGATTCTTCAGAGGAACGGGCATGTTCTGAACCTTCTTCTGAACTGTCTGAATCGGTGGATTGGGTTTTAGCTTGATTCAACAGTTGATGGGCTAACTGGATCATATCTTCTTTGGATGACTTGGATTTACTCTTGGACTTGGACTTGACTTTGACCTGAGCAGGAGGTGAATTGGGCTTTGCCTTTACTTTGGACTTTGATTTGGGCTTTGATTGGGCTGGTTGGACAGCAATAGCTTTAGATTTTGATTTGGGCTTGGAACCACTGGTTGAGGGGCTTCCAAGGTTGATTGGAGGAAGACTGGGCTGACTTCCTCGAGAAATGGCAGCAGTTGGGTTCTGCTGGGCTTTAGCAAGAGCAGGAGTTGGAGCATACTGATCAGGTGGGAATTCTTCTTGAACAATTTCAAGAATTCTGGGTACATTGAACTTATCCCACCATTTGACTATGTGTTGGCGAATGATGATGTTATCATCAATCCCATAGTGCCATTTGAATATCCATGGAATTTTATATTTGGATGTAAAAATGAGCAATAATGGAAATTTTTGTTGATGAGTAGTGAATGGGTAAACAGAGGCAAAATAATTAATTATTTTATTGAGATCAATGGGGAGGATATCTGAAATGGCGCCATAGTGAGTCCACCATCTCAGAAACCAAGTAGGAATCTCGGATTTGAACTTTTGATCAAATGATATGAACCAAGAATGACTAAAATTTTCATTTTGGTATAAGAAAATCTTGAACCGGGCATCAACATAATCATGGTAATTATATTGAATGGAATGACCGGGTAAATCACGAAGCTGATTAGGGTTTCCCCATTCAGCCATGGAAACAATGTTGTGGATATAAATTGAATGATATATAGGATCTTGTAAGCATAGGTGCGATCCTGGATTGGTTTGATCAAAATTGAATGGTGATGGAGTAGAATGTCTTTGTAATAAGAAAGGGTTTTTTCTGGATGTGAAAGGGTGAAATGGCATCCAAAGCCAAAATGGAATTTAGCAATTTCATTGATGGTTTGATTTTTCGGGTGACTAGGTTCTTTGTAGAACAGGTTAGTAACATGTGAATTGGTGTACTCAGATTAAGATGGTTTAATGGGGTTAACTGGGAATGGAGTAACTGAAACTGAATGGCTAGATGCAAAAGGATCAGAAGCCAATGCAGATGAATAATCAGGACGATGAATGGTACCAAGAGTTTGGTAACGGTTAACCATTTCAAGTGAATGAGATTGGGTGAGTGACTCCAAAGGAGGAGGAACAATAAGTTGATTAGGTTTACTGGAAGATGGGCCCAAAGCCTTGGAGGGAGGCCTTGGACGAGACATCTGTTGAAAAAGAAATAATGGTTAGCAGCCAGAGAGAAGATCTAAATAATCTTGATGGCGATGTAAACAATTGTAGTTGTGAGCAAGTAAATTGCGACGGGCTTGAATTTGATGGTAATTGATATATTGGGCTCTTTTGGTGGTTGGTCTGGCTAGTTTGAGGCGGTGAATACTATAGCGATCTCGGGTTTACCCTTGTTGTACAGTGATCCGGACATGTGTCTGTGGATGTTGGTAGTTGATTATTATCTTGTTTACATCCTTTTACTTCGTATTTGAGTTATAGGATGTGTTGGCAGGTTTGTTACAGGTTGGTTGAGTTTAGAAACCAAAACTAGTTGCCCAGATTTTGACTTGTCCGCTCGTGCGGGGGTTTTGGCGCTCGAGCAGGAATTGCACCCATCCAGTATTTCCTGTGCAGTGTTGGACACTCAAGCGTGGTATTGGCCGCTCGAGCGGGGTTGTGTGAGTGCCGCTCGTGCGGGCAATTGGAAGCTCGAGCGATGACCTGGTTCTGTAAAAGTTCTGGGAGTGTGTATCCGCTGCTCGAGCGGGATTGTTGACGCTCGAGCGGGAGTCTGTGAGTGACGCTCGAGCGGGGTGTTTGACGCTCGAGCGGGTCGACTGGGTTTAAGTTCCGTGTTTTGACTTTTCAAATCACTTTTTCACTTTCTCTTCTCTCTCCTACTTTTCCAAAAACACCATTGTTGAGCCTCTCACTCTAGAACTCTACCTTCTCTCTAGGTTTTGATCTAGTAGGAGTGATTTGCTCATCTTTGGCCTTTACAAAAAAGTTGTTGATCGTCGAGGGCTACATTTTAATCTGAAAATTTCGGGATTTGGATCACGTTGGGTTTTTTCATCTTCTCCCTTGGAGCTCCGAATTTGAGGTAGGGATATCCTACTCCTCTCTATGGATTTTGTCTTTAAATTTTGGTATTTTGAGATGTTGGGGTTGGTTTGGTAATTTTGTGAAAGTTTAGGGCTTTTGTGTTATTTTACAAAAGTTGGGGTTTTATTTATAATAAACCTAGACGTATGTTTGGTATGGAGAAATGGAATAAATGTTGAATCATTGATGAAAATGGGACCTAAGGGTTGAAATGGTAATTACGGAAAATGACCTAATTACATTATTTGATTAATTGGGATAATTAATTGTGAGAAATGAGGAAATGAAATGGAATTGTTGAGATTGGGAATGTATGGGGAAAAAGGGTGTAGTTGAATTATTTATCACTCACCGAATTGAAATGTTGATTGAATATCCATTGTGCATTTATTTTCTGTTTAGAGATAACTGCTTTGGGCTATCGGTGGAGGATAGTCGTGATTGTTGTAGACAATGCATGATGATTAGGCAAACGAAAACTAATCAATAGAACGTGTCATGGAATTTGACGGTTGATAGAATACATTAACTGTATGTATTGGGTGATTGTATATGGAACCAATGTGTTTGTATACGTTATGTGTAGAGGAGGAGATGGGGGATGTACTCTGCGGTTTAGGGGAAGATAGGGGATGTACCTCTAAACCGGATAGTATTGGGAGAAGATAGGGAATGAACTCCGTAGATACAGCTCATATGCTTGTCTAGAGAAGTGAAGATAGAGCTCTTATGCTTATCTTTGTGAAGTGTGGATATAGCTTATATGCTTATCTGTGAATGTGGGATATTGTTGTTATACATATCTGTTGAGAATGTGGATATAGCTTATATGCTTATCTGTGAATGTGGGATATAGTTTTTATACATATCTGTTGAGATGATGATAGAGCTAATATGCTTATCTGTTGAAAAAGGGAAAATGAAAAGTAACTTGGACTCATAAGTCGTATGACATAAATATGTGATTTATGTGAATGTATCAGTGTTGGCCATCTATCAATTGCTAATCTTTTAGTCATTGTTCATGGTTGGTTTAGTGTATTTCTACTGGGCTGTGGCTCACCCTATATGGGAATATCATTTTCAGGTACAGGTAGCATGCCACCTCCAAGGACATAGCTTGGGAGGCTAGAGGCGGACATACTTTTGTCGTTTTATTTTGATGTATTACATGTAAATTCAAGCCAAGGGCTAAATATGTAAATGAGTTATTGAAGGGGTCCAACTGGCCAATCAGAAAGAGAGGGGGCCAAAGGGGGTGCCTCCTTGAAGGGGTCCAACTCATTTTTCCTCTTCAAATTCTCTCTATAAACGTACTCTCTCTCTCTCTCTCTCTCTCTCTCTCTCTCTTAGCTTCACTTTCCACCCACGCTCATCGAATTTCTCTTTTTGACAACTCTCTCGCGACCCAGCCATGTGCTGCTCATCACTTCCTCCAATCATCACCAGTGCACAACGCCACTTCCTCCGGTCATCTCCACCGCTGCTGCTCATCGCCATTGCCACCGCTCATCATTGCCGTCGCCATGGATGGATCGACATACTGTTGCTGCTTATTTGATCTCATAGGGCACCCCTGTTGCTCATCACCGCTGCCACCGCTTATCATCGTCGTTGCCATGGATGGATCGACATACCGCTGCTGCTTATCTAATCTAAGAGAGGATGAGAAGAGAGAGACCAACGTTTCTGGAGAGAGAGGGTTGGGCAGATGATGTGTATAGGTTTTTTTTTTTTTTTTTTGGTGTTTTGTTTGTGCAAATGTATCAGAGATGAGTGTTTGCTTTTCCAATATATTTAAAGACATGCGTAGTATCCAATGAAAAAGAAAGTGAGACAAAGAGAGTAGATAGAGACCAACGGGGAAATGAGACTGAGAGACCAAGGTTGGTTATTTGATCTCTTAGATAGAGACCAACGTTTTTGGAGAGAGGAAAAATGAGACAGAGAGAGTAGGGACAGATAGAGAGAATTAGTGGTGGAAGATGGAGGGGAGAGAGAATGAGTTTCAGTTTTTTCTTCTTTTTTTTTTTGTGTGTTTTGTTTGTATCGAAGTACTGGCAGCGAAGAAGACCAAGGTTAGTCTTCTTTGGTAGTGAAAAAACTATTAAAAAAAAAAAAAAAAACAGAGTAGACTTTGGTGTACATTGATCTGTGAGAGAGAGAGAGAGAGATGTGGAAACATGATTTGTAATATCTCTTAATTTGTGTCTTTTATTTTTGGTTGTATGTGTTTTTTCTTGACAGGGTTTTATGAGTGTAAAAGAATATATATTATTTATGAGGAAAAGTTAGTAATTATCACCTTCAAATTAAAATAATATTATCTAGAGTATTTCTTTTATATATATTTTTTTATTTTTTATCTGGAGTAATTATCACCTTCAATTTTATTTTTTGTTGGTGAAATAAAATATAGGACTTTTCTTTCTTTTTTTTTTTTTGTTTTTTGGCAAATATTATAAATTTTGTATGTTTATTTCTTAATTTATATCAAGGCTAAGGAGAGTTATATAAATAAAATTATTAAAAGTTCTTTAAGAAAAATAATATTTTTTTAGTGTTTTTATTAAAAAAAATACACACTTCACTTTCTTTTCAATATGATATATAGAAATTAAGATTATATTTTAATCTCAATATTATTTATACCATACTGGTACCTTTCTTTTTGTGAGTTTTGTTTCGAAGAAAAAGTTTTGCAAAATCCCTTCCTATTCTAACCTCAAACTTGAACAACAATGGGGAAATTTGAGAGACGAACAGAGAGGCATGGAAGGGAAAATCTCTTCCCAAGAAAAACAAATAAAAAGGAAAAGGAAAGAGAAGATTGATGAGATAAGGGAAAAAGTAAGAGGCAACTCTACGTGGATTTGCTTCTTATGGATGCTCAACAACTCTATGCTAAGAGGCTGTTGGTATTTGGTTAAAATTTAAAAATCAATTTTTTAATTTATTTTGAGTGATATTATCTTTTTATTTTTTTATATGTTTTTTCAATAAAGTCAAACAAAGTTAAAAGTCAATATTTAATCAATTTCTCAAAACCACTCAAAGGATATTGGAATATCACTCTAAAATTATAAATATTAAAATCATATAATATGTTTTCATTACAAATATATATTTTGTTGGGTGGTAACTCTCTCATAATAACAATAAATAACTCTCTCATAATAACAATATTAGGTAATTAAGAATAGAATTTAATCAATTGAGTTTAAAAGGAATGAAATTTAATAATTTAATCAATTGAATTTAATAACAATTGAATTTAAGAATGGAATATAATTTAATTAATTGAGATTAAACTACATAATATTTTAGATAGATTTAAGATAATCATTCTCGCTTACATAATTATAAACGATGAAACAGTTAAGTAAATTTTAGATAGACTTAAGATAGTCATCCTTACTTACATAATTATAAATGATGAAGAAATCTAAATTAAATTAAAAAATTGAAGAAATAAATTCTGCTCTCCTTTTCTTGGGATAGCAAAGCGTGTTTTGAGGAGTGAGAGAGAGTTTTGAAATTTAAAATTTGAAAAAGTGAGGTGGGTGGAGAAAGGACGGTGGGTGGGCTGGTGGGTGCAGAGTTTTAGGTTTATTTATTTATTTATTTTTAATTTTATGTGTGCGTGGCTCTTAGGTGCAAAATGTGTTTTTGTTGATTGCCATCTCACTCTCTTGCAGGCAAAATGTATTATTCAAGATTGGTTTAGCATAAATTATAAAAGTTAAAAAATTATTAAAAAAGTCAAAAAATTTATACTAATTGGAAGAAGTTTGTTGGAAAAGCCTAGACGACAAAATTATACTATTTTACTCTTTGAATTTAACAATTCAAAAATCAAGTTAAAAAGTCAAAATGGTAGAATGATCATTTTTGTTTTACTACAATATTTTATTACACATTTTTTCGTAAAAAATCAAAAAATTATCCCAAACATACATATTTTTTTCTCTACTTTTTTAGAAAAAAAGTCAAAAAGTGTACTTATATAGCACACCTTAAACAACCACTTATACAATTTTATTTTAAAATTGTAAATATTATTTTTAAAATTTTAAGTGTAAATTTTATAGCATTACTCTAAATTTTATAATTCTTAAGTGTATTTGGATTGAATAGATCTACAAAATAAAAAATGTTTATTAAAATATTTAAAAAGTTTACTAAAAAATAATAAAATACAAATTTAAATTTTAAAAAATTCTTTTTGAAAACTCTAAAACTAAATAAGTTTTGAATTTCAAATTTATAAAATTTATTTTTAAAATATACAACCAAATTCTAATTATAAAACTCATTTGACCTCAATTTTATTAAAGACTCCATAAATTTTAGCATTATACATATAAACTACAATTATATTTTAATCCCAACAATATTTATACCGTGCCTTTAGGCACGGGCATATACTAGTATATATATATAATTGACGGTTCCAAAAAATATATATATATATATATATTTTAAAACCACAAATCACATGCATCAAGTGAATAGAAAACTCCAAATCAATTCGTTATAAGAAAATAATAACATAATGGTACTCTGATTCAAACACCGAGGAAAACAACACATGCATGAATAGATTAGAAAATGCCAAAAAACCAAACCTTTTATACAGTCACAAATTACATGCAAGAATTGATTACAAAATGCCAAAGACCAAACCAATACATGCATGAATAGATTAAGAATATATGTTAACATAAAACTGCTCTGTTTCAAACGCCCAAAGAACGCAGACGGAAGTGGGTTTTTTTTTTTTTTTTAAAACCAATGTTCACAATCAAACCAATCAAACCGCATGATATATATATATATATATATGCACTTATCTACCCACTGCGCATCTCAATTAGTTTACATTTCCAGAAAATAGATTACTATTTTCAAAAAAAAAAAACAGAAAATACAGAATTTGCAGCAGTAAGAAAAATTCAGAATCTGCAAACCAAGAAACTAAATAGGATGAATAATAGCATATCAATTCTGATAATACACATGATAAAACTGCTCTGATACCAATTGTCAGATAAATTTTTCAGAACATAAAACCTTAGAGTTTGGATCATGTATCATGTGTATTAGCAAGAAAACCAAACAAAAGCGTACCTGATTCCATCGCAATGGTTAAACGGAAGCGTGATTGTTAATACCACCTTTTGTATTGCCTTTGTTATTGCCTTCCAATCCTTTCCTTTTGGTGCCTTTAGTTTCTCCTTGAGAGGATATCAAAGAAGTTGGCAGTTCTTTTCTTATCAGGCAGGATTAGGGACCATAACATCTTAAAGTTAAAATAGGTTTTCAAAAAACAAAACCGTGTGGCAGTTTCTATGAAAACCAACTTAACCAATTTTGTTTTAATTTCTATTTCTGCCCCTCATAGAAATAGAAATTACTCAACTAGTATCTACACATTAGGTCCATGACACATATACCCTTAAGCCTATTAACTAAATTGAATCACTTAAATTGTAGGCTTCTTATAAATGATAACACCACATTTAAATATGTGGTCCCATTGAGACATTATCTAACACAATACACATCCTTAGATATAAAAATAAATACGGCACCTATGTTTTTGGCCCTTTTTGTTATTGGATGTGTCCAAAGCTTCCCGATTAAGATTTGTATCTAAACTTCAACTATGTACTAAGTTGTTATTTTATATAATATCTTTTGTTTCTTGTTAAAAAAACAAACCAGAGACATCTTCCCAACCATCAATTGTTCTTTTGGTTGTGTTTACTTCTTCATACTCTCACCATCACCTCAAGTTCTACAATAAAATGCTTTGCAGTACCCAGAGAAACAAGAACTACTTCTAGCAAGTGATCATCCTCAACCAGCTTCCTGACTTCTGCCTAGAAAAGCTGAATCTAATTATTCACAGGGAAGAATTACTTATGGTACACTTAAACAAAGTGATGCTCCTTGCACTTCATGATTTCACTTACACTGACTTGATTTCATTTCCAAAATTTACAACTAGACATCTTAAAAAAACCAGAAACTCATATTACTCTATGCATCCTGCAATGTAATAGTGGTATCTTGAAGATTCTATTATCATAGATTTGATCATATAATCTTGCAAATTCTTTCAATTAATAATGAGGTCGCCAAAAGTAAAGTCAACTTTTTAAGAGTTATGGCACATGGCTTCCTTTGTATTTGTGTTTCTATTATAAGACTTGTTAGACATATCTTTTGTTTCTATTATAAGCCAAACAGATTGATCAAAATAAAGATTAGAGCCAAAGAGGAGAGTTATTATTGGTTTAAGAGTCAAACCTAAGTATTTGTTTTTGGTATTTCCCTTTTATTTTATTCAAAATGACAAACTACCAGTAGATCTCTCTTATCATTTTGAGAACATACTGGCTGACCAATACAGATGGGATAGTATATGATTTCATATTGATCTACCAGTATAACTCTAACAACCAACGTGATAGATGTTCATTTTTGACATCTGGCGATTTGATTTCTTCCAACACAAACAAATATACAAAACAACGAACCATTTCACAGCTTCTGTATTTTTTCTAAGTGTAACATAAATGCTACCATAAAACTGTTATTTCACAAATTGAAGTAAAATCCACAAGCATGTATGATACTTGAATCATTCTCATTCATATAAAAAACCATTCCTCTTAAAGCAGTTGCTGAAGACACCCCACATCAAACTGCAACCTCACAGAGATACAAGGAAAATTTATGTAACAAATTCGAAAGAGGTTAATTCTATATCAGGATAAATGTGAGTACCGAATTTCCCAATTTTTTACTGAGAAAATATCACAAATGGCTACCAAAGCACTATTCTGAAGCAATTTGACTAGCAGTTCATACATAGAAGGAACCAATCAAACCGAACTGAATTCTAAAACCAATTGCTCAAACTCGACGGGAAGAGCTTGAGGGAGAGAGAAAGAGAATACGAAATTGAGAGAGAGAGAGACGGTGGTGCTCACCTTAGTAGACGATGTTCCTTGCTTCCCTCGCCGGTGTAGATGGTGAAGGCGGTGGAGCTTCGGAATCTCAAAATCGAAATTGCCAATCGCTCTGAGATTCGATCTGAGATGAATCACCAATCGCTTTGAGATCAAATCAAGGCTTAAGAAGGCTGATTCGATCGGTTGAGAGAGATTAGGGTTTAGAGAGGGTTGAGAGAGAGAGAGAGAGAGAGAGAGAGACCAGAGAGTGAGTGAGAAAGAGAGAGAGAGAGAGAGAGAGATCAAATCAAGGCCTAAATTATTTTTCAGTTTTTTTGTGTTAGTTATTGTAATATTTAATTTTTTTTTAACTTTTCAAATTCAAATAATTTATATATACTTAAAAGAAATATTTAAGTTTAATTTTAATAATGTTTTACTTTTTAATTTTTTTTAAAAAAATACTAAATTCAAAAAAATATAAAATTTAATACATTTCATATATATTATATTTTATTATTTTTTTTACAAATATTTTATTTTTTAGTTCTATTCAGATTAGGCACATCTAAAAAATAAAAAATAAATAAATTATTGAAAGAAGAAAAAATATCAAATCAAGGTAATTTAAAAAATAATAATTACAAATTATGAGAAGCCATATAAATATTAATCATTAAAATTATAAGCGTTTTGATGAATGTGTAATTTTTTTTCCAAAATCCCACTGGGTGCAATTATCCCTTAAAAGAGACATTAAATTATAAAATAATGTATAAATTATTTTTTATGTTGTCCTCAATTGGGAAAATTTAAGGTGAGAAGTTTGGTTGGAAATTGTTAGCTTTTTGAAATAAAAAAAAAACAAAACAAAACAAAAAATAGGATTGAAATTTTTTTAATAAAAGTTTTCATGACATGCTAATGCATGCCGTGTAAAGTTATAATATTTTACGACATAAAATGTATGTCATCTTAAGTACAAATATTTTATGACATATTTTTGTATGCCGTGAAAATATACATTTTTTACGGCATGCAAAATAAAAAAATTCTGATTAATTTTTTTTTTTTGTAAAAGTTTTCATGACATGTTAATGTATGCCGTGTAAAGTTGTAATATTTTACAACATGAAATATATGTCATCTTAAATGCAAATATTTTACGACATATTTTTGTAAGTCGTAAAAACATACATTTTTTACGGCATACTTTTGCATGCTATAAATATATGAATCAACGACTTATATGGTATGTATGCTGTTATTGACAAAACATTAACGGCTTACAAAAAAAAATGCCGTAGAATGTACTAACTATGACATGCATAAACATGATGCCGTAAATAGTTAGTTTTGTTGTAGTGGGGGACTTTAGATTGGGCCAATATTAGATTAGGACTATTTTAATTAGGGCACCTACGTGTCGATCCTATTGATAGAACCTATTTACCTATAAGTCCTATTCTTTTTTTATTTATTTATTTTTACCTATTAATATTCTCAAAATGTCCTCCAATCATATTCTTCATCCCAATTATCAACACTGTTATGAATCTTCCTTCCCCATCAGCGACTACCTCTGGCCAACATTTTCGGCCACTGACCACCATCTCTGGTCACCGACGATCATTTTCAGCCACCATATTTGACCGCTATTGGACTCTAGTGATATTTTCTAGCAAGCATCTTTGGCCGCTATATCTGGAAATATTTTTCCGACAAACACTTTGTAGACGCGCCCGCGGTGGGCCTCGTGCTACAGTTCGGACTCTCGATTTGTGTCACGGTTCTTAATCTGAACCAAAGAGTCCAAATCTGGCAAATCGTTTTGAGAAACAGATTTTTGAAAAAGTAGTGCCAAACATGGACTGCTTTGCCAGATACAGAGTCGCCACCTAAATATTTTTTTATGGGAGAATTTAGGAAACCCTGACTCGGAGCCGAAGGCCACATGTCCGTCATCACCGGAGTTGTCTCGGCTCGGGAGCTTGGGTACGATCGGGGAAGGTCAGCTATGAGCACCCCCTTTCGCCCGGTCCGAAGACCGGCCTCTACTAACCGTGATATCCGTTTTTGAAAACTTTACGTGTTCTTATTCCGATTATCAGCCTAGAATTACTATGTTATGCGCACAGCAAACAAGTATAGACTAGATTGCCTAATTTGAAAATAAACATTGCATATCCGTTCGGTTTGAAAATGCTTTGGAATTTGCTACTCGCAAGTAGGCTAAAATGCGGATTTCAACGAGTTTTTCCAACTCAAACAATCCAGCCTTCACCCACAGGCATTCAAGCAATTATAACACATAAGCATCTAGCCACATGTTAAGCATGCTGTCATGGTAACATTCACACTCATGTGATATGCTGAAGCGGAAATACTTACATAGTACTCCGTGCCAAAACAAAGAACTTGTTAGCAAACATGCATGATCCAAGTCCATGTGAAGTGCCTAATGCGTCGCATACAAAATATTGCTAGAATAGGCTCGGCTATCCTAAACATGTCATGTGAAAATGCACAATTATCACGTATTCAGTTTTTGATTTGAAAAACATATGCGGTTAGCATGATGTACCGAGCCTAATGCATGTAATACAAATGCATGGATGCACTCATGCATAGCATAAGGTATGCTAATTTAAACGTGTCCTAATACTAACCATTAAAGCGGGTAAGTAAAAGGGAAGAAAGAAGTGAGGTTGGAAGACATACACACCACCCACGCACACTTATTACAGATTTGCCCTCACTCGGAGGGACCGAATAAATATTACAAATTAATTAATTAACAAATTAACTAATTTAGGAAAACAGTAAAACGTCTCGAGAAGCGCGCCGCCATGCGCAAGCTGCCTCTGTTTTCCTCCCTTTCCTCCTCTGGAGGTTGTCAAAACCTCAGGACTACATCCTTGGACAGAGGGGATCATCACCGGCTAGATGAAATTTCCACCGGCAGTGTTGTATGGCCATCGGCACAAAGTTGAAGCTGTCGGCAGAGAAAATGGTGCCAGTCGGCATATTACACTGCCGGTCGGCAGAGTATTCCTGCAGAACCTGCAACTCACAGCAACAGAGGGCAAAACAAGGCATGGCAGCATATTTCAAGGCATGTATGCATCAACCATGTCTCTTATCATTGTGATAACTCAAAGGGACATGTGCCTCGGTTCTCGGACCACCAATCACGCATTTCTATGCATGATGGCCCAAAGAACCAAGTATGCAACTTTGGTTTCAAATGCAATGCAAACCAATCAAACAAAACTCCCAATCCCTATCACCCAAGTCAAGGGACAAGGAATGCATGCAAGATGCAATGCAACCTAGGCATAAAAGCTAAGGATGCAGCATGGCATGGCAAAGCACTTATGCAATCATGCAAGCATACATATGGCAATGCAAATGGATGGCAAAGATGGACTTAAACATGAATTAGGCGACTCTAAAATAGGCCTAAAACAGTAGCCATAAGTGCTAAAAGGTGAGGGCTAAATGGCATGCACACACACATGCACATAAGGACCAACACTTAAGCATAAATCAAACAACATTCAAGCACACTTGAAAGAAGGAAACATGGACAAATTAGCATGCATTATAAGCTCTAAAATCATGCTAACACATGGTGCCAAACCAAGCAACAAATCAAACCAAGCATGCACCAAAAGGCCTAAATGTTCAAAGCAAATCAATGAGGCATTGAACTACACTTTAACAAGACCAAACATGGCATGCATTAAACAACTAAAAACAGATTTTTAGCATGTTAAAACAAGGCCAAAGGACTCCTTAGATGGCATCTAAGTGGCCCAAATTCAAAGGCATACACCATGGCCAAAACATGGAGCATTGCAACACATGCTTTCAAAGCATTAAAGAGGCATGCAAGGCAATCAAACAAGCATGGAAATGGGACTGAAATAGCATGTAGGATGATTCCAAATCACCAAAATAATGCAAAGATGGCATGCTACACATGCACATACTCAAGGTCAACAAGCCCAAATACAAAGTAGCTATATAATGCATGCAAAGATCAACCCAAATGATTATGGACAGAGCTAAAACATGGCAAAATAAACACATAAACTTCACAAATGCAAGCCTAAAACATGCTCCAACAAAGGCTAACAACCTAGAACATGTTAAGGCACAAATAAGGCATTACATGGCAACTATGCTAAACATGCATGAAGTTCCAAAACCAACTTGAAATCATGTTATATTATAGATATATAAGCATGAAAAACAAACCAAACATGCTCAACACACACTCAAACATAGGCCTCCTTAAGAGGTCAAAATATGCCCTTTCCAAGGACAACAAGGAGAGGGGGTGGCCCTCTCCTTCTTGGGACTTCAAAGCATCATCTTCACCACTGAAATCCCTCAAGATTTCAGTGGTGAAGAGACCTCAACACCAAAATCCCGGAGCTAGCACAAAATGGCTCAAAATGAGGCCTTTTGAGGCCTAAGGGTGGTCAACAACCCTCAAACAACAAAACACTCTTAATAAACAATAAAGAGGGCTTAAAAACAGAACTTTTTTATGTTATACAATAATCACAAAAAACAGCTCTAAGACTAGTAGAAAATCAATGCAAGAATGGGGAAAAAAAGGACTAGAATCTCACCCTTGATGACCCCTTCACAAATGGTGCTCCAATGGCCTCCTTGAGCTTGAATCCAACACCAAAACTTCAAAACACACTCTTTAGAACCTCAGCTCCAAGAGGAAGGTGAAACACTAGGTGTTTGTGTGCAATAGTGAGACACAAAACACCTAGTGTGCAAATAAAGAGGGAAAGAGAGATAGAGAGTGTATGTCTAACCCTAACCCTAGAAAAACCAGAGCTTCTCTCTGTGTTTTTTCTCTCTAAAATGTCTAAAAGCTCTCTTTTTTGCCTTAGAGAGGGTTTCTCTCTATATGCCTCTTGTAAAGCTTACAAGACAAGCTTTGCAAGAGGGAGATCCCTCCATACACGTGTATGGAGGGGAGCAAAAGCAATACAGCTGTCCAAAAATATCTGCAAAAGCAGATGAACAGCAATCGGCCGGCAAAAATGCCATCTTGGCCAAAAAGAGTGCCGACCGGCACAAAAGAGTGCTGACCGGCAACAAAGAGTGCCGGCCGGCAAACTATATTGCCGGTGGCAGTAAAAACCAGCCGGTGGCATCTAGCCAATGCCGGTGGTGGGTGGGGATGGTCTACAAGCCTCACCCTGCCTCTCAAAGGCAAGAAGCAAGTGTTTGGTGCAAAACCAGACACTAAACGCTCGAGTTCGGGGATCCTGAGGCAAGGCGCGAGAGTCGAGACCTCCGGGAACTCCAAACGAACACAAACATGGATAATCACCGAGTGTTCAAACGGTGACGTCCAAGTCTTGAGGACGGTCAAAAATGGGGTGTCTACAGTTGCCCCTCTTTGACAGAACTCGAAAGTCATAACAATGACGGGAGTGAATGTCAAAGCCCAGAGACGACCCATTTTTGACAAGGCCGAAGACTTAGACAAACATACAAGACAAATAAGATATGCGCCCGGAGGCAGGGGCAAAATGCAAGACAATGCACGAAGCCGAGCATAACTTATGATCATGCAAAGAAAAGCTGTAATGAAGCAATTATGTGAAATAAATGCAACATTTTAAGCGAATGCTAGGCAAGCAAGTAAGCTCGAGCCAAACTACACCTCGTGCAGAAAGGATGTAAGAGAATTATGCAATTCTCACGAACATGTGCGTTAGATACACAAAAGTGAACGAAGTGTGATAGATACACTAAGTGGACAAACATGCGTGATAGATACAGAAAAGTGAAGAGAGTGTGATGGACATGCTTACATAAATAAAGTGTGATTGATACACTAAGCAAAGCAAAGTGTGATAGATACACAAAGCGAAACAAGTGTGATGGATACACTGAGCAAATATGTGATAGATACACTAAGCAACCGTGTATGGTGGATGCACAAAGGGAGCGTGTGATGGATACACAAAGTGAACGAGTGATAGATACACAAAGTGAGCATAGTGTGATAGATACATAAAAGGTGAAGCGAGTGTGATGGATACACTATATGAAGCAAAGTGTGAGCGTGTGATAGATACACAAAGTGAGAGTGTGTGATTGATACACAAAGCGAACGTGTGTGATTGATACACAAAGCGAGCATGTGATAGATACACTATATGAAGCAACATGTGATACATACAGTAGTTGAGCGTGTGATAGATACACTAAGCGAGTATGGTGAGCATAGTGTGATAGATGCACAAAGCGTGAACACAAAGTGTGATAGATGCACTAAGTGAACAAAGTATGATTGATATACTGAAGGTGAACACAAAGTGTGATAGATGCACTAAGTGAACAAAGTATGATAAATATACTGAAAGCAAACACGAAGTGTGATAGATGCACTTAGTGAGCAAGTATGATAGATATACTAAAAGGGAACACAAAGTGTGATAGATGCACTATGTGAACAGAGTGTGATTGATACACTAAAAGTGAACACAAAGTGTGATAGATGCACTATGTAAACAGAGTGTGATTGATACACTAAAGGTGAACACAAAGTGTGATAGATGCACTAAGTGAACAAAGTATGATAGATATACTGAAGGTGAACACAAAGTGTGATAGATGCACTAAGTGAACAAAGTATGATAGATATACTGAAAGCAAACACGAAGTGTGATAGATGCACTTAGTGAGAAAGTATGATAGATATACTAAAAGGGAACACAGAGTGTGATAGATGCACTATGTGAACAGAGTGTGATTGATACACTAAAAGTGAACACAAAGTGTGATAGATGCACAGTGTGAACAAAGTATGATTGATATACTGAAAATGAACACAAAGTGTGATAGATGCACTATGTGAGCAGAGTGTGATTGATACACTAAAAGCGAACACAAAGTGTGATAGATGCACAGTGTGAACGAAGTATGATTGATATACTGAAAATGAACACAAAGTGTGATAGATGCACTAAGTAGATTAGAGTGTAATTGAAATTAGAGTGTGATTGATACACTAAGCGAATGAAGTGTGATTGATACACTAAGCGAATGAAGTGTGATTGATACACCAAAGTGAGTGTGTGTGATTGATACACAAAAGTGAATGACCTTAAAACGGAACTTCTTTGAATGAACCGTGCATACAATATCGTGCATGACTAAGGAAGAAACTTGATAGGTATAATGCATTACAATGCAAGTGAAGTGGGTGCATAACAATGTAAGTGGAAGAGTGTATAACCTTGAAGCAGGATTGATCTTGCGCCTGAGGTAGAGGTACACTCATATTTCGGAGCATTGACAAGGCCCTGAAGAGGTACGTCCGGAGTACAATCACGGAATTTTCTGAAGTTGACACAAACTCAGATACTTCGATTTTTGCTCTTTTGTCTTTGCTTTGTAGTTTGGAACCATCATAGCTTCAGATAGGTCCTGGTTTCACCGTTCACACTTATCGGGGGTGGACCCTGCAGTTTTTTTGGAAAAAAGAATCTTGTTTTGCACAAACGTGAAGGATGGCACAGCACTCTGAGCACAAAACGATTTATTTTTGAAATTGAGAGATGAGTTTTCGACCAGGTATTGAGCCTACGACTGAACACAGCGAGAAAGACTCAACAACGGAAAACAAAAGGTAAACAACCTAAACACGTCGAGACACGCTCGGGACGACTCAAAGCAAGAATCGAGACAAACAAAACAAAAGACACGACACAGACGTGCACAGGGAGCCTGTTTCACCGGGTATTATTCCCACCCTTTCTTATTTGTGATTCTCACATCACTCGGCTCTCAAGCTCGGTTTTTCTCTCAAAACCCTTTTCTCGCTTTTTCTCTCAGCGCACATCTCTCTATTCTTTAATCTCTCGTTTTTCATCCCTCCCTAGGTGGTTGATGGATAAGCTGGAAATTGTGGGCTCTTGCCCCTGGTATTTTACCAGACTCTTGTTCACAACAGTAAGTTTCTCCCATAGAGGGGTTGTGCTACAACTGGGTGTGTAGCAAATCTGCAGCTAACATCGGTTGATGATGCCTTGCTGGGGAGTTTGGACGTGGTTAGATCTGTCCAGATGAGGGAGTGGAATATCTCGCCCGATCCCAGTTCGTGCTTCGCACTTGACTTGATTCCTCGTTGCTTGGAGGATGAGAGAGCTTTTAGCCCTTTGTTGTTGACTTCAGTTGTGCCCTTTTCTGGCAGGTAGAGTGCCCTTCTTGGCAAGTATGTTGAAAATGGGGAAAAGACAGGAAGCCTGACTCAATTGTGCCCCTAGTTCATCATTTTGACCATTTTTTATTTTGTTTTCTACGAAAACAATTTTTGACCAATATGAGAGTTAGATTAACACACTTGTTCGATTTTTGATTTGAAATCATGCAAGTCAGGCTATGAGCACTAAAAATTTTCCTTTTTTGGGTCCAAGAAATGGTCCAGTTTTGGAAAAGATGGAATAATTTTCGAGGGATCAGTCAACCTCAGTAAAAATTCTCAAAAACTATTTTTGCAAACGGCAGATGCTTAACAAGCACGGAACCCACTCTTGAGACACACAACCTCGGATTTGGAGGAAAATTGCCCCCTTGCTCGAAGAGAGCTACATGGCAACGGAAAGTTGCCCCTTGTTTGCACGGCACCGCAGCGCATTGAATGGCAACGGAAAGTTGCCCCTTGTCTGAATGGCACCGTAGTGTATTGTAATCAGTCCTCAGAGCGATGATTGCAACCGAACTCCCGGATACAGAAAAGACAAAGATGACTAGAACCATCACATGGACACAGTTGAATTCGAAGTGTTTGTGGCTGGACTTCAAGATGAAGTTGCCTACGTATCCCAAAGATGGGAATCAAGCCTTACGTAGTTCGGGGTTAAGGTACACTCGGGTATTTAACCTCTCCTTTTTAGGCTCTAACTTTTGCCAAGGCGCCCGATGCGGGTTTTCGACCTTGCGAGCTTTGTTTTTCTTTTCTTTTCAATTCTTTTCTTTTCATTTCTTTTCATTTCATTTCCTTTTTTTTGATTTTCTTTTTTGTTCTTTTCTTTGCATTTTTTCTTTTTTGTATTTTTCTCTTGCTCTAACTTTTGCCTGGGTCGCCCTTCCGGGTTTTCGGCCCAGCGAGCCTCTCAAAGGGTAAAAGCGTAGTTTGGTCCATGCCAAATGGTTGTAGGATTTTGAAGCCATCCGTATCCAGGAGAGTGGCTGTTGATTTGCAAGAGGACTCATCTTCGGCTCTTCGAGCATATCTGACATTTTTGTCCCTAGTTTGAAGGGTACTTCTGTTCTAGCTTTGCAAGCTTTTTCTGATGAGGTCTAATCTTCTTGATCTGACTTTCTTGCCTTTTGTCCGAGGGCTGCTTCGAATCTGGCCACACAGGCCTCATATGGCGGTTGACCATTGAACATTCTGAATTTAAGTCCGAGGTTTGAAAACAAATGGACAGAATCTTGAGGTCGAGAGCGATCCTAGGCTGCACAATCTCAAGAGCGATTCCACACAAGTCTTCACAGGACTGCGCAAAACATTTTTTGAAAGTTTTTAAGAAAGCGACAAATCGCTCGCGCTGAAGACAGTGTAGGACCAATCTGGATCAAGCGAGGATCCTTCTCAGTACTCACATTAACAAACATGATCTCATTCATTAAGGGCTTAGCACGCCTCTCTTTCTCTCAGTTTGATCAAATTTTGCAAATCCCGAGGAATTCCTTCCTCTTCGTTTTCACCGCAGTGTTCAAAAAAAGTTTTGAAAAAAACTTAGGTCGATACAATGATTTCAAGGCACAGAAAAGGCAGGCGAAGAGCACTGTCATTCCATTCAATACTTCTGGCACAACTGGCACACGGCAGAAGCAAACACAAGAGTGTGAAAATCACTGCTGTTCATTCAAATCTGTTGGCACAACTGGCTCCCTGGCAGAAACAGACTCAAAAGGACAAACACAAAGCAAAATAGTGATATCCGAAGTAACACCCCCGGAATCAACCGACTTTAACAAAACAGGACTGACTCGATACAACAAGATAGACCCGACTGACTCAGTATGAAAAGACTGACTCAATACAAATTGAGAAGACTGACCCAATACCCAAGTCAGAAAACACAAAAACTAGCATTCGTAAAATGCTCGAAACAGTGCGTGCCAAACGCCACATCTGGAGTAAACTGAGTGCCGCCCACAGGTGGTTCATCCCCTGATCACATATTTGTACTATCCCCCGAGTTCACTGATCCAGTGGTGATAGACTTTACTGAGCTGGTGCGGCAATGACCTTGTTGTCAAACAAATCCTGTACATCATGGCGCAGGCAAAAGCAGCTATCAGTCTCATGACCGGTTTGTTGGTGGTACGCACAGTACTTAGTCTGGTCATGCTTTGCAGGGATAGGATCGGGTAGGGGCCATTGTTCCAACGGTTTCAGATGTCCTTTCCGAAGTAAGACCTCCAGAGCCTTTGACAAAGGCATATGGAGTGGGGTGAAAATCCTCTTGACTCGAGGTGGATATTTGGTTTTTTGTGAGCTACTTCCGGACGCATCGGTGAATGGGGTGGCTGTTTTTGATGCAGTGGTGGTGACCATGCCCACTTCAGAAGACCTTGCAGCTGCGTCACCGCTGGTGGTCGCATTCGAATTGCGGGAAAATGCCCTCCTGGGCTGCTCCTTATCCTGGTCAAACAGACCTTGCCTCATTGCATCTTCGATTTGTACCCCCATATCGTGTAAATCTGAGAATGTGGGAAAGGGGATTACAATCATTCTCTGCATTAGCTTAGGTTGGAGATTGCGCACAATCATCCGTATTTGATCCTTATCTGTTGGCCTAATGGTCATCATTGAGGCCTTGGCTCTCCAGCGGGCCACGAATTCTGAGAAGCTCTCCTTAGGCTCCTGCCTCGTCGTCTCAAGATCACGGGTCGTAATCTCGATTTGTGTTTTGTATGAATATTGTGCGACGAAGGCCTCAGCCATCTCATCCCAACTTCTCTTGACGTCATCCTCCAATTTGGCATACCATGCGGCCGCTACACCTGACAAGGTCCGGCCAAATAAAGATAGCTTCTGCAGTCTAGTGAGGCCCATTGGCCTTAGGACGTCTGAAAATAGTCGTAGGTGCACCATGGGATCCCCAGACCCGTCAAAACGATCAATTTGTGGCATCTTAAACCGATCTGGCAGCGTCACGGCTGCGTCAGTGTATCCGTCTCCAATGTCCGGAATGGACTTCACACCTTGAGATTTCTTGAACAGCTTTTCAAGCTTGTGCATTTTTAATGCCACGGGTTCCACCTCGGGCTCGAAGGGAGAATCTGATTGGTTGATAGGAGTGGGTGCCTTGGATAGTTGAGGCAGAATCGGGGGTGGAGCTGGCCCGACTGGAATGTCCGTATCATCCTGGACATGGGTTGCCTCCCCGAGTATGGGAACTCTTGGTGGGGGAGGAGCCTGAGTTTGCTGCTCCAATCTGGCAATTGTCTCTGCCTGTTGGGCTATGACCACAGCCTGTTGCTTGGCGAATTCTGCTTGACGGACAGTGTCTTGCTGCATGGCTTTCATACTATCCTGGACTTGGCGCACCATCTCTTCTAGACTTGACATACTGTTCTAATCTAACTGAGCAACCGGTATATCTGTGTCGGCAATAGGTTCGGAAATCTCAGCCTGACTGCTCAAAGATCACTGATCTGGTAGCTGTTGTATTGGTGGTCTGTGCCTGACTAGCCTTCTCTAGCCCTGATTACCCTTGAACTGAATCTCTGACCTGACAAAGTCTATCAGCACAAGTCCGATGAACCTCGGGGGATATCGGAGCCTTCTGAAGATATGGTTCTAGGACTACCTTGCAAAAGGGAAAACAGAGAGCATCTCAGCTTGATTTCACTAGAACAGGTATGCACATAGCTGAATGACTGTGCTCTCTACTAAATTCTGCCCAAAATTCTGCCGGTAAACTGATACCCTCAGGTAAACTGAATCCCAAAATACTGAACTGGTGCCCGCAGGCCTGATGCCCAAACTTGCAAACTGGTATGTACGTTCCTGTAGAGATACACTCTAAAAGCACATAGCAAGTAAAGAGAACAAAAACACCCCTATGTTGGGGTAGGGTTTCCCTGTCCTATTTTGTCAGGAGCTAGGGTTTCACTACGCACACAGCGGTTCTTCAAACAACCTAACGTCGGGTAAGCCACCTGTCCTATCTTGGAATGGTCACTATGGATCCGAATATGCACTAGGTCGAATGGTCAAAAAGGGTGCCCCGGTAAACCGGGGTTTGTGTTCCCATGCTGTCAGAGCCCATAACCGGTCAGCCTTATGGTCATGCCTTGACAAGACAAGCCTCCGGCAAACCGTTCAGGAATGGCAGATGGCAAACACTGTGTTCCTAGGCGCACCAATGCACATGCAATGCAAAGAAACACATAAATGAAATCAAAACAGGATATCATGAGTTCGAGTCAAGCTCTCTAAATTCCCCAGCAGAGTCGCCAGAAACTGTAGACGCGCCCGCGGTGGGCCTCGTGCTACAGTTCGGACTCTCGATTTGTGTCACGGTTCTTAATCTGAACCAAAGAGTCCAAATCTGGCAAATCGTTTTGAGAAACAGATTTTTGAAAAAGTAGTGCCAAACATGGACTGCTTTGCCAGATACAGAGTCGCCACCTAAATATTTTTTTATGGGAGAATTTAGGAAACCCTGACTCGGTGCCGAAGGCCACATGTCCGTCATCACCGGAGTTGTCTCGGCTCGGGAGCTTGGGTACGATCGGGGAAGGTCAGCTATGAGCACCCCCTTTCGCCCGGTCCGAAGACCGGCCTCTACTAACTGTGATATCCGTTTTTGAAAACTTTACGTGTTCTTATTCCGATTATCAGCCTAGAATTACTATGTTATGCGCACAGTAAACAAGTATAGACTAGATTGCCTAATTTGGAAATAAACATTGCATATCCGTTCGGTTTGAAAATGCTTTGGAATTTGCTACTCGCAAGTAGGCTAAAATGCGGATTTCAACGAGTTTTTCCAACTCAAACAATCCAGCCTTCACCCACAGGCATTCAAGCAATTATAACACATAAGCATCTAGCCACATGTTAAGCATGCTGTCATGGTAACATTCACACTCATGTGATATGCTGAAGCGGAAATACTTACATAGTACTCCGTGCCAAAACAAAGAACTTGTTAGCAAACATGCATGATCCAAGTCCATGTGAAGTGCCTAATGCGTCGCATACAAAATATTGCTAGAATAGGCTCGGCTATCCTAAACATGTCATGTGAAAATGCACAATTATCACGTATTCAGTTTTTGATTTGAAAAACATATGCGGTTAGCATGATGTACCGAGCCTAATGCATGTAATACAAATGCATGGATGCACTCATGCATAGCATAAGGTATGCTAATTTAAACGTGTCCTAATACTAACCATTAAAGCGGGTAAGTAAAAGGGAAGAAAGAAGTGAGGTTGGAAGACATACACACCACCCACGCACACTTATTACAGATTTGCCCTCACTCGGAGGGACCGAATAAATATTACAAATTAATTAATTAACAAATTAACTAATTTAGGAAAACAGTAAAACGTCTCGAGAAGCGCGCCGCCATGCGCAAGCTGCCTCTGTTTTCCTCCCTTTCCTCCTCTGGAGGTTGTCAAAACCTCAGGACTATATCCTTGGACAGAGGGGATCATCACCGGCTAGATGAAATTTCCACCGGCAGTGTTGTATGGCCATCGGCACAAAGTTGAAGCTGTCGGCAGAGAAAATGGTGCCGGTCGGCATATTACACTGCCGGTCGGCAGAGTATTCCTGCAGAACCTGCAACTCACAGCAACAGAGGGCAAAACAAGGCATGGCAGCATATTTCAAGGCATGTATGCATCAACCATGTCTCTTATCATTGTGATAACTCAAAGGGACATGTGCCTCGGTTCTCGGACCACCAATCACGCATTTCTATGCATGATGGCCCAAAGAACCAAGTATGCAACTTTGGTTGCAAATGCAATGCAAACCAATCAAACAAAACTCCCAATCCCTATCACCCAAGTCAAGGGACAAGGAATGCATGCAAGATGCAATGCAACCTAGGCATAAAAGCTAAGGATGCAACATGGCATGGCAAAGCACTTATGCAATCATGCAAGCATACATATGGCAATGCAAATGGATGGCAAAGATGGACTTAAACATGAATTAGGCGACTCTAAAATAGGCCTAAAACAGTAGCCATAAGTGCTAAAAGGTGAGGGCTAAATGGCATGCACACACACATGCACATAAGGACCAACACTTAAGCATAAATCAAACAACATTCAAGCACACTTGAAAGAAGGAAACATGGACAAATTAGCATGCATTATAAGCTCTAAAATCATGCTAACACATGGTGCCAAACCAAGCAACAAATCAAACCAAGCATGCACCAAAAGGCCTAAATGTTCAAAGCAAATCAATGAGGCATTGAACTACACTTTAACAAGACCAAACATGGCATGCATTAAACAACTAAAAACAGATTTTTAGCATGTTAAAACAAGGCCAAAGGACTCCTTAGATGGCATCTAAGTGGCCCAAATTCAAAGGCATACACCATGGCCAAAACATGGAGCATTGCAACACATGCTTTCAAAGCATTAAAGAGGCATGCAAGGCAATCAAACAAGCATGGAAATGGGACTGAAATAGCATGTAGGATGATTCCAAATCACCAAAATAATGCAAAGATGGCATGCTACACATGCACATACTCAAGGCCAACAAGCCCAAATACAAAGTAGCTATATAATGCATGCAAAGATCAACCCAAACGATTATGGACAGAGCTAAAACATGGCAAAATAAACACATAAACTTCACAAATGCAAGCCTAAAACATGCTCCAACAAAGGCTAACAACCTAGAACATGTTAAGGCACAAATAAGGCATTACATGGCAACTATGCTAAACATGCATGAAGTTCCAAAACCAACTTGAAATCATGTTATATTATAGATATATAAGCATGAAAAACAAACCAAACATGCTCAACACACACTCAAACATAGGCCTCCTTAAGAGGTCAAAATATGCCCTTTCCAAGGACAACAAGGAGAGGGGGTGGCCCTCTCCTTCTTGGGACTTCAAAGCATCATCTTCACCACTGAAATCCCTCAAGATTTCAGTGGTGAAGAGACCTCAACACCAAAATCCCGGAGCTAGCACAAAATGGCTCAAAATGAGGCCTTTTGAGGCCTAAGGGTGGTCAACAACCCTCAAACAACAAAACACTCTTAATAAACAATAAAGAGGGCTTAAAAACAGAACTTTTTTATGTTATACAATAATCACAAAAAATAGCTCTAAGACTAGTAGAAAATCAATGCAAGAATGGGGAAAAAAAGGACTAGAATCTCACCCTTGATGACCCCTTCACAAATGGTGCTCCAATGGCCTCCTTGAGCTTGAATCCAACACCAAAACTTCAAAACACACTCTTTAGAACCTCAGCTCCAAGAGGAAGGTGAAACACTAGGTGTTTGTGTGCAATAGTGAGACACAAAACACCTAGTGTGCAAATAAAGAGGGAAAGAGAGATAGAGAGTGTATGTCTAACCCTAACCCTAGAAAAACCAGAGCTTCTCTCTGTGTTTTTTCTCTCTAAAATGTCTAAAAGCTCTCTTTTTTGCCTTAGAGAGGGCTTCTCTCTATATGCCTCTTGTAAAGCTTACAAGACAAGCTTTGCAAGAGGGAGATCCCTCCATACACGTGTATGGAGGGGAGCAAAAGCAATACAGCTGTCCAAAAATATCTGCAAAAGCAGATGAACAGCAATCGGCCGGCAAAAATGCCATCTTGGCCAAAAAGAGTGCCGACCGGCACAAAAGAGTGCTGACCGGCAACAAAGAGTGCCGGCCGGCAAACTATATTGCCGGTGGCAGCAAAAACCAGCCGGTGACATCTAGCCAATGCCCGTGGTGGGTGGGGATGGTCTACAAGCCTCACCCTGCCTCTCAAAGGCAAGAAGCAAGTGTTTGGTGCAAAACCAGACACTAAACGCTCGAGTTCGGGGATCCTGAGGCAAGGCGCGAGAGCCGAGACCTCCGGGAACTCCAAACGAACACAAACATGGATAATCACCGAGTGTTCAAACGGTGACGTCCAAGTCTTGAGGACGGTCAAAAATGGGGTGTCTACACACTTACAACGAATTTTTTTTTCTTTTTTTTTCTTGTAATTCCCTAACCATTTTTACAGTTGAAACTACTCTTATCTCCATTACATCACCACTCCCACCACCTCTTCAGATATGATATGACAATAGAAATAAGGAAGAAGGAGAAAAGTATAGTAGCAATAAATTTATCACTGAATATTTATTAGTCTATTTTAACTAACAATTCTCTCTTACTCTGAAACACTCATTCATTTATTCATTCAAAAAAATAAATTTACGCACTTACACAACAAGAGAAAGTAAAAAAGGGAGGAGAAAAAATTATCAGTGTTAAATTTATCACTAAGCAATGGTCTGGTTAAATTTATCATTGATAAATAATTAGTACTCTTTTACACTCTCACACTCATACTCACATACATACACATTTACTTACATGTTCATTCACAAACACATTCACATATTTAAACAGAAAAAAGTATAAGACTGATAAATTTATCAGGATAGATTTATCTAGATTTTACAAACAATAGATTTGGTTTAATCAAGCCTTCACCAACAAATTCATGGAGATCTATCACACAATATAGAGTAATGTTTTAAAAATTGGATTGGTGAGTGAACCAAAAAGAGATCGGATGGACGGGTCACCGATTCAACCGTCTGGTTGAATCGGAATCAAACCGTGACGTCATAAATATATAAAAAATTATATTTAAATGAAAATATAAATAATAAAATTATAAATTAAAAAAAAAACTGAAAGTGTTAAATTATCTTAAATGTTTCTCCTAATATTTTTTTATTCTTTTACTAAAAAATATAAAAATATATTTTAAAATATTATTAATTTTAATTTTTGAAGGAAACCAAATATTCAATATTTCCTTCATATGATTTTAATTCAAATAATTTGATTGAAAGAAGAGAAATTTTTTTGGCCAGACATCAAATTTCAAGTCTCCCTCTGATAAATTTGATTGAAATAATTTAATTGAATCCCACATGGATTTCTTAAGCTTTTTTGGAAGAATTTTTTTCATGTAAATAGGTAGAGACTTTCATAATAATTTCAAACTCTCAATAGGATTCCTCACAAGAGGAGACCCTTGAAAGAGAGTTTCTAATTAAAATTTTTATAATATATATATATATATATATATAATAAGATAGAAAGAATTAAAAAAATAGTTTTACATGGCGACCGACAATGGATGGTGGCGGTAGGTGTGGTGACGGTGGTGATATGTGGTGGTGGTGTGAATTTTCAAAAATGGTATAGAGAGAGAGAGAGGGAGAGAGAGAGAGAGAGAGAGAGGGGAGAGAGAGAGAGAGAGAGAGAGAGAATTCTCTACAAAAATATTAGATGGAGAATAGAAGACAAGCTATTGGTGCAGTTAAAAAATCTAAAGGACTTGTGGGTAATTAATTTCATTTCATGGGACTGGCCGGTAGATATCCCTTTTAATTTCTAATAGTATAATGAACTAAAAACAATTTGGAAGCCCTTATTTTGATTCAAATTTTGGGGGTGCAAGGCAGAGGCCCCTATTGCCTCTGCGCAAGGTCGATTCTATATTTAATATAACTTTTACTTATAACTTATTAATCAAAAATAGCTTAAATAAATTTTTTTTAAAAAATTAAAATTATCTAAAAGTTGAACGAAAAATGCTTTTAGTTTTTAGTTTTTAATTTATAATAAAACCGTGGTAAGTTGGTACACACTTCAGTATATGTAACATTGCTCCTTAAATTAGGGCAATCATAGAGAGAAGTTAGGTGACTTTAAATTGATGATGTAAGACACTTTAGCAACCAACAAGGGTTAATTACAAGTGGGTCCTATTAAATGGACTTAAATACCTTTAGGTTTATGCTTTTTTTAAATGTACCTCAAAACCCTAAAATACTCATTATAACCTCATTACTTATTTTGTAAAACCAAATGACAACCCTCTCTCTCTATAACCATCTTTCTCTCTTTATTATTTCTCTTAAAGTGTCATATAACCATTGGCAACTACCACATCCACCGTTGCCGGCTACCGCTACCATTCATCGTTGTTGCCAACCATCTTCATCGTTGCCGATCTACACACTACCATTGCTTATCTATTGTCACCATTCACCAACCATCTGCGTCATCACCGATCAACACACTACCGTTGTTGATCTATTGTCACCATTCACCAACCACCTGCACTATCACCGATCTACACTTCACTACTGTCAATCTACACTACCATTTTCGATCTACACTTCCTTGCCAACCTATCGCAATCATTCACCAACTACCTCCATCACCGCAGATCTTTACTACCGTCATTCAGATCTAGCCAATTACAACATTGATTTAGTATCTTAGATGCCGATTTAGTATTATAACCATGTTTGCCATTGAAATGTAGCCATTACATTATTGCTAGAGCTGTTACTAGTGAGATTAGCTTTCTCTCTCTCTCTCTCTCTCTCTCTCTCCCCCCCATTAATCTGTTGGTAAAGATCTAGTTAAATTAGATCTATTGTCTGTAAAATCTAAATACATCTATTAGTGAATAAAATTACAGTGATAAATTTATCATTCTTATCTTATCTTTTTTTTTTTTTTTTTTTTTTGCATGTGTGCAAGTTTGTGGGTCTGTTTCTGTGAATAAATAACTAAATGAGTGTGAATGTAAGAGCAAGAAAGAGTAACTAATTAAATGGTCTCGTAAATATTGATAAATATTATCAATGATAAATTTATCACTGCTATATTTGTATTATGCTCTCCCACTTTCACTTGTCACTACCAGATCTGAGGAGGTAGTGGAAATAGTGACACTGTAGAGAGGACAATTTTTCTAAAAAAATGGTCAAAAATTATTTAAAAACATTTCCAGAAAAATCTATTGCCGAAAATCAGAGGTGGTTGCGAATGGTTGGTGATAGCTGTCGTAGGTGGTTGGTAGTGACCAAAGATGACGACTGAAGATGGTCGCCGAAAATTGGAAACGGTTGCCGCAGGTCACTGATAGAATAAGGAAGAGAGTTATGGCAGTGTTGATAATGGAAATGAAGAAGGTAAGGAAAGTGTATTTTGGAAATACTGATAGGTGAAAAAAATGGCAAAACTTATAGGTAAGTGAGTTTGATCAATTGGACCAACCCATAATTGACCCTAACAATAATGGGACAAAATAAGAGAGCTTCTAAATGCACCCTACAAGTTTGGTTGAGCACCTTATTTTATATTAAATATATATATATATATATATATATACCATTTTACCGTTATACAAAATTACCAAAAGAGCCATAAACAATTCCTCACTCTGGCCAACAAAACTCAGCTCTAGTGAGATCAACCCAACTCCAACCAACACTCCCAGTCGCCGCCACCGCCACTGCCGCTGCCGCCGCCGCCGCCACCTCTTTCCACCATCGCCATCGCCACCTCATCCTCTTCCCAACGCCATAGTCACCGCTCTCCCATCCCACCATCACCATCGGCGTTTCCTTTCCCCCTTCTGTTGCAGCCGCAACCTCCTCCCACTGTCCCAACCGCTACTTTCTTATCCCCCCTGTTGCAAACCTTCTCGCTTCCTCCTTCATTCTCCTCCCAAACTCTACATATACACTATGTTTGAGAATCAAGGAGAGAAAAGAAAAGAAAGGATTACTTAAGTTATAAGAGAAAAGAAAAGAAAAGAAATGATTGTGATTTCTCTCATTTTTGTATGGATAAGGAATAAATAAAAGAAAAGAAATGATTCTGATTTCTCTCATTTTTGTTTGGTTAGATTTTATTAAGAGAAAAGAAAAGAAATTATTTTATGTTATATTACCAAAATAACCTTTTTATATTTTCAATCATTTTATTTCTTTTATTTTTATAAGGATAAAATTGATATTATGAAAATAGTGGTTTCTTTTCTCTCCCAATCGCTCCACTTTTGAGAAGATTGGAAATAAGGCTTAAAAGATAAATGAGTTTCTCTCTATTTCTATCCATTTCTCTCCAGTTAGGTTATCCAAACAAGTAAGAAAAATACATATCTCTTTATTTCTTTTCTTTTCTTTTCTCTCCAAATCACTCAAGCCAAACATAGCGATAGGGTTTTCTAAAACAATATCCCTCATTTCTCTCTCTCTTCTCACTTTCTCTCTCTACCTTAACCCAGAAATCCAATTCGATGCATTAAGGAAGACCCAACAATGAACTCTGACAAGGTCACGATCTCCCACTACCACTTATCCGCTGCTAACCATCGCTATAATTGATTTCCCTCCTTCTGAGATTGAATGCTTTGAAAAAGGCATCACAGATATAATCCTAAACACAACGAAGGAATCAACACTTGGATTTTGATTGGTGGCGACAGAAGTGACAGGCAGCGGAATGGCGAAGAGGATGGGGGTGTCGGGCGGCGGCACTTGGCTACAGAGATAGCTGGGAATGGTGGGGTATGGTTGGAATTATTTGGGGAATTAAAAGGAAGAAATCAAATTTTGAATTTTGAGATGGGGTAATAATGGGATATTCAACCTAATTTTTTGGGTGTGTTTATAGCTACCCACATAATAGGGTAGATTTAGGGATGGTTTGAGATGATTTAAATCAGTATATTGTTTGACTTTTTATAAAATATGGGTTGAGTATGGGTTGGGTTTGAAGTGATGTGATAGAGAGGTGATGTGACTTAAATAAGATGATGTGACTTAAATAGGATAGTGACTTTTTGACTTTTTAAATTTTTTAGAATACTCCAAACAAGGCCCTAGCACATGGTTAAGCCTAGTTGGGCTGAAGTATTAGGTCAGGATTAGATTGGGCCCTGGTCTGAACTTTACAGGAGTCTTAAAATCCCAGCTTAAATTTGTTTGCCCCAACCATTCATGCCCATATCCAGCCCAAGTTTTGTTCAAGCAGGCTAAGCATTGGTGATTTTGGTTTGGATCATATGGGTTTGGGTTTATAATTCAAATATAATTTGGATAACTCAACTTCCACCCAAAAACAAATTCCAGGATTTTGAATAATTCTTAATGAAATAATTTGTGATTTGAGTAATTCGAGATACATCAATAATGGTCAAAAAAAAAAAATTAAAAATTATTAAAAGAATATGTTACAATATATCTCTAAAAATATGACTCATCATTCTATAATTTTGATGAAATTTCTGGAAATTTGGTTTTAAACAAATACAAGAACTATTTGTTATGTGGAAGATTTGCAAAAAACTAAATAAATAAATAAATAAAAATAAATTATTGAAATATACAAGTTTGATTTGGGGTTAAAATCCAGGAGACCTTCAAAAAGACAAAGAATTTTATTATAGTAATTATTCTTTAAAATCTCCCGTGCTCTTTTTTTCCCACTTGCCATTTCTCGGTGGTATTGATGGGGAAAGGGAAAGTACATATCGATAAATATATATATATTTTGAAGTCAATAATATTGAATGCATTTTCAAGGGGATAATTAACGGTCATAAATGTCATCATTTTAAAAATCACTATTGAAGATTGGTATCATTCAAGATTATAGAGATAATCACTTTTAGTGCTTGCTACAATCTCTAACTTTCCCAAAAAAAATTATTTACTCATCAAAATTTAACAAATTATACAAGTAGAAGGGGCTAAAAAGCGTGCTATAAATCTAACAATGGCACATGATCTATATAGCCTCATGTTGTATTTTGCAATCGCACAAGAGACTTATCTCACCAAATTAACGATTTCTTTTTTATTAACTAGATATACATTGTTAGAATCATTTCCTCGTAGTTTAATTCTTAGAAACAATATTCAGTATATTTGATTTTAATTTTTTTAAAATTGAATTTTTTACTTTTCATTTTTTTTAGTGAATATTTTTAAATTTTTAAACATTTTTTTTTTACTTTTTTAGACATACCTTACTTAGATATATTTGAAAAGTAAAATATTTTAAAAAATTAAAAAATACACAAAAAAATGAAAAATGTACTGGAATATCTCTTTTTTTTTTCTTCTTTTTTTTGTTTGTATTTTTGGTATTTATTTAATTTTTTAAATTTTTTTTACAAATATTATATTTTTTTAAGTGTATTTATGTTAGGTGTATTTAAAAATTAAAAAAAAAATAGAATATTAAAAAATTCAGTGAAAACAAAAAAAAAAATTATGAAAAATAAAATCTTTTAATATTTTAAAAATTAAATTCTGAAAATAAAAACCAAACAAAGTGTTCGAAAAAGGTATCACGGTACTAGCTTCAGAGAGTCATGATTTAAATTTACCGACCTTTGTTAACTCCATCATTATGTTCAATTATGTCAATTTTCATAAATCTTATTCTTGTTCTATATCGTTGTAAGTCAATTTTTAACAGTTTCACCAATTGGGCCAATTAGTATTGTGACAAATCTTGGCATTGAATAATATTAAATCTGATTGATAAGAAGCCAACCCAGACCTCAGCCTGTCTAATCATCCTTCTATATGCCTTATGCTGCGGCTTTATTCTTGGTATACTTACCAATAATCTTCTAAGTTAATGAATCCAAAATAAAAAAATAAAAATAAAGATCTAAAAAGTCACGGCTGCTACTGCAAGAGGGATGAAAATTGAGCACTAAGAATTTTTAACACCTAAAAATATTGAACAAGAATAACCCATGATGCAATGCACTCGAAACATTAATCACTATGTTTGGTTCCATTTTTCAAAAACAGTTTTCAGAAAATTTTACTTTTTTATTTTTTATATATTTTTTTTGTTTTTACTGAATTTTTTTAATATTTTAAGATTTTTTTTTTTACTTTTTATACATGCCTAACATAATTATACTTAAAAAGTAAAAAAATTGTGAAAAAAACCTTTTAAAAATTCACTAAATACTAAAAATATAAAAAAATACGAAAATTATGTAATTTTTTGTATTTTTATGTATTTATTAATTTTTTAAAATATTTTTTCACAAATTTTTTATTTTTTAGATACATCTAAGTAAGGTGCATTTAAAAAAGTAAAAAAAAAATGTTTAAAATGTTAAAAATATTCACTAAAAATAAAAAAATACGAAAATCAAAAAACTTAATTTTTAAAAAAACTTAATCCAGAAAACTCAAACCAAACACACTGAATATTTCTCTTCCGACTAAAATCAATTCGAATAATATTCCATAAAAGCTTGTCAACCTATTTGCATTATTTTACACAATTATTAGAATCTCCCTCCTTTTTCTAGAAGAAGAAATGATATGTTCAATCTACGGACTCTGGCTGTCTATATGGAGAGAGAGAGAGAGAGAGAGAGAGAGAGAGTTCTCGTGCTATATGCTTGTTTGGGCGTAGATGGGATGTTGGGGATAAGAATTTTTATTTTATTCTTTTATTTTTTGACTCTAAGATTATTTTGTTAGAGCAGAATAAAATATGAGAGTGTTATCTATGAGAAATTCTATTTTCACACACTTAATTATTTCAGTATATATTATTAATAAAATATTATTTTAATGAAAATTATATCATAAATTAAAATGATCATAATGGACATCCACTAACACCTATAATATTATATGAAAATATTCTCTGTACATATATTTGAAAAAAAAAAAAAAAAACTCAATGTACACCTTTTGAATAAAATAAAAATAAAATAAAATAAAACTAAACCATAGTTTTTCCATTGTTGTCACTTTGCTTGTTACACACTGTATACTCCTCTATTGCTTGTAAAACAATACTTTCATAACAACTCTCATATTGTTTTAATTTTTAGATTTATACTCTATTAGTGATAAAAATGTTAATTTTTTTGTGTAGAAATTTTTTTTTCCTCATGGTTTTCAATCAGACAACCAATGCCGAATCATTTCATTATATTCGGACATCAACTGCCGAAAGTTTTTTTAATTTTTTTTTGGAATTAATTTGTCAAACTAATCACTTTTGTTTGAAAGTTAATTTTCGAATTGAATGTATAATTTCGGAAAAGCAGTGTCCAAACCCCCAAATCGAAAAACATAAAAAAAAAATTAAAAATTAAAAATTAAAAAAAGGACGAGTTTTATGGCAATGGAGTGCACAGAGATCTGAAAATGGTAAATGTAATAACAAAATGGAAAGATGCCTCATCTTCAACAATATTTTGGAGGGTTTTCAATAGTGTTTTTAATGGAGGTTCAATAAGGTCTTCAATGGAGAACTTTGTCTTCACTTCACTTCACATTATAGTCTTAAATAGTCTTCGCGTGGGTCTACAATGAGTCAACAAATTTGGAAGCACGATCACTCAACAAGTGTGTGGAAATGAGGGTTCAGTGGTGTATCTACAATGATTATGAGTAAATGGTATAATTGTAACTTTTAGTGTGTAGGTTGAGAAAATTAATTAATAATCAAATTAATAAATATGTGTACTGAGAAAAGATATGCACTAAGATAATTAAGTCTGTAGATATAGAATTTTCCGTTACCTATCTCTCAAGAAGCAAGATTCGATAGCCTTCCATATAAATAAGTAATTGTTTGGACTAGATAACAAGTTTGACCAAGCAAATATTGAATTGCAAGCACTTAGGTGCTTTGTCAAGGGTGGAGAAATTTTTTCTCATAATTGCTAATCCAACAACTAACATTTGTCGATCAAAAAAAAAAAAAAAAAAGGTACAAACATGGACACATGACAAGACACAGATACACCAACATGCTTTTTTCAATACATATATATAGGAAACGACATGTGCAAGACATAGGAAAAATATATAATTTTATATATCTATTATAGATCATATATAAGGATAAATAATTATTGTATATTATATATATGAATATTTAAATAAATAATAATAATTTTTAAAGTTTAAAGGAAAAGAATAAGTATAAATTTACATTATTATTATTAAATTTCAAATTCTTTTATTGAAATTTATAATGTGTTTCATGTATATTCAAGTAGCAGAAGTGTCCAACAATTGTTGTACGCTGTGGGTATCTCATACCAGGTTGGATACCATACATTGCTTTCGTATAAGTGTCGGTAATTCTTAAAAGGAAGCCTCCCCTAGTTGAATCAAGTATGCTACTGAACTTGGCTGTGCTTCTTGTGAAGCTTATGCTCGTGTTACACCACATATGGGGCCACTAGGTGCCTTGTCATGTGCACTCTCAACAGTCAAGTCAAAGCTTTGGCGACCCATACTGGGATAGGTAGCATTCAGTCCCACCCAACTCATGAAATATGGAACTTGGGTCCCTATGCCAAGTAACTTTGAGACACAGCAAGCAAGTTAACTGGCTGTTAGGGCTTCAAATTTGTTCTGGGTTCCGCTCACCAACCACTCATATATATCTTACATCTATCATTCCCACATTCCCTCACATACTAACTTGTCTAGTACCTTTCTCCTATGAATGAACTCATCTCTGTCCTCCTATTTTAATACATTTTGACAGGGCCTGCTTATACATCATCTAAATTTTCAAAATTTGGTATGTCAATTTTTTTTTTAGAAGTTAAGTGGTAAATTGGTATATGTAAATTTGAAATCTTTAAAAGAAACACTTTTGGTTTGGTTTGGTTTGGTTTTAAAAGAAACACTTCAATATGCCAAGTTTATTATTTTATTATTTCTACTTTAATTTTATTTATTTATTTATTTTGGTTTGGCTGAATTTAAATTGGTGGGTTCCATCATTAACATAATGAAAAGTGATGAATTAATTTGACATTTGTATAGCTCTCAAATTTGATATTTAATCTTTACTTTAAATCTATAAATTCTATTTATTACATATTTTAAGATATATTTATTTTTTATTTCATATTCCTCAAACTTTAAATAACCTTCAAAATTAATTAATAAGTTTTATGAGAATTCATATTTAAATATATAGGCATTCTATTGATATTTCGCCTGAAGCCTCATCAAGAGTTAGATTGGTCCCCATCTCAAGGTTAGCAAATTTGTTTGGAACTCACTATTGCCCCCCAGAGTATCTTTCTTCACCTGGCTAGCCTGGAAATCTAGAATCAAATGTTCTGACTTTCTGCTCAAGATTGGTTCTCTGGACAGCAATGCTTCTCCCCTCTGCCATTTTTGCAACTCTGAAGTAGAAACTGCTCCCCATGTACTGCTTCATTGCCCTTTCTCCTGGTCAATCTAGTCAGCGATTATTGAGGATTGGGGCCTACATTGGTGTATTCCTAAGTCTGTAGATGGCCTGCTTTATTGGTGGATGAGCCTGGAAATTCTATAATTTTGACAAACTAATATGGAGAGCTACCCCCTTAATCGTACTATGGTCTATTTGGAAACTCAGAAATGATTGTGTATTTTCTAATGCACAACCCTCTTCCTCAGGCCTGCTAGATCTCATAAAATTCAGATCTGCCATTTGGCTCAAAGCTTCCATGAAAGAATTCCCGTACTCAGTGCATGATCTCGTCTACAATTGGAGACAGATTAGGGGCGGAATTTAGTGCTCCAATTACAGTTTAGACATTTTTGCTGTCTGCTGTCTGTTGTTCTGGTTTGTGGTGCATCAGTGCTGGTTTGGTTTGCTGTATGTTTGTTGCTCTGCCTTCTATTTTTGTGCTATTTTGTTCTGGTTTGCTCTGCTGTCTGCTTGTTGTTATGGTTTGTGGTGCATCAGTGCTGTTTTGGTTTGTTGTGCATCAGTGCTGGTCTGTCGAAGTACATCACTGCCTGTTGTTCTACTTTGGTTAGGGACTGCTTCTACTGTAAGTTTGATCTGCTCTGCCCAGTGCAATGTATAACTTCGGTGGATTGGATGAATTGGTGATAGTCAGTGGTTCTGTTCCTCACGGTAAGTTTGATCTGCTGGGGTGAATTGGTGATGTCAGTGGTTTTGTTCCTTACGGTCAAGATGTTGAATGGTTGTGTTATTCTGAATGGTAGTGTTATTCGGTTATTCTGATGCCAGTAGTCAGTGTATAACTGCAGTGTTATAGATGCTGTCCAGGTTTATCAATTCAGTGGATTGGTGATGGCTTGGGTGAATTGGTGATGTCAGTGGTTTGTTCCTTAAGCCTCATTTGTTAGTAGTGTGGATTGGTGATGGCTTGGGTGAAGTTTATTTATTCTGTTATGCTCCTCTTCTGCTTATTTTTGTTTTGGTTTGTTGTTGGTTTCTCACCAACTGGCGCTTGGAGCTTCAGTTAGCTCCAAGCTCCTCTTTATTGATGTCCTGTATACTTTTTGCATACCTTCATCAATAAAGATTTTCTTTGCCGATCAAAAAAAAAAAAAAAAAAAAAAAAAAGAGTTAGATTGGTCCTGCATTTTAGTAATGCTTGTTTGAAAGATTGAATATAAATAATAATAATAGCATTTGTAGACTTTTAGTTTTCAGATTATCAAACCATTTGTTTGTGCATCATATCATTGTTTGGATTGACCCAATATATTATAGATAAATTGACAAAATCTGCATTTCATCATTTAATCAATTAATCTCAACCTCATCATAATCTCTCATTTTTTATATCATCCTCCTATTAGAATTCTGAAGCCTCTTATATTGGGATTGTGCTTTTCAAGTTTCAGATGGACTAAAATTAGGTCACTCGAACCAAAAATCAAATTTTGAAACTTTTTAGATAATAGTGTGTTTGCCTCCATTTTTGTTAAATTCATGTCGACAGATGAATCAATCGAATGGTGACATGTGGCGAAGTCAAAGAGAGAGACTTTTGTTAGTCAAGCGGACATATGGCATTAGAGGAATGAGTCAGGTGGAGCAAGTGACTTCTCATCTTTTTCTAACCCATGATTGCATGTTCTCCCTAATTCCTGCAACTGCCTTTTCTAAACTACTATAACTGCTCCTTCACTTGCAAGCCTCAAACTTTACCACTTCTTCGTCTCAGCCTGTCGAACCACCTCCCCTTCATTATGCTACATGTCCCTCAATACTTTGGACTTCCGATCAACAAAGCCAAATCCATATTCTGCACATGCTCACTTCTGTAACAATCTATTAAGTCCATAACCTAGCCTGATAACTGCTCCATTTAGGCCAGGAATTGCTAGGGAGACATGACATGATCAATTCAAGGCTTAATTTTATTTAGGAGTAGTTTTATATCAAATTAGGAGTAGTTCATTACTGTAATTTGTAAACTTTTATGAATTTCAATAGTTTTATTTTGAAAATTACTTTGTTTACTTTGTAACTATTAATTGTTCCAGAGAAGTCCTCATTCACAGTTGCTTGGTTACTTTCATCTGATTGTTTGGGTTGAATTATTGTTTATTACCTGTCGATTGGAAATAAGCATAATTTTTACTAATATAATCCCAAACTTTATTTTTGGGGGCATAAGAATAAACAATTTAAAATAACATATTATCCTTACCTATTTTTCTATTCAAATATCACTGACTGTGATTCTTTCTATTGCATAGGTGTAAAAATCTCCATTACATCATCTGGTGATTGTAAAATAATGATGAGAATTTATCATTGTTTTAAATTTAGAAAAAATAATTATAGACCCTTAGATAATAGAATGAAAATCTTCTGTTACAACTTTGAAATGGAGAGGATTACAATCCATCTATCCATGTATCACTTATGTATCTACCACCGTTTGTCCATTACAATAAATTAAGATTTTATAGACAAAAATTTAGAAGTAAATTCACATTTTAAAAATGAAATATTTTGGTTTCTAAAAATGTCATTGTTATATTTTTAGTGACGAAATTGGACATTTTAGTTATCAATTACTATCTTTTTGGGACTAAAACTTTTGTCTCATAAAGCAAAATCTTTTTGGCATAAAATTATGTTGTCCCTAACAATGCGTTTATTGTGATATTTTCAAAATTTTGTCACTAAAATTCTTTTTTTAACTTTTCATTATAACTTTTTAGTGATGATTCTTGGAATGACAGAATGTTGGCAGTTCTTTTCTACTGATATATATATATATATATATATATATTTATTTTTGTTTGTTTCAGTGTCTACTCATTATTTGCTTTAGTTTTAGACACTTTAACTTCAATAAAAGAGAGATCAAAATAATTATATTAAAAAAATGGGACTAACTGTAATATTTTCAAATATAAAGGAGAGTGTAATTTGTCTAATAGAAAAAGTTGAAGAGTGAAACTATCTTAAATGCGTTTTTTTGTCATTTTGATTCCAAAAATCTGATGTTATTCTCAAGAGTTAGATTTCTTTCATATTCACATCTCAATATAAGATAACTTAAGGAACCCGTGGAGTCCACCATATATCTCGTTTCGATGATTCAAACTGTTTACTTTTTATGACTCGTTATTCATGTAAAAAATCAAAATAATAGGACATCAGTAGTTAGATATTTGAATCAAATCTATATTATAAGAAATAGATAGTTATTCTTAAAATTGCATTTGTCGTCCATTTTTTAAAAATATATATGATTCAAATATATAGTTATCGATATACAATCATCTTAATTTTTTGCATGAATATTTCACTCAACGAGTCCAAGAAAGTGAACAGCTTGGATTATCAAAATTGGTTCCAAAATACACCTATTAAGTCTAAACGCTCTTTCAAATTGAGATGACAATTTAAAAAAAAGTCAAATTTTATTCTTTTTAATGTCCCATGTGTTTCTCTTTTAAATTTATCACTAATTTTTTTTTTCTTCTAAAATAATGTATTTTATTAAATTATTATTAATTTAATCTCTAAACCAAGTGCCCAAATAGACATGGCTTGAGCCATGGAAATCATATGCATGTCTCAAAATTTGTGTGCTTCTCGACACTTGATTCTAGCTAGTGAAAGTGTATTAGCGTAGCGATGCCCTTTGTGGCACTTTAGACATTGGAAAGTTAACAATAATTAGTCGTTGGTCACCTTAATGGAGGCTGACATGGCTCTATTTGTCTCTTTCTCTCTCTCTCTCTCTCTCTCCATCCATTTCGGGAGCAGCCATGATGGTCCTATCAGAAAGGTTGGTTTCACAGAAGCATAAAGAGGAGAGAAGGAAGACAATCCAAAGTGGGGTATGGTATGCGTATATGGTGTTTGCTTTTTCAAAAAGGTCGGTGAGTTGCTGATTCGCTTCTTGTGCAATGAAATCAATGAAGATTACTTGTAGCTGTCTGCGTCTGCCACTAGACTTTTATTCATTAGGGATTGTTCGAAGTTTGTTTATTAGTATATTTTTTTGATTTTTTTATAAAATTATGTTTAAAAAAAATAGAGAAATAATATGATTTAAATAAGTAAATTTATTAAATAAATATATTTATTTAGATTATTCCTAAACAATCCTTTAATCTCATAATGTCAATGTAAACCATCCAAACTTACTTAGATCTTGTTTGGAAAGTAGGCTAAGGCTTATTTAGCCCATTAAAAGACAAAATAAGCTTAAAAAATCAATAAAATAAATGTTACATTAAAATCATATCATTTCTCATAAAACTATAAAAAGACAAAAGTTCTTTTTAAGGGATGGTTTTGGATGTTATAAATAAATGCATTTTTTGAATTTTTATATAAAAAAAAGTGTGTAGAAAAGTAGAGAGTGAATAGAAAAGTAGAGAGGAGATATTGATAGATGTTGATTAATGTGGCCGAAATAAGTATATGTATGCAAAAAATGTACTTTTTTAGTGCATGCCAAACAAACATTAAATAAAACTGTTTTAGTCAGACTAAAATAGTCAAAAAGTAAGGTTAAAAAAATTCTTTCCAAACAAAGGCTTAATATAATGTAAGGGTAGTGGCTTGCCTATAGTTCACCATTTGAATTGGAATGTCTAATCTGGCCCATTGAACTCACTTTTAGACCTTTTTTCGATAATGATTTAAACAAATACATTTATTAAATAAATATATTTATATAGATCATTTCTAAACAACCCTTTAATCTCATATTGCCAATGTAAACCATCCAAACTTAGATCTTGTCTGGAAAGTAGGCTAGGGCTAATTTAGTCCATTAAAAAACAAAATAAATTTAAAAAATCAATAAAATAAATGTTACATTGAAATCATATCATTTCACTTTTCTCTCATAAAACTATAAAAAGACAAAAGTTCTTTTCAAGGGATGGTTTTGGATGTTATAAATAAATGCATTTTTTGACTTTTTATACAAAAAAAAAAAAAAAAAGAATGTGTAGAAAAGTTGAGAAAGTGGGTAGAAAAGTAGAAATGATATGTTGATTAATATGATCGAAATAAGTGTACGTATGCAAAAAGTGCACTTTTTTAGTGTATGCCAAACAAGCACTAAATAAAATTGTTTTAGTCAGACTAAAATAGTCAAAAAATAAATTTAAAAAGTTCTTTCCAAACAAAGGCTTAATATAATGTAAGGGCAGTGGCTTGCCTACAGTTCACCATTTGAACTGGAGGGTCCAGTCCGGCCCATTGGGCTCACTTTTGGGCCTTTTTTTTCAATAATTCAAACCATTCGCATTTTAGGATTTGTTAAGTATATTATTCCTATGAAATCATGTTAATCGGATAAGGAATGATATGCATTTGGATCATTTTTTTTTATGGACTTTTACTTTTCTGACCGTCCATTTTTTTCTAGACAAAAGTGATCCGAATATACAGTATTCATTATCCGATCGACGTGATTTTTTATAAGAATAATGTACTCAACAAACCCTAAAATGTGAACGGTTCATATTATCGAAAATAGCCCCAAAAGTGAACCCAATGGGCTGAACTAGACTAGACCATCCCAGATCTAGATTGGAGACAGTCTAGACCCTAATGTAAAGGTCTCCATATTCATTGTTAATTGATTTTAAGTTAGATATTTTAACATGGTATTAAAGTTAGGTCTTAGGTGGCCTCTCACTTCTCATGGTACAAATCTTTACCCGAGTCTATTTCTCTCATCTAGTCCATCTTTCAATTGGACCTCTCAATCATCTTCACAAACTATCAGGCTACACACGAGGGGCTTGATTAATATAATGTGAGGGTCTTTTCACTCATTATCAATTGATTTTGACTTGGATGTTTTAACAATTCCGTTTTCGATAACTCACAATTATTATTGGTGGAATACGATTACAAAGGACGGATGACAAGAAATATGCTATTTTTTTAATATAAAATAAACATGATAAAATAAAAATATTATAATTATTAAATTAATTAATTTTTTTATAAATAATATATACCGAGAATCTTATAAAATAAATTATTTAAATTATTAAAACGAAACTAATGATGACCCTGCGGACCTCTTAAATACATATTGGGATGTGAGAAAAGCTAACACTTTTTTGTTATTAATATTTTTGTAGCAGTGATCTTTCATCAAAGATATTGTAAAATTTTTATTTTTCAGATGTATCTTGTATAGATAAATTTCAAAAATAAAAATAAAAATTCAAAGAAAAACAATCATTAATTAAAGATTAAATTAAAAAAAGTGAAATTTTGTTTGTCCTTTTTGAACTTTTTGTCAAATTTTTTAAGGTTTTTTTTTTTTTTTAAAAAAAAAAAAAAGAAAACTTCTCGGTCTATCAAGCAAAGTAAAACTCAAAAGTGTAAACCTTTTTTAAACAATTTGTTTGTACCGCAGAAAAAACCAATGAAAAGCCATGAACAAAATATTTATTTGTTTCTTTATTTTGATATACTTTTTAACTGCACAGTGGAACAGGAATGTCAGAATATAATCGTAAAACTAAAAATATATTAAGATAAAGAAAGGGTCCAGCTTGTCTCAAGTTGAGATTAAGATTGAACTTGTTCAGTTCGGTTTATGGGGTCCATTTTTTGGGCTCATTTTGATAATCTGAACCGTTCAATATGTAGAACTCGTCGAGTATTACATGCTTGTAAAATATTACGTTGATCGGATATCAATAGCTATGTGATCAAAACAGTTTTGTATAAAAAAAAAATGGACGGCGAAACAATTAACGGTTGATAAAAAACTATTTTGTTCACATAGCTATTGATATCCGATTAATGTGATTTTTTACAGGCATATAGTACTCGACGAGTTCTACACATTGAACGGTTCGGATTATCAAAACGGGACCCGTGGTGGGCCTCCACGGGCCCAACAGCACGGTCCAGTCCGATCTTGGACTGGACCAAAGCCACTGCCATAAAGAAATATGAAGAAAAAAAAAAAAGAAGCTATCTGTGTTTTGGGGAATTTCTGAAGCCATTAAGGTCTTGTTTATTAATTATATATTTTTGCTAAAAAATTAAAAAGTCACTATAAGTTGTCATATCACTCTCTTTATTTTTCTACATATCTTTTCGTAAAAATTCAAAAAATTACTAAAATGATTTGTTTCCAAACAAGGCCTAAGCTAATAAGTCCAAGTTTAAATAGTTTTGGTCAAAATGATATGTTATCTATTCAAAAGCTTAACTATTTGTTCAAAAATATAACTATCTATCTATTTGTTCAAAAATATCATCTATGCATCTATCTATCGAACTATATGCTCGAATGTCTAACTATATACACGTGTTACTGTTGGCACCATAAATTTGAAATCTTCTATTAGAAGGGGCATAATCATGTGCTGTAGAGGTCCAAGAGTAAAGGGCATGAAGTTAGTGGCCCAAGAAAAAAGATTGAGGGTGTGACACATGGCAGCTTTAGAAAGGAAGAGAGTTCAAGGCAGTTGCAGATCATGAGCAGATATGGGAAGCTAGCAAATAGACGCGTTGCAGCATGGCATGGCCAATAAAATCATATAAAAGTTGGAAATCTGAGAAAGAAAGGACCTTCAACCAAATTCACAACTCATGTGAAGTCTAGGAGTAGTGTAACTTATCTATAAGTAGTTCTTGAACTTAGGAGTAGTTTATCTATAATTCAGTGTTTGGCTCTATCGATTGTAATGTTATTTATGCTTGTAATTTGGTTCTTGTAATTAAGCGACAAATTTAAGTGTTATCAATCGAATTTCAGTTTGTTTGTACTTGTTTCTTCATATTACAACCTTCAAAGAAGTTCTTGAACCTGTCAAGGTATAGGACACCAATCACATTGTTGGATTAAGTTGTTGTTTGTAAAAATTGGTTTATCTGTCAATTTGACCCAAACTAGATTTTTTTAACATATTTTGGCACGCCTAGTGGGACCTGTCTAATTTGGAGTGATGGCTAAAAAGTTACAACATGAGATCTTTGGAGATCTTAGGAAAAAGGTTGTTGATGGAGATGAATTTGATAGTGAATCTAAAGAAGTTAAAGGCCAAACAAGCAGCCCTTCTGCAGATTGAAGGAAGGCTTTTCTACTGCACACTTAGCAGACAATTGGTTCCATGTCTTCACATGAGAACCAAATGATGGTTAATAAACTATTGGCTTTGTTCGAGAAGGCCAACACTAAACCTAGTCAGTCAAGAAAAGCCACAGAAAAGACTCAAGTAAACAAGGTACAATGTGGTCCTTCTATAACTCCTAAAAAGCATATAACTATAAATGAACATGTATCATTCTATAGACCTCCTATACTTTAAGAAAGATATGAGGAGGGAATGAATGTGAATCTTGTGTTTGAATACACAGAGATGAGGGAATATCCTCCAAACCTAGTCTTTAATCCAAATGACTTAGGACCAAGGTTTGGGGGGCAACCAAGGCCACAAGTGTATGACAATTATGCATTTGATAGGCTTGCAGTGGGCCGTTATGGTATGTCAAACCGAAGGCATAGACCATTTAATCAAGTTAGGCCTCAGAATGTGCAAGACCATGTCACGCAACAACCATACTATGAACCTAATGTAACAAATCTAAGGCCTAGAGGGTCTAGACTTCCTTTTCCTTACTACCAGCCAGAAATTCAAGGAGAAGGACAATAACAAGCATACATAGGCATGGATCCTATGATGAACAATAAGCAATAGATAATGAATTTAATTCAAGAAATGTATAGCCTGGGTTTAAGGAAGCCAGACAGACCTATGTTCAGGAGTCCATACAGATATGGATAATACACCTCTCCCAAGGAACTTCAAAGTGCCTGAATTTTCCTTGTTTATAGGTGTAGCTTGACTTTCTTCGTCACCCCCTTTCGAAGAGCATCGAATTGGTCCTACAGTTCGGACTCCTGTCACGGTTCTGAATCTAATCTCACAAAGTGGAATGTGAGACTGATAAACACCAAAGAGTCCAAATCCGGCAAATCGTTTTGGAAAATCGATTTTAATCAAAAATGCCAAACATGGACTGCTTTGCCAGATTACAGAGTCGCCACCTAAATATTTTATTTTTGAGAAATTTAAGAAATCCTAACTCGTGCCAAAGGCCACGTGTCCGTTATCACCAAAGTTGCCTCGGCTTGGGAACTTGGGTACGAGAGGGGAAGGTCCTGAAATAAGCACCCCCGTTCGCCCGATCAAAGATCGACCTCTACTAAACATGATATGTTGTTTCATAAACACATGTGTTCTTATCCGATTATTAAACTAACTTACTATGTGATGCGCATAGCATACAAGTATAGACTAAAATCGCAAGAATTGGAACAAAACAATTCATATTTGTTTTCAAAAATGGTTTGAAAATGTCACCCTCAAGTGGGCTAAAGCACGGATTTGCCACCAAACATGATGGGCTTTAAAACATGATTTTACCACTTTGCAAAGTGGGCTTAAAACATTCATTTGATGAATTGTCTCAATTCAAGCAACCAAGCCTTCATCCACAAGCATTCATGCAGTTAAGAAAGTAAGCACATAGCCTCATGGTCACACTCATGCAATATGCATAGGCTAAAGCATAAAACTTACAGTGTACTTCGAGCCAAAACAAAAGCTAGTTAGAAAAAATGTATGATTCTAACTATACAAAATGCCTAATGCAACACATGCAATAATGCAATTAAATAGACACGGCTATCTAATCATGGCATACGAAGCAACTTGGTAGCATGCTTTGAAACACGTATTCAAATAGGTATTGAAATACGATGTAGTTTAAATGATGTACCGAGCCCGGTGCATGCAAGACAAATGAATGATGCAAACATGCAAGCATAAGGTATGCTAATCAAAATATGCCCTAAACTAACCATCATAAATGGTTAAGTAAAAGGGAGAACGAAGTGGGGTTGGAAGACATGTGCACACACACGCACCCTTATTATAATAGTATGCCCTCGTGAAGGAGGGTCCTAATAAAAAAGCTAAGCTACATTAAGCTAAGTTAATTATTACAAACCGAATGAATTAACTAACTTAGCTAATTAATTATTACAACACACTTGAAATAAATTAACTAGCTATGAATTAAATTAGCTAAGCACATTAATTAATTAATTACAAAGCCAGTAAATTAGCTAGCTAAGTAAAGCAGTAAAATGGCCTCGAGGGCCAAGGAGACATGCATGCTCGGTTTGCTTCGCCCGGAAATGCATTGCCTTTCCATAAGTTGTCTCTGTTTGCACTCATGGTGATCTCAGAACATCATACACACTTCTAGATTGTGTCTGCCCCAACACAGGAACACTTTGGACAATTTTTCTACAAGTGGCTGGCCGGCCACCTCAACTGGTCAGTAGGCTATCTCAACTGGCCGGGCGGCCAGTGCAAGTGGTCGGTCGGCTAGTGCAAGTGGCCAGCTGGCCACCTATCCTTCTAGAATCTTGCTTTTGTTGCAACAGAGAGCAATAGAGGCACATCAATGTATTTGCAAGGAAATATGTGTACAACTACTCTCCTTCTCATTTCTCAAGCTCAAAGAAGTGTAGTACTCGACCCTCAAGCCACCAACCACACATCTCAATGCATGATGGCCAAAGAGCCAAGCTTGTATAATGTTAGTGAATGCACAAACAAGACTCAAAGGGCCACCACTCTATCATGCATGATCAAGGGTGACGACGACCAAGAAACGTGACACGTTTCATCACTATGAGTATGAAACGTCTCGCATTTCTTGTATTTGGATTAACGTCCGATCCAAACACATGCAATGCAACACAAATGCTTATCTTGCACATGTTTTAGTTGATTCAATTCTTGTTTACACATTTTGAATTACCAATCCATCCCTTAACCGGTTAAGTCCAATGTATAAAAGTCCTCTAATGGGAAAGATGGCCTAAGCCATAAGCACCTTAAGCATGAAAGAATCCTCATGCTTTTGGTTAGTAGAAACCCTCAAAAGAAGGCTAAAACCATTAGGTATGAGAGTCTTGATTCCATGCTCAAGCCAACAAGGGGCTTAAAACCACTTTCCAAGCAAATGAAAGAGTGAAGCATGGAGGGAGATTGCAGAAATTTCAGCACTAAAATGACATGCTAAAGACACTAAATCATGCAAGCGATGCATACGAGGCATGTTTAAGAGCCAAAGGCATTAAACTAGTGAAGAACATAACACTAGTGACATGCAATACAAAGCTCAAAAGGGACCAACAATCTAAAACAGTCCTAAAACACCCTAAATAGAGTTCTAAAACATGCTTGAAATAAGCTAAGAATAGCTATATTAAGAGGCAAAAATAATAGCATATGCTAGGCAATTTAGCACAATTGCACTACAAGCATACAAAGCAAAGCTCATGTGATCAAACCAGCTAAGGACAGACCTAAAACATGCCAAATCAATGGCCAAAACATGCTGAAACTTAGGCACAAAAAGAAAGAAAATGCATGTTTATTCATTGGCTCGCATGCAAGGCATAAGGCACAACTTTCAAAAGCATTCAAAGAGTGATATATGAGAGAGTATGACAGAGGTTTAGGCACTGAAATCACATGCTAAATGATTCCATATCATGCAAACAACTCAAGCAAAGCATGCTAGGGGCCTCAAAACACAAAGCTAGTAAAGGCCATTTACACTACAGCTATACAAAGCAAAACATGTATGACCAAGACCACCCAAAACAGAGCTAAAGCATGCTAAATTAGTAGCAAAAACATGCTGGAGTGTAGCCAAAATAAGCTAGAATAATAGGCTAAAGCATCATGGATGTTAAGCTAGTAAGCATGATTGCACTACAAGGACAAAAGGCAAGCAAGAGGTGACTCATCCAGCCAAAAATAGAGTTATAACATTCCAAAAAAAGGCCTAAAACATGCTTGAACTAAGCTTCAAAAAGGGAGAAACACATGCTCATATGTTAGGCCATCAACACATGCAATGAAAACACAAGGAGGGGGGACCACCCCCTCCTATTTTGGACCTCAAAACCAAGTTTTCACCACTGAAAATTCCCCGGATTTCAGTGGTTAAAAGGCCAAAATAAGGTGGTTTGAAAAGCTTTAAAAGGTAGCACAATTCTTAGCAAATAAACAACAGAAGAGGGTAGACCACCCTTAACTCCAACAAGACCTTAAACCATCATTTTAACACTTAAAAATAGAGGTTTTTGTAGTTGAAAGCTAGGCCCAAAACAACATGCAAAGGTGGCCAAACAAGTAAATGAAATAAAGCTTTAAAAGGAGTAAAGCCTTACCCTTGAAGAACAGCAACAAACAGCAAATATTCTGAGCCAAAACCAAGTTTAACACCTCAAACCAAGCTTCAAGGAACTCCAATTCCAAGGTGAGGGTGTTTGGCTAAAGGTCTCTTTGCAAAATTTTAGAGAAAGCTCACTTTCAAACACAATAGAGAGAGAGAGAGAGAGAGAAATCTAGAGAGAGAGTGAAATTTTGCTTCCAAAATTTTTGAACCCTCAAAAAAGGGGAGGGACCTCCCTTTATATAGAGGGTCAAGCCAAAAGCTTGGCATCAATCCCTCCATACACGTGTATGGAGATGAGCCTCAATGCTCAGCAGCTGGCTCAAAAGATCTGAAACTATCTAAAAAAGAAGAAAATTGGCCGCCGGCCACCTCCCCTAGCCGACCGACCACTTTAAGTGGCCTACAAGAGAGAAAAGTGGTTGGCAAAGTCTTTCCCCTCTCCAGGCAAGAGGCACCAAGGATTGACCCAAAAACAAGGCCAAAACACAGAGTGTTTAGAGGCTCAAAGACAAGGCACTCAGCCGAGAACTTCGGGCACTCAAAACGAGCACAAACATGCACAATCATCGCGCACGCAAACGATGACGTCTGAGTCTTAAGGTCAGTCAAAAATGCGGTGTCTACAATAGAAAAAGAGAGGCAGTCCACAATTGAACACATAAAAATATTTGTTCTACAATGTAAAGAAGTGGGGAAAAATGACTTTCTAAACATGAAATTGTTCCCAAACTCATTATCTAGGATTGCATTTACTTGGTTCATTAACTTGTTACAAAATTTTGTGCATACTTGGCAAGAAATGGAGAGTCAATTTCATGCTAAGTTCTTTAGAGCTAAACCTGAAGTTACTCTGGTAGACTTGTCGAAGTTAAAGCAAAGAAAGGGGAAACAACTGAACAATATATCGACAAGTTTAAGAGAGCAAAAAACACATGTTATGCATATGTCCCTAAGATAGAAGTCATAGGATTGGCTCCAAATGGTTTGGATTTTGAGTTAAGAAAGAAATTTGAAGGAATGATGTTTAAAGACTTGTATGAGTTGTCTTTAAGGGCAACTAGTTATGAGTCAATTATTAGAGAGGAACAATAAAGAAAGGCAACTTCACTTGGCACCTATTACTAGGAAATTGAATTTAACTTTGATGTGGACATTGATGTGGCACAAGTAATTGGTAAAAAACCTATGGTTTGTGAGACCTTGAGTAATGTTGAAAAGCTTGCAGATATGCCATCAACATAGCCAGCAAAAAGAAATGTGGCTACATCTAGTCGACAATATTCATTTGACTTGTCACAAGTAGATGCTTTGTTTGATGAGTTGCTGGCCAACAAATTTTCAACTAGTAATTATGTTACATTTCAAAATTGTATATAGGATTTAATCTAAAAGGGGATGTTAAAATATGTTGAGAAAAATAAAGGGGTAATGATAGTTGATAGTGATTCCTTCCCAGAGATGGTGGGTATTAACATGGTGGCTATTGGCCTCCAGTCGACTGACCAGAAAAAGATAAGAAGGAACCCTAGAGTTCTCTTGGTAGAGCTGGAGAAGCTCCACAAAAAGAGAATGGAAAAGATTACCAAGGACGCAAAAGGAAAGAACATTCAAGAAGAGCCTAATGAGATGTTCATTTGCTTTAGATGTGACACTAAAACAGAAAGAGCCAATGCCATTGTTATAGATGGAATTTAGAAAATAAGAAAAGATGTTGGTCTCAGGTTCAACACCATGGGAGGTGGTGGCTTGCAAATATTTGACAATGACCATATGTTTTATGATTGAACAGACCTAGGAATATTTGGGCCTGCAGAGGATTATGGCAAGGATGATACTCCATTCTTATTTCAAGGAGCTCCTTTTCATTGATGTTTTGGTGGCTCAAGCAACATTAAGGCCATGCTAAGGCAGTAGAAGGGATCTAAGCCTTATGGAAAATTTTACAAGGCCATACATTGGCCAGCAACAACAATAGCTTGTGAAGCCACATATTGGTTAGCAGCAGACTAGAAGGCTATACAGTGACAAACAACAATTTGTGAGACAATTTGAGGGACTGCAGTAGAGTGGCTCAAGGATGAGGCTAGATACGCATCCAAGACCAGTGAAACCACCAGTGCCACCTAACTTAGGATGGCATGAGGTTATTCACCCAAAGTTCTCTTTAGGGAGATGGAGACAAATGAGGCCGACTAGAACTTAGAAAAGAAGAGAACATAAAAGATTTTATGCCATGATGTTTAGAATGGAAGGAGATGGATGTCCAAGGAATTTGGTATAGACGAAGGAAGGGTTTGTGCCACTAAAAGCAATAGTGGGTTCAACATCAATGGAGTTAGAGAAAGAATTAATGTCTAATGATGCAAATGGTATAGTTGATGTAGAAATGAAAGATCAAGATGGTGCAAAGTCAACTGTAGGAGAAAGTAATGTTGTTGCAAAAGAAGATGCTAACATGATTATAGCCATCCCCAAGAGGTTCCAGGCCAAACCAGACTAGCCAGACATGTTGGCAGGTGATGTTGAAGACTGGACAGAGCTAGTTATGCCAATTGCAATGACTGAGGTAGAAGTCAAGCACCAAGATCCATTGAGGTGGTTAAGTCAGTCGATGGGGAAAAAGTAGTGCTACAATAGCCTGAAGAAAAGCTGATCAAGCACTTAAAGCCATTGTATATGAGGGCCCATCTAGACGGAGTCCCACTTGATAGGGTTTTGATTGTCAATGGAGCCATAGTTAACATTCTCCCTTCTAAAACTTTGAGGGCTATAGGCAAATCAGTAGAGAACTTGTTACCTACTGATATTAATATAAGTAAGTTTGCTGTAGGTTCATCTAAAAGCAAGGGGAGTTGTTGCTATACAATTTCAGGTTAGTTCAAGGCTAAGGGGAACCACCTTTTTTTGTAATTGATTCCACTTCTACCTACAATGTGTAGAAAAAGATTGGACACACCTCAATGGGTGTGTGTAGACGCGCCCAAACGTCCCGGGAAAATCCTGTTTTGTTCATTGGGCTCACTACAGTTTGGACTCGATGTCACGGTTCTGAATCTAATCTTGCAAAGTGCAATGCAAGATCGATAAATCACCAAAGAGTCCAAATCCGGCAAATCGTTTTGAAAAACAGATTTTAGAAAGAAGTGCCAAACATGGACTGCTTTGCCAGATACAGAGTCGCCACCTAAATATTTTATTTTAGAGGAATTTAGGAAACCCTGACTCGTGCCTAAGGCCACGTGTCCGTCATCACCAAAGTTGCCTCGGCTCGGGAACTCGGGTACGATTGGGGAAGGTCATTTCATGAGCACCCTCCCCCCGCCCGATCAAAGATCGGCCACTACTAAGCATGATATCTTGTTTTTGAAAACACATGTGCTCTTATTCCAGTTATTAACCTAGAATTACTATGTGATGTGCACAGCATACAAGTATAGACTAGATTGCCTAAGTTGGAACAAAGCATCGCATATCCGTTTATTTTGAAAATGGATTGAAGTTTGCTACTCGCAAGTAGGCTAAAACACGGGTTTCGACGAATTATTCCAATTCAAGTAACCCAACCTTCACCCACAGGCATTCAGGCAGTTATATCACATAAGCACATAGCCTCATGGTAAGTATGCTATCATGGCAGTCACTCATACGCATGCAAGGATGCTAAAGCATAAACACTTACCGAGTACTCTGAGCCAAAAAAAGAAGCTAATTAGAAAACATGAATGAATCCTAATTATGCTGAGATGCCTAATGCAACACATGTAAGAATGTAACTAAGATAGGCTCGTCTATTCTAAGATGGCATATGAGATGCTACATGTAACATGTATTCAACTTGGAATTGAAATACGATGCAGTTAGTATGATGCGCCGAGCCCGGTGCATGTAAAACAGATGAATAGATGCAAACATACGAGCATAAGGATGTTAATTGAAACGTACCCTAAAACTAACCATCATAAGTCGGTAAATGAAAGGGAGAAAGATGTGAGGTTGGAAGCCATACATCACACACACGCACACTTATTACAACATCACCCTCTCTCGGAGGGTCCGAATGAATAATATAGAACCAACTAGCTAATCTAAGCTAATCAAATTAAGCTAGGTATTACACAACCAAAATGAATAATAAATTATAGCTAATTATTACACAACTCTAATTAATTAACAAACTAACTAAGTAAGCAATTAAACTAGCATGCAAGCTACATGAATGTGGACTGCCTCAGCTCTGCCTTGGATGATGAAGAATGCATGCATGCTTGAATTGCCTTGTTCGGAAATCCCTCGCGACGCCCCGACTTGCCTTTGTTTGCAATTAACCTCAGAACACTGCACAAGGCTCCAGAAGGCTGAAACTCCACCCTGGGAATCTGTGGGAAGTTTGCCGACCAGCTATTGGCCTTGGAGGCCACCTGCCGACCACCTTTTGTGGGAGAAACCAAAAAGGGGTGGTCGTCCTGCCAGAAAAGCTGGTCAGCCGACCAGTTTCTGCCTCTGGTTTCTGGTTTCTGCAACAAGGAGCAAGAGAGAGGCATGGCAAGGCATTTTCAACATATGTGTGCATGACCACACTCCCTATCATTGTATAAGCTCAAGGGAGTGTAGATCTCGATCCTCGGGCCACCAATCACGTATCTCGATGCATGATGGCTGAGGAACCGAATTGCATAACTTAATATAGACTGAATGCACATATGAACACATAAATGCCTAAACTCCATCATGTGTAGTCAAGAGTGTCGGCGACCGGGAATCGAGGCACGTTTCATCACTTCGAGTATGAAACGTCCCTTGTTTCCCATGTTTGGGCTAACTCTTATCCCAAATGCAATGCAACAAACATGGCATGCACCGATGCAACTCTAGCAGGCAATCCTAATGCAATGCCACTTAGCCATGCAAACATTCAAAGGATGAACATGCAAACATGCACCTAGCATACACATTGCTAAAACTACATGGCATGCACAATGCTCATGACACTAGCATACGCAATGCACATGGAAACTAACATACACAATGAGATGAACAAGGCATGCACAATGCAATGATCAATCATGCGACAATATGGCATACTCAATGCTATGAACTACAATGGCATACTCAATGCAAAATAGACTTAAACCAAAATGGATGGGCCTCAGCCACACCCAAATCAGTGGCCAATGGGATGAAATGAAGGCACAAAATACAAAGCATGCATGCACAATGCATTGGCCAATACAAGAGGCAAAAGAGCAAAATTCTCAAGAGTGCTCAAAGAGTGACAAATGTGCAAGTGTAAAGACACTAAGTGCACCGAAATTAAGTAAGAAATGATGCCAAATCATTCAAACAAAGCAAGTAGAGCATGCAATGATCCTAGGCATTGAGAGCTATCAAAGAGGACTACACATGAGGCATGCAATGCATGGAAAATATGCATGAACTAAGCATGGACAGAGTTGGAATAGGTCTTAACAAAGACCAAAATGTGCTAAGATGAGGGCCCAAAGTCCTAGGCGTGCAAGCATACACACTAAGGCATGAACTAGGCAACAACGCATAACCATCAAAGGCATTCAAAACATGAATGAAGTGAGAACATGGAAAGTCTATATGTTCTGAAATGTGATGTTAAGTGATGCCAAATCAAGTACACAACAAAAATAAAGCATGCAATGGTGCTCAAAGCTTGAGGCAAGCAAGAGCATTTACACTACTGGTATACAAAACATGAAGCATGTGATTAAGGCAACCAAAAACAGTCTTAGTACATGTTAATATGAGACTAAAACGTGCATGGATGGAAGCCAAAATGTGCTAGCATGAGGGGCATGAGGCATAATGCATACAAGGCAAATAAGGTAGATTACACTACACCTATTAGGACCAAGCATGGGATGACTCCACCAACAAAAATCAGAGTTATATAATGGCAAAATAACCCCAAATAAGCACTGAAATGATGGCTCTCAAGTAAAGGCATGAATGCATACACAATGGCTCATGTTAAGGCATAAAGGGGGAACCCTCCAACGCATTGATTGAGTGACAAATGCAAGTGCACGACCATGAAACATGGACCGAAATAGTATAACTAAAGATTCCAAATCATTGAAATGAGCCAAGTAATGCATGGTAGTGGACCCGATGCACAAAACAAGCAAGCTAGGTTGAACCAAAGCTATACAAAGCAAGTCATGGATGACCAAGACAACCAAAATTAGACCTTAAACATGGAAAAACATGAACAAAGTCTTCTTGAAGTCAAGCCAAAAGCATGCTAAAAAGACATGTGCCCACATGATGCATGTTAGGCAATTTCACAGGATTGCATAGCAAGTGTATGGAGCATGCAAAGGCCAACCAAACCAAATGAAGATAGAGTCATGACATGGTAAAAAATCACCAAAAACATGCTAAAAGGGGAAGAAAACAAGCTAGAATGACATGTCAAGGCATGAAGCATATAAAGCTAGTTTAAGGGATTTACACTACAAGTGTGCATGGCAAGCATCATTTGACCAAGAGGCCTCAAAACAGATCTAAGACAGCCCAAATATGAACAAAATCAGTCTGGATCATGGCCAAAATATGCTAGAATAGAGGGCCAAAACAACATGCATTCTGAGATAGTGAACATGAGTTACACTACAAGCATATGAAGCATGTGAAGGACTACCAAACCAAGCAAAAACAGAGTCATGGCATGCCAAATGATGGCCAAAAACCCACTGAAACAAGACCAATACATGCAAGAATGACATGCTCCTTTGATAAGCCATGAAAAGGGATTACTCTACACATGCAAGAAGCAAGCAAAAGGGGTCCAAACCAGCCATGGTCAGAGCCTAGGCAGGTCCTAGAAGTCACTAAAAATGGCCTGAACCAAGGTTAGGAAGTATGAAAATATAGGCTCCTTGGAAAGGCCAAATATGCAAACAAATAAGGCCAAAAGAGAGAGGGTCACCCCTCTATGATTTTGGCCCTCAAAATGGCATTCGAACCACTGAAAATCCACTAGATTTCAGTGGCTAAAAGGCCAAGCAAAGGTCAACACAAAGGCCTTAAGGCATGGCTCAAAACAAGGCTAAATGAAGCATGCAAGAGGGTAGATGACCTCCAACAGGAAAATGGCCTTAAACAAACATGAATAATGCTTAAAAATAAAGCTTTTTTCAGTTGACAACAAACCTCAAATAAGCATGCAAATGAGGCTAAGAGAAGGATCAAAATAATGCTTAAAAAGGGAGAAAATGAGTTACCCTTGAAGCTCAACAAAGACAGCAACTTCTGGACCAAAAACCCAGCTCCTTAACCTCTGAAAATGACCTCCAAGAACCTTGGGTTGATGGTGGAAGTGTTAGGCTATGAGGTATGGTGCAAAAGGGTCAAGAACAATACATTTCCTAAGCCTAAATATAGAGACAAAGAGAGAGATATGTGTATGTGCCTTAACCAAAATCTGAACCCTCACAAAGGAGAGGGAGGCCTTCCTTTATAGACAAAGGAGGCGAAAGCTTCTCAAAGAAGCTAAAAAACCAAGGCCAAAGATCCTCCATATTATGGAGGATGCAGTCTGTGCCTTCCAGCTGGCACAGCTGGCAACAACTCACAGAGACAAAACTAGAGGGAGCAGGCCGACCAGTTAAGGTGGTCGGCTGACCACTTCCCCTGGTCGGCCGACCAGGGTGAGTGGTCTCCCTCAAGGAAAAGTGGTCGGCCAGCCCATTTGATGGTCTCCCAACTGAATGCAAGCTAGTGGTATGGTGGGAGACCAGCAAATGTGGCTCAAAAATCAAGGAGACCAGTTTTTCGACAAGAAAATCGGTTAGCGGAGAGAGAAGTGGTCTCCAAGAGAAAAGGTGGTCTCCCACCCTTGTACCACCTTCCAAACAATGAAAACAAGGTTCATGCCAAAAATGAACCAACACCGGTGCGAAATAAGGGTTCGGGGGCCAAAATGCGCGGCCGAGTGCCCCGAAAACAGGTTGTTAAGCACCAAAAGTGGCGTGTGACCGCCAAGGTGGTCTCCCGGGCCGCAGTGTCCCTCTAGATAGAGGATACAAGGTGTGTGCCAAAAACCGTGCCAAACGGAGAATGTTAAGCGGTCCCGAACCGAGGTGCGCGGCCGACGGCTCCGAAAACCGAAAACTGGTCTCCAAACGGGAACAGTGGCCTGCGACCACGAAAAGTAGCCTACGGCCACTGAGAGATGGTCTACAAGAACTCTCCCTCCCTCTGGGAAGAGAAAGCAAGACCTGATCCGCAAACCAAGGCAAAGCATAAAAGGGTCTCGAGGTCCGGAGATAAGAACCTCAGCCGAAACTCCGAAACCTCAGAACGAGCACAACATGCGCAATCACCGAGCGCTCAATCGATGACGTCTAAGTCTTAAGGTCGGTAAAAAATGGGGTGTCTACAGTTGCCCCTCTTTGACAGAACTCGAAAGTCAAGAAGTGACGGGAGTGAATGTCAAAGTCCAGAGACGACCCATTTTGACAAGGCCGAAGACTTGGATAAACAAACAAAATACAGATGTAGTTGGTTGAACCCGCAGGCTGCCTACGTATCCTTTTGCAAGGAATCAAACCAGTGTAGTTCAGGGGCAGGATGCAAAATATTATACAGGAAGATTTTGATAATTGGACTTATACGCTACGCGAAGCCGATTTGGGTGGTGTGAATAAACAGGCGCACCTGCTGTTGTTAACCGACTTTGATAATTGGACTTATATGCTGCGCGAAGCCGATTTGAAAATTGGACTTATACGCTGCGCGAAGCCGGTTTGATAATTGGACTTATACGCTACGTGAAGCCGGTTTGAAAATTCAAGATTTATGCAATGTAATGGACATACTAGATGATGTAGTAGTTAGGAAGCGAAGGTACCTTACAAGGGCAGTTGGCAATGACCTACCTCGTGTTGTTGGGGACCTTTCCCTTCGTCTCGGTTGAACCGCAGGTACTACTTTTCTCCCTGACTATGGTCGCAGTTTTCCCTATTCTTCAACAGGGTGACAGACTAGGTTGGTTCAGTATCTAGAATTGAGGCGCATACATATGCTATCTCAATCTATGGGGCTGCCATACAGATTTCAAGCCAAGGATATACCCCTGGGTATTTAAACCAGACTTTAGTCTCAGAAATCTCGAACCTTTGCGTTCTAGGCATGAGCCATTCGAACTCTAGTTTCCACTGTCTCAGTTGGTCTCCTAGGAACTCATCGCAAACACAGGCAGGTGGCTATACCAGACCACCAGAAGTCGTTCGAGCACGACAAACACCAAAGGAATTGCACCTTTAGAGGATTTAAGGTCTCCTAGACCAGAATAAAACAGATATGATGCAATGGATGTAACAAATAGAGCGATAGATGCAAATGGGGTAATGCACTCCAACCACGCTGGAATTGTGAGAGGAAGAAGAACAAAGAAAACCAATCAGGAGTGCGTTCCACGCAACTGGAGATAAATTCCAAACACGCTGAAATCGTGTGAGGAAGGGAACACTCTAACCACACTGAAATCGTGAGAAGAGGCCTGAAAACAACCGCCTAGGTGCATACACAACGCAACTTGAGATGAATTCCAAACACGCTAAAATCGTGTGAGGAAAAGAACACTCTAACCACGCTGAAATCGCGAGAAGAGGCTCGAAAACAACCGCCTAGGTGCATGCACAACATAACCTGAGATGAATTCTAAACACGCTGAAATCGTGTGAGGAAAGGGACACTCAAATCACGCTGAAATCGTGAGAGGAGGTCGAAAACAAAACGCCCAAGCGCGTACATGACGCAACCTGGGATAACTTCCAAACACGTTGAAATCGTGTGAGGAAAGGGACACTCAAACTACGCTGAAATCGTGAGAGGAGGTCAAAAACAAAACGCCTCGGTGCATACACAACACAACCTGAGATGAATTCCAAACACGCTAAAATCGTGTGAGGAAATGGACACTCAAACCACGCTGAAATCGTGAGAGGAGGTCTGAAAACAAACCGCCCAGGTGCGTACACGACGCAACCTGAGATAAATTCTAAACACGATGAAATCGTGTGAGGAAATGGACACTCAAACCACGCTGAAATCGTGAGAAGAGGCCTGAAAACAAAACGCCCAAGCGCATACACAACGCAACCTGGGATAAATTCCAAACACGTTGAAATCGTGTGAGGAAAGGGACACTCAAACCACGCTAAAATCGTGAGAAGAGGCCTGAAAACAACCGCCTAGGTGCATATACAACACAATCTGAGATGAATTCCAAACATGCTGAAATCGTGTGAGGAAAGGGACACTCAAACCACGCTGAAATCGTGAGAGGAGGTCCGAAAACAAACCGCCCAGGTGCGTACATGACGCAACCTGAGATAAATTCGAAACATGTTGAAATCGTGTGAGGAAAGGGACACTCAAACCATGCTGAAATCGTGGGAGGAGGTCGAAAACAAAACGCCCAAGTGCGTACACGACGCAACCTAGGATAGTGAAATCATGTGAGGAAAGGGACACTCAAACCACGTTGAAATCGTGATAGGAGGTCCAAAAACAAACCGCCCAGGTGCGTACACGACGCAACCTGAGATAAATTCCTAACATGCTGAAATCGTGTGAGGAAACGGACACTCAAACCATGCTAAAATCGTGGGAGGAGGTCCGAAACAAACTATCAGGCGCGTGCTCGGCGCAACCTGAGAAAGTCCTGGAGGACAACGATCCTAAACGCAACTCGGTGTAAAAGGATAAATGTTACAAGATAGCATAAGATGCAAATAAACGCAATAAGTGCGATGATACAGGACATGTTACAAGCAATGTAGAGCATGATGTTTAGGGAATGCAATAAACAAACAAAGCGGCACTTTAGAAAGCACCTCGTGGAGTGAGTGGCGATAAATTGCTTTACTCTGACAGGGATCTCCCCTCCATTGTGTTCTTCGAACACTTACCTTCAAATCGTAGTATAAAGGTCCTAAAATGCTGACAAGTGGTAGCTTCTGCATGCAGAAACCACAAATGCCGTTTTCCTTCCTGATCATATTCATAACTTTCCCTCATTGCAAACATAGCCAAGATGACTTTGACGGGGAATGGTACTCAGGGAGAGCACTTCTGATCGCCATTCTGGCCTGAAACAGTGAAACAATCAACACAGTATTCTGTTCACTTTGAACACACAGCTCGTACAGCACACCGCTCATTCTGAACATACGGGATGCAATGACGGAACTTGCAGAAGTTGAAACAAACTCAAATGTCCGACATTTTCCCTCTTTTCTTTTACTTTGCAGCCCGGAACTTTCATAGCTTCAGATAGGTCCTGGTTTTACTATTCTGGCATGACGTGGGTTGAACCCTGCAGTTTTATGAAAGAACCAATCCTGTTTTGCACAAATGTTGAGAACGACACAGCACTCCTGAGCACAAAACGATTCATTTTGAAATTGAGATATGAGTTATTAACCAGGTATTGAGCCTACGACTGAACACAGCGCACTACGACTCAACAAAGAAAAACAAAAGGTAAACAACCTAAACACAAACACAAACACTTGAAACGACTCAAAACAAGAATCGAGACAAACAAAAACAAGAGGCACGACACTCAGACGTGTTCCAATGGCGAGAGACCTCTCAGTTCGTGAGGAGCCAGTTTCTTCGGGTATTGTTTCCCACCATTTCTCATTTGTGATTCTCACATCACTCGGCCCTCAGGCTCTGTTTTTCTGAAAAAAGCCCTTTCCTCACTTTTTCTCTCAGCGTACATATCTCTATTCTTCAATCTCTCATTTTTTTTATTCCTCCCCTGGGTGGTTGATGGATAAGTAGGAAGTTATGGGCTCTTGCCCTTAGTATTCTACCAGATTCTTATTCTTGTTCACAACAGTGAGTTTCTCCCACAGAGGGGCTGCGCTACAACTGGGTGTGTAGCAAATCTGCAGTTGACATCGGTTGACGATGCTTTGCTGGGGAGTTTAGACGTGATCAGATCTTGTCCAGAAGAGGAAGTGGAATATCTTGCCCCATTCCAGTTCGTGCCTCGCACTTAGCTTGATACCTCGTTGCTCGGAGGATGTGAGAGCTTTTTGCCCTTTTGCGGTCAGCTTTAGTGGTGCCTTTTTCTGCCAGGTATGATGCCCTTTCTGGCAAGTGCGTTGATAAAGGGGAAAAGATAGAAAACCTGACTCAACTGTGCCCCTAGTTCATTATTTTGACCATTTTTTGTTTTTGGCTTCTGCTAAAACAATTTTAACCAAAATGAGAGTTAGATTAACACGCTTGTTCGATTTTCTGATTTGAAATCATGCAAGTCAGGTTATGAGCACTGAAAATTTCCTTTTTTGGGTCCAAGAAATGGTCTAGTTTTAGAAAAATGGAATAATTTTCGAGAGAATTAGTCAACCTCATTAAAAATTCTCAAAAATTATTTTTGCAAATGGCTACTGCTCGACCAACGCAGGATTTACTCTTGAGATGCACAACCTCAGATAAAAAACAATAGAAAATTGCCCCTTGTCTGAACGGCACTGCATGGCAACTGAAAGTTGCCCCTAGTCTGAATAGCACCACAGCACTGCACGGCAACGGAAAGTTGCCGCTAGTCTGAATAACGCCATAGCACGTGGCAACCAGTCCTCACAGCGACAATTACAACCAAATTCTCGGATACAGAGAAGACAAAGATGACCAGAACCATCACATGGACACAGTCAAATTTGAAATGTTTTACGGCTGGACTTCAGAATGAAGTTGCCTACGTATCCCAAAGATGAGAATCAAGCCTTACGTAGTTCGGGGTTAAGGTACACTCGGGTATTAACCTCTCCTTTTGTGCTCTAACTTTTGCCAAGGCCGCCCTTCTGGGTTTTCAACCTTGTGACCTTTGTTCTTCTTTTCTTTTCAATTCTTTTCTTCTTTTTTCTTTTTCATCTTTTCTTTTCATTTTCTTCTTTTCTTTTTCTTTTATTCTTTGAATTTTTTTTTTGTTCTTTTTCTTCTTTTTCTTGCTCTAACTTTTGCTTGGGTCACCCTTCGGGGTTTTCTGCCCAGCGAGCCTCTCAAGGGTAAAAGTTTAGCTTTGTCCATGTTGAATGGTTTGAGATCTCGGAGCCGTCTGAATCGAAGAGAATGGCTGCTGTTCACTGATGATGTAGAAGTCCATCCAATGGCGGGTGAATTTGCCTCTAGTGTTGTGGATAGGAACTTGGTTGTCCTTCAGCAATACTTTCTTCTTTCCCCCTTCTGGGATTTGGCATTCTTGCCAGTCTTCCCTGGTTTGTAGAAAAGACTCATCTTTGACTCTTCGAGCGCATCTGACATTTTTGCCCCTAGTTCAAGGGCTTCTTTTGATCTAGCTTCACAAGCTTCCTTTGATCACATCTGATATTCTTGCCCCTAGTTCATGGGCTGCTTCTGATCCGGCCACAAGGGCCTTACATTATGGTTGACCGTTGAACATTCTGAATTAAGGTTCAAGGTTTGGAAGCAAAGGGGTTGAGTCTCGAGGTTGAGAGTGATCCTAAGCTGCATAATCTCAAGAGCGATTCCACACAGGTCTTCGTAGAACCACGTAAAACATTTTTTGAAATTTTTTAAGAAAGCGACTAATCGCTCACCTCGAAGACAATGCAGAACCAATCTGGATCAAGCCAGGATCCTTCTCAATACTCACATTAACAAACATGATCTCAATCATTAAGGGCTTAGCATGCCTCTCTTTCTCTCAATTGATCAAATTTTTTGCAAATCTCGAGGAATTCCTTCCTCTTTGTTTTCATCACAATGTTCAAAAAGTTTTGAAAAACTCAGGTCAATGTAATGATTTCAAAGCACAGAAAAGACATAATTTTTAGTCAAATACTGCTATCTCATTCAGAACTTCTGGCACAACTAGAACAAGGCAGAAGCAAACACAAGAGTGTGAAAATCACTCCTGTTCATTCAAATTTGTTGGCACAACTGGCTTGAAGCAGAAATAAGCACAAAATATGAAAACCACTGCTGTTTCATTCAGATCTTCTGGTGTAACTGGCTCCATGACATAAACAGAGGTAAAAGAAAGCGACAAGACAAACACAAAACAAAATAGTGATGTCCGAGGTAACACTCCCGGAATCACCCGACTCCTGTACAATAGGACTGACTCGATACAACAAGACAGACCTTTAATCAAAAAGACTGACTCAAAACAATGAGACAGACTCAAAACAAAACCCCAGAACTGACTCAACACCCAAGTCAGAAACTACAAAACTAGCATTCGCAAATGCTCAAAACAGTGCGTGCCATACGCCATATCTGAAGTAAACCAAGCGCCGCCCGTATGTGGTTCATCCCCTGATTACATACTTGTATTATCCTCGAAGTTCACTGATCCAGTGACAATAGACTTTGCTGAGCTAGGTAGGAGGACAACCCCGTTATCAAACAAATCCTGTACTTCGTGGAGAAGATGGAAGCAATCGTCGGTGGTATGTCCAGTTTGTTGATTGTACGCACAGTACTGGGTAGCGTCATGACTAGGTGGAAGATAAGCAGGGAGAGGCCGAGGCTTAAGGGGTTTGAGATGCCCCTTTTCAGCAAGGATCTGAAGCGCCTTGGACAAAGGCATGTAGAGGGCATGGAAGACCCTGCGACCTCAGGGTTGATACTTCGAGGTTTGTGGGTTTTTGCTGGGTGTACTAGCAAAGGGGTCGGTAGGTGCAGGCTTGGTCTGCTGATCTTTCCTGGGTACAGAATTAGGGTTGGAGGGAACGGTTCTGGTATGATGGCCCTTCTCTCGATTTTTCCCTTGACTTGAATTGCCCTCGGTCTGAGTGACGAAAGTATCCTCCACAGTTTTTGTAGCAATTGCGAGCACTTGCTGTCTGTTCAATCCCCCGGCTTTCAAAGCCTCAGTAGCCTACAGAAGTTGTTCATAGGGGTTAGTGTCTGCCCCCGCCTTGTTCTTACCACTAGCCTCAGCTTGGTTAAAGGTTTGGGTTGCTACCTCGGAGCGGAGCCCAGTTGTTGTCGACTTGTCATTGCCGAAACTTGGGATGGTTTCAGGTTGGCTGAGTTCGATTACAATCCGCCCCAATAGTGGGGGCTCTTTTGGCATGAAGTTTTTGGCATACGATGTGGTCGGTGGCGGGGCCGACATTCCGTAGGATAGATCAGCCACAGATCTCTGAAGATCGCCAATCATTCCTATTAGCTCAAAAGTGGTGGGCTCACGGGTTTGAAATAGTTGGGGTTCCCAGATCGGATATGCGACAGGTGACCTGGACGGGTGTGGCATGTCAACATCAGTCTCACCCTGCATGGTGATTCCCTGGTTCAATGCTGTTGCCATGACCATAATTTCTTCTGAATTCTGCGTCATCACAAGTCTGCTGAACTGAACAGAGGTCATGTGACTGGTGACTAACGGATCAGATAATCTGGTGAGCCTTGACTGGCCTTTCTCTGCTTTGCCTCAGCGAAGGAAAATACTGGCTGCTCTGAATTGAATCTCTGAACCCTTGAAAGAGAAAACAGGCAGCATCTCGGTCCAATTTCACCAGAACAGATATAAGCATAACTGAATAACTGTATTCGATCGCTGATCACTGCCCCCCAAATTACTGCTCCCTAAATTACTGCCCCAAAATTGAATCTAATACCGGCAGATATAACTGATTCTCAAATACCGATACTGATGTCCGCAAGCCTGATACCCAGACTTGCAAACTGATACATGCATTCCTTGTAGAGGCACACTCTAAAAGCACATAACAAGCAAATGAGAGCCAAAACACCCCTATGGTGGGGTAGGGTTTCCCTGTCCTATTTTGTCAGGAGCTAGGGTTTCACTACACACGCAGCGGTTTCAAACAACCTACAATCGGGTAAGTAACCTGTCCTAGTTTAGAATGGTCACTATGGATTCCGATATGCACTAGGTCGAATGGTCAAAAAGGGTGCCCCTGTAAAAGACCGGGGTTTGTGTTCCCGTCGTGGCAGAGCCCGCAACCGGTCAGCCTTGTGGCATGCATCTCAAAGCAAGCCTCCGGCAAACCGTTCAGGAATAGCAGACGACAAACACTGTGCCCTAAGCGCACCAATGCACATGCAATGCAAAGAAACACATAAGTCTAGTCAAAACAAGATATCATAAGTTCGAGTCAAGTTCTCTAAATCCCTAGTAGAGTTGCCAGAAACTGTAGACGCGCCCGAACGTCCTGGGAAAATCCCGTTTTGTTCATTGGGCTCACTACAGTTCGGACTCGATGCCATGGTTCTGAATCTAATCTCGCAAAGTGCAATGCAAGATCGATAAATCACCAAAGAGTCCAAATCCGGCAAATCGTTTTGAAAAATTAATTTTAGAAAGAAGTGCCAAACATGGACTGCTTTGCCAGATACAGAGTCGCCACCTAAATATTTTATTTTAGGGGAATTTAGGAAACCCTAACTTGTGCCTAAGGCCACGTGTCCATCATCACCAAAGTTGCATCGGCTCGGGAACTCGGGTACGATTGGGGAAGGTCATTTCATGAGCACCCCCACCCGACCGATCAAAGATCGGCCACTACTAAGCATGATATCTTATTTTTGAAAACACATGTGCTCTTATTCCAGTTATTAACCTAGAATTACTATGTGATGCGCACAGCATACAAGTATAGATTAGATTGCCTAAGTTGGAACAAAGTATCGCATATCCGTTTGTTTTGAAAATGGATTGAAGTTTGCTACTCGCAAGTAGGATAAAATACGGGTTTCGACGAATTATTCCAATTCAAGCAACCCAACCTTCACCCACAGGTATTCGGACAGTTATATCACATAAGCACATAGCCTCATGGTAAGCATGCTATCATGGCAGTCACTCACACGCATGCAAGGATGCTAAAGCATAAACACTTACTGAGTACTTCGAGCCAAAAAAAGAAGCTAATTAGAAAACATGCATGAATCCTAATTATGCGGAGATGCCTAATGCAACACATGCAAGAATGCGACTAAGATAGGCTCGGCTATTCTAAGATGGCATATGAGATGCTACATGTAACATGTATTCAACTTGGAATTGAAATACGGTGCAGTTAGTATGATGCGCCGAGCCCAGTGCATGCAAAACAGATGAATGGATGCAAACATACGAGCATAAGGATGCTAATTGAAACGTGCCCTAAAACTAACCATCATAAGCTGGTAAATGAAATGGAGAAGGACATGGGGTTGGAAGACATACATCACACACACGAACACTTATTACAACATTGCCCTCTCTCAGAGGGTTTGAATGAATAATATAGAACCAACTAGCTAATCTAAGCTAATCTAATTAAGCTAGGTATTACACAACCAAAATGAATAATAAATTGCAGCTAATTATTACACAACTCTAATTAATTAACAAACTAACTAAGTAAGCAATTAAACTAGCATGCAAGCTACATGAATGTGGACTACCTCAGCTCTGCCTTGGATGATGAAGGATGCATACATGCTTGAATTGCCTTGTTTGAAAATCCCTCGCGACGTCCCGACTTGCCTTTGTTTGCAATTAACCTCAGAACACTGCACAAGGCTCTAGAAGGCTGAAACTCCACCCTGGGAATCTGTGGGAAGGCTGCCGACTAGCTATTGGCCTTCGAGGCCACCTGCCGACCTCCTTTTGTGGGAGAAACCAAAAGGGGTGGTCCGCTTGCCAGAAAAGCTGGTCGGCCGACCAGTTTCTGCCTCTGGTTTCTGCAACAAGGAGCAAGAGAGAGGCATGGCAAGGTATTTTCAACATATGTGTGCACGACCACTCTCCCCATCATTGTACAAGCTCAAGGGAGTGTAGGTCTCGATCCTCAGGCCACCAATCACGCATCTCGATGCATGATGGCCGAGGAACCGAATTGCACAACCTAATATAGACTGAATGCACAATTGAACACATAAATGTCTAAACTCCATCATGTGTAGTCAAGAGTGTCAGCGATCGGGAATCGAGGCACGTTTCATCACTTCGAGTATGAAACGTCCCTTGTTTCCCGTGTTTGGGCTAACTCCTATCCCAAACACAATGCAACAAACATGGCATGCACCGATGCAACTCTAGCAGGCAATCCTAATGCAATGCCACTTAGCCATGCAAACATTCAAAGGATGAACATGCAAACATGCACCTAGCATACACATTGCTAAAACTACATGGCATGCACAATGCTCATGACACTAGCATACGCAATGCACATGGAAACTAACATACACAATGAGATGAACAAGGCATGCACAATGCAATGATCAATCATGCGACAATATGGCATACTCAATGCTATGAACTACAATGGCATACTCAATGCAAAATAGACTTAAACCAAAATGGATGGGCCTCAGCCACACCCAAATCAGCGGCCAATGAGATGAAATGAAGGCACAAAATACAAAGCATGCATGTACAATACATTGGCCAATACAAGAGGCCCAAGAGCACAACTCTCAAGAGTGCTCAAAGAGTGACAAATGTGCAAGTGTAAAGACACTAAGTGCACTGAAATTAAGTAAGAAATGTTGCCAAATCATTCAAACAAAGCAAGTAGAGCATGCAAGGGTCCTAAGGCATGAGAGCTATCAAAGAGGACTACACATGAGGCATGCAATGCATGGAAAATATGCATGAACTAAGCATGGATAGAGTGGAATAGGTCTTAACAAAGACCAAAATATGCTAAGATGAGGGCCCAAAGTCCTAGGCGTGCAAGCATACACACTAAGGCATGAACTAGGCAACAATGCATAACCATCAAAGGCATTCAAAACATGAATGAAGTGAGAACATGGAAAGTCTATATGTTCTGAAATGTGATGGTTAAGTGATGCCAAATCAAGTACACAACACAAATAAAGCATGCAATGGTGCTCAAAACTTGAGGCAAGCAAGAGCATTTACACTACAGGTATACAAAACATGAAGCATGTGATTAAGGCAACCAAAAACAGTCCTAGTACATGTTAATATGAGACTAAAACATGCATGGATGGAAGCCAAATTGTGCTAGCATGAGGGGCATGAGGCATAATGCATACAAGGCAAATAAGGTGGATTACACTACACCTATTAGGACCAAGCATGGGATGACTCCACCAACAAAAATCAGTGTTATATAATGGCAAAATAACCCCAAATAAGCACTGAAATGATGGCTCTCAAGCAAAGGCATGAATGCATACACAATGGCTCATGTTAAGGCATAAATGGGGAACCCTCCAACTCATTGATTGAGTGACAAATGCAAGTGCACGACCATGAAACATGGACTGAAATAGTATAACTAAAGATTCCAAATCATTGAAATGAGCCAAGTAATGCATGTTAGTGGACTCGATGCACAAAGCAAGCAAGCTAGGTTGAACCAAAGCTATACAAAACAAGTCATGGATGACCAAGACAACCAAAATTAGACTTTAAACATGGAAAAACATGAACAAAGTCTTCTTGAAGTCAAGCCAAAAGCATGCTAAAAAGACATGTGCCCACATGATGCATGTTAGGCTATTTCATGGGATTGCATGGCAAGTGCATGGAGCATGCAAAGGCCAACCAAACCAAATGAAAATAGAGTCATGACATGGTAAAAAATCACCAAAAATATGCTAAAATGGAAAGAAAACAAGCTAGAATGACATGTCAAGGCATGAAGCATATAAAGCTAGTTTAAGGGATTTACACTACAAGTGTGCATGGCAAGCATCATTTGACCAAGAGGCCTCAAAACAGAGCTAAGGTAGGCCAAAATATGAACAAAATCAGTTTGGATCATGGCCAAAATATGCTAGAATAGAGGGCCAAAATAACATGCATTCTGAGATAGTGAACATGAGTTACACTACAAGCATATCAAGCATGTGAAGGACTACCAAACCAAGCAAAAACAGAATCATGGCATGCCAAATGATGGCCAAAAACCCACTAAAACAAGACCAATACATGCAAGAATGACATGCTCCTTTGATAAGCCATGAAAAGGGATTACTCTACACATGCAAGAAACAAGAAAAAGGGGACCAAACAAGCCATGGTCAGAGCCTATGCAGGTCCTAGAAGTCACTAAAAATGGCCTGAACCAAGGTTAGGAAGTATGAAAATATAGGCTCCTTGGAAAGACCAAATATGCAAACAAACAAGGCCAAAAGAGAGAGAGTCACTCCTCTCTGATTTTGGCCCTCAAAATAACATGCCAACCACTGAAAATCCACTAGATTTAAGTGGCTAAAAGGCCAAGCAAAGGTCAACACAAAGGCCTTAAGGCATGGCTCAAAACAAGACTAAATAAAGCATGCAAGCGGGTAGATGACCTCCAACAGGAAAATGGCCTTAAACAAACATGAATAATGCTTAAAAATAAAGCTTTTTTCAGTTGACAACAAACCTCAAATAAGCATGCAAATGAGGCTAAGAGAAGGATCAAAATAATGCTTAAAAAGGGAGAAAATGAGTTACCCTTGAAGCTCAACAAAGACAGCAACTTCTGGACCAAAAACCCAGCTCCTTAACCTCTGAAAATGACCTCCAAGAACCTTGGGTTGATGGTGGAAGTGTTAGGCTATGAGGTGTGGTGCAAAAGGATCAAGAACAATACACTTCCTAAGCCTAAATATAAAGACAAAGAGAGAGATATGTGTATGTGCCTTAACCAAAATCTGAACCCTCACAAAGGAGGGGAAGGCCTTCCCTTATAGACAAAAGAGGCCAAAGCTTCTCAAAGAAGCTAGAAAACCAAGGCCAAAGATTCCCCATACACGTGTATGGAGGATGCAGTCTGTGCCTTCCAGTTGGCACAGTTGGCAATAACTCACAGAGACAAAACTGGAGGGAGCAGGCCGACCAGTTAAGGTGGTTGGCCGACCACTTCCCCTGGTCGACCGACTAGGGTGAGTGGTCTCCCGGAAGGAAAAGTGATCGGCCAACCCATTTGATGGTCTCCCAACTGAATGCAAGCTAGTGGTATGGTGGGAGACCAGCAAATGTGGCTAAAAAATCAAGGAGACCAGTTTCTCGACAAGAAAATTGGCTGGCGGAGAGAGAAGTGGTCTCCAAGAGAAAAGGTGGTCTCCCACCCTTGTACCACCTTCCAAACAATGAAAACAAGGTCATGCCAAAAATGAACCAACACCGATGCGAAACGAGGGTTCGGGGGGCAAAACGCGAGGCCGGGTGCCCCGAAAACAGGCTGTTAAGCACCAAAAGTGGCGTGCGACCCCAAAGGTTGTCTCTAGGGCCGCAGTGTCCCTCTAGACAGAGGAAACAAGGCGTGTGCCAAAAATCGTGCCAAACAGAGAATGTTAAGCGACCCCGAACTGACGCGCGCGGCCAACGGCTCTGAAAACCGAAAACTAGTCTCCAAACGGGAAACAGTGGCCTGCGACCATGAAAAGTAGCCTACGGCCACTGAGAGATGGTCTACATGACCTCTCTCTCCCTCCAGGAAGAGAAAGCATGACTTGGTCCGCAAACCGAGGCAAAGCATAAAAGGGTCCCGAGGTCTGGGGGTAAGGACCTCAGTCGAAACTCCGAAACCTCAGAACGAGCACAACATGCGCAATCACCAAGCGCTCAATCGATGACATCTAAGTCTTAAGGTCGGTCAAAAATGGGGTGTCTACAGTGTGTGCCATCCTCTTTGCATCAAGCTTTAATATTCTTGACTAACAATGAATATGATGAAGGGAAGGGAATGAAGATCTATTGGGCAGATGCAAATCCATTTGTAGCAGATGTCAACAACATAGAGCTTGTGTTGTATGATGAAGACATAGACCCAATTGAGGTGGTTGAAGATGAGGTCAAATCCCAAGGAAAATGCCTAACTAATGAAGAATCCAAGAGCATCATTTGATTCAAGCAAATGGGCGAGGAATTGGCCAAACCAAGCCCTATGCAGAAAATGAAGGGGCTTGTGATTGAAGAAATGATAGAGGGAACAGATGATGCAGATGCAAACAAGTGAAGAAGACAAGCTGGATGAGACAGGTACAACTCTTGTAATTAACTCTACTTTTTCTAGGCTTTTTAATTTCTTTTCAGTAAGTAGGTTAAAGTTTAAGTCTTAGACTAATTGTTCATGGGCAAAATCTGTAATAGACAATAGCCTTCTGAGTTATAAAAAGGTGCATTTGGAGCATTTGAGAGCTGCTCTTGCTGCTTGATGACCTCGAAGCAGATGTTCAAGATCCCTTAGAGGAATTCAACTTAGGAATTGAGGCCTACAAAAGGCCAATCTATGTAAATGCTAGTTTATCTAATGAGAGTAAAGGCAAACTGGTTGGTTAGCTATATGAGTACGTGGATTGTTTTGCTAGGAGTTATGAAGAGATGCCTAGATTGGATAGAACACTAGTAAAGCACAAGTTACCAATAAAAGATAACTTCATTCCACATAAAAAACCTCCAAGAAAAATGGCTAATGAAGTGACTTTGTTAGTTAAAGAAGAAATTGAGTGGTTATTTAAGGTAGGTTTCATCAGAATAACCAGATATGTTGAATGGCTGTCGAATATTGTACTTGTTATAAAGAAAAATAGAAAGTTGAGAGTGTGCATAGATTTTAGGAACTTGAATCTAGCGACTCCAAATGATGAATATCTTGATTTTTAGTTGCTTCAGCAGCCAAAAGCAAGGTTTTATCCTTCGTGGATGGGCATGCTGGGTATAATCAAATTTTCATTAACTAGAAGACATCCATAAGACTGCTTTTAGATGTCTTGGAGCCTTAGGCACATTTGAATGGGTAGTAATGCCTTTGAGTTTGAAAAATGCTGGAACTACATACCAAAGAGCAATGAATTTCATATTCTATGATCAAATTTGAAGGTTTTTAGAGGTATATATTGATGATGTGGCTATGAAGACTGAAATATTTGAGGAACATCTAATTCATCTAAGGTAGACATTTTAAAGAAGGAGGAATCATCAGTTAAAGATAAAACCTTTGAAATGTGCCTTTGGGGTAACTGTAGGTAAATTCTTGGGCTTTTTGGTGCATCATAAAGGCATAGAAGTAGGTGCTAATAAAGCCGAGGCTATATTGGAAGCCAAACCCCTAAACAACAAGAAAGAATTATAGAGTTTTCTTGGCAAAATCAATTTCCTAAGAAGATTTATTGCAAATCTAGCTAGAAAAACTCTAGTATTTTCTTCCTTGGTAGAAATAAAGTCAGATTATGAGTTTAGGTGGAAGGAATGTCACCAAAAAGCTTTTAATTTGATCAAGAGTAACTTGGCCAATCCTCTAGTTCTTATGCCATCTATTTCAGGAAAGCCTTTAAAGCTTTACATTTTAGTATGTGACCTATCGATTGGTTGTTTGCTGGCCCAAGAAAATGATATGGGCCATGAACAAGCCATTTATTTCTTAAGTAAGAGGTTGAATGATGCTGAAACTAGGTATACCTCTGTTGAGAAGTTATGCTTGGTTTTATACTTTACTACCATAAAACTTAGGCATTATATGCTGCCTTCAGAGGTATTTGTTGTGGCACAAATTGATGTGATAAAATACATGTTGTTTAAGCCTATTTTAAGAGGTAGACAAGGAAAATGGATTTCGGCCTCGATTGAATATTGTTTCAAATATGTGCCACAGAGAGCAGTGAAAGGACATGCTCTAACAGATTTTCTACCAGAACATCCATGTCTACCTGTTGAACCAGATCTGTTTGGGGTTGATATGATAGAAACTGATCCCTAGAGGCTGATGTTTGATGGATCTAAAATAGGTAAAAGGGTTGGTGTAGGCATTGTCCTGATTTTTCCTAACAAACAAATGTACCTGTAACATCGCTCAGGATGTACCCGCACGTGTTAAGCAGTTTAGACCCTCGAACTCTTTGATATAGTCTCGTGAGTGCAATGTCAAAGATAAATGAGAATCCAAATCTGGCAACTTTTATAGAAAATCCAATTTATTGCAAAACATTTTCCAAAAATGGACTGCATCACTGGATCTTAGAATCGCTACCTAATATTTTAGGAAATTAGGAAACCCATGACTCGTGCCAAGGCCATTGTCCGTCGTAACCGAAGATATCTTGGGTTGGAACCTTAGGTATAGAAGGGAAGGGCATTAATTGAGCATCCCTACTCACCTGATCAAAAGACCAGCCTCTACTAAACCACAATATAAGTTTTATTTACTTTATATATTCATGTTCCGATTAGTTAACAAATCCTAAAAATTACTATATGAAGCAAACAAGTATAAACTATGTCATTCATTTTGGAACAACTTGATTTCATGCATTTTGAAAGGGTTTTGAAAATGTACAACTCAAAGAAATTGAGTTTACAAACATGAAAATCAACATCATTCGAAATTAAGCGACATAACCACCATCCATCGGAATCCATAGAGTTATATCAAATAACCAAATAGCCTCATAGTAGAATGCTAAATATAGTAAGAAAAACACATACAAGTGGGATGCTAAAGCATAAAAACTTACATATTTACTGATGTCCTACAAACAGCTACAAAACAAAGTTAGTAAAATATACATGATCTTATATACAAAATCCTAATGCAATTCACACATCAGATGCAACTAAAGATTCAGCTTCTAATATATGACATGTGAATCATCTCAAGAACATGAGGTAGCACACATAATCACATAAGAATTGATTAAATCCATAAATGCAAATTTAGCCGAATCAATATGTATGAAACATGGATACAAAGCATGGATATGATGAAAAGAAAAAATAAGATGTATATGTACAAATAAAACAAAGCAAGTAAAAGAACGGGATATAAAGAAGCGGGGCAAGAAATTATTACAACACTTGAATAATTACACTTCGAATAAGAGAGAAGAGGAAAAAATATTACAACGAAATAGAAACCTCACAAAATTCTCAAATGAAAAGAAAACAGAAGATGTAGGTCTTGATGATTGCCGGAAACCATTATGCTCAACGCTGGAAGACTACTCTGTTTCGTTCAGAAGAAGTTAACCAACTGGCCAAATAATTAGCTAACCGACCAACTAGGCCTAGCAAAACTTATTTTGTTGCAACACCGAGAAAGGAGCAAACGAGAAATATGTAGGTGGCTCAACTAACCATTTCTCGTTAGATGATAACAAAAATAATATGAAAACAAAGAAAGAAAACAAATATAAGATAGAAAATGCAAGAAAATGAAAGAAATTAAAAATTCATTTTCCAAAGAAAGAATGGACTTCGTGATTTCCAAACTTTCTTTTGATCACCCTCAAAGTTGTGAAGTATGTTCTCAATCCTAAATACCAAAGCTTGGAATTTGAACTAGAATGGTGTAACAACCCTAACCAGTTATTAGTTAATAAATCATGACTAAGAATGCCTAATGACTAATTAAGAAGAATTCTGAGATAATTGCATGTGTTTTGTGTTAATTGTGCTTATATCTGTTTGACGTAGGAATATCTGTTTGAATTTCTGTTTCAATATGCGAATTAAAGGCATCGGCGTTCAAACATGAAATTGCCTAGGTATACGTGTTATTTGGGATTTTTAGAATTTTATAGTAGGTTTAATTAGAATTTGATTCAGAATCAAATAATTAGAATAAAATAATGCCAATTGATTAGCTTAATCAAGGATTAATTTCTCTCCACAAATTGAGCCTATATAAGGCTAATTGATTCTAGAAGCCTAAAAAACACTTCTTTGCCATCATCTTCTTTAACAAAAACGTAGAGAGAGGGAGAGAAGAAAGAACATTGAGATCAAAGCTTGAAGATGAAGAATTACTTGGAAAATTAAAAGAATTGGAAAAATCATACAAGGAATAGCTAAGATTCAAGAGAATTGAGAGCCTGGGTAAGAAATTCAATCTTGAATTTAAGACATTAAGTTAGCTTACATGAGAATCCAAGAGAATCAAGTTGGTTAATGCATAATTCAAGCTAAGTAGAATTGGGAAGCAAATCATGCATGCATGCTCATTTCATCATAATTTGAGTTTGTTTTCTAAGAATTCTTCCATACATGTCATTGTTTTAACCTTGTTTTGAGAATTCATTACATTCCATACCATTTTATCTCATTTGATCATGTCTTGGATCGTGTTTTGAAAGAAAGAAACCATGTTAATACGTGCATGTTATATACATAAACATTTCAAGTTTGATTTTGAACAATTGGCTTGCTTTTGGGTTTTGATTTTGTGAAACGACTTTCAATTCATGAAGTTCTATGATTTTCTACATGTTTTCTCAAGTTTTGGGCCTAAAGAATGTGTTTTGAGGCTTTGAATTTGAGTTTTGCATCTTGAACAACAATTTGGAAATTCCAAAATTTGGTCTCACCGCTCGAGCGTAAAATTCAAGCTCTCAAAAAGTTTTGTAGAGTTTAGGGGGTTGGCTCGAGCAACCAAAAGTTGGCTCGAGCATGAAACGAGAGCATCTAGTACTTTTATAGACTTTGCAAACCGCTCGAGTGATCAAAGCCTTGCTCGAGCAAACTACCCTATTTTCAGAAATTTGGCTAAGTGTTTTCAAATGCATTTTGACATCCTCATTGCATCCTAGGCCTTCCTAAGCCATGATTAAGCTATAATAATGAGGATAAGGATTAAAAATACACCAAGAAAGAAAAGTAATAAGTTAAGCATCGGCAGAGCGTGTTTGTGTAGGTCAAGCACCATAGTTCGTCTGATCTGTTTACTCTGTCTGTTATGTTACTAGAGCCATCTGTGAGTAATAACTCTGTAAAGCTATGTTCAACTTTAAGTATTTTTTTACTAATATGATATGATCTGCTTTCTGAAATGTGAGTTTGTGAATCATGAATGAATATCCAATTTTCTGAAACGTATTGTGGCATCCTTAGCATCATGTGATATGTTATATGTTACTTGGTACCAGGGTTGGTAATGCATAACTAGTTATTTGCTCTACATACGTCCCTTTATGGGTCATTCTGTCCTTTTATGGGTCATCTGGTCCCTTTATAGGTCATCTGTGCCTCTCATGTATTCATGAGCCATCAGATTTATTAACGATAATGGATGTACCACGTATGATTATCTGTGAGAATCTGAATATGTATATGAATCTGTTTCTGATCTGAATTCTAATTTTTGAATCTATTGTAGACATCATTTATAAAACCTTTAATCTGTTATTATTCACTGGGCTCCAGCCCACTATATTATTTATGTATGTAGGTGATCAGGTCTGTGATCAAGCCTAAGCTACTGCCTGGATTTGTTTTGTGTCGGCCAACTTATGCGCTTCCCAAGGAGGTTCTCGAAATGCTTTGAGTGGTCGAATTTGTGAATTCAGTTTCATTTCTTTTTGTTTGTGTCTGAACAAGTTGTTGCATACTCCGTATATTGGGCTAAGTCCCATTTTGTTTAATCTATATATGAAGGTGACGAAGGACTGATGCATATATATAGCGTCACATATATGTATCTAAGGTTAAAATTTATGTTCCATATATGTCTGCACAACTCTATGGACATTGTATGTTTGATATTTTCTTTCGCTATCCCCTTATTTTGTTGATCTATTTCATAGGCTATCGGTAATCCTAGGATTACTGGCCAGTTACAATGCTAAACCTATGGAGGCGGGTTTGGGTCGTGACAAATGGTGTCTTTGGACAAGTATGTTTATAGGAAATGGTCACTCTTTAAGTTTCTTGAACTTGGTAAGGATTACTCTCTGTGATCAAAGTTTTAGGACTTGGTTTTAATGAATTTCTTGAGTGGTGTTTTGCAATGGAAGATAAGATTTATCGAGGCTAAGACAACTTCACTATTTTGGCAAAACAACTCTCTATTTTTTGAAGTTTTCTCTTCTTTCTCAAATTCTAATCCTCTCCTTTCAAACTCATCATTCTCTCTACACTTCTTCTCTCAATTTTATCACCTGAAATTCAAGAATTGAGCTCTCCTTATATAGGCAATGCAAGTAGAGGGATGGTGGAAGACAAAGTCGAAGCTTAATGGAGCATTTGGGGAAGATAATGGAGCAAATAGAGCACAAATTGAGTTAATGGAAGACAAAAATAGAGCATTACCTTCAATGGATCAAGCATTAGGCAATAGAGGTTGAGTATACATACATTCAATGCATGAATGGGTCAGAAAATGGGATTGTGAAGTGCCCCACCTGAACGAACAAAAGTTTGAGCAAAATTGTCTCTGGATAGTAGACTAGGCAATCAAACGACTAGACAAAATTTTGTCATTTTGGTTCGGTTCAGTCCAGCTTCGCTCCGGTTGTCTGACAGGGCTTAAACACTTGGCCAAAGCAGTCTTAGGGTTGGGAACAAAACTAAAATTCCATTGGATTTTGTGGGAAACTCATTCTGATTATCATCATCGAGTAATTAAAAGAAAGCACCCGAGTCTTAGGGCTGGTCAAAATGAAGTGTCTACAGTTGCCTCTCTTTGACAGAGCTCAAAGTCATTTCATGACGTGAGTGAATGTCAAAGTGCAAAGATGACCCTTTTGACAAAGCCGTAAGACTTGGGCAAACAGACAAGATGCAAATGTAGTTAGTTGAACTCGAAGGTTGCATGCGTATCCCTTTGCAAGGAATCAAACCAGCGTAGTTCATGGGCAAGATGTAAATGATTTGCTAGTGCAATTGAAAGTTGGACTTACAAGTTTCGTGAAGCTGATTGTTTTTTTTTTTTTTTTGAAAGTACATGATTTATGCAATGTTATATGTAACATGTAATATATGAGGCAAGGCTTGTACAAATGATATGAAGCATAACAAGGGATACAATCCAAACAAACTCACATGAGAGAAGAAAAAAGGGTTTTAACAAGCGATACCCAAACCGTACCTCAATACGAAATAGGGGATTGATTTCAACCGAGTGAAGGAGAAAAGGGCCTTAACCAACAAGCAAGACCTAAACCACACCTCAATACAACAAGAAAGTAAAACATAGTGTTCTCTAATTGAGATTAGTTTGGAAAACCATTTTGCCTCTTGGAACAAAAAGTTTAGAGTATGGAAAATGGTTTCCTAATTGGGAGGAACCATTTAAGGTTTTTAAAGTCCTTAAAAGAGGAGCATATCCTTAGAAGGGAAACCATATAAAAGAGTGATCAATGGAAAATACTTAAAGAAGTATTATCCCACAATGTGGGAAAACATGAGATAAGAAAACCAAAAACATATGCACATACACAAAAGATGTTCTATTGAATAACTATTAGGAATGTACAAGTCAGAAACAAAATACAAGATTTCAATCGTTTTGAAAATACAAAATAAAATTGTTCCATGCTTGTAGGACATTCCTACGGTTAGATTTGCTTTGCTAAAGGTTGGCTAGAGTAGATTTGATGCTAGCAGGACCATTTTCTACTTGAGTTAGCAAGTCTTGCATGTTGTGCTTGATTTTTGATTGTTCTTGCTTGACAGAGGCTCTTTTGGCTCTGACTTGTGCTAGTTGAGCCTCCAAGTGGGCTTTTTCTACTAAGGGAAGGTTGTATTGAGCAATGGTGTCTTGGAAGGCTTGGGAGGCATCAGTTAGAGAAGTAGCCCCTGACTTTACCTGATTGACTTGAGCCTTCTTGGCTTCTGACTCAGTATGATGCTTGATGATGGCTGAGATGTGTTGAGGGAGGACATCCAAGAAGCTTTGAAAGGCTTGAGCTTGATCTGAGTAAAATAGCCTTGGTAGTAGTGTTTGAATAGACTCAAAACACTTGGTAAGTTCAGAAGCTCTAATGAGGGCTAGCTCATCAAAGGATTGGCTAAGCAATTGAAGAACGTGGTTAGTAGTCTCATGCTCTTCTTAGGATAGTTGGTTCAGCCTCTCTTCAAAATTGAGGTCAGTAATTGATTATTTAAGGTTGGAGGCCCAATAAGAGAGTCTCAATGGTAGGTGGAAATGAGGTAGTGACAGGAGTTGTTTCAACCTACATGGAAAAATTAGAGGTGATAAGTTAACTTATCCTTATAAGTTAAAGGTAAGAGAATTACGTCAATTTGGGATACAGTTGTCCCTATTGGAAATGTTGTTGACAAATTGTTCCCTTTGCGTGGACTGTGAGATTGAGTTGTTTGCACACCCATTTCAGTAGTTGTAGGAGTATGGGATACATTTCCAAGCTGCCAAGACTCAAGTTAGAATGTATATAAAGGTATGACTAAAAGAAATATGGAATGTTTTGGAAGTTACCTCTTGGAAAGGGCCAATAAAAGAAGTAGTTGGTTCTTCCAAACCAATATTTTCAATTGTAGCAATTGGTGGTTTGATGTTAGGGGTAGCAGCAGTTGTACCTTGGTCAATCTCAGTTGCAGTTAGATGAATTGTTGGCCTAGGTTGTAATGGAGAAGACACAAAGAATGTGTCGATCGGAGGAATATGGTGTTTGTTGAGCAGGCCTGATCTTAGTGAAATAGGCAAATAGCCAAGCTTGGAAAAACCAGAAGAGGAGACCACAATTAACATCAATTTCCTTAGTGGTCACGGTGAAAAGACCCTTATATAGTATGGCCAAAAGGAACAGAGCAAAGGCCAGTTCTATGCCTTCTTGAATACAAGTGACAATGGGTAAGTATTCCTTGGTAACTTTGAAACTAGGAATACAAAAAAAGAATTGGCACAACCATAGAAGATAAAAGGCTATCTCGTCATCAGTAGGTTCCAGACCAAATTTTTGGTATTTCTTCATGAAGCTACCATAGCTTATATTGGTAACTATGTTGAAATCAACCTTAGAGGGGGTTAGCAGTACACTAATGTGTTGGCCAATAATAGTCAAATGTACAATATCTAAAATAGTGGATGAAATCATACCACATTTTAGCATCATGGAATAGCATGAAGTGGACCAGAAACTAACTGCAACACTGATTGTCCACTTGGCTATGTCAAAAGCAAATGTCAACAGACAGATGGCATCATAGATGCCTAAGGCTTGCCATAGGTCTATGTCATACGTCATCATTGTATTTACCCAAAGTTACCAGTCTGCGCTAGGCTTCTTCCATGAGCACAAAGGATTGTAGCTAACACCCCATTATTGCCAAGCCAATTTTGCCTTGTCAAGCAGCAAGCTTTCTGTTTGGGCGATTGGGAAATATAGAGCCAATTCGCCAGGAATGGTGTTGAAGAAAGATGGCCCTAGCTCTCCTTGGGCAATAGTGTTTCCAGGGATAATGTAGCTATTGAATTTGTTAGTTCAAATGGTGTCTTTGATCTTAGAAGGGAAACGAAGCACTAGAGCAGGTTAGAGATTTTGGTTGTTTAGCTTTCGATTGGGATTAAGTTTTCTTGGGAGCCATGGCTAGGATTTCGCAGAAGCTGAAGGGATGAAAGAGAAGTAGTGTGGAGCGAAAAAGCAGAAGTGGGGTTTCAATTCAAATTCCTAAGTTTATATTGCTTAGGTCATTTCTATTTTCTGGGCCATCTTAGTATTGGGCTTGTAGATAGGCCCAGTTCTTTTAATTAAGTCTTTGTTAGGTTTGGGCTTTCAAAGTTATCCATATCAATAAATATTCATTCAAGGCAAAACCTAGTTTTACCTTAAATGAGAGGGGCATTGTTGGCACCATAAATTTGAAATCTTCTGTCGATAGAGGCATAATCAAGTGCAGTAGAGGTCCAAGAGTCAAGGGCATCAAGTTAGTGGCCAAAAGGGTGTGACAGATGACAACTTCAGAAAGAAAGAGAGTTCAAGGCAGTTGCAGTAGTTGCAGATCATGGGAAGATATGGGAAGCTAGGAAAATGACACGTGGCAGCATGGCAGGCCAGTGAAATCATATAAAAGCTATGTAACTCCCCAAAATAATTTCAATATATCCATTTGTAGACACCCCATTTTTGACCGCCCGCAAGACTCAGGTGCTTGCTTCGATACACTCGATGATGAAATTTGAGTTGTGTGCTTCGAACTCACAGCGATTTGGATTTAATCAGGCTCTCGAAATTACCTCAAATCTTCAACATTTACCTTGTTTGAACTTGTGAGTTTCATTTTTTAACCTTTTTCCACTCTAAGTTGAGTTTGAACCAAAAAAAACAAGGAAGGCATCAACGCCCGATCGTGCATCAGTGATGGCCAGCCGTGGCTATGAATGGCCAGCCAGCCTTCAGGGCGAAAAACACTATTCTAGGCGAGAGCCCGCCAGTTGTCCATTTTTGAAGATATTTATCACCTTTTGAGCTCGAATTCTATAAAAACTAAGCTGTGTGATTGTTTTGAGGGTTGAACAAAATTTAGAGAGCCTATATACACCTTGAGAGCTCTTTCCTCTTCCTTCTTCCATTGCATGCAACCTTTGAGCTAACCTAGCTTCTTTGTATCATCTATATACTCCATATACAACCTTGTCTCACCACCTTAGAGTCTTGGTTGATCTTGGAAAAACATAATTCAAGCTTAAGAGTGGGTTAAAACCAAGTTTGAATCACAAACAACAAGCTTACCCCTTGAAAGGTATAAGTTTGTTTTCTTCTCTATTGCTTTCATTTCTTCCATTTGCTTCATATTTCTTACTAATTTGTATTGTTTTGAGTCTATTTAAAGTGTTCAAGGTTAGGTTTGAAGGGCTACCAAAAGGGTAAAGAGAGCTTGCTCTTTCTACATCTTTACGTATAACTCAAACCCTTCCTATTCCATTCTTTTTCTTTGATATTTACACTGATTTTTAGAGTTTTCAAAGGGCCAAAAATCATGTTTTGAGGTTTCAAAAGTAGAGGGGTTAGGCACCCTTCCTTCCTCTTGTTTACTAGCCTTCATTCATTTCTTTATTGTTTAGCTTTTTAAGCACTTTTCATGCATGTCTAGCCTCTGTTTTTTTTATATATTAAGGACTGTTTTAGGGCTATCCAAGCCTTTTAAATTGATTCATGCTTTGTTTGGTTCATTTGTGATCTCACAAGCTAGCATATGTAACTTGTTGCATGTTGTTCTAAGCAATCCTTTACTCATTTCCATGTTTAAGAGTCTAAGTTTAACAATCAATCCACCATCCACCTTTTTCATTCTTAAGAATGATTTCAACTGATTGAGGTTGTTCAAGATATGTAAGAGAAACTTCTACCTAATGGCTTATCCTTTTCGAAGATTCATTGCCAACGGTATAGTCTTTCTCTCATGCTTTAGAAGAACCTCTCATTTGACATTACTTCTTGTTTAGAGGACATTAACATCACCATGGACAAATGGACTAAAGAATGGCAAGGCTTAATAAAATTGGTTTAAAACTTGGATCAACACACATAAAGAAAGTGGCTTAAATTGCTTTAACTTGGCCGGACGTTATGCCAAGTTACTTGTGTCAAGAGTCGTCACATGCTAATCCATGACATTTTGAAGATTCTTGAAGCGTTGCAACCTCCTTCTTTGAGTTCATACTATGATAAGAGGGAATGGTGGTCTTATTCTTTGCATTTTATTAACTTTTGTCCAAAATTGCATCCGAGACCATCAAGCAATCATGTTGCTCATTGATGGCTTTGGAATCAATTTCAACCTTCTCTCGAGGCTTTCCCATGACAGATAATGAAGAAGGGACAAACAGTGCTTGAGAATGCTCTATCTGCACTGGTTTCACCTCAGAACACAAAAATAGAGTTTTGCAAGAAATTGATGCACGGCCGGCCATCAGCGATGTACAATCGGCCCTCAATGTATGGCCAACAGTGTAGTTTTGCAAAAAACAGAGGCAGTGGCCGAAGGTGAAACAGAGGTGGCTTGGGCAGACAGAGTAGTTTTTAGGCGCTGCACATGCAACCTTCATCCATCTTCCATTACGCTCTTCTCAAATGCGATTAATTATTTCATTAGTGTTATTATTATCATAGTTGTGAATAATCTTGTTGTAATTAATTAGTGATAGCAAGTCAATTTTATTCAAGTGTTGTATTTATTTTAGTTAATTAGTGATAGCTAGTTAATTAATTCAAGTGTTGTAATAATTAGTTAAGTAGTTTAGCTAATTTCATTCGATTTTGTAATAATTAGCTTAATTAACTTAACTTTAATAAGTTAGTTAATTAGCTAGTTTGTCTGTTCAGACTCTCCTTCCTGAGAGCACAATGTAATAATGTATATGTCTTCCAACCCCACGTCTTTCTCTTTTTTATTTATCTGTTTTTGATGGTTAGATTAGGGCATCACGTTTCAATTAGCATATCGCATATATGCATTCATTCATTTGTCTTGCATACACCGAGGCTCAGTTCATCATTCTAACTGCATTGTCATTTATTACATCACTGAATATGTACTTAGACCACATGTTACCAAATTGTTGCAAATAACATGTTAAGTAGCTGAGCCTATTTTAGTTGCATTATTGCATGCGTTGCATTAGCCATCTTGAATAGTTAGGTATTATGCATATTTTTCTAACTCTTTTATTTTATCTTAACTTGGAGTACTAAGTGGGTTTTTAGTGCTTTAGCATACTTGCATAAATGTGAGTGACTGCCATGATTAACATGCTTACCATGAGGCTAAGTGCTTACTTGTTAAATTGTTTGAGTGCCTGTGGATGAAGGCTTGTTGCTTGAATTGGAATGATTCAATGAATGTACGTTTAACCCCACTTTGTCAAGTGGCAAATTCACAAACTTTAAGCCCACTTTGTTAAGTGGCAAAATCAAACCCTTTTCGAAAAACAAAAATGAAATTGAATTGTTTCAATTTGGGCAAACTAGTCTATACTTGTGTGTGCGCATCACATAGTAAATGCTAGCGTAATAAACCGGAACAAGAACATATAATGTTGATAAAAATCATATCATGATTAGTAAAGGCCGATCTTTGATCAGGCGAGCAGGGGTACTCAATTTATGACCTTCCCCTCTCGTACCTAAGTTCTCGAGCCAAGACAATCTTGGTGATAACAGACATGTGGTCATTTGCACGAGTCATGGGTTTCCTAAATTTTTCCAAAATAAAATGTTTAGGTGGTGACTCTATATCTGGCAAAACAATCCAATTTTGGCATTTTTGATTCAAAATTGATTTTCTAAAAGATTTGTCAGATTTGGACTCTTTGGTGTTTATCAATTTCACATTGCACTTATAAGATTAGATTCAGAACCGCTGGAGTCCGAACTGTAGGGCTTATTTCGAACTTCTGAAAGGGGGCACGAAAAAGTCGAGCTACACCATCTCATAGCAACTAATAAATAGCAAAATGATTGAATTGATAAGCTTTCATTAATCAGAGTTTGATATAAAAAAGGTGACACATGCGATATACATTCATAAATAGTACATCCTGAATCTACAGCATGTGTTACAAGTTAGTGAAAAGAAATGAAAGCTAAACAGATAATCATATGCCTTAAAGGCTTACATCTTTCCAAGTCAATGCTTGGGTACATCAAAAGTGAGTCTTAAGCTCAATATAGATAAAGCCCTAGGCTTGTACAAAATTAATTACAAAAATATAACACTAAGACTTTAGCTCCACAGTCCTCCCAAACTAAGTCCTTGGTAGAGACATATCACCAGCACCTGAAAATGTTTTTCCCATATAAGGTGAGCCAAAGCCCAGTAGAAATGCTACAATACAATGTACAAATCTTAACAAAGCCATGAGGTTTTATGCATATGCAATGCCCATGCTAAAATTTTTTACATTTCTTTCCAAAAACCATGTCATGCCAAGTTTATATCACAATTCTCAAAATCATGCCCTTTACAATAGAAAACAGGGGGAAATCTCAAACCAGTACAACCTTTCACATATATTTTGTTCGCGAGAAACCGTCAAATGACACCAATGTAAATGTTGCCTATACAAGCGCTACTATTTCCATTTTACGGATATTTCATCCACGGGAATCGGCACCCATGTATACGCTCATTTTTCGAGACTTTCACCCTCAACATACAGGCCAACTTGATTTGGTGATACACACCTCTTTCCAACGTTCACCAATTTTTCTCAATATCATATACATTTTCAATGTAATGAATAAGCAACAATGTTCAATGCGCATGGATGAGAAATTAGTAGTTCACCTAATTCTCATGAAATTTCTACAACACTCATAGGTATCCTCTACAGATAGCCCAAAACAGATATCTCTATATAGATAAATGAATTTCATTAAAGATATCATTTTTCCCAATCTCAAAATGGGAGTGATAACACATATCCAACTCCACCCTCATCATTATTATCATTTCAATTTCACAATTTCCATATCAATTCCATTTTCTCTTTACAATCTCAAACATTCACATTTTTGGGAAAAAATCCCTTTCTCTTTAAAAATCAATTTCAATATAGGAAATACTTCATTTCAACATATATCAACCTCAATTTTATACCCACAAGCTTTTCCAAGAAACCATTTGAAAATCCCTCTTTATCATTTTGATTTCACACCCTAGGTTTTACTAAAACAACCCAAACAACTATAATCCTTTGAAATAGCAAATAATTAAGGTAAAACTTATACAAGAGTATAGAGAATCCCTATCTCAAGCTTAGAAGACAAGAGAGAGAAAGAGAGAGAGAGAGAGAAAAGAAGAAGAAGAAGAAGAAGAAGAAGCTTTAACAATGCCGAAACCCAACTTTGCTCAAATGAAAGTAAAGCTCCAAGTGAGCTCTACATTTTTCTCAAATGGAGTAGGGTAGAGAAATCAATTGATATAGATGTTTTAGAAGAGAGAATGTGAATTTTAGAGAGAAATGGTGTAGATCTAGGGTTTTTAGAAAGTTTAGAGAGAGAGTGAAATGAAAAAGTGTTGTAAAAAGTAACTTTTATGGACTGATATACGCGCAGTCTGCTCGATCTCAAAAAGTGACGCTTGAGCGTCAGACACAAAAAATGTGACCAATCGAGCACGAAAAATTGATGCTTGAGCATGAAATACAAACTCCCAGTACTTTTGCAGACAAAATACCAACATTTGAGCGCAATAAGGGTCGCTTGAGCCAAGACCGTTCGAGCGCAAGAAGTTTTGCTCGAGCCTAGAATACCACTTTCTAGTACTTTTACAGACCCGTAAAAGTATTGAGAGTTCACAAAGACCGCTCGAGTGCAAGAAGTGACACTTGAGCGTAAGAGCAAAATTCTGGGCAACAAAAGTTTGAAACCAAGCTACCAACCTGTTCCAAATGAAACTAATACAACCCAATTGCCCAACTCAAGGAGAAGCAGTGGAAAACAAGGCAAGAACAACTATATAAGGAGAAAAAACCTGAATCCAAAAGTCAAACGGGTCAAGTTTAAACCAGAGACACTATAACCTCCCCCTTTAAGGAATTTCATCCCCAAAATTTAAATCAAACATTTAAAACCAAGTTTAAACCAATTACAACAATGATAATCAACTAATCTCATTACCACGACCCGTCCACCGGTCATCCATTCATATTAACATGATAAATAAGTTCTCACTACTAAATATACAATTCACATTTCCAAAACTCTCAACACATGCTCAAGTACCAACAAATAGGTCCAAATACTTCTCACGGACTTCCAACTCACATTCCCAAATTGCTTCCTCAACCCCGTGATGTTTCCATAACACTTCACTAAAGGAATTGTCTTACCTCACAAGACTTGATCTCAAGTATCCAAGACTCTCAGCGGTCTCTCCTCATACGAGGCATCCTTATCTACCTCTAACTCGGTCCAATCTAACATGTGTAATGGATCTGACTCATACTTTCGGAGCATACCAATATGAAACACGTCATCAACCCCAGAAAGCTGTGGTGGCAAGACCAAGTGATAAGATGCCTCTCCAATCCGCTCCAGGATCTCAAAAGGCCTGATAAATCTAGGGGATAACTTTCCACTCTTCTTAAATCTCATCAAACCTCGCCTAGGTGATATCTTCAAGAAGACGTAGGATGTGTTTGGTTTGTGTTTTGAGATAAATTTAAAAAAAAAAAAATATTTGGGGAGAGTTTAGAAATTATTTTGGTTTGTTTGGTTGTATATTTTGAAAATAGTTATGGAGTTTGGGAGTTTGGGATGATTTGATATTTTGTTGTAGTTGAGTAGATGTGTATGAGAGAAAAAATGATTGAGAAGGAGAGAGAAAAAGTGATTGATTGATGTGTAGGAAAGAGAAAGTAATTTTGGAAAAAACTTTCAAAAAATTTGAACCAAACAAAATTTTGGAAATTTTTCTCAAAAATTGTATCTTGAGATACGAACCAAGCAAGCCCATGATCTCCTACCTCAAAGGATAACGGTCTCCTCCTACTATCGGCATAGCTCTTTCCCGGGCTAACTCTAGACGCAATGTCGGTGTATCGCCCACGTCGGCCCAACACACAGGAGATTTACATGGTTGGCCATACAAGGCCTCAAACGGTGCCATACCAATACTCGACTGGAAGCTATTGTTATAGACAAACTCCACTAAGGGAAAGTGCCTCTCCTACGACCCCTTAAAGTCAAGGACACAACCCCGAAGCATATCCTCATGGATTTGAATAGTGAGATCAGATTGTTCGTAAGTCTGAGGATGATAGGCGGTACTAAAAGTCAACCTGGTGCCCAAGGCATTCTGTAGGCTCTGCCACAACCGAGCCGTAAAACACAGATCTCTATCCAAAACGATAGTCACAGGGACCCCATGAAATCAAACAATGTCCCAAATGTACATGTCGACTAGAAAATCTACAAAGTCATTTGTGCGTATAGGTACAAAGTGCGTTGACTTAGTCAATCGGTCAATTACCACCCAAATGGCATCATTATCCCGTTGAGTCCTTGGAAGACCCACCACAAAATCTATCGTGACATGCTCCCACTTCCACTCGGCTATAGGCAAGGGTTGCAACAAACCCACTGGTCTTTGGTGTTCGACCTTCACTTGTTGACAAGTAAGGCACTTCGACACAAACACGACTACATCCTTTTTCATCCCCTTCCACCAAAATTGACGACTAAGATCGTGATACATCTTTGTGTCTCCCAGACGCACCGCAAAACATGAATGGTGAAACTCTTGGAGTACATCCTCTCAACAAGACTTCGGCACGAAAAAACGGTCAAGGTATCTAGCACTCAAGTCAGAATACACGTTCAAGCCTTTCTCTACCTTTTCACTAGAGATCTTCTTCCGGAGGGATTCTACCTCAAGATCACCCCTCTATGCTTCTATAACTTGGCTCACAAGGGCAGGTTGTGCAACTACCAAAAATAAGGTTGCAGACTCAATGGACTCGCCAAGATGTAGGTCAAACTCACAAATAGCATCCAACATTTCCCATTCCCAAATGGCAATACTAGCTACACTACCAATGGAATTCCTACTCAAGGCATCGCCCACAACATTACCCTTTCCCCGATGATAATGTAACTTGAAATCATAATCTTCTATAAACTCCATTCACCTCTTCTACCTCAGATTCAAGTCTTTTTGTGTAAACATATATTTCAAACTCTTGTGATTAGAAAATACTTCAAACTTCTCACCATACAAATAATGCCTCAAATCTTCAAGGCAAAGATCACCACTGCTAACTCTAGGTCATGAGTAGGGTAGTTCCTCTTATGCGTTTTCAACTGTCGTAAGCCATAAACTACTACTTTCTCCCCTTGCATCAATACACAACCCAAGCCTTCCCGTGATGCATCACAATACACTGAATAACCCAAACCCCTCTCCGGAATAATCAATGTTGGAGTAGTGATAAGCCTAACCTTAAACTCTTAAAATGACTTCTCACAGGTCTCACTCCACACGAACTTAATTCCTTTCCCCGTCAATCTAGTCAATGGTAAAGCTAATCTAGACAAATCTTTCACAAACCGGCGGTAATACCCGGCCAACCCCAAGAAACTACGGACCTCAAAAGCATTCTTAGGTTGTTCCTAATCTTATACAGCTTTTATCTTGGATGAATCTATAGTTACTCCTTCCCCAGAATTCACATTTTTCGAACCTAGCATATAGTTTGTGAGCTCTACGCAACTCAAGCACAACATGTAAGTGTTCCTCGTGTTCCTCCTTGGAAGGTGAGTAAATCAGAATATTATCAACAAAGACCACTATAAAACAGTTTAGGAACTCGCAAAAGATCTGATTCATCAAATCCATAAATACGACGGGTGCATTGGTTAGCCCAAAAGGCATCACTACAAACTCATAATGGCCATACCATGTACGGAATGCTATCTTCTGGATATCTTCATTCCTTACTCTTAACTGGTGATAACCCAATCTCAAGTCTATCTTAGAAAAAAAATAAGACCCTTTCAACTGATCAAACAAATCATCTATATGAGGCATTGGGTACTTGTTCTTAACAATTACCCGGTTCAACTTCCGGTAATCAATACAAAGCCATAAGGCACCATCCTTTTTCTTAATGAAGAGAGTCGGTGCTCCCCATAGCAACGTTCTAGAGCGGATAAAACCCTTGTCTACCAATTCCTGGAGTTGAATCTTCAACTTACTAAGCTCAACGACTACAAATCTATATGGTGTCATGGAGATCAATGCCATGCTAGGCACTAAATCAATTGAGAACTCAACGTCACGGTGAGGTGGTAAACTAGTAAAATCCTCAAGAAAAACGTCTGGGCATTCACAAACTACCCTCGGTAAATCAACTCGAACTTTGTCACATTCACTACCCAAGAAGTTTGCGAGGAGACAACTAAGCTCACTCTGTTCACGCGGATTATACACTGGTGATAAAGCTCTATCGACTCTATCCCCCATGAAATAAAAACAAACACCGCTCAAGGTACATACAGTAACCCTCTGACAATAACAATCTATGACAGCTCGATACGATGACAACCAATCATGCCCAAAACAGCATCAAAATGTGATATGCCAATTAATACAAATGCAAAAGGAAGTCAACGACCGGCAAACTCTATGTCACAACGCCGACACCCCTATTCCAAAACAATCTCACCACCAATAGGTGACTCTACACTAAGTAGAGAAGCTAGCTGAGCCAATTCTAACCCCAATGCTGATGTAAGTGCAGATGAATGTTGTAGCTTGCTTTTCATTTTTCTCGGAGGGGTTTAGTCTCCTTGGATATGATAGCCCTATAGTTCGGACTCCCGTGGTTCTGAATCTGCTTTCACAAGTGCAACATGAAACAAAAAAACACAAAAGAGTCCAAATCCGGCAAATCTTTTGAAAAATCAATTTTTAGTCAAAAATGCCAAAAAATATACTGCATTGCCAGATTTCAGAGTCGTCACCTAAATATTTTTAAAAAAATTAGGAAACCCATGACTCGTGCCAAAGGCCACTTGTCTGTCATCACCAAAATGTCTCAGCTCGGGAACTTAGATATCAGAGGAAAAGGTCGTGAATTGAGCACTCCACTCACCTGATCAAAAATCGGCCTCTACTAATCATGATGTGATTTTTATGTACAATATATGCTCTTGTTCCGATTATTATGTTATCTTTACTATGTGATACACGCAAGTATAGACTAATTTGCCCAATTTGGAACGTTTTGATTTTATGTTTGTTTTTTTTGAAAAGTGTTTTGAATATGTACCACTTGAAAAAGCGAGATCATTTGTACACTGATCAAATCATCCCAATTTAAGCAAATTAGCCTCCATCCACAAGTATTCAAGAGATATATCAACTAAACATTTAGCCTCATGGTAAACATACTTGACATGGCAACACTAACACATACAACATGCTAAAACAAGAAATGCTCACCTAGTACTCTAGGGCAAGCCAAAGAAGACTGAAATAATTAGAAAAATGTGTGATCCTAAATAATGCAACATAACTAATGCCACACATATAACATGCAATTAATAGGCTCGGCTACTAGCATGGCACATGAGTCAATTCAAGACATGCGACAAAGCACGTATTCGAGTAAGGAATTTGAAATTGACATTGAGTAGTATGATGAGCTAAGCCCTTATGCATGCAAACATGGCTATGTACACATGGAAAATGCTAAGGAAAATATGATGCTATACAACCACGATAAGTGGATAAATAAAAAGAAGAAAGAAATGGGGGTTGGAAGACATACACAGATTATTACAAATTTGCCCTCACGCAGGAGGGTCGGAATGTCCAAGTGTCTGAATTAGCTACTTATTACAAATCCAAATCAATGAATAAGTTAGATTAACTAATTATTACAAATTCAAATGAATCTAAGTAATTAGTTACAACACACTACTATTAAAGCACTAATTTCACGAGCCACGGGAAGTAAAGAATTGCATATGCACGAATGGGAATATCCACTCGAAAACTCCTCTGTTTCGCTGCCAGAACTATTCTGTTTTGTAGTCAGAAAATTTTTTTGTTTTCACCCCAGCCCTTGCTATGTTCTACCATAAAAATGGCACTACCTATGAAAAAAATAGAGTGGCCGATTGGCCTCAAAAAGTGGTCGGCCGGATGGTAGGCCGGCCGACCGGCCACTGTTCTCTGGTACTGCCCTGCTGCAATAGAATGGAAGCAAAGCAAAAACAGAGTGTTTCTAGGGGATGTTTGTCCTCTCTACCTCTACCTATCATGGAATAGATCAATGGAGGGGTAGACATTTGCAAACCATCAATTGTCATAAACTCATTGCGTGATGATTTATGAATCGATGGGACAAAGGCTCAATAAATGGAAATAAAAAACCAACAAATCCTCCTCCCTATCATGGAGTTACCTTAAGGGAAGTGGTAGACATCGCTTCTCGAATAATTAACATCACTAAAGAGTATGGAATAACTCGAGACGCAATAGGTTCAATTAACGTCCTATTGAACCCAACTTGATTTTATATTCTTATTTACCACTTTTAGTCCAATTTTATTAGCCTTTTTTTTATTACATTTCCATTCTGTAATCATTTTGTTCAAAAGTAGGAGTTATGTCCACTAATGAAGAGAAGTGTCAAACAAAAAGTTGTTCTTGGCATGAGAGAGATGTAATGCTCTGGTAATGAACCTCCAAAGAGATTAAACCATTAAGCATGTAAGGTCTCTTTCTCACGCCTTAAACAACCATTAATTGTTTGACACAACTCTTAAGAAAAATGAAGAAAACCAAGAAAAATGGGAGGTTGCAAAGATAATTATTACAAGTATGAGTATATGTATGAAAACTAGGAAATAATAGCTATCAACTCAAATAAGTTGGTGTCTAAGGCCTAAACCACCAAATCTATGAGGGCTTACAACAATGCAGGCATAATATTCAAAGCATAAATGAAGTAAACACATAAAACAATCCCAAAACTCTCAAAACAATGCTGGAATTAGTATGAAAAAAGTTAGAAAAAGTGAGCTAAAATAAAAGAGAGTTAAAGCTAGAAAGCAAGCCTAAGGAAGGGGTGGCTAAACCCGCCATTTTTGGACCTCAAAACCACATATTTTAGCCTCGTAAAACTCTAAAAATTAGTGGCCAAAAGTTGAAAAACAAGTGGGAAACACAAGGACAAAAGCTTGAAGAATAAGGTTCAAGGAAGAATGGTTAACCCCTCCACCTTTGGTAGCTTTAAGTCACAAGCTTCAGTCCATGAAAACAGTTTAAAAACAATACAAAAATAGCAAGAAAAGAGAAGGAAGAAGTAGTGTAAAAATAGCCAAAGTCATACCTCTTGAAGAGAAGTTACTCTTTGATTCACAAACCAACAAGTGATCACCCTCAAGAGCTGAAATTTTAGCTCAAGAACCTCAGCAAGGAGACCCAAATTTTTTGTTTAGGAAGTGTATATAGAGTGTATCTATATTGCAAGATAGAGAGAGAGAGAGTGATAGACAAGTTTTTGAGCTTTGGTAAATTTTTTTAACCTAAAAACATGAGGGATGGCCCTATATGTATAGAAAAACATGTTCCTATCTCGTAAATATCTGTATTGAACCAACTGGTGTAATGAATGCACATGGGGGGGGGGGCAGCTGGCAAAAAAATATTTGCCTATCAGGACACCTGGCTAGTCGGCCAATGACTTGTACAGCCGGCCACAAAAAGTGGCTGGGCAGTCCAAAAAAACTACTCTCATGCCCGACTTCAAAAGGGTATATCTCCCTTATTCGGCCTTAGTTTTAGGTGATTCTTGAGTCTAAATTGAAGCATCGAAAGTCTACTTTCTAATGGTTATGGTCTTACATCAAAATGCTAAGTGTACAAAGAGATATGTCTAATTTAGTGAATGTTACTCATTTCTTTCTTAATAGTTTGATGCTCAACCTTTTTTCTAAACTAGTTTTCCTCCACCTCCTCCTATTTCCTTTAACTACAAACATATAAATAAAATGTTTTTCAACATTTTTCAAAGAGTTCACCTCCCTTTCATTTATTTCCACTTTTTCCTTACACGGCTTTCTAAAAGTACAATATTTTAAACAAAACGCGAGCCTCAGAACCTCGCAGAAACATTTGGAAAAATATTTTGAAAAAGAGGGTTTTATGGTCTGAAATAGTTTTGGTCAAAATGGGGTGTAAGGTTGGGATTAGAAGCTCAAAATTGAAGCCTTTTATTGAAGATTGAACATTTGTACAGCGTACTAATTCATTATTGAGTGTTCAACCTGAAGCGCCGAAGTCTTAAGGACGATCAAGAATGGGGTGTCTACAGATGCACTCGTATCAATCAACACATTGGCAACATAATTGCATAACAAGAAAGTACCTCTCACAACTAAAGGTGCTGGCACTAAGTCTGGCGTGCTAACAGCATACACACGCCCTGAAGGTCTCTGCTCCACTGCTCACCCCTTAAAGTATTCATCTAATGTACTGACTAAGCCGAAGAGGCTCCCTGATTGGCCCTCGAGACTTGTACTGACTGTGCAAGCTGGTGGCTCTATGTCTACCTTGAACCAGATACACCAGGTATGCCATCTAACTGAGGGCAAAACCTCTTCAAGTGCCCTGCCTGCCCACACTGCTAGCAAGTAGGCAATTACCCTCTCCCCTGACTCTGGCTCTGAGAACGAGCCGAAGATGATATGAATCGCTGCCTTCCTCCCCTCAGCGGGCAAGTTGGAGACTTGTAGCCTAACTGACCACACTTAAAGCAAATGAAATCTCCCTGACCACCTCTCTCAGAACCTGAATTCGGTACTGGAAAAGTGGACCTCGACTGAGCTCCATGGGACTGCTATGGAGTAGAACCCCTCTGCCTCTTACTGTCCCTCTGAACATCCTGACTCCTCTTGAAGCCCCTCTTCCGCTCCTCTTCCATTTGCATCACGGTCTCAAGATGAGCCGCCGACTCTACAAGTTGCCCGTAATCTTTAATCATCGAACCAGCTACCTTGAAAAGAAGCCCGGTCCTTAACCATTTCTCGAACTCCATACAATGGCACTTCTCTGTAGCCACCAACTCTGGTGCAAACCATGATAGACTAGTAAATGCAGTTCCAAACTCGACCACCGGTGTGTTCAACTACTTGAGTTGAAAAAACTGCTCCCTCAACTTCTCCTTAATAGTGGGAGGTAAGAACTTGTCCTAGAAAGCGTTGATTCCCAAGTTACTCCACTGCGTCCACTCGCATACTTCCACCATTGACCTGCATCTCCCTTCAGCTGGAAAAATGCCAAGGTCACTCTCAAACCACCGTCTTCGATGCCAAGCATCTCAAACGTCTTCACCATTTTCTCTAGCCACGCATCCGCCTTCAGTGGCTCCTTAAGATCACCCAAAAACTCATCTGGATTCGAACAGAAAAACTCTCGCTTTAAAAAAGACGGTCTCGTCTCAGCAACATGGGCTTAGACTTGATTCTCAGCTCTAAAAATGTCCATGGATTCCCGTAATGCTCCAACCATCTCGCAGGCTTAGGCACCCATGGCCTGTTGAGCACATTAGCCTGACTAACCCCTTCATCTTGCGCAGGAATCTCATCCGGTAAAGGAACCTCATGCCTTCTAGGCCTACCATGCCTACCACCACAACGTCCATGTCCTAACATCCTAATGAAGGTACCACGTGTACCACCATAACGTCCATGTCCTAACATCCTAATGAAGGTAACAAAAGAGATTAACACATTTACAAATGTGCCGAAGCTAACTCACTTGTGTCCTAATGCAGTGGACAACAATAATTCACTCCACATAAGCACATAATCACATAAACACATACAAATTTCCTTCCTAGATAATGGTCGTCCTGTGGCATTGCTAGAGTTCCAATTAAAAACAACAGTGATCAAGTGCTCTTCTAATAGGACTTCTAGAAACCCGTAAACCCAATCAGTATCTTAAGAATTAAGACTTATACCCATATAATCACATAAGCATGTTATCACATAGCATTACAAACATACATACATTTCTATCAAGTTAGATAAACCCATTGTGGTAAGAACAACTTCCTACGTATCCGAAGTATTTAAACTCGGTATGCTCTGATACTAATTGTAACACCCCGAAATAATTACAATATATCCATCTCATAACAACAAATAAATAGCAAGATGATTGAATTGATAAGATTTCATTAATTAGAGTTTTATATACAAAAGGTGACACATGCGATATACATTCATAAACAGTACATCCTAAATCTACAGTATATGTTACAATATAGTGAAAAGAAATGAAAGCTAAATAGATAATCATATGCCTTAAAGGCTTACATCTTTCCAAGTCAATGATTGGGCACATCAAAAGTGAGTCTTAAGCTCAATACAGATAAAGCCCTAGGCTTGTACAAAATTAACTACAAAAATACAACATTAAGCCTTTAGCTCCACAGTCCTCCCAAACGAAGTCCTTGGTAAAGGCATATCACCAGCACCTGAAAATGTTTTTCCCACATAAGGTGAGCCAAAAGCCCAGTAAAAATGCCGCAACACAATGTACAAATCTTAACAAAGCCATAAGGCTTTATACATATGCAATGTCCATGCTAAAATGTTTTACATTTCTTTCCAAAAACCATGCCATGCCAAGTTTATATAACAATTCTCAAAATCATCAATTTACAATAGAAAATAGGGGAAAATCTCAAACCAGTACAATCTTTCATGGATATTTCGTCTACGGAAAATTGTCAAACAACACCCATGTAAACGTAGCCTATATAAGCGCTACTATTGCCATTTTATGGATATTTCGTCCGCGAGAACCGACATCCATGTATGCGCGCGTTTTTCAGGACTTTCACACTGGACACACAGGCCAACTTGATTTGGTGATACACACCTCTTTCCAACGTTCACCCCTTTTTGTCAATATCATATACATTTTCAATGTAATAAATAAGTAATAGTGTTTAATGCACATGGATGAGAAATTAGTTTTAGTTCACCTAATTCTTATGCAATTTCTACAACACTCATAGTTATCCTCCACCAATAACCAAAAACAGATATCCCTAAATAAATAAATAAATTTCATTAAAGATACCCTTTTCCACAATCTCAAAATGAGATTTATAATACATATCCAACTCCACCCTCATCATTATCATCATTTCAATTTCACAATTTCCATATCAATTCCATTTTCTCTTTACAATCTCAAGTATTCACATTTTTGGGCAAAACCTCCATTTTTCTTTAAAAATCAATTTCAATGTAGGAAATACTTCTTTTCAACATATATCAATCCCAATTTCATACCCACAAGCTTTTCCAAGAGACCATTTGAAAACCCTTCTTTATTAATTTGATTTCACACCCTAGGTTTTACCAAAACAACCCAAACCACTATAACCCTTTGAAATAGCAAACAACTAAAGTAAAACTTATATAAGATTGTGGAGTATCCCTACCTCATGCTTAGAAAACGAGAGAGAGAGAGAGAGAGAGAGAGAGATAGAGAGAGAGAAGCTTCAACAATGCTGAAACCCAACTTTGCATAGATGAAAATGAAGCTCCAAGTGAGCTATACATTTTTCTCAAAGGGAGTAGGGTAAAGAAATCAATTGATCTAAGTGTTTTATAAGAGAGAATGTGAGTTTTAGAGAGAGAGAGAGAGAGAAATGAAAAAGTGATGTAAAAAGTGACTTTTAAGGACTGATATACGCTCAGTCCGCTCGAGCGCAAAAAGTGACGCTTGAGCATAAGACACAAAAGTTGTGGCCACTTGAGCATGAAATACAAACTCGCAGTACTTTTACATACAGAAAACCAACGCTTAGATGCAATAAGGGCCGCTCAAGCCAAGACCGCTCAAGCGCAAGAAGTTTCGCTCGAGCGTAGAATAACACTTCCTAGTACTTTTGTAGACCTGCAAAAGTACTGAAAGTTCACAAAAATCGCTTGAGCACAAGAAGTGACGCTCGAGCGTAAGAGCAAAATTTTGGGCAACAAAAGTTTAAAAACCAAGCTACCAACCTGTTCCAAACGCAACCAATACAACCCAATAGCTCAACTCAAGGAGAAATAGTGGACAACAAGACAAGAACAGCTATAGAAAGAGAAGAAACCTGAATCCAAAAGTCAAATAGGTCAGGTTTAAACCAGAGACGTTATAAGCTGGAAATTTGAAGAAGAAATGACCTTTAACCAAATTCACCACTCATTTGAAGTCTAGGAGTAGTGTAACTTATCTATGAGTAGTTCTTGAACTTAGGAGTAGTTTTATCTATAATTCAATGTTTGTAACCTAGTTTGGCCTTGTTGATTGTAATGTTATTTGAACTTGTAATTTGGTTCTTGTAATTAAGTGACAAGTTTAAGTGTTATTAATCGAATTTCAGTTTATTTGTACTTGTTTCTTCACAATACAACCTTTAAAGAAGTCCTTGAATTTGTCAAGGTATAGGATACCAACTACATTGCTTGATTAAGTTGTTGTTTGTAAAAATTGGTTTATCTGTCAAATCTTCTCTGTCGATTTGATCTAAACCTGTTTTTTTGCTAATTGTTACCTATTTATCCAAATGTGCACAAGTGTTGTCTATTTATTCACCTATTTGTTCAATATCACATATATGTCCAACTTGCTGCCACCAATTATTGTTACCGCTGACTTTTTTGGACAATTTTTTGGTGATTGTTTTGGCGCTGTTGACTTTTCAACATGTGTTTCTTTATCAAAAAAAAAATTAAAATTAATGGCATATGACCCATGAGAGTAGACTTCTCACCATTAATCCATAATAATATTAATTTATGAATATTTTAAAACTATATAAGTTCATTTACGAGATTATATATATATATATACACACATGCAATATTCATACGAAGTTGGAATCTTACATTCAACTTTTATTTTTATTTTATTTTTTTAGTTGGTTGGGGGAAATAGAGCAAAAGAATCTACACTCTTAATTGTGAGACTCAGATTAAATGTTACGATAAAAAAAACACATTTCATCGACTTTCAACTATCCATCTTATCTCAAGGTCATAATTCCATAAAGAATGAAAATAATTGTATTCAATTATGAGGTACATATATATATATATATATATATATATACATATATTCAATAGGAATTATGAGGAATATATACTATCATAACCTATTTGTCTTTTTCTTCTTTTTTTTCTTCACCTTCATACAAAGTTATCTTCATATGCTGCAAAGGTCTCACTCTCCTCTCATCAAAGAAAAGAAAGAAAGATATACACTAGTATAGTCTATTAATAATAATGTGTATTAATTAAAGTGTATTTATAGTGATAACGTAGAGAAGAATCAAAAACTAAAAACTAAAAACAAAAAATAAAAAACAAAAAACAAAATAAGTGGAGTTGAAATGGAGACAAAACAAAAGAGGTTTGGCTTCCTTGATATGGACGGCCTAGAATGAAAAAACAAGTGGGGGAGGATGTGGAAAAAGCCAAACAAAGTGTACAACCACACACCAGCAGTGGTCGGCTGCCCGTAAAGACCGGAAGGAAGGAAACATCTCAAAACTTTATCTCCAACAATAAAATCAGGAATTACGAATAGATTTTAATAAGTGAATTTATTATTTAATGGATCTTATAAAAAAAAAATCGTTATAAAAAAAGTTATTAATTATAAATTTTAGTGACAATTTATAAAAATCGTGATAAAAAAAAGTTACTAATTATTAATTTTTAGCGACATATGTAAAAAATTATCACAAAAAAATTATTTTTAACATTGACTTTACCAAGACTTATTTTTAATAAAATTTGATTAAAATTAAATATAACTATTAGAACTTATTGATAATTTACTTTAAAATTGAACCCCCTCTCCCTCCCCTCTCCATTCCTTCATCATTTGCCAACTTGTACGCTCCATAATTAACCATCCCTCCTCACCATTCTTTCATCATTTGCCAACTTGTACGCTCCATGATTAACCATCCCTCCTCAAGAATCAAATTCCCTCCCATCATCCCAAATCATTTGTGGAACCCACTTGCCTACCCCTATTCGTCATTCCTCGTGTCACTTCTCATTGTTCGACACGTGGTCATCATCAACAATGGCTTGGCATTCATGTGCATTGCTAGATGAGGACCGTAAAACCTTTGCTAGTCCTGCATAACTTTAAGAGGGAGCATTATGTGGTTTTGGTCATGTTGGTGTCATGTCAGTCATCTTTGTATCCAAATTATTTTATTTAATTATATCTAATTATTTATCATGCTATTGTGTTGTTATTTTTATTCTATATTTGATTCGTGTTATTGAAAGTGTTCGTTATTAGTTAAAAATATTAAATATATGATGAAATTAAAATTTCTCTACTCAAGTTAAATTTCATGAAACTAAATTGTAGGACTGCTCGCGGGTCGGTTTTGGCCGAGTGCTGGTCAAAACCGACCCGACCCGCACTTATGCGGTTGGGGAAAAATGGACCCGCAACCGCCCGCGATGTGGTTCGCGGTTTAGTTTTTTTTTTTTTTTTATTTAACTTAAGCAAATTTGACATTTTTTGTTACTTTCTAAACATTTTTTTTTTTAGAAGAGTTATAAATTAAATTACAAGATATACAATTCATGATCATAATAAATAGTCCGCATGTTAGATAAGATGATATGGAACCATGCTTGAGGATAGTAATTAATCTTCCTCCTTAGCTTGCAAAAACAAACCCTTAAAAGTCAAACTAGTAACACTAATTTAAATATGCAAAAACAAACCCTTAAAAGTCAAACTAGTAACACTAATTTTAATAGTGAATTAATCTTCACTGTTTAGTTTTTAATATGCAATAATGTGATAATAGAATGACAATTCAAAATATCATATTTAACTGTGTCTACTAAACTAATGGAATATAATGATTTTTTTTATATATATAAATAAAAGTCAAACTAGTAACACTAATTTAAATATCATTAGATCATGATAATGTATATAAGTGTCCATATAATAAATTTTACTTTCATCCAAAATGTAAAAATAAAAATAATAACTAGTTATCTCCATCTATCCAAAATGCAAAAAATAATAATAATAACTAGTTATTTTTTCTTTAAAAAAAAAAAGATGCGGGTTGCGGCGGGTCGGGTTCGATCCGAACCCGATCTTTTGCGAATTTCTTGACCTGCACCCGCCCGCCTACCTACATCGAAACCGCCCAAAGCACTGCGGGTAGGGTAAAGTCGAGCGGTTTGTGCGGGCGGGTGGGTTTGTTGCCCAGCCTTACTAAATTGTATGTTTTTAACTCAATTTCATTCTTTGATTTTAAAAATACATATATATATATATATACACTTGTAGTCACTCTGCGATGCACGCAATTTTACAAAATCAATAATCATTATAAAAATAAAAAAAAATAAAAAAACTGGCTGTTTGATTGTATTCTCTAATATGGATGTAAAAAAAAATTCATTTTTTTTCCCAATCAATAGGAGATGCTACATTAGTCATTCCACATAATATAATGAATTAAAATAAAATTAATTTTAACTCCAATTATATTTAGTTAGTGGTTAAAAAATTTTACATGCTATTTATTTTTTGTCTTTTTTTTTTCCTCTTTAAGTTTATATTGATTCACTAAACATAAATAGGTTTGTAAATGTATTAAATTTGAATTGACAGCATAAAAAAATAGAATAGTTTAATTTTTTTTAAAAAAACCTAATATTTTAAATATGAAATCGCTTGCATTTGGTCAAACTCTGAATTTACATAAAAAGATATCTAAAAAAAGAAGAAATTTGTGGTTTAGGTATCAAAAGAAATGGGTTCCTAAAAATTAATTTAATCATGAGTTATTTTAATGATTAAATTTAAGCATAAACCCATATTCAAATAAATTTTGATACTCTCTTCATTTCCAATCCAACATCTACACCAAAAAAAAAAACAAAACAAAACAAAACACAAATAGTCAATAATTGAGAGAGTTACAAATTAATAATAGTAGCGTAAAAAAAAGAATGAAATCTCAATTAAATGACACATTATTAGTATAAAAAAATAAAAAAAATAAAAAAGAGAAAAAAAATTCAGATTGTAGGAAAAAAGAAAAAGAAAGAAAAACAAAAACAGAATTTAAAACAGAATAAAATAATAATATCCATTTACATAAACTCATTTTCCCATACATGCAAAAACTCATGTAAGGACATATTTCAAATATAAAGTAGATACAATTGAAGGGGAAAAAAAAAATACTCGTGACTTGACTTTAATGCAAGATTTTTTAGACACCATGAAAGAGAGTTGAAAAGGGTTCAATGTTTATTGCAATTTTTTTGTTTTTTTTCTTTTCAACCTCTTATTCGTGGCTCCTTTTGCAAACACTTGTTTTTTATATTGAAAAAGATTAAGCTTAGATAAAAGATATATTTGGAATTCTATCATATTTAAAATTTATGTGGATAATTAATTGATGAGTTCAAAAGTTAAAATATTAAATTTTTATATTGAAAAGATTAAGCTTAGACAAAAGATATATTTGGAATTCTATCATATTTAAAGTTTATATGGATAATTAATTGATGATTTTAAAAGATAAAATATGAAATTCAACTTGAAGATACACTTTGAAAAGATTAAATTGAAATATATGGATATTCTAGTTTAAATAGAAAAAAAGAAAAAAAATCAAAATTTCAAATTAGATTTGTTTAGATAAACTTTTAAAAAATTTAAATTTTAAAATTAGATAGTGAGAGGCAAAATAAAGATTTTAACTGAATAGATAGATATCAAATTTATTAATTTTATCTGTTTGTATATTTGATTATTTATATTTTTTTTGTTATGTTTATTTTAAATAAAATTAGAATTTAAGAAAATGAGGTAAAGAGACTCCAGAGGAAGCCATCTAGAAAAAAGAGTGCATGAGAGTTTAATATTTAGAGTTTGGAAACCTCTCATATTCTACACTACATTCTTATAAATATACTAGCATATCACTCGTGCTATGCACGAATTGTGTTTACAATTATCTATATATGTGAATTGTAATTTTTAAATATTTTTTTTAAATGTCTTCTTTTTTTCCTTTTTTATATTATATTAAAGTTTAATATTTTGATAATAATCATATGTGTTGGACTTTTCAATGAATTAAATGTCTTATTTTTTATTATATTATATTAAAGTTTAATATTTTGATAATAATCATGTGTGTTGGACTTTTCAAGAAATTTTGTTTATGCTTGTTCTTAATGCATTAAAATGTTATTATGATGGATAATAATCATATGTGTTGGGACTTTTCAAGGAATTTATATGTATTGGATTTCAAAGAATTTTTTTTATGCTTGTTATTAATACATTAAAGTGTTATTATGATGGTAAGACTTGAGAGTTGGGAGAAATTAATAAATGCAAAGATTTTTTTTTAAAATCAAAATATTAGAAAATTTAGATTGAGAGATTGGAGCTCCCACAAGGCTTGGGGTTAAAAACCCCTTCTTACTTAATATATAGTATAGATAAAGATAACCTTTTATTATATTTTTTACTAAATTAACGCTAACATAGGTCATAAAAAACATATTATCTTAACAAAATTATATGGCTTTAAAATCTTATTTAACGCACTTTTTTAATTAAATGAATTATTCATGTCTATTTCGCAACTCAATATTAATTTAATGAATATTAAATGGATTATTCATGTCTATTTCGCAACTCAATATTAATTTAATCCATTTAATATTCATGTTTATCTGTCGGATCATGTTATATTTATGTTTTTTTTTTTTTTTTTTGGGAAAATAATCAACCTTAACTAATTAGAGCCATTAAATATTTGTATTATCAAGTCATGTAATATTTTCGTTTCGTATTGGAAAATTATCAATCATATATCACTAACTTCTTTTATGATTCAAGTCGTGTTATTGAGCCTTATCAAAAATTCTTAAGCATTACTTATTTATTTTTCTTTCGCAATATTTTTTCAAGTTACTTTTCATAATTTTTATAAGGGTAAATTATACTGACACCCTTGAGATTTCTGTTTAATACATGTCCCTTTCTCACATTTGAAAATTTTCATTCCCTTCCTTGAGATTTGTGATTTCATTACAAATTGCCCATTGAATTGCTGATGTCATGTCTTAAAATTTTCAAAATTACCATCTTATCATTTTTCCTACCATTTCTTCTCTCCTATTATCTTGAATACATTCTACAACTTTCCATCACAGTGCACCAAAAAAAAAAAAAAACTTTCTATCATTAAATTCTATCTGAACATATTCTTATTGATAACGATATACAAATATAAATTTTATATTGAATTTTCAAATATAATGACATAGCTTAATGGTGATATTTCACTTTAAAACAAAAACACACATAAACATGCTTTATATTTACGACAATATCACCATCACAACATTTTTATGATATTTTTTATATAAATTTTTATATATAAATATAAATTTTCATTTTTATTTCCACCATTATATCTAGATTAGATCAATTAGTTAATCTAGGTATATTTAAAAAGTATAAAATTTGTACAAAAAACTTTTTTTTTAAAAAAAATTCCATTGAATACGACAAAATAAGATAATGTATTAAACTTTTGTATTTTTTTTTATATTTGGTGAATTTAAAAAAAAAATCACAAAATATTATATTTCTTAAGTATATCTAAATTAGGTGTATCAAAAAAAAAAATTGCTTAAATATTAAAAAAATCAATAAAAATAAAAATTAAAAAAAATAAAAAAATAAAAAAAAACTCAATTTTTTGTATGAGTTAAATCAAAGAATATGATTGTTATTTTCCTTAACATGATATGAACAAAATATTTGTATTATTTTGTTATTTTATACATATAAAAGTTAAGAAGTAAATATGTCATTTTAATCTGACAGAGGAATAAATATAATTTTTTAGATTTATATTAAATAGAAATATCAGAAGTCAATGTAATTTCCCCTTTTTAGAATCAATGAGATATGGACTGCTACATCTGCTTCTCAATTTGTTTTTTATTTTTTTTTCAATTTACTTTTCATAATTTTTATGATCAGTGAGATTTGCAATGCTACATCCGCTTCCTAATTAGTTTCATATTATTATCCATACTATTATTAAAAGCCAACTCTTAACTTAGTGTCTTGAAACTTTATACCACCTAAAATTTAGATAAACATAATAATAATAATAATAATAAAAGAAATTAAGCACGCATGTTCTTTCTACTAAACACGCTCTCCAAGCCAATAGTTACATACTATTCTAAACTTCTTCTATGCCACAATCAATTACTCTCATCATTTATTTATTTATTTATTTATCTTGATTTCTTTCTCTTTTTACGACGTTGTGCAATTCCTATCTTTAAAAAAATAATAATAATAAAAATAAAAATAAAAAAATTATTATGCAATTTCAATTCATTTTCACCATTTTCACTTCTCTCTATTAGCAGTAAAATATCACTTATCTATTGAAGAACATTGCAATCTTATTTTTTAGATTCATATTTTTTTTTTTCGATTCATAATTGCAATCTTATGATTATTCAACAACATTGCAATCTTATCCTACATTGTAAGTGTGATATTTGTTAATTATCCTACATTGTAAGTGTGCAGGAAATCCCGCATCGGTCTGTGAGGGACTACTTTTCCCACCTTATAAGTAGACTGGCTCCTCTTACCTTACATAGGCCTTTTCCCCCAGTGGGGGAGGAACAAAACCGTGCGGTCAGAATGCCAAAGCGGACAATATGTGCAAGGCACGGGGACTGGTGGCTTTATTTGACGCCGTCTGTGGGAACTCCCTCCGGGGTGACCGGAGCCAGCGCGGCTGGGGGCTAATGTGCGGGAAATCCCACATCGGTCTGTGAAGGACTACTTTCCCACCTTGTAAGCAGGCTGGCTCCTCTTACCTTGCATAGGCCTTTTCCCCCAGTGGGGTCGGAACAAAATCGTGCGATCAGAATGCCAAAGCGGAAAATATGTGCAAGGCACGGGGACCAGTGGCTTAATTATACTCTCATCAAGTTCTTTGAAAAAAAAATAATAATAATAGCAGAGTATAAGAAATAATTCAATATTTCTTAAAATTTATTTTTTTTAAAATAGTTTTTTCTTTAATTTTTTTTCTTATATTAAAATCTCTTTGACAAAGAATCTTAGGCTTGTAGTTTGTCAAAAAATTGTTTGTTTGCTTTCTTAATTTTTTTTTTTTTTTTTTATCAAATATGTTTCACTGTAACTCTTTATTTATTTATTTATTTTTTGAATATGTTAAATCTATTTGAAAATAAGTGTTCTCAGAATTTTGGACTTATAGTTTTTTGAAAATTTGTTTATTTAATCTTTTTTTGCTGTGTGTTCTTTTAAGATAGAATTTAGTGTTCTTAAAAATAAAAAGTTTATTCTTTTGGACTTATTATTATTTTTTTTAATGTTAATAGATTTCACTATTATTATTATTTTGAGTATATCAAATCTCTTTAATTATAATATTCTAAGAGTCTTGGGTATGTATTTTTTTATTTTGTGTGCTTTATTGTGCAATTTTAATTCACTTTCACCATCTTTACTTCTCTCTATTCACAATAAAATATCAGTTTTCTATTCGAGAACATTGTAATCTTATGATTGTTTAAGGATATTGCAATCTTATCCTATGCTATAAGTGTAATATTTGTTAATTATACTTTTTATTTTCTTCATTGAAAAGTTCCATTATGTTATCAAGTTATTTGGAAATATATATATATATATATATAATTTGTAGTTTGTTTTCTCTTTAAAAATAAGTGTTCTAAGAATTTTAAATTTGTAGTTTTTTAAAAATTTGTTTGTTTGTTTTCTTCTTCTTTTTCTTCTTCTTTTTTTTTTTCCTTTTTTGTTTTGTTTTGTTTTTTTTTTTTTTTTGGTTATGCGTTCTTTTAGAGAAAGAATTTAGTGTTCTTTAAAATATATATAAAAAAAAACGGTTTTTTCTTTTGGTTTGTTTTTTTGGTTTTATTATTATTTTTTTAAAATCTTAATAGATTTCACGATTATTATCATTATTATTATTTGTATTTAATTTTTGTGATTGTATTTAATTTTTTGTAATAATTTTCAAAGTATTCAAAAAAATGGATTTCTAGGCTATATTCAATCATAAAGTCATACCATTTGCGAGTTATTCTGGATTGTTGAGTAGAATCATATTTATCACGATAAGCATGTCTTTTAGCCTTATTTTCTTTAGACCTAAAATTAATAAGGAGTTTATCAAGATCAGGAGCAAAAGGTTTACTAGTTGTCATTAATTGAGGATTTATTGGAGGTATTACTTCAAAATCAGTTTGGGTAGGAGAGTCTTGAGACGCAGTATCTTCTTCTGGGAGATGTGTATTATTATTATTATTATTATTATTATTATTATTATTATTATCAAGTCTCTTTGATTATAATATTCTAAGAGTCTTGGGTTTATATTTTCCTATTTTGCGTGCTTTTGTATTTTTATATTAATTTTTTTTGTTATTCACTTTTTTTAAGCTTTTGTTTGTTTTTTTGAGTATAAATTTTGTTTTTTTAAATAGAATTTGTTTGTTTTTTTCTTTATTTTTTTTAGTGTGTATGTTTTTTTTTTTTTTAAAAAAAATTCAATGTTCTTAAAAAACATTTAATCTTTTTTTTTTCCTTCTTTTTCAAAATTTGTGTGTGTATTTTCTTAATTCGTTTTTTTCATGTGTTTCTTTAAGAAAAAATTCAATGTTCTTAAAATTTGTTTTCATTGTAAGTGATTAAGAGGCTTGGATTAGTGTTTTTATGCTTAACCACATTTTAAACAAAAAATAAAAATAAAAATATTCCAACTAGATCATATATTATTTTGCCAAATACATATGTATTTTATTTATTTTATATTTTTGCCGGCTGCTCTACGATTTTTGCTTTTCAGAATAAATAATTTCTAGTGCTTCTCTATTAGAGAAAAATATGAATTTTGAAACATGTGAATTTCATATCATAATTTCAACAATTTGCACACGCATTGCATATGCCCGGCCTTTAGTAAGACATTACGAGAGCTTCTTTTTGAGTAAAGATTAAATGGTTTGCGAAATAAACGATACGTATATATATATATATATCATAACAATTTTTTTTTCCTTAGCAAAAAGAAATTTTATTGATAAAAATGCACACTTATATATGAGAAGAACATCAATAAAGAAAGAAGGAAGATGTGCAACAAGCATCATAGTAGATCTCTCAAATTCCAACTGGGTTGGCACTAAGAATTCTACACAATCATTTGCTAGCATCAACCTCAAAGTTGTGAGGAACCAACAAAGCAAGCTACAAAACTAGCCAAAACACTGTTCCAAGCATGTGCACATAGAGATGGCCACAGGGTAGGTTTGGGACAGGTTTGTCATCCCCCGCCCCCTCACTTGCTTTCAAACTCTACCCCCGCCCTCGCCCCCAGCCCAACTTGCTACAGGTGGAAATTTTCAACCCTTTCCCCGCCCCCACAAATACCTACAGATACCCGATATTTGTAGATACCCGACCACATTTCAAATAGTCAAAAAAACTAAGAATCATTTAAATCCTTAATACACTAAATAATTTCTCTTCTTTTCATATATATAAACAGGGAGACTTTTAATATTATTATTACCACAAACTTTAAGTATTCATTTCTTTTATCTAATTATAATATATATATACACATATATCACTACAACAAAATGCACTTTTGGCGAGCAAATTTGGCGACTAAAAAAAATTTAGTCGCCAAAACTTGTGGAATTGGCGACCAAAAATTTTTTTAGTCGGCAAAAGTACAATATTCAGCTACTAATTTTTTTTAGTCGGGAAATATTGATTATTGGCGACTAAAAAAAGTTTTAGTCGCTAAAAATACCACAATTGGCAACTAAAAAATGTTTTAGTCGCTGTATAGATAGTTTTGGCTACTAAATTTTTTTAGTCGCTGAATGAAAAACAAAAAGTTGCTTCAGACTTTTGGCGACCAAAAATTTGGTCGCCAAAAATTTATTTTTAGCGACTAAACAATATTTTAGTCGTCAAAGAATTAAAATATTTGGAGGGAAAATTTTGAATTTTGGAGGGATTTATAAAATTAATTGGCAACCAAAATATTTAGTCGCCAAATTACTACTTTTAGCTACTAAAACAATTTTAGTCGGCAATAATATATAATTTAGGCTAAAATAATATTTAGTCAAATTTTTTGCACCCTTTTTAGCGACCAAAATAATATTTAGTCGCCAAATGGCATGAAATTATACATTTCCCGACAAATAAATCATTTAGTCGCGGAAGCTCAACATTTTATAGAAGGAGTAATTTCATATTTGCGCATTTGTCTCACACTTTTACCCTCTTTGTGTATACACCACAACCACAGATCCTCTGTCTCAACCAACTTCACCACTGCAAATCAACAAACCTCACAGTGATCAAACCTCACGACCGCACATCCTCAGCACCGTTGGTCCCCGTACGCCACAAATTAGCATCGCCACCACCGCTAACAGGTTCGCTCTCTCACTCGCTTTTGCTCTGTTACTCTCTCGCTCTCTGTCTTGCTCTGACTCTCTCTATCTCGCTCTCTCTCTACCCCTTCTTCTATATCCCCAACTGTGAACTCTTGCTTTAGGGTCGTTTATTCTACCCATTCAGTTTAATTTTGTCTTCACTTCTGAAATGGGTTTGTTTGAAGTGGTTTCTTTGCTAGAATTTTATGGGTTTAATGTTGTAAATGGGTTTGATTTTAGGGTTTGATACCTTTTTCCCCCTATTTTTCCGTTCTCTCTCATTAGTTTCAAAGCCCTAATCCATTGTATGTAATCTCATGTATTCAAAAATAGAAATTATCAAATAAAAGTGTTATCAGTTTTTGGTAGAGAATGTTTTAATTATAATTTTCCTCAGTTTTTCTGATTCCTTTTTTATTACCTAGCATCTTTTGATTTTTATAATCAATAAATTATTACCATCCTTAATGTACTCTTATGAATTATGTTTAGGTTGATGCTTAATGATTGCCAGTTAGGTTTTAATATTCATTGCTATGCCCAGGGAGAAAGGGGAGCTCAGGTTCTTATTGTTCCAGAACTTGTTGACTTTATCACCCCAGCATTGGACAAGGTAGTGATGCTTTCTTATATATAGCATTCCTATTCTTTGCCAATTTTTTCAATTTTTTTTTTTTTGGGCTTTTCATTTCCCACTAAAGCTACCATCTCAGTATGCTGAGAACCTTATTTTGAATTCCAACACAACCAATTTCATGTTGCCTCACAAATTCATCTTGAGTATTATATATAAACATCCACCATTTTTTTTTTATGATATTGGGTATTGGTTTTATTGATTCATGTTTAATTTCATATTATTTATTGTTATCATCATCATTATGAATGATTTGTTTTGGGTGCTTTGGCATAGGTTCCTGAATGCATCGACAAGCTTGCACAAGCTGAAATAAAAATATGGGTTTTGACAGGAGATAAGACTGCAATTAATATTGGGTATGATTGGTAGATATGACTTTCCACATCAGTTAGACTTCAAGTCTAATACTAACATTTCTGACTTTTAAGTTCAATTTTGCAGTTTTTCCTGTAGGTTACTTAGAGAAGGAATGAAACCAGTAATATTAAACTCGGAGGCACCAGGGTTTAAAGTGCTGGAGAAAGCTAGGAATGTGTCTGCCATCCGTGAGGTTAACATGCAGTAGTTGCTCTTCTTCTTATTATGCTTTTAAGTCTTCAACTTTCACCTAAGATAAGCTCATCATATATGCTTTAGAGTTATATAGTTGATGAGAGGAAATTTTAGTTGTTGATGCTTAGGCTCTATTTTTTTCCCTTCTTGAATGACACTGGGTAGATATAGAGAAAATATTTTTTGGTTGAATAAAGTGTTTCTGCAGTTTCTGGTATAAAGACTGCATCAATCCTATGCGAAAGACTTGGCCGAAACATAGTAGCCTACATCTGTTAATGAAATACAAGTTATTTTTACTGACAAATGTTTAATTTTTTTGCACAAATTTACTTCAAATGAAAAAACTAACATAGGATGGCTATTAATGATATTCTACAAAATTAATTAGCATTCCCCTTAATTTAAAGCAAGAAATACAATTATTGGAGGAAAAAAAGAACTACATTTATGGAATAACTAACAAGGCAGAACTAAAATAAATGAATTCAATTAGAATATATTTCTATGTTATTAACATTTCTTTTTTTAATTTTACTTGTAGCACAGTAGAGTGCCCTTTATACAAGATTAACATAGAAGTTTGTAGATAGATTAATCTCACACTCCTATAATCCCTTTCAAAAGAATTTTGCCGATTAGGAGAGTAACATTGACTCACCTTTGTTCTCAACTTTGTGAATTAGGAGTTCGTTCAATATGAACTTAGAATTCAATCAGAATATATTTCTATATTATTAATCTTTCTTGTGACTTTACTCGTAGCACACTAGAGTGTCCTTAATATACTTGGTACATGACTCTCACACCCCTAGAAGAGCCTTTCATATTCCTAGTTTATGTATCTTCCTATAGATAATACCACCCAATATAATTATAGAGTAAAATTGATGTCAAACATGTGATTGATTGAATTGGGTTTATCATGGAGTAAAATTACTCATGTTGACATTTTTTTTTTTTTTAAGTAATAGCTATATCCCTCCATAATTGTGGCATTGTTAGTGGTTATGATGGTGATCAAATTGATTAGAGAAGCTAAATATTATCAGTTGATGGGGAACTCAACATGAAAGTGAAAGTTCGACAATAAAATGATTGCAACAGTCATGTTGATAGCTTCTCTACAATCATTTTTGTCATGACTCGTAAGAAAATGTCATTCCTTTTCCTGATAGGGAGATGTAGATGGCTCAAGAAAACATAAAATTTTAAAGATAATATGTTCTTCAGTAAACTTAAGGATTATTTCCTCTTTTGGTCTAGGACTATTAAGGCAACCCAAATGGGGTCATTTGAAAGATCTGCATAGAGCGATAAAGTTGTGTGAGTCGGCTTTAGTATCAGGAGATCCCACTATGATCCCTCTTGGGAACTATCAGGAGGTTAGAGTTACAATCATTCTCCAAGAACCATTTATCTTATCTTATACTTCATCAATGTTACAAACCTATGGGAAAATCAATCTCAATTTCAATTTCAAGAGTTTTCAAATTAACTCCATCTACTTAAGCGTGTCTTTGTCCCATTATTGTTTCCAAAGGTGGTCAATGTTGAAGCACAAAAGAGTTGTTCATGCAACCTAAGGTCCATGGAAAGAAAGGTTTTGTCACTTTTTATAATGTATATGAATAGGCATTTAGAAAGTTAAAACTATAGACTTAAAAACAGAAACATCAGCAGCTTGATTTATTAATAGATTCTTCTCTCTCGAATTAATAGCTTCCCCATGACAATTAGGATCTGTGACAACAAACAGAATGTAATTCGGACCCGTAGGTTGGGAGTTAGAGCCGAAAATGCCTTACACTTAGTCAAAAAATGGCGTTCTGGGGAAGAAAATTCAAAACAGTCCCCTCACCACTGTATGGCTATCACGGACAGCTTCCCCATGACAATTAGGACCTGTGACAACAGACGGAATGTAATTTGGACCTATAGGCTTGGAGTTAGAGCCAAATATGCCATAAACTTACTTGAAAAAGGGCGTTCCGGGGGCGAAAATTCAAAACAACCCCCGAACCACCGTGTGGCTCTCACGGAAAGTTTTCCCATGACAAATTGGACTCATGACAACTGACGGAATGTAATCCGGACCCGTAGGTTGGGAGTTACAACCGAATATGCCTTAAACTTGCTCGAAAAATGGCATTTCAGGGGTGAGGAGAAATGACACCACCTTTGATTTATTCATTATTCTAAGGGGTGTGGTTGTGAGGGGTTATCTTGATTTTTTTTTTTTAACAAATTACAGCCAATAATGGATATTGTATATGTTGTATGTATGCATGTATCTATGTAGGTTTGCAGTCCCTCAAAAAATGGCCATGGAAAATAACAGTCTAAAACTAGTTCAAAAAAGAAAAAAAAAAAAAAAGTCCAAAACAATAACATCTATGGTGTTGGTAATGTTGGGAAAGCAACTGTGTGAAGCCTAAATGATCACAACCCTCTGGACTTTCTTCCCTACAAACCCTAAGGCACATGAATAAAACTGGTTCTGTTTTTTACATCATTTATATGATTTTAGAACAGTTTCCATTACCATATCAAGGTAAAATGAATGAAAAAGGAGAGATACATAGTCATACTTTGATCAGATAGTTTTTTTCCAAATAGCACCTGAACCAAACAATGAGTCATCTTCAACCCTGCTAGGATGCTACTTGTCACCCATCATGTTTAATCCAAATCCTTATCTCCAATATGCTCTCCAAGAACCTATTACACTAGAATCAAACATTAGCATAGTTAACCCTTTGTTTTCTTTTCTTTTGTCCTCAATGCATGTTTATTATTGTTGTTAATTTGCTGCTAGAAGTGTTACTAACTTCGACGACACAGGTTGCCAGAAGATTATGTTCCATGTTCTAAAGAAGGATAGGGTAAATAAATATCAAGTTTTGGAAAATGTAAAAAAGGTTGGGGCCAACTGGTCATTCAACTTTCATCACCATGATGACCATTGAATGCAACATACTAGACAGTAATTATTCTTAGTCAAAGTAATTCTTCCCTAACCACAAATGATTGAACAGACAGTAAAAATCATCTTTTTTAAAACACTTTACATTAGAGGTGATTGTGTTAGCCTATTAGATGTCTTTGTCCTCAAATTTCATTGGATCTTCATGGGATGTTCCTTTTCTGCATTCTTCACTTCAAACTCATATGTTTTTCTTTGCTTCACTTTCATTTTCTTTTCTTTTTAGCTTTTTTTATGAAGCTGAATGTCCTTTTCCATCTCTAATATATTTCTTCATGGGCAGCAAAATGCTCAACAACTCTTAATAAGGGATTCTCTGATGTGTTGAATCTTGCAATTGTGGTTTAAGTTAAACAATTGCTGACCATTTATTCTCGTCAATAAGTTAATAATTTTATTAATGACTTCAGACTGACTAACAAACATCAGCTTTATTGGCATAGTAACCTATTCTTGATCTACCTCAGGATGTGTTTGGACAATTTAAGAAAAATATTAAAAAGAACAAGAAGACAGAGAAGGCATTGTACTTGAGTTCTTATATTAAAATAATGGAACTATTAATAATCTCGGGCTTAAGAAAAACTCAGGTTATATAATGCAGGTGGGTATTATTAATAATAAGAAAAAGGGCATTTCGGGGGCAAAAATTCAAAACAGCCCCCAAACTACCGTATGACTCTCACGGATAGCTTCTCCATGAAAAACAGGGCTTGTGACAACTGACGGAATGTAATTCGGACCTGTAGGTAAAGAGTTAGAGCCAAATACACCCTAAACTTACTCAAAAATGGGCGTTTCAGGGGCAAAAATTCAAAACAGTCCCCGAACCACCGTGTGGCTCACACGAACAGTTTCCTCATGACAAATAGGACTTGTGACAATTGACGGAATGTAATTCGGACCTGTAGGTAGGGAGTTAGAGCCGAATACGCCCTAAACTTAGTCGGAAAAGGGCGTTACGGAGGCGAAAATTAAAAACAGCTCCCAAACCACCGTGTGACTCTCACAGACAGCTTCCAATCCATTGTGTGACTCTCATGGATAGCTTCTCTATGACAAATAAGACTTGTGACAACTGACGGAACGTAATTCGGACCGGTAGGTAGAGAGTTAAAGCTGAATACGCCTCAAACTTATTAGAAAAACAGCTTTTCGGGGCAAAAATTCAAAACAGCCTCCGAATGACCATGTGACTCTCACAAATAGCTTCCCCATGACAAATAGGACTAGTGAGAACTGACTAAACGTAATTCGGACCCGTAGATTGGGAGTTAAAGCCCAATACGCCCTAAACTTAGTCGAAAAAGGGCGTTTCGGGCGCAAAAATTCAAAACAGCCCCCGAACCACCATGTGGTTCAAATGGATAGTTCCCCCATGACAAATAGGACTTGTGACAACTGACGGAACGTAATCCGTACCCGTAGGTTGGGAGTTAGAGCCAAATACGCCCTAAACTTACTCGGAAAAGGACTTTCCGGGGGCAAAAATTCATAACAGCTCCTGAACCACCGTGTGGCTCACACAGACAGTTCCCCCATGATAAATAGGACTTGCGAGAAATGACAGAATGTAATTCAGACCTGTAGGTTGGGAGTTAAAGCCGAATACAACCTAAACTTAGTCGAAAAATGGCGTTTTGGGGGCAAAAATTCAAAACTGCCCCCGAACGATCATGGGGCTCACAGGGATAGATTTTTCATGACAAATAGGACTTGTGAGAATTGACGAAATGTAATTCGGACCCGTAGGTTGGGAGTTAGAGCCGAATATGCCCTAAACTTAGTCGAAAAAGGGCATTGCGGGGGTGAAAATTCAACACAGCCCCCGAACCGCTGTATGGCTCACACGGACAGTTCCCCCATGACAAATAGGACATGTGACAACTGACAGAACATAATCCAGACCTGTAGGTTGGGAATTAGAGCCGAATATGCCCTAAACTTAGTCGAAAAAGGACTTTCCGGGGGCAAAAATTCATAACAGCCCCCGAACCACTGTGTGGCTCACACGGACAATTTTCCTATGACAAATAGGACTTGTGAGAACTGACAGAACATAATTCGGACCCGTAGGTTGGGAGTTAGAGCCGAATATACCCTAAACTTAGTCGAAAAATGGTGTTTCAGGGGTGAAAATTCAAAACAGCCTCCGAACGACCTTGTGGCTCACATGAATAGCTTTTCCATGAAAAATAGGACTTGTGAGAACTGACAAAACGTAATTCGGACCCATAGGTTGGGAGTTAGAGCCGAATACACCCTAAATTTTGTTGAAAACGGGCGTTTCGAGGGCGAAAATTCAAAACAGCCGCCGAACGACCATGTGGCTCACACGGATAGCTTCGCCATGAAAAATAGGACTTGTGAGATCTTATAGAACGTAATTCGGACCCGTAAGTTGGGAGTTAGAGCCGAATACGCCCTAAACTTACTCGAAAAATGGTTTTCTGAGGCAAAAATTCATAACAGCCCCCGAATATGCCTTACACTTAGTCGAAAAACTCGCAACACTTAGTTAAAAAAGCAACAACTTTATTAAAATAACATCTACATATTCTAATAATTGCCTTTATATATTTATAGAACGAAGAAATTACATATTACATTGTTTGTGCAGTTGGTTGGAATAAATATTGCATGATATATATATATATATATATATTTATATTTTCTTTTATTTCCAAGAAGATATTTCTCGATTATTCTACCTTAAATGCATGTTAGAACATGTTCCATATGACTGACTAAATTGATATTTTGTAACCAATTCTAATGTTTCGTTTTTTGTTTTTCTTTGTAGATGGCTTTATTGAGTGGACTTATGGATAATCCATATTGGTGTATGGAGAAGAATTTTCACTTTTGTGTAGAACTAATATAATACTTTTGTCGTCCTCAGTTTTTGTGTAGTTCATTATTACTGATACAGAAAACTTTTGGCAATCAACAGATAATGACTGTTGTGGTACATAGATCACCTTTTGTCATGGTACATATATACCATTTGTCGGCATACATATAGGATGTTTTGTCATGGTCCATAGAAAACTTTTGTCGTGGTACATTTATCACCTTTTGTTGTGGTACAGATTAAGATGGTAATTTGTACCATGCCAAATGGTAATTTCGCTTGGTAGTAAATGTATTTTTTTTTTTTTTTGTATACGAAGGGCTTTGATTTTTGTATGATATATTTTGTATGGAATTATTATTTTAGTTTGGACAATAGTTGATTTGTATGGATTTTGATATTTAATGTTATTTATTTTTGGTATATGGATGTAGATTGTGGAATGATTGATAGTATGTATCATTTTGTTTTTACACGTATTACAGGTTGCATTGTATATAGACAAGTTGTAGAGAAATTATAATTTTGCGATAAAACATAATATCATGTTTTTGGTGACTAAACAATTAGTAGTTAAAAAGAAATTGCGAAAAGACATTTGGCGACTAAAAGTTTTGTAGCAAAAAAAAAAGAAGACATTTGGCAACTAAAAGTTTTATGGCAAAAAAAAAAAGAGACATTTAGCGACTAAAAGTTTAGTAGCCAAAAACAAACAAACAAAAAAAATAGACATTTGGCAACTGAAACTTTAGTAGCTAAAAGAAAATCAAATATTTCGCGACTAAAATATTTCGTAGCTAAAAACAAAAAACTAAATTATAAACACACTTTTGCCGACTAAAATTTTAGTAGCCAAAAATGTAGAACTTTAGGCGACCAAATATTTAGTAGCCAAAAGAGGAACTCTTTGTCGACTAAACATTTAGTAGCCAAAGATGGAGACTTTCGGCGACTAAATTTTTAGTAGCCAAAAAAGAACTCTTTGCCGACTAAAATTTTAGTAGCTAAAAAGATGGGACATTAGGCGACTAAAAGTTTGGTCACCGAAAAGGGTCTAATTTAATTTAATGTCCAACCTTTTGGCGACTAAATATTTAGTCGGCAAATGAATACATTTGGCAACTTAAATAATTTTAGTCAGCAATTAGCTTTCCCAACTACTCTTCGGCTACTAATTTTGCGACCAAAAAATTTAGTCGCTAAAGCCCTTCGGCGACTAAAAAATTGACTTTTGGCGACTAAAAATTTAGTCACCAAAAGTGAAAATTCTTGTAGTGTATATATATTATTTATTTATATATTATTAATTATATGGGGGTAGCTTTGGATCGGGGGAGGCGATACTCGCCCCCGCCCAACCCCTGTTGCGGATGACCAAAATATAATCTACTCCCGCCTCACATAAGTGACAGGTTGGATAAAATTTGCCTCATTCAAGCAGATATGGACGAACCCTCACGGATCGAATTAAAATGGATCTGTGCATATCACCCCAACTACCATTCATCCCAGAGCTCACTGTATTGAATGCCGAACCTACTGCAAGTTCTCCACAACATCATGAACGGAGTGCTAATACTCACTGCTATATGCTTTGATCCACAAGGCCACTATAGCAAATACAACACAGAGAAATTCTTTATCTTAAAGGCCATGTTAATGTTAAGTTGTTCTTAAAAAATAATTTTGAAAAATGATTAAAAAAATTAAAATTTTCATACAAATTTTATAAGTTTAAAATTTTATTTTTATGTTTGAATATAACTTTTACACATTTACGATGTTGTTAAAAGCAGTTAAGACTCTAATTAGTATTTTTTTCAAATCAAGGGGATTTAACATGTGTGGTTAGTTTTTTAACCACCAAATCTCTATTAAGGCGAGATCTTAGATTCCACTCTTAGAAGTGGAATATGAGGCAAGACTTAAGTACTTGAAAGGAAACGGTGATAGTTCAACTCTCCCAATGTATTAATTTAACAACTAACAACTAACTTTCGTCAATAAAAAAATAAAAAATAAAAAATCAAGATATATTACACTAAAACCCCCTAATGTTTGGCCTGATTACATACCAACCCCTGACGTTTTGGAAATCATATTCCTACCATTGTAATAGTCTCATTTCACAAATCCATCTATCATGAAGTGGACATTAGACCTATTAGACGAATCTTGATGACATAAGCAAAAAAAAGTATAAATGACTGATTTGCCTTTTTATAGCGATCCTCATTTAGACCCAACCCATTTGATTTTTTTTTTATCTGAGTTTCATTGTTGTATATAGTTGTTCATGTCTAGTTTCTCCTTACTTCTCTTTGAGTTTGGCTATTGGGAAGTGTTGGTGGCGTTTGGAATAGGTTGGTAGCTTATTTTCAAACTGTTATTGTCTAGAATTCTACTTCTTCGCTCAAGCAGCACTTTTTGCGCTCGAGCGGTCTTTGTGAATTTCTAGTACTTTTACAAGTTTGCAGAGATACTGGGAGTTGGCATTTTCTGCTCGAGGGTCTTTCTTGTGCTCGAGCAGTGTTAGTTCGAGCGATCTTTATTGAGCTCAAGTGGTGGTCTTCAGTCTTCAAAGCTTCTGGAAGTTTGTATTCTTCGCTTGAGCAAAATTCCTACACTCGAGTGGTCTCATGTTTTTTTTATCTGGACGCTCAAGCAACACTTCCTGCGCTCGAGCAGTCTATGCGTATATCAATTTGCAAGGTCACTTTTATGAGTCATTTTTTTCACCTCTGTCTCTCTCTAAACTTTCTAAACACCCTAGATCTACACCCTCTCTCTCTAAACTTCTACTTCTCTCTACAAATACACCAACATCCGTCGAGTTCTTCACCCGTGTCCCTTTGTTAAAAAGGTAAAACACGCCGTGAGCTTCATTTTGATCCGAACAAAGTTGGGTTTTAGGCGTTGTTGAAGGTCCATCACTCTTTCTCTCGTCTTCTAAACTTGAGATGGGGATTCTTTGCACCTTCTAGGAGTTTTAACTTAGTTATTTACGATTTCTAAACAATATTGTGATTTTTGAGATTTTTGAAACAAATCTAGGGCTTTGGGTTAAAGATCAAAAAAGGGGTTTTTACAATGGATTCTTCGAAATGTTTGTGGTGTTGGAAATAAAGTTGAGTTGTAATGAAATGATCGATTTTGATACTTGGGATTGATTTTGGAAGAAAAATGGGATTTTTCCCTAAATGTCTCAAATATGAATTTTATGTAAATAATGAATTGATGTTGGAAATATGAAATTGGATTGGTTTTGATGAGGATGGTGGAGTTGGATATGTATTATCACTCATATCTCGAAAATTTGGAAAGTGTATCTTTAATGAGATTTAAGTATCTGTTTAGAAATATCTGTTTTGGGCTATCGGTGGAAGATAGTTATAATTATTGAAGAAATTGTATGAGAATTAGGGGAATTGAAACTATTTTTTCATTCATTTGCATTGAGCGTTATCTCACATTTATACTTTGGAAATGTTTATCGTTTTGTGAAAAATAAGTGAATCTGGAAAATATATATTGTCTCGTTGAAATAAGTTGGCCTAAGTATCCATGGTGAAAGTCTTAAAACTGCGTGTATATATGGGTGCCAATCCCGCAGACGAAATATCCGTAAAATGACAATAGTACTGCTTGTATAGCCTACATTTACATGGGTGCTAATTCACAGTTTCTCGCGGACGAAATTTTCGTGAAAGGTTGTATTTGCTTAAGATTCCCAGAGTGTGATTCACTGCCCTGTTTTTTATTGTAAATGAAATGAATTACGATATTAGCATGGCATTACATAGTTTTGGAAAGAGATATAAAATATTTTGGCACTAGAATTGCATTACTGTGTTAGATTATTTCTACTAGGCTTTGGCTCACTCCATGTGAGAAAATATTTCAGGTGTTGATGATATGCCTTCTCCAAGGCAAGAGCTTGGGAGGACTTAGGGCAAGAGCTTCATTTTGTTGATTTATATATATATATATATATATGTTTTGTACAGGCCAAAGGCCTTTAACTGTATTAGACTTGAATTCCTCTTTTGTTCTAACCAAGCACTGTCTTGGAAAGTTGTAAGCCTTTAGAGCATTTAATATCTGTTTTATTCTCATATCTTATCTCTTGTTGTAATATATGCTATAGATTCAGGGTTGGACTTATGAATGTAGATTTGCATATGTTACCCTTTTCTACAATTAATTAGGATTAATGGAAGATAACTATTTCATCGCATGTTATTACGTAATTAATATTGTGGATGGTTTATTGTAATTATTTCAGGGCGTGACAACTTGGTACCAGAGCGTATCGGGTTTGAATACTTTCGGTACGTGGGAAGTGGTTCTTACCACAATGGGTTTATCTCGCTTGATAGAGATGTTTGTATGATTGGTATGTTGTATGATAATATGCTTATGTGATTATATGCATGTGGGATTTAATTTCTAAGATATTGATTAGGTTTATGGGTTCTAGAAGTCCTATTAGAATAGCACCTAATCACTGCTATTTCTAATTGGAACTCTGGCAAAGCCACGAAATGATCATTATCTAGGAAGGAAATTCATATGTATTTATGTGACTACATGCTTATGTGGAATGAATTACTGTTGTCCATTGCCTTAGAACGTGAGTGAGTTAGCTTCAGCACATTTATGAATGTGCTAATCTCTTTTGTTACCTTCATTAGGATGTCAGAATATGGACGTGGTGGTGGTAGGCGTGGTAGGCCTAGACGACATGAGGTGCCGTTACCGGATGAGATTCTGACACAAGAGGAAGGGGTTGGCCAGGCCAATATGGTCGAACTAGTGGGTCAGTAGGCCATGGGTGCTTTAGCTTGTGAATTCTCACCGCTGAGAATCGAGTCTAAGCCCAAGTTAATGAAGTAGGGCCATCATACTTGAATATAGAGTTCTTCCGATCTAATCTGGATGAGTCTTTAGGTGATCCTAAAGAGCCATTGAAGGCGGACGAGTGGTTAGAACAGATGGTAAAGACGTTCAAGATGCTTGGCATCGAGGACGATAGTTTGAGAGTGAGCTTGGCATTCTTCTAACTGAAGAGAGATGCGGGTCAATGGTGGAAGTATGTGTGTGGGGTTATTGGAGTTACTTAGAAGGCTTTTTTCAACGCCTTCAATGATAATTTTTTGCCTCCCACTACTAGGGAGATGTTGAGGGATCAGTTCTGAAGCACAAACAGCTTAGTTTGCTAGTAGTGGAGTCTGAGGCAGCTTTCACTAGTCTCTCCAGATTTTCACTAGAACTCGTGGCGACTAAGAACGTCGTTGTATTGTGTTCGAGAAGAGATTGAGGACTAAGCTTCTTTTCAAAGTAGCTGGGTTGATGAATAGGGACTGTGGACGCCTTGTGGAGGTGGTGGCTCATCTGGAGACCGTGGTTCTGGCTAGGAGGTTCAGGGGTAGAATCTAGACAATAAGAGGTAGATGGGTTCCACTCCATAACAGTCCTAGGCTGCACAAGTCTAGATCCACCTTTCCTGTGCTAAGTTCGAGTTCAAGGAGAGGTAATCAATGAGGCTTTTCTTATTTTAAGTGTGGCCAACTGGGTCACAAGTCTCCAACTTGCCCGTAGAAAGGAGGAGGGCAACAGTCTACACCATCTGCGGCTCGTTCTTAGAGCCAGAGTTAGAGGAGAGGGCAGCCGCATACCTGTTATCAGTGTGGGCAATCAACGCATGTGAGGAGGCTTTTTCCTCAGTTAAGTGGCACACCTGGTGCATCTGGGTCGAGGCAAAAATAGAGCCACTAACCTGCATAGCTAGCACAGTCCTTGAGAGCCAATCAGGGAGCCTCTTTGACTTTTAGTCAGTGCATCAGACTTATGCTCTGAGAGTTGAGCAGGTGGAGTAGAGACTTACGAGGGATGTGTATGTTGTTACCACGCCAGATTTAATGCCAGTGCCTTCAATTGCAAGATGTACTTTCTTGTTATGCAATTCTATTACCAATGTGTTGATTGATAAGGGTGCATCTCATTCTTTTATCTCTTTGGCATTTGTATCGACATTGGGGTTAGAAGTGGCTCGATTAGCATCTCCACTCAGGGTAGAGTCTCCTGTGGGTGGTGAAGTTGTTTTGGACTAGGGGTGTCGGGGTTATGATATAGAGGTTGTCCGTCGCTGAGTCCCTTTTTCATTTGCACTAATTGACATGTCGAGTTTTGATGCTATATTGGGTATGGACTGGTAGTCATCGTGTTGGGCTATCATAGATTGTTACCACTAGAGAGTTACTGTATGTACCTCGAGTGGTGATTGTTTTCATTTCATGGGAGACAAAGTCGATAGAGCCTTATTGCCTGTGTGTGATCCACGCGGTCGAGGTGATTCTAGTCTTCTTCTTGCTACATTGTTGGGTGTTGAGAGTGATGTGGTCCGAGTTGAGTTATCGAGGGTAGTTTGTGAATACCCGGACGTCTTTCATGAGGATTTCACTGGTTTACCATCTCACCGTGACATTGAGTTCACTATTGATTTATTGTCTGGCACATCACCGATTTTTATGGCACCATATAGATTTGCACCTGCTGAATTGAGTGAGTTGAAGATTCAACTCCACGAATTGCTAGATAAGGGTTTTATCCACTCTAGTACTTCGCCTTGGGGAGCACCGACTCTCTTTGCCAAGAAAAAAGATGGTGCATTGCGACTTTGCATTAACTACCGGAAATTGAACTAGGTAACTATTAAGAACAAGTACCTATTGCCTCATATAGATGACTTGTTTGATCAGTTGAAAAGGTCTTGCTATTTCTATAAGATAGACTTGAGATTGAGCTACTACCAGTTAAGGGTAAGGGAAGAGGATATCCAGAAGACGACCTTCCATATGCGGTATAGCTATTACAAGTTCCTATTGATGCCTTTTGGGTTAACTAACACACCAGCCATATTTATGGATTTGATGAATCAGATCTTTCATGAGTTCTTAGACCATTTTGTAGTTGTCTTTGTTGATGACATTTTGATTTACTCGCCTTCTGAGGAGGAACACAAGGAACACCTGCGAGTTGTATTTGAATTTCTTAGAGCCTACAAACTATATGCTAAGTTTGGGAAGTATGAATTCTGGTTCAAAAAAGTAGAGTTCATAGGTCATGTGGTATCCGAGGAAGGGGTAACTGTAGACTCTTCTAAGATAGAAGCGGTACAAGATTGGGAACAACCTAAGAATGCCTTTGAGATCTGTAGTTTCTTGGAGTTGGCCAAGTATTACCGTCGATTTGTGAAGGATTTCTCTAGGTTAGACTTGTAAGAAGTCATTTCAAGAGCTAAGGTTAGACTTACCACTCCTCTAGTGTTGATTGTTCCTGAGAGGGGTTTGGGCTATTCTATGTATTGTAATGCCTCACGGGAAGTTTTGGGTTTTGTTTTGATGCAAGGGGAAAAGGTAGTAGCCTATGGCTCACGTCAGTTAAGAATACATGAGAGGAACTATCCTATCGATGATTTAGAACTAGCAGCTGTGATCTTTTCCTTGAAGATTTGGAGGCATTACCTTTCTGGTGAGAGGTTTCAGGTGTTTTCTGATCATAAGAGTTTGAAGTATCTATTTTCACAGAAAGATCTGAATTTGAGGTAGAGGAGATGGACGAAGTTTATGGAAGACTATGATTTTGAGTTGCACTATCATCTAGGAAAGGCTAATGTAGTAGCTAATACCTTGAGTAGGAAATCCATTAGTAGTGTAGCTTGTATTGCCATTTGAGAATGGGACATGTTGGGTATTATTGGCGAGTTTGACTTGCATCTTGGCGAGTCCATTGAGTCGGCAACTTTGTTTTCAATAGTTGCACAATCTACACTTGTAAGCCGAGTTATAGAAGCACAGATAGGTGACCTTGAGGTAGAAATGCTATGGGAGAAGACATCTAGTGGGAAAGCGGAGAAGGGCCTGAGCGTGTATTTTGACTCAAGTGTTAGATACCTTGACCGTTTTTTCATGCTAGGGCCTTGCCGAGAGGAAGTATGCCTTGCAATGCACCCAGAAGTTACAAAGATGTATCACGACCTTAGCCACTAGTTTTGATGGAAGGGAATGAAAAAGAATGTAGCCGTGTTTGTGTCGAGGTGTCTTACTTGTTAACTAGTGAAGGCCGAGTATCAAAAGCTAACGGGAGCTGAGTGGAAGTTGGAACATGTCACGATGGATTTTGTGGTGGGTCTTCTGAGAACTCAGCAAGGTAATGATGCCATATGGGTGGTAATTGACCGCTTAACTAAGTTAGCGCACTTTGTATCTATGCACATGAGTGACTCGGTAGATTATCTTACCGATCTGTATATTAGGGACATAGTCCGACTTCATGGGGTCCCTGTGACTATCATTTCAGATAGAGATCCACATTTCACGGCTCGATTGTGGCAGAGCCTACAGAATGCCTTGGGGATTAGATTGACTTTTAGTACCGCCTATCATCCTCAAACTAACGGCCAATTAGAGCGTATTATTCAGATCCTTGAGGATATGCTTCGAGGTTATGTCCTTGACTTTAAGGGGTCGTAGGAGAGGCACTTGCCCTTAGTGGAGTTTTCCTATAACAACAATTTCCAGTCGAGTATTGGTATGGCACCGTTTGAGGCCTTGTACGGCCGACCGTGCAGATCTCCCATGTATTAGGCCGAGGTGGGTGATGCACTTATATTAGGTCCAAGTTAGTTTGGGAAACGAAGGAGAAAATTGCACTTATCTGTAAGAGTTTGGTTACGGCTTAGAGTCATAAGAAGAGTTATGCTAACCTTAGGAGGAGACGATTGTCCTTTGAGGTGGGAGATCACGTCTTCTTGAAGATATCACCTAGACAGGGTATGATGAAATTTGGGAAGAGTATGAAGTTGTCTCCTATGTTTATTGGGCCTTTTGAGATCCTAGAACGAATTGGAGAGGTAGCTTACCGTCTGGTCTTGCCGCCACAGTTTTCAAGAGTTCATAACGTGTTTCATATCTATATGCTTCGGAAGTATGAACCGGATCCTTTACACGTGTTGGATTGGATTGAGTTAAAGATAAACGAGGATGTCTTGTATGATAAGAGACCGGTTAGAGTTCTACATACTCGAGACCAAGTCTTGCGAGGTAAGATGATTCCTTTGATAAAGATGTTGTGGCGACACCACAAGATTGAGGAGGCCACTTGGGAGCGTGAGGTAGAGGTCTGTGAGAAGTGTCCAAGCCTATTTATTGATGTTTGAACATGTATCGAGAACTTTGTTATGTTAATGTAATATAAACATTATATATGTTTTGGAAATGTGAATTGTATATTCAATAATGAGCATATGTTTATCTTGTTAATGAAAATGGATGACCGGTGGATGGGTCATGGCGATGAATTCGAATTACTATCATTGTTGCAATTGGTTTAATCATGGTTTTAATGCTTGGTTTAAAATTTTGGGAACAAAATTTGTTAAAGGGGAGAGGTTATAGCGATCCTGATTTAGACCCGACCTATTTGATGTTTTGGATTCGGGTTTCATTGTCTTACATAGTTGTTCATGTCTTGTTCCCCCTTACTTCTCTTTGAGTTTGGCTATTGGAATGTGTTGGTGGCGTTTAGAATAGGTTGGTAGCTTGTTTTTTAAATTGTTACTATCCAGAATTCTACTTTTTCGCTCGAGTGGCACTTCTTGTGGTCGAGCGATTTTTGTGAACTTCCAGTATTTTTGCAAGTCTGCAAAGATACTAGGAGTTGGCATTTTTCGCTCAAGCAGTCTTTCTTTCGCTAAAACGGTATTGGCTCAAGCAATCTTTATTGAGCTCGAGAGGTAGTCTTCTATTTGCAAAACTTCTGGGAGTTTGTATTCTTCACTCGAGTGGAAATTTCTATGCTCGAGCGGTCCCATATTTTTGTGTCTGGACGCTCGAGTGACACTTCTTGCGCTCGAGTGATCTGTGCGTATATCAGTTTGCAAGGTCACTGTTCTGAGTCACTTTTTTCACCTCTCTCTCTCTCTCTCTAAACTTTCTAAACACGCTAGATCTACACCCTTTCTCTCTAAAACTCTACTTCTCTTTACAAATACACCTAGATCCGTCGAGTTTTTCACCTGTGTCCCTTTGTTAAAAAGGTAGAGCACGCCGTGAGCTTCCTTTTGATCCGAACAAAGTTGGGTTTTAGGCATTGTTGAAGTTCCATCACTTTTTCTCTCGTCTTCTAAACTTGAGGTAAGGATTCTTTACACCTTCTAGGAGTTTTAACTTAGTTATTTGCGATTTATAAACAATATTGTGATTTTGGAGATTTTTTAAACAAATCTAGGGTTTGGGGTTAAAGATCAAAAGATAGGCTTTTACAATGGATTCTTCGAAGCGTTTGTGGTGTTGGAAATAAAGTTGAGTTGTGATGAAAAGATTTTGATACCTGGGATTGATTTTGAAAGAAAATGGGATTTTGCCCTATATGTCTCAAATGTGGATTTTATGCAAATAATGAATTGATGTTAGAAATATGAAATTGGATTAGTTTTGATGAGGATGGAGGAATTGGATATGTATTATCATTTACATCTCGAAAATTTGAAAAGTATATCTTTAATGAGATTTAAATATCTGTTAGAAATATCTCTTTTAGGCTATCGATGGAGGATAGTTATAATTGTTGTAGAAATTTCATGAAAATTAGGGAAATTGAAACTATTTTCTTATTCATTTGCATTGAGCATTATCTCACATTTATACATTGGAAATGTTTATCATTTTGAGAAAATGGGTGAATTTGGGAAATATGTATTGTCTCATTGAAATAAGTTGGCTTGAGTGTCCATGGTGAAAGTCCTAAACGCGGATGAAATATCTGTAAAATGGCAATAGTAATCCTTGCAAAGCTTACGTTTACATGGGTGCCGGTTCACGATTTCCCGTGGATGAAATTTTCGTGAAAGGTTGTATTGTTTGAGATTTCCAAAGTGTGATTCATTGTCCTGTTTTCCATTGTAAGGGAAATGATTTATGATATTAGCATGGCATTGTATAGTTTTAGAAAGAGATATAAAATATTTTGGCACAAGTATTGCATATGCATCCACCTTATCGCTTCGTTATGATTCATATATTGTATTGGATTATTTCTATTGGGGTTTGGCTCACCCCATGTTGGAAAACATTGTAGGTGCTGATGATATACCTCCGCCAAGACAATAGATTGGAAGGGGTTGGAGCAAGAGCTTCATTTTGATTTTTGATTTTTTATTTTTTGTTTGTTGTTGTATATGTTTTGTACAGGCCAAGGGCCTTTAAGGCCTCGTTTGTGAATATGTTTTTTTAGTAATTTTTTTGGCTTTTTTACTAAAATATAATATCAAAAAAACTAGTATATGTGATATGACTTTTTATTTTTTTACGAAAAGATGTGCAATAAATAGAGAGAAAAGAAAATCTTTGACTTTTTGGTGTAGGTTGTTGGTTTTTTAGCTTTTTTAGGGACTTTTTAGCTTTTTGGCCAAAATCACCACTTGCTAAACGAGGCCTAACTATATTGGACTTGAATTCCACTTTTGTTATAACCAAGCATTGTCTTGGAAAGTTGTAAGCCTATAAGCCATTTATTATCTGTTTTATTCTCATATTTTATCTCATGTTATAACATTTGCTATAAATTCAGGGTTGGACTTGTGAATGTATATATGTATATGTTACCCTTTTGTGTAAGTAATTAGGATTAATAGAAGATAACTATTTTATCGCATGTTATTACATAATTAATATTGTGAATGGTTTATTGTAATTATTTAGGGCGCTACACATTTGGAGCCTTAAAAAGTCTTTTGTAACCTTATACCTTATTTAAAATTATCAATGTACCAAAAATAAAGGTCCAATCACAACAGACATTACACCATTTTGCTTGCATTTGTATTTGAAGTTCATTTACCCACAAAATAAGGCTTGTGGTAGGTAAACAGCATAAAAGAGTATTATTCACTGTGTTTTGTTCTAGAAAATTGAGTTCACATTTTTGGGGGGGGGGGAACAAAAATTCAATGTTTTTTATTTTTTTATTTTCAGTGAATTTTTGTAATATTTTACGTCATTTTTTTTTGAAAACTTTTTTTGTTACGCCTAATCTAAATACGTTTAAAACATATAATATTTGTGAATTTGTTTTTAAAAAATTCATCAAATACAAAATACCAAAAAAAAAAAAAATTACATTTTTGTATTTTGTTGAATTCAATGAATTTTTAAAAAAAATTCGTATAATTTTTTTACTTTTTAAGTAGATTAAGATTAAAGTGGATCTAAAAATAATAATAATAAATGGTTAAAATATTTTAAAAATCATTAAAAATATAAAAAATGAATTGAAAAATCAGAAATTTATTTTTGAAAACTCAAAACAAATAGGGTGATTGTCATTTTGTCTGAAATGACATTAACAAAATATCTACATATTTTTCATTAGTTTCTACATATAAATGTTTAAGGGCAAAATGTCCTTTTCATCCCAACATTAACTCAATCAAAATAATTACACTGGCAGGGTCAGTGTAATTTCCCCAACATTAGGGAAAAATCTGTATTAAATCCAAATCTCAGTGGGTGTTAGTATAATTTATCCAAAAAAATATTATATTTTCAATGTTATATATATATATATTTTAATCTTATAATGGCCGTGTTTCGGAATAGACTATTTTAGTTGGCTATTCGACTTTTTTGCTATTTAACTAGTTAAAAAAGTTGTATTTCGAATGATAGTTGAATATTTTTTTTTTAGTTGATTTAATAGTTGTGAAAAGAAAAGTGAAGTGATTATGAGTTGAATGTGACATTTTATCTTATTGAATATTTTAGTCTATTTTGTTTTTATTGATTATTTTAGCCAAATAGTCTCTAGCCAAACAAAGCCCGTATAAAAGTATTGCTATTCTAATTAAAAAATTAGACTTATTTTTAAAATAAAATAATGTGAGAATCAATTAAAATATCTAAAATAATACTTTTTTTATATATTTTTTAAAATTATCAATTAATAATTGCATTTATATATCATTAAATCTAACTAGTGAATTTAAAAAATGAATTTATATATTATTTTTCCCAACTATTTTTCATGTTGTTCGTATGTTCAGAAATATTTTCTTTCAAAATTACAATTAAGCCCGTAGCATTAATCTGTTGTACTGTTGGTTAAGTTTGTCTTGTGAGTAGGGAAGTTATTGATTGGATTTGGAGTATTGCTTTACATTATTTATTAAGAAATAAGCATTTAATTGTTTCTAGAAAAAACAAAAAACAAAAACATGATGAATTTCACTAATTCAACTAATAAGAATTAAATTAAAACACCACGTCAATTTATTGAGCAATCAATCATTTTCCCTTGTAATAACTATTTTTATTAACATAATCAACGTTGAACTTATGACAGGATCAGAGTGATTTGTCGGTGGATCATCCATACCATGTATGTTGGCTGTCACATTCAAATCCCATCTCGAGTCTATTTTGATAATTTAAATTATTTATATTATGATATTTGTTGAGTATGAAAAAAATAAATAAATAAAATTAAATTAATCGAACATATATAATCTTATGATTAAGTCTTAACTGTTTTAAAATAAATTATCAAAATTATTTTAATCGTTTTATTTTTTTAAAAAATAAATGTAATCTTGTTTTGAGATTATAGATTTTTAATTAATGTAAATTTAAATCAATAACATTGGTTTGAGATAAGGCCCTACTAGCCCTACAGCACTGTGATTTCCCTATAAGGCACAACATGCACCCTGCTTCCTCCCATCACTTGCATTCCCGTGAAAATAAATTTAATTTTGACACGGACACCTTGGTGATCTCTGCAAGGAACGCTGCCCTGGACCTGCGAGAGAGTGGGAGGATTTTTCTGTTAAAAAAAAAAAAAATTATTCTAAAAATCAGTTTACAGAATTGAAAACTCTTTTCAAATTTTTATTTAAAAAAAACTCAAAACAATTTTTTCTAAACTTATTTTTATTTTTTTATATATTTGAAGAAAAATACTTTTTATTTTTTTTATTTTTTGGAAAAAAATATTTTGTTACTTTTTAACTATTGGCTAAATAATTTGTTATGATTTAGATATATATGGGTGATTGAAATTTTCTTTAAATTTTATAATATAAAAAAATATTTAAAAATTAAAATATTTAAAAAATAAATAAAACATTTTAAAAATAAAAAATAAGAAAACATTTAAAATAAATTTATATATTTATAATAAAAAAATAAATTTTTTATATATTTTAAAAAATATATTTTAAATATTTAAAAAATATAAATCACACAAATGTAGTAAATACAACACACATTTAAAAAAATTAAATATTTACATAAAAAAATTGGGAATTTTTTTAAAGATCCGTAATATTAAGATTTTGTAATATAAAGGACATACAATATTTTTGTAATAGTTGAAGTCCGTTAACATTTTAATAGAGAAAATTCAACTCAGAGAAATTTGTGTCTGACTCAGAGAAATTTCGGCCCCAATACAAAGAAATTTCAATTTTCATAGAGAAATTTGTTTGGTATAATCACAGAGAAATTTCATCAAGTGATCTTAGCTAATAAAAAAATTGGATCTCTCTTACTACACAAAATTAAAGAGAGATATTTCATTAATTTTCCTAAAAAAATAAAATTTAGAAAAATTTTAAATATTTAAAAAAAAAAACCAAAACAATTTCAAAATGCAACTCAAAACGCATAACCAAAAATAGTTTTCTCTTTACAAAACTCATTTAAAAAATTTATCTTTTAAAACACAACTCCACACTCAAATCATGATTTTAAAACAAAACGAAACGGAGCCAATTTTTTTTTTTTTTTACTATCAAATAGGCTTGTTTTTATAAAAAAAAAATGGAAAAATTGCACCTCAATATAAAAAATAAAAAAAAAAATCAAAAAGTAATAAATATTATAAATATTAATAATTAAAATTATATACTTTTTCACCAATGTTTAATAACTCTTCAAAAATGATAATTTCTCAATTTTTTTTTTGAATAAATTATAAATATACCACTTCAAATTTACTTAACATATCGATTAGTTTTTGTAGCTTTGAAAATGACATCTGTCTCCTTCAATTTTTTAATTGCTTAACTAATGACTCCAAAAATTAATAAATTATAAAGTCAACAATTTTTAGTGATGGAAAAAATATATTTCAATAAATGTTAGATTTTTTTTTATTATATAGAAAAGTTGTTAGAAATTGTGTTTTTTTCTATTAATTTTGTTAAATAAAAAATTATGGCAATGGTGTCTTTGTAATTTTCAGAATCATAAGGAGAATCAATATTTTAATCAAATCTCAAAAAATATATTGATAATTTACCTTATTTTTAATATTAAATATGCTGCTTGTTAAATATTAGTTTGCATTCTAAATGAGTAATTATTCATCTAAATCATAAGATTCACTAATTTTGTATTAAAACTTTAGGAAAATATTAGGTATCAATTTGTAAATATAATAGAACGTCATTTTAGGAGTATTGAATAATTTTTCATTAGATTTTCTACTAGTTTTATTCAAAAATATTTTTTCAACAACTTTATCAAATTTTTATCAAAAAATATTGTGTCAACCCAATTCATTTAAGGCAAAACTTTGATCAAATTATTTGAATATGAGATATTGAAGGATTGGAAAATTGTGCAAGGGAAAATTTTGCATTAGTAGAATCAAATCTGTGTGTGGTAACTCAGGAATGCCCAACTCAAAGCATCTCTAATGGTTTCTCATTGGAGCTGTCACTGTTATAATATAGCAGCTGGTTCAAAAAGTGGTGCTTCAATCGTTGAATATGGCAGCTGCCAAATTTGACAAATGTCAAAGCGTGTGCCAAAAACAAGCTTTGCCAACTGTCATATGTGTCAACTTAGCCAAAACCAATCATTTCCCTCCTCTCCCTCCCTCCCTTCTAACAAAACAAATAAATTTTTGCAAAACCAAATTCACCAATTTAACCATTTCTAAATAAAATTCCACATAGTTTTTTAACAACAATTTTTTTTTTTAATTTACCCAAATTCAGCCAAGTTTTTTGTCTTTTTTTTGTCTCTTTTTTTTTTTTTTAACAGAATCAGTTAACAACCATCAATAAATCTCAACAAATTTGAAACAATTTCAACAAATCTCAAATTCAACAAAGTCAACAATCAATCAATCAAGTAATTTCAAACAAATTTGAAACAATTTCAACAAATTTCAAGCAATCTGAAGCAAATCTCATAGAACATGAACAAAACATTAAGCAATAAATACCTAAATTTGCCATTTTTTTTTCATATTCCAGACGATTTCAACAATCTTCTTATTCCTCTTCATCTTCTTTGTGCCCATCTTCATATTCTGTATCAGAAAGCTAATTTGGAGAAGTGATTCAAAAGGGTTGGGGTTAGGGTTTCAAAATTGAGAGTCTACGATCTTGGTGGAGAAGAGATATAATGACTCGGGTTAGACCTGACCCTTTTATGTTCTTGGATCCGAAATCCGATACTCTTTATTGTTTTATATACTCCTTGTCTTGTTGTCATTTGGATTTGGTTATTGGTTGTGTTTGAACAAGTTAGGAGTTAGTTTTTCAAAGGAGTTTTTGTCTATTTCTTTTCAGATTCGCTCGAGCGATCCTTGGTTTCTCTTAGTATTTTTGCAGATCTGCAAAACTACTAAAAGTAGGGTGATATTCGCTCAAGCAGTCCTTTCTTCGCTTAAGCAGACTTTTGCTGGTCTGCAATTGTGCCCTCGAGCTGTGTTTTGGTTGCTCGAGCGGTGTCCGTTTCTTGTGTCTGATGCTCGAGTTGTGTTTTGGTCATTCGAGCGGTCTATACGTATGTCAGATCAGGGAAAGGTTATTTTATGTCACTTTTTAATCACTCTCTCTTTCTAGGTTCTTGTTTAAAAACTTCCATATAACCCAATCCATTGATTTCTTCACCTTAGTACCTAGGAGAAAAGTGCAGAGCACGTAGAGTTGGTCGTTTTGATCGAAGAAATTTAAAGTTTCGATTTCATCAAATCTTGGTGTAGGCACCCCATTTTGACCGACCCTAAGACTTGGGCATTTTTTTTTATTACCCGATGATGAAAATAAGAATGCATTTTTCACAAAATCTACAGTAAAAAAGATGCAATTTGAGCATTCTTCCTAACCCTAAACCTGTTTTGGCCAAGTGTTAAAGTCCCTTCTGACAGCCGGAGCAAAGCTGGACTAAACTAGAGCAAAATGGAAAATTTTCTCACTAACAGGTCGACCACCCAGGGACAGTGCAGACCTGTTTTTGTTTAGCTCAGGTAGGGCACTTCACAACCCCATTTTCTGATCCATTCATGTATTGAATACACACACGCTCAGCCTCCATTGCCTAGTGCTTGATCCATTGAAGGTAATGCTCTATTCTTGTCTTCCATGCTCCATTTGCTTCATTATCTTCCTTAATGCTCTATTCTTGTCTTCCACCATTTCTCCATTCGCATTGCTAGTCTAAGCTTTGAATTCAAGAGTTGGCCAAAATTAAGTGTTAGTTGTGAACTTCCATTTTCTCAACCTATACACTATGTCTCATCTTCTATTGCAAAAGTTATCCAAGTCATGTTATTGTAGTTAAATTCTAGAGTTTTGATTAAAGAGAAAGTGATTGTTGTTGAAAGAGAGAAAATCAAGGAGTTCACCATTTTTCCCCCACATAGAGTGTTATACAATTCAAGTCACCATTCTAGCTCAAATTCCAAACATTTGAATTGAGGATTGAGGACATACTTCACAACCTTGAGGGTGGTCGAAAGGAAATTTTGAAATCAAGAAGTTCATCATTTATTTGGAAGGTGAATTTTCAATTTCTTTCATTTTTCTTGTATTATCTTTCTTATATTAATTTTTTTGTTTTGATTTCATATTATAAACTTGTTGTAATCTAACTAGAAGTGGTTACTTAAGCCACCTATATATTACCTGTTTATTCTTTTCTCGGTATTGCAACAAAACAGATTTTGCTAGGCATAGTTGGCCGGTCGGCTAATTATTTAGCCGGCTGACTAACTTCTTCTGGACAGAACAGAGCAGTCTTCTGGCGTTGAGCATAATAGTTTTCGGCGATCCTCAAGACCTAAATCTTCTGCTTTATTTTTATTTGAGATATTTGTGAGGTTTTTATTTTGTTATAATATTTTCTTCCTCTCATCCCTTATTCGGATATGTAATTATTTAAGCGTTGTAATAATTTCCCGCCTCCCTTCTTTCTATCCCATCCTTTTACTTTCTTTCCTTATTTGTAAATATACATCATATTTTTTTTTCATCATATCCATGCTTTGTATCATTGTTTCATGCATCTTGATTTGCCTCAATTTGCATTTATGGATTTAATCAATTCTTATGTGATTATATGCATTACCTCATGTTCTTGAGATGATTCACATGTCATATATTAGAAGTCGAATCTTTAGTTCTATTTTATGAGTGAATTGCATTAAGATTTTATATATAAAATCATGCATATTTTACTAATTTTGTTTTGTAGTTGTTTGCGGGACGTCGGTAAATATGTAAGTTTTTATGCTTTAGCATCTCGCTTGTGTGTGTTCTTCTTACTATGTTTATCATTATACCATCAGGCTATTTACTTATTTGATATAACTCTATGAATGCCAGTGGATGGAGATTGTATCACTTAATTTGGAATGATATTGATTTTCATGTTTTTAAACTCAATTTTTTTGAGTTGTACATCTTCAAAACTCTTTCAAAATACATAAAATCAAATTATTTCAAAATGAATGACATAGTCTATACTTGTTTGCTATACATAGTAAATTTTAGCTTTTATTAAATAAATCAGAATATGAACATATACAGTAAATAAAACTCATATCATGGTTCAGTAGAGGCCGATATTTTGATCGGCTGAGCGAGAGTGCTCAATTAATGACCTTCCCCTCTCATACCTAAGGTTTTGAACTGAAACATCTTTGTTTATGATGAACAGTGGCGTTGGCACGAATCACTGGGTTTCCTAATTTTCCAAAATATTAGATGGCGACTTTGAGATCTAGAGATGCAGTCTATTTCTAGCAGAGTTTTTGCAACAAAATGGATTTTCTATAAAGGTTGTTGGATTTGGACTCTTATCTATGCTTCACATTGTACTCTTGAGACTACATCTAAGAAATCGAGAGTCCGAATTGTTTAGCGTGCACGGGTAACCCCCGGGCGATGTTACAGTTTCTAGTGACTCTGTTGGGGATACTAGAAAACCTTGGCTTGAACTCCATGATATGACTTTTATTTTCAATTATATGATCATTGCATTGAATGCATTGGTGCACTTAAAGTTGTGTTGCCTAAGTCCTAGTGAGAACACAAGCAAATTTTTTTGTGACACTATGCCATCTCCACGTTACTTTTGAGACATTGTGTTAATACCTTTTAAAGATCTGTCAAAAGGTAGCTCCGCTATCTAAGGTTATCAGACTTAGAAGAGAGGCTATATTGACTCTTCTAACCTCCTAGGATCTTACTTGGGTATTAACTAAAGGACTCTTTGGTGACGTCACCTTGACTTCAACCCCTAAGAATAAACCTGACCCTATACATATAGTAAGCTAGAGCACCTTCCCAACTTAGGACTGGATGATATTCCATTTTTAGGATGTATGACACCGCTTGTTTAAAGAGTGAAACCGTAGATCATTTCAAAGTTAGGACAGGGTAACCCTACCCTCTATAGGGGTGCTTGTTCTATTTCCTACTATGTGCAATATATGGGATCTATACAGGAATTCTCAAATTCAGATGAATGTTTTAGGCATTTCAATTTGTGGGATTAATTTTAGTTTTTCAACATGATTTAGAAGTAATCACTTGAGCCAAAATGTTGCTGAAAGTTTGATTGGGGGTTCCATTTTATTTTTGTAGGGTAGTCTGGCACTATAGCTTTAGAACGATCTAATATCTCCCAAGTTCTGTGGACTCGCGTTGGTAGACTCTGTAAGATTGCAAATTTGGTTCAAGGACAACCAGTGTTAGTTTCTTTACCACCAATTAGAAGAAGAATAAGGGTCAAATCCTCACCGATAGTCCAGAGTACCCCTTATTCACCAACCATATCATCTCCACTCAATTCACCAGAACCAGTGATGGCACAAGTTCTAGAAAATATAGTAGACATGTTTTTAGCTCTTTAATGAAGCATGAATGCCATTGCTGTAACGCCCTAAAATAAATGATAATAAACTCTTTTCTCAAATAATAAATAAATGACAAGCATTTTTATTATAATGTCCTTCCATTTCATATGATTCAGGTATACAAAAGATAACACATGCAATTATACATTCATAAGTCTTAACCCCGAATCTATAGCATGTGTCATAACGAGAAATATGAAATAAAAGTTGAACAGATAATGAATGCCTTAAAAGATTATAACTTCCCAAGACAATGCTTGGTTACAACAGAGATGGATTTGAAATCCAATACAATTAAAAGCCCTTGGCTTCTACAAAACAAATACATCAGATAATCAAAAAGAAGCCTTTAGCTCCAAGTTCCTCCCAAGCTATGATTTGGTGGAGGCATATCGTCAGCATCTGAAAATGGTTTCCCATATAGGGTGAGCCAAATCTCAGTAGAAATAATCAAACACAGTATATGAATCTTAACATAGATATAAGGTGAATGCATATGCAATGCTCGTGCCAAAACATTTTAAATCTCTTTCCAAATCATGCAATGTGAGGTTAATGTCGCAATTCATAAAATCATTTCCATTATAATAGAAAATAGGGCATTGAATCACACTCTGGCAATCCCTAGGTATGTGTCTGCAAATAGACTATACAAGTATTACCAATTGTCATTTTTACCGATATTAACTGGAAGACTCGACACCTATCTACGCGAGTTTCTGGTCTTTCACCAAGGACACACAGGCCAACTTAATTTCCATAACCACATACCCTACCCGGATTGACCAAGTAGTCACCTGTTTTTCTCAAAACAACAACATTTTCAAATGTTTTAAATATGCAAAAATACTCAATGCAATGGGTGAGAAAATAGTTTCGATTCTCCTAATTCTCATACATTTTCTATAACAATCATAGCTATCCTCCACTGATAGCCTAAAACGAATATATCTAAGCAGATAAATAATTTCCATAAAGATAAACTTTCCAAATTCCAAAATGTTAGTGGTAATGCATACCAATTTCCACTGTCACACCCCACTTTTTAATTGCTCGAATACCATTACCAAATCCTTTATTATTATACAATTTCAGTGATAACGTAAGAACTTCAATACATTAATAAGGACAATTAAGTTAAAGTTCTTTCATTCGAATACATAATGAATGCAACATGAGCTATAATTAAATGAATTGCCCGCAGACTTACATCATTACATATAAGAGAAAGGGTTCAACCCTCTTTTACAACAACGGCATTCTGTCAACAAATAAAAGGCCTCGTGGCCAATAGATAATGAAAATTCTTAATCTTGAACCACCTCTCGATATACATCTAAAAAAAGATTAGCAACATGGGATGAACATAAAGTCCAGTAGGGATCCTAACATAATCCTAAACAATAACAACATACAAATAGCTATGATCATGAATGCTTTAAGTCGTACCATATACATAAGTGTCGGTTAATACATGAAAATATACTTAGATAATTTCCTAAAAAATGTTCAATTTGTTCAACAACACAACCATTCGTCTTTCCTTCTTTTTGTTACCATTTCAATTTTAAACTGACAGTCACTTTTTGACACAAATCCATAAAACCCAATTACGTTTTCTTCGATTACCGAACTTAAACCAATTTCATTCTACAATTTCTGAATAGAAGTATGCTAAGCGAACATGAAGACGATACATATAAAATACTCCCCACATAACCAATTAAGACAAGTGACATCCTCCACAAAATAATCATCACTATTCATGAAACACATAAAGAGAACTGAGAATAATAACGAGAAATCCAACTACGCTCTACCTGCCTCAACTACAGTAAGCCAAGGATACACCTTTTCAATACTCGTGCCAATTTACTAGTCACTAGCTGGAAGGTAATGGTACCTCTGCCATGTTCTCTAACTGTTAGCTGGAAGGTACTAGCACCCCACATTCTCAACGCAACCAATTCTCTAGGCGCTAGCTGGAAGGTATATGGAACTAGGGGTCAAAGATGTATAAAAGTAGATGAAAACTAGGTAGCAAGAGCTTGAAAGCTCAACAATGGTGGGACGAGAGAGAAGAGAGAGAGAAGTGATTCAGATGTGACCAAAAGTGACTTTTATAGTTGCTATATTCAGATAAACTGCTTGAGTGCAAGAAGTGTCGTTCAAGCGTACAGACACAACAAGGTGTGACCGCTCGAGAGTAGGAATTACCACTCTAGCAACGAATGCATCCTTCCAGTGGTTTTGCAGACCTGCAAAAGTACTGAGAGTTTTCAAAAATCGATTGAGCGCAAAAAGCTTCGGTTGAGCATAGAGGCAAAATTCAAGGCAACAACAGTTTTAAAAAAACAAGCAACCAACCTGCTCCAAATGTAACCAACACACCCCAATAACCAAACTCAATGAGGAATAAGGAGAACAAAGACTACAACACTCATTCAACACAAGAAAACCCGGATCCACAACATCAAATGATTTGGGTATAAACCAAAATCATTATATCCACCATCCCCATCAATATCAACCCAATTTCACATTTCCAACATCAATTTCATTTATTTATACAAAATTAACATTTGAGATATTTAGGGCAAAAACCCATTTTTCTTCCAAAATCAATTCCAAGTATTAAACTAACTATTTTATCACAACTCAACCTCATTTCCCATCCCACAACCATTTTTAAGAATTCATTTGAAAACCCCTCTTTTGGTTTCTAAACCAAAACCCTAGGTTTGTTCAAAATCTCCCAATTTCCAATATTGTTTTAGAAAAGCAAATAACTAAGTTAAAGATCATAAGAAAGTGCGAAAATCCCTTCCTCAAGGCTAGAAGACAAAGGAGAGAGTGGAGAAACCACAATGAAGCCGAAATCCAACTTTGCTTCGATTAGAACGAATCCCTCATTGTGCTTTACCTTTTTATCAAAGGGACGCAGATAAAGAAATCAATGGATCTAGGTGCATTTATAGAGAGAAGGTTAGTTTTAGAGAGAGAGAGAGTAAGAGAAAATAGGGTTTTCAAATGTTTAGAGATGAAAAAGTGACTAAAAAAGGTGACATGACGATCTGATATACGCGCAGACCACTCAAGTGCAAGAAGTGTCGCTCAAGCGACCATACACAATAAGTGAGACTGCACGAGCGAAGAATACAAACTCTTAGAAGTTTTACAGATAGAGGACCATCGTTCAAGCTCAACAACGACCACAACGAGCCAATACCGTTCAAACGCAAGAAAGACCACTCGAGCAAATTATACCATCTCCCAGTATCTTTGCAAACTTGCAAAAGTATTAGGAGTTCACAAAGACCGCTCGAGCGCAAGAATCACCGCTCCAGCGAAGAAGCAAAATTCTGGACAATAACAGTTTTGAAAAACAAGCTACCAACCTGTTCCAAATGCAACCGAGACACTCCAATAAACAAACTCAATAAGGGATAAGGAGAAACAAATGATGAACAACCATATAAGACAATGAAACCCGAATTCAAAACATCAAATGGGTCGAGTCTAAACCAGAATCGTTACAACCTTTCCCTTATGGAATTTCGTCTCTGAAATTTTTAATCAACAACGAAACTATGAGTAAACTAATTACAACAATGGTAGTAAAGAAAATTCGTCACCATGACCCACCCACCGGGCTTTCATTCTCATCATCATGATAAACACGAGCTCATTACTGAATATACAATTCACATTTCCAAAACATATACAATGTTTATATTAAATAAGCAAGACAAGATTTTCAGTATAAGTTCAAAGATCAACAAATAGATCCGGATATTTCTCACGGACTTCTGCCTTACGTTCCCAAGTCGCTTCCTTACACAACACATTTACAAATGGAATTGTCTTGCCTTGCAAGACTTGGTCTCGTGTATCTAGGACTCTCACCGGAATCTCCTCATACGAGGCATCCTCATCTACCTCTAGCTCGGCCCAATCCAACACATGTGATGGATTTGGCTCATACTTCCGGAGCATATAAATATGAAACACATCATGAACCTCAGAAAGATATGGTGGCAAGGCCAAACGATAAGTTACCTCTCCAATCCGCTCTAGGTTCTCAAAAGGCCTAATATATCTAAGAGACAACTTCCTGCTCTTCCCAAACCTCATCAAACCCTGTCTACGTAATATTTTCAAGAAGACGTGGTCTCTTGCCTCAAATGATAACGGTCTCCTCATACGGTCATCATAGCTCTTCTAACAACTCTAAGTTGTGACCAAACTCTTACAAATAAGCACAACCTTCTCTGTTGTTTCCCAGACTAACTCAGGACCTATCATAAATGCATCACCCACCTCGGCCCAACACACAGGAGATTTACATGGCAGGCCATACAAGACGTCAAACGATGCCATGCTAATACTCGACTGTAAGCTATTGTTATAGGAAAACTCCACTAAAGGCAAGTGCCTCTCCTACGACCCCTTAAAGTCAAGAACACAACCCTGAAGCATATCCTTTAGAATCTGAATGGTATGCTCCAACTGTCCGTTAGTCTGAGGATGATAAGCAGTACTAAAAGTCAATCTAGTGCCCAAAGCATTCTGTAGGTTCTGCCATAACAGAGTCGTAAAACACGGATCTCTATCCGAAGCAATAGTCACAGGGATCCCATGCAGTCAAACAATGTCCCTAACATAAAGGTCGACAAGAAAATTTACCAAGTCACTCGTACGCATAGGTACAAAGTGCATCGACTTAGTTAACCAATCAACTATCACCTAAATGGCATCATTACCCCGTTGAGTTCTCGGAAGGCCCATAACAAAATCTATCGTGACATGCTCCCATTTTCACTCGGCTATAGACAAGGGTTGCAACAAACCCGGTGACCTTTGATACTCGGCCTTCACTTGTTGACAAGTAAGGCACCTCGATACAAACACGGCTACATTCTTCTTCATCCCCTTCCACCAAAACTGGCAGCTAAGGCCGTGATATATCTTTGTGCCTTCCGGATGTACAGCAAAGCGTGAATGGTGAAACTCTCAGAGTACCTTCTCTCGACAAAACTTCAGCACGAAAAGATGGTAGATGTATCTAACACTGGAGTCAGAATACATGTTCAAGCCCTTCTCTACCTTCCCACTAGATATCTTCTCCTAGAGGGTTTCTACTTCATAATCACCCCGTTGTGCTTCTATAACTCGACTCACAAGTATAGGTTGTGCAACTATAGTAAACAAAGCAGTCGACTCAACGGACTCGCCAAGATGCAAGTCAAACTCACCAATGGCACCCAACATCTCTTATTCCCGGATGGCAATACAAGCTATACTGCTAAAGGATTTTCTACTCAAGACGTCAGCCACTGTATTGGCCTTCCGCGAATGATAGTGCAACTTAAAATCACAGTTCTCCATAAACTCCATCCATATTCTATGTCTCAAATTTAGATCTTTTTATGAAAATAGGTATTTCAAACTCTTATGATCGGAGAATACCTCAAACTTCTCACCATACAGGTAATGTCTCCAAATCTTCAAGGAAAAGATCACTACCGCTAGCTCTAGATTATGAGTAAGATAGTTTCTCTCGTATGTTTTCAACTAGTGTGAGACATAAGCTACTACCTTCCCCTCTTGCATCAAGACACAACCCAAACCTTCCCGAGACGCGTCACAATATACAGAATAGCCCAAACCCCTCTTCGGAATAATCAACACTAGAATTGTGGTTAGTCTAGCCTTAAGCTCTTATAATGACTTCTCACAAGTCTCATTCCACACAAACTTAACTCCCTTCCTCGTAAGCCTAGTAAATGGTAAGGCTAATCTAGAGAAATCCTTCACGAACTGACGATAATACTTAACCAACCCCAAGAAACTACGAATCTCAAAGGCATTCTGTAACAGCGCCCGCGTGAGGGGCCTCGCGCTACAGTTCGGACTCTCGATTTGTGTCACGGTTCTTAATCTGAACCAAAGAGTCCAAATCTGGCAAATCGTTTTGAGAAACAGATTTTTGAAAAAGTAGTGCCAAACATGGACTGCTTTGCCAGATACAGAGTCGCCACCTAAATATTTTAAAATGGGGGAATTTAGGAAACCCTGACTCGGTGCCGAAGGCCACATGTCCGTCATCACCGGAGTTGTCTCGGCTCGGGAGCTTGGGTACGATCGGGGAAGGTCAGCTATGAGCACCCCCTTTCGCCCGGTCCGAAGACCGGCCTCTACTAACCGTGATATCTGATTTTGAAAACTTTATGTGTTCTTATTCCGGTTATTAGCCTAGAATTACTATGTTATGCGCACAGCAAACAAGTATAGACTAGATTGCCTAATTTGGAAATAAACATTGCATATCCGTTTGGTTTGAAAATGCTTTGGAATTTGCTACTCGCAAGTAGGCTAAAATACGGATTTCAACGAGTTTTTCCAACTCAAACAATCCGGCCTTCACCCACAGGCATTCAAAACAGTTTAACACATAAGCATCTAGCCACATGTTAAGCATGCTGTTATGGCAACATTCACACTCATGCGATATGCTAAAGCAGAAATACTTACATAGTACTCCGCGCCAAAACAAAGAACTTGTTAGTAATCATGCATGATCCAAGTCCATGTGAAGTGCCTAATGCATCGCATACAAAATGTCGCTAAGATAGGCTCGGCTATCCTAAACATGTCATGTGAAAATGCACAATTATCACGTATTCAGTTTCAAAATTGAAGTATTGATGCAATTAGCGTGATGTACCGAGCCTAATGCATGTAATACAAATGCATGGATGCACACATGCATAGCATAAGGTATGCTAAATTAGACGTGACCTAATACTAACCATCAAAGCAGGTAAGTAAAAGGGAAGAAAGAAGTGGGGATTGGAAGACATTCACACACCCACACACACTTATTACAGATTTGCCCTCGCTCGGAGGGACCGAATAAATGTTACAAATTAATTAACTACGCAAGCTAATTAATATTACAAATTAACTAATTTAATTAACAAATTAAATTAAATTAATTAAAGCAGGAAAGCGTCTCGGGAAACGCGCCACCATGCGCAAGCTGCCTCTGTTTTCCTCCCTTTCCTCCTCTGGAGGTTGTCAAAACCTCAGGACTACATCCTTGGACAGAGGGGATCACCACCGGCTAGATGAAACTTCCACCGGCAGTGTAGTATGGCCATCGGCACAAAATAGGGTCTGTCGGCAGAGAAAATTGTGCCGGTCGGCACATTACACTGCCGGTCGGCAGAGTATTCCTGCAGAACCTGCAACTCACAGCAACAGAGGGCAAAACAAGGCATGACAGCATATTTCAAGACATGTATGCACTAACCATGTCCCTTATCATTGTGATGACTCAAAGGGACATGTGCCTCGGTTCTCGGACCACCAATCACGCATTTCGATGCATGATGGCCCAAGGAATCAAGTATGCAACTTTGGTTTCAAATGCATGCAAACCAATCAAACAAATTAGGCCCAATTCCTATCACCAATTCAAGGAACAAGGCATGCATGCAAAATGCAATGCAACCTAGGCATACAAGCTAGGAATGCAACATGACATGGCAAGGCACTTATGCAATCATGCAAGCATACATAGAGCAATGCAAATGGATGGCAAGATGGACTTATACATGAATTAGGTGGCTCTAAAATAGGCCTAAAACAGTAGCCATAGTGCTGTGAAATGAAGGCTAGATGGCATGCACACACACATGCACATGAGAGCCACCACTTAAGCACAAATCAAACAACATTCAAGCACACTTGAAAGGAGGAAACATGGACAATTAGCATGCAACATGAGCCCTAAAATCATGCTATAAAATGATGCCAAATCAAGTTATAAATCAAGTCAAGCATGCAACAAATGGCCTAAGTGTTCAAAGTAAACCAAAGTGGCATTGAGCATACTTAACAAGACCAAACAAGGCATGCATTAAGCAACCAAAAACAGGGGTTTAGCATGTTAAAACAAAGCTAAAGGACTACTTAGATGGCATCTAAGTGGCCCAAATACAAAGGCATACACCATGGCCAAAACATGGAGCATTGCAACACATGCTTTCAAAGCATTAAAGAGGCATGCGAGGCAATCAAACGAGCATGGAAATGGGACTGAAATAGCATGCAAGATGATCCCAATTCACCAAAACAATGCAAAGATGGCATGCTACACATGCACATACTCAAGGCCAACAAGCCCAAATGCAAAGGAGCCTTATAATGCATGCTAAAATCGACCCAAACGACTATGGACAGATCTAAAACATGGCAAAATAAGCATATAACCTTCACAAATACAAGCCTAAAACATGCTCCAACAAAGGCTAACAACCTAGAACATGTTAAGGCACAAATAAGGCATTACATGGCAACTATGCTAAACATGCATAAGGTTCCAAAACCAACTTGAAATCATGTTATATCATGGATATATAAGCATGAAAAACAAACCAAACATGCTCAACACACACTCAAGCATAGGCTTCTTTAAGAGGCCAAAATGTGCCCTTTTCAAGGACAACAAGGAGAGGGGGTGGCCCTCTCCTTCTTGGGACTTCAAAGCATCATCTTTACCACTGAAATCCCTCAAGATTTCAGTGGTGAAGAGACCTCAACACCAAAATCCCGGAGCTAGCACAAAATGGCTCAAAATGAGGCCTTTTGGGGCCTAAGGGTGGTCAACACCCCTCAAACAACAAAATACTCTTAATAAACAATAAAGAGGGCTTAAAAATAGAACTTTTTTATGTTATACAATAATCACAAAAAACAGCTCTAAGATAGGTATAAAATTGATGCAAGAATGGGGAATAAAGGTGTAAGTTTCTTACCCTTGTAGTCCTCTTCAACAAGGATGCTCCAATGGCCTCCTTTGGCTCCAAATCAGTCAAGAAGCTCAAGAACAACCCCTTAGAACTCTAATCTTAAGAGGAAGGTGAAACACTAGGTGTTTGTGTGCAATAGTAAGGCACAAAACACCTAGTGTGCAAAATGGGAGGGAAAGAGAGATAGATTGAGTGTATCTAACCCTAACCCTAGAAAACCAGAGCTCTCCTCTGTCTTTTCTCTCTCAAAAATGTCTAAGCCTCTCTCTCTTTGCCTTAGAGAGAGCCCTCTCTATAAGCCTCTTGTAAAGCTTATTCAACAAGCTTTGCAAGAGGGAGATCCCTCCATACACATGTATGGAGGGGAGAAAAAGTTATACAGCTGTCCTAAAATATCTGCAAAAGCAGATGAACAGCAATCGGCCGGCAAAAAATGCCATCTTGGCCAAACAAAGTGCCGACCGGCACAAAAAAGTGCTGACCGGCAACAAATAGTGCCGACCGGCAAACTATTTTGCCGGTGGCAGCAAAAACCAGCCGGTGGCCTCTAGCCACTGCCGGTGATGGGTGGGGATGGTCTACAAGCCCTACCCTGCCCTTCCAAGGCAAAACACAAGTGTTCGGTGCAAAACCGGACACTGAACGGTCAAGTTCGGAGATTCTGAGGTAGGGCGCGAGAGCCAAAACCTCCGGGAACTCCAAACAAACACAAACAAGGGTAATCACCGAGTGTTCAAGCGGTGACGTCCGAGTCTTGAGGACGGTCAAAAATGGGTTGTCTACAGTTGCCCCTCTTTGACAGAACTCGAAAGTCATAACAATGACGGGAGTGAATGTCAAAGCCTAGAGACGACCCATTTTTGACAAGGCCGAAGACTTAGACAAACATGCAATACAAATAAGATATGCGCCCGAAGGCAGGGGCAAAATGCACGACAATGCACAGAGCCGAGCATAACTTATGATCATGCAAAGAAAGCTGTAATGAAGCAAACATGCAACAATTTTAAGCTAGCATACCAAACTACACTACAATGCAGAAAGGATGTAAGAGAATTATGGAATTCTCAATACGTCTCACTCGGGAGATACAATACCTGCGCGGCTCGTCTGGTTGCACCAGCTTCAAATGAACCGTACATACAATATCGTGCCTGAAAAGAAAACAAACTTAACAGGTACAATATTGTTAGCAACATGCATGACAATGCAAAATGGATGAAAAACGAAATGCAATATATACAAAACAATGTATAAACAATGCAAATGAAGATGCAATGTATTTGAAACAATGCAAGCTACATGCAAAGCATTTGGATCGTGATCCAATCACGAGCGATTCGAAACCACACATATGTCAAATAGATTGATGGAGGTAACAAGTCTGTCTACCATAGAACGGTCAACTGAACTATGAGTATTGTAGACAGACGCAAGAACAAGTATTGGGTGGAATGACACAAGTGGGGAAACAACCCGCTGGAGAAAGGACTACGATCCTAATGCCGGATGCAAAAATTACACTACAATGTAATGGGTGGATATGGCACGCAGGCCAAACCAAATCTTGCCTAGGAAAGGCATGCATACATACAAGCCATGTGTAACACAGAAAAGGTGCCGCAACCCTCAACCAACATATCAACGTGGAATCGGCGCGATACACATACAGAACTGTGTTCTAACATGAAAAGTAAGGGCACATACCAGACCAAGCTCAACATGGAAAGGCGCAAGCCAAAGGCGGAAGGTGATGCAATGAATGCATGCAATCTACAATGCAATATTTACAAATATGCAATGGAATGGATACAATGGATATGGCATACAAGCCAAACCAAATCTTGCCTAGGAAAGGCATGCACACATACGAGCCATGTGTAACACAGAAAAGGTGCCGCAACCCTCAACCAACATATCAACGTGGAATCGGCGCGATACACAAGAACTGTGTTCTAACATGAAAAGTAAGGACACATACCAGACCAAGCTCAACCTGGAAAGGCGCAAGCCAAAGGCGGAAGGTGATGCAATGAATGCATGCAAACTACAATGCAAATGCAAGACAATGCAAATATGCAATGACTATGATTGCAACTTTCCCTATCTTACCAACAGGGTGATATACTAGGTTGGTTCAGTATCCAGAACTGAGGCGTAGACATGCCGCCTCAACCTATGGGGCTTCCATACAGATTTCAAGCCGAGGGTAAACCTCTGGGTATTTAAACCAGACTTTAGTCTCGGAACTCCCGAACCTTTGCGTTCTAGGCATAAGCCGTTCGAACTCTAGTTTCCACCGTCCCCGTTGGTCTTCTAGGAACTCATCGCAAGCACAGACAGGTGGCTTTACCAGACCACCGAAAGTCGTTCGGGCACGACAAACACCGAAGGAATTGCACCTTCAGAGGATTTAAGGTCTCCTAGACCGGGATGCAAAATGTATGCATGACAATGCATGTTTTTTTGTTTTTTTTTGAAATGCAAATGATGTATGAAATGCATGTTGCATGAGATGCGCGACAACACGCGGCTTAAGATATGTACAAAGCAATAGTGTGCACACCAATGCAATAAAGGTCTTGCACCTTCCAAGGATTTAAGGTCTCCTAGACCGTACGTGTTTAAGGTCTCGCCAGACCATGCGTGTTTAAGGTCTCGCCAGACCATGCGTGTTTAAGGTCTCGCCAGACCACTGGGGTATTTACAAGACGCGTGACAATGCGCTGAAGGTTTCGCACCTCCAAAGGATTTAAGGTCTCCTAGACCGTGCGTGTTTAAGGTCTCGCCAGACCGTGCGTGTTTAAGGTCTCGCCAGACCGTGCGTGTTTAAGGTCTCGCCAGACCGTGGGGGTATTTACAAGACGCGTGACAATGCGCTGAAGGTTTCGCACCTCCAAAGGATTTAAGGTCTCCTAGACCGTGCGTGTTTAAGGTCTCGCCAGACCGTGCGTGTTTAAGGTCTCGCCAGACCGTGCGTGTTTAAGGTCTCGCCAGACCGGCGGTATTTACAAGACGCGTGACAATGCGCTGAAGGTTTCGCACCTCCAAAGGATTTAAGGTCTCCTAGACCGTGCGTGTTTAAGGTCTCGCCAGACCGTGCGTGTTTAAGGTCTCGCCAGACCGTGCGTGTTTAAGGTCTCGCCAGACCGTGGGTATTGCACGACGGTATGATGCGCAAAATAGCGCAATGCGTTAGGCAACGCGAGTGCACAAGACAGTGCGATGGAATGCATGCAAAATGCAATGAGATGCGCAAAACAGCGCGAACAATTTTGAAATGCACAGAACAGTGCGATGCGCAGAACAGCGCGAGGTTTGAAATGCACAAGACAGTGCAATGCGCAGAACAGCACGAACAATACAATGCACTAACAAGTGCAATGCGCAGAACAGCGCGAACAAAATACAATGCACTAACAAGTGCAAGTAAGGTGCGCAAGATAGCGCGAACAAATGCAATGCACTAACAAGTGCAAGTAAGGTGCGCAAGATAGCGCGAACAAAATACAATGCACTAACAAGTGCAAGGCCAAGTGTGACGTGCATGCCACACGGAGTGTAAATGGGCTTAAATGCGCAACAACGCACGTATTCCGGAATGCATGACAATGCATGGAATGGAAATGCAATGATGATGCATGAGAAATGTGCACGATAATGCAAAGGGGTGCGTGTTGCAACGCATGTAACACGTGCATAACAATGCAAATGTGTGGCGCGTGACAGCGCGATGTAATGCACCGAAGTAGTGTGATGAGTTCGTGCAACACACATGGGGCAACTTTTGAATCCAAAAGGATACAAAAAGGATACACCTTGCACGAATTCGAGTGCCACACACTGGAGACACGGCCAGCGGTCAAAACGGGGGCCGGTTGAATGTCGGAGATGCACTTTCTTGCACTTTCTTGAGCTATGAAGACCACAAACTTCTCATATGGCCTAACCAAGGCTGTGGGAACCCCACCGGCCGAAAGGGGAGGCCACCGGCTGGCCGTCGGCACAAAAATAATTCTATCGGCACAAAAAAAAAGTGCCGGCCGGCACAAAACATTGCCGACCGGCAAACAGTTGCTGAATCGGGGCAGTTTTGTCTTTTCACTTCGGGCATTATAAAATAGGGCTTGAAAACCCTATTCTTCACTTTTCCACCGCCGAAAATTCTTGCCCTCTCTCTCTAGAGTGCTTCTGTCTCATTTTTCGCCCGTTTCTTCGCGTTCTACGCCCGTTTCGTCGTCGGATTCGCGTTTCTCTTCGCGTTTCGGACACTTTCCACCGATCACATTCTCGTTTCGGCGCCTCGTTCGGCGTTCTCGCCTTCTCGGGGTTTGTTCCCCTCACTTTCCTCTTCATTTCCGTGTCCTTTCACATTCCGGCCTTCCCGGCCATTTCCGACCCTCTCGGGAGTTGACTTTTCAGTTGACTCTTCGTATTCCGGCTCGGTTTTCCTTTTCCGGCCATTTTCACACCACTCTCTACATGGCGGACGACATTCCACGTGTCGGGACTCCCCCGGACCACGAGATGGACCCCGGGGTCGAGCTCTTACCACTGAGCGAGCGCCCGTTCGACCCGGCGACCTACCGGCCGGCGATCCACGTTCTGCCCCCTGACGGCCTGCGTCAGTTCCGGAGCTTCGAGAGATACGCGCCCCCTGAGTTACTGCTACGCGAGCCTACCTCCCACCTTTCATTCGGCACTCCCGAGGTAACTCTTCATCTTCTGCTTTACTTTCTGCAATGTAGGATACAAAACTGTCATAGTTAGCTGTATTCTTTAATTGCTGAAATCTGATATGCCGTAGACCGTAGTTGACTGTAAACATACATACAACTGATATCTGCTTGAGACTGACACATGCACACACACTGCACTAGTCCTGAATCACCCAAACACACGGCACACACTGTATTCTACTGCACACACACTGGTACCCAGTATTTGTCTGAATCTGTTCGATTTGCACACATGCCACATCTGTTCTGAAACGCCCAAACACGCTGACACAGCACACGTATTTTCTATAAGCACACCGGCACCCGGTATCTGCCTGAATCTGACAAACTTGCATACATGCCATATCTGTCTTTTCAAAATCGCATTTTGAATGTTGTCCTGCAATTGTTGTTTTCTGTTTGCAGGAGGGTTCCCATACCATTCGCGGGTATGGGAATACTGGTGCGCGGGAGTGGTATGACGAGCTCCCTGATGCGGTCCAGCGCATCGTGGACCGAGCGGGCTTCGGCACCTTCTGCCGAGGGCTCTCTAGGCTCTCCACATGCAGACCTCTCCTTGCTGCTTTGGCGGAGAGGTGGTGGGACACCACCGATTCTTTCCATTTCTCTGCTACAGGAGATATGACGATGACCCCTCATGACTTCTCGATGCTCACAGGCATTGGGGTAGGGGGTGATCCGATCCCCTTCGACATAGCGATGGATGAGTGGACCGCCGCTCAGGTTCATTTACTGGGGGAGGCCCCTCCGCTAGCTCGCCCAGGCTTCGTCCGCTATTCCTGGTTCGAGGCACAGTTCAGGGTCCTGCCCGCATTGGGGGAGGAGACTCAGATGACCGAGGAGGACGTGGAGAGATATGCTCGGGGCTTCCTCATGTTCCTTTTCGGGACTACTATCTTCGCCGACCGGGCGAACACCGTGCCTCTCTGCCTTCTCAGTGCACTGGTGGACGTCCGAGATATTCTGCACTTCGATTGGGGCGGCGCTGCTCTGGCCACCTTGTACGGATATATGAGCTCGGCTTCTCGCGGCAGCGGCCAGCTGCTCGGAGGTTACTGGCGAGCTTGGGAGGTACATTTCTTCTCCACTTTTCATTTCTGTCTCGTACTTTCTGTACTCTGTATACTGCACACACTGCGGTCTGCTTTACACTCACTGTATACTGTACACACGGCACACACATACATTCTGTTTTACACTGACTGTACACTGCTCACACTGTACACTGCACACAATACACTGCACAACACACGGCTCTGCCATTTCTGCTTTATTCTGTATACCCTGCTTTATCTGAAGGTCATACTGACATCTGTTTTGCAGTTGTGGGTTTATGCCTACTTCCCTAGGCTTGCACCTGTACCAGTTGCGGAGCCTCCTCCGGCTGTTCCTTTCTCGAGTCGCTTTGACAGGGGATGCACCCGGCGACCTCGGGAGACATTCGGCTTCTTCCGCCGATACTTCGACACCATCACCCCCACAGAGGTATGCTTTACTTTCAGTTCGTTTAGCTTCGCTTTCCCACTGCATGTTTCAATAACAGTAGATAACAAACTGTCTGTTACTTTCAGATCACATGGCGGCCATGGGCTTCCTTGCCGTCGGCGATGCGGGGTCGGTTCCCTGGTGCTGAGGAGACCTCGCGTTTCCGGATTCTGCTAGAGGGCCCGGTCTGTCGGGCTTGGTACCTGGGGGAGCGTTTTCTACGCCAGACCCGCGGGTTACCTGAGCAGATAGTCCCGGCTCACCCTCCTGCAGAGATGAGGGAGACCGAGGGGCTGACCCCTGAGCAGCTGGATGATTACTCCATCGGCTGGGAGGAGGCCGGCTTCCGAGGCACCGGCGACTATCAGGAGTACGTGCGGACGTACCTGATGCGACCTTTGAGCGGTCGTCGAGCAGAGGGGGCCAGGCCTGTAGCATCGGCGGCTGGGGCCGGAGCAGGAGCAGGGGCTGGATCTTCGAGAAGGGCCCGAGTCCGTGGCAGGGGCGGAGCGCGGGGAGGACGAGGAGCTGGCTGGCCTGCCCTGCCTGCTGTACTGACTTTCCAGGGGCAGGGTGGGTCGACCTATCAGATCCCCTTCGCCCCTCCACCAGCTGGGCATGAGTTCACTGACATCCCCGACCTTCCGCCGGTATGTATCACTGCACTTCGTACAGTTATCTCACTTCAGTTTACTGATATTCCACAGAATACTAATGCATCTGATACCTTTGCAGGCTTCTCCTGAGTACACCCGTCAGTCGTTGGCGATGAATGCCTCGATGATGGGGATGCTCCAGCGGACATTTGACCTTCTGGCTGTCTACAGCATACCGGTATGTCCTTCTGACACTGGCCTCAAACCATTCATACACTGCTTCGCATAATCTGATTCACGGCACAACACCTGATACACTGATCTCACTGTATCTGAGCACTGCATACACTGCATTCTGCACTAAACTCTGTACTGACAAACTGCTCACGGCATTCATACACTGTATCCATACACTGCATTCTGCACTGATAAACTGTCTACAGTATACTGATGCATTTCACTTTTTGTGTGCTTTTTCAGCCTCCCTTCCAGATTCCCATGGCAGGAGGTGCTCCAGCCAGACCTTCTGTCCCTGCCCGGGGGAGAGATGAGGAGGGCAGGATATTTCCCCGCACTAGGGGTGGGCGTACTCACGTCGGGAGCAGCTCGCGGGCTCCAGTCCCGGACGATGACGACGACGAGGAGTCAGAGGCGGAGGCAGGGTCGTCGTCGGAGGAGACCGCAGACGGTTCTAGCTCGGGCTCTGATGACGACGCTGTTGATGCTCCTGGACCCTCGTCCAGGAAGAGGACCAGGACAGACTGACGGCCCTTCGGAGTGCTTGACATAGATGTAGATTTTTGCTATCTTTTTTTTCTTTCCTTGTACTTTTCTTTTTGGTTGGTAGATAGATTACCTTGTACTGCCACAGGCAGGTTTTGTTTCCAAAGCTTGTACATTTGAAAAAGATAATGAAATGAAACGAAGCGAACTTTTTATCTGAAAAAGTGTTTACATTTACACATTTCATGCATTGCATCGCATCTCATCATGTTACACCTCAATGTAAATGGAATTGATTGGTTGTCTGAAAATTGAACACTTGCACTGTAATAATCAGATAACTTAAACAGCTAACAACCGAAACAACCCAAGCAACCCACTGCCTGATTCTTAGACACACAGCCCTTACTCTGTTGGGGATTGATCTGCATACAGCCCAAAACACAGCATTCAGTTCATTCTGCACACTGCAATTCTCAAACAAGACAGCCCAATCTAATCAGGACGGACCTCAAAGATGGAACCGGTTGGAGTCGGAACACGTTCCAATGTAGAGAATGGCACAGCATTCTGAGCATAAGCGATTTTTGAAATCGAATGAGGGTTTTTCAAACCGGGATATCGAGCCTACCACTGAACAGAGCGGAAAGGACTCAAATAAAGAGGTACACGACCTAAACACAACGAGACACGCTCGGGAGAGACTCAAAACAAAAGACGAGACCGCCAAATGAAAGAGACACGACACACAGACGCGTAAACGAAGATGGGAGACCTCGGACCACGAGGAGCCAGTTCAATCTGGGTATTGTTTTCCCACCCTTTCTGATTTGTGATCCTCACATCACTCGACTCTCAAGCTCGGATTTTCTCTCAAAACCCTTTTCCTCACTTTTCTCTCAACTTACACCTCTCTATTCTTCAATCTCTCATTTTCCATCCCTCCCCGGGGTGATTGATGGATAAATAGAAAGGTGTGGGTTCATGGTCAATACCGTTAGCTCACAGCTATCTCTTCTGGTGGGCAGAGTGCTCTTCTGGCAAGTACGTCGATGACGGGGGAGAGACAGAACGCCTGGCTCAACTGTGCCCCTAGTTCATCATTTTAACCATTTTTTCCGTTTTTGCTTTCTACTAAAACGGTTTTGATCGAAATGAGAGTCGGATTAACGTACTTGTTCGACTTTTGTTTTGAAAAGCATGCAAGTCAGGCAGCAAGCACTGAAAATTTTCCTTTTAGGTCCAAGACAATGGTCCAGTTTTGGAAAATGAAATAGTTTTCGAGAAAATAGTCAACCTCAGTAAAAATTTTCAAAAACTATTTTTCAAATAGCTGATGCTCAACAAGCATGGAACTTACTCTTCGAGATGCGCGACCTCGGATCGGAGGCAATGGAAAATTGCCCCTGGTTTGAAGGAGGGTGGGAGGCAACGGAAAGTTGCCCCTAGTTTGAAAGGCGGCTCACAGCGGCTCGTGGCAACGGAAAGTTGCCCCTTGTTTGGGATGGTGCCGCAGCAATTCACAGACAGTCTTCATTGGCGGTGGTCGAGCTCTTAGACACAGCGATGACGAAGACGGTCACAACACATATATGGACACAGTCACCTTGAAGGGTGTTGGCCACTGGACTTTGGAACGAAATTGAAACCATTGCATGGACTGAGACGCTTATGAAAGCGTTGGGGGCTGGACTTCATGATGAAGTTGCCTACGTATCCCAAACATGGGAATCAAGCCTTACGTAGTTCCGGTTAAGGTACACTCGGGTATTTTAACCTTCACTTTGTTTGGCTCTCACTTTTGCCAAGGCGCCCGATGCGGGTTTTCGACCTTGCGAGCTTCTTTTCATTTTCTTTTGTTCGTTTCTTTTTCTTTTCTTTTTTTTTCTTTTTCAATCTTTCTTTTTGTATTTTTCACTTTTTTGTATTTTTCCCTTGCTCTAACTTTTGCCTGGGCCGCCCTTCCGGGTTTTCGGCCCAGCGAGCCTCTCAAAGGGTAAAAGTGTAGCAAGTCCATGCCAAATGTTTTTTTTTTTTGAAATTGAAGCCTCTCTGTGTCTAGGAGAATGGCTGTTGCACTGATTTGCGGAGAATCCATGCCGGTTGCTCCACGAGCTTCTTCCGGCGAGATCCACTCCTTCTGATTCGGCCTTGATGCTTCTTGATCGAAGGCTACCTCAAAACTGGCCACACGGGCCTTTCATGGCGTTTGTCCGTTGAACTTTTTGAACAGTCTGAATGGGTTCAAAGTCGGAGCGGGTTGAATCTTGAGGCTGAGAGCGATCCTAAGCTGCGCGATCTCAAGAACGATTCCACACAGGTCTTCACAAGGCCGCGTAAAATATTTGTTTTTGAAAGTTTTTAAGAAAGCGACGAATCGCTCGTGCCGAAGATAGTGTGGAACCAATCTGGATCAGGCCAGGGTCCTTCTCAGTACTCACGCCGACAAGCATGATTTCATTCATAAAAAGGCTTAGCACGCCTCTCTTTCTCTCAAAATGATCAAAATTTTACAAAACCCAAGGAATTCCTTCCTCTTCGTTTTCATCACCGCAGTGTTCAAAAAGTTTTTTTTTTTTGAAAACTTAGGTTAATGCTATGAGTTTGGCGCGCAGGAGAGCAGGCGAGATGTACTGTCAGCCCAATCAAATTCTCTGGTCCTTATGCTGAAAGCAAGCATGAAGTTGAGATAGCAACAGCTATTTCAATCGGCTCTGTTGGTGTAACTGGCCCCTCGGCAGGAACAGACTCAAAACAAAAACAGATAATAATAAAACAAGACGGTGTTCGGGACAACAACCCCTGAATCACCGGGTATTATATACAACGGGGACTGACTCGATACAACAAGACAGACCCTTAAGCAAAAAAAAGACTGACTCAAGACAAAGAGACAGACTCAAAACAAAAGACCGACTCGATATCCAAGCCAGAATTTACAAAACTCGGTTTCACCGATGCTCAAAAATGCGTGCCAAACGCTTCATCAAAAAAAATACCAAATGTTGCCCGCAGGCGGTTCACTTTACATACTCGCAGTATCTGAGCCCTCGAAATCCAACAACTGAGTGGTGACGGGCTTGCCTGAGGTAGGTGGTAGGATAACCTTATTATCAATCAAATCCTGCACTTCATGGCGAAGGCGGGAACATCCATCGGTGCTGTGACCGGACTGTTGATGGTACGCGCAGTACAAGGTAGCATCATGGGTGGCGGGGAGATTCTTCGGGAGCGGTCGGGGCTCCAAAGGCTTAAGATGCCCATTCTTCGCCAATATCAACAATGCCCTAGACAAAGGCATGTGGAGGTCGTGAAAGACTCTGCGCCCTCGAGGTAGGTACTTTGCAGTTTGAGGATTCTTGCCAGACGCGCTGGCGAAAGGATCAGCTGGCGCTGCCTTGGCTTTTTGAACCTTTCCCGGTGCAGGGTTGGGAACAACAGGAACTGTTTGGGCATGACGGGGCCCATCCCGGTTTTCTGCCTGGCTTGAACTGCCTTTGGTTGGAGCGGGGAAAGCATCATCTATAGCTTTGGTCACTATTGCGGATGTTTGTTGCTTGTTCATCCCTCTGGCCTTCAGAGCCTCGACTGCCCACAGCAGTTGTTCAATAGGGTCGGCATCTACCTTTGCCTTGTCCTTTCCTTTGGCCTCAGCCTGATCGAGGGTCGGGGTTAGTGCTGACATATCGTGGCTATAGCCAGAAGCCATCTCTGGCTGGCTGAGCTCTATCACAATCCGCCCCAGTAGCGGGGGCTCCTGTGGTACAAAATTCCCGGCATACGGTGCCGCTGGTGGTGAAGCCGACATTCCATAGGCGAGGTCTGCCACAGACCTTTGGAGATCGCCTATCATCCCCATCAATTCGAAGGTGGTGGGCTCACGAGCCTGGTATAACTGGGGAGCCCAAACCGGGTGCACAACGGGCGACCTGGGCGGATATGACATACTGATGCTGGCTTCATTCTGCGGAGTGGTTCCCTGCTCCGGTGCGGCTGTCATAACCACAATTTCTTCTGAACTTTGTGTCGCCATAAATCTTGCCTCAGCAAAGGGGAGACACTGGCTGTTCTGTATCAACTCTGCAACTCTCTGGACTGAAAGAAAAACAGACAGCACTTCAGCCCAAACTGATCAAACACGGGTGTAGCCGAACAACTGTTCCCTACTGCTGATCACTGTTCCCAGATTTCTGTTCCCCAAAATACTGAATCTGATACCCGCGGATAACTGATTCTCAAATTCTGATACCAATGCCCTTAGGCCTGATGCCCCAAACTTGCAAACTGGTATGTACATTCCTGTAGAGATACACTCTAAAAGCACATAGCAAGTAAGAGAGAGCCAAAACACCCCTATGTTGGGGTAGGGTTTCCCTGTCCTATTTTGTCAGGAACTAGGATTTCACTACGCACGCAGCGGTTTCAAACAACCTATAATCGGGTAAGCAACCTGTCCTAGCTTGGAATGGTCACTATGGATTCCGAATATGCACTAGGTCGAATGGTCAAAAAAAGGGTGCCCCGGTAAACCGGGGTTTGTGTTCCCATACTGTCAGAGCCCATAGCCGGTCAGCCTTACGGACATGCCTTGACAAGACAAGCCTCCGGCAAACCGTTCAGGAATGGCAGATGGCAAACACTGTGTTCCTAGGCGCACCAATGCACATGCAATGCAAAGAAACACATAAATGAGATCAAAACAGGATATCACGAGTTCGAGTCAAGCTCTCTAAAGTCCCCAGCAGAGTCGCCAGAAACTGTAACAGCGCCCGCGTGAGGGGCCTCGCGCTACAGTTCGGACTCTCGATTTGTGTCACGGTTCTTAATCTGAACCAAAGAGTCCAAATCTGGCAAATCGTTTTGAGAAACAGATTTTTGAAAAAGTAGTGCCAAACATGGACTGCTTTGCCAGATACAGAGTCGCCACCTAAATATTTTAAAATGGGGGAATTTAGGAAACCCTGACTCGGTGCCGAAGGCCACATGTCCGTCATCACCGGAGTTGTCTCGGCTCGGGAGCTTGGGTACGATCGGGGAAGGTCAGCTATGAGCACCCCCTTTCGCCCGGTCCGAAGACCGGCCTCTACTAACCGTGATATCTGATTTTGAAAACTTTATGTGTTCTTATTCCGGTTATTAGCCTAGAATTACTATGTTATGCGCACAGCAAACAAGTATAGACTAGATTGCCTAATTTGGAAATAAACATTGCATATCCGTTTGGTTTGAAAATGCTTTGGAATTTGCTACTCGCAAGTAGGCTAAAATACGGATTTCAACGAGTTTTTCCAACTCAAACAATCCGGCCTTCACCCACAGGCATTCAAAACAGTTTAACACATAAGCATCTAGCCACATGTTAAGCATGCTGTTATGGCAACATTCACACTCATGCGATATGCTAAAGCGGAAATACTTACATAGTACTCCGCGCCAAAACAAAGAACTTGTTAGTAATCATGCATGATCCAAGTCCATGTGAAGTGCCTAATGCATCGCATACAAAATGTCGCTAAGATAGGCTCGGCTATCCTAAACATGTCATGTGAAAATGCACAATTATCACGTATTCAGTTTCAAAATTGAAGTATTGATGCAATTAGCGTGATGTACCGAGCCTAATGCATGTAATACAAATGCATGGATGCACACATGCATAGCATAAGGTATGCTAAATTAGACGTGACCTAATACTAACCATCAAAGCAGGTAAGTAAAAGGGAAGAAAGAAGTGGGGATTGGAAGACATTCACACACCCACACACACTTATTACAGATTTGCCCTCGCTAGGAGGGACCGAATAAATGTTACAAATTAATTAACTACGCAAGCTAATTAATATTACAAATTAACTAATTTAATTAACAAATTAAATTAAATTAATTAAAGCAGGAAAGCGTCTCGGGAAACGCGCCACCATGCGCAAGCTGCCTCTGTTTTCCTCCCTTTCCTCCTCTGGAGGTTGTCAAAACCTCAGGACTACATCCTTGGACAGAGGGGATCACCACCGGCTAGATGAAACTTCCACCGGCAGTGTAGTATGGCCATCGGCACAAAATAGGGTCTGTCGGCAGAGAAAATTGTGCCGGTCGGCACATTACACTGCCGGTCGGCAGAGTATTCCTGCAGAACCTGCAACTCACAGCAACAGAGGGCAAAACAAGGCATGACAGCATATTTCAAGACATGTATGCACTAACCATGTCCCTTATCATTGTGATGACTCAAAGGGACATGTGCCTCGGTTCTCGGACCACCAATCACGTATTTCGATGCATGATGGCCCAAGGAATCAAGTATGCAACTTTGGTTTCAAATGCATGCAAACCAATCAAACAAATTAGGCCCAATTCCTATCACCAATTCAAGGAACAAGGCATGCATGCAAAATGCAATGCAACCTAGGCATACAAGCTAGGAATGCAACATGACATGGCAAGGCACTTATGCAATCATGCAAGCATACATAGAGCAATGCAAATGGATGGCAAGATGGACATATACATGAATTAGGTGGCTCTAAAATAGGCCTAAAACAGTAGCCATAGTGCTGTGAAATGAAGGCTAGATGGCATGCACACACACATGCACATGAGAGCCACCACTTAAGCACAAATCAAACAACATTCAAGCACACTTGAAAGGAGGAAACATGGACAATTAGCATGCAACATGAGCCCTAAAATCATGCTATAAAATGATGCCAAATCAAGTTATAAATCAAGTCAAGCATGCGACAAATGGCCTAAGTGTTCAAAGTAAACCAAAGTGGCATTGAGCATACTTAACAAGACCAAACAAGGCATGCATTAAGCAACCAAAAACAGGGGTTTAGCATGTTAAAACAAAGCTAAAGGACTACTTAGATGGCATCTAAGTGGCCCAAATACAAAGGCATACACCATGGCCAAAACATGGAGCATTGCAACACATGCTTTCAAAGCATTAAAGAGGCATGCGAGGCAATCAAACGAGCATGGAAATGGGACTGAAATAGCATGCAAGATGATCCCAATTCACCAAAACAATGCAAAGATGGCATGCTACACATGCACATACTCAAGGCCAACAAGCCCAAATGCAAAGGAGCCTTATAATGCATGCTAAAATCGACCCAAACGACTATGGACAGATCTAAAACATGGCAAAATAAGCATATAACCTTCACAAATACAAGCCTAAAACATGCTCCAACAAAGGCTAACAACCTAGAACATGTTAAGGCACAAATAAGGCATTACATGGCAACTATGCTAAACATGCATAAGGTTCCAAAACCAACTTGAAATCATGTTATATCATGGATATATAAGCATGAAAACAAACCAAACATGCTCAACACACACTCAAGCATAGGCTTCTTTAAGAGGCCAAAATGTGCCCTTTTCAAGGACAACAAGGAGAGGGGGTGGCCCTCTCCTTCTTGGGACTTCAAAGCATCATCTTTACCACTGAAATCCCTCAAGATTTCAGTGGTGAAGAGACCTCAACACCAAAATCCCGGAGCTAGCACAAAATGGCTCAAAATGAGGCCTTTTGGGGCCTAAGGGTGGTCAACACCCCTCAAACAACAAAACACTCTTAATAAACAATAAAGAGGGCTTAAAAATAGAACTTTTTTATGTTATACAATAATCACAAAAAACAGCTCTAAGATAGGTATAAAATTGATGCAAGAATGGGGAATAAAGGTGTAAGTTTCTTACCCTTGTAGTCCTCTTCAACAAGGATGCTCCAATGGCCTCCTTTGGCTCCAAATCAGTCAAGAAGCTCAAGAACAACCCCTTAGAACTCTAATCTTAAGAGGAAGGTGAAACACTAGGTGTTTGTGTGCAATAGTAAGGCACAAAACACCTAGTGTGCAAAATGGGAGGGAAAGAGAGATAGATTGAGTGTATCTAACCCTAACCCTAGAAAACCAGAGCTCTCCTCTGTCTTTTCTCTCTCAAAAATGTCTAAGCCTCTCTCTCTTTGCCTTAGAGAGAGCCCTCTCTATAAGCCTCTTGTAAAGCTTATTCAACAAGCTTTGCAAGAGGGAGATCCCTCCATACACGTGTATGGAGGGGAGAAAAAGTTATACAGCTGTCCTAAAATATCTGCAAAAGCAGATGAACAGCAATCGGCCGGCAAAAAATGCCATCTTGGCCAAACAAAGTGCCGACCGGCACAAAAAAGTGCTGACCGGCAACAAATAGTGCCGACCGGCAAACTATTTTGCCGGTGGCAGCAAAAACCAGCCGGTGGCCTCTAGCCACTGCCGGTGATGGGTGGGGATGGTCTACAAGCCCTACCCTGCCCTTCCAAGGCAAAACACAAGTGTTCGGTGCAAAACCGGACACTGAACGGTCAAGTTCGGAGATTCTGAGGTAGGGCGCGAGAGCCAAAACCTCCGGGAACTCCAAACAAACACAAACAAGGGTAATCACCGAGTGTTCAAGCGGTGACGTCCGAGTCTTGAGGACGGTCAAAAATGGGGTGTCTACACATTCTTACGTTGTTCCCAATCTTGTATTGCTTCTATTTTGGAAGAATCTATAGTCACTCCTTTCCCGAATACCACACTTCTTTCAACCTGAACTCACACTTCCTGAACATAGCATACAACTTGTGGGCTCTAAGCAACTCAAGCACAACCCTTAAGTGTCCTTCGTGTTCCTCCTTAGAGGGTGAGTAAATCAAGATGTCATCAACAAAGACAGCTACAAAATGATCTAGGAACTCATGAAAAATCTGATTCATCAAATCCATAAACAAGGCCGGTGCGTTGGTTAACCCAAAAAGCATCACTAGGAACTTATAATGGCCATACCACGTACGGAATGCCATTTTCTGGATATCCTCCTCCTTCACTCTCAATTGGTGAAAACCCGATCTTAGGTCTATCTTAGAAAAGCAACAAGACCCCTTCAACTGATCAAACAAGTCATCTATGTGAGGCATTGGGTATTTTTTTTTAACAATTACCCAATTCAACTTTCAGTAATTAATACAAAGTTGCAATGCACCATCATTCTTCTTAGCAAAGAGAGCTGGTGCTCCCCAAGGCGATGTACTAGGGTGGATAAAACCTTTATCTAACAATTCTTGGAGTTGAATCTTCAACTCACTCAACTCGGCGGGTGCAAATCTATACGGTGCCATAGAAATCAGTGCCATGTCAAGTACTAAATCAATTGAAAACTCAATCTCATGGTGAGGTGGTAAACTAGTGAGATCCTTGGGAAAGACGTTTGGGTATTCACAAACTACCCTTAGCAACTCTATTCAGACCACATTACTCTCAACACCCAAAAATGTAGCAAGAAGGAGACTATGTTCACCCCGACCATGCAGGTCACATAATGGTAATAAAGCTTTATCAACTCGGTCCCCCGAGAAATGAAAACAGTCACCACTTGAGGTACATACAGTAACCCTCTAACAGTAGCAGTCTATAATAGCCCGATAAGATGACAACCAATCCATACCCAACATAATATCAAAGCTCTACATATCGATCAATACAAATGAAAAAGGAAGTCGGCGACTGATAACTTTTATTTCACAACCCCTACACCCTTGATGCAACACAACCTCACCACCAACTGGTGACTCTACCCTGAGTGGAGATGCTAACTGAGCCACTTCTAACCCCAATGCCGATGCAAATGCAGACAAGATAAAAGAATGTGATGCAACTGTATCAATTAACATATTCACAATAGAATTACATAGCAAGAAGTTACCTCTCACTATCGAAGATGCTGTCACTAAATCTGGCATGGTAATAGCATACACATGCCATGTAGGTCTCTGCTCTACTTACTCACCCCTCAAAGCAAAAGTCTGATGCACGGATTAAGCCGAAGAAGCTCCCTAATTAGGCCTCGAGGCCTGAGCTGACTGTACAGGCTGATGGCTATGTGTTTGCCTCTGACCAGATGCACCAGATATGCTACTAGATTGAGGGCAAAACTTCTTCACGTGCCCCAACTGCCCACACTGATAACAGGTAAGCAACTGCCCTCTCCTCTGACTCTGGTTCTGAGAACGAGCCACCGACAGTGCAGACTGTTGCCCTCCTTCTCTCTACAGGCAAACTATGGATTTGTGACCCAGCTAGCCACACTTGAAGCTAGGAATCCTTTCCTCACCACCTCTCCCTAACCCAAAACTTAGTATAGGAAAAGTGGACCTAGACTGTGCTCCTTGGGACTGATGTGGAATGGAACCCCTCTACCTCTTACTATAAGGTCCCGGTGTCTCACATCGGGAATGGAGAGGGAGTTCCTATGCTATAAAAGTAAAAACATAGACCCTTATATAGCACCGAGGCCTTTTCCCGGGTAGTGAAATCCCTAGTAGAACTCCCGAGTTAAGCGTGCTTAGGCTGGACTAGTTCTGGGATGGGTGACCCACTGGGAAGAACAAATCCATACGGGCGTGGCCCAAAGTGGATAATATCAATGACATGTGAAGGGTTGGGGCATTACAAATGGTATCAGAGCCGACTCTCCGGAGTACCTAGTGTGGGTCTCTGACATCTCTTGGTGCATGTGGACGGGCTTGTGAGCTGGCAGGCTACTGCATGGGGACGTGCAGCCTTCAGGGAGATGGATTGTAAGGTCCTGATGTCCCACATCGGGAATGGAGGGGGAGTTCCTGGGCTATAAAAGTAAAAATCTGGACCCTTATATAGTATCAAGGCCTTTTCCTGGGTATGAAATCCCTAGTAGAACTTCCCAGTTAAACGTGCTTAGGCTAGAGTAGTTCTGAGATGGGTGACCCACTAGGAAGAACAAATCCATATGGGCGTGGCCCAAAATGGAAAATATCGATGGCATGTGAAGGGTTAGGGTGTTACACTTACTGTCCCACATCTTCCCTTAAACCTCTTAACTCCTTCTAGGGCCCCTCATCCACTCCTCCTCCTCTATCTGAACTACGGTCTCAAGATGAGCCGCCACCTTTACAAGGCATCCGTAGTCCCTAATCATTGACCCGACCACTTTGAACAAGAGCCCAGTCCTTAACCTCTTCTTAAACTCAATGCAATAACATTCCTTCGTCGCCACGAGCTTTGGTGCAAACCTTGACAAACTGTTAAAGGCAGCCTCAAACTCGGCCACCAGTGTGTTCAACTATTTGAGCTTCAAGAACTGCTCTCTCAACTTCTCCCTAGTAGTGGGAGGTAAAAACTTATCCTGAAAGACGTTGGCGAAAGCCTCCCAAGTCACTCCAATGCACCTACAAGCATACGTCCACCACTGACCCACATCTCTTTTTAGCTGGAAGGATGTCAAGGTCACCCTCAAACAATCATCCTCGATGCTAAGCATTAAAATGTATCTACCATCTGTTCTAGCCACTCATTCGCCTTCAGTGGTTCCTTAGAATCCCCCAAAAACTCATTTGGATTCAACTGAAAGAACTCATTTTTCAAGAAAGACGACTATGTCTCAGCAACATGGGGCAGGACTTGATTCTTAGCTCTGAGAATGTCCATGGGTTCTCATAAAGCTCTGGCTATTTCACGGGCCAAAGCGCCCATAGCCTATTGACCAACTGGTTCGGCCACATTAGCCCAACCAACTCCTTCCTCCTGCACTAGAATTTCATCTGGTAATGGCACTTCATGCCATTTAGGCATGCCACGCCTACCACCACCATGTACATGTCCTGACATTTTAATAAAGGTAACACAAGAGATTAGCACATTTACAAACGTGTTGAAGTTAATTCACTCGTGTCCTAATGCAATGGACAATAATTAATTTACTCCATATAAGCACGTAGTCACATAAACACATACGAATTTCTTGTTCTGCAGCGCTACTAGAGTTCTAGTTAGAAATAGTAGGGATCAAGTGCTCTTCTAACAAGACTTCTAAAAATCTGTAGGCCCAATCAACATTTTAGATATTAAATTCCATACCCACTTAGTCACATAAACATGTTATCACATAACATACCATATATATAATTATCTCTATCAAGCGAAATAAACTCACTATGGTAAGAATCACTTTCCACGTACCCAAATTATTCGAACCCGTTACGTTCTGATACCAAGTTTTAACGCCCCGAAATAAATGATAATAAACTCTTTTTTCAATAATAAATAAATGACAAGCATTCTAATTATAATATCCTTCCATTTCATATGATTCAGATATAGAAAAGATAACACATGCAATTATACATTCATAAGTCTTAACCCTTAATTTATAGCATGTGTCATAGTGAGAAATATTAAATAAAAGTTGAACAGATAATGAGTGCCTTACAGGTTACAACTTCCCAAGACAATGCTTGGTTACAACAAAGATGGATTTAAAATCCAATACAATTAAAAGCCCTTGGCTTCCACAAAACAAATACATCAGATAATAAAAAAGAAGCCTTCAGCTCCAAGTTCCTCCCAAGCTATGATTTTGGTGGAGGCATATCGTCAGCACCTAAAAATGGTTTCCCATATAAGGTGAGCCAAACCTCAGTAGAAATAATCTAACACAGTATATGAATCTTGACAAAGATATAAGGTGAATACATATGCAATGCTCATGCATAAACATTTTATATCTCTTTCCAACTCATGCAATGCGAGATTAATGTCGCAATTCATAAAATCATTTCCATTATAATAGAAAACAGGGTAGGGAATCACCCTCTAGGAATCCCTAGGTACGTGTCTGCAAGTAAACTATACAAGTACTACCAATTGTCATTTTTATCGGTATTAACCGGAAAGATTGACACTTATCCGCGCGGGTTTCTGGTCTTTCACCAAGGACACACAGGCCAACTTAATTTCCATAACCAAATACCCTACCCGGATTGACCAAGTATTCACCCATTTATCTCAAAACAATAACATTTTCAAATGTTTTAAATATGCAACAATGCTTAATGCAATGGATGAGAAAATAATTTTGATTCTCCTAATTCACATACAATTTCTATAACAATCATAGTTATCTTACACCGATAGCCCAAAACAGATATCTCTAAACAAATAAATAATTTCCATAAAGATAAACTTTTCAAATTCCAAGATGTGAGTGGTAATACATATCCAACTCCACCATCCCCATCAATATCAACCCAATTTCACATTTCCAACATCAATTCCATTTATTTATACAAAATCAACATTTGAGATATTTAGGGCAAAAACCCCCTTTTCTTCCAAAATCAATTCCAAGTATCAAAACCAACTATTTTATCACAACTCATCCTCATTTCCAATCTCATAACCATTTCCAAGAATTCATTTGAAAGCCCCTATTTTATTTTTAAACCAAAACCCTATGTTTGTTCAAAATCCCCCAATTTCTAATATTGTTTTAGAAAAGCAAATAGCTAAGTTAAAAATCATAAGAAAGTGCGGAAAATCCCTACCTCATGGCTAGAAGACCAAGAGGAGAGAGAGAGAGAGAGAGAGGAGAAAACATAACGAAATCGAAATCCAACTTTGCTCCGATTAGAATGAAGCCCTCATCGTGTTCTGCCTTTTTATCAAAGGGACATGGGTGAAGAAATCAATGGATCTAGGTGTATTTGTAGAGAGAATGTCAATTTTAGAGATAGAGTGAGAGAAAATAGGGTTTTGAAATGTTTAGAGATGAAAAATGACTAAAAAATATGGCATGACGATCTGATATACGCGCAGATCGCTTGAGCGCAAGAAGTGTCGCTCGAGCGACCAGACACAATAAGCGCTCGAGCGAAGAATACAAACTCCCAGAAGTTTTACAGACAGAGGACCATCGCTCAATCTCAAGAACGGTCGCTCGACCTAACATTGCTCGAGCACAAGAAAGACTGCTCGAGCGAAGAATACCATCTCTCAGTATCTCTGCAGACCAACAAAAGTACTAGGAATTCACAAAGACTGCTCGAGCGCAGGAATCACTGCTCTAGCGAAGAAGCAAAATTCTAAACAATAATAGTTTTGAAAAACAAGCTACCAACCTATTCCAAATGCAACTGAGATACTCTAATAACCAAACTCAATGAAGAATAAGGAGAAACAAAGCATGAACAATCATATAAGACAATGAAACCCAAACTTAGAACATCAAATAGGTCGTGTTTAAACTAGAATCGCTATAATTGCCAATACGGTTGCCACCCACAGTGATGCTCTCACTGAATTGAAATGCCCATCTGGGGTGTCCACTACTCAACAACCTCTGGTGACTCACCCAATTCCAAATGAGGAACTTCTTGAACCCAACTTACTAGAAGACTTGAGGGTTCCCGCCCAACGTCAGGAGGACCTTTTCCTCTTCTACAACCAACGTGAGAACTTTTTCCCATAGACGTGAATGACTTCGATCCAACTACACTAAAACTAGCCAAGCTGGAAAAGATATTCAAAAGGTCGCATGGAATCAGCTCTATTCCAGACATCAAAGACGGGTATACGGAAACAACCGTAAAATTGCCTGAATGATTCAAGATGCCACATATTGACAGATTCAATGGGTCTGGTGATCCTATGATACATATCCACCTATTTTCTGATATCTTGAAGCCTATGGATTTGACCTGTCCTTAAAAGCTATTACTATTCGGGCTAACTCTGTCAGAAGTGGCTACCATCTGGTATACCAAGCTAGAAGACTCAGTAAAACATAGTTAGAAATAATTAGTTGAGGCTTTCATCACCCAATATGCATACAACACTTAGATCGAAGTAACCACCTAGGAGTTGGAAACAACCCATCAGGAACCAAATGAAAGTTTTGTAGCCTTCATTACCAAATGGAGGGCCAAGGCGACAATGATGACTAATAGACCACCTAAGAAAGACCAAATTCGTATGGTGGTAAGAAATTTGCATGGTAAGATATTGCAAAAGTTGATAGTCCTTCCATTGTTCACCTTCAAAGAGCTACATGAAATGAGGATCGAGATAGAGGATGCAATCAAGCAAATCATTGTTGATGACAAAGAACCTGCACAGAAAACTTTTGGTTAAAACTATCCATGGGTTAATACTAGCCCCTCTTCGAGATGACAATACTATCCATTTCTCGGGTTGTCGGTTAAAAGCACCATCGGTTAATACCTCCGCTTTTTGGGTTGATGGTTAACACTACATTTCCTTCTCTTGTGTGAGTGTTTTTGGATTGTACCCCTTGTTATGCTTCATATCATTTGCATGAGTCTTGCCTTGCCATTTCCATTCTTATATATCATCTATTGCATTCCATTGCATAAGTCATGCACTTTCAGGAAAAAAAAAAAAAAAAACGTTTTTCTTTTTTTCAAAATTTGTTGCAATCCACCATCCCCTCTATTATTTGTGCTTTGGCATATTTGTATGCGATGCACCTCCAATATCATTTGTACGGTGTGCACATTTGTATACGATGCACCCCCTCTATCATTTGTGCTTTGCCACAATTGTATGTGATGCACTCTATCTTTCATTTGTGTTTTGGAACATTTGTATGCGATGCACATCCTGTTATGTTTCATATCATTTGCATGAGGCTTGCCTCATATGTTACCACCTTCATGTCTTTATTATCATATGTTGCATTGCATAGCAAAATCAGGAATTTTCAAAACAACGGCTTTGTGAAGCATATAAGTCCAACTTTCAATTGTATTTTGAGCATGTCATTTGCATTTTTCCCTTGAACTATGATGGTTTGATTCCTTGCAAATAGATACATAGGCAACCCATGGGTTCAATCAACTGCATTTGCATTCTATTTGTTTGCCCAAGTCTTACGGCCTTCTTAAAAGAGTCGTCTTCGGGCTTTGACATTCACTCATGTCATGAAATGACTTTGAGCTTTGTCAAATAGGGGCAACTGTAGACACCCCATTTTGACTAGCCTTAAGCCTTGGGCATTTTCTTCTGAACACCCGATGATGAAAATTAGAATGTGCTGTTTTACGAATTTCTCAGCAAAAAAAGTCGGGTTTAAGTTTTAATTCCAACCTTAAGCCTGTTTTGGCCAAATTATTTTTAACCTATTCAAAAATATTTTTTCGAATTTTTTCTTTTTTGAAAAATTTAGTAGTTTTGGAAAAATTGGTTCCCATACCACATGGCAAGCCATGTGCTTTTGGATGTTTTGGAAGTCTGTAAATACTCCCTCATTTTGTTGTTTGAAAAGAAAAAAAAATGAAGAAAAAATTTCAGAAACAAGAAAAAAATGAGAGAAATTTTTGGAAAACTTTTGTTTCACAAAGTCTTGAGAAAAGAAAATTTTGAAAAAATAATTTTTGTTTCAACAAATCTTAAATCTTTCTATCCACTGATATATATACCACCCAAAAATTCCATTAAAGCTTAAACTTGCAACTTCTTGTTGAGAGCTCAAAGCATACTCCATAACCATTAGGGTGTTGGGAAGAAAGTTCGGTAATCAGAAAATTCATATTTTCCTCCAAATGTGGGTTTTTGCACTTTTTGTTTCACAAAGTCCTGAGAAGAGAAAATTTTGAATTTTTTTTTTTGTTTCAATAAAGCTTACACCTTTCTATCCACTGATATATATATATATATATATATACCACCCAAAAATTCCATTAAAACTTAAACTTGCAACTTCTTGCTGAGAGCTTAAAGCATATTCCATAACCGTGAGGGTGTTAGGAAGAAAAATGGGTAATCAGAAAAATCATCTTTTCCTCTAAAGATGAGTTTTTTCACTTTTCTCATTTATTTTATTTTATTTTAATTTCTTTTGTCTTTAAATATATAATACAACATGGTAGAAATAGTTAGCTGATTTATCTAATATAATTTCTTTATTTTCTTGTATTTTTTTTTTACTATCTTAAATAAGTAGTTTTTTTTAATTTTAATAATAATGTAAATAATATATTAATATATTAATTATATTATGTTGTATATTATTATATTATTATACTCTAATAATATATGTTTTTTCATGCAGTGGTGGATGAAACTGCCACGCACACACACTTCTCTAAAATATATGTATATTTATTTATTTTTAGTTTTTATTATTATTATTATATTTGATTTGTTAGATTCAACTTATGCTTAAGTTAGATAGTCGTGTGTTGTAATAATTCCTACCTCATGTCTTTTATTCGGTATTGTAAATATTCAGTGTTGTAATAATTCTCTATCTTACTTTTTATCCCTTTTCATTTATTTGTTTTTTTGTTTTTATATTTGTAAATAAGTATCATGTTTTATTTTTCACCATATCCATGTTTTGCACTCATATTTCATGCATTAAAATTCGGCTCATTTACATATGTGGGTTTAATCAATTTCTATGTGATTTTGTGCGCTATCCCTTGTCTTGAAATGATTCATATGTCATATATTAGTAGCTGAATTTTTAGTTGCATTTTTGTGTATATATTGCATTAGAATCTTGAATCTAGGATTATACATGTTTTACTGACTTTGTTTTGTAATTGTTCGCGAGACGCCGGTAAATATGTAAGTTTTTATGCTTTAACATCCTGCTTGTGTGTGTTTTCCTTATTATGTTTAGCATTCTACTATGATGCTATTTGCTTAAGTGATATATCTCTATGAATGCCAGTGGATGGAGGTTGTGTTGTTTAATTTGGAATAAAATAGATTTTCATGTTGCGAACTCAATTTCTCTTGAGTTGTTCAAAATTCTTGTTTTCTTCACAAGTAATTTTGAGATTTATTAAATAACATGAACATATAAAGTTAATAAAATTCATATCATGATTTAGTAGAGGCAAATTATTTCATCTCTGGTTACAACGAACAATGGCCTTGGCATAAGTCATAGGTTTTCTAATTTTTCCAAAATATTAGGTGGCAACTCTGAAATCTAGTGATGTAGTCCATTTATGATAAAGGTTCTGCAATAAAATAGATTTTCTAAAATTAAAAAAAAAAATTTGTCGGATTTGGACTTTCATCTATGTTTCACATTGTACTCGTGAGTCTAGATCAAAGAAATCGAGAGTCCAAACTGTTTAGTGTGCACGGGTACCCATTGGGCAATGCAATAAGGAAGGTCGAGATAATCGTTGAAGGATTTGGGTCGAGTCCAGCTGTTGTCGATCAAGCACCGCAATTGTTGAAATCGCGCACCAGACACAACGCTCGAAGAAGACGAAAGAAGAAGAGAGAGAGACAAGAATTGGGAAAGGGAAGAAATTATATTTGTATATGTATATATACGTATATGTATATATATGTATATGTATGGTTTGACTATATATGATATGCATATATGTATATGTATATATGTATGTAGTTTGTATATGTATGTGTTCGTATGTATACATATATGTATGTATCCGCATTTATATATATATATATATATATGTATGTACATAGTTTGTATATGTATGTGTCCGTATATATACATATATGAGTGTATTTGCATGTATATATTTTGTTTGTATATGTATATGTACGTATTTTATGTATAGTTCATATGTATATGCATGGCATGTATATAGTCATATATATATACTAATGCATGTTGTATGTATATAATGTGTATATAAAATGGAAAAAAAATGAATAAAATAAAATAAAAATGATGAAAAATAAATTTGTGCATTAATGCCCCAAAATAATTACAACAATATTAATTACGTAATGATATGCGATGAAATAATTATCTTCCACTAAACCCAATTACTTGTACAAAAGGGTAACATATGCATATATACATTCACAAGTCTAACCTTGAATCTATAGCATATATTACAACAAGAGATAAGATACGGAAATAAAACAGATAATAAATGCCCTAAAGGCTTACAACTTTCCAAGACCGTGCTTAGTTACAAGAAAAGTGGAACTCAAGTCCAATAAAGTTAGAGGCCCTTAGCCTGTACAAAACATATACAAGAAAATCAACATTATGAAGCTCTTGCTCAAAGTCCTCCCAAGCTATTGTCTTGGCAGAGGTATATCATCAGCATCAGAAATGATTTCCCACAAAGGATAAGCCAAAGCTCAATAGAAATAATCCAACATAGTATATGAATCTTGACAAAGCTATAAGGTGGATGCATATGTAATGCTTGTGCCAAAACATTTTATATCTCTTTCCAAAACTATGTAATGCCATGTTAATATCATAAATCATTTCCTTTACAAATGAAAACAGGGTTGTGAATCAAACTCTGAGAATCTCAAACGAATACAACCTTTCACGGAAATTTCGTCTGTGGGAAACCGTGAACCAACGCCCATGTAAACATAGACTATGCAAGCACTGCTATTGCCATTTTATGGATATTTCGTCCGAGGGATCGGCACCCATTTATACACGAGGCTTTTAGGACTTTCACCATGAACACTCAAGCCAACTTATTTTAATAAGACAATACATGTTTCCCAGATTCACCCCTTCTTCTCAAAACGGTAAAAAATTTCAATGTATAAGTGTAAGATAATGCTCAATGCAAATGAATGAGAAAATAGTTTCAATTTCCCTAATTCTCGTGCAATTTTTACAATGATCATAGCTATCCTCCACTGATAGCCCAAAACAGATATTTCTTAATGGATACATAATTCTCATTAAAGATAAACTTTCCAAAATTTCAAGATGTGAGTAATAATAAATATCAACTCCACTATCCTCATCAAAACCAATCCAATTTTATATTCCCAACACCAATTCCATAATCTATATAAAATCAACATTTAACATAATTAGGACAAAAACCCCTTTTCTTCCAAAATCAATTCTACACAACGAAATCAACTATTTTATCACAACCCAATCTCATTTTCAATCACACAACCATTTCCAAGAATCCATTGTAAAAACCCCTTTTTTGATCTTTAACCCAAAACCCTAGGTTTGTTTCCAAAATCCCCAAAATCACAATATTGTTTAAAAATCGCAAATAACTAAGTTAAAACTCATAGAAGGTGCGAAGAACCCTTACCTCAAGTTTAGAAGACGAGAGAAAGAGTGATGGAACTTCAACAATGCCGAAAACCCAACTTTGTTCGGATCAAAAGAAAGCCCACAACGTGCTCTACCTTTTTAACGATGGGACGCGGGTGAAAAACTCAACGAATCTAGGTGTATTTATAAAGAGAAGTAGGATTTTAGAGAGAGTGTGTGTAGATCTAGGGTTCTTAGGAAGTTTAGAGAGAGAGAGAGAGAGAGAGAGAGAGAGAGGTTAAAAAGTGATTCAGAAATTGACCTTGCAAATTGATATATGCACAAATCGCTCGAGTGCAAGAAGTGTCGCTCGAGCGTCTAGATACAAAAACATGGGATTGCTCGAGCAAAGGAGTTTCCGCTCAAGTGAAGAATACAAACTCCCAGAAGTTTTGCTGACAGAAGACCACTGCTCAAGCTCAACACAGACTACTTGAGCCAACACCGCTCGAGCGAAAAATGCCAACTCCCAGTATCTCTACAGACCTGCAAAAATACTGGGAGTTCACAAAGGCCGCTCGAGCGCAAGAAGTGCCGCTCGAGCGAAGAAGAATAATTCTGGATATCAACAGTTTGAAAAACAAGCTACCAACCTATTCCAAACGCCGCCAACACATTCCAATAGCCAAACTCAAAGAGAAATCAAGGGAAACATGGCATGAACAACTATATAAGACAATAAAACCCAAATCCAAAGCATCCAATGGGTTGAGTCTAAACCAGAATCGCTAAAACCTTCCCCTGTTAAAGAATTTCGTCCCCAAAATTTTAAACCAAACATTCAAACCATGTTTAAACCAATTACAACAATGATAGTAATTCAAATTCATCACCATGACCCATCCACCGGCCATTCATTCTCATCAACATAATAAACGAATTGTCAATATTGAATATACAATTCACATTTTCAAAACAAATACAATGTTTATATTTCATTAACATAACAAAGTTTTCAATACATGTTCAAATATCAACAAATAGATCTGAATACTTCTCACGGACTTCTGCCTTACACTTTCAAGTGGCCTCCTCAATCCCGTGGTGTCGCCATAAAAATTTTACCAAGGTAATCATCTTGCCTTGCAAGACTTGGTCTTGAGTATCTAGAACTATAACCAGTCTCTCCTCATACGAGGCGTCCTCGTCCATGTCTAACTCAATCCAATCCAACACGTGTAAAGGATTCGGCTCATACTTCCAAAGCATACAGATATAAAACACTTCATGAACTCCTAAAAGCTATGGTGGCAAGGCCAAACGGTAAGCTACCTCCCCAATCTGTTATCAGATCTCAAAAGACTCAATAAACCTAGGAGACAACTTCCCGCTCTTCCTAAACCTCATCAAACTCCATATAGGTGATATCTTCAAAAAGACATGATCTCCCACCTTAAAGGATAACTGTCTCCTCCTACGGTCGGCATAGCTCTTCTGATGACTCTGACCTATCACCATCCACTTACGGATACGTGCAACTTTCTCCATCATTTTTTGGACCAACTCAGGACTTATCATGGGTGCATCACCCACCTCGGCCCAACACACAGGAGATTTACACGATTGGTCGTACAAGGCCTCTAACGGTGCCATACTAATACTCGATTGGAAGCTATTGTTATAGGCAAACTCCACTTAAGGCAAGTGTCTCTCCCACAACTCCTTAAAGTCAAAGACACAACCTTAAAGCATATCTTCAAGGATCTGAACGGTACGCTCTAACTGCTCGTCAATCTGAGGATGATAGGTTGTACTAAAAGTCAATTTAGTACCCAAGGCATTCTACAGGCTCTGCCACAATTGAGACGTAAAACATGGATCACTATTCAAAACAATAGTCAGAGGGACCCCATGCAATCGAACAATGTCCCTAATATACAGGGCGACCTCATAATCTACCAAGTCACTCGTGCGCATAGGTACAAAGTGCGCTGACTTACTCAACCGATCAACTACCACCTATATGGCATTATTACCCAATTGAGTCCTCGGAAGACCCACAACAAAATCCACTGTGACATGCTCTCACTTCCACTGGGCTATAGGCAAGGGTTGCAACAAACCTGCTGGCCTCTAATGCTTGGCCTTCACTTATTGACAAGTAAGGCACCTCGACACAAACACGGCTACATCATTCTTCATTCCCTTCCACCAAAACTGGCAACTAAGTTCGCAAGGCATGAATGGTAAGGCATGAATGGTAAAACTCTCAAAGTATTTCCTCTTGGCAAGACTCTGGCATGAAAAGACAGTCAAGGTACTAACACTTGAGGGAGAATACACATTCATGCCCTTCTCTACTTTCCCACTAGATATCATCTCCCAGAGGATTTATACCTTAAGGTCTCCCCTCTATGCTTCTATAACTCGGCTCACAAGTGTGGGTTGTATAACTACTAAAAACAAAGCTATCGACTCAACGGACTAGCCAAGATGCAAGTCAAACTCGGCAATAGCACCCAACATCTCCCATTCTTGGATGGTAATACAAGCTACACTGCTAATGGATTTCCTACTCAAGGCATCGACCACTACATTGGCCTTTCCCGGATGATAGTGTAACTCAAAATCATAGTATTCCATAATCTCCATCCACCCTCTCTGCCTCAGATTCAATCTTTATGTGAAAATAGATACTTTAAGCTCTTATGATCAAAAAACACCTCAAAGTTCTCAGCATAAAGGTAATGCCTCCAAATTTTCAAACCAAATATCACAGTTGCTAGTTCTAAGTCATAGGTAGGATAGTTCCTCTCATGTGTTTTCAACTGGCGTGAACCATAAGCTACAACCTTCCCTTCTTGCATCAAAACACAACTCGAACCTTCCCATGCCACATCACAATATACAGAATAGCCCAAGCCCCTCTCCGGGATAATCAACACTCGAGCTGTGGTAACTTTAGCCTTAAGCTCCTAAAATGACTTCTCACAAGTCTCATTCCACACAAACTTAACTCCCTTCCCCGTGAGCCTAGTCAATGGTGAGGCTAATTTAGAGAAATCCTTTATGAACCGACGGTAATACCCAGCTAATCCCAAGAAACTACAGATCTCAAAGGCATGCTTAGGTTGTTCCCAATCTTGTACTGTTTCTATCTTAAAAGAGTCTACAATTACCCCTTTCCTAGATACCACATGGCCTAAGAATTTTACTTCTTTCAACCAGAATTCACACTTCTCGAACTTAGCATATAGTTTGTGGGCTCTAAGCAACTAAAGCACAACTCACAGGTGTTCCTCGTGCTTCTCCTCAGAGGGTGAGTAAATCAAGATATCATCAACGAAGACAACTACAAAACAGTCTAGGAACTCACAAAAGATGCGATTCATCAAGTCCATGAATATGTTCGGTGCATTGGTTAACCCAAAAGGCATCACTAGGAACTCGTGATGGACATACCACGTATGGAAAGCCATTTTCTGGATATCCTCTTCTTTTACTCTCAATTGGTGATAACCTGATCTCAAGTCTATCTTAGAGAAACAACAAAACCCCTTCAACTGATCAAATAAATCATCTATAGGAGACATTGGGTATTTGTTTTGAACAGCTACTCAGTTTAATTTTTGATAATCTATACAAAGTCACAATGCACCATCTTTCTTCTTGCAAAGAGAGTCGATGCTCTCCAAGGCGAAGTACTAGGGGCGGATAAAACCCTTATCTAGCAATTTCTGGAGTTGAATCTTCAACTTACTCAATTTGGCAAGTGCAAATCTATACGGTGCCATAGAAATCGGTGTTGTGCCAAGCACTAAATCAAAAGAGAACTCATTCTCATGGTGAGGTAGTAAACTAGTGAGATCATCGAGAAAGGTATCCAGGTATTCACAAACTACCCTCGGTAACTCAACTCGGACCACATCACTCTCAATACCTAAGAATATAGCAAAAAGGAGACTACGCGCCCTAACCACATGGATCACACACCGGCAATAAGGCTCTATCGACTCTGTCTCTCATGAAATGAAAACAATCAGTGCTCGAGGTACATACAGTAATTCTCTTACGGTACCAATCTATGACAGTCCAATACGATGACAACCAGTCCATACCCAATATAACATCAAAACTCGACATATCAATCAATGCAAATGAAAAAAGAAGTCGGCGACTAGTAACCTCTATTCGCAACCTCGACACCCCTGGTCCAAAACAATTTCACCACCCACAAGAGACTCTACCCTGAGTGAAGATGCTAACCGAACCACTTCTAACCCCAATGCCGATGTAAATTCAAAAGAGATAAAATAATGAGATACACCCATATCAATCAACACATTGGCAATAGAATTGTATAACAAGAAAGTACCTCTCACAACTAAAGGCGCTGACACTAAATCCGACATGGCAACAAGATACATATGCCCCGTAGGTCTCTGTTCCACTTGCTCATCCCTCAAAGCATAAGTCTGATGTACTGACTAAGCCGAAAAGGCTCCCTAATTGGCCCTCAAGGCATGTGCTGACTGTGCAGGCTGGTGGCTATGTGTCTGCCTCGAACAAGACGCACCAGGTGTACTACCTGACTGAGGGAAAAATCTCCTCACATGCCTTAACTGCCCACACTAATAATAGGATGGCAGCTGCCCTCTCCCTTGACTTTTGTTCTAAGAATGAGCCATAGATGGTGTAGACTATTGCCTTTCTCCTCTCTGTTGGCAAGCTGGAGACTTGTGAGCCAACTTGTCACACTTAAAACAAGAAAAGCCTCCCTGAACCCGAATTCGGCACAAGAAAGGTGGATCTAGACTATGCAGCCTGGGACTGCTGTAGGGCGGGACCCTTTTGCCTCTTACTGTCCCGATTCTTCTCCTAAACCTCCTAACTCCTCCTAGAGCCCCTCATCTGCTCCTCCTTTACCTAAACTACAATCTCAAGATGAGCTGCCACCTCGATAAGGTGTCTGTAGTCCCTAATCATTGACCCAACTACCTTGAAAAGAAGCCCAGTTCCTCAATCTCTTCTCGAACTCAATACAACAGTGTTCCTCAATCACCACGAGTTCTGGTGCAAATCTAGAGAGGCTAGTGAAAGCTGCCTCAAACTCGACCACTGAAAAACTAAGCTGCTTGAGCTTCGGAAACTGATCCCTCAATTTCTCTCTAGCAATGGGAGGCAAGAACTTGTCCTGGAAAGCTTTGACAAAAGTCTTCCAAGTCACCTCAATGCGCTCACGCGCATACTTCCATCATTGACCTGCATCTCCCTTCAGTAGGAAATATACCAAGGTCACTCTCAACCCATCATCTTTGATTCCAAGCATCTCAAACATCTTCACCATTTGTTCTAACCAATCATCTACCTTCGGTGGTTCCTTAGGATCACCCAAAAACTCATCTAGATTACACCAGAAGAACTCCCTCTTAAAAAATGACGACCTTGATTCTACAACATGGGCCTGGACTTGATTCTCAGCCCTGAGAATGTCCACGGATTCCCGTAAAGGTCTAGCCATTTCACGGGCTAAAGTGCCCATAGCCTGTTGATCCACTGGTTCGACCACATTGGCTTGACCTACCCCTTCCTCTTGCACTGGAATCTCATTCGGTAATGACACCTCATGCCGTCTAGGCCTACTAGTCTTGCCACCAGCATGTCTACGTCCTGACATCCTAATGAAGGTAACAAAAGAGATTAGCACATTAATAAATATGCCGAAGATGACTCATTTGTGTCCTAAGGCAATGGACAACAGTAATTCACTCCACATAAGCACATAGTCACATAAACACATACGAATTTCCTTTCTAGATAAAGATCATCTCGCAGCATTGCTAGAGTTCCAATTAGAAATAGCAGCGATCAAGTGCTCTTCTAATATGACTTCTAGTAACCCGTAGACCCAATCAATATTTTAGAAATTAAATCTCATACCTATATAATCACATAAGCATGTTATTACATAGCATACCAAACATACAAACATCTCTATCAAGCGAGATAAACCCATCGCGATAAGAATCACTTTCCGCGAGATAAACCCATCGGGGTAAGAACCACTTCCCACGTACCCAAAGTATTCAAACCCAATATGCTCTTATACCAAGTTGTAAAGCCCTGAAATAATTACAATAAACCATCCACAATACTAATTACGTAATGACATATGATGAAATAGTTATCTTCCATTAATCCCAATTACTTATACAAAAGGGTAACATATGCAGCTATACATTCACAAGTCTAACTCCAAATCTATAGCATATGTTACAACAAGAGATAAGATACTCCAAATCATTTCCTTTACAAATGAAAACTTGGCAGTGAATCACACTTTAGGAATCTAAAAAAAATAAACCTTTCACGAAAATTTTATTCACAAAAAATCGTGAACCGACACCCATGTAAACGTAGGCCATGCAACCACTATTATTGCCATTTTACGGATATTTCGTCCGTGGGATTGGCACCCATTTATACACGCGGTTTTTAGGACTTTGACCATGGACACTCGGGCCAACTTATTTTACCCCTTCTTCTCAAAACGATAAACATTTTCAATGTATAAGTGTGAGATAACGCTCAATACAAATGAATGAGAAAATAATTTCAATTTCCATAATTCGCATGCAATTTCTACAACAATCATAGCTATCCTCCACCTGATAGCCCAAAACAGATATTTCTAAGCAGATACATAATTCTCATTAAAGATAAACTTTCCAAAGTTTCAAGATGTGAGTGATAATAAATATCCAACTTCGCCATCCTCATCAAAACCAATCCAATTTCATATTCCCAACACCAATTCCATAATTTATATAAAATCAACATTTAACGTAATTAGGGCAAAACCTTATTTTCTTCCAAAATCAATTCTACACAACAAAATCAACTATTTTATCGCAACCCAATCTCATTTCCAATCCCACAACCATCTACAAGAATCCATTGTAAAAACCCCTCTTTTGATCCTTAACCCAAAACCCTAGGTTTGTTTTAAAAATCACCAAAATCACAATATTGTTTATAAATTGCAAATAACTAAGTTAAAACTCATAGAAGGTGCGAAGAATCCCTACATCAAGTTTAGAAGATAAGAGAAAGAGTGATGAAACTTCAAGCCAAAACCCAACTTTGTTCTGATCAAAAGGAACCACGGCTCCGCCATTTTAACAAAGGGACATATGTGAAGAACTCGACAGATCTAGGTGCATTTGTAGAGAGAAGTAGGGTTTAAGAGAGAGACTACGTAGATGTAGTGTTTTAGAAAGTTTAGAGAGAGAGGTGAAAAAGTGACTCAGAAAAGTGGCCTGTGAACTGATATACACACAGATCGCTCGAGCGCAAGAAGTGTTGCTCGAGTGTCCAAACACAAAAACATCGGACCACTCGAGCCAAGAATACAAACTCCTAGAAGTTTTATAGACAGAAAACCACTGCTCGAGCTTAACAAAGACTGCTCGAGCCCAAGAAAGACTGCTCGAGCGAAAAATGCCAACTTCCGTATCTCTGCTGACCTACAAAAGTGCTGGGAGTTCACAAAGACTGCTCGAGCGTAAGAAGTACTGCTCAAGCGAAGAAGCAGAATTATGGACAACAACAGTTTGAAAACAAGCTACCATCATGTTCCAAACGCCACTGTAGACAGCCCATTTTTGACCGTCCTCAAGACTTGGATGTCACTGTTTGAACACACGGTGATCTTCCATGATTGTGTTCGTTTGGAGTTCCCGGAGGTCTCGGCTCGCGCGCCTTACCTCAGGATCCCCGAACTTGACTGTTTAGTGTCTGGTTTTGCGCCGAACACTTTTGTTTTGCCTTAGAGGGGCAGGGAATGCCTTGTGAGACATCCCCATACACCACCGGCAGTGGCTGGAGGCCACTGGCTGGTCTTTTTCTTCCATCGGCAATTTTGTTTGCCGGTCGGCACACTTTATTGCCGATCGGCATAATATGTTGCCGGTCGGCACTGTTTTTTGCCGGAACAGCTTTTTTGGGCAGCCGACCACTGTTCCTCCACTTTATGGAGATATTTTGTGCCAGCTGTGATAGCTGGCACCACCTCCTTTCCCCTCCATACACGTGTATGGAGGGATTTCCCTCTAGCCAAGCTTGTTGAATAAGCTTTGCAAGAGGGATCCTTATAAGAGAGAGGCTTTCCTCTTGGTTCTAGGTTAGAAAAATAGAAGCAAAATCAGCCTTTAGAGATATAGATACATATTATCTCTATACCTCTCTCCCTCTCCCTTCTTGTGTGTGTTTCTTGGCCCAAAAGGTGTGTTTTACCTTACTTTTGCACCATTACACACACCATTACACCTTAGTCCGAGATTGAGGGACTTGGGGGAGTTGTTTCTTGAGTTTTGGACTGGTTTTGATCCAAAGAAGGAGGTTAGGCCATTTGTTCTTCAAGGGTTCTTCAAGGGTGAGCATCTTCCCTTTTACTCCCCAAACTTGCATTGGTTTTCTACCTATTTTGTTTATTGTTTTGGCTCTTGTGTATAACATAAAAAAGGCTCATATTTTCCTGCTCTAACACTTTCATTAAGGTCCCTTTGTGGTTAGATTGCAAACTCACCCTCATAGGCCTTGTTTGGCCTATTTTGGTGCCATTTTGATAAGGTTTTGTTCACTTCAGCATTTTGATCTTTTGATCACCAAAAATCAGTGTATTTTAGTGTCAAAAAAGTTGGTTTGAAGTCTTGCATAGGGGAGGGACACCCCTCTCCCTTTATGGTTTTGTTTCCTTGCTTTTTGGGCTCAATAGGATAACATGTGTGCTTGTTGTTTCTTGGCTTCATTTCAGTACTTTTTTAGGCATCTTAGGTCTTACATAATCTCTGTTTTTGGTCGGATTTGGGCCCTCTTGTATGCTTGTAATACTTGCTTTGTATTACTCCATCTTGCTTAGAAATACATCCCATGATTAGGCCATGATTTTTGTGTGTGTTGGCTTGGTTCCATGAAGCATTTAGCATTGTTTTTCCATGCTTAAAATCTGTTGGTTATCAACTTGGTCATGTTTGGCATATTTGTTATGGTTGCTATGTATTTTGGCTTGTGAGCCCTCAAGTATATGAGTTATAAGTGCTTTGGTTGGTCTACTTTGATGAGTGGAGGTTGTTTGCCATGCCATTTTAGTCCAAAAATCATGCCTACATGTGTGCATGCATGGTCTTTTCCATATCTTGAGGTTGTGTCTTCCTATGCCTAAGAATGAGCCTTGGTGTATTTGTTTCATGGGGTTTATTTTAGTTGCCATATTAGGAGTTTTTGCGGTCCTATCTTGCATGCATAAATTCTGTTTTTACTTGTTTTAATCATGCCATGAATGGCCATGTTGGTGGGGGTAAGTTGTCTCCTTTAGTGCCTTAGCTTTGAGACCATAAGTTTGCTTGTTAACATGAGTTGATTGTCTATCATTTTAAGCGCTTTTGGCCACTGTTTTGAGAAGGGTGAGGGCCTGCCCCTTTGCCACTTCAAGCCCTCTTGCATGCTTGCTCCATGTTTGTCGCATATTTGTTCCATTAAGCTTTGTAGCACATCAATTCCATGGTCAATTTGCTCCATGTTTGCATCATGTTTGTATCTTGTGTGCTTGGTATCATACATTTTTGTCATGATAGTTGCATATTGCTTGTTGTGTTTTCCACCTTGGCGGCATGACACATTTGAGGCTTGTGAGCATTACATGCATTGCATTTACTTGGTTTGGGGTGTCAAACCAAATGCGGGAGTCAAGGACCATTCATACTTCAAGTGATGTAATGTGCCTTGATCCCCGGTCATCGGGACCTTTGACTCCTACTTGATAAGGCCCCGGTTTTCATGTTGTTTGTTGCATGCATTTTCATATCAAATGGCAAATTCGATCCTTTGACCCACCATGTACCATTGATGGTTCAAGGATCGAAAGTCATGCTTCTTTGAGTTCAAAATATGATAAGAAGTAGGACCATGCTTACATGTGTCCAAAAACTCCATGCTATGCACTGTCTGTTCTCTGTTTGCTGTCAGATTGTCTTCTGCAGGAAGTTTCTGCCGACCGGCAGAATTTAGTGCCGACCGGCACTATCTGGAGTGCCGATGGATCCGATAAAGTGCCGATGAGATTTTTGAAGTGCCGGTGGCAATTCTGTCTGGCCGGTGGTGCTCTGCAGGATGTAGAGAGCTTGTTCCAGTACTTTGGAAATTTTCAGAAAGACAAGGCAGTACAAACAGAGGCGACAAGAGTATAGTACGGGTTTTCCGGGCAGGACGGATTCGAGCATGCATCATCCGCGCGCCCCGAGGCAGAGGCTGTGGCCACCCTCTTCATTCTTTTGCTTCCCTTTTTTTAATTAATTAGGAAATTTTGTAATAATTTTATTTGTTCATTATTTTGGGACTGTAATATTAATTCGAACCCTCTGAGTGAGGGTAAACATGTAATAAGTGTGGGTGAGTGTGTGTATGTCTTCCAATCCCCATTTCTTTCTTCCCTTTTATTGACCAGCTTATGATGGTAGATTAGGGCATTTTTGAAATTAGCATACCTTATGATATGCATGCGTGCATTCATGCATCTGTTAACATGCACCGGGCTCGGTACATCATGCTAACCGCATTCGTATTTTCAAATTCCAAAATTGAATACATGAATTCGTTGGTTGCATATCGTATGCCATATCTAGGTTAACCGAGCCTGCCTAGATCTCATTTTGCATGTGATGCATTAGCCACTTTTAACATGAACTAGGACATGCATGTTTGCTAACTAGTTTACTGTTTTGGCACGGAGTACGATGTAAGTATTTTTGCTTTAGCATCCAGCATGCGTGTGAGTGTTGCCATGACAGTATGCTTGCCATGCGGCTAAGTGCTTACATGAGATAAACTGCTTGAATGCCTGTGGGTGGAGGTCAAATTGCTTAAATTGGGATAATGCGTTGAAACTGCGATTTTTAAGCCCCCTAGATAGTGGCAAAACCATCTTTTCCAAAAGCCCACTTGAAGGTGGCAAAACCTGCATTTTAGCCTACTTACGAGTAGCAAACCATTTTCAAAACGAACATAAAATGTTTTATTTCCAATTTGGGCGATTCGGTCTATACTTGTTTGCTGCGCGCATAACATAGTAATTCTAGGCTAACAATTGGTTTAAGAACGCATAACGTTTTCAAAATTGGATATCACGGTTAGTAGAGGCCGGTCTTCGGACCGGGCGAAAGGGGGTGCTCATAGCTGACCTTCCCCGATCGTACCCAAGCTCCCGAGCCGAGACAACTCCGGTGATGATGGACATGTGGCCTTCGGCACCGAGTCAGGGTTTCCTAAATTTCCCCATTTAAAAAATATTTAGGTGGCGACTCTGTATCTGGCAAAGCAGTCCATGTTTGGCACTACTTTCTCAAAAAAATCTGTTTCTCAAAACAATTTGCCAGATTTGGACTCTTTGGTTCAGATTAAGAACCGTGACACAAATCGAGTCCGAACTGTAGCACGGGGCCCACGCGGGCGCGTCTACAGTTTCTGGCGACTCTGCTGGGGAGTATTTAGAGAGCTTGACTCGAACTCGTGATATCCTGTTTTGATCTCATTTATGTGTTTCTTTGCATTGCATGTGCATTGGTGCGCCTAGGAACACAGTGTTTGCCATCTGCCATTCCTGAACGGTTTGCCGGAGGCTTGTCTTGTCAAGGCATGTCCATAAGGTTGACCGGCTATGGGCTCTGACAGTATGGGAACACAAACCTCGGTTTTACCGGGGCACCCTTTTTGACCATTCGACCTAGTGCATATTCGGAACCATAGTGACCATTCCAAGCTAGGATAGGTTGCTTACCCGATGCTAAGTTGTTTGAAACCGCTGCGTGCGTAGTGAAACCCTAGCTCCTGACAAAATAGGACAGGGAAACCCTACCCCAACATAGGGGTGTTTTGGCTCTCTTTACTTGCTATGTGCTTTCAAAATGTATTTCTGCAGGGAAATGAACACATCAGTTTGTAAGTTTGGGCATCAGGCCTGAGGGCATCAGTATCAGTTTTAAGAGAATCGGTTATCTGCGGGTATCAGGGTTCAGTATTGGGAATAGAGATTTTGAGAACAGTGATCGGTATCGGGGAACCGTGTGCTCGGCTTATCGACTATGTGTTTTGAAAATCCAACTGTATATTATTTATTTATTTTATGCTGTTGTGCTGTCCGGTTGTTGGTTTATTTATTTCTTTATTTATCTTTTTGCTAGATAGTTTAGCATCATTGCGTCTAACCCAGTAGACATTCCCCAAGCACTCTGGATCAGAGGTCGCCGGCTCCATCGATCTGAGGATCTGATAGAAGGACAACCAGTGTACCATTCTCTACCCCCGGTTACTAAACGGAAAGCAACTAGACAGAGGATATCGGTTCAACAGTCGGTACAAAGGGCTTCGTCTACCCCACCTGTGTACAGTAGGGATCAGGATCCCGTTTCACCCACAGAGAGGGAACGCATACCAGCAATTCAACCAGAGCAGAACAGTATGGCTAGCTTAGAGGAGATGGTGCGCCAACTTCAGGAAAGCATGAAAGTGATGCAGCAAGATGCTGCCCGCCAGGCAGAATTTGCCAGGCAACAGGCTACCGTTATGAGTGAGCAAGCGGATTTAATTGGGAGATTGCAACAACAAACTGGGGCATCACCTTCACAGCAAACCCCTCCTCCATTAAGGGTTCCAATACCCGAAGAAACACCAAACGCCCGGAATGTCCAAGAAGATACAGACATCCCAACGGGGCCGGCTCCACCCCCGATTCCGCCTCAACAATCCAAGGCACCCACTCCCATTAATGTATCGGATTCTCCCTTTGAGTCTGAGATAGACCCCATGACGTTAAAAATGCACAAGCTTGAAAAGCTGTTCAAGAAATCTCAAGGTGCAAAGTCCATTCCGGACATTGGAGATGGGTACATCGACACAGCCGTGACGCTGCCAGATCGATTTAAGATGCCCCAAATTGATCGTTTTGACGGGTCTGAGGATCCCATGGTACACCTGCGACTGTTTTCAGACGTCCTAAGGCCAATGGGCCTCACCAGATTGCAGAAACTATCTTTATTCGGCCGGACCTTGTCAGGTGTGGCGTCCGCATGGTATGCCAAGTTGGGGGACGACGTCAAGAGAAACTGGGACGAGATGGCTGAGGCCTTCATCCTGCAGTACTCGTATAACACACAAATCGAGATCACGACCCGGGATCTCGAGACAACGAGGCAAGAACCCAAGGAAAGCTTCTCAGAGTTTGTAACTAGATGGCGGGCTAAGGCTTCAATGATGACCTTGAGACCCACAGACAAAGACCAGATTCGGATGATTGTGCGCAATCTTCAGCCGAAGCTAATGCAAAAGATGATTGTAGTCCCCTTTCCCACCTTTGCTGATTTGCATGAAATGGGGCTGCAGATCGAGGACGCTTTGAGACAAGGTTGGATTGATAATGATCGGGATCAACCCCGCAGAAATTTCAATCGTAGTACTAATACAGGCCCGAGTGGCGCTACAACTGCCAGGACCTCCGAAGTGAGTATGGTCACCACTAACCCTTCCCCGAGAAATACAGCAGCCACACCATTCTCCGGCGCGTCCGGAAGCAACTCGCAAGCAGCCAAATACCCTCCCAGAAACACCAGAACCTTCGCTCCACTTTATATGCCCCTGTCCAAAGCTTTGGGGGTTTTGATCAGAAAAGGGCATCTGAAGCCCCTAGAGTCGCGGCCCTTACCTGAAAGACTACCCGCCACCCACAACCCAGCCAAATATTGTGCGTTCCACCAGCAGCATGGTCATGACACTGACCTATGCTTTCGTTTACGTCATGAGATCCAAGATCTCATTGATAATGGGGTGATTCTCCCCCCTGAGAAACCTAATGTTACCACAAATCCTCTCCCCGCACATAACCAAGTTCCACCACCCAAAAGAGTCAACTTCATCTACACTGGGGTCGCATTCTACGATCCCAGTATCTACATCACACCTTCCTACCTGCCTAAACCTAAAGTTTTCCTCCCCGATTGCACCGATTTGTGCATGACGGACATCTCTATAACCCCACCCAAGCCAGTGGTGGTGACCATCGAGAACAGGAAAGGGGTTGTCAAACTAGGGTCCGTGGAGCCTGAGAATGATGTTGGGAATGCTTACAGTCCGAATAACTACATTTCACCGGTGGGCCAGAATAGACCAAATGTCGAATTTGCAGTCGGGGGAGAGCTGTGTGTAATCCGAGGGGACAATTCAGGACAGGGAATGGATGATTTGACAGCCGTGGAAAAGGATGTTGTCAAGACCCAATTTCATGATGACCAAGACTCAGCCATCAACTGGTATGATAATGAAGAATCAGCAGAGGCCACGGGGTGGTTAGACGATCAGCCGGATGTAATAGGGGAGTCCCAATCAGAACAAGGCCCGGCAGGGGCAGGAATGTCAACAACGCCTGGGAATGTCGAAAAGCAGAATACATCGCCGGAGAGCGCCGGTGTCGAGAGTTTCGCTCGGGAATGGAGCATTTTAAGTACAGGGATCAGTGAGAAATCTACTGCATTGACACAGTCAGAACAAGAAAGATTCGAGGATTCTGAGAGGATCAGAAAAGCAAAAGGCCACGTAGGGGTCGAAACCGCCGCAAGTACAGAAATGGAGGATGCTGTGAACATAGGGATAAAAGGTACTGTGAGTATCGGGACGGTTGTGCCAGAACCAGACAGATGCTTGTCAGTCGCAGATGGTATGTGGTGGGAAGACGACGATCTATGTCTTGCCCACACGAACGAGGATTGGAAAGGTAACCAACCAGATGACACCTGGTATATCGGCGAAGTCGATCACATGACTAGGAGTGGACGGTATTTCAAGCCTCCACACCTAGATCAGCCGGAAGCGTCTGGGAAAGATAATGAAGCAGAGAAACAAAAGGAGAAGCAACTCGAAGATGAGGCCGTATTGAGACAATTGAAAAAGATACAAGCAGACATCTCCATCTGGGGACTGCTTATGGCTTCTCGAGTACATAGACAAGCTGTCCTTACAGCCATAGACAAGGCCAAGCTGTCCATAGACACCACGCCCGAGCAGCTGGTGGGATTAGTCTTTTCAGGAGGAAATTCCCCAGCATTGAGTTTTTCTGACAAAGAACTGCCACCCGAGGGTGCGAACCATAACAAGCCGCTCTACATCTCTGTCGAGTGCAGAGATACAAGCAGACATCTCCATCTGGGGACTGCTTATGGCTTCTCGAGTACATAGACAAGCTGTCCTTACAGCCATAGACAAGGCCAAGCTGTCCATAGACACCACGCCCGAGCAGCTGGTGGGATTAGTCTTTTCAGGAGGAAATTCCCCAGCATTGAGTTTTTCTGACAAAGAACTGCCACCCGAGGGTGCGAACCATAACAAGCCGCTCTACATCTCTGTCGAGTGCAGAGATAAATGGATACCTGTGGTACTTGTCGACACGGGATCCGCTATCAATGTCTGCCCGGCAAGGACAGCTTATGCGATTGGTTTGAAAGTCGCGGATTTTATACCAACGGCCCAGGTGATTCGGGCGTATGATAACACAAGCCGGGAGGTAATGGGGACAGTTAAGATTCAAACAAAGGTTGGGCCCGGACAGCACGAGATAGATTTCTATGTCTTGGAGGTTCCTGCAACGTTCAACTTGCTTTTGGGACGGCCGTGGCTGCATCAGGTAAAGGCGGTCTCCTCTACCTTACATCAAGTGGTGAAATACCCCTATGGGAAGGGAGTAGCCATTGTTTTTGGAAATTCATCAATTCATCCACCACCAGAGGTGTCTACGCCTGTTCTAGAAATTGAGCATGGTATAGAAGATGTGTTCATATCAGGTTTTACCTTGGCCGAGGCTCGGGTTGTACAGAACATCATGGCAGCTAACGAAGGGGTGTATGTCAGTGCCCAAGCAGTTTATCTCATGAACAAACTCCAGCACATCCCCGGGATGGGATTAGGCAAGAGCGGTAGGAAAGGTGCCGCAGCATCGACCGAAGTGCCACATAACCCCCATACCTTTGGTTTGGGCTACCTACCCACCAAAGAGGATTGGATAAGGAAAGGAAAGGAAATGGCCGGAAGGGCCAGGGCGAAACAGATGGGGAAGCCCTTTGACTTGATGCACCAGCCCATTCGGGGGACCCTGAACGGACGTTTCGTCCAGGAGGGGGAGGACTTTCCGTTCTGTGGCTTCCCGGAGCCGTGGCTCAATGCGGAGATGAAGCGCGTACCGGGATTTGAAATTTTCTTTGATTTACAGTTACCTGAGGATGACATCGCCGAAGGGCAGGCAGATCTATCGGCTGAGGCCGAGCAAAGTAAGGAGGTACAGTCCGAGGACGCTGAAAATGAAATGGGGGCAGCGCTGGCATGTCTGCTGTCAGATCCTCCGATCGAACAGAGGTGCTTGGGGGATAGCTCCTCGGTATGTGTGATTGGGAATGAAGCGGCTGCGGGCCTACCATCAGCTATTTTGGATGCATCCATCGCACCTTCTCTCATCTGGCAATATGAAGAAGGCTTTATATCAAGCAGCACCGGGTCAGGTAGTGAGCCGGAATCTGATTCTACCGAATCTTGTACGTCGGAATCAGATTCCAGTTCAACTGAGTCTGAGTCCGGTATTCCCGGGGGTGATAACCCGGATACCACCGTCCTGTCTAGGTCGTCTTTTTCATTTTCTTTTGAGTCTGTTGTAACGGAAGAATCCGACGGCTCGGAAGTATTTAATGAGAACGACGTGGATGTGGTTTCGGAGTATTTTTCTGTGCCTTTGATTTATTGCTTAAATCAGGATTTTCAAAATTTTGATGAAAACGACGAGGAAGAAATTCCTCCGGTTTTGCAACGGTTAATTGATCAAGAGCAGGAAAGATTTGTTAAACCTTTAATGGATGAAATCACTACTGTGAATGTTGGTACTGAGAAGGACCCGCGGCTGGTCCAGATCGGGTCCACGTTGTCTTCTGAGGAACGCGAGCGCTTAATCGCTTTGTTAAAAGATTTCAAAGATGTTTTCGCGTGGTCCTACGAAGACATGCCTGGAATCGATCCTGAGATTGTACAGCACCGGATCCCTCTTGATCCCGAGGCCCGACCTGTCAAACAGAAGCTCAGGAGGCTCCGCCCTGATTGGGCCATTAAGATCAAGGAAGAGGTCACCAAGCAGATTGACGCAGGCTTCCTGTTGGTGTCTGAGTATCCGACTTGGTTGGCCAACATTGTTCCTGTGCCGAAGAAAGACGGCAGAATTCGGGTCTGTGTAGACTTCAGAGACTTGAACAAGGCCAGTCCGAAGGACGACTTTCCCTTGCCACACATCGATGAACTGGTAGATTTCACGGCAGGACATGCCTTGCTTTCGTTTATGGATGGTTTCTCAGGCTATAATCAGATAGTAATGGCGCCCGAGGATCGGGAGAAGACTGCATTCACTACCCCGTGGGGTACATATTGTTATCGAGTGATGCCATTTGGGCTGAAAAATGCGGGAGCTACCTATCAGCGGGCAGCAACTACGATATTGCATGATATGATCCATAAAGAGGTCGAGGTGTATGTGGACGACATGATTGTCAAGTCCAAAGAAAGAGAGGGCCACTACACCGCCTTACAAAAGTTTTTTCAAAGGATCAGAGAATTTCGGCTGCGGCTAAATCCCCAGAAGTGTACTTTTGGTGTTACAGCAGGAAAGATGCTAGGGTTTCTGATAACGCAAAGGGGCATCGAGGTCGACCCTTCCAAAATCAAGGCCATCTTAGAAATGCCACCACCAAGGACTGAAAAGGAGGTGCGAGGCTTTCTAGGTAAAGTGAAATTCATAAGGCGGTTTATCTCTAAACTAACCTTGACTTGTGAACCACTTTTTGGCCTCCTGAAGAAAGGAAAGAAATTCCAATGGGACGGCCGATGTCAAGCAGCTTTTGAGCAGATCAAAGAGTATCTACAGAACCCGCCTGTATTGTCACCGCCAGAACCGGGGAGACCGCTGATATTGTATCTTTCGGTAACTGAGACCACCATGGGCTGCATGCTCGCACAGGAGTCAGAAGACAAAGTGGAAAGGGCTATCTACTATCTGAGCAAGAAGATGCTGGATTACGAGACCCGCTATACACCACTGGAGAAGGCTTGTTTGGCCTTGGTATGGGCTACCCGGAAGCTGCGACACTACCTGTTAGCTCACTCTGTAATGTTGGTTTCACGTTTGGATCCCATCAAATATCTTTTCGAGAAACCAGCACTTACAGGTAGGCTAGCTCGTTGGTTGCTATTGCTTTCCAAATTTGACTTGAAGTATGTAACACGCAAGTCGGTGAAAGGGAGAGCGGTAGCGGAGTTCCTTGCCGACCACCCGGTTGAGGGGGATGAAGCGGTTGAGTACCTATTCCCAGATGAAGCGATTCTGCATATCGAGGATGAAACTTGGACGATGTACTTTGACGGAGCGTCAAACCAGTATGGGTATGGGTTATGGGTGTTGCTGATAGCGCCTGACGATTCCCGTATCCCTTTGGCATTCAAGCTCCAGTTCAGAGTCTCGAACAATGAGGCAGAGTATGAGGCATGTATTGCTGGTCTGGAAGCAGCCCTAGAGCTAGGGGTAAGACGGCTGGACGTCATTGGGGACTCGAATCTTGTTGTATCTCAAGCAAAAGGAGACTGGAAGGTCAAGGAGGAAAGGATGATAATTTACCACCAAACCTTGGATTTGTTAATTCCTCGGTTCGAGAAACTAAATTTCACCCACCTCGTAAGAGAGAACAACAGGTTTGCAGATTCGTTAGCAACTCTATCTTCCATGATAGACATCCCGTCGGGAGTCCGGATGCGTCCAGTCATCATTGATCAGAAGTTTGCGCCAGCATACGAGTCGGTTTCCGCCATAGATGAGGCCCAAGACAACAACCCCTGGTATTACGATATTTGGAACTTCTTGGAAAAGGAGGCGTATCCGATAGGGGCAAGCGCTAAGGATAAAAGGGCCATTAGAAGAATGGCTATTCAGTTCATCATCTGCGGAGGTAAGCTGTACAAAAGAGGTCATCTGGGAATGCATAAGCTTTGTGTAGAAACTGAAGAGTCGAAGCGCCTATTGGAGGCCATCCATGGAGGAGAGTGCGGTGCACACATGAATGGAGTGATGTTGGCCAGAAAGATCCTTAGGCAGGGTTACTACTGGTTGACCATGGAAGAGGATTGTATCGGCTTTGTTCGGCGATGCCACAAATGCCAGATCCATGCGAACCGTATGAATATCCCACCATCCAAGTTGTACAACATGACTTCCCTGTGGCCGTTCTCCGTGTGGGGGATTGATGTGATCGGAGCTGTTACCCCGAAGGGATCGAACGGACATGAGTATATCCTCGTAGCGATAGATTATTTCACGAAGTGGGTCGAGGCCCAATCATACGCGGTGTTGAAAGCGTCGCACGTCGCAAAGTTCATCAGGAACAACATCATTTGTCGCTACGGGGTGCCAAATGAGATCATCTCGGATAATGGATCCCACTTTAAGAAAGAAGTGGTCGACTTGTTGGAAAAGTATAACGTGGCTTTTCATAAGTCATCTACGTATCGGCCGCAAACCAATGGAGCAGTTGAGGCCGCCAACAAGAACATCAAGCATATACTGCGAAAAATGGTGGAGACCTATCGAGATTGGCCAGATAAGTTGCCGTTCGCTCTGTGGGGCTACAGGACTTCGATTAGAACCTCCACCGGAGCAACTCCATATTCGTTAGTGTATGGAATGGAGGCTGTTCTACCTATTGAAATTGAAGTTCCGTCTTTACGGGTATTGGCCGAATGTCAGATAGCTGAGGCAGATTGGCAGCAGAGCAGGTTCGAGGAACTAATGCTCTTTGATGAAAGAAGACTGAAAGCACTGCACCACGTTCAGAGTTATCAGCGCAGGATTGCTCGGGCTTTTAACAAGAAGGTTAAGTCCAGAAATCTAAAGGAAGGGGATTTGGTACTCAAAGACAACCGAGCTCCCATCCACGACCCGAGGGGCAAGTTCAGACCCAATTGGACTGGTCCCTACATCATCAAAACTATCTGGTCAGGCGGAGCTGTGGTTCTGATGGACTTAGATGGCTTAGAATTCTCTCAACCGATCAATATGGACAAGTTGAAGAAATACTACCCTTGAGAGGCTCGCTAGGCCGAAAACCCGAAAGGGCGACCTAGGCAAAAGTTAGAGCACAAAAAAATTAGAAAATATAAAAACTGAGCTCGCAAGGTTGAAAACCCGCAAAGGGCGGCCTTGGCAAAAGTTAGAGCGCAAAAGGAGAGTGAAAATACTCGAGCGAACCTAAACCGGAACTACGTAAGGCTTGATTCCCATGTTTGGGATACGTAGGCAGCTTCATCCTGAAGTTCAGCCATAACACTTCCCCGATCAACTTTGCCCATTTGATCATCTCAGCCATCTTTTAGTCCATCAGCATTCGTTGGAATCTCCGGTGCAGTGCCACTCAGACTAGGGGCAACTTTCCGTTGCTATGCAGTGCTACGAGGTTCTTCAGACTAGGGGCAACTTTCCAGTTGCAGGAATCTGGGGTTGTGCATCTCAAGCGACAGATCTCAGGCGTGTCCAGTTCTGATCCACATCAAAAATGTTTTTGAAAAGTTTTAATATAAGCTGACTTCGTTCAAATAATCTTTTTACAACTTCGACCATTTTCGGACCAAAGTGGAAAATTCTTAGTACCAGAACTTTCAATTTTATTGATTTCAAGACAAAGTTCTCCTGCTCTTACAAACAATTGAAGTTGCTTTTTTATTACATTCAGGAAAGAAAACTTGAAAGTACTAATAAAGCAATAAATCTAGGGCATGGTCAAATCAGGTGTTCCTGTGCCCCCTCCCAGAGCTGGTCGAAGCCTCTGATGCCAAGCTGGGCCCGATCTGTGCTTCTTCATTGAGCCAATCTATGCACTCGTCAGATAAAGTGCAACTGAAAGTAGGAGCGGGGGCCAGGAGTTCTCTCATCCTCCACGCAGTGGCCTGCCAGGCAAGCTGCGCACCCCGGGCTGGGAATGTAGCAGGATACTCTATCCCCTCTGGCGGGCAGGTCTGATCATGGCCAAATTGGCGTCGAATCCGAAATGGGAAATAGAATACACAATGAGTGAGACCAACCAGTTGAATTCCAGTCTGTCGAGGCATGTTGTAACTCATTGCCGGAAGGTTCAACCAAGGGCGCCGCCAAGCAATACGGTCTGCGGACAAGTGGCACATCCAAGCGAACCACCATTCCTCATCCAAGGCATTGACCAGACGATGCCGGAAGAAGTAGCCGCGAGCTGAATATGCTGGGCAGGAGTCCACAACCTGCAATTTATCCATCAACCACACCTGGGGAGGGATTGAAAAAATGAGAGATTAAAGAATAGAGAGATGTACGAGGAGAGAAAAGTGAGAATGGGGTTTTGTGAGAAAAGACTGAGCTCGAGGGCCGAGTGATGTGAGCAATACAGAAATGCGAGATTGGGTGGGAAATATTACCTGTAACAGTAGTGGACTCCCTGCCAACCTAGTCGTCTCATGACGGTAAAAGGCGTCTAAGCCCATTAGTGTCTCGGCCAGAACCATGGCGATACAGCTCTTGCCCTCTCTCAAGCCTCGAGCAACCTCAATCAGCCGGACACTAGCCCCTCCAGAGCCCGAAATGAACAGGAAATGAGACAGCATGCACAAGCAGAGGGCATGTCGCCGGAAGCCTTGCCAGTGATGGTTGCTGAGATTACCAGCATCAGAAAATCGATTGGCCAAACTCGGAATGTCTAATATCCCATCGTCCGTCAAAGACCGAGCATCGCGCATGCTGAGTCCACACATGCGCCCTAAGGATTGGACATGGCCAAAATTTAGTTGGGGTAGGAGCTCCTCGTCGCGCTCGGACTCCATTAAGGCTCGGAAATCTTCAAAGGTAGGACACATCTCTTGCCCGGCGAAGCTAAAGACATGTGTCACCGGATTCCAAAATCTTGCCGCGGCGTGAAGAAACGGGAGATGCAACGGGGTACGACCCAGAGTGAATAGTGCATTTATGCCGAAACCCCGGAAATTCACCTTTTCCGAGCCATCCAAGCTAGCAATCCAAGCTGTGAGATTTTGAGCAAGAAACTCTTCCATTGGAGCAAATCAGTGTGAAAATGAGGAAAACTACGAAGCTGAGATCTTTTGTAGGAGATAAGGTTGAGTGGGGGGACAGGTGTCAACATTCTGGTGGTTCCCCTCGTTTAGTGCCGACCGGCCAGAAATATATGCCGACCGGCATAAAAATATGCGACCGGCCATTTCAGTTTGCCGACAAAACAGACATACGGCCGGTAGCCACTCCTTGCAGCCGGTGGTTCCTACACCGTGCCAGTGGGCTTCCTCCCTGGTCTCCTGAGCTGTTTATGCTAAGAATTGGGGAACTTCACCACCTCCAAATCCCCCCCGGCGATAAACTCTTGCGAAGTCACGCCCGTCTACTTATCGAGTTTTGAACATTTGCTTATCGAGTTGTATTTCGCTCTCTTGTAGCTCTCGGTTCGTTTATCGAGTTGTATTCACACTTGTTTGGTTGTGTCATAGCTTTGTTTTGCTTATCGAATTGTAAGTCGGTTCACTACCTAATTATTACGATGACGAATTTCCAAAATGAGTTCAATTTCGTTCACATTGTGGTGTGAAACCCTGCGATGCGATGCACAGAAGATCCACAAATGCAACACCTTTTGAATAAAACGATTAGTTTCATTCCCCATCACATATTTTGCAAAGTGTATGAATTTTGAGAAAGAAAATAAACCTGCCTGAGGCAGTGCAATGTGCTTAAACTACTAGTAAAAAAGGGAAATAAAACGTAGAATGGCAGGGTAGCCAAGTATCAGAACTGATACCGGTGAAACTCCCCTTGCGGTTAACGCACCTTCCGCGTCTTTGTTCAGGTCAGCCGCGTTGGACGCCCTCACAATACGGGAAGTCACACCTTTGAAACGTGAACCTTTGAGTTGACCTCAGGCCACAACTTCTGCAAGCAACGCTCGATGCATGCGAAGAATGTCCCGCCCCGTATCCTTTTCATGCTTTGTGAGCCCCGCAAATTATTTCGATTATGCTGTGTAATAGTACGTTCCTTTACTTGCGTAGACCGCATGCTTAATTCCATTACCTACGTAGACCGCATGTTTTACCTGCGTAGACCGCATGTTTAATTCCATTACCTGCGTAGACCGCATGTTTTACCTGCGTAGACCGCATGTTTAATTCCATTACCTGCGTAGACCGCATGTTTTGATTGCGTAGACCGCATGTTTAATTCCATTACCTGCGTAGACCGCATGTTTTACCTGCGTAGACCGCATGTTTAATTCCATTACCTGCGTAGACCGCATGTTTTGATTGCGTAGACCGCATGTTTAATTCCATTACCTGCGTAGACCGCATGTTTTGATTGCGTAGACCGCATGTTTAATTCCATTACCTGCGTAGACCGCATGTTTTGATTGCGTAGACCGCATGTTTAATTCCATTACCTGCGTAGACCGCATGTTTTGATTGCGTAGACCGCATGTTTAATTCCATTACCTGCGTAGACCGCATGTTTTACCTGCGTAGACCGCATGTTTAATTCCATTACCTGCGTAGACCGCATGTTTTGATTGCGTAGACCGCATGTTTAATTCCATTACCCGCGTAGACCGCATGTTTAAATCCATTACTTGCGTAGACCGCATGTTTAATTCCGTCACCTGCGTAGACCGCATGTGTTAAATACGTAGATCGCTTGTTTGTTTCGTCACCTGCGTAGATCGCATGCTTATGATCAATTTCGTCGCCTGCGTAGACCGCTTGCTCCGCTTGCCTAGTTGTATTTCAATATGCATTGTCATGCTCTCTACTTACTTTGCGCTGTCACGCATTTCGAGTACACCACTATTCTTGCATTGTCATGCATGTCGCTAACAATATTGTACCTGTTAAGTTTGTTTTCTTTGCAGGCACGATATTGTATGTACGGTTCATTTGAAGCTGGTGCAACCAGACGAGCCGCACAGATATTGTATCTCCCGAGTGAGACGTATTGAGAATTCCATAATTCTCTTACATCCTTTCTGCATTGTAGTGTAGTTTGGTATGCTAGCTTAAAACTGTCGCATGTTTGCTTCATTACAGCTTTCTTTGCATGATCATAAGTTATGCTCGGCTTCGCGCATTGTCTTGCATTTTGCCCCCGTCTTCGGGCGCATATCTTATTTGTCTTGTATGTTTGTCTAAGTCTTCGGCCTTGTCAAAAATGGGTCGTCTCTGGGCTTTGACATCCACTCCCGTCATTGTTATGACTTTCGAGTTCTGTCAAAGAGGGGCAACTGTAGACACCCCATTTTTGACCGTCCTCAAGACTTGGATGTCACTGTTTGAACACACGGTGATCTTCCATGATTGTGTTCGTTTGGAGTTCCCGGAGGTCTCGGCTCGCGCGCCTTACCTCAGGATCCCCGAACTTGACTGTTTAGTGTCTGGTTTTGCGCCGAACACTTTTGTTTTGCCTTAGAGGGGCAGGGAATGCCTTGTGAGACATCCCCATACACCACCGGCAGTGGCTGGAGGCCACCGGCTGGTCTTTTTCTTCCATCGGCAATTTTGTTTGCCGGTCGGCACACTTTATTGCCGGTCGGCATAATATGTTGCCGGTCGGCACTGTTTTTTGCCGGAATAGCTTTTTTGGGCAGCCGACCACTGTTCCTCCACTTTATGGAGATATTTTGTGCCAGCTGTGATAGCTGGCACCAACTCCTTTCCCCTCCATACACGTGTATGGAGGGATTTCCCTCTAGCCAAGCTTGTTGAATAAGCTTTGCAAGAGGGATCCTTATAAGACAGAGGCTTTCCTCTTGGTTCTAGGTTAGAAAAACAGAAGCAAAATCAGCCTTTAGAGATATAGATACATATTATCTCTACACCTCTCTCCCTCTCCCTTCTTGTGTGTGTTTCTTGGCCCAAAAGGTGTGTTTTACCTTACTTTTGCACCATTACACACACCATTACACCTTAGTCCGAGATTGAGGGACTTGGGGGAGTTGTTTCTTGAGTTTTGGACTGGTTTTGATCCAAAGAAGGAGGTTAGGCCATTTGTTCTTCAAGGGTTCTTCAAGGGTGAGCATCTTCCCTTTTATTCCCCAAACTTGCATTGGTTTTCTACCTATTTTGTTTATTGTTTTGGCTCTTGTGTATAACATAAAAAAGGCTCATATTTTCCTGCTCTAACACTTTCATTAAGGTCCCTTTGTGGTTAGATTGCAAACTCACCCTCATAGGCCTTGTTTGGCCTATTTTGGTGCCATTTTGATAAGGTTTTGTTCACTTCAGCATTTTGATCTTTTGATCACCAAAAATCAGTGTATTTTAGTGTCAAAAAAGTTGGTTTGAAGTCTTTCATAGGGGAGGGACACCCCTCTCCCTTTATGGTTTTGTTTCCTTGCTTTTTGGGCTCAATAGGATAGCATGTGTGCTTGTTGTTTCTTGGCTTCATTTCAGTACTTTTTTAGGCATCTTAGGTCTTACATAATCTCTGTTTTTGGTCGGATTTGGGCCCTCTTGTATGCTTGTAATACTTGCTTTGTATTACTCCATCTTGCTTAGAAATACATCCCATGATTAGGCCATGATTTTTGTGTGTGTTGGCTTGGTTCCATGAAGCATTTAGCATTGTTTTTCCATGCTTAAAATCTGTTGGTTATCAACTTGGTCATGTTTGGCATATTTGTTATGGTTGCTATGTATTTTGGCTTGTGAGCCCTCAAGTATATGAGTTATAAGTGCTTTGGTTGGTCTACTTTGATGAGTGGAGGTTGTTTGCCATGCCATTTTAGTCCCAAAATCATGCCTACATGTGTGCATGCATGGTCTTTTCCATATCTTGAGGTTGTGTCTTCCTATGCCTAAGAATGAGCCTTGGTGTATTTGTTTCATGGGGTTTATTTTAGTTACCATATTAGGAGTTTTTGGGGTCCTATCTTGCATGCATAAATTCTGTTTTTACTTGTTTTAATCATGCCATGAATGGCCATGTTGGTGGGGGTAAGTTGTCTCCTTTAGTGCCTTAGCTTTGGGACCATAAGTTTGCTTGTTAACATGAGTTGATTGTCTATCATTTTAAGCGCTTTTGGCCACTGTTTTGAGAAGGGTGAGGGCCTGCCCCTTTGCCACTTCAAGCCCTCTTGCATGCTTGCTCCATGTTTGTCGCATATTTGTTCCATTAAGCTTTGTAGCACATCAATTCCATGGTCAATTTGCTCCATGTTTGCATCATGTTTGTATCTTGTGTGCTTGGTATCATACATTTTTGTCATGATAGTTGCATATTGCTTGTTGTCTTTTCCACCTTGGCAGCATGACACATTTGAGGCTTGTGAGCATTACATGCATTGCATTTACTTGGTTTGGGGTGTCAAACCAAATGCGGGAGTCAAGGACCATTCATACTTCAAGTGATGTAATGTGCCTTGATCCCCGGTCATCGGGACCTTTGACTCCTACTTGATAAGGCCCCGGTTTTCATGTTGTTTGTTGCATGCATTTTCATATCAAATGGCAAATTCGATCCTTTGACCCACCATGTACCATTGATGGTTCAAGGATCGAAAGTCATGCTTCTTTGAGTTCAAAATATGATAAGAAGTAGGACCATGCTTACATGTGTCCAAAAACTCCATGCTATGCACTGTCTGTTCTCTGTTTGCTGTCAGATTGTCTTCTGCAGGAAGTTTCTGCCGACCGGCAGAATTTAGTGCCGACCGGCACTATCTGGAGTGCCGATGGATCCGATAAAGTGCCGATGAGATTTTTGAAGTGCCGGTGGCAATTCTGTCTGGCCGGTGGTGCTCTGCAGGATGCAGAGAGCTTGTTCCAGTACTTTGGAAATTTTCAGAAAGACAAGGCAGTACAAACAGAGGCGACAAGAGTATAGTACGGGTTTTCCGGGCAGGACGGATTCGAGCATGCATCATCCGCGCGCCCCGAGGCAGAGGCTGTGGCCACCCTCTTCATTCTTTTGCTTCCCTTTTTTTAATTAATTAGGAAATTTTGTAATAATTTTATTTGTTCATTATTTTGGGACTGTAATATTAATTCGAACCCTCTGAGTGAGGGTAAACATGTAATAAGTGTGGGTGAGTGTGTGTATGTCTTCCAATCCCCATTTCTTTCTTCCCTTTTATTTACCAGCTTATGATGGTAGATTAGGGCATTTTTGAAATTAGCATACCTTATGATATGCATGTGTGCATTCATGCATCTGTTAACATGCACCGGGCTCGGTACATCATGCTAACCGCATTCGTATTTTCAAATTCCAAAATTGAATACATGAATTCGTTGGTTGCATATCGTATGCCATATCTAGGTTAACCGAGCCTGCCTAGATCGCATTTTGCATGTGATGCATTAGCCACTTTTAACATGAACTAGGACATGCATGTCTGCTAACTAGTTTACTGTTTTGGCACGGAGTACGATGTAAGTATTTTTGCTTTAGCATCCAGCATGCGTGTGAGTGTTGCCATGACAGTATGCTTGCCATGCGGCTAAGTGCTTACATGAGATAAACTGCTTGAATGCCTGTGGGTGGAGGTCAAATTGCTTAAATTGGGATAATGCGTTGAAACTGCGATTTTTAAGCCCCCTAGATAGTGGCAAAACCATCTTTTCCAAAAGCCCACTTGAAGGTGGCAAAACCTGCATTTTAGCCTACTTACGAGTAGCAAACCATTTTCAAAACGAACATAAAATGTTTTATTTCCAGTTTGGGCGATTCGGTCTATACTTGTTTGCTGCGCGCATAACATAGTAATTCTAGGCTAACAATTGGTTTAAGAACGCATAACGTTTTCAAAATTGGATATCACGGTTAGTAGAGGCCGGTCTTCGGACCGGGCGAAAGGGGGTGCTCATAGCTGACCTTCCCCGATCGTACCCAAGCTCCCGAGCCGAGACAACTCCGGTGATGATGGACATGTGGCCTTCGGCACCGAGTCAGGGTTTCCTAAATTTCCCCATTTAAAAAATATTTAGGTGGCGACTCTGTATCTGGCAAAGCAATCCATGTTTGGCACTACTTTCTCAAAAAAATCTGTTTCTCAAAACAATTTGCCAGATTTGGACTCTTTGGTTCAAATTAAGAACCGTGACACAAATCGAGTCCGAACTGTAGCACGGGGCCCACGCGGGCGCGTCTACAGCCACCAACACATTCTAGTAGCCAAACTCAAAGAGAAATTAGAGGAAACAAGGCATGAACAACTATATAAGACAATGAATCCCATATCCAAAGCATCTAATGGGTCGGGTCTAAACTAGAATTGCTATAGTGCATTCATCAAACTATTTTGTTTCGGTTTTTGCATCCATCAAACCATCTTTAAGCATCGATTGTATGATTAGACTTCTTTTGAGGTGTTGTATATACTAGTTATGTCATTTTATGTAATAAAATGAAAACTTACTTTAAGGGCACTTCAAAGCTAAAAGCATACTGCCTTAAGCAAGCACCTCTCTTATGTATGATCAAAGTGCCCCAACTAGAATTTAATAGTACATTGCATTGATCGCACAATCACACCGTTCTTGTGTATCTATCGTACGATCCAGTTGCCCTCGTGCATCTACCGCGCACGATCGCATTGTTCTCTTGTATCAATCACTAGATCCAATCGCCCTCGTGCATCGATGACACAATCACACCATTCTCATGTATCTATCACACGATCCAACAACCCTCATTCATCTATCGCACGATTAAACTATTCTTGTGCATCCATCACACAATCCTACTACTATCGTGCATCGATAGCAAGATCGCACTATTCTCGTGCACCCATCACACAATCCAACCATCCTCGTGCATCAATTGCACGATTATATCATTCTCATGTGTCTATTGCATGATCCAACCACCCTCGTGCATCCATCGTCCGATCGCACCACTCTCATGCATTTATCGCACGATCCAACTATTTCCATACATCTATCGCACAATCGCACCGTTTCTCATGTATCCATCACACGATCGCACCGTTCTCATGTATCCATCGCATAATCCAACTGCCCTCGTGTATCTATCGCTCGATCACACCGCTCTTGTGCATCTATCGCATTACGTATATGCTTGTTGGTTACACCACCTTTCCTCCTTTCGCATGAAACGCATTAGGAGTCCAAGATTTCTTGATTAAAACCTTCCCTCTCTCCGTATGAAATATGGTTAGGTATGCATGTTGGTTACACCACATTTTCTCCTTTCGCGTGAAACGTGTTAGGATTTCAAGTTTACTCGGTTAAAATCGTCTCCCTCTCTGTATGAAATATAGTTAGGTAAGCCAATTGGTTACACCATTTTTTTTCTCCTATCGCATGAATCGCATTAGGATTTCAAGTTTACTCAATTAAAACCTTCCTCCTTTCTATATGAAATACAGTTAGGTATGTTTGTTGGTTACACCATCTTTCCTTTCACGTGAAATGTGTTCGAAGTTGACATTTGCTTGCTCCTTTTTGTGTGAGATACGGTTGGACCTCATTCACTCATGTCATGAAATGACTTCGAGCTTTGTCAAAGAGGGGCAACTATAGACACTCCATTTTGACTGACCCTAAGACTTGGGCACATTTTTTTGATTACCTAATGATGAAAATAAGAATGTGTTTTTCACAAAATCCTCAGTAAGAAAGATAGAATTTGAGCTTTCTTCTTAACTCTAAACCTGTTTTGGCCAAGTGTTTAAGTCTCGTTTGATAGCCGGAGCAAAGTTGGATTGAACTAAAGCAAAATGGGCAAATTTCTCACTAACCAGTTGTCCACCTAGGGACAGCGGAAACCTGTTTTTGTTTAGCTCAAGTGGGACACTTCACAAACTCATTTTCTGATCCATTCATGCATTGAATACATGCACACTCAACCTCCATTGCCTAGTGCTTGATCCATTGAAGGTGATGCTCTATTTTTTTCTTCCATTAGCTCCATTTGTGCTCCATTTGCTCCATTATCTTCCTTAATGCTTCATTCTTGTCTTCCACCATTTCTCCACTTGCATTGCCAATATAAACACATCAGATTGTTGAGAGGGGAAAGGATAAATTGATTGGAAGAGAAGGCTAGAGATAGAAAAAGAAAGAGTCTAGCTCAAAGTCCAAGCTTTTGAATTGAGGATTGAGAACATACTTCACAACCTTGAGGGCGATCGAAAGAAAGTTTGGAAATCAAGAAGTTCATCATTTATTTGAAAGGTGAATTTTCAATTTCTTTCATTTTTCTTATATTAATTTTCTTTCTTTGATTTCATATTATAAACTTGTTGTAATCTAACTAGAAGTGATTAGTTGACCCACCTACATATTCCCTGTTTGTTCTTTTCTCGATGTTGCAACAAAACAGCCGGCCAACTAATTATTTGGCCAGTCAACTAACTTGCTCTAGATATAACAAAACAGTCTTTTGGCATTGAGCATAATAGTTTTCGGCGATCCTCGAGACCTAGATCTTCTGTTTTATTTTTATTTGAGAGATTTGTGAGGTTTTTATTTTGTTATAATATTTTGTTCCTCTTCTCCCTTATTCAAATATGTAATTATCCAACTGTTGTAATAATTCTCCGCATCACTTCCTTTTACCTAACGTTTTACTTGATTTCCTTATTTGTAAATATACATCATATTTTGTTTTTCATCATATCCATGATTTGCATCCATGTTTCATGCATCTTGATTTGGCTAAATTTGCATTTATTAGAAGTCGAATCTTTAGTTGCATTTCATGAGTGAATTGTATTAGGATTTTGTATATAAGATCATGCATATTTTATTAACTTTGTTTTGTACCTGTTCGCAAGACGTCGGTAAATACATAAGTTCTTATGCTTTAGCATCCCATTTGTTTGTGTTCTCCTTATTATGTTTAGCATTCTACCATGAGGATATTTGCTTATTTGATAGAACTCTGTGAATGCCAGTGGATGAAGGTCATGTCACTTAATTTGGAATGATGTTGATTTTCATGTTTGTAAACTCAATATCTTTGAGTTGTACATCTTCAAAACTCTTTCAAAATACATAAAATCAAATTATTCCAAAATGAATGACATAATCTATATTTGTTTGCTACATATAGTAAATTTGAGGTTTTATTAAATAAATCAGAATATGAACATATACAATAAATAAAACTCATATCATGGTTTAGTAGATACCGATCTTTTGAACGGGTGAGCAGGGGTGTTAAATTAATGGCATTCCCCTCTCATACCTAAGGTTTTGAACCGAGACATTTTTTGTTACAATGAACAATGACCTTGGCACAAGTCACGCAAGTTTCCTAAAATATTAGGTGGAAACTCTGAGATTTGGGGATACAGTCCATTTTTGGCAAAAATTTTGCAATAAAATGAATTTCTTATAAAAGTTGTAGGATTTCCACTCTCATATATGCTTCACATTGCACTCATGAGACTTGATCAAAGAAATTGAGAGTCTAAACTATTTAGCGCGCATAGGTACCCCCCAGGCGATGTTACATTTGGGTCTTGTTCATTAACTCTTCAAATCTTGAGGTAGGGATTTCTTCACCCTCTATGTATGATTCTTAGCTATGCTATGTGTATTTGACAAGTATAGTTATTTAGGAGTTGTGGGTTTGGATTTAGGATTTGATTTGGTTTGATTTTGGGAATGAAAAATGGGGGTTTTCAAATGGATTCATGAGAGATGTTATGGAGATGGTTATCTTGTTAATTTGTGTTGAAATCTTAGAAATTTCTCTTTAAAAGTACTATTGAAATGTATAGATTTTTGGTTGGAAATCTTTGAATTTATTGAAACTAAGAAACAAAATGAAGAGATTGAGTTTTGAAATTATATGCATATATATAAATGTTGATGATAAGAGTAGAGTTGAATATGTAATATCACTCTTATATTGAAATTATGAGATTGTGCTTGTTGTTGGAGATTTATCTTTTGTACAGAGATATTTATTTTGGGCTATCGGTGGAGGATAGCTTGATTGTTGTAGAAATTGCATGAGGAATAGGTTAAAAAAAAACTATTTACTCATGCATATTGCATTGAACATTGTTTCATATCCTTACATTGAAAATGTTTTTTTTTTTTTTAATAAGAAAAAGGGGTGAATACCTTGGTGAATTTGGTTAGGATGTGTGGTTATAGTTTTATTATGTTGGCCTGTGTGTCCATAGTGAAAGTCCAGAAACCCGCACGATTAGGTGCCGATCCTTTTGGTTAGTATCGGTAAAATGGCTTTGGTAGAGCTTGTATAGCCTATTGGCAGATACGTACCTAGAGATTCCCAGTGTTATGTATCTACTGCCTTATTTTCTAATTTAAAAATATATTGTTTTATGAATTGATATATAACTATGGCATTGCATTGTTTTGAAAGAGAAAGTGTAATGTTTGGTACCGACATGCATATGCATTCACCATATGACTTTGTTAAGCTTCATACATTGTGTTCAAGTATTTCTACTAGGCTTTAGCTCACCCTATGTGGAAAATAATGTTTAGGTGCTGATGATATGCCTTTGTAGACACCCCATTTTTGACCGTCCTCAAGACTTGGATGTCATCGTTTGAACACTCGATGATCATCCCTGTTCGTGTTCGTCTTGAGTTCTCAGAGGTTTCGGCTACGCGCCTTGCCTCAAGACCTCTCGACTTGTTTGTTTTGTGTTTGGTTTTACATCAAACATTTATTGTTTTGCTTCTAAGGGTGGGAAATAGCTTGTAGGCCATCCCCACACCTCACCGGCCATGGCTTGAGGCCACCGGCCTTGTTTCCTTGCCACCGGCCACTGGTGATGGCCGGTCGGCACTGTTGATGGTCGGTCGGCACATTTTGTGGTCGGTCGACCAACTTTGTTGGCCGATTAGCCACTTTTTCTGACCGAGACCTTTTCTTGAGGGGGGTTTGAACCTTTTGAACCTCCTATTTTAGCTTCTTGAGGAAGCTTGAACCTTTTGAACCCTTTGCTCCAAGCTTCTCCAAGAAGCTTGAACCCTTCTAAGCTTCCAAGAGAAGCTTGCACCTTTTGCACCTTTTCCTCTAGCTTCTCCAAGAAGCTTGAACCCTTGTCTAGCTTCTTCAAGAAGCTTGAACCCTTTGTTTTAGCTTCTCCAAGAAGCTTGAACCCTTCTAAGCTTCCAAGAGAAGTTTGCACCCTTTGACTTAGCTTCCCTTAGAATCTTGCCCCCTTTGACCCTTTTGCCTTAGCTTCTCCAAGAAGCTTAGGCCTTTTGCCTTGCTCTATAAATAGAGGGCCTCTCCTCTCATTTTAAGGGTTAGAAAAATCTGATATATAGGATATATATATATATATATATATATATATATCACTCCCTCTCTATATGTCCCTCTCTCTCTACATTTGTGTGGGTTAGAGGGTTCAAAAGGGTCTAGTTCTTGCACATTTACACTACAACTCTTGGCCTAACACCTCCATCATCAACCTAAGGAGCTTGGAGGCCATTTTTAGAGGCTAAGGGACTGTTTTTTGGACCAAGAGGCTGCTGTCCCCTTTTGGCTACAAAGGTAACTCCTTTTCCCTCTTTATTCCCCATTTTTGCACATACTTTTAGCCTATCTTTCTTTCTGTTTTGAGCTTTGTGTGTAACATAAAAAAGTTTTTTTTTTTTTGTGTTTAAGATACTTCATTAAGGTCACTTTTGTGTTTGGGGTCGTTTACCCCCTCTTAGGCCTTGTTTGGCCTCATTTTTGTGTGCTTTTGGTGAGCTTCGGGACCACCTTGTTTGGGCCTCTTCACCATTGAAATCTTGAGGGATTTCAGTGGTAAGGATGGTGCCTTGAGGTCCAAAGAAGGAGAGGGCCACCCCCTCTCCTTGTTGTCCTTGAAAAGGGTCATTTTTGCCTCTTGAGGGAGCATCTAGTTTAGGTTCATGTTAATCATGTCCTAACTAATTTTTGTGCTTATATTGCCATGATATAGCATTGTGTTAAGTTGGTTTAGACACACCTTGCATGTTTTGCATACATGTCTTGTAATGTCGTGATTTGCCTTAACATGCTTTATGCTTTGAGCCTTGTTTCTAGCATGTTTTTGGCTTAGCTTTGTGAAGATTTTATGCTTGTTTTAGTATGCTAAGGGACTATTTTTGGTCATTTGAGTCATCCATGCTTTTCTTTGTATAGCTACCATGCAAACTCTCTTGTATGCCTTGAGCATTGACCCCTCTAGCATGCCATCCTTACATCATTTCAGTGGTTTGGAACCACTTGTCATGTTATTTCAGTCCATGCTCCATGTTTGCATACTTACATTTTCCATCCCTTTCATGCTTTGAAGAGTTGTTGGCTTATGCTCCATGTTTTGGCCCTTGTGCATGCATGCTTGTGTGTGTGTTTTTATGCTTTTGTTGCATCATTTTGGCCACTGTTTTGGGCCTACTTGGGGGCTGTCCACTTCGGTTCAAGACCATCCTAGCATGTTGTTGCATGCTTGCCTTGTATGTTGTTGTATATTTAGCCTTGTTCCATGTTTGTTACATTGCATTTTGCATGTTTGACACATTGCGCATTCGCATGCTTAGCTTGCATACTTAGGTTGCATAGCATTGCATGCATCCCATGCCTCTTGAATTGATTATGATAGAGGTTGGGGCCCATTATTTGTTTTGTGCATTTCATTCCATATTGAAATTGCACACTTTGGCTTCTTTGGGCCATCATGCATTGAAATGCGTGATTGGTGGTCCGAGGGTCGAATACCATGCTCCCTTGAGTCTTGAACATGATAGGGAGGGTGGTGGTGCAAACATTGCTTTGGAAATGCATTGCCATGCCTTGTCTGTCCTCTGCTGCTGTCAAAACAGGTTTCTGCAGGAAGCTTTGGTCGGCCGACCATCCTTAGTGTCGACCGACCAAATATGGATGGCCGAGAGATCAATCAATGGTCGATGACCATTACCAATGGCCGGTGATGATTCCCCTTGGCCGGTGGTACTCTACAGTGTCCATGGAGCATACCTTGGGAGTTGTGAAATTTTCAGAGGTGCCAAACAGTGAAAACAGAGGCAACATGTGTCATGGCAATGGATTTCCGAGCGAAGCCAATCCGAGCATGCATTCATCCCTCTTCCCGAGGCTGTTTTACTGCTTTAGTAGCTTAGTTAATTTGTTTAATTAATTAAGGGTTTGTAATATTTAATTAGCTAGAATAGTTAATTAATTATTTGGTTTGTATTATTCTTTTGGTCCCTCCGAGCGAGGGCGAATTTGTAATAAGTGTGGGTGCGTGTGTGCATGTTTTCCAACCCCCACTTCTTTCTCCCTTTTACTTACCTGCTTTTGATGGTTAGTATTAGGTCATATTTAAATTAGCATACCTTATGCTATGCATGCGTGCATCCATACATTTGTCTTGCATGCACCGGGCTCGACGCATCATACTAACTACATTGTATTTCAATTCCAAGTTGAATACGTGTTAGTTGTAGCATCATCATATGCCATCCATAGATTAGCCGAGCCTATTGTAGCTACATCTTGCATGTGTTGCATTAGCCATCTTAACATGAGCTAGGATCATGCATATGATTACTAACTAGTTTCTGTTTTGGTTTGGAGTACTCGGTGGGCATTATGTTTTAGCATCCTTGCATGCGTGTGAGTGTTGCCATGACAGCATGCTTGCCATGAGGCTACTTGCTTATGTGATATAACTGCTTGAATGCCTGTGGGTGGAGGTTGAATTACCTAAATTGGAATAATGCATTAAAACTGTGAGTTTTAAGCCCATTAGATAGTGGCAAAACCATTTTTTCTAAAGCACACTTGAGGGTGGCAAAACCTACATTTTAGCCTACTTGCGAGTAGCAAACCATTTTCAAAACAAACATGCGATGTTTTGTTCCAATTTAGGCGATTTGGTCTATACTTGTTTACTGTGCGCATAACATAGTAATTCTAGGCTAATAACCGGAATAGGAACACATAATGCTTTCAAAACAAGATATCACGGTTAGTAGAGGTTGATCTTTGATCGGGCGAGATGGGGTACTCATAGCTGACATTCCCCAATCGTACCCAAGTTCCCGAGCCGAGGCAACTTTGGTGATGACGGACACGTGGCCTTTGGCACCGAGTCAGGGTTTCCTAAATTTTCCAAAATAAAATATTTAGGTGGCGACTCTGTATCTGGCAAAGCAGTCCATGTTTGGCACTTCTTTTCTAAAAATCTGTTTTACAAAACGATTTGTCGGATTCGGACTCTTTGGTTCAGATTAAGAACCGTGACAATTTGAGAGTCTGAACTGTAGTGAGCCCAATACGAGCAGAACGGGACTCATCCTCTCAGGGCATTCGGGGACGTCTACAGCCTCCACCAAGGAAGTAGCTTGGGAGGACCTCGGAGCTGAGAGCTTTTTTTTGTTCTTTTCCATAAATATTTGTTGTACAAGCTTTGGGTTTTATATGCATAGAGTTTGACTTATTTTGTTATTCTCAAACATCGACTTGGAAAGATGTAGCCATTAGGGCATAAACTTATTTGTACTTTCTTTGATTCATGTTATTTCCATATGTGATATGATATAGATTCAGGATCTAGGATTTATGAATGTATACATGCATATGTCATCTTTTGTATAGTTTAAGGGGATTAATGAAAGGTTAACATCTGGTAAGTTTTTTCTATTAAGGCCTCGTTTGGGAACAGGTTAATTTGGCTATTTGGCTAAAATATGAGCTAAAAAAAACTAGTATGTTTGGGATGACTTTTTGGTTTTTTACGAAAAGATGTGCAAAAAGTAGAGAGAAAAGAGAATCTTTGACTTTTTGGTATGGGTTGTTGGCTTTTTTGCTAATTTAGTAACTTTTTGACTTTTTGACTAAAAGGAAAGGTTCCCAAACGAGGCCGAAATATCATGAGGTGGTTTATTGTTGTTAATTTAGGGTGTTACAACTTGGTATTATAGCTAATCGGGTTTGAATACTTTGGGATCGTGAGATGTGGTTTTTATTACAATGGATTTGTCTCGCTAGATAATATAAGAAGTAAACATGTTATGATATGTGATAACATGTTTATGTGACTAAATGAGTATGAGGTTTAGTTTCTAGGATATTGATTGTGTCTACAAGTTTCTAGAAGTCCTGTTAGAAGAGCACTTGATCACTGCTAATTCCAACCGAAACTCTAACAATGTCGCAGAACGATTATTATCTAAAAAGGAAATTCATTTATGATTATGTGACTTGGTGCTTATGTTGAATGAATTATTTTGTTGTCAACTATATTAAGACAACATATTTATAAATGCACTAAATTATTGTGTTACCTTTATTAGAATGTCAAAACATGGACGTGGAGGCGGTTGGCATAGAAGGTCTAGATGGCAAGACGTGCTGGTTTCAGATGAAATTTTGCCATAGAAAGAGGGAGTTGGTCAAGCCAACGTGGCCAAACTAGCAGGTCCACAAGCCATGGGCACCTTAGCCTGTGAAATAACAGAAGCATTTGCCAAAATCCATGGATATTCTCAAGGTTGAGAATCAAGTCCAAGCCTATGTTGTAGAGACAAGGCCATTTTCTCTTAAGAGGGAGTTCTTCCGGTCAAATCTATGCGAGTTTATCGAGGATTCGAAAAAGCCATTAAAGGCCGATGAGTGGCTCGAGTAAATGGCGAAGATGTTTGAGATGCTTGGCATCGATAACAATGGTGTGAGGGTGACCTTAGCATCTTTTCAACTTAAAGGCGACGCAGGTCAATGGTGGAAGTATGCGAGGAGGCGTATCGAGGTGACTTGGGAGGCTTTTGTTAATGCCTTCTAGGATAAGTTTTTGCCATCCATAGCTAGGGAGAAGTTGAGGGAGCAATTTTTGAAACTCAAACAGTTGAACACACCAGTGGCCGAGTTTGAGTCAGCTTTCACTAGCCTTTCGAGGTTTGCACCAGAACCTGTGGCGACGGAGGAACGCCGTTGCATCGAGTTCGAGAAGAGATAGAAGACCGAGCTCCTTTTCAAGGTGGTTGGGTCCATGATTAGGGATTAAGGTCATCTTGTGGAGACGGCGGCTCACTTAGAGACTGTGATCCAAGTTGAGGAGAAGCAGATGAGGGGCTCCAAGTGAAGGAGTTACGATATTCGAGGTGATACGAGGGACAACAAACGGTAAAAAGATTCCACCCCACAACAGTCCTAGCCTATGCCATCGAGCTCTACTTTTCCCGTACCAAGTTCTAGTTTGGGAAGAGGCAATCAAGGTGGATTCATATGTTTCAGATGTGGTCAATTGGGCTACAAATCTCTAGCATGCCTACAGAAAGGAGAAAGAGGGCAACAACCGGTACAGTCTTTAGCTCGTCCTTATAGCCAAAGTCAGGGGAGAGGACAGCCGCCTACCTGTTATCAGTGTGGGCAGACCAAGCACTTAAAGAGGTTTTTCCTTTAGCTTAGTGGCACATATGGTGCGTCTAGTTTGAGGCAGGCATAGAGCCATCAGCTAGCACAATCAGTACAGGCCTTGAGGGCTAATTAATGAGCCACTTCGGCTCAATCCGTGTATCAAGCCTATACTCTAAGGGGTGAGCAAGTTGATTAGAAGCCTTCAAGGCGTGTGTATACTGTTACCACATCGGATTAGTTGCTTGTGCCTTCGGTTGTAAGAGATAATTTCTTATTGTTCAACTCTATTGCCAATGTGTTGATTGATACTAGTGCATCTCATTCCTTCATTTGGTATTCTTTTGCATCCACTTTGGGATTGGAGTTTGAATCAGTCGGAGTCTCCTCTATTTGTCGAGACACTTATTGGGGGTAGAGTGACATTAGGTCAAGTATGCCGCTCTTATGAGATTGAAGTTACAGATCGTCTACTCTCTTTTGACTTTGTCTGTCACACCCACTTTTTATTACTTGGATTCCATTACCAAACTATTATTATAGATTCAATTTCAAAAATAACATGCGGAAACTCTTTACATTTACAAGAATACATGAATAAAGATTCTCTCATCCGAATATAATATAAATGCAACAGGAGTTATAATTAAATAAATTGCTCGTAGGCTTACATCTTTTAAATTAAGAGAAAGGGTTTAACCCTTCTACATCAATGGCATTCCGCTCACAAATAAAAGGCCTCGTGGCCCACAAATAAAGAAGATCCTTGACCTTGAAACACTTCTCAATGTTCACCTAAAAAAATGATTAGTAACGTGGGATGGATATAAAGTCCAATAGGGATCTCAACATAATCCTAAACAATAACAACATACAGATAGCTATGATCATAAATGTTTTATATCATATCATATACATAATGTGACGGTTTATACTGAACACATACTTATACAAGTTCTTTTCTTTCAAATCATTCAATTTACCCAACAACACAAACAATTCGCTTTTCTTTAAAAGTTTCCATTTATAAATAACGCATCACAACTAGTTGTTTTTAAAAATACTTTCACAAAACCCAATTACTTCTCATTATTTACACCCAATACGAAACATACGTTCACTTCTGATATATTCATCACGTTCCCTTGGCTCTAAGTCCATGGTCAAGAAACACTTTCAACTTCCTCCCTTTTAGATATTAACACAATTACATAATCCATATTAACTAAATACAAAAGGTTATTCAACTTCCTCCCTTTTTAAATCCATTAAGTCAACAATATTAAATAAAAGCTTTCCTCCCTTTCAACATAAACATGTTAAACTACTCCCTAATTAACCCAAACAACAGCCAACCAAACAACTTCAATCACAAATATCAAACCCTAGATCCCTTTCATGTCTTTCAAGGAAATCGATAATGAATATGATTTTTATGCAATAAAATCTACCACATGTCTATCTATAGACGAGGTATTAAAAAAGAGCAAAGAAATTCCTACCTCTTGAAGCGAAGAGGAGGCAACCCAAAAATCACCGGTGACGAAACCACAAACTACTTAAATCAAAAGCAAGCCATTGACTAGATCTATAACCTTTCTCAAAGGACCAAGGTGAAAAGATGGCTCTAGGTGAGCAGATCTAAAGATCTAAGTGAAAAAGTTGAGTTTAGAGAGAGAAAAGGGAGACTCACCGTGTAGAGATGGAAACGTGAAAGAGAGAGGAAAGAAAATAATGAGAAAAATGTGTTTGGAGCCTATTTATAGTAGTAGAATAATAGCCCCAAAGTAAATGAAAAGAATAAGTCAAAACGCCCAAAAAGTAGGGCCCAAACCGCACCCAAAAATCTGAAAATTACTCACAAGGGTCAACCCTTAGGACAGTGGTGTCGACCCTTACGAAGAAATGCTGAGACACCAATGTATGCAGTAGACAAGGGTCGACCATTGGAACCAGTGGTGTCGACCCTTTATTTCAGTAGCAACACCCAGAACACAGCAGCAAACAAGGGTCGACCCTTGGAACCAGTGGTATCGACCCTTTAAACCAGCAGAGACACTAAGAGCAAGGCAAAAAGGTGGTGTCGACCCCTAGGAGGACCAGTGTCGACACCAGAATAAATTTTCCAAGTTCCCAAAGAACTTTTCAACGAAAACAAACGCGAACGAACAATCCCAACAAGTTCAAATCGAATTATATTCCTCCAAAACCAAGATACAACAACTCTAATGACTCCCAAAATGAAAATCAAGGAATTAAATACACTCTCCAATAGTTTAAAGGAAACAAGTGGCACACTGTTGTTCTTCATATGCACGTTTTTGACGTAATTCTAGGAATAGATTAGTTGTCTTATTACCGAGCTTCGTTAGATTGCCATCGTAGAAGGGTGTCGATGTGTACACCATAAGAAGAGTGCTGCTACTTTATGTATGATCGAGGCGATAGTCTTACTCGTCCGTTATATGACTTTAAGGGTCGATGAGAGTTGAGTTTTCTTTTTGCCATCATAGTAGCTAATGAGGGTATTATAGTTCAGGGAGAATTGCCAAGAGTAGATCAAGAGTATCTAGATGTCTTTCTAAAGGATCTCATAGAGTTACCACCACAAAGAGAGACTGAGTTCTCTATCGACTTAGCGCTAGGCATGACTCCAATTTTCATGGCACCATATAGGTTTACACTAGCCTAGTTGTGTGAGTTGAAGTTACAACTCTAAGATTTATTAGATAAGGACTTCATTCACCCTATTACCTCACCTTAGAGAGCACAAACTCTCTTTGTGAATAAGAAGGATGGTACATTGTGGTCCCAAGACTGATTTCACTCTATAGATGTTCGTGTTCCCTGGCCATTTTTAACTTTATGTTCCTGTCGGCGATTTGCTATGTGCATTAATTATAGAAAATTGAATCAGGTAACTATTAAGAACAAGTACCCTTTACTGCAAATAGATGATCTGTTTGGCTAGTTGAAAGGGTCGCGTTGTTTTTCAAAGATTGATTTGAGATCAGGGTATCACTAGTTGAGGGTGAAGGATAAGGATATTCAGAAAATGACATTATGTACGCGGTATGGCCATTACGAGTTTTTAGTGATGCCTTTTGGGATGACCAATGCACCAGTTTCATTTATGGACTTGATGAATCGAGTCTTTCGTAAGTTCTTAGATTAGTCCGTGGTCCTCTTCATCAACGACATCTTATTCTACTCACCCTCCGAAGAGGAACACAGGGAACACGTGCAGGTTGTACTTGAGTTTCTTAGAGCACATCGTTTATATGCTAAGTTCAAGAAGTGTGAGTTTTGGCTCAACAAAATTAAGTTTCTATACCATGTGTTGTCCATGGAATGGGTGATTGTAGATTCGTCTAAGATAGACGCAATACAAGATTAGGAACAACCTAAGAATGCCTTTGAGATCTGGATTTTCTTGGGCTTAGCCGGGTATTACCAATGTTTTGTAAAAGATTTATCTAGATTGGCTTCACTATTAACTAGGTTGACGAGGAAAAGAGTTAGATTCACTTAGAGTGAGGCTTGCGAAAAGTCATTTCAAGAATTTCAGGATAGACTCTTCACTGATCCAGTTTTGATTATTCTGGAGAAAGATTTAGGTTATTCAGTTTATTGTGATGTGTCTCGAGAAGGTTTGGGTTGTATGTTGATGCAAGATGGGAAAGTTGTAGCCTATGGTTCATGGTAGTTGAAAACGCATGAAAGAAACTATCATACTCATGACTTAGAACTAGCAGCAGTGACTTTTGCCTTACAAATCTGGAGACACTATCTATATGGAGAGAAATTTAAGGTATTTTTTTATCATAAAAGTTTGAAAGATTTGTTTTTACTAAAGACTTGAATTTAAGGAAGAGGATGTGGATGGATTTTATGGAGGATTATGACTTCGAGTTGCACTATCATATGGAAAAGGTCAATGTAGTGGCCAATGCCTTGAGTAGAAAGTCTGTAAATGATGTAGCTAGTATTGCCATCCATGAATAGGAGATGTTGTGTGTTGTAGGCAAGTTTGACTTGAATCTTGGTGAGTTCGTCGGGTTAACTACCTTGCACACTGTAGTTGCTTAACTTACTTTAGTTACCCAAGTTATAGAGGCACAACAGAATGATCACGAGGTAGAGGCTAAAAAGATCTCCAGTGAGAAGGTAGAGAAGGGTTTGATTGTTCATTTGGATTAGCGTGAGGTATCTAGACCACCTTTGTGTGCCAGAGTCTTAGAGAGATGAGGTACTTTGAGAGTTCCACCATTCATGTCTTGCGGTATACATGGGAGGCACAAAAATATATCACGACCTTTGCCATCAGTTTTGGCGAAAGGGAATAAAGAGAGATATGGCCTTGTTTGTTTCAAGATGCCTTACTTGTCAATAAGTGAAGGCCGAGCACCAATGATTAGCGGATTTGTTGTGGGTCTTCCGAGGATTCAAGGGGGTAATGATGCCGTGTGGGTAGTAGTCAACTGGTTAACCAAATCTGCATACTTTTTACCTATGCGCACGAGTGACATGGTGGACTATCTTGCCGACCTGTATGTTAGAGATATAATGTGACTTCATGAGGTTTCGGTGACTATCATCTCGGATAGGGATCCCTGTTTCACGATTAAATTATGGCGGAGCCTACATAGTGCCTTGGGTACTAAGTTGACTTTTAGCACCACTTATCATCCTCTAACTGATGGGCAGTCCGAGCTCACTATTCAAATTTAGAGGACATGCTTTGAGCTTGCGTCCTCAATTTTAAAAGGGTCGTGGAAGAGGCATTTTCCTTTGGTGGAGTTTGCTTATAATAATAGTTTTTAGGAGAGTTAGTATGGCACCTTTTGAGGCCTTGTATGGCCGACCATGTAGATCTCTAGTATGTTGAGCCAAGGTGGGTGACGCACCTATGTTAGGTCCTGAATTAGTCTAAAAAACGACGAAGAAAGTTGCACTTATCCGTAAGAGGTTGGTTTCAACTTAGAGTCATCATAAGAGCTATGCCGATCGGAGGAGGAGACCTTTGTATTTTGAGGTGGGGGATCATGTGTTTCTTAGGATGTCGCCGAGATGGGGTTTAATGAGATTTGGAAAGAGTAGGAAGTTATCTCTGAGATTTATTAGGCCTTTAGAGATTTTAGAGCGGATTGGGAAGGTAGCTTATCATTTGGCCTTGTTGCCCCAACTTTTTGGGGTTCATGTCATGTTTTATATTTGTATGCTTTGGAATTACAAGCATGATCCTTCATATATGTTGGATTAGATCGAGTTAGAGATAGATGAGGATGCCTCATATAAGGAGAGACCGGTGCAGGTTTTAGATTCTTAGGGTAAAGTCTTAAGAGGCAAGACCATCCCATTAGTTAAGGTGTTATGGCAACATCACGGAGTCAAGGAGGTGATTTGGGAACATGAGGTTAAAGTCTGTGAAAAGTATCTGGACCTGTTTGTTGGTGTTTAACTCTTTGTACTAAAATTTCAATTATGTTGTAATATGTAAACATTGTAAGTGTTTTGGAGATTCAAATTGTAATATTTTGTGTTTGATGACATTGTTTTATCATTGTCACTAGTATGGATTGTCAATGGGATTAGATTGAGGTTATTATTGTTTTGATTTAAATTTCAGGGACGAAATTTCTTAAGAGGGAAAGATTATAATGGCTTGGGTTAGACCTGACCATTTCATGTTCTTGGATCTGGGATCTAATACTCTTTATCGTTGTCTATATCCTTTCTTGTCTTGTTGTCATTTGGGTTTGGTTATTAGTTGTGTTTGAACAAGTTGGGAGTTAGTTTTTAAAGGAGTTTGCTCAAGCAGTCCTTTCTTCGCTCGAACGGTCTTCTGTAGGTTTGCAAATCTTTTGGGAGGGGGTCATTGTGCGCTTGAGTGGTGTTTTGGTCGCTCAAACAATCTGTGCATATATCAAATCAGGGAAAGGTCACTTTATGTTACTTTTTAATCACTCTCTCTCTCTCTCTAAAACATTCCCAAACCTAATTTCTTCATGCTCTCTCTCTAGGTTCTTCTTTAAAAACTTCCATACACCCAAATCCATTGATTTCTCCACCTTAGTACCTGGAAGAAAAGTGTAGAATGTAGAGGTGGTCGCTTTGATCAGAGAAAGTTCAAGTTTCAATTTCATCAAATCTTGGATGTTGTTCATCAACTCTTCTAATCTTGAGGTAGAGATTTTTTCAACCTCTCCGTATGATTCTTAGCTATGTTATGTGTATTTGAAATGTATAGTTAATTGGGAGTTGTCACAATGCAAACCCGTCCCTACAGATTTAGCGTCGTAATTGGCTAATAATCCTTGGATTACTAAAGGCCTCTGACTTGATTAACAAAATATAACGGGCTAGCAGAAGCAAATATAAAAGCATACATAGCCCATTGAGCTGTATAGACATACATGGGACAGAAATTTCAAAAACTTTATATACATAAGCGTGACGTCATAATTGCAGTAATATCCGTCACATTCATTACAGATATAACAAATGGGAACTTAGCCCCCACATACACATAAACATAAAACTTGTTCATAAACCAAAAGAAAACAAAGTTTCAAACATGTGTGTCATAAAAGGGAACCTCCTCGGGAGGCACAATAGCTGGCTAACACGACTGAGGTTCTAGGTCATCAATTCTGAGCCTAGTTACCTACATAGATAAATAATAGAGTGAGCTGAAACCCAATGAATAATAACAGAGTAAAGATTTTAATGAATGATGTCCATAAAGAATTCAAATCCCTTATCAAATCAAAAACATAGTCATGTTCGTATTCATATCAAAAACAGTCATTTTACATTCATATCATGCATGGTATATCCATTAGAATTAACATATTTCTTTGGTCAAGCATATCGAGTCCCATAATGGAACCTCCGGTACCGAGAAACATATTGTAGCTCGACTTTTCGTGCTCCTTTCGGATACGACTAGCTCTACAGCTCAGACTCCCGTGGTTCTGAATCTGATCTCACAAGTGCAATGTGAAATAGATAAACACCAAAGAGTCTAATTCCGACAAACTTTTTGGAAAATCGATTTTGAATCAAAATGCCAAAAATGGACTACTTTGCCAGATCAGAGTGGCCACCTAAATATTTTTGAGAAATTTAGGAAACCCATGACTCATGCCAAAGGCCACATGTCCGTCATCACCAAGATTATCTCAACTCGGAAACTTAGGTACGAGAGGGGAAGGTCATGAATTAAGCACCCCCGCTCGCCCAATCAAATATCGGCCTCTACTAATCATAACGTGATTCTTACTTGCATTATATGCTCTTGTTCCGGTTATTAGTCTAACATTACAATGTGATGCGCATGCAAGTATAGATTAATTTGCAAAAATTGGAATATTTGATTCCATGTTTGTTTGTAAAATTGTTTCAAATGTGTACCACTTAAAAAAAGTGATCGCATATGTGCATTACTCAAATTATTCTAATTCAAGCAATTAGCCTTCATCACAGGCATTCAAGTAAATATATCAATTAAGCACTTAGCCTCATGGCAAGCATGCTAAACATAGCAACAATCACATTCATGCAAGATGTTAAAGCACAAAAGTGCTCACCTAGTACTCCGAGGTGAGCTAAAAGAAACAAAATAATTAGAAAACATAAATGTTCCTAACTAATGCAACATGACTAATGCAACACATGCGATATGTAACTAATAGGCTCGACTACTAAAACTAAGGCCTAAATCACCAAACCTATGAGGACCATTACACTACAAGCATGCTATACAAAGCTCAAATGCAATGAACAATTAAAAATAGTCCTAAAACAGTCCAAAAATGTGCTGGAATGAAAACAAAAATAGCTAACACAATAAGCTAAAATATTAAGGAATTAAAACTAGCACACAAGCATAAGGAGGGAAGGCTAACCCCTCCACTTTTGGGACTTAAAAACATGATTTTTCCCTCTGAAAAACCTTTGAAAATCAGTAGTAAAAAGCTCAAAAAAAGTTGATGAGAATGTGGGAAACACAATGGCAAAGGCCTTAGAAGCAAGGTTCAAAGAAGGGCTATCAACCCCTTTACCTTAAATGGCCTTAAACCACAAGTTTTAGCCCAAAAATATAGGTAATAAAAAACTTAAAAATAGCAAGAAAAGATGGAGAACAAGTGGTGTAAAGATGGTACAAAAACACTAGAAGGTGTACCTCTTGAAGAGGAATGCTTCTTTGAGTTATAAACCACCAATTTCTCACTCTCAAGTGCCTCAAGAGCTCAAATTCAAGATCAAATCACCTTAACAAGAAGCTCTCTAGGTTTGGTTTAGAGTGTTTAGGCAAAGGCTATGCAAGTTGTAAGAGACAAAGAAAATTGTAGAGAGAGAGGAATTTTCCAAAATTTGCTCTTCAAAAATATTTTCTCACCCCAAAATTTTTCTAACCTTGAAACTAAGAGAGAAGGTGAAGCATATATAGAAAACATGAGCCTCAGTCAAACATATCTATATACAAACAGCTAGTGTAGTGTGGAAACAGTTGGCAACAAATATCTACAAAAAATTTGCTTTTTGACACAAGTGCCTGGCAGGCTACTATTGGTGGCCGGCAGGCCACTAGTGGGGGACACTTGGAAGGCCAAAACACTCAAAATGGCCAAATTTTTCACAACTAGCCGGCAGGCCACTATTAGTGGCCGGCCATAAAAATCTACTTCTAGGCCCGATTTCAAACGGGCATATCTCCCTTATCTAGACTCGGTTTTAGGTCATTCTTGAGTCTAAATTGAAGTCCCAGAAGTCTACTTTCTAATGGTGAGGCCTTACATCTAAATTATAAGTGTGTAAAAAGATATGCCTATTTTAGTGAAGGCTGCTCATTTTTGTCCTAACAGATTGATGCCCAACTTCTCCCCCAACTAGATTTCTTCCCTTCGCTCTTATTTTCTTTAACTCCAAACCTTTAATTAAGATTTTTTAAATATTTTTTCAAAGAGTTCACCTCCCTTTCATTTATTTCCACTTTATCCTTACTTGGTTTACCAAAAACTGTAATTTTTAACGAAATGTGAGCCTCAAAACATCGTAGAAACATTTGAAAAAAAATAATTTGGAAAAGAGGATTTTAAGGTCTAAAATAGTTTTGGACAAAAATTGGGTGTAAGGTTGGGATTTAGAAGCTCTTCTTGCTGAAGAAATCGAACATTTGCACAGCATAACTTTCATCATCGAGTAATCAACCTGAGGTGCCCAAGTCTTAAGGGCAGTCAAAAATAGGGTGTCTACACATATCTCATACATAGGCTATGCCATTGTTTCCCCCGGGTGAGGGACTGGGCCACAATATTGTTTCCTCTAAGCGAGGGCCTCATGACCATAAGCCACAGTATTATGGCCCCTCGGCGAGGACCTCTGCTAAGGATACCCCAAATACATTTCAAAGAAAATTGGACAATCATTCATTCATACTAAACATAGCATTTTTGAAAACTGTTCATTTCATATCATCAGAAAATAATTAAAGTCAAACGTAACTTTACATAGTTATTACTCACAGATAGTTTCACAGATAGCTTTGATAGCAAATTAATCTACACAAACAAAACAGATACACGCATTGAAACACACGCTTGGATTTCACGTAATTTATTTCATTTCATTCTTAGTGTGTTTCTAACCCTTATCCTCATTATCATGTCTTAATCTTGACCTAGGAATGCCTAGGATGCAATGAGTATGCTAAAATGCACTTGAAAACACTTAGTCAAATATGTTGAAAACAGGGGACTCACTCGACCGCAACTTCCTTCGCTCGAGCAGTCTGTAAACTTTGCAAAAGTACTGGTTGCTTGATTTTTCTGCTTGACACACGCTCAATGGTCGCTCGAGAGTGAGGTTGAGGTCCTCGCTCGAGTGCAACTCTTGTAGCTCAAGCAGTCTGCAAAACATGTAAACTTCTAGGAGCATGCATTTTACGCTCGAGCCAACTATTTGTCACTCAAGCGAGAGTGTCAAAGAAAAACTGGTCGCTCGAGCGGGAAGCAGAATTTTGGAATTTCCAGATTACACTCCCAAGTTCAAAACTTGAATTTAAAGCCTTCAAATACAACTTTTGAGCCCCAAAACTTGAGAAAACATGATTACACTTGTAACACATCAAGGGTTAAGAATTAATTCACAAAATCAAGGCTCAAGGGTAAATCGATTGTTCAAAATCAAGCTTGGAATATTAAAAACATTACATACTGTAGACACCCTATTTTTGACAGCCCTTACGACTTGGACGTCCTCACATACACACCCGATGATGAGTTTATTTGCTCACCAAGTGCTCGAAGTCCTCGGCAGAATGCCATAGTTTTGAGCCTTTCAACCCTGTACCCTTGTTGCCTCATTTTTGGACCAAGCTTGTGTCCTTCAAGCCTATAGTTTTTGGTGGCCTGCTGACCACTTTTTGAGGCTATCGGCCATCACTTTTGGGTTGTCGGCCATTGATGTGGCTTGCCGACCACCAGTGATGGCCGGCCGACAAGTCTATTTTGCAGATATTTTATACTAGTTATGCCAGCTATTTGCACAGATGCATGCATCTATCCCCACATGTAGGGCTAGATCTCCTTGAGGGAATTTCATGTTGTCTATATATAGGAGGCCCCTCTCTCATGTTTTAAGGTTAGAAAAATTGAGATAAAAAATTTTCCTCTCTCTACCAAATCTCTACACTGTTGCCTATACACCCTTAACCAAATCTTCTCATCTTTGAGTTGAGGTATTCTTGAGCTTGGTTTGAGCTCTAGAGGGTGTGTTTACTGGTTTTGTTGCTTGAAATAGCTTCTTCTCTTCAAGAGGTATAAGACTTTGCTTATAGCTTTGTTTTATTTGCTTTTTTTCCTACTGTTTTTCCATTGTTTTAGGCTATGAAAACTCTGTGTTTTCTGGGCTGAAGCTTGGGTTTAAGGCCATTAAAGGTTGAGGAGTTGATAGCCCTTCTTTATACCTTGTTTTAGAGGCCTTTGCCCTTGTGTTTCCCACCATTTTACTATCTTTTTCCAAGCACTTAAACACTAATTTTCGGAGCTTTTTCAGTGACCAAAATCACGTTTTGAAGTCCAAATTTGGAGGGGTTAGCCTCCCCTCATTGTGTCTTGCTTACTAGCCTAGTTGGTGCCATGTTTTAGCATTTTAATCTAGCTATTTGTAGTTCAATTCCAGCATGTTTCAGGACTTATTTTAGACTATTTTAGCATTGTTTTGGGCTATTGTTTGCATTTGAGCTTTATTTTGCATGTTTCTAGTGTGATAGTCCTCATAAGCTTGATGTTTTAGGTCTTAGACATCACTTATTTGAGTTGATAGCACTTATTTTGGGCTTTTCATACTTTGTTTTAACACTAATAATCTCTACAACCTCCCTACATTCTTGGCTTTTTATTTTTCTTTGAAAGTGGTTTCAAGTCACTTGCTAGCCCAAGTATGAAATTGAAGTTTCATAGTTAATGGTTAAATCCCTTAGGGGGTTCATTACCAACAGTATGATGCTTCTTTCATACCCAAAGCAACTTGTGTTTTAAGCCCTCTTTTCATTAGAGGACTTTAATTCACCATTGGACTTAATTGAATTAAAGAATGGTTGGTAAACTAAAATGGAGTGACTTGGAATTAAAAGTGAGCAAGATAATAATTTGGTTGTGTTCAATCGGGCATTAATTAAACACATGAAAACTTGAACCATTTCATACTCATTAGTGGTGAAATGATTCAAGTCTCCAAGGTCATCACTTCCCTAGATCTTTCATGATGGGGAGGTGGTTTTTGAGAGTCTCATTTTATTGCATTTATTGAGCATGCGCACTTGGTTTCACAAGCCATCATGCAATGAAATTTCATCCATTGATGGTTTGTGAACCAAACTTGCTACTCCTTTGATTTGCTCATGAAAATGAGGGGTAAGTTGTGCAAACAAACCCTTGAAATACCCTGTATATGCTCTGTTTGTCCTCTGTTGCAGCAAGATGAACCTATGCAGCAGTGGCCAGCAGGCCACTTTCCATGGCCGATAGGTAGCCAGCAGACTACCTTTGGTGGTCGGCCGGCCGTCACTGGTGGCCGGCAACCTTCATCGTTGGCTGGCTGGCCACTGATGCAAATTTTAGCAGCATGTTTGTAAGGCAAAGCAAAGTAAGCAGTAGTGTTGGTTTTCTATTGTGCAACAGAGGCTCTCCGAAAGCAAAACGGTGGTCTTTTCAGGTGAAACCAAGCATGTGCATGAACATCCCTAATTTCCCGAGGCGTAATGGTTATTTGTTCAGTTTAATTACTTATTTTAATTGCACTTGCGTTGTAATTATTTAATTAGTTTAGTTAACTAGCTAGTTATTCATTCAGTTTTGTAATAATTAGCTTAATTAGTTTAGCCTTATTAGTTAGTTAATTAGCTAGTTTATTCATTCGGACTCTCCTTCATGAGAGCGCAATGTAATAATGTGTATGTCTTCCAACTCCACGTCTTTCTCTCTTTTATTTACTAACTTATGATGGTTACATTAGGGACATCATGTTTCAATTAGCATAATTCATGTTTACATCCGTTTATATTGCATGCACCGAGGCTCGGTTCATCATTCTAACTGCATTGTCGTTTCAATACTTTTTTGAATACATACTCAGACCGCATGCTATTTCAAGTGATTTATATGCCATATTAGTAACTGAGCCTAGTAATTGCATATTGCATGCATTGCATTAGTCATATTGCATAGTTAGGATCATGCATTTTTTCTAACTTTTTTGTTTATTTTGGCTTGGTGTACTAGGTGATCCTTTACTCACTTTAGCATATTGCATAAATGTTGATGTTGCCATGTCTAGCATGCTTGCAATAAGGCTAAGTGCTTAAGTGTTATAACTGCTTGAATGCCTGTGGATGAAGACTATTTGCATGAATTGGAATAATTTGAGCAAAATTCATATGCGATCACTTTTTTAGGTGGTAAATATTTCGAAACAATTTTCCAAACGAACATGACTCAAGTTTTCCAATTCTTGCGATTTAGTCTATACTTGTGTGTGTGCGGATCACATAGTAATGCTAGCCTAATAAACCGGAACAAGAGCATATAATGTTGATAAAAATCATATCATGATTAGTAGAGGTTGATCTTTGATCGAGCGAGCGGGGGTGCTCAAATGAATTTTATGACCTTCCTCTCTCGTACCTAAGTTCGTGAACCAAGACAATCTTGGTGATGACGGACACGTGGCCTTTGGCACGAGTCATGGGTTTCCTAAGTTTTCCAAAAATATTTAGGTGGTGACTCTGTATCTGGAAAAGCAGTCCATTTTTGGTAATTTGATTCAAAATCGATTTTCCAAAAGATTTTCCAGATTTGAACTCTTTGGTGTTTATCAATTTCACATTACACTTGTGAGATTAGATTCAGAACCGCGGGAGTCAGAACTATAGGGCTTATAATTCAACCTCTCGAAATGGGGAGCTCGAAAAAAGGCGAGCTACACATGCATGTAAATTCCTTGAACTTAACCTTTCAAATCATGCTTAAACAAGATAAAGTAATGGAAAACATGATGAATTCTTAGAATAAAGCCAAATTGAGGACATGCATGAGGAAATTCTTTGAATTTAACTTCAAAATTATGAGAGTTATGCATGCATACATGATACACTCCCATAGTCATCTATCCAAGCTCAATTCTTGTTTTAATATAGAATTTCTTCTGAACTCATATGTTAGCTAACTTAATTACATCATCAAAATCTTGAATTCTCACCTAAACTTCCCAATTGAGCTTTAAGTAATCCAATTCTTGAGTGATCAAGCTAATTCTCCTTAGTTCCTTACAATTCTTTAGCAAGTCACTTTGGTTGAACTCAATTCTTCCTTCATCTCTCTCTCTCTCTCTCTCTCTCTCTCTCTCTCTCTCTCACACACACACACACACACACACACACACACACACGCATTTGGTGTTCAAGGATGAAGGATTGAGAGTGCAAAGTGTATAAAAGGTGTTGAGAGTGACCTTATATAGGCTCATTAATGAGTCTTAATTAAACTTGGCTTAGGCTAATTAAATGGGCATTATTTATTTTAATTATTTTGTTCCAATTCGAATTTCAATTGAACCTACCATAATGTTCTAAAAATTCCAAATAACTCATATATTGAGTCAATTTCATGATCGAATGCAACACATATGCAAGTAATTCAAAATTCTATCTTAATTACTGATTAGGTATACTTAATCATAGTTTAATAGTTAATCATGGGTCGGGGTTATTACAGTCTTCCCCCCTTAAAGAGTTTGGTCTTCCAAACTCAAATTACCTTCGTTTTGAAAGAAAATCAGATCCAAAGAGAATAGGTCAGGGTATCTTTTCGTCATATCTTCTTCGGTCTCCTAGGTTGCATAGATCCCTCTGTGGTTTTGCCAATCAACCTTTACCAGTGGGATTTCCTTGTTCCTCAGTCTTTTGATTCGACAGTTCACAATTTGAATTGGCCATTCTTCATACGCGTAGTCATCTTTCAAAAGCACATGTGTCGGCTCAATAACATGGTATGGATCTTGTAAATACTCCTGAGGCATTGAGACATGAAAAATTATGCATATGTTCCATGACCGGCGGTAAGGCGACCCGATACGTCACCAGATTGATTCTCTCAAGAATCTCATATGGCCCAACATATCTTGGTGCCAACTTGCCCTTCACTCCAAACCATGTCTAGCCCTTCATTAGAGTCACTTTTATGAATATATGATCCCCGACTTTGTATTCTCTATCTCGCCTTCGGACATCTGCATAATTCCTTTGGCAACTTTGTGCATTTTTCAGTCTTTGTTGAATCAATTTCACATTTTTAGTCGTTTCTTACACAAGTTCCGGGCCTAGCAAAGGTCTATCACCTACCTCGGCCCAACATATCGGAGAACGGCATTTTCTACCATACAAAGCTTCATATGGAGCCATACCGATACTCGAATAGTAGCTATTGTTATACACAAACTCGGCCAATGGTAAGTAGGTCTCCCAATTTCCTTGGAAATCTAGGGCACACATCCGCAACATGTCTTCCATTGTTTGAATGGTCCATTCAAATTGGCCATCTGTCTGTGGATGATAAGCACTACTTAGTCTCAATTCAGTCTCCAAAGCTTATTGTAAACTCTGCTAGAATCTCAAAGTAAACTTGGGATCTCTGTTAGATACTATGGAAACTGGAACTCCATGCAATTTCACAATCTCATTGACATACAAGTTAGCCAACTTATCTGCATTATAAAAAGATTTGACAGGCAAAAAGTGGGCAGCTTTAGTTAAACGGTCAACAATAACCCAAATAGAATCCATACCTCGAGAAGAGTGAGGCAGTCTAACAATGAAGTCCATAATAATATGCTTTCATTTCCATTCCAATATTGGAAGCGGCTGAAGCAATCCAGTGGGTCGTTGATGTTCAACTTTAATTTGTTGACAATACAAGCATCTAGCCACAAAATCAACAATGCTTTTCTTCATTCCCATCCACCAAAATTTTGTTTCAAGTCATGGTACATCTTCGTATTCCCCGGATACGTAGCAAATCTAGAATTGTGAGCTTCAGTCATAACTCGTTTCCTCAAGTCAGAACAATCCGATACACAAATTTATTATAAAATTTCAACACATTGTTATCAAGCACAAATCTTGGCCTCAGTTTTGAGTCCATTTCATTCACAACCTTCCTAAAAAATTCATCTTCAAGCTGTTTCTCTTTAATTTCTTCAATTATTGCAGGCTGGGCAAAGATGGCGACTAGAATTTTGCCCTGTTAGCGCAAAACCACTTCAATTCCATTTCTTTCTAGGTCACACAACAAATCTTTTTGACCAGTGAGTAAACATGACAAGTTCCCAATAGATTTCTGACTCAAAGCATCTGCAGCAGTATTGGCTTTCCCGAATGATACTGAATCTACAAATCATAATCCTTTTTTAATTCTAGCCATCTTCTCTGTCTCATGTTCAGTTCTTTTTGGGTAAAGAAATATTTCAAGCTTTTGTGATCAATGTACACCTCACAAGTCACTCCATACAGATAATAGTGCCAAATCTTTAATCCAAAAACCACAGCTGCTAATTCGAGGTCATGAGTTAGATAGTTCTTTTGATGAGGGTGAAGTTGCCGAGAAGCATAGGCAATCACCTTCCCATTCTGCATTAACACTCACCCCAAACCTTTGTAGGAAACATCACCATAAATTTGAAACCCATCAGTTTCGTTAGGCAATATCAGAATTGGTGCAGTTACAAATCTAGTTTTCAATTCTTAAAGGGCCAATTCCCACTGATCAGTCCAATCAAATGGTACATTTTTCTGGGTCAACTGTATTAATGGCATGTAAAACTTAGAGAAGCCTTTCACAAATCTGCAGTAGTAGCGAGCAAGTCCCAGAAAACTTCTTATTTCTGACACATTGGTTGGTCTTGGCCAATCTACAATAGCCTTAATTTTCTATGGGTCCACCAACATACCATCTCGATGATCACATGTCCTAGAAATGCTACACTGTCAAACCAAAATTCACATGTGGAAAATTTCGCATACAATTTCTTCTCTCTCAAAACTGTAGCATTGTTCTCAGATGATGTTCATGTTCTTCCCTGCCTTTAGAATAAATCAATATATCATCAATGATCACAACAACAAAATCATCAAAAAACTGTTTGAACACTCTATTCATTAGGTCCATAAACGTTGCAGGTACATTAGTTACCCTAAATGGCATTACCAAAAACTTGTAGTGTCCATATCTAGTCCTGAATACAGTTTTCTCTACGTCTTCTACTTTAACTTTTAGCTGATGATATCCAGATCTAGGGTCTATCTTGGAGAACGCTTGTGTCCCTGGAGTTGATCAAACAGATCATCTATTCAGGGCAATGGGTATTTATTCTTGATAGTCACTTTGTTCAACTCCCGATAGTCTATAATAGCCTCAAAGATCCATCTTTCTTTTTGACAAACAAAACTGGGGCACCTTATGGTGAAGTGCTCGAGTGTATAAACTTCTTGTCTAACAATTCTTGAAGTTGAGTTTTCAATTCTTTCAGTTCAGAAGTTGACATTCTATATGGGGTTTTGGAGATAGATTGTGTTCCGAGTACTACATCAATAGTTAATTCAATTTCTCTATCAATTAAGTCCCCATGCAATTCATTCATAACCAAATTGGAAATTCACAAGCAACAAGAATAGTTTCCACATTAGGACCAGCAGAAGTCTCAATCAAAACACAACACATATAACCCTTACATCCTTTCCTAAGTAGTTTTACAGCTTTCATGGAAAAAATCAAATATGGGGGAGGAACTACCCCATTCCCAGCAAACACATATTCAGGTAATCCAGGTGGACAAAATATAACAGGCTTATTCACATAGTCAATAGTTGCACAGTACTTCGTTAACCAGTCCATACCCAATATGCAGTCAAAATGATCAATTCCCAAAGGTAATAAATCAACATAGAACGTCACATTACCGATCACAATATCACATGTTGGATAAACATATGCACATACCATGGAACTCCCAGATGACGTAGCAATAGACAATAAATAATTCATGGGTTCTAAGGGTCTAGTTAATTTTCAAGAAAAGGCATGTGATACAAATGAGTGGGTAGAACCAGAATCTATCAAAACATAGGCATTTTGGGCATAGGTGGAAATTATACCTGACACCACAGACTCGGTGTTCTATACATCCCGTGGCACCAGTGTGAATACTCTCTGTTGCCTTAGTGTTTCATTTCCAGTGTTACCTTTGGCATTAGTTCTGGTATTTTACTTTGTCACAGAAGCAGATCCGGCTGAACTTGCTGCGAGGCGATTGGCATTCTCAAACCCAAGTGGACAATCTTTCATCATATAGCCAACTTTGCCACACCAATAACAGGCTCCAGATATATGGTAACACACTTCCCTATGCTTCCTTCCACAATCAGGGCAGTTTGGAATAGCTCCGCTACTTTGACTAGAGCTACTAGAAGATCCCATGTTTTGCTTTTTTGAAAATAACCGATCCTTTTTGAAATTGAATCCGGATCATTTACCCTTCCATTCGATTGTTCAAGCTTTAGCTTGCTTCTTTCCTGCGAAAGTGGCTTTTGCCATCAATGCTCTATCAAGTACTTCCACATATGTAGGCAACTTCAATACGCCTACTGCATCAAACATATCCAAATCTAGTCCTCACTTGATTTTTCGAGCCTTCTTATAGTCTGTATCCACCATATGAGGAGCAAATCGAGCTAATTTTGTGAATTTAGCCTTATACTCAGCTACAGACTTGTTACCTTGCTTGAGTACTTGAAATTCAGAAACCTTTCGGTCCTAGAAGTACTAAGGAAAGTACTTGTAGAAGATTTCATTAAATTGAGTGCATGTCATACTCCCATTATTAGTTCAGATTAGCAACCACCATCTTCGAGCTTCATCTTTTAGGGTATAGATGGCTAATAAAACTTTTTGAGTCTCAGAGCAGGGAAATACTTCAAATAATTTCTCTATTTTCAATAACCATGTATTTGCCTTTAAGGGTTTAGTACCACCCAAGAAATTCGGTACTTTCATCTTCATGAACTTCTGAGTTAAATTTATAATATCATTGTTATCCGACTCAGCTTGGACCGAAGGAGGTGGAGGAAGCAGAGGTTGTTGTCTTTGCTGCTGTATCATTGCTTCAGTTAGGGCTGCGAGCATTTGTTCCATTCGGCACATTCGAGACTCAAAAGATTTAGTTGTTCCGTCACTTCTTGTATTTTCCATTGCTATAGATAAATAGGACAATAATAAACATAGGAAAATAGTTCTTTTCGCAATATTAGGCACATTTATTCCCAGTTCATTCATCTCAATTTCTTGTGTTCATGTTCAAATTCAATTTTCACATTTACAGAAATTAACTCACACAGTCACACATGTAGGTGAAATGTCCATATTCTTTTTCTAGGACATCCCATAGCTCATATGGACTTGTGTGTGCGGTATAACACGTGTTTTGATACCACTCTGTCACGACCCAAACCCACCCCTACAGATTTAGCGTCATAACCAGTAAGTAATCCTCCGATTACCGAAGGCCTCTGACCTAATTAACAAAATATAAGAGGCTAGTTGAAGCAAATATGAAAACATACATCGCCCATTGAGCTGTGTAGACATACATGGGACAGAAATTTCAAAAACTTTATATACATAAGCGTGACGTCATAATTAAAGAAATCCCCGTCACATTCATTACAGATACAACAAGGGGGAACTTAGCCCCTATATACAGATAAACATAAAACTTGTTCATAAACCAAAAGAAAACAAAGTCTCAAGCATGTGTGTCACAAAAGGGAACCTCCTCGGGAGGCACAACAGCTGGCTAACACGATTGAGGTCCCAGGTCATCAACTCTAAGCCCAGTCACGCGCCTGGTTACCAACACACATAAATAATACAGTGAGCTAAAGCCCAGTGAATAATAATAGAGTAAAGATTTAATGAATGATGTCCATAAAGAATTCAAATCCCTTATCAAATCATAAACATAGTCATGTTCATATTCATATGAGAAACAGAATCATTTTACATTCATATCATGCGTGGCACATTCATTAGCATTAACATATTTCTTTGGTCAATCATATCGAGTCACATAATGGAACCTCTGGTACCAGGTAACATATCTCATACATAGGCCACGGTATTGTTTTCCCCGGACGAGAGCCTGGGCCAAGGTATTGTTTCCCTCTGGCGAGGGCCTCATGACCATAAGCCACAGTATTATGTCCCCTGGGCGAGGCCCTCTGCTAAGGATGCCACAAACACATTTCAAACAAAATTGGACAATCGTTCATTCATACAAAACATAGTATTTTTGAAAACTGTTCATTTCATATCATCATAAAATAATTAAAGTCAAACGTAACTTTACAGAGTTATTACTCACAAATAGTTTCACAGATAGCTCTGATAGCAAATTAATGACCAACAGCTCTCGCCTCATGACCTACGCAAACATAACAGATACACACATTAAAACACATGCTTGGATTTCACATAACTTATTTCATTCCATTCTTAGTGTGTTTCTAGCCCTTATCCTCATTATCATGTCTTAATCTTGACCTAGGAATGCCTAGGATACAATGAGGATGCTAAAATGCACTTGAAAACACTTAGTCAAATATACTAAAAATAGGGACCTCGCTCGAGCACAACAGTCTTCGCTCGAGTGGATGTGCAAACATGTAAGCGGTCACTCAAGCGGTCCGTAAACTTTGCAAAAGTACTGATTGCTTGATTTTTCCACTCAATGCATGCTCGACGATTGCTCGAGCATGAGACTGAGGTCCTCGCTCGAGTGCAACTCTTGTTGCTCGAGCGGTCTGCAAAACATGTAAACTTCTGGGAGCATGCATTTTACGCTCGAGCCAACTATTTGTCGCTCGAGTGGGAGTGCCAAAGAAAGAGTGGTCACTCAAGCACAAGTTCTATCGCTCGAGCAGGGAGTGGAATTTTGGAATTTCCAGATTGCACTCCCAAGTTCAAAACTCAAATTCAAAGCCTTCAAATACAACTTTTAAGCCCCAAACCTTAAGAAAACATGACTACACTTGTAAAACATCAAGGATTAAGAATCATTTCACAAAATCAAGGCTCAAGAGTAAGTCGATTATTCAAAATCAAGCTTAGAATATTGAAAACATTACATGCATGTAAATTCCTCGAACTTAACCTTTCAAATCATGCTCAAACAAGATAAAGTAATGGAAAACATGATGAATTCTTAGAACAAAGACAAATTGAGGACATGTATGAGGAAATTCTTTAAATTCAACTTCAAAATTATGAGAATTATGCATGTATACATGATACACTTCCATAGTCATCTATCCAAGCTCAATTCTTGTCTTAATATAGAATTTCTTTTGAACTCATATGTTAGCTAACTTAATTACATCATCAAATGCTTGAATTCTCACCTAAACTTCCCAATTGAGCTTTAAGTAGTCCAATTCTTAAGTGATCAAGTTAATTCTCCTTAGTTCCCTACAATTCTTTAGCAAGTCACTTTGGTTGAACTCAATTCTTCCTTCCTCTCTCTCTCTCTCTCTCTCTCTCTCTCTCTCTCTCTCTCTCTCTCTCTTTCTCTCGCATTTAGTCTTCAAGGATGAGGGACTGAGAGTACAAAGTGTATAAAAAGTGTTAAGAGTGGCCTTATATAGGTTCATTAATGAGTCTTAATTAAACTTGGCTTAGGCTAATCAAATGGGCATTATTTATTCTAATTATTTCGTTCCAAATCGAATTTCAATTAAACCTACCATAATGTTTTAAAAATTCCAAATAACACATATATCAAGTTAAATTTGTGATCGGAAGCCGATAAGACCTTCAATTCGCGAAACAAAACAGAAACACAAATAGATATTTCTACAATAGATAGATAGAAACACAAATAACACAACAGATATGCAAGTAATTTTAAATTTCATCTTAATTGTTGATTAGGTACGCTTAATCATGGTTTAACAGTTAATCATGGGTCGGGGTTATTACAGAAATTGTGGGTTTGGATTTAGGGTTTGATTTGGTTTGATTTTAGGAATGAAAAATTGAGGTTTTCAAATGGATTCATGAAAGATATTGTAGAGATGGTTATCTTGTTAATTTGTGTTGAAATCTTGGAAATTTCTCTTTTAAAGTACTATTGAAAGGTATAGATTTTTTGTTGGAAAGTTTTGAATTTTTTGAAACTAAGAAACAAATGGAAGAGGTTGAGTTTTGAAATGATATACGTATATATAAATGTTGATGATAAGAATGGAGTTGAATATGTAATATCACTACTATACTGAAATTATGAGATTAAGTTTGTTGTTGGAAATTTATCTTTTGTATAAAGATATCTGTTTTGGGCTATTAGTGGAGAAGAGTTTGATTTTTGTAGAAATTGTACGAGAAATAGGTTAGATGAAAACTATTTACTCATACATATTGCATTGAACAATGTTTCATATCCTTACATTGAAAATGTATTTTTTTTTTTTTTAAAGAAAAATAGGTGAATACCTTGGTAAATCTGGTTAGGAGGTATGGTTGTAGTTTTATTATATTGGCCTGTGTATCCTTGGTGAAAATCCAAAAACTCAGGTTAGGTGGCGATGCTTCTAGTTAATACCAGTAAAATGACTTTGTAGAGCTTGTATAGCCTACTAAAAGACATGTACCTAGAGATTCCCAGTATTACGTATCCGCTACCCTATTTTCTGATTTAGGAAGATATTATTTTATGAATTGATATATAACTATGGTATTGCATTGTTTTGAAAGAGGAAGTGTGACATTTTGGTAACGACATGCATATGCATTGACCATATCACTTTGTTAAGTTTCATACATTGCGTTCAAGTATCTCTACTGGGTTTTGACTTACCCAATGTTGAAAACAACTTTTAGGTGCTGATGATATGCCTCCACCAAGGAAATAGCTTGGAAGGACCTCGAAGCTGAGAGCATCATTTCGTTCTTTTGCGAAAATATTTGTTGTACAACCCTTGGGCTTTATATGTGTGGAGTTTGGCTCATTTTGTTGTTTCCAAGCATCGCCTTGGAAAGATAGCCATTAGGACATAAACTTATTTGTACTTTCTTTGATTTATGTTACTTTCATATGACATATGTTATAGATTCAAGATCTAGGATTTACTAATGTATACATGCATATATCTTTTTTTGTACGATTAAAAGGGATTAATGAAAGGTTAACATCTGATAAGTTTCTACTTTCTATTGAATATCATGAGGTGGTTTATTGTTCTCAATTTGGGGCGTTACAAGAGGGTTAGGGATTTTAGGGCTTTGTAATCTATGAGAAAGAAAGGTTTAGGGTAAGAGAGAAAGGGGGATTGGTGATGAGGGATAAAGATAGGGGGAGAGAGAGAGAGAGAGAGAGAGAGAGAGATGACTGGTTTTGTCAAAGAATGATCAATTGGTTTTGATCATCTTCATTTTTATCTTCTTTGTGATTCATGTTAAAGAGGGATCGGTGATGAAACGGTGATGAGGGATGAAGATAGAGAGAGAGAGAGAGAGAGAGAGAGATGACTGGTTTTGAAAAATGATCTGAACATTCCAGAAGCAAGAGAGAGAGAGAGAGAGAGATGATTGGCGATCGATGAACGGTGATGAGGGTAGAACGTGAAAGAAAGGTTTGAAGGTAGGAGAAAATGATTGGTAATGACGGATGAAAAGAGAAAGAGGGATGAAGAAAGAGAGAAACAGAGAGAGGGAGAGAGAGATACGACTGAACCCTGAAAATGGAGATGAAAAAGACAGAGTTGGGATGGTGATGATTATAGAGTGTTGATCTCAGCCGTTGGATTATGCAAAGATCCAACAGTGAGATGGTGTCCTGGAATGCTAAAGATCAGCACAACGACTCTATTTCAGTCTTAAAAAAAATGGCACTTTTTCCAAATAGAGAAGACATCAATGGCTAAAAAAAAACGTAGTGGTATAAATATGAACACTTGGATTCAATTTGAGTTCACAACATCAATAGGTATGCCGTATTGAAGGATCCGAAGTGCAATGGCAATGCTATTATAGGATTTGCCATTGGAGCACCATTGCTATAATTTGACAATTTGCTACTATTCATTGCCAAATTATAGCAATGGAAATGCTATATTATAGCATTTTCCATTGGAGATACTCTCAAGGTCCTGACTTTGACATAGCCTATGCTTGTAGAGTAATCTGGCCCACAACCAAGTGGGTGCTCAAACTTATCTACCTTTGTCTCGATTTTGATTTAGATTTAGATTGAAAACAAATCAACAAATTAAAGTTCAAATTAATAAAATTTAAAAATTATTTTGTTACCATGGTCAAATTCTTTGAATTTTTTTTTAAAATTATTTTCCAAAAAAAATATAACGAGCCTCATGGAGGTTGCCTCATTTGTTATAGAAAAAATAATTCATCCACTTAATTTTGCCCTCCTTAATTCTAACCCCAATGATGTGGAACTAGGGGGGGAGGGGGGTTAAAGATGAGAGGAGATGAGTGTGGGGTCAATGGTAACAAATTAATTGAGAGGAATAGAAGCTCCCCGTCAAGTCATGCAATATGATGGAATAAAATATAAGATTTCAATCTATTTTGCTCTTCCAAATAAATTAAAACAGAATTAAAACAAAATAGAAAGCACTCATCAAAATACAATATGTCTAACAATCTCTCCCTTTTTTATGATGGCACACCATGATGTTTTGATTTGTTTGGGAGGAATAGAAGCTCCCCCTCAAGTCATACTCTCCCTGAATGTTTGTTTCTTCTAGATGTATAAACATGTTAGCACGAAAGTTGTATATATCAATATAAGCATAGCATGATGATTAAGATACCAAATAGGAAATTTTGCCCATGTAAGATACCAGAAATATGACAGCATCACCATAACAACATCACCATTTCAAAACAATAATATGACAGCATCACCATTTCAAAATAGTGTAGAACAGCACATCACCATTTCTCCCAAACTTTTTACCATTTCTCCCCCAATCTATCTTAAAACAAAAACATCACCATTTCTCCCCCTATGACATTATTAAAAACATATAAATGATAGATTTCACAATGTAGCATGAGGTGTTGATAAATGCCATGATTTCACAAAGATATGGTATGTTCTTTGAAGATTTCAAATCAAGTCAAGGAGAATTATACTAAGTTTAGCCAAAAACATATAACAATAAGTCTGATATCAAGAAACAATTTAGCTCAAATAATCAAGAGTGGAGCACACATTTTGTTGGCAGGGAAATATATAGCAAGAGTTTTGAATCATTGATTTCATCCATTATGAAAGATTATGCTATCTCAAGTAAACAAGCAAGTTCTAGCAAGAGCATATATCATTTTCAAGCAAGAGCATAAAGATATGAAGTTTATGCAATATTGTTGTATACCTCAAGAACAAATAACATGAATCAATATTGTTGTACGAGGTACTTTGAAGCAATTTTGGCATGAGAAACCAAAAGAGTACCAAATTCAAGACTATTAGAGATGATACAAGTATAACAGTGCATAGTCCAATAGGTTTGTCAATCAAGAGCATAAAACCAAGTTGATAAGAGATGGAAATGTTTGAGAATGTTTAATAGCATTCAAATGATATGAATGTTTCTGTATCAATGTAATAGTACACATATCTCATTTTAAGTAAAATTCAAGTTCCACATTCACAACAAAAACTTTAAGTTGAATTCGACATTCCAAGTTTGCCACAAATAAAATTGAAACATTCCTCACGTAGGGGTTTTGTGAAAATATGTACCAATTGCTAGTTAATATGTTTTGTTCGTGAATGTTGAACCAGATTTTTGCTTAAGTTGATGGCACTAGTATTATCACATTTAATAAGGATATGATTGTAATGCACATCAAAGTCCTTCAATTGTTGTTTCATCCACAGTACTTGGGCACAACAACTTCCGGAAGCTATATATTCAGCTTCGGCCGTTGATAAAGCAGCAGAATTTTACTTTTTGCTAAACCAAGATACTAATGAGTTACCAAGGAAGTGACAAGTACCGCTAGTGCTTTTTCTATCAAGTTTGCACCCCGTCAAAGTCGGCATCTGAGTAACTAATCAAATCAAAAGCTACATCTCTAGGATAAAACAGTCCCAAATTTTGAGTGCCAACAAGATATCTAAAAATTCTTTTAACAAAACTAAGGTGTGATTCTTTAGGATTTGATTAATATCTAGTGCACATGCAAACACTAAACATAATATCGGGTCTACTTGCAGTTTAATAAAGAATCGAGCCAATCCTACCTCGATATTTTGTTTGATCAATGGACTAACCCTTTTCATCCTTTTCTAGCTTAATTAATGGATGTGCTCATAGGTGTTCCGACTACTTTGGAGTCATTTATACCAAACTTCTTGATTAGTTCCTTTATGTACTTAGCTTGGTTGATATAAATCCCTTCCTTACATTGTTTGATTTGAAGTTCAAGGAAATAATTTAACTCCCCCATCATGCTCATCTCAAACTCACCTTACAAACACTTAGAAAAAACTTCACACAAAGCTTCATTAAATATAATGCCATCCACATAAATTTGTACAACAAGTATATCACCATTTTTGGTTTTAACAAAAACTGTGGTGTCAATCTTTCCTTTAGTAAAACCATTTTCAATCAAAAATTTGCTCAAACGTTCATACCATACACGAGGTGCCTATTTCAAACTATATAAAGTTTTGAGAGTTTAAACACATGATTGGAAAAGCATGATTTTCAAAACTAAGAGGTTGTTTGACATATACTTCTTCATTTATGAAACCATTTAAAAATATATTTTTTACATCCATTTGATAAAGTTTAAAATTTCTAAAACATGCAAATACAAGTAACATGGCAATGGCTTCTAATCTAGCTACCAGAGCAAAGGTTTCATCGAAATCAATACGTTCTTCTTGATTGTACTCTTGTGCTACAAGTCTAGCTTTGTTTCTAGCAATGGTGTCGAATTCGTCAAGATCTAATTTGTGCCAATAATTGAATGATCTTTAGGTCTTGGCACTAGATCCCAAACTTTGTTTCTCTCAAATTTGTTGAGCTCTTCATGCATAGCCATCATCCAATGTTTATCGAATTCGTCTTCTTAAAAGTTCTTTGGCTCAATCTGTGAGAAAAAAGCCAAGTTACCACAAATATTTCTAAATGAAAAGCGAGTGGCGATACCTTTGGTGGGATCACATAGGATTAAATCCTTAGGGTGACTATGAACAAACTTCCATTCTCATGGCAAATCATCGTTGTTTCCACCTTCTTCTTGAGAAGGGAGAATAGGTTGTTCACCTTCTTTGTTCACTTCACATGTAGATCCTCTTCTTTGTAGATGCTTGAATCTTCCACATTAGGTTTTAATTCTACAAAATCATCACTAACAATTTTCTTTGGAGAAGAGATGTTAGTTTCATCAAATGCCACATGTATAGATTCTTCAACAACAAGAGTTCTTTTATTAAAAACATGACAAGCTGTACTAGTTAAAGAATATCCAAGAAAAATTATTTCATCGGATTTTGAATCAAATTTATCCAAGTTGTCCTTACCATTATTGTGCACATAACATTTACAACCAATATATACAAGTAACTAATGTTGGGCTTTCTACCATTCCAAAGTTCATAATGAATCTTTTTTACAATAGATCTAATCAAGACACAATTTAAAATATAGCATGTGGTTTGAACGGCCTCAGCTCAAAAATATTTTGGAAGATTGCTTTCGCAAAGCATTGTTTTACCCATCTCTTCTAAGATTCTTCCTCTCTACTACACCATTTTGTTGAGAGGTTTTAGGTGCTAAAAAATTATATCCAATTCCATCCTCATCACAAAACAATTCAAAATTTTCATTTTCAAGTTCTCTACCATGGTCAGTTCGAATATTAGTAATAAGAAAACATTTTTCATTTTGAATTTTGCTACGAAGTTGTGTGAAGGAAGAAAATGTTTCATCTTTGTGTTCTAAAATCATAACTCATGTAAATCTTGAAAAATCATTAACAACAATAAGGCAATAATGTTTGCCACCAAGACTAGATGTCCTTAAAGGACCAAATAAATCATATGCAATAATTGTAAAGGTCTAGAGGTGAAAATATGAGATGTTGATTTAAAAGATGTTTTAGTTTGTTTTCCTTGTTGACAAGTACCATAAAATTGATCTTTTTCAAATTTAATTTTTGGGAATCCAATGACCAAATCATTTCTCAAAAGTTTAGCAATTAATTCCATATGAGCATAACCAAGCCTTCGATACCATAATCAACCACTATCATTACTAGCATATAAACATTTAACATCATTAGCATAGAGATCATTGAGATGAAAAACATAAACATTATCAAGACGATTACCAACAAATAGTGTTTTATGATCAATTATGCTTTTAATTGTGCGATGTGATTTATAATAAATAACACGATTACCCTTATCACATAATTGGCTAATGCTAAGTAAATTATGCTTAAGTCCATCTACAAGGAGACCATTTTCAATAGAAGGGTTAAGAGAGATACCGATGCTACCAATACCAATGATTTTTCCTTTCTTGCTATCTCCGAAAGTAATAAATCCTCCATCTTTGGATGATAGAGTAGTGAAGGAAGATTTATCTCTGATCAAGTGTCTAGAGCATCCATTATCAAGGAACCACCTTCCTTCTTTAGCTTTGGACTTAAAGCATACCTACAATAAGACAATTAAATGTTGGATTTTGGTATCCATGATTTCTAGGGTCCTTCTTGGTTAGTATGATTAGTACTTTTTATAATCCAAATCTTTTTAATCCCCGTATTCATGTTCTTTTTGAATGGACAAGTAGATATATAATGACCTTTCTTCCTACAAGTAAAAGAATTATCCAAGTATTGTGTTGAGTTTCTTTTGTTTCTTAATAGGATCATATCCAATGTCCGCCTTATCAAAAGCACATCTTTGATTACTAAGAAGTTTGTTGAGATTATCTCTTCCTTTTACAAAATTTTCAAGAGTTTTATTCAAATCATCAACACTATTTTTCAATACAATTTTCTCACTAAAAATGGTATTAAGGACATTTTTCAAAGCAAGGTTCTCTTTCTTCAATTCATCCACATTGTTAGATAACGATGCAACTAATTTCTTTCACAGATTATTTTTGGCACATACTTTTCTAAACTCATCTTATAATTCATTGAAAGCACTTTTAAGTTCTTCATAATTAAAAGTTACCTCATCTTGAGTGGTTTCTTCATCTCCAAGAGCCATTAGACAAAGGTTGGCTACTTCATCACTAAAGCTATCATCACTTTCTTTCCAAGCTGCTATCATGGCCTTCTTGTTCCTTTAGTGGTCTTTTCCAAGTTTCTTCAATTTTGGACAATCCATCTTGATGTGCCCCGGATTCTTGCACTCATAGCAAACTATGTGTTCTTTATTTTGAATGTCATCTTTGTTGTATTCTTTCTTGAAAGGTCTTCTTCCTCCATGATTGCTCTTCTTGTAGTACTTTTTGAGATTTCTACTAAACATGGCATATCCTTCATCTTCACCAGAATCCTCATTTTCTTCTTCATGGGATAAGGCTTTGAATGTAATTCCACTCTTCTTTTTGTCCTCATCATCCTCATGTCCTTTCATATTGATTTCATGACTCATAAGAGACCCCATAAGCTCATCTAATCCAAGAGTTGATAGGTTCTTTGCTTCAATAATTGCAATGACTTTAGCATCCCAATTCTTTGGTAAACACCTAAGACCTTTTCTCACAAACTCACTATTAGTATAGGTTTTGCCAAGAGATTTCAAAGAATTTACAATTTCAGTAAATCTAATAAACATGCTTGAAATCGATTCATTGAATTTCATTTTAAACAATTCTTTTACTTGGTTGGTTCCATCATAAGTAACTTCAAGTTTGTCCCTAATTTCTTTAGCCATGTCACAATTGGATATTATATTATACTCCTTAGAGTCTAAACCACATACAAGTGCGAGTTTGGCTTTGGCATTGGCTTTGGCTTACAACAATCTATGATCTCTCCCATCACATTCATCTTCTATTTTAGGTACACTAATGTTGTTTACTAATTTGGTAGGGATTTTGGGACCTTTGGTGACTATAATCCACACAACATAATATGTGGTTTGAAAATATAGGGTCATCTTATCCTTCCAATGGCTATAGTTATTTCCATCAAATAAGGGTTGCCTACTAGTGCCTCGATCTTCAAGAGTGCTAGTGCTAACTATGGTTGCCATGGATCGAAAACTCTAAGCTGGTTAAATCTAAGCAAGAGTCTAGGCTCGGATACCAATTGTCACTCAAAAAGCAATCTAAGAGAGAGGTGAATTAGGTTTCTACAAATAAAAATTATAATACCCCAATAAAAATTACAGGTAGTATAGAAAAATATTATTTGATGATAGAAAGCTAATTAACAGTTAATGATCAAGCTTAATGAAGAAATATTTAAGAAGTATAGATAACAACTAATGCAATATATGAATAAGTTGATTAGAAGCTTAAGATGCACAAGCAACAGATATATAACTAATGGAAAGTAGATGAGTTGATTCATCACAATGAGAAAATATCAGTGAAGTAGCTAAAGAAAATGCAGTGAATGATTTTTGACTTAACAGATTATGAAATAAATAAATAAGCAATTATAACTCTATAACTCAATGAAAGAGGAATATCAAACAGCTATTTGAGGTGATTGAAGGGATTTGATGTTTAGCAATAGCAAATAGTATAGCAATGATAGCACAGTGAATATATCAAATGTTGCTATAGCAGTAGAGTAAATAAAAGAGACAAGGGAAGAGGAGACAAATAAATTTATAGTTGTTTAGCTTCAACCAAGCCTACATCCACTCCTCAAGCTTCACTTGAGATTTTTACTATCCTCTAACTTCACAGAGGTGCTAGCAACCTCTTTACAAATGGAGCAATCCTCCACAGATTTTACAAATGTTGTGCCAAGTCTTCAAACCCTTGCAAACCTTAGGTGATTCGCAATCACTCTCAAGGAAGCAAGAAACCAGAGTGTACTACACTCTTATAAGATTGAATTGAGTGTGTTTTTGCTTTCAAAGAAAGCTATAAGAATTATCTCTCAAATATAGATATACAATGTTGAAGCTCAGAGTTTTCCGTAAATTTTTTCATGGGAATATATGCTTAAAGCTAAAGCTCACTATAATATGTTCTAAAGGAAAATGAAATCTCAGTTGAAGAACACTTCAGAGAATCAGAGAGACGAAGAATGTGTGATTGATGATAAAATCAAAATGGGTATAGCACGTTGTATGTTTCTCTGTATTCGTTGTTATTTGTTACTTGTTCAGAGCTCTATATATAATACAGAGTTGAGTGCCCTGTTTGCTCTGATAGTGCCCATTCTCTTCTTCCAGTTGAAGAGATGGGCTAGTGATGGCTGAGGATGATAAACAAATGATTGCTCAGATATTTCTTGACATCCATGTGTGTTTTGCCATTGAATGATGGGTCATCTGATGAAAAACATTTATTTTCTCTTCTCAATCTTTTACTGATATATGAATTCTCTACACAGTGGACATCCATCCAGATGTCAAAAGTAAAGTTTTGTGTCTATGGTTCGTCCACCCGAATGTCCACCCAGATGTCCGTTCACAAAGGTTGTCGCGTACGGTCGTTGAGCATACTATTGGTCTGACGTCCGGAGGGAAACAGAATTGATCTAGAATGAAACTAGGCCGAAATGCCTTTGTCGGTCATTCTCGCAGATGTCCGCCCGAATGTCCAAGCCTGCCTAGAGCTGGAGAACAAATTTGCCGAAATCTGTCTTGGTCGGTCGACCGCCCTTTGTTGTTCCAACCTCCTGTGTTCTGCTGCTCTGGTGCACTAGTTTGGTACTTGTTTAAGCCTCATTTTGAACTCAAGAAGGGCATGATTAGGATTTAAATATAGATGAAAATATGATGGAATAAAATATAAGATTTCAATCTATTTTGCTCTTCCAAATAAATCAAAACAGAATTAAACAAAATAGAAAACAATCATCAAAATAACAATGATTAAATCAAACAACAAGTTTTCAACTATAATCCACTCTTCAAAACGTAATCAAAACAAAATCAAAAATAATCATCAAAATCATGTCATTCATGCTATGACTAACACTAATGTAATGAAATAAGAATTTAAAAATAAATTATGAAGAAAAAAAATTTATAGAAGATTTTTTATTCGGCCTTGGATCACTTGAGTATTTATTCTTTTTTTGTAAGCTTTTATCTTTTTTTTAATTTTTTATTTTTAGGAAAAGAAGCTATTCATAATATTATAAAAGTGTGTAACGGACCGTTACGGCTGTTACGGTATCGCTACGGTCGTTAAGTAACACCGAAACGACGGTTACATATGTGAATTTTCGTCACACCGCTATAGCGGTCATAATGGATGGCGGTAACCACCACAACCGTTACGTAACGGCGTTACATAATGGTTGCAGCTACTTTTTAAAACCTTGGCTACACACTTCTCTTTACTTGTTTTAATAGAGAAATTTTTCAAATTCTGGACAAAAAAATTTTGATTTTTAATTACCAGTTTTTCAAGTACTGAAATGAATCATGTTTTAAAATGGTAAAACTTTTGTAGTTTCATAACATTCTTTAATATTACAAAATTTTACAGTTTCATAGCATATTTTCCAATTTGATTAATAAAAGAGAAAATTTTCCCATTGTTGTTATGTTTTTTTTTTCCTTTTTATTTTGTCAATATTAGCAAATTTTAGTATGTTTTTTCACTCTAATTCTTCATTTATTTATTTTTTTTCAACAATTTCTAGACATTCCGATGAGTCTTTAGCGATGTTCTTGACGTCCAATAACGTTCTAGACATTCTTGCGACTTCCAATGACGTTAAGAACACTCCAGCAACCTCCCAACAATGTTGAACATTTCGGCAAGCCTTTGGTGGCTGTCTAACGAAAGTCCGACAGAGGTCCAACAATGATGAAATGTGCGGCGCCCTTAAAGTTAAAAATAAAATAAAAATAAAAATAATTTTTTGGGTAATTAAAAATATATATGACTAATTGGTGCAAATATTTTGTTTGAGACTGATGAGTTTTGAACTATGCAAAAGGACTTGCAAGTCAGTGCCTCAAAACGCAATGATACTTGAAAATCTAATCACTCTGTTTGGTTTTAGTTTTCAGAATTCACTTTTCAAAAAATTTTATTTTTTTATTTTTCGTATTTTTTATTTTCACTGAACTTTTTTTTATATTTTAAGCAATTTTCTTAATTTTTAGACATACCTAACATAAATACACTTAAAAGTTATAATATTTGTGAAAAAAATTCATAAACAATTCACTAAATACCAAAAATATTTTAAAAAATAGAAAAATTCAGTACATTTTTCATATTTTTGTGTATTTATTAATTTTTTTAAAATATTTTACTATTTAGATATATCTAAGTGAGGTGCATCTAAAAAAAAATTGCTTAAAATTTTAAAAATATTCACTAAAAACAAAAAAACTCAATTTCCAAAAAACCGAATTTAGAAAACTAAAATCAAATACACTAAATAATATTTAGACATATATTCTTAAAAAACTTTTAGTAAAATTTTTAGTGCATGCAGCATTTCCTATATTTCCTACATTTTTTTTGGGTTCCCATTTAGATCATGTTATGCAACTGAACACAGCATACTAAAATAAATAAATCGAACAGCTCCTCATTGATTTTGATTAAATTTAAACCTTATTATGTTTTGAAATTATAATATATTAAATTGATGATTTACTTCTTTTTAAATCATTCTTCACTTAATTCAAACAGAACACTTCAAATTATTTTGCGGATTTGGTTGATTTGTCATTATCATGGTTATCATAATTCCAATTCAGATAATAGATCCTACCACTCTAGTCAATCTAAACGACCTAATTTTACCATTCAATTCATAAGTCTCTCCTAATGATCCTACTTAAGATCTCAATTTTGCCAATAATGACTCATTACCGTTTATATATTAGTAATTGAGGCAAACAGTTTATAGTTGGCTGTACTTATATCTAATAGAATTGTGCCTAAACCTACAGGCTTTTTTGTTTTCTTTTTTTATTCTTAGGAAAGAAATTATCAATTTTGGCCTTTGATAATAATTGATTCCCTAACTTTACGTTTCTCTACATTTATATAATGTATACACAAAATACAGCATATACGCACTTAAAACATTCTCTCTAAATGTTTAGATGTCAAGAAAGGTTGTTACAACATAAACTGCAAACAAAGAAAAAGTTGCTGTATTAATGTCTCTGGCTATGAAAGTGAAATTTTCAAGACAAAATAAATAAATAAAGCAAAAAAGGAAAAGGTAAAAGTGACAAATCATCTTCTTATGTTCTTATGTCAATGATGTATCCCAAAAATTTGAAAAATATTATATATTATATTATAAATTTTGAAATAATATAAAATTATAAGAGTTTGCATCTCTAAATTTTTTTTAGATAATTTTAAAATTATATAGAATAGTCCCTCAATTTTTTAAACTATAGAATAGCCCTCCCAAAATCATAATCCTAGACCTGTCCCTGCTTATGTACCTCCACATGCTTATTGTGTAATTCCACTCATGATATTTGTTTTATGCCAGTAATTCCCAATATATATATATATATATATAAAATAATTATTTAGAATTTGAAATATATATTTATATATATGTTAGATTTTTTTTAAAAAAAGTATCCAACTTCAAACTAATTTACATTAGGTAAAGAGATTTTACGTAAGGTTTATAAGCTGATTTTTTTGTTTATTACAAAAAAGACGTGTATAAAAATAAAGATATGATATGATTTAAATAAATCAATAAACTAATAAGCTAATTTTTTAAAATATTACCAAAAGAGATTAGATCAAGTTTGAATGACTTAAAAAAAATGTGAAATTTTGTAATAATTCCAAAGCATATAATCCCGTCAAATGTCAAATAAATGTAGTAGATTAAGGAAATAGACTTGAAGCAAATATTTAGCTCACGAGAGACTATTCAAAGTTCAATTATGATACCATGTTATACCATCAATTATTATATAAAAAAAATTTAAATTAAATTTAATAATGTATATCAACCTACCTTACTATATAAACTAAAAAATTAAAGTTCAACTCTTATTAAAATTAATTTAACAACTAACAATTGACTTTTACAGATAAGCAAAATAATAATAATAATGATTTATCTTGGTGTGATCTCCATACAATTTAAATCTATATTATATATCAAATTCTAGATAATTTTAAAATATTTTTCTTAGTGAATGCCCATATACTGAAGGGAGGGAGAGAGAGAGAGAGAGAGAGCCTCATTTGGTCAACCTAAGAGGACAAAGAAAGATGGGGTTTTTCATACTTGAACAGTCTAGATTCTTTTCCTCCACTCATTCCTTTCATTAATATAATCGGCACTTCCACTCTTACCCTTCCAGAACTTCTATACACTCCTTTTCTCCTCCATTTATTTCCACACAATACAATACCTTCCTCATATATTCCAAAAACACACTCTGGTGTGATGTCCTAATTGAGCACCAACAGTTCAATATTCCAGAATGGTCTTTGAAGGTGTTTGCAACACAGGCCTTAGCCTTGGCTCAACCTCTATCAACAATCCTGAGAATGATCACTTCCATCAATCTCACCATCATCATCAACACAAGATCAACAAACTGTCATCTCTGAAACTCGATCATGTGTTCCCATCTCTTACTTTGGGCTTATCATCAGAACACAAACACCGAGCTCCTGAAGAGATTGTTGTTAGCAAAATTCATGGTGAAATTGAATCCACAGTTTTTTATCGACAAGGCTCTTCGCGTAGCGCTGTATCTTCGTACTCAAACTCTAGTGTCAAGAGGGAGAGAGATAATCTTAGTGCGGAAGAGGTAGAGAGAGTTTCTTCAAAGGTGAGTGATGATCAAGATCAAGATGAGGAGGGCAGTGCAAGGAAGAAACTTAGACTTACCAAAGAACAGTCTATCATCTTAGAAGATAGCTTCAAAGAACACACCACTCTCAATCCTGTATAAATACCATCTTTTCTATATCAATCTTGATTTATTCTATTTTAAAATTTTATGTGACAAATAGACAACTATAGGTTAGAAGAGTGATTGATCTGTTTCTGAATTTGGTATCCTTTCTTTCTTTTAATTATCAGAAGCAAAAGCAGTCCTTAGCGAAACAGCTAAATCTTCGGCCACGGCAAGTGGAAGTTTGGTTTCAAAACAGGAGAGCCAGGTATTCTTAATAAATATAGTGTTCTCTCTCTTTTAATACTGGTTTTGAGCAATACAGATAAGGAATCAGGTGATACGCTTGTGAATTTTTTGAACAAGTGTGTAAAACAGTTTTGTAGCCACTGCCATATTACAAGTCATGCCATGAAATAATGTTTATAGCAAATTAATCGATATGCATGCATGTGATTTTCCTTCCCACCAGTATATTAGAGTGCTTTTATTCCCATCAACATAAGAAGATGTATTGGTATCAAGACGAAGATCTGATACGTATTGAACTATTGCCTGATGTATTGGTATCAAGATGAAGATCTGATACGTATTGAACTATTGCCTTTAAACCCATGTTAAAGACTTACTATGCTCAATATGTTTGATCTAAGCATGAATCATAGTTTTAAATAACAGTATTGGGATATGTATTGGTGCTGGCAATATGGCCATACATGGGCCAATATCAGATAGTATCGACAGATATATCGATAAATTACAGTATTGCAAGTGCAAAATCCCAACATGAAATGGCTGGTATTTAAAACTCTTATGAATTAGTCATACTGAATTTTCTTTTCTTTTCTTTTCTTGCTCTCAACAGGACTAAGCTGAAGCAGACTGAGGTAGAGTGTGAGGAACTGAAAAAGTGTTATAAAACACTAACAGATGAGAACAGAAGGCTGCAGAAGGAGTTACAAGAGCTGAAAGTAGTAAAGATAACAGCTCCGGTTTATATGCAAATGCCGGCAGCCACCCTCACCATGTGCCCATCGTGCGAAAGGATTGGTGATGGCAGTGGTGAAAACTCTTCCAAAAGCCCTTTTTCAATCGGAGCAAAGCCTCACTTTTATAATCCCTTCACCCATCCATCTGCAGCTTGCTAGATTATTACTACGGTTTGAAGTATCAACTATTGTGTATCAGGATTTGAGACTTTTTTTTAATACTGTTATTCATCGATATATCGACTGATACTATTTGATATCAATTGATATACAATTGTATGGTCAATACTGATGCCATTATTTAAAACCTCCCGCCAAGGCTGAACAATTTTTAGTTCAAGCTAGCCTTCTCTATGTCACTCTAGAACTAGTCAAGTTATGAAATTTGTACCGTGAAATCTCTCTCTCTCTCTCTCTCTCTCTCTCTCTCTCTCTCTCTCTCTCTCTGTCTCTCGTGTACATATATATTTTTGTACAAACTTTAACAATAGTATATGAAGGGGTTCTTTTTCCTTTTAAGTTTCAGCAATTTATGATTTTCATTTGGAAAATCTGAGTGAACTTTGATTTTCTGATTAGAGTGATGTGGAAGAAAATGACAGTATGCACAGATGAAAAGAGGCATAGAATAATTAATTGATAATATTATGATTACGCATGAAGATAGAAAGCTTGGTTGAATTGTGTGTGGTTGCAAGTTGTTGATTCTGCTGTTACACTTGTGAATGCCCACAGAATTTCTGTCCACAGAACAAATAGAAGCAAAAGATAGTCATTGGCTTGTTGAGTTTGCCAACTTTGTTGGGATATTTTTCTTAAGCTATCATACTTTTATCCTGGGCCATTTTTATTTATGTAATTTGATTGTACTGCTTGTACTTCTTTTTCATCAATAAATTTTATTTTTTCGATCAAAAAAATAAAAAATAAAAATACAAGCAAACGAGAACTTACTAATTATGTTGTTACATATTTCGCGTACCAAGTATTCATGTAGTCATACTCATACCAAATAGGTACTCAATATAGGGAATCATTTTTGAAATACACATGCTTCATTGATTTCAAGTATATAAGTTCTAAAATCAAGATTTACGCTAACTTTTGAATGCACTTGTAGAATTTAGAATATTTGGTTGTAGATCAGTACAAGCAAAAAATAAATAAATAAATAAAATACAAGCAAACAAGACCAAACCAAAGAAGTGACTCACAATATAGCCAGTAATTTGCAAATTATTAGGGGAAGCAAAGCTTACTAACACAACCGAATGCAAATTTTTGGGCATCCCAGCGAAATTATGGAAAAGTGTATAGGACATCTGTTCATGATTTTTGTTAACGATTGCAAATTGCAATTCATTAATTTAAATCTTACGAATTTTTATTTATTTATTTTTTCGTATGGTGAAAACCATAAGTTTGAGTTACTAATGAAGTGCGGGGGCGGGTTCTGGTTCACAAAATTTATTGCTTAGACAGTGAAGTGCTAAAGTATAGGGTTACTTATATTACAACTAACAAATACATTCAGGAGGATTATAGATGGTAAAGTTTCAACCAATCCATCCAAGTTGGTAAGGCAATATGCTCTCCACATTACTGATGAGGATTCAAATCCCCCCTCATTTGCCTGGTTCGCTATTAAATGGCAATTTTTTGAATTTTGAGTTTACTTTCTTGAAATGGGTCCAAAGGACCCTTCTTAAAATGGGTTCTTGATTATCAAAAACAAAAATTAAAAAGTTTCAAGCAATCCTAGCTTGATGCACATTAATGGTCTCAAAATTTTTCAACTGTGATTATTTTTTGATCAGCAAGAAGAAATCTTTATTGATGAAATCATAAAAGAAGAGTACATCAATAAAGAGGAGCTCGGAGCTACATTAAGCTCGGAGCTCCAGTCGGAGAGAATCCAACACAAAGGAAAACCAAAGTAAACACAAACAGAAAAATACACAGCAAGGAGTACACTAGCAGCATACACACCCCAGCATGAGAGTAAACAAAAAAGGCAGATTTCACTCCGCAGCAGGTTACCCACCATTTAGCACCCAAATCTGAAACAAAATCAAACTAATCCAGGAAGCTGAGCAGCAAACAAACCTACAACTCCAAACCTTTGCACCACAAAAGCTTAAAACAGCAGAGGAATTTTTGCATAACTAAAGACCAGCACATTCTAACTGCATAAAAACCAGAGGCAAAAACTGTCACACAGCAGAGACTATTCTGCACAGATTGAGACAACACTCTGCAGCCCAGCATGCCAACCGAGAGCATTCTACAGAAGGACTGGTAGGAAAAAATAGGACTCCTCAAATAGTTCACCCTCTGAAAACACCTCCGAAACTGAATCTGATACACTGTAGATTAAACATGAAGTCATGAACTGAGAACAAGTGTTCCTTAAATACTTCCTTAAACCACACAGCCATTTTTAACTTAATCTGATCTGTAATTCCATCCACATTAGGGACAACCTCCTGAAATATACATTCATTCCGATGTTTCCATAGAGACCACATCACTACAAGAGGAAGGGCATTACACATCATCCTTTCCTTTTTATTAAGACCCACCCCTGCCCACCATTCAAGCATGTCCTCCACTGAGGCTGGCAGTGCTCCTTGAATCTTCCACCATCTAATCATTTCATACCACACTTTGCAAGCCACTGGACATAATAGAAGCACATGTATGAGAGACTCAGCTCCAGATTTACATAGACAACATTCTACAGATGCACCAGCAGGCAGAACACTAATTCTGTGCAAAAACTCAGTCGTCTTTAGTTTTCCTTTCCAAGCAAGCCATCCAAAAAATTGAACTCTAGGTGGGACATGTTTAACCCAAATCCTTTTGGTAACTGTGCTTCTATTGCTGGATCCCTCAACCAATAGCTTATACATAGATTGAGCTGAATATGTTCCAGATTCCGAGGCTTTCCAGACAAGAGTATCTTCTGAGTAACACCTAAGATGAGGACCTGCCTCAATCTGACTCATCAATCTGATTAATTCTACTCTTTCCCAGTCAAACAACGCCCTTCTAAACTGAAATGACCATTCACCAGCTTCCTCCTTCCTGACCATCATATCAGATAACGACACTCTCTTATCAACTACTACCCTGTACAACAATGGAAATGCATCTTTAAGGCTCAAGTTTTCACACCACTTATCCTTCCAAAACTTGATTCTATGACCATTACCCACTTTCACCTTACAATTGTCCAGAAAAATAACCACTAGACTGCTACTCTGTTCAGATTGTAATAATATATCCTTCCACATTTTAGAACATCTCACATTAGAGATTACTTGAGGGCTCCAACTCCCCTCCTCAATCCTATATTAACTGCTCAATACTCTCCTCCACAAAGCTTTATTTTCCACGCCAAACCTCCACCACCATTTCAACATAAGGCAACTATTCACTTCCTTCACTCTCCTAACCCCCAAGCCCCCTTGGTCTACAAGCTTCGCCACTTCCTTCCATTTTACTAGATGAACCCTCCTCTTCAATTCAGAACCCCCCCACAGAAAGCAAGCTTGAAGCTTGTCCAATTCTCTAGCAATCCCCCTGTTGCAACTTAAACAATGACATGTAATATATAGGCAGCGAGGACAGGACAGATTTGATTAAAACAAGTCTCCCAGCAAATGACAGCAGTTTCCTTTTCCAACCAGCTAGTTTGCTTCTGAATTTGTCTAGAATAGGCCGCCAAGTTGCTTTCCTACTTGGGTTAGCCCCCAGCGGTAGCCCGAGGTATTTGAACGGCAAACATTTAACTTCACAGTTCAGCACAGATGCGTACTCAGACATTTCCTCTTCGAGAATACCCACTCCACTAATTACACTTTTATGGTAATTTATTTTCAACCCTGATATCAACTCAAAGCACCTCAGAATCTTCTTTACATTCTTTATCTCCATCACATCAGCTTCACACAATAGCAAAGAATCATCTACAAACTGGAGATGAGTAAGGACTAACCCATCAGAGCCAATCTTAACCCCCTTTATTAGCCCCAGATCCAAACCTCTATTGAACAAAATGCTTAAGCACTCTGCAGCTATGATAAACAAAAATGGGGACAAGGGGTCCCCTTGCCTCAGTCCTCTCTGTGGACTGAACTCCTCAATAGGACATCCATTAACAAGCACCGATAGCCTAGCTGAGGTAATACATACCTTAATCCACTCCACCCATTTTCCCCCAAACCCAAAATTAGCCAACATGGAGAGTAAGAAATCCCAATTCAATGAGTCGTAAGCTTTCTGAAAATCTAACTTAATAATCACTCCTTTCTTTCTAGATTTCTTCCAACTATCGACAACCTCATTGGCCACCAAAACACCATCCAGAATATTCCTCCCTCCAACTGTGATTATGATAAAAGAAAATGTTGTAGGCTCCAAATAATTTATCAAATTTTTTTACCAAACCTCTCATATGGGTGTGGAACCCACACAAACTTGATCTCTCTTTCTTTTTTCATGTTTTTCAGAGCATGGTCTTGCTGGCTCATGCTAGAAAAGTAATAACCTTGGAGATTGTTGATATTGCAAAAGATATTCATGCAAATTGAAGAGACAATTATGCCTCTAAACAAATGCAAATTAAGAATAATTCAAGTCACATTCATAGTTATCATCTAATTAAAAATGTTGTCATACTCCTAAAATCAATTTGCTGCAACATTTGGTCTCATTCATTGTACCTAAATCGTCATCCAAAACATATGGCATACCTAATCACATGAGGACTAATTTAATTTGTGAATCATATTTTCTAAATACAGATCATTTGTCCACTTCTCTCATGTTTCTATCTCAAATCATCTACACATTGCACTATAAATCTCTCTGACTTAATCATATAATATAAAATTGGTTTAAGAAAGTAGTAAAAGAATAGATTTAAGACGTGAAAATGAGAGAGAAGAGGACATATTATCTATATTAGAACTTGCTAGCAACATTCATGACATAGTGCAGCCATCAAACATCGTTGTCATGACCAAAACCACAAATAATGTTAATGTCATAGCCCACATTAACCATTGCCCTATATGTAGTCTCTTCCACGTCCCAACATAGCTTAATATAATAATTATTATTGTTATTAACTTCACATATAATTAATTAATCCTTAATTAATATAATGTTTCTTTTTGCAATTCTTTTCATGTGTGCTGGGCATGCCAGATTTTTGCATAGTTGATGACGAATATATTCAATGCCCTCTATGTACCATCTGCTTGCATGAACTAAATTGCTATATTGTTGACACGTGTCTCAAACTAGGCAATTTTGGTTTTGTCTACTTTAAATATGACTCTCTATTAAAAATAAAAATAAAGAAAGAAATTTAAATATGGTTGATGTTCCAGAAGACCCCATGACATATTCTAAACAATTACTGCCTGGGCAGCCACGGAAAAACCGAAGCCACTAGATCAACAAGGACTATTTATTGTATAACCTACTTTGCAACGTATTTCGAAAGTAAAATGTATAATATAAATTCAAATTTGATGAATAATGAGAAAATTTTAAATAAATAAATTTTGTTTTGTAATATTTTGGGTAAATTACAAATACACTCTCTGAGATTTGCTTAAAATACGAATTGTCCCTTGTGGTTTGAAAAATTACAAATACCTCTCTGTCAAAATTTTTTATTTAACAGAATTAATTAAAAAAGTAAAATTTCTAATTGTTCACCTATACAATAATAAAATTATCTAAATTATTAAATGAAATAAAACTTTAATATATTAAAAACTGTTAATTAACTTGATAATTTATTAATAAAAGAACCTATTTGTTATGAAATTAGAAAACTTACGGGGCATAATGTAATTTCTAGAACTACGGTTGGTAATTTATAATTTAAGTAAAGTTTAGAGAGTGTGTTTGTAATTTATTCTAATATTTTTTATAGTTCATAATATTGTTGTCGTCGTATATGTTGAAAAATGGTTTTAGGAGCATAAGTTTTTGCTAAGTTTAGGCCAATTTAGAGTAGTACCTACCTAATATTTTCCATTGGTCCACGAGGTAAAGTTGTTTTGTTTTTGTATGGAGATTAAGAATATATATTTGGTGGGTTAAAACTATTTATGGGTATAAGAAATTGACAGCAAAATGAGTTAATTGGAAAGGGCTCATGTTACTTAGTAGGGATGGCAATGGGGCTTAATAGAGTAGATATTAATTCTTTATTCCCATTCTCTTATAATTATTTTTTTTCATTCCCCATTTCCCATGGGTACTACCCTCTCCATTTCTTAATGGGTTTGGATATTCCCCAATCCAACTTGACCCCTTTTTTTTAAGGTTCACAATTTTTTTTTTTTTTTTGTAAGATTCACAACCAAAGCTAAATATACATTCAATCTCTTTTTATTTTTATTTTTTTTAAGGTTCACAACCATTTTTTTTATTTTTTTTTAAAGATTCAGAACCAAAGCTAAATATACATTCAATCTTATTTTATTTTATTTGGCTCAACAACAAAATCAAATATACATTAATTAACATTGTCACATTATTCTTGTCAAATTTTATGTATGTCTAGAATTTTTAAAATTTATTTTGAAAAATTCAATCTTAACCAAAGCTAAATATACATTCAATTTTATTGTTTTTTTATTTATTTTTTTTAAGATTCACAACCAAAGCTAAATATACATTCAATCTTATTTTATTTTATTTGGCTTAACAACAAAATCAAATACACATTAATTAACATTATCACATTATTCTTGTCAAATTTTATGTATATCTAGAATTTTTTTAATTTATTTAGAAAAATTCTATTCCTACAAAAAAAATTCATCTTCTTTTTTAATGTTATGTATCTCCTTCTCCTCTTTATTAATTGATTTTCGATAATCTGAATGTGAGTTATTGCTCTCATTTTCATCTCCTTCTTCTTCTTCTTTTTAAAAAAAAAAAATTATTTGCATTTATAGAATGAATTTTCTTATTTCAATATCTCCTGCAATTGTTTTATTGAATTTTTTTCTGATTTGATGGTAACCTTAGATTGAATTTTTTAATTTTCATCTTAACTAGTGATCACCTTAATTGAAATTTTGTACATTTTTGTCTTCAATTTTCATATTTTGGTTATGATTAATTGCGCGTTTTTGATCGATAGTCACAATGCTGTCACCGCTAGATTGTCGTCATTGCAAATCGCCGTTGCTGTAGTGAGAGGATGAGAGAGAGTGAGAATTAGAACTCTAATTGTCAACAGAGTAGGGATGGCAATGGATAACCTACCATGTGGGTATCCATGGAGACCCAACCCAAATACTTGGGTTTCCCCTTTTTTCTTGTCCGTCAGGTAGGATAAGTGATATTCTTTAAATCTCAACCGGGGATGGATACCCACTAATTTTTCCATATTTTTTTTAGGTACATCGAAAAATAATTTCTTCATATGTTTTCACTACTCTGTTGACAATTAGAGTTCTAAGACCCCAAAGAGTAATGCTACTCACAAGCCGATGGATACTGGAAAAGGTAGGACCAAAGAGATACGTGTTGCAGAGGAGGAGGCTAAGGAAGTTTATGTCCCATAAGACATTGGTGCTACCTCTGCTTCTTCTCTCAAAGGTGATTTGGACAAAGTTGTGGACCCAGCCTCCGAGATTCCTTCTTCTAAAGAAAGTTAAAGTGATCCTTGAGACAATTTCAGTTTTTACGTTCTGTTTTTTCTTCTTGTTTTTGTTGCACTAGAGCACGGTCTCCCTGATGAGTTGCCCCTATGATCGCTAAGACAATTTTTCTCTTTTTTAATGCTTGTGAGGCCATTTGTGCCTTTGATGAATGATTATGATTTTCTTGATTTTGCAATTCAATGTTTTTGCTTGTATATCTGAGTATATCTATACTATTTGCCCCGCCAAGCACTGTTGGGACCTTCGGGCCGAATAGCTGCTCGGTCTGGTTACTTGATATGCTGCATGACTGTGATTGTATAAAATTGAAGAATAATAACTTACTTAGGTCCAAGTTGGTTATGAAAAAATAATTGTTTGCCCCCACCTGGAGCTAGACTAGACTTGCATTGAATATCTGCTTAAATTCGCTCCAATGTTTGTTGTGCATAAGTGCACTTGAATGTAACGAAGTCATAAGGAAATGTCTTACTATGGTCCAGGTTGGTTATGAAAAAGTAATTGTTTGCCTCTACCTGGAGCTAAGTAAGGCCTGTGCTGGAAGTTTACTCCTGAAAGAATTATCCAAGTTTGTTCTAACTCTGTTTGTATGAAGCAATATTGATGTAATTGTACTTAAGAAAAAGTTGTTTGTGACTTTGAAAGTCTTGTGAAAAAAGAATAATCATGTTTGAAAAATTCGTTAGTGTAGTTTCTACCAAGCAATTCCACTTGGCTAAATCCATTTAGTTGCCAAACATAACTCCACCAAGCAATTCCACTTGGCATGTTTGAGTGCAAACCAAACTCAAATTTCGAAAGTTAAATTGACTTTGCTAAAATCCGTTCATTCCCAATGAAGCATATTTCGAGAGTTATTGGTAACTCTACCTTAGTTCAAACCATCTTTAGTTTGAACTAAGCCCCCAGAACTTGGATCTTAAAGGGCTATGTTAGTTATCAATCGATTATGACCTTAAGGCTGTATAGATGCTTAAAAAAAAAGTTCAAGGAAGCAAATAGACATTTTCCATTAATCAAAAGAGAAATGCCATTACACTTGACGGATATATAGGAAAACAGAGTACTGATAGTACTTCTTGAGATTTTCTACATTCCAGGGTTGAGGTATGGCTTTACCGTTCAGATCCTCTAGATAATACGCTCAATTTCCAACAACGACTATAACCTTGTAAGGCCCCTATCAGTTTGGGCCTAACTTTCCTTTGCCAGGCACCCTCTTATGGTCCATAACTTTCCTCAGAACCAATTCGCCAGGTGTAAACTATCTTGGGAGGACCTTCTTGTTCAAACTCTTGATGAGCTGCTGCTGATAGGCTGCAAGTATAATCAGTGCTGCTTATCTTCAGCCTTCTGCCATGTCTAGTGCTTGAGCTATGGCCTCTTCGTTACTTGCATCCTCAAACAATTTTGATCGGATGGTTGGGAGACCAACTTTCGAGTGGAATAACAGTCTCTATTCTATAAGTCAAGGAATAGGAAGTTTACCGATTGAGCATCGTGCCATTGTTTGGTCGGCCCACAACAATGGAGTAACTCTTCAACCCATTTCCCTTTTGCACTTTTAAGTCGTTTCTTCACGCCATTAATGATGGTCTTATTTGATAACTTTATCTATACATTGCTCTGTAGGTTGCCTGGAGAGGAGTTTCAATATTCGATCTTGAGATTGGCACAAAACTTCCTGAAATTTTTTCCATTAAACTACATTTCATTCTGCAATCAGTACCCTTAGAATGCCAAAATGGACCGTAACATTCCACATGACGAACCTCTTTGTGTCTGCTTCATTGATACTTGCCAGTGCTTCCACTTCCACCTATTTGGTGAAATAGTCAGTTGTAGTGACGAGAATCTTATGTTCCCAGTCCCCCGTACTAGAGGTCCGACAATGTCCAAGCCCCACTGAGTGAATGGACAAGCGCTAGTGAGCGGAGTGAGAGCTTTGGTTTGCTGATGCATTAAAGGAGCGAACCTCTGTCATTTGTCACATTTTTGAATGTACTGTTATGCGTTTCTCTACATCTGTAGCCACCAGTACCCATGAGTTAGGGCACGGTGCGCCAGCAACCTTCCACCAATATGGCTTCCACAAATCCCGTCGTGAATTTTGTAGAAAACATTCTCGACTAGATTTGGATGCACACATAGTAGATAGGTGCCAAGGTGGGAGCGTCGATATAGTTTCCTAGATGGTAAGTTCCAAAACTGAGCTGATTAATGTCGAACTTTGTTTGCCTCTTTCTTGTCTTCAGGGAGAGTGTCAGATCTCAGAAAAACAAGTATTGGGTCCATCCAGCTCAATCCTAAGTTCGTACAGAGGACCGTATCTGAAGACATAATGCTTGGTTCTGGCACAAACTCAACCCAAATCTTTCTGGCATCTTTGGTGTCCACTAATAAGCCTTGGAAGGCTAGAGATCAACGTGGTTGTTTTTGTCTCGATTAATTCATTACACTTGTATAAACTAAAATTTCTTGATTAGATCTCTAGCCTTGCCTACATACATGGCCATTCATTCATTTTTTGCTTCATAGATCCGAATGAGTTGACAACTAGCTGAGAATCGTTGAAAACCAGGAGCTCATCTACACTAAAGTGTTCGACAATGTACAAACCAACTAGCAGTACTTGGTATTCCGCCTCGTTATTAGAGGCTTTCCATCTAAGCTTTAAAGCTTGTTCTAGATGAATCCCTCTGGAGAGACCAGTACCACCCTTGCCCCCGAGCCTTGATTATTGGATGATCCATCAAAGTAGAGTTGTCATATGTCTCCAACAAAGAGTTTCCATCTTTCTGAAGCACTTTGTTTTCCCAGCTCCGTGGTGTGTGGCAGTAGTACTGAGCTGGTGTTCGGATGTAAGATGCTCAAGGTGGGAACGAATTTGGCAACAAAATCCGCCAAGACCTAAGCCTTTACTATTGTTATGGACTGATACCTAATGTCAAACTCACTAAGCTCAACTGCCTATTTTGTCATTTGGCCCGAGAAATTGGCTAAGCCGAAGATAGATCTAAAAGGGAACTTGGTAAGCACATTGATGGTATGGCCCTAGAACTAGTGTTGAAGTTTCCTCGATGCGATGAGCAAGGCATAAGCCAAATTTTTTAGTCGTAGATACCGCATCTCAACATCCAAAAGAATCTTACAGACGTAATACACTGACCTCTATTCATTTTTTATTTTGCAAATTAGTACCTCACTTACTGTATGGTCTAAAACTGCCAGATACAGGTAGAGTTCTTTCCCTAATTTTGGAGTGGAAATAAGACGCGGTGAATTGAGGTACTTCTTGAGGTCCTGCAATGCCTTAGTGCACTTGAGGCCCCATGCAAATGTAGCATTTTTCCTTAAAAGTTGGAAAAAAGGCTTCATTCGGTCTGAAGACCTACTGATGAACTGGTTCAGCGCTGTCACCATTCCAGCCAATTTTTGAAGTTCCTTGCCCTTTTTTGGTAATTCTATCTCTTGTATTGCTTTAATCTGATCTGGATTTGCTTTGATTCCTCTTCAAGTAACCATGTAACCCAAGAACTTCCTTGCTCCTATCCTGAAATCGCATATCGAGGCATTGAAGCGAAGTTAATGGGTTTTCATGATACTAAAAACTTCTTTTAGATCTGTAAGGTGGTTCATTGGAAGCCGAATCTTGACCACCATGTCATCTATATATGCTTCCATAGTTCATCCATGTTGATCTTTGAACATCCAAGTCACCATCCGCTGGTAAGTAGCTCCGATGTTTTTAAGGCCGAACGGCATTACCTTATAACAATAGGTGCCCTTAGAGGTTATATATGTTGTTTTCTCTTGGTCTGGGCCGAACAGAGGTATCTGATGGTAACCACTATAGGCGTCTAAAAACTCATCCACTCATGTCCGGCTGTTGAATCGATGAGCTGATCTATACGTGGCAAGGGAAAGCTATCTTTCGAACAGGCTTTATTGGGGTAGGTAAAATCGACACAAACTCTCCACTTACTATTCTTCTTCTTTACCATAACTGTATTGGACAACCATTGCGGGTACCGGACCTCCCGAATTACCCCCGCTGCTAGGAGCTTATCCACTTCTACAATTACTGCTTTGATATGCTCAACTGAGGATCTTCTGCTCTTCTGCACGACGGGCCAAGCTGAAGGATTGACATTGAGTTTGTGGCAGAAAAATTCAAGATCCAAGCGAGTAATGTTGTAGGCTGACCATACAAATACTTCTATATTTTTCCTCAGCAAATCCAGCAACTAAAGTTTCTCATTAGTGCCAAGCAAGGTACTCATAAGAAACTATTTCTTAGGGTCGCCCTTGCAGACACTTGTAGACACTCCATTTTTGACCGCCCGCAAGACTTGGACGCTTTATCCTGCGCACTCTATGATGAAAGTTGCGTTGAGTGTGGTTCGAGTTCTCAATGAGGGATTTAAGTTCAAGCTCCAAAACCAATCTCAAACCCTTCATATTTATACTGATCTTACCCCAGAAATTCATTTTTGAACATTGTGCCACCCTACACTGGGTTTAAAATAGTGGAACAGGGGAGGACATTAGGAGCCGGTCGTACCACATTGAGAGCCAGCCATGTCCATTGGGAGCCGGCTCAATTAAAAATAGCAGGTGCGCCTATTTGTTCACACCATCTTCCCTCCTCTCGCATGAGACATGTTAGGATTGTTCAAGCCAGTTAAAAATAACAAGTGCACCTGTTTGTTCACAACATCTTTCCTCCTCTCGCATGAGACGCGTTAGGATTGTTCAAGCCAGTTAAAAATAACAAGTGCACCTGTTTGTTCACAACATCTTTCCTCCTCTCGCATGAGACGCGTTAGGATTGTTCAAGTCGATTAAAAACAGCAGGTGTGCCTATTTGTTCACACCATCCTCCTCTTTTCGAGTGAGACACGTTAGGATTGTTTTCTTCAGTTAAAGAGACAACATGTGCACCTATTTGCACACCACCTTTTCTTCTTTCTTGTGAGACGCGTTAGGATCTCGAGTTCCTCAGTTAAACCTTCGGTGCGCCCGGTGTTTACATCGCCCTCCACCTTCCCTGCATGAGACATAGTTAGGCTAGCGTCTTTCCTGCACGGGACATGGTTTAGTTCGCATTCTCTTTGTCCCCATGTTCGTTTACTTACCTATTTCCATGTGAGACACGGCTTGAGTTGTTTCTCTTTCGTTCAGACGTTGCATACCTGATTTTTTTTATAGCATTGTTTCGTCGCTTGTTATTTACATTCTTGTTTCATTATATTGTTTCATTACATGATTATAAGTTATGTTTCCTGCATATCATTGTGTACTTTGCCCTTGAATTACGTAGGTTTGATTCCTTGCAAAGGGGGATATGTATTCAGCCTTCAAGTTCAACCTTTGGCAATTGTATTTTGCTTTATTTCCTTGCCCAAGTCTCACGGCCTCGTCAAATAGGTCGTCTTTGGGTTTTGACATTCACTCACGTCATTTCATGATCTCGAGTTCTGTCAAAGAGGGGCAACTGTAGACACCCCATTATTGACCGCCCACAAGACTTGGACGCTTTATCTTGCGCACTCGATGATGAAAATTGCGTTAAGTGTGGTTCGAGTTCCCAACGAGGGATTTAAGTTCAAGCTCCAAAACCAATCCCAAACCCTTCATATTCATACTATCTTACCCCAGAAATTCATTTTTGAACATTGTGCCACCCTACACTAGGTTTAAAACAATGGAACAAGGGAGCACATTAGGAGCCTACCGTACCACATTAGGAGCCGGCCGTGGCCATTAGGAGCTGGTTGGTTCCCTTTAGCGAGAAACACTGTTCGGGGCGGGAATCAGCTAGTTGTCCATTTTTGAAGATATTTTCAACCTATTTTTGCTCAAATTCTATAAATACGAGCATATATCTCAGTGTTAGAGGTTGGAAAAATTTCAAAGAAGCTAAAACATAGTTGAGAGCCCCTCCTTTTTGTGCAAGCTAACTTTGAGATATTTGATCATCCATACACCATATCTATGCACTGCATACAACCTTGGAGCCATAACTTAGAAACTTGGTTGAGCTTTGTCAATCATAATTCAAGCTTAAGAGTGTGCTTAGACCAAGTTTGGTTCACAAACAAGAGATTACCTTCTTCAAGAGGTATAAGCTTCTGTCTTTCTCTACCTATTTCTTGTATTTTTGTATTGTTTTGATCCTATTTCAAGTGTTGGAACTTGGGTTTGAATAGCTACCAAAGGGTAGAGAGGGTTAACACCCTTTCTTGCATTCTACTTCATAGCTCACACCCTTGTTTTACACTCTTTTATTTGCCTTTTAAACTGATTTTCAGAGTTTGAAAAAGGCTAAAAAACATGGTTTAAGGTCTCAAAAATGGAGAGGTTAGCCACCTCTCCTTACTCTTGTTCACTAGTTTTGCAGTTCTTTGTTCTTTCCTACTTTTTTTATGCTCTTTAACATGATTTTTGGCTACTATTTTTAGCATATTAGGGGCTATTTTAGGGCTGTTCTAATTTATTTAATTAATATATGTTTGAAATATCTAGCTTGTTGTGTTGTGTTACCAATGCTTTGATGGCTTTTGTTTGTTTAATTTTCGTATTGAAGAGTCTCATTCTAATAATTGATCCCGCAATCATTTCTGCAACCTCCATTTTTTCTTCTCTTCTTTTGTTTGAGAGTCACTTCAACCGATTGACGGTTATTCAAAGCATGAGAAAGAAACTTATGTTCAGTGGCTTAATCTCTTCAAAGGTTCATCGTCAAGGCATAGGCTCTCTTTCATGCTTAGGAATTTGGACAAATTGATTAAAGAATGGAAAGGACTAATAAAATTGGCCTAAAATGAACTAAACCGACATAAAGAAAATGTTTAGAGCTGATTGGATTCGGCTGGACGTTATGTCGAGTCCATCATTCCGAGTCGGCACGTATCAATCCATGATATGTTGATAAGACTTAGAGCGCGTCTACTTCCCTTTTTGAGCCTTCATAATAAGATAGAGGGGTGGTTTTCCATTACATTTATTCAATTTTATCCAAACGTGTTCAAATTGTGCTTGTTAGTGGCTTAGGACTCGAAATCGTTCTTCTCTTGAGTTTCCTATGACAGAGAGGGGCAGAAGGGACAAACAAGGCCTTGAAAGGCTCTGTCTACACTGTTCTCACCTCAGAGCACAAAACTTTTTTTAGCATAAAATTAGGGTATGGCCGACACTTTTTGACCTGGTTGGATCTCATTTGGAGCCAACCGGCTCCCAATGTTTGGCAAGCAATGAATTTTTTTGCAAAAATAGAGGGCAATGGCTAAGGGTGAGGCAGAACAGTCTGGGCAGACAGAGCAGCTTCTAGGCACTGTGCATGCAATCATTGTGCCTCATTGTTATTTGTATTCATATTATTATCTTATTATTGTAATTATTGTTGTTGTTGTAAATATTAATTGTTGTTGCAATTGCATTGGATATTATTGTCGCGTAATTAGTATTGATATAATATCTTTGTTGTAATAAATTAGATAGTTAGCTTAGTATCCCTTAAACTTGTAATAAGTAGTTAATTAGCTCAGCTAGTTTTAGTTCAATTTATTCGTATGGTTTTGTAATAGTTAGCTATTAATCCGAACATTTGGATACGTATTCGGACCCTCTTGCATGAGGACAAATATGTAATAATGGTGTATGTCTTCCAACCCCCATTTCTTTCTCCCTTTTATTTACTCACTTATGATGGTAGTATAGAGCATCATATTTACTTGGCATTCCCATGTTCGCATACACTTCTTTCATGTACATTTGGGTTCAACTCATCATACTAACCAATGTCCATTTCAATTTCATTGCTTGAAAACGTGATTTATCGCATGCCTTCAATTGGATCATATACCATGCTCATAGTCGAGCCTATAAAAATTGCATAAATGTGTGCGTTGCATTAGTCACATTGTATTGTTTAGGAACATGCATATTTTCTAATCATTTTTCTTTATTTGGCTTGCCTTGGAGTACTAGATGAGCATTTATTGTTTTAGCATACCGCATAAGTGTGATTGTTGCCATGCCAAGCATAATACCATGAGGTTAAGTGCTGAAGTGATATACCTGTTTGAATGCCAGTGGATGAAGGCCTTCTTTTACTTAAGTTGGAATAAATTGATTAATGTACAATACGAGCTCACTTTTTCCAAGTGATATGTATTCAAAACACTTTTTCAAAACAAACATAAAATCAGTGAGTTCCAAATTTTGTAAAGTCATCTATACTTGTACGCGTCACATAGTAACAATAGCATAATAATCGAAACAGGAGCATATCATGTAAATAAAAATCACATTATGATTAGTAGAGGCCGATCTTTGATCGGATGAGTGGGGTGCTCAATTCATGATCTTCCCCTTTCATACCTATGTTCCCGAGCTGAGACACTTTGGTGATGACAAACACGTAACCTCTGACACGAGTCATGGGTTTTCTAAATTTTCCAAAAATATTTAGGTGGCGACTCTGAAATCTAGCAAAGTAGTCCATTTTTGGCATTTGATTCAAACATCGATTTTCCAAGAGATTTGTCGGATTTGGACTCATTTGTGTTTACCTATTTCACATTGCACTTCTGAAATCAGATTCAGAACCACGAGAGTCTGAACTGTAGGGCTAGTCGTATCCGAAAGGAGCACGAAAAGCAAGCTACAACACATCATTTCAACTGGCCTTAAGACTTGGGCGCTTTCTTCTAAACATCCAATGCTGAAAATTGGAATATGTTGTTTTATGAATTTCTCAGCAGAAAAATCAAATTTAAGTTTTAATTCCAACCTTACACCCATTTTGGCCAAATTATTTTAGACCTATTAAAAAATATTCTTCTGAATTTTTATTTTTATTTTTTTTTTTGAAAAATTTAGCAATTCCAAAAAATTAGCTCCCACACTACATGGCAAGCCACATGGTTTTAAGATATCACTTGGCAAGCCATGTGTTTTTTGAAATACCACATGGCTAGCCTTGTGTTTTGAGTGTTTGAGAATTCTATAAATATCCCCCTCATTTTGTTGTTTTGGGAGAGAAAAAAAAATGAAAATTTTGAGAAAGAAAATTTTGTTTCAAAAAGAAGGGAGGCTAAAAAAATTGAAAAAAAAAAAGGAGCTGGAGAAGCTCACGTGAAAAGAAACGAAGAAAGAAACAAAACAAAACAAAAAAGAGAGAGAATGAAATTTTTTTCAAAAACATTCTTGGGGAAATTGATTTTCAAAAATCAAAATTTGTTTTAATCAACTTTTCTATCCACCGATATATACAACCCAAAATCACATTAAAGCTAAAACTTGAATTTCTCGCTAAGATTCCAAAGCATACACCATAACCGTTTCACCATTTCCTCCAAAAGGTGAATTTTTGCAATCTTCTTATTTATTTATTTTTTATTTTTTTATTTTTTTGTATTTTCTTTACTATTTTAAATATGTGATATTTAGGTTGTGGAAATTGAAGGCTAAGCCTTTGTTCCTTAGATTTTGTTTTAGAATATGTGTTTAAATATGTGATATAAAAAATGTGATTTAAGTTGGTTGAAATGTAATTTCTTTACTAATTATATTGTATTATATATTATTATGTTGTAATATATTTTTAGTGCGATGGTGGATGAAACCATTGCACATCTCTAATATATATATATATATATATATGTTATTTATTTATTATATTATATTTATCATGAAATTAAAAAAGAGAAAAAGAAAATAAAAAGAAACATAAATGTTGTGTGAGGCGTCAGTGCCTTTGTTGCTTCCTGCTGGTTTAAAGTGCTCAAATATTATTTGAGGGGAAACACAAACACAAGGTAAGGCTTTGGCAGAATGCTTAAGGTTCATGATAAGTCCTAGGTCAGGTGTTCAAAACGTCTCTTCAATATCATTGAATTCATTTTTTTGGCAAGTCTAGTCAGCGCCACATTTCAGCCACATCAGCAAACCCGCGCCAGTCAGCGTCACTATAGACACCCCATTTTTTATGGCCCTTAAAACTTAGGCACCACTGATTGATCACTCAATGATGAAAGTTATGTTGTACAAATGTTCAATTTCTTCAGCAAGAAGAGCTTCTCAATCCCAACCTTACACCCTATTTTGACCAAAACTATTTTAGACCTTAAAACCCTCTTTTTCAAAATATTTTTAAAAATGTTTCTACGATGTTCTGAGGCTCGCATTTCATTTAAAATATTACACTTTTTGGTAAACCGAGTAAGGACAAAGTGGAAATAAATGGAAGGGATGTGAACTCTTTGAAAAATCTTTAAAAATATCTTATTTAGAGGTTTGGAGTTGAGGGAAATAGGTGGGGAGGGAAGAAAACTAGTTGAGAAAGAAGTTGGCCTTCAATCTGTTAGGACAGAAATGAGCAGCCTTCACTAAAATAGGCATATCTTTTTGCATGCTTAGAATTTAGATGTGAGGCCGCCGCCACCGTTTGACGTCGGACCTGGAAGCAGATTTTTGCCTGCCGGCCACTTGTGTAAAAAGCCAGATTTTTGCAGATATTTGTTGCCAGCTGTTCCCACACTGCACCAGTTGTTCCTATACAGATATTTTTGAGATAGGCACATGGTTTTCTATATATAGAGGACCTCCCCTCTTGCTTTCAAGGTTAGAAAAATTTAAGAGTGAGAAAATATTTTTGAAGAGCAAATTTTAGAAAATTCCTCTCTCTACAATTCTCTCTCTCTTACAACTTGCATAGCCTTTGCCTAAAACACTCTAAACCAAACCTATAGAGCTTCTTGATGAGGTGATTTGAACTTGAATTTGAGCTCTTAAGGCACTTGAGAGTGTGAAATTGGTGGTTTGTAACTCAAAGAAGCATTCCTCTTTAAGAGGTACACCTTCTAGTGTTTTTGTACCATCTCTACACCACTTGTTCTCCATCTTTTGTTGCTATTTTTAAGCTATTTATTACCTGTATTTTTGGGCTAAAATTTGTGGTTTAAGGCCATTTAAGGTAGAGGGGTTGATAGCCCTTCTTTGAACCTTGCTTCTAAGGCCTTTACCCTTGTATTTCCCACCTTCTCATCAACTTTTTTTGAGCTTTTTACCACTGATTTTTAGAGGTTTTCAGAGGCAAAAATCATGTTTTGAAGTCCCAAAAGTGGAGGGGTTAGCCTCTCCTCCTTGTGCTTTTGTGCTAGTATTGATTCCTCAATATTTTAGCTTATTGTTTTAGCTATTTTTGTCTTCATTCCAACACTTTTTTGGACAATTTTAGGACTATTTTTATGTGTTAGCTTCATTCATGCTTTGTATAGTATGCTTGTAGTGCAATAGTCCTTTTAGGTTTGGTGGTTTAGGCCTTAGCCACCAACCTATTTGAGTTGATAGTGTTTATTTCTTGCTTTTCATACTTGTATTCATCTCTAATCACCTCTGCAACCTCCCTCATTTCTTGGTTTTTTCTTTGTTTTGAAAGTTGCTTCAAACTAATTGCTTGTTTAAGTTTGAGATAGAGGTATTGTGCTTAATGGTTTAATCCCTTTGGGGGTTCATTGCCAACAGCATGACACTTCTCTCATGCCTAAAACAACATTTGGTTTGGTACTTCTCTCCATTGGAGGACTTAAAGCTCACTTTTGGACTTAATTGATTAAGGAATGAATGGTAATTAAAATAAAGTAATAAAATTAGCACTAAAAGTGAGGCAAGATAATAAAATCATTTTGGATTCAATCGGATGTTAATTGAACCCATTGAGTCTTGAGTCGTTTCATACTTGTTAGTGATGTAAACGGTTCAAGAGTCAATGTCAACCACTTCCCTTGATCAATCCATGATAGGGAGGGGGATTTGAGAGTCTTTAAATTGTACATTTATTGAATTGTGTCCCTTGATTCATAAGTCATCATGCAATGAAATTGCACCAATTGATGGCTTGCGAATCAAGCCTAACCCTCATTTGACCTGTTTGATGATAAGGAGATGCAGGGTGGATAGACATCCCCTGAGAATACTCTGGTTTGTGCTCTGTTGCTGCAGGAAAGCACCAAAATCAGTGGCCTGCCGGCCACTACTTCTGGGTTACCGGTCACTTTTTCTAGACAGGCAGTGTCCTTGTTTCCAGCAAAGCACAAGCTAAGGTGGAAAAATAGTGCAATTGTCTAACTGTGCAACAGAGGCATTCCAGTAGCAAAAATTGGGAGCATTATCAGGTAAAAATCCGCGTTCATGCATGAGCCTTCCCTAGCACTTCGGGGCCCGTTTACATTATGTTGTAATATTAATGTTGTGCTTGGAGTAGTGAATTTGTAACTAACTAGTTAGAATAGCTAGTTAGTTTTGTGTTGTACTTATTTAATTAGCTAGAATAGTTAGTTAAATTTGTTGTTGTAATAATTAGTTAATTATCTAGTATAGTTAATTTATTTCATTTGATTTGTAATAGTTAGTTAATTCGTAGTAATTAGCTAGGGCATTCATTCGGACCCTCCTGTGCGAGGGCAAATATGTAATAATATGTATGTCTTCTAATCCTACATCTTTCTCCTTTTTTATTTACTTGCTCATGATGGTTAGTTTAGAACATCACTTTCCTTTTAGCATCCTCCATGTTTGCATCCACTTGTCTTGCATGTATCGAGGCTCAGTTCATCATTCTAACAATGCATTGTCGTTTAAATACTTCTTTGAAAAGGTGCTTGAACCGCATGCTATCAAATTGACTCACGTGTAATAATTAGTAGCTGAGCCTATTAGTTACACATCGCATGTGTTGCATTAGCCATGTTGCATTCATTAGGAGCATGCATGTTTTCTAACTCGTTTGTTTTTTTTGGCTCACCTCGGAGTACTGGGAGAGCACTTTTTTTGCTTTAGCATAATGCATGAATGTGATTGTTGCCATGTTTAGCATGCTTTCCATGAGGCTAAGTGCTTAATTGATATATCTGCTTGAATGCCTGTGGATGAAGGCTAATGGCTTGAATTGAAATAATTTGAGTAATGTCCATATGCGATCACTTTTTCAAGTGGTACATATTCAAACACTTTTCAAAACAAACATGAGATCAAGTGTTCTAATTTTTACAAATTAGTCTATACTTGTGTGCGCATCACATAGTAATGTTATCTTAATAACCAGAACAAGAGCATATAATGTAAATAAGATTCACATCATGATTAGTAGAGACCGATCTTTGATCGGGTGAGTAAGATGCTCAATTCATGACATTCCCCTCTCGTACCTAAGTTCCCGAGCCAAGACAATCTTGGTGATGACGGACATGTGGCCTTTGGCACGAGTCATGGGTTTCCTAAATTTTTCAAAAATATTTAAGTGGCAACTTTGTATCTGGCAAAGCAATTCATTTTTGGCATTTTTTATTCAAAATCGATTTTCTGAAAGATTTGTCAGATTTGGATTCTTTGGTGTTTATCTATTTTACATTGCACTTGTGAAATCATATTCAGAACCGCGGGAGTCCAATCTGTAGGGCTAGTCATATCCGAAAAGAGCACGAAAAGTCAAGCTACAGTCACAGTCAGCACTGACGTAATATTTTGCATGTAAACGAAATATTCCCTGCCTTGATGAAATATCTCTAACGGAATACTCCCCTAGAAAGGTAATTTTGGGCTTTTTTTGAGACGAGAAGACTTGTTCCTAACTAAACAGCCCGTTCCGGACGCAATCGTAAGGTCAGAATGGAGAAATTTTGAATGTGAAGTTTCTATTTTATTTTTTATTTTGAATTTGAGAGATTTGTGAGATTTTATTTTGTTGTAATATTTTCTTCCTCTCCTCCCATATTCGGATATGTAATTATTCAAGTGTTATAATAATTTCCCGCCCTGCTTCTTTTTATCCCATTCTTTTACTTGTTTTTTTTAATTGTAAATATGCATCATATTTTGTTTTTCATCATATTTGTGCTTTGCATCCATTTTCATACATCTTGATTTGGCTAAATTTGCATTTGTGGATTTAATCAGTTCTTATGTGAATATGTACGCCACCACATGTTCTTGAGATGACTCGCATGTCATATATTAGAAGCTGAATCTTTAGTTGCATTTCATGAGTGAATTGCATTAGGATTTTGTGTATAAGATCATACATGTTTTACTAACTTTGTTTCGTAGTTGTTCGTGGGACATCGGTAAATGTATAAGTTTTTATGGTTTGGCATCCCGCTTGTGTGTGTTTTTCTTACTTTGTTTAAGCATCCTACCATGTAGCTACTTGCTTACTTGATATAACTCTATGATTGCCGGTGGATGAAGGTTGTATCACTCAATTTGGGACGGTATTGATTTTTCATGTTTGTGGGCTCAATTTAATTGTAAGCTATACAAATCTCAAAACCCTTTCAAAATGCATGAAATCAAGCCATTCTACAAAAATGACACCGTCTATACTTGTTTGCTTCACATATTAATTTTAGCATTTATTAAATAATCAGAGCATGAACATATAAAGTTAATAAAATTCATATCATGGTTTAATAGAGGTCGATCTTTTGATCGAGAGTGCTTAATTAATGACCTGCCCCCTTCATACCTAAGGTTCTAAGCCAAGCATCCTTGATTATGACGAATAGTGGCCTTGGCACGAAACGAGTCATAGGTTTCTTAATTTTTTCAAAATATTAGGTGGCGACTTTAAGATCTGATGACGCAGTCCATTTTTAGCAAAAGTTTTTGCAATAAAATGGATTTTCTATCAAGTTGTCAAATCTAGACTCTCATCTATGTTTCACATTACACTCATGAGACTAGATCAAAGAAATTGAGGGTCCAAACAGTTCAACGTTACCTCCCGGGCAATGCAACAGTTTTTGGAAACTCTGTTGGGAAATTTATGAAACCTTGACTCGAACTCCATGATATGATTTTTATTTTCAATTATATGTTCATTGCATTGCATGCATTGGTGCACTTAAAGTTCCTATGTTACCCAAATCCTAGTGGAAGCGCAGCCAAGCTTTTTGTGATACTATACCTATCTCCGTGTCACTTTTGAGACCTTGTGTTAGTACCCTTTAAGATTTGTCAAAAAGGTAGCTCTGATATCTAAGGTTATCAGACTTAGAAGAGAGACTATATTGACTATTCCGATTTCGTGAGATCTTAACTGGTTATTAGCAAAAGGGCACTTTAGTGTCGTCACCTTGACTTCAACCCCTAGAGTAGAGTTGACCTTGTACATATAGTGAGCTATAGTACCTTCCCAACTTAGGATAGGATGCTCTCCCATTTGTAGGATGTATGAAACCACTTGTTTGAATAGTGAAGCTCTTGATCATTTCAAAGTTAGGACAGGGTAACCCTACCCTTCATAAGAGTGTTTGTTGTCTTTCCTGCTATGTGCTATGTATGGAAATCTGAATAGAGGTTCTCAAATTCAGATCAGTGTTTCAAGCATATCAATTTGTGTGTTTAAGTTCAGTATTTTGGTGGGGCATACAGTGATCAATTGTGCGAATTGAGCTGGAGTGCTACCAGAATTCTAATTGGGGATTTTTTTTTTTTTTTTTTTTTTTTGCTAAGTAGTTGTAGCACCATGGGTTCAGAAAAATCTGAAATCCCACAAAGTCTACCAACATGAATCCGTAGAACTTGAGGGATATGAGACTATTTCTGTGATTGGGGAATGACCACCTATTAATTGCATGAGCTTTATTTTGAACGCAGTGAATGACCCGCACTTAATCTGGCAATTCGAGAAAGGTTTCATTTCAAGTTCTAAATCAGATGTTGAGTTTGAGTTTGATTCCATCAAGTCTATGGAGTCGGAGTTTGATTCCATCAAGTCTATGGAGTTGGAGTCTGAGTCAGACTCGAGTTAGTCTAGTCAGCCAGAATATATTGATTTCGGTAGCGTTAACCCAGACATCTTTGTCCTGTCTAGGTCTACTTTGTCGTTTTCTTTTGAATTTGTTTTCATCACTGAGTTGGAGTTTTTTTTGAATAAAAGTGTCATGGATTTTGCCTACTTCGCCATGCCTTCAGTTCATTGCATTGACCAAAATTTTCAAAACTCTAATAAAAACGAAGAAGAAGAAATTCCTCGGGATTTGAAAATTTTGATCGACTAGGAAGAAGAGATGTGTGCTAAGCCCTTGATGGATGAGATTATTTCAGTTAATGTGGGTACTAAGAAGAATCCTCACTTAGTCCAAATTTGTTCCACGTTGTCTTCAAAAAAACACAAGCAATTAGTCGCTTTATTAGAAGGTTTCAAAAAATGTTTTTGCGTGGTCCTATGAAAACATGCCTGGAATTGATCCTGAGATTGTACAGCATAGGATCACTCTCGATCTAAGGTTTGACCACCCTAGTTTTCAAAATTTGATTCTAGGTGTCAACTAATCAACCAGATTATGAGACTTGCATAGTCGAATTGGAAGCAACCCTTGAACTAGGGCAATAAGGTTGGATGTGATTGGAGATTCCAAGGAGATCATTTCTTAAGCCAATGGAGACCAAAAAAAGAAAATCAAATGCCAGATTTTAAGGAAAGAAGATTTAGTGCTGAAGGAAAATCGAACTCCTATCCATGACCCTAGGGACAAATTCAAACCCAATTAGCTGGGTCCCTACAACATCACGTCTATCTGGTCAAGTGTAACAACCATTTTCATGGATTTAGATGGCCTAGAGTTCTCATAACCAATCAACATGGACAAGCTAAAACAAAGTACCACCCTTGAGAGGCTCACTAGGCTAAAAACCCGGAAGGGCGACCCAAGCAAAAAGTTAGAGCATAAAAAAATGAAAAAAAAAAAGAAAAGAGATAGAGAGAGAGAGAAGCTCGCAAGGTCAAAAACTCGAAAAGGCGGTTTTGGCAAAAGTTAGAGCGCACAAGGAGAGTGTTAATACCCAAGTGAACCTTACCCAAAACTACGTAAGGCCTGATTCCTATGTTGGGATACGTAGGCAGCTACATCTTGAAGTTCGGCCCTAACCATTTTCAACCCACTCATCCCATCCATGTTTGATTAGTGTATCTTTATTCAACTCGACTATCCTGTCTATGTTCAATTGGGTTATCTTCATTCAATTCGATTCTCATATCTCTTATTTATGGAAGGCTCGGTTGCAAGATAGATCAAGTGGTGCATCATGCTCGAATTATCTGATTTTGAGGTTGTACATCTCAAGGTTTGATTTCATGTCGGGTAATGACCATTTGTGAAAATAGGTTTTGATGATTTTTGGTGAAGTTGACTGATCTTCTCAAAAAATTATTTCATTTTTTCAAAACTAGACCTTTCTTTGGATCCAAAAAGGAAAATTTTCAATACTCATAGCTTGATTTACATGATTTCAAAACAGAGAGTGGAACAAGCATACTAATCTAACTCTCATGTCAATCAAAACCTTTTTACAAGAAAATCAAAAAAATAGTCAAATAGTCGAGTTAGGTGTTCTGTCTTTCTCCCGTATTCTCAAAAGTCTCCATTATTACTCGCCAAAAAGTGCGTAATTGTTCGGCAATGTAACAAAACCTTTAAGTTGATCGGTCGTCTGGGCAGCTAATCAGCGATGTATTTTGGTTTTGAATCTTGTCTTTCAGCACCATGCCCATAATATTCTTACACCTCACCCGCGAGCATCGCACCTGCGATAGTCTAAACCGCACTTGCGAGTGTCGTACCTACGGTTTTTATAACCGCACCTACGATTGTCGCACCCACGATGTTTATAATTGTGCCTGTGATGAAGTTTTTGTGTCCTTTCTATTCCAAAAAGTGTCAATCAGTCTATTTATGTTTTTTTTGCTTGGTTTTTCTTTCTTTGAGTCATTTTTTTATTTTTGCTCAGTTGAGGACTTAATGTCCAATTCAGAACTCATTTCAATCATTTTTAAATAAAATGCTTTCATGCTCAAGTACTGTGTCATTCACGTCATGATGTGCAAACAAACCGAAACTCATTTTATTGAAAATTCAAGGTGAAGACCTCCGATTACAGCTTTCAAAACAAGAAAATTTTAAAAACAACAAAAGGAAAATCTAAAGCATTGGTGCTCTTTCTTAAGAAAAATACAAAAAACAGCAAGAAGAGAAAATAGAAAAACATAGTGCAAGCATGGTTCTCATTTTCTGGTGGATTATGTTTTCAGTGGTAACGGTCACGGTCTGACGCCCTGCTTCTATTGTCAATTGCCTCGCTTCATCGTCACTTTTGGGAAGCTCTTGAAGACTCTATCTCAGCACTTACAGAGCTTCCAAAAGAGATTACTCACCGCTGGCCGTCAAATGGGGAGCACCAAGGAGCTCAAAATCGAGTCACAGAGGTCGCCTGTCGTTTCAGCTCTCTGTTCTATTTTTTCAGTTTGACAATCTCATCTCAAGCATCCTTGTACATACTCTGGAGCAGAGAAAGTTGTGCGTTTAATCGATGAACCTCAATTGTCCTGTTCTACAGCCAGCGGGAGAAATTGGAGACCGGGGTCACGGTCTTCACACAGGACTACAATGTGTAATGGTTGGCATCAATGTTAGACTATGCTACCATCAGTTGCTCGACTAACATCGTAGGGAAACTAAGAACAGGGGCAGGGGCACTTTGTTGAGGCTCGGAAGGGCTAGTTTCTGTAATCTCGATTGGGGAATCATTAAGGTCAGGGAAGAGAGTGAGAGGACAGCAAAATGAGGCCATGTCAGAGAAGAATAATGCCAAAAGAGAAGTTATAGAGTAATGGCAGAGAGAGTTTTTTTTTTTTTGCAGCTTTCTGTTCTGTCTCTCTCGTAGGCCTTAGTTTAAGAAGAATGTGAAAGAGAAGAAGAAACCAAAGAAAGAGGGATTGCCGAGGCAATCTTTGACAAATCGAGGTCGGTCCAACTGCTATTGGTCAAGCATTGTGATTATTGAATTTGCGTGCCAGACACGGCACTCGACGAAGACGAATGAGGGGGAGAGAGAGAGAGAGAGAGAGACCAAAAATAGGAGAGGACTGTATATATGTATATATTTTGTATATATATATATCTACATGTCTGTGTATCCGTATGTATGTATCTATATGTCTGTGTCCGTGTATATATATATATGTATGTATCTGTATATATATTTGTTTTATGTATATGTATATGTATCTAATATATGTTTTGTATATCGTTTGTATCCGTATATGTATATATGGTATGTATATAAATTTTCAAAAAAAAAAAAAACAGAAAATCAAAAAAAGAAATTGTCGAAAAAAATAAAAATAAAAAAAAGAGAATTTTGAAAATAAAAAAAATAATAATTCATCTGTTGTGCATCCATCATATTATTTTTGCATCCATCATACTGCATATTGTGCATCTCACATTGCCTCTTCATGGTTTTGCATTCACCATTACACTTGCACTAACTATTACATTTATCATGCAGAGTTTCAATTGTCACACTATTGCATCTCTTGGTTACAATCCATTCACACCACTTGGCTACATTTGTTCAAACTGTTAGTTAAGACTCTTTTCTCTTTTACCTAGTTGAAACTCATCCCATATTTCGTATTGAGGTACGATCTACGTCTCGCATGTTAGTTAAGACCCTTTTCTCTTTTACCCATTTGAAACCCATCCCCTATTTCGTATTGAGGTACGGTATAGGTCTCGCATGTTGGTTAAGACTCATTTCTCTTTTATCCGGCTGAAACCCATCCCCTATTTCATATTGAGGTACGGTCTAGGTGCCGCTTGTTGGTTAAGACCCATTTCTCCCTTATCCAGCTAAAATCAATCCCTTATTTCATATTGAGGTACGGTTTGGGTATCACTTGTTGATTGAAACTCTCTTTTCTCCTCTCATGTGAGTTTATTTAGATTGTACCCCTTGTTATGCTTCATATCATTTGCACAAGGCTTGTCTCTCATATTTCCACCTTCATATCTTTCTCATCATTTCACTGCATTGCATTGCATAATCATGAACTTTCAAAAATCGACTTCGCAAAGCGTGTAAGTCCAGCTTTCAATTGTATTTCAAGCATGTCATTTGCATTTTGCCCCTGAACTATGCTGGTTTGATTCTTTGCAAAGGGATACGTAGGCAGCCCTCAGGTTCAACCAACTGCATTTGCATCTTGTTTGTTTGTCCAAGTCTTATGGCCTTGTCAAAATGCACATCTTCGAGTTTTGACATTCACTCACGTCATGAAATGACTTCGAACTCTATCAAAGAGGGGCAACTATAGACACCTCATTTTGACAGTTCTTAAGACTTAGGCGCTTTTTTTCAAACATCCAATTATGTAAATTGGAATATGTTATTTTATGAATTTCTCAGCAGAAAAATCAGATTTAAGTTAATTCTAACCTTACACCCATTTTGGCCAAATTATTTTAGACCTATTCAAAAATATTTTTCTTAATTTTTTCTTTTTTGAAAAATTTATCAGTTTTGGAAAATCAACTCTCACACTACATGGCAAGCCACATGGTTTTGAGATATCACATGGCGAGCCATGTATTTTTGGAAATATCACATGGCTAGCCGTGTATTTTGAGTATTTGAGAATTCTATAAATACCCCCTCATTTTGTTGTTTTGGGAGAGAAAAAAGAAAGAAAATTTTGTTTCAAAAAGAAGGAAGGCTCAAAAGAATTGAAAAAAAAAAGAGCCGAAGAAGCTCACGACGAAAAATAATAATAAAATAAAAAATAAAAAAAAAAGAGAAAGAAATTGTTTTCAAAAAAATTCTTGAGGGATTTGATATTCAAAAATCAAAATTTTCTTTAATCAACTTTTTATCCACCGATATATACCAACCAACACCACAATAAAGCTAAAACTTGAATTTCTTATTAAGATTCCAAAGCATATACCATAACCGTGAGGGTATAAACAAGAAAGTTTGATAATCAGAAAACTCACCAATTCCTCCAAAAGGTGAATTTTTGCAATCTTCTCATTTATTTTCTTGTATTTTATTTACTGTTTTAAAAATATGATATTTAAGTTGTGGAAGTAAAAGGCAAAGCCTCCATTCCTTAGATTTTGTTTTAGAATATGTGTTTAAATATGTGATATAAAAGATGTGATTTAAGTTGGTTGAGATATAATTTCTATACTAATTATATTATATTATATATTATTATATTGTAATATGTATTTTTGGTGCAATGGTGGATAAAACCACCATGCACATCTCTAATATATATTATATTATATTTATCATGAAATAAAAAAAGAGAAAAAGAAAATTAAAAAAAATAAAAAATAAAAAAACCTAAATGTTGTGTGAGGCATCTGTGCCTTTGTTGCTTCCTGCTGGTTTAAAGAGCTCAAATATTATTTGAGGGGAAATATAAAACACAATGTGAGGTTTTGATAGAATGGCCAAGGTTCATGGTAAGTCCCAGGTTAGGGTTCAAAACCTCTCTCCAACATCATTGAATTCATTTTTTGGGCAAGTCCAGTCAACGCCAAACTTGCCATATGAACATCACAGTCAACACTGACAAAATATTCTGCATGTGGACGGAATATTCCTTGCCTTAATAGAATATTCTCCTAGAAAGGTAATTTTGGGCTGTTTTTAAGAAGAAAAGACTCGTTCCTAACTAAAAAAATCGTTTCGAACACAACCGTGAGGTCAAAATGGAGAAATTCTGAATGTGAAGTTTCTATTTTTCTTTGAATTTGAGAGATATGTGAGATTTTATTTTGTTGTAATATTTTCTTCCTCTCCTCCCATATCTAAATATGTAATTATTCAAGTGTTGTAATAATTCCCCGCTACGCTTCTTTCAATCCCATTCTTTAACTTGCTTTTCTTATTTGTAAATATGCATCATATTTTGTTTTTCATCATATCTATGCTTTGCATCCATTTTCATGCATCTTGATTCGACTAAATTTGCATTTGTGGATTTAATCAATTCTTATGTGATTATATGCACTACTACATATTCTTGAGATGACTCGCATGTCATATATTAGAAGTCGAATCTTTAGTTGCATTTCATGAGTGAATTGCATTAGAATTTTGTATATAAGATCATACATGTTTTATTAACTTTGTTTTGTAACTGTTTGCAGGACGTCGGTAAATATGTAAGTTGTTATGCTTTAGCATCCCGCTTGTGTGTATTTTTCTTACTATGTTTAAGTATCCTACCATGTGACTACTTGCTTACTTGATATAACTCTATAATTTCCGGTGGATGAAGGTTGTGTCGCTTAATTTAGGATAGTATTGATTTTTCATGTTTATGGGCTTAATTTAATTGTGAGCTATAAAATCTCAAAACCCTTTCAAAATGCATGAAATCAAGCCATTCTAAAAAGAATGACACAGTCTATATTTGTTTGCTTTACATAGTAATTTTAGCATTTATTAAATAATCAGAACATGAATATATAAAGTTAATAAAATCCATATTATGGTTTCGTAGAGGCCGGTCTTTTGATCAGGTGTGTGGGAGTGCTCAATTAATGACCTTCCTCCCTCATACCTAAAGTTCTGAGCCAAGCATCCTTGGTTACGACAAGCAGTGGCCTTGGAATGAGTCATAGGTTTCCTAATTTTTTCAAAATATTAGGCGGCGACTCTGAGATCTGATGACGCAGTCCATTTTTGGCAAAGGTTTTTGCAATAAAATGGATTTTCTATCAAATTTTCAAATCTGGACTCTCATTTATGTTTCACATTGCACTCATGAGACTAGACATGCAGGTAAGCCCTGGGCAACGTGACAGCCTTCTTCCACCAAAACTTTTTCCTAGTCTTCCACCATCTTTTCAACGAGAGTTCCTCTAACATCATGTAGTACAGGCTGATCTGCTACCTTGATCGTGTGGACTTGATTACAAAATTATTTGGTCTTCGTAGCAACCATGAAACAATGGTTTGTTGTAACTTGGTTCCCCTTGATTTGTGGTACATCATGTTTTGTCGAGAAGCGGATGACCTGGTGATAAGTCAAGGGGACTGCTTCCATTCGATGGATCCAGGGTTAGCCAGGGATGGCGTTGTTAGGAGATGGAGTGTTCATAACCAAAAACTCAATCTGAAGAGTCCTTGTCCCAACTACAATAGGTAAAGTTACCCTACCGAGTGGCCATTCTGCCTGGGAATTGAAATCGACCAGCGATGCCGTCATTGGGATGAGATTTTGCTCGGTAAGACCGAACTTCCTGAACATATCATAATACAAAATATTTACAGCACTTCCCTAATCCACTAGGACTCATTTCATATCGAATCGTTTTTCAATCCCAACAATAATAATCAATGCATCAGTATATGGATATTGAATACCTTCTAAATCTTTCTCAGTAAATAAAACATTACGTAAAGGAGATTTAGGTTCTGTTCTAACCTCTTTCAATACTGGACCGACTGACATTACTTGCTGAAGTTATATAGCCTTTGCAATTTCTCCTTAAAGTACTTCCTCTTGTTGAAGATTGGTCATGCCATGGATCATGTTGGTGACCAGTTGAGGAGAATGCTCAACATTCTGCTGCGGTGGTCGGTTCTCCTGTTCGACTACAGTCTTGTTTGGATCGATATACTCCTAGAGGTGTCTAATAGCTACAAATCCTCCAAATGCTACTTCAACGCTCTATAGTTCTGAGTCATGTGCCCTTTATCCTGGTAATAGGCACACCAGAGCTTCTAATTGCGCTGAGCTAGATCTCCTAACATCTTCGGTGGCCAAACAAAGTATGGTTCCCTCTTGATTTTCTCTATGAGGCGGTAGATGGGTTCTTTGAACACTATAATGATATCTTTGTGGGACTTGGATTTGTCTATCTCATTTACTGCAACTTCAAGGGATTCTCTTCAATCTGTTCTTTGTTGATCCTTCCGGTTCAACTGCTTGGCCGACACTACTTTGATGGGAATCTGATCATCCTCAAGACGAGCTTACTACTCAATTCTAGCTCGTAAATCCTTCAGGGTGGTGGCTGGGCACTTTGTAAGCGATTGCCTCAATTTGCTCTCTAGACGCAAACCACGCTTAAAAGACATCACTGTCATCTGCTCACTGCAGACGTTCTCCTCAAACTCATTATATTCTTCCCAATAACTCCTTGCATATTTATGCAATGTTTTATCATTTTCCTTTCGAAGGCTAAACAATGTGTCTAACTCCTTCGGGATTTTGGTGTAGGAAACGAATCTGGCTAGAAATTCCTTCAATAGTTGTTTCTAGTCATAAATCAATCCAGTAGGGAGACGATCGAACCATCCGAGTCTGGATTCTCCCAGGCTGGATGGAAAGACCTTGCACATTAGTGCATTGTTTCGGTTCTACAAAAACATCATCTACCGAAGTGGTTGATGTGTGTGAATGGATCTAACTTCCCATCATACAGTGTGAACATCGGCGGGGTAAACTTCTTAGGGGGTTCCAAAGCTTCAATGTCTAGAGAGAAAGGAGAAGAGACAAATCGATCTAACACTCGGTGCTCCCTCTGATGAATAGTATAATCGAGATGTTGCACCTCTCGTTCCCGTCGTTTCTCATTTTCTCTATTCCCGATTAGCCAGGTAAGAAGATCATAGAGATGAAGAAGATACTCCTTCTGTTGGCTAACCGTTTTCTACCTTTTAGCCCTCTTTCAGCATGAACCACAGGTATGGCTGCTCGTTGTTTCACTTTACACCGGAATTGGCTAACTTCGTTGTCCATAACTATTTCCAGTGACTTCCTTCCCTAGTGGTTCCAGGGATAGGCTTCTCCAGCGCAGAGGAGAAGGTTCTACATTGCACGTCTTCTCCATTGGATCGCCCATCATCTTCTTGAGTTTTGCTTTCAATTCTTGTATCTTCATTCCCATGGAATCGATAATACGATATCTTTAGTCCTTCTCCAACCTGAAACGGTGGGTAGAGCCACCAGCAAAGAGCTAACAGTGCTTGACAAATTCTAGAGTCTGATTGTTGTTTCCAGTTTGTTCCTCCAAGCGCCAGACCTTTATCATTTATCTTCTTCGTTGGCGGAGTTGATGCAAAAGAAGGAATGTCCTCAGTTCCCATTGTTGGAATCAGATGCAGAACTCAAAAATGAAGATTCCATGCTCACCGCACCAATTGTGCGTACCAAATCTTGCACTAGATAAAAGTGGATTTAAGCTCCACAGCTGAAATGGACTATCCAGGAACTGGGATCTGCAAAACAGAACACCGTTAGAGCTGCCAGGCCGAGGTTGGTCGAAAAACCCCTCCAACGTGGGAATGAGTGATCGGAGAAGATGAATTCTCTTTAGGTGTAGAAAAAGGTAAAGAAAGAGTATTTGAGTTCAGGTGGATTAAGTTAGTTAGCTTCAACATGAATTAAGTGTGGCTTATATACAATACTTGTTGCCCAAGATGGTTTCACGGAGTTTTGGTGTCTCAAGGCTTCCCTTAACATTGCTCAAGGTGGAAGACAACAAGGTAGTTGACCATGGATACATGTGCTCATTGTAACCATACATATAACAGATCACATTTCTTTTGCGAACTGTTTTCGTGATTTTAGGAGGGGGGACCAGCTAAGGTGGTAGCCTGCACATACATGTGTTCACTGCTTCCACATTTCTCTGAGAGGTTCTTTCAGCTTGGTACCGATGTGCCTCGACTCGAACTTTCATAAGATTTCTTGTAGAGATGGGTTTGCCCATTTGGATAGCTTTATGTGGGCTCGTCCCACTTCGATTCTAATGATGGGTTCGGCCCAACAATTTGGTCCACAAATTAGGCCTTGGCAACTCGGCCTAACCCAATGTCGCGGTTGGCCTGGCCTTTCCACTACGTGTTGGGCCCAAATGCTTGAGGACTTGGGAAGAGTATTCTTCATGGAGATGGGCTTCATAAATTGCCTTGCCTACTTATCTGGCCCGCTTGGGTTTGGGCTTAGTGGATTGGACCGGCCGAAAACTTAGATACAACCAGTTTATATCTTGCCCTTTCACTTGTGGTGCTGATTTAGTTATTTGCCAAGCAACATTTACAATGGAAGCAGTTACTTACGACCCCCACAAAACCATTTGTCAATTTTCTGAAGACCTTTTTGTTTAAGTAATTGTTGTCATTCTTTTAATTTGATTCTGATACAATTTGATTGTAATGTCAGTATAAAACTTCTCATCCATCACTAAATAAAGGAATCCTTGTATTATCCATAATACAATTCAATATACAGCTCTTATCTCCTTTCTTTTTCTTTCACTCCTTTCTTTTTCTTTCACTTTACAATCCTCGATTTAATCAAACAGTAAAAATAGAAAATTCATTTTCAACTTTCAAATCATCAACTCATTTAAATTATTTATTATTAAACAAAAACTAAACTAAACAATGCGGCCTAGATTCCCAAAATAAAAATAAAACTATAAGCAGCACCTAACATGGATAAAGTCTTTGCTTTTAAAAATAAAACTATAAGCAGCACCTAACATGGATTATGCTTTTTAAAAGTCTATGAAATCCAACAACGCAAAATTATAAACACGTGCAAATTCTGTCCAATTTGGGAGGGGGGGGGGGGGGTGTTGTATTCTGTTAATACAAACCCTAGATAGATGCACATTTATAGTGTTGAGCACTCTCAAGTACCTAGACCTTTTTAAATTTAGATTAGTCTATCGCATCCTAATCACAAACTATTATTGTTAACTTATCCCATCATGTCACATTATATAAATCTGTCTCGAGACGATAAAATAATGCGATCCTCCCCAATCCAACTATTGAAATGTGTGTGAGACAGACTAATAATCAGGACTCCACATCATAATGGCTATTCTTCTCACCATATACAATTGAACAAAGTAGTACATGCCCCAAGGACATTACATGTGCAAGTTATTGCATGAACACGACTCAATACTTAATATGGTTACATACACCAGGCACACAGCAAAGTATAACACTCCAGATCTTCTGACAGATCAAGCAACAATAGGAAACATTCCAACTTACAAAGCACAATGAAAATATTCTAAAAGACTTGTACACATACACTAAACATTGTTATAAGGTAATGCATTTCCTATAAACTATATAATAGATTGGGCTTTGAGACATTACCCAACTCTTGCAATAACAATCACATGACATTAGTTAACAGATTCCCTGCCGAAGCCTAGTAATGACTAAACCAATATGGTGTCCCTGCACGAGCCATCGCTCAAAATCTTTGGTTCTGATTATTTCCTCACAAGTAATACTATTATACATAAATGAATTTCTTACCAAATTTTCTTAACATTAGACACAAATGTAATGAGACACGCATAATAGAATATTCGTGCGACACACTACCATTGTGTCTATTGGTAAAAAAATGAAGTAAAAAAATCGTTTATGAATAGCATTTTCTTGTTTCTCATGGCCCTAGTCTGTAAGGACCTTGGCCTTCACCCATGTAGTGTCCTTCAACGTAAAGAGCTGCATTCTGAGGATGGAGTCCATCCATAACCATAAATTGCATATCTTCAGAAGGTTTCCAGTGTCGTTTCCTTTGGTTGATGAACCAGTTATTAATTTGTTTCTGGTCCAAACCTGTTGATTCAGCCAAGGCCACCTTCTCGCTCTCCTGTGTGATTATCACAACAATCTGTCTTAATAACTCAAGAATACAATCTTTATCTTAGAATGCTATGTTAATTTCATAAGAAAAGCTTGAGAATATAGGCTGAAGAGGATGCACGTACTGATGGGTATGGCCATTTGTAGTGTAACTCCCACCAATTGAGTAGCTTTTGCCGGGCATCTTTGGGTAGCTTCCCTTTCTTCTTTTTCTTGGATAGTTCTTGCTTGAGACTACTCAAATAACCACTGTACTTCCTCAACAGGTGGTGCTTAAGTTCCCGATCTTCAGCACGTGGGTCAATCTCTGGCGGTTCTGTTTCTCCACCACTATTGTCTTGATCCTCTTCAGATGAACCAACACCCTCACATTTTTCATCTGTGCATATTGATTGGAAAAGCATTAACAAAAAAATGAACTCCGAAGCAAAAGAATGCAGCATCAAAAAATATTATTTCCTGACAAACAATATTTAAACATCTACCGGCCCTAATTAAGCAGTGATTGCCTAACCACACAACTCTGTCTTGATAGCAATTTTGGCACATTCATCATAGATTCTTTATGCACTTGCATAATAAAAACAATCACACAAAATAATTCAATGAAAGGGAATCATAGCCTGCTCCTTTTTTCTTTCTCTATTTACTTGTTTTTCCTCTTAAATGAATCCAAAAGCAAAAAAGGGTCCTGCTTTCCTAATCATCAATGTTCATAAATAAGAAACACAACTCAACCTGTACATTACTGATAAGAGTAACATGCCTAAGCAGGTTCAGCAACAACAGCAGCTACAGCTGCATAAGTGTTTGATCAATGTCTAGCTCAAGATCAACAGCATTACATGATCAATACAGCAGCAGTAACTTGGTGTATCCATGTGTAACTAATCTAATAACAGAGATGTTTGTAAATGTTTCAGTTAGTGATAGCTGTAATTTCTGTCAGCTCGAAGGTAGTTAATCTGTTAGAGATGATCTCTAATATAAAATTAGATATAATATACTTTCCCAGCCCATGCATAAACTGTAAACAAGTAATGTGTCTACTAGACCAGCAACTATGAACATTGCCAGGTATCAATACCATCCCTTTCTTTTGTTTCTTATTTGTAATGGTTTACAATTACATACTCCCAAAGTCAAATTTTCCGAAAAAAACTTTTAAAGCTTTCACTTCAATAGGAATGTGGCACGGGAGTTAATTCAGCAGCAGCAAATGTGAGATACCCAACCAGTGCAACCTCCTCCCCTCTTACCATGAACTAAAATAGTAGTAGAGTTTCTTTTTCTTTTTCCCACTCAACCCTAACCATCCACCTCTCAAAAATCCACGTCTCAGTTATACCCATTAATCAAAATATGTATTTGTAACACCTTGAATGTATGGGTGGGTGGGATTAAATAAAAAAAACTTGAGTTTTTTTGCTGCTTCATGAACATATAATTAAAATAGGAAAGTTTTATCAGCCATTAGGATGAAAAAGCACTATACAACTTGTATGCACTTACCAAAGAAAACCACATTAAAAAGAAATAGAAAAAATAGTCTCCTTCAAAGATGATGTTTCTGCATGTGAGAACAAGGTGACATTGTACAAGGCACTGCAGGCTTACAATTTAACAATGCATAAAAATATGAATAATGTTTCATTTCATCCACACAATTTCTTCCCCCACAATCTCCACAAATGAGGTGGCAAGACATAATACAAGTTCTATACCAATTGGAGTGTGGGTCAACTTTTTAAATTTTGCTTGCCACCTCATTTGAGGGGATTGTAAATTCCCTTGGTCTTGAAGTACATATATAGTGAGAAGTTGAGGCAAAGCTAAAAGATGAGGAGACATGCTCGATTATGTACCAGTATCCAAAAGCATACTCTCTCTCTGATATTCACAAGAAAATTCTCCTTCCTGCTTTCCTTCCATCCTCCATCTCTTCCACAAATATTACAATTAACATAAATTTTTTAGATGGGATGATTAACATAATTTACATGGAACAAATTATTTATAAAAAAAAATATAAAATAAAATAAAAAAGAGTAGGTATAATGGTGCCATGAATTGATGGTCACTTGGGCACAACTTACAGACATAACCATTAATTAAACACTAATTTTCAGAGTTCTTTCCCCAGCTGATCAACCACAAGTTTGTATGAACTAAACACTTGGATTTTGTCAAATTTACTGTAACTACTACTTCATGTAATCTCATAACAATAGAAATTATCATAATTTTGAAAGAAATGCCTGAAATTTGCAGTTAAGTCATACTCAAAGATGATTTTGCTTCCTTTGCGGTGCCAACCTAGTTGGGATGGTTAAGGCTAGCGGTGATGCTTTTGCACTTCCCTCTTTATTGATGTATGTTTTATGCTTGTTCTGCTTTCTTCATCAATAAAATTCTCTTTGCTTATCAAAAAAAAAAAAAAAAAAGTCATACTCAAACTCATGTTTCTACTTTCTCCTTTTTTTCATTAATCTTTGTTCCAAAAACCTTTATAATCTGAAAGTGCAGAATAAGTTTTAGACTGTGTTTCATAAAGGCTTCTCTGATTTAATTTAAGTAATGAAAGTTTTAGGACAACTTAAGAGATGGCCACAGTGGGAAGCAGAAGCCATCCGCAGAATAGGATACATTTTCATTTTTGATAAAACTATAACAATATATATTTTCCTCCCCCACCACACCCTAGCCAAAAGGCCAGGAAAGGCAATACATATTTGGAATATACCTAATCTAGGCTGAATATCTCAACCTATCACCACTCCAATCACTTGGATTAATGCCTTCCAAATACATAATACTGAATCGGGTAGGCTTGTTGTGGGTAGAGTATGGTGTAGATGAGATTTCAAAATTTGGTAATTACATCATAGTCCTTGTAGTTTAAATGAAGTATCACTTTAGTCCCGTAGTTTTAATTTGAATAACCCTTCAAAATGAAATTTCACTCAAACTAGAGGGACCAGGGTGTAATTTACCCTTCAAAATTCTATATATATATTTTTATTATTTTAGAATTAGTAGTTGATTAGGAATATTTTTATTTTAGCGTAGAGTAGCCTAGAATTATTCAGTTTCCTAATTCATATTTTTAACTTTCCTTATTTTATTAGATTTTTATTCAAAGTAAATTAAATTTAGTTTATTATAAATGCAAGCCTTGTATGGATCAATAGCTTTGGGTTAATAAAATTCAAGGTCATCCCCAATCAAAAAAAAAAAAAAATTCAAGATCATCTCTCTTTTCTTCCAACTTTGGGCATTTTGCACAAACCAACCAACTATTAAGGTTTTTACTCCAAGTATTCTTCTAGAATCCATGGGTTTAAAGTAGATTTTGCTTTTGATATTCGTTCTTAAATCAACAAATTCAATATTGTTACTCTTATCTTTCTCCGTTCCACACTTCTGCTAAATTAAAACACACACTGCAGAGCTTCGAATAATTTCTTATGCACATGGAAATTGTGTGGGTCTCCTATTATTTATTAACATTTTGGTTACAAGATCAATGTTCTCAGAACTAAACTTTACCAGACTGGCTGATTTAACCGGTTGACTCATCAATCAATTTAGGTTCTAGTTTGAATAAACCACCAAACCTGTCTGCAATAGAAAACTGGCTTACATTTATGAAACCGGTAAAAAACCGCAGTTGAACCAGATACAGTTCCAAAAAAAATATTGTTCAAAAAGTCTTGATGCCTCAGCATGTTGATTTACCAGGTTCAACCATTGTCTTGTCAAGTAGTTTTGGTTCCAGTTCAAATAAACCATCAAATCCATTTCAGATAGAAAATCGACTTATTTTTATGAAACCAGTTAGAACTGCAAAGCCTCCTCAAGTTGATTCGCCAAATAATGTAAAATTGTGTAATGATGGAGACCTTAACACCAAATCAAGTACCTAGTATTAACATTCACCACAAGTTAACCAAACCACCAAACCTGTCTGAAATAGAAAACCTACTTTCTTTTATGAAACCAGTAAAACCACAGTTGAACCAGCTACAATTCAAAAATATATATATATATATATATATATATCTTCAAATAATCTTGACGCCTCATGCATGTTGATTTCTCAGGTTCAACCAGTTGTCTTGTTGAGTAGTTTAGGTCCCAGTCCAAATAAACCATCAAATCCATTTCAGATAGAAAATTGACTTATTTTTATGAAACCGTTAGAACTGCAAAGCGTCCTCAAGTTGAGTCTCCAAACAACGTAAAATTGTGTAATGATGGAGACCTTAACACTAAACCAAGTACCTAGTATTACCACTACTTAACTCTTCACTTTGTAATTGTTTAGTAACAATATATTATTTATTATGAATCATTACAATTTCTTTCAAATACAAAGTATAATTACTTATTTTTACAAACAATCAATTTAATTATATATGTATATACATATAAATATATATATATATATATATATATATATTTTGGTAAGCTATGTACTTAAAAATATTTGGTAAACATATTTGAGTGAATATGTGTGTGTGTGTATGTGTGACAATATAAAGATAAATTAAATAAGTGTCTTAATATCTATATTTTTTTATTTAAGTATGATTTGTAATAGAAAAAAATGGTGATAAATCCAATTTGAGGATTGCTTGAGGCATTAGGTCCACTGGATAATTTCTTTGGTGAAAAGTACACACTTTGTAAAATATTGCGGTGAGAAGTACATTTTTATTTGTTCAAAAAAAAAAAAAAGAATATATTTTGTTGTTTTGGAGGACATTTTAATTCCAATTTTGCCCTTTTATTTTTTAACCTAACTATTCAAATATTTTTTTTATTTGTTGAATTTTTTTAACCTATCTGTTCAAAAAAAAATTATTTGTTAAATTTTTTTAACCTATTTTTTTTTCTTACCTACTCAAGTCTCCACAAACCACTATATATTCAAACCTACTCTATCTTCCTCGTCTCTCTTTCTACTTGTTTCTCTCTGCACAAATCCACTTCTCTCTCTCTCTCTCTCTCTCTCTCTCTCTCAGAGCAACTTCTCATTCATTGAACTCTGATGGTGAAAAGTACACACTTTGTAAAATATTGCGGTGAGAAGTACATTTTTATTTGTTCAAAAAAAAAAAAATATATATTTTGTTGTTTTGGAGGACATTTTAATTCCAATTTTGCCCTTTTATTTTTTAACCTAACTATTCAAATATTTTTTTTATTTGTTGAATTTTTTTAACCTATCTGTTCAAAAAAAAATTATTTGTTAAATTTTTTTAACCTATTTTTTTTTCTTACCTACTCAAGTCTCCACAAACCACTATATATTCAAACCTACTCTATCTTCCTCGTCTCTCTTTCTACTTGTTTCTCTCTGCACAAATCCACTTCTCTCTCTCTCTCTCTCTCTCTCTCTCTCTCTCTCTTAGAGCAACTTCTCATTCATTGAACTCTGATTCTCTAATCTATATTCACATTACTGTAATCATCATATGATTGCGTTTCCTCAACTCTAATATATCAATGCTCTCTGAAAGCTTCAAATCACTCTAACATCCTACTTCTGTAATTGAAGATCACTATCACAAACTACAAACTTAGAAAGAGAAAGAGAGATTTTGGATCTCAACGTTGAAATGGTTTCGTTTGATTCGAGTTGCAACGAGGTCGAGACAAAGATCATGAAGCTTCCAAGAAGTGACGATTATTCTAGAAATTCGATTTCCTCCGTCGTCAATGCAAACAAAGCTCCGACGAACAATAATAATACTCCAGACAAAGACTCGACCTCTAATCCTCCTTCCAAGCCATGAATTTCTAGCAGAGAGCTTGAAGCGATCGCAAGAACTTACCATTGAAGCTTGAAGCAATCGCAGGATTTCACGATCAAGCTAGTTAAAGCTCTCTGAAATCATGGAGGTTCAACTGGGTTTGGCCATCTTCTTCTGGTTCACCATCTCTCCTCCCACCTCCACCACCGCACCTCTATCTTCGATTGTACTCATTAGAGCAGTCGATCCCATCAACTTCTGCACAATTCCCGTCCCCGCCATGACTCAGTTGGAATACCACCACCGAGGTGCTTCCACAGGACACCTTTCGCGTGAAGTCTCCGTAGATGGCTCTTCTCTTCTCTGATGTTGTCAAATTTGGATTTTTCACCAAGTCAAAAATCTGACCTTAAATATATATTTAATGCTTAACTTTAAACATCCCTAGAGTTTGCAGACACATTTTACGGAGGATTTGGGTTTAACACAAAGATTGTCTCCAACACCAAGGATGTCTCCAACAAAATAGGGGCATCGAAAAGAGTTTGTTAATTTACAAGGTGAGGAGATGGAGGAAGAGATGTAGGAATGATTGGTCGATGGAGATGGAGGTGAAGACAACAAGTGCAGCAGGGAGATGAGTGGTGAGGAAGAGTTGGGGTTGTTACTACAACAAGATGAGCTTGTGAACCTAAACAAATGAGCTAGAGAGAGAGAGACTATTGTGAAAGCTAGAGAACAAGAGAGAGGAACAGATAGTGGGTGAGTTGAGTAATGATGATTTGAAGATAGAGGATGCAATGATTATATTTTGAATAGATAAGTTAAATTTTTATAAGTTACAAAAATTTAAATAGACGAGGGAAGAAAAGGGGGGAAAATTTAAACAAATAAGAGAAAATAAGATAGATAAAAGAGAGGTGAGAGAAAAGTTAACAAGTAGAGAGAAGGATTTCTGGGTTCTGACTCTATTCTTTCTCTCGCTAGATACACATACCTATTTCTTTTGCACAGAGAAAGATGGAAAATATATAGATGACAAATACGGATAGTTTGGTCATTTCGTAGGAACATGTCGTTATGCACTTGATAGTTAAGTGCATGGACTTTTGGACAAAAAAAATCAAATTTGGGTTGTTGGATTGAGCACCCTTTGTAATATGTTTATGAGGTAATTATGATATTATGGTCTGATTCTACTTGACTCGACTGTTGAATCAGTGACTCTTGGCCCGATTCTTTTTCCGGTTTTGTCAATAGTTCAAGTTTCAAAACATTGTACCAAATGGAGTTGTTATTTGATATATAAGTGTACATCACTATGAAGCATCGACACCTCTCCGAAGGCTGCGTATCAGTGTCGGACACGTGTCGGACGCGAACATGCGTCGGACACGCAGTTGACACGTGTCCGTTACGTCGCAGAAGGTGTCCGAATTTTTTTTTGATTTTTTTGCAACCGAACATGACAGATACGTTTGGAACACGTTCGGGGTAAAATTCATAATTAATGACACTTCTGTGGGGTCAATTTGTAAAAAACAAAAACAAAATACGTAATCTAATGCTCGTTGATCGACAGAGAGAGCAAAAGAGAGAGAACAGAGAGAACACCTGGTCACTTGTGGGTGGTCGTTCCTTGGTGGTCGGTCGTCGGTGGTCTGTTATCTAAGGTACAACTTCGCTGCTCTTCTTCATTCTTCTTCTTCTTCTTCTTCTTCTTCTTCGTCTTCTCCGATCTTCTCTCTCGTCTCTCTCAATCGCTCTCAGTCACTCTCTCTCTCTCTCCCCCTTTTCTGATCTGCTTTGACCTCTTCGTTTCTTTTCTTTTATCTAATTTTTTTTTTCTTTTATAGGGTCAGTTTTTAGTGTAATTTATCTGTCCCTCTTTTCTTTTCTTTTTTCTTTTTCTGAATTCATTTATATTTTCTTTTCTCTCACTCTGCCTCTCTTATTTTAGTGTATATATATATTTTGTTGATTAATTTTGTTAATATTAATAATATATGTTTATTAATTTTATTATAAGAATTAATTTTTAATTATGGAACAATGGCTATTACGGGCGGTATTTTTTATTACCTTTCTATGGTTTTTTTTTTATAATTTTATGACACATTATAATAAATTTAATTATATATATTGAACGTGTCTCCAGCGTGTTGTGTCCCCTATTTTTCGAAAATTTGCGTGTCGCGTGTCCATATCGTGTCCGTGTCGTGTCACGTGTCCGTGTCCGTGCAACATAGGTACATCAGTTAGTAATTCAAAATGTTACAACAATTTAAACTCGAAAAAATAAATAAATAAAAAATTTAAAAAAAAAATTAGAAGAAGAAGAAGAAGAAGATAAGGGAAGATATTATCCAATGTACCCCGATCAAGTTAAAGGTTCTCTCGAACAAAGCATTAGCTTGCTTCTTAGAAAGAAACTAGGAGAGGCAAGTCCCTTAGCCAAGATGTCAGCGATTTGGTCCTTCAAAGAGATAAAGGGTACAACTAAATCCTTGTGGTCCACCTTTTCACAAACAAAGTGAAAATCAATTTCCACATGCCTTGTATGCGCATTAAAAATTAGATTTGTAGTGAGATCGCACCCTCATTGTCACACCAAAGGTCAAAGCATGAGGGAAAGATACCGAGCTCAAATAATAGTGATTGAACGCAAAACAATTCAACGGTAGTATCAACGAGGGCCTTGTATTTGTGATTCCGTTGACGAGAAGGCAAACGGTACATTGCTTGCAGGATGACCACAAGTCTATTTCCTTGGACATGATATCGAACAATTTATTGTTCGAACAATTTATTGGCAAGAATGATTTGACGAAGGAAAAGGCGATGAAGATGACCGAGCCAAAGAGCTAGCATGTAGAGTCCACATTTTCAAATAGATGAGCAAATGAAGGAGAGACTATAAGACAGATAGCATAGGATGTGGAAAGCTTATAAAGGAAAGATTCATTCGACCCACAAAGCAGAATTCTCTTAGTTACCTAATAATAATAATAATAATAATAATAATAATGGGGATGACGAGATTTAAAAAACATGCCATCATCTTCACTAAACTAGTAAACAAAAAGTAAAGATTTCATTAGGAAAGGAGGAACATGAAAGATATTGAACGACTAAAAAGAAAAGTTTTTGAAGAGTCATGGAGCCAAATTAGAATAGGGTAAATCCTTACCGTTGCCAACACAAAATTGATCAATGCCACCTTTATCATCATGGTGAATTAAGTTGGCAAGATCTAAAGTAGCATAATGAGTGGCATTAGTATCTGGAAACCATTCGGAGAGTGAAGAAGATAAGCAGCATAGGAGGGAACAAAGCCCATAGGAGGAGTTGTAAATCTATAGTGATGATAACACATGGCAACAGTGCGGTGGCCAGATCATTGCAAATTTGACACCAAGTGTGTGAACAAGAATCAACGGTAAAAGAGATGACAAACTGGGAGTCAGAAAACTGAACTCCATTGTGTCAACCACGACCTCAGCCTCGGCCAATGCCATGACAACCAACACAAAAAGAAGAAAAGATACGCAATGCAACACGTGTTTGAGAGGAGACATTAGCTGGTACCAGAATAGTAATGAAAGAGAGAGCATCAAAATGAATGAACTCATGGCTTAGGAGGAGGCTATGTAGTTCGACATAGGGAATAGGCAATGGACGAGTTGTCAAACGGGTGAAATCTGGGAGAGAGAGTGTGACAAGTGATGAGTTCATCAGACAAATTCTTTGCCCTATGCAAAGATTGTGTAGAGAAATCTCCTTGTTTGATGATTTGAAGTTGCACACACAACCATGGAATTATTGTGTAAGAGTGAGAAGCCAATGCAATAGCATGCAACACGGGTAGTATAGATGTCATAAGAGAACAAAAGGCTGACAACCAAAGGAAGACTATCCTCAGACAGCGAGGCAATGAGAAGACTCATGAGAAAGCATCCAAATGAATGAACTCACGGTTTAGGAGGAGGCTATGTAGGTCGACATAGGGAATAGGCAATGGACGAGTTGCCAAACGGGGAAATCTAGGAGAGAGAGTGCGACCATTGATGAGTACATCAGACAAATTCTTTGCCCTATGCAAAAAATTGTGGAAGGAAATCTCCTTGTTTGATGATATGAAGTTGCATATGTAACTATGGAATTCTTGTGTAATAAAAGCCAATGTAGCAGCACAGGTAGTATAGATGTCATAAGAGAACATAAGGCTAACAACCAAAGGAAGAATATCCTCTGACAGCGAGGCAATGAGAAGACTCATGAGAAGCTGATCTTGGCCGGTCCAAGTTACAAAAGATGGGTTCAGAACTTGAACATTGTCCTATTCAATGGTGCGGGGAGAACAAGGGTGAAAACCATCAATGAAGCTAATCAGATATTAGCTACGCAGATAAGGTAGCAATTGAGTCTTCTAATATAGATAGTTGGTATTGGTAAGTTTGATGGACAAGAAGTGATGTGTTGTTGTAGGGGAAGAGGAGAGAAAGGAGCAGAAGATGGGTTGAGCCAGTGTTATCAAAGGCGTGAGTAAGCGCTCGCCTAAGCGCTAAGCGAGGCGAGGTGACAATGTAGTGCTTCAGACTCACTGAGGCGAGGCGAAACAGTGAGGTGAAGTCGAAGCACATGAGGCAAGGCTTAGGTGACGAAGCGAGAGGCGATTCGAAGCGACACTTCATTAATTTCGGTCTGATTTCAGTTCGACAGATCTGGGCCCTTCATTTGGATGACTTTTGTGCTAATCATGGACATGCGATGCACTTTGTGATTCCTTTCTTCTTCATATATCGACTTCCCTCAGTCAAAACCCTAAGTCGACTTCCTCTCAGTCGACATTTGCTTCGAACGACTAACTGACTGACTACCTGCGGCTGCTTCTTCCTTCTTCAGACAAAGGTGAGTACCTTCCTTTCTTCTTTCTTCTTCCTCTCTTCTTCTTCTTCCTTTCTTCTCCTCCTACTGCTGTGTCTTCGTCTTCGTCTTCTTTTCTTCTTTTCTTCTTCTTCCTTTCGTCTCTTCTTCCTTTCTTCATCTTTTTTTTTTTCACTCTAATCTGAAAAATTATACTCTGTAGGCAGACCTTTTATTTATTTTTTTTTTTAAATTTATTTATTTATTTAATTTTTTATTTTTATTTTTTTTTACTTTGTTGCTTTGAAAAATTATACTCTGTATACTCTCTTCTTCCTTCCTTTCTCTCTCTCTCTCCTGGTTCTATTAATTATTTTGTTAACTCTACTCTATTAATTTTTCTCTCCTTGTCTTCTTTCTTTTTTTTAATTATTTTTTTTGTGTTATTTTACAATTATTTTTCTGTGTTAATTATATAATTATTTTGTTGAAAAAATTTCAATTATTTTTGCTAAAAAATTTCAATTATTTACTGAAAAATTTTCAATTATTTTGTTGAAGAATTTCAATTATTTATTGAAAAATTTCAATTAATTTTTCTGAAAATTTTTAATTATTTTGCTAAAAAATTTCAATTATTTAATGAAAAAATTTCAATTGCTTGGTTGGTTAGAATTAATGAAAAAATTTCAATTATTTAGAACCTTTGGATTGTTAGATTGTATTTGTCTTTGTTGGATATTTTCTGTTGTTTATGGATATTTAGTATTTGGAATGATAAATGCATGATGGTTCTTGAAAATATTTATATTTTTGTCTATACTATTTATTTTAAAAAAATATCGTTTGTGGTCGCCTCGATTCGATGAAGCCCTCACCTCGCACTTGGGCGCTAGGAGACCTTGTCGCCTCGGTTCGCTTTTCTCCTTAAAAAACACTGGGTTGAGCAGGTTGGAAGTGGAGAAAGGAGAAAGATTGTTGATGCAGGCCATGACTAAATAAAAAAGGCTTCTGATACCAAGTTAAAACATTGCACAATTTGGGAATAATTTCGTATGCAAATAGACCTTGTGTGGGTAATGTACATCAATTTAAACTCATAATAGATATAACGATAAGGAAAAATATTATCCACTATGCTACATCAAAAGAATTTTGCTTTTGATATTCATAACTGAATTGACAGATTCAAGATTGTCACCCTACATCAAAACAATTAGGATGATTAGATCATACAAACTACTGAAATTACACAATTGAACATAGTTGTTAGATATTGTATAAAAAAATTAATCAATGAGTTGAAGTCTTTATTGTATCTTCAAGTCATAACATATCTCAATTATGAGGGAAAAAAATATCACTTCTATCTTTTTTTTTCTTTTCCAAATGATAAGAAAACAATTATGTGAATTAGTATATGTTTAAGTTAGAATAATTTTGATTTGTGGCTTTTCTCTATCGTGTGTTTTTTGTGTCATTCATTAACATTTATCACAACTAGTTAAAATATACTAACATTATACATATCTGCTACTTCGTAAAACTATAATCAATTCAAAAACAAATGAAGAGGAAAGAATAGAACAACAATATCAATATTTCCATACCATGAATATCGAACATGAAAACGAGACTAATATGTAAGACTCTTTAAATTTATATATCAAGAGAAATTTAAATCTCTTTGATAAAGCTATGAACGAAGTAACTATAGGTACGGCGTCATTTTAAACTGAAAATATCAAATAAATCTAATTTATGTTAATTAACAATTTTTCTAAAATTGACTCACATGGAAATAAGAAATTGTTGAATTTCAAAATGAGAAGATACAAACTAGCAAAAACAACATAAGCATCAGTCAACTTGAGAGTAGAATATGAAAGCATTTAATTGAAGAATAATTTTAAGGATTTAACTGGATAGAAATAAAGACTAAATCTATCGCTAATTCATGCCTTGTTGGAAACACAATTGATGCTAGAATGCACCAACCAACCAACCAGGTAGGACTAAGAAAGCATGTGTCAATTCCAAGTATCCCCCAAACCAAAAATGAATATTTAGATATGCTTTACAAGAAAAGCAAATTCTGCCTAGTATGGCCGTGGGTGTGCAGGTTTGTTGGAAATAAAATTCACAATACTAAATTTATCTCTAAAGATTAATATATAAGGATAATTAATAAAAGATAGGACAAATTACACCGATGGTCCCTATACTTTATCCCTTGTGTCATTTTGGTCCCTACATTTTCAATTGGCTCAATTTTAACCCTTAATTTTAGATTTTATTTCAATTTGGTTCAATAAATAATATCATTAGTGTCTTTTAAGGAAAGTTGTCACTAAATTGGTTTAGGTTAACTAACTAAGTTGAGTCATTTCATAATTTTGCTCTTCAAAATATAACACGTGACACTTATGTGCATATTTTCTATAAAAAATGCTAAGAATTGAAATCAATTGGACCAAATTGAGACAAAATTATAAATTCAAGGTCAAAATCGAGCCAATTGAAAGTATAGAGACTAAAACGGTACAAGGAGTAAAGTATAGGACTACCATCGTAATTTGCCCTAAAAGATATTAGATATCCAAACAAACCTATCTCTATCCCTAAAGTTTATAAGTATAATCGTATTCACATGTATTCATTTGACTAAGTAAATATAGTGGTAGTGATCTTCTCTTATGTAAATAATCATGGTCGAACCATTTATCCTTCACATGTTCTCTCTTTAAATATCCTTGTTTCTTATTTATGGGCGAAGCACATAAACTTCACATTCCCTTTACATCCTTCTTTCTTGATTATTATATATTATTCATTTTTATATTTGGGTAAATTACAAATACAACCCCAAGGTTTGTAAAAAATACAAACCTCTCACATTCTAAAAATTAAAAATACCCCCTTGTAGAAAAACTAACCAAACAAAATATGATAAAATTACCCAAATACCCTCTAATACCAAAATGATACTATCATACTACCCTCATTTTCACACACCCACCACCAAAGCCTTCTCTCTACACGACAATATTCACCAACCCTCCTCAGTGACGCACCAAATGTTTGTAGGCAACAATGACGGTGGTGCTGATCGAGAGTGGGAGGGTGGTGCCATATAGTTGGGCAAAACGGTGTTACTAATTGAGAGAAAATTGCAGATAAGGAAGGTGCAATAAGAAAAAAGAAAATAAAGTGTTTACCTTCATAAAGATTAATATAAGTGTTTCTAAAAAAAAATATTTGTTGCATACATCATACACTTTGTTAATTTGACTTAACAGTTGATTAATGTAAGGAGCCATTTGTTATGCGATCGGAAACCTCAAGTTGTGAGACGTAATTTCTCAAAGGTGAGAGGAAAATCAGTATTTTAATCCTCAGGGGTTGTACTTGTAATTTACCCTTTATATTTCTACATGGTTTCAAATCAAAGCAAATCAATCATACCTAGTGTCAATTCTCCTTTGCAACCTTCTTTTTGTCTCATTAGTTACAAAGATAAAAATAAATAAATAATAATAATAATTGTAATCTATTTTTCGGAGTTCTCAATCAATCTTTATTTGTTTTTGTTTCTCGTCACAAACTTGTTTGTGCTATCAAGCATGTTGCGACTTTTAATGCCAATTTTGCTATCAGGAGTATTAAATCACGTTTTCAACTATTGTAGTAGACTTCTTTCATTACATACTGAAAGAGAGCAATGCACTTACCAATAGTCATTTTCCCCATGAATTGAACTCAACAACGTGGTGAAAGATTTACTATTGTATTATACGTCCATTTGTGCAATCTTAAGAGAAGTTGATTTCTCAATATAGAGTTTGTTTATTTTGTATCCCCTGTAAATACATAAAGAACAAGAACAAGAAAGAGATAGAACATTTATAAGAGGGGGAAAACTGATGAGCATTTGCGTATGATCCATGCTCATCTTGAGTTAGAGATAAGATTCACTCTAGAGGTTAATTAGTAAGGATATAATCATTAGATATCCAAATAATTTTTTCAATAGGTCTATAAATATGGTTGTATTCATGAGTAAAAATAGTGCTAGTGATTTTCTCGCATGGACGCAAGTTATCATGACTGAACCATGTAAACTTCATGTGTTTTCTCTTCATATATATATATATATATATATTTGATTATTTTATCTTATTCAATTTTATATTCGGCGAACTTCACTTGACACCATTGTGATTTATCCCTGTCATTTGGAAATAAGCACATAACCCCCTTATGGTTTGTGCATTAACAACAAGTATGAAACAAAACGCCAGGTCAAAAGGGTTATGTGCTCATTTGCTAATGTTAGAGCACAAGGGTTAAAGTAAATTTCATCTCCCAAAAAAATGAAAAAAATGTCTGATTTGTACAATGAGGTTACTTATGTACCTTAGTAGTCTTTTCATTTAAGTTGTTAACAACTCCGACGGTGTACTTCAGTTCACAAATCACATGGAAATAATGTGCTTTTTTCAAATGATAGAGGGTCATACGCCCATAAGCAAACCACAAGGTAAAGTGAAATTTAACCTTTCATATTTCTACAAGATCTATGTATAGAGGCATAAATCCCCAAATATGTATGTAATTTGAGGCAATTTCTTATTCCCTTGGCAAAAACTTGTAGCGACTAAAAACAATAACAAAACCTTTGAAAGTTCGAAAGAATTATTGTATCATTACTATTAACATTCATACTAATAGGTAATTATTTCGCAGTACCCAAGCACGATGTGTTAATGTTTACGTGGTACTCCAAACAAATCACATAGCAAAAAAATTTACATATGGGATCATTAGACATGCTATTCACCTTTGTTAAGAAACTAGGAGGTAAATGATTATCAACCAAATGTATTATGATTTCGTACCATATAGATAATGACATGATACTCTTAAGAGTATAATAATTTTCCTTTTGCCATTCTATCAACTCACCAAAAATAAAAATAAAAATTCATATTACCATTCATATTAAAATTAACATTAATAATAATAATAATAATGACATTGGTTGGAACATATATCACATATGGCTTCCAGGCTTTGTCTCTGATTGTATAAATAGGAAAAACAAAAACAAGAATAAAATTAGGCAAACAGACAAAAACATAATTTACCCACCACAAAATATATATATATATATAATAATAAGGGGGTAAAAAATAAATAAATAAATAAAAGCAAAGTGTAATCCATAATAATACACAAAGAAGTAAATATGGCTACAATCCTGACAAAGCGGTACAGGCAACATGGGGTAGCACTGAAATGAACAGCACCCTATGTTCATTTTCCAAGGGCCTAACCCACTTTAGATTGAGTAACCAAAAACAATTTTGTTTTCCACTAAAAAGGAAAGACAAACTAGGAAATGACAATAATACTCACATATTCTGTCCATCTCTAGATATATAGATCTCCTTTAATAACCGTATATATTCACATTGTGTGAGAGTTTAGACATGTCTGGTGTGCTTTTGAAAAAATATATTTTACTCTGTTGGGATGGGTTGATTTGAGAAGAAATGATAAAAAAAATGCAAAATAAAAGTAAAAATTTTCTTTTTTGGTTTATAAGTTGAGTGAGAAATAAATGCAAAGATGTGAAATGGTGAGAAAGATAACTCTCTTGTAAACCGAGTGTTAAATTTTTGGAAAAATTACACTTACTTCCCCTAATGTTTGACAAAAACTATAATTAGCCCCACAAGTTTGACATTTTTTAGTAAAGATAAAATCATCAAAACTAATATGAAATAAAATCACAACACATTATTTTTCCATCCATACGACTCACTAATTACTTATAAAAAAATAATCTAGTGTTATACGAATTAAAATCGCGAGAGGTTGATGACAAAAATGCCAAAAATATAAAATTAACTGTATTTTATCAAATCTCAGGGGAGTTGAATGTAATTTATCTTTAATTTCTTGAAGTTTTTTAAAAATTGAATTATTTTCAAAATGATTCCAGAAATCGATTCAACAAACGAGTATTTTGCATTTTTCAAAAGATAAAAACAAAAACACAACCTAATTCAAAAAATTTGGAAGATTTTCAGAACCATGTAGAATTGATAAAAGCTTAAAACTGAATAGAGAGAAGAGAGGCAAAGGTTAGTTTCATCATTGTTTAATGTTCATACATTACTTTCAGATTAGTGTAACTCATCATTGTTTATCACTTAATTTATTGTATATAAGGGAACCAAATCATATCTTTTTCACTATACACTCGTAAATCGTGATTAGGGTTTGCCCCCTAACACACAAACACCCCAATCTTTCTCTCTCTATATATATTAATATATAGACACAATGCATAGCTTTATATATTAGTCAAAATTTTCTTCACTAGAAATGGGACAGTAATAAATGAAAGAAAAATGGACAGTACTGAACCTTCGAGACTCACTCACTGGACAGTTTTAACTATCAGTTTTTTTTCATTATCAAGGGAAACCGAGCCAAACCCACCTCTGCAACAATCGAATTTGCAGTTAAAAATGTAAAAATGTTGAATCTCTCTCTAAAAGAACACACATACAAATGTGGAGAGAGAAAGTAGTACCAGAGGTGAAGATCTGCAAAGGGCCATTGTTGAGCATATTGAGTTGTGTTTCGATCCTTTGAGTGAACTCCATAGCCTCTTGTAATGGCCTTGTAATCTCCTGTCGATATTTCACCAGCATGTCGTAATAAGCCTCCTGCAAACCCAAGAAAAGTGAAAGAAAAAACAAGAATGCGAAAAGACTAGTCAGTACCAACAACAAAGGACTTTGAATAAAGAGACCCAAAAACAAAAAGATAAGATCAAAAGACCCATTAGCAACAAATTCAATTCAATTTAAGTAAAAGAGTCACACCATGAACTGATCGAGTTCTGGGTCTTTTGAATCGTCTCTACAATTCACTGAATCTCGCTGCCTCGTCTCAAACTCTTGCCGAACCTCCGTGAGCCTCGCCACCACTTCCGGAGGAGCCCCCACCTACGTTAGAGAGAGAGAGAGAGAGAGTCAATCTTTGAAATGGCAAACCATTTTGTATGATGGTAATTTAATACCTTTCGACAGTCCATGTAAGCTTCCAAAAGGCTAGAGTAGTGAGGATGAGCGATGATCTTAGCTTTGATAGCTTCAACATCATTCGAGTTCTCATTCTCTTCTTGTTGTTGATGATTATGATGAACAGTACTGCTTTGGTGAGTGTGGGTTCTTATGATTGAAGGGTAGTGAAATTTCTGGGAAGTTTCGGCTTCAGTCTTGACAATTGGGGATTCAGATTGATGATAACACTGATCACTAGAACCCGATTGAAGAAGATGAAAGGTATTTATAGGCATCTGGGTCTGGTGATTAGAGCCACTGCTAGTTCGTCCGTACACAGAAGCGCTAGGTCCAAGAACTGGACCACCACCGTACAAGAAGAAGCTACCCCTTGAAGCTGTGTTCTCGTTCATCTGACTATTATACTCCTCCATTTCTCAACAAAAACCCAGATGACTTAAAACAACCCTAAACTAGGAACACACCAATTGGGATGAAGAAATATATGAAACCCTAAAGAGTGGATGTGGACACAAACTACTTACTCATCTACTTCCAAAGAACTAGTAACAATTACCCAAAACTAAGACCGAGTTCAATTGATTGTTTGAGCAGTCAGTGAGGACTTTCTTGAAATAGAAACAACATGAAAGTGTGAAAAAAGAGAATTTTTCAAGAGCTGAGGGGGTCGAATCAAGGAGGTTTCTATATGTAGTTACTTCTACAGTGGAGGTTGGTCATGATTAGATGAAAATCGGACGGTGGATGGTGCTGCAGAGGTTGCGTCGGTGGTGATGGCTCGGCCGGGGACTGCAGCGGTTCCGTGTCTTGGGTGGGTGACAAGACGTTCTTTGTTGGAAGAATAAAGTAACAATATTTTAAAATCACAAATATTTTAAAAATCACACAAAAGACCAAAGGATACCAGGAAAATGATATTGTTCTCAATAATACACATTATAATTTGGCTAGTATTAGTGGAACGACCGGCAGTCGGAAGACCGACGTTATACGTTATTTGATAGTCAGTGAGGCCAAGTTTGGTGTATATAAAATAATTTATTTTTTTATTTTTTTATATATTTTTTTTTAAAAAAATAAAAAGTATATTTATTTAAGCCATTTTAAATAATTCTAATTTTTTTAACTATTTTAATTTAAGGTTAAAAAGTCTCTTTTGAAAAATATTTTTGGCTTTTCTTGAAATTTTTTTATAAGAAAAAGAATGTAATAATTATGAATTAGATGAGTACGTTTTGTCTTATCAGATTAAAAAAAAATTGACTATTTTAACTAAAAAAGTCCAACTTTTTTCTTCCCAAACGGAGCCGCAAGAAGTTCAAGTGTAAAAAATTTGACCAGTCCTTAATTTTAAGATTTGTGATTAGTCGAAATGTATACGCGAAGAATTAGGATAAATTATTAATAGGTTTTAATAATTAATCTTAATTCTTATCTAGTTTCATTAAAAATAAATTTTAATAAAATTGTGGTTAAAATAATTTTTTGTAACAATTTTTTTGCATATCATTAAAAACTAATAATTAGTGACTTTTTTTATACGATTTTTATAAATTATGACTAAAATTTACAATTAGTAACATTTTTCTGTGGTGAATTTTTCAAACTGTCATTAAAATTTGAAAATTAGTGATCTTTTTTGTGATTTTTTTAAACCATTGCTAAAATTTATAATTAGTGACTTTTTGTAACAAAATTTTTAAACTGTCGCTAAAAATTAATAATTAATAACTTTTTAATAGTGTTTAATGAAAAATATCATAAATTCTCACAGGACCTATTAGATAATAAGTCTACCTTTTAAGACCTATACATGAATCCCCTATAAATTATCTAGACTATAATTTGATTATAAATAATTTTAAAAAAAAAGCTACCATTTTTATGAATTGATTTTTTCAATAATATTAATTTTTTTTACAAAAAACAAATATGTAAGAAAATAAAATTATTTTTTATAATGACTTTTTAATTTTTTTTTTATTAAAACATTAATTTTCCAAGCAACTCATGTTAAAAATTCTGAATTCTAAAATGTATTTGTTCAGAAGAATTACAGGCGATTGAATATCATGTCCATTAAATTTAAATATTATGGTACACAAAATTTTGGCCGTGTTTGTCAACTAAGTTTTTTGGTTTTTTTTTTTTATTTTTTTCACTACAAGAGAAATATTTTACAAAATTAAAAAAAAATCAATCCAAACGAAATACCACATCAATCTCATAATCATTTCACTTTTTCTCTTACAAATATCATATCTAATCATAAAAAAAATCAATTATCTTTCCAAACACTATTGAAGTGAGCAATACCACTGATGCTTCAACTGCTAGCAGTACCACTGTTGCTTCAACAGATGCTCTAACTAATTCTGTTATTCCAGCTGTGGAAAGAAGCTTCTCGAAGTTAATTCCACCTCATCCATTTAGTTATAACTATCACTCCATTGTAACAAACTAGTAACTACTTACAAGTTTATAAATACAGCATTGTAATTCATTCTCTGGTGTATTCTGAAAATTAAATAATAAAAGAAGTTCTTAGTTTCTTCATGGTATCAGAGCATGCTCTCTCTTACGAGTTGATCCATGGTTCCTTCTACTCCTTTGTTATCTTCTCTCATGGCTTCAACCTCACTTCCTCCAAATCTCTCATTACTGATTTCGAACTTCTCTTCATTCATCACTATCAAGCTTGATGCATCAAACTTTCTGATATGGAAAAATCAAGTGCAGAATATACTCATTGCTACTAGTCTTCTTGGATTTGTTGATGGAACTATACCATGTCCACAATTGAGAATAACATATTCTTCTGGTTCAGAGAAAGACAATCCTGAATACCTGCAATGGAAGCTTATCGATGCACATCTGCTAAGTTGCATTACTGCAACTTTGTCACCTGCAATCTATTCCTCTGTTCTTCATCTTCATAGCTGTGCTGAGATCTGGACTGCTCTACATAAGCAATTCACTTCACTTTCTCGATCTCATGTTCATCAGTTGAAGAACAAATTAAACAGCATTTCTAAGAAAACAGATTCGATGGAGAATTATCTTTCCAAGATCAAAGATTTGGTCAGTCAATTGGCTCTTGTTTCTTCATTTATAGATGATGAAGATCTTGTTTTGCTTACCTTGAATGGTCTTCCTGATGAGTATGATGCCTTCAAGACTACCATTCGAGCTAGATCAGAGTCAATTCGCATGGAAGAATTGACTGCTCTTCTTCTGTCTGAAGCTGTTCATATGGACTCCAAACTTCAGAAACTGTCTTCTGAACCTACTATGGCATGTTCTTCAGTTCGAGGTTCTTTCAATGCTAATCTCAGAGGTCGTTCTTCTGGCTTCAGAGGACATTCTTACAGAGGCAATAGAGGTGGTCACTCTTCTAGAGGCAATCCTCGCGGTAGTGGTAGATCTGGCTCTAATTTCACCAATTCAAGGAACTTTTCTGATCAAAGAGGTTTTTCTCGCAGCAGGGGTCAATCTATAACTTGTCAGATTTGTGGCAATTCTGGTCACTCTGCATTAGACTGTTGGTATCGGATGGATTCTCAGTATCAGTCTTCCTCTAGTTCTCAACATCCTTCTGAGTTCAACTCCCGAGCCTTTGTTGCTGCAACTCAATCAGCAACTGCTACTTCTCACACGCCTTGGTACTTGGACTCTGCTGCTACAGATCATATCACACATGATCTTCATCATCTCAGTCACACACAGCCTTATCACGGTTCTGATCAAATCACAGTAGGTAATGGAACTACAGTTCCCATTCACAACACTGGTAAGGGACTGCTTCCTACACCTCATTGTTCTTTTCGTTTGAATCATGTTTTACATACACCGTCCATTTCCTCTAATCTTCTGTCTGTTCACAAATTTACTAAGGACAATAATTGTCTCATTACCTTTGATGATTCTAAATTTGTGATTCAGGACAAGGATTCGAGGAGAATTCTTTATCAGGGTTCTAGTACTAATGGTCTATACCATTTTTACTCTCCTTCTTCATCCATGCAGCCTGCTGACCATCATTCTTACTTTACTACATCACAGACATCTGTTTCTTCCTCTATTTGGCATAATAGATTAGGCCATTCCTTAGTGAAGTATAATCATCTGAAACCATTGTTGAAAGTTTCCCAGAATAAAATGGACTCTGCTTGTACTGATTGTTGCATAGCTAAAAGTCATAGACTTCCATTTCAATTGTCTAATACTACTGTAAATGCTCCTCTTTCTCTTATCCATAGTGATGTATGGGGGCCATATTCTTCTACATCTGGTTATAAATACTACTTACTTTTTGTGGATGACTTTAGTCGATTTACCTGGCTTTTTCCATTATCTTATAAAAGTGAAGTATGTGACAAGTTCATAGAATTCAAAGCTTATATTGAAAACCAATTTCATACTTCATTAAAAATTCTGCGAACTGATGGTGGATCTGAATATTTTACTAATAAAATGAAGACCTTCTTGAGTACTCAAGGTGTTATTCACCAACACTCTTGTCCTCACACTCCTTCTCAGAATGGTATTGCTGAGCGAAAACATCGGCATATTACTGAAACTGCTACTGCACTTCTTCATCATGCATCTGTGCCTTTACAATACTGGTTTGATGCTGTTGCTATTTCTACTTTTCTTATTAATAGACTTCCCTCTTCTAAGCTTGGACATCAATCTCCATTTGAAAAGCTTTTTCAATACACTCCTGATTACTCTTATTTTCGCATATTTGGTTGTCAATGCTTCCCTTGGCTTAAGCCTTATCAGCCTCTCAAGCTACATCCTAAATCTGTGTCATGTGTTTTTCTGGGCTATCATCCTTTTGCTAAAGGATATCGATGTCTTGACCCACTCACTGGTAGAGTCTATCTATCTCGACATGTGGTCTTTAATGAGCACGTGTTTCCCTTTGCTCATCTGACTTCTTCTATATTTTCTCAATCCTCTTCAACATCTTTACCAACCACATTACCTGAGATTCATTCTTTTTTCTGGCCTTCTTTCTCTTCTTCTATTCGTTCTCAGATTCTCGCTCCTGCAGTCCCAAATTCTGCAGTTCCCGATTCTGCAGTTCCTTCTGTCCCAGTTTCTGTTGTTCCTACTTCAGTCCCAAATTCTGCAGTCTCAGATTCTGCAGTTTCTTCTGTCCCAGTTTCTGCAGTTCCTCCTTTTTCTTTACCCACACCTGTAGTTCCTATTCAGTCTATTTCTATTGAGTTACCTCCTCTACCTCCTTCTCAGTCTAACCAGCATCCTATGATTACCAGATCCAAATCTACTGCTACTGGTCCTCCTCACTGTTTGCTTGCTTCCTCTGTCCCAGCCTCAATTTCCTACACTACTACTGAACCTCCTTCTTACAGAGAAGCTTTGCTGTCTCCTGTTTGGCATCAAGCTATGCTTGATGAATTGACTGCTCTTCAACAACAACATACATGGTCTTTAGTGTCTCTTCCATCTAACAAAATTGCCATCGGCTGTAAATGGATTTTCAAGATTAAACGAAATTCTGATGGCACTATTGCAAGGTATAAGGCACGATTGGTTGCTAAAGGGTACCTGCAACAAGAGGGTATAGATTTTCATGAGACTTTCAGTCCAGTGGCTAAGCAACCCACTATCCGAATCTTACTTTGTCTTGCTCTTCACTATCAGTGGTCACTTAAACAGTTAGACATTTCCAATGCATTTCTCCATGGCCGTCTTGACGAAGAAGTATTCATGCTTCAGCCTCCAGGTTTTGCAGATTCTTCTTCACCTAATCAAGTATGTAAACTACACAAGGCATTATATGGGTTGAAACAGGCACCACGCGCTTGGTATTCCACATTTTCTCAATACTTGTTGTCTCAAGGCTTCATTAATAGCAAGAGTGATTCTTCTTTATTCATTCAAAAGACATCCACTTCAGTCACTTATTTGTTGGTTTATGTCGATGACATCTTGATCACTGGTGATAGCTCTTCTCATATTCAATCTCTCATTACAAAGATGCACAGCGTGTTCTCCATGAAGGAATTGGGTGACATCGCTTATTTTCTTGGTATTTCAGTCCAGCCTACCAGCTCAGGATATCTATTATCTCAGTCTAAATATGCCAAAGAAATTCTGCTTAAAGCTGGCTTGTCATCTTGTAAGTCTTGTCCTTCACCCATTTCAGTCAAGCCTAGTGTTCCTCCAAATGCTGCTTTACCATTTTCTGATCCAGCTCTTTATAGAAGTATTGTTGGTGCCTTACAATATCTCACCATTACCAGACCAGATCTGTCTCTCTCTGTTAACCAGGCTTGTCAACATATGCATGCCCCTACCATTGGACATTTTGCTGCCGTGAAGAGAATTCTTAGATATGTTCAAGGCACCATCACTCATGGCTTGTCTTTCTCCTCCAGTACTTTTGATGTGCATGGGTATTCCGATTCCAATTGGGCAGGAGATGTTATTGATAGAAAATCAACGACTGGTTACTGTGTTTTCTTGGGGTCCAATTTGGTCTCTTGGTCTGCCAAAAAGCAGGCCACAGTCTCTCGCTCCTCCACTGAAGCTGAATATAGAGCTTTAGCAAATACCGCTGCTGAGTTAAGTTGGATTTCCATGCTGCTCACTGAAATGAGTATTGCTTCCCCTACTACACCCATACTCTGGTGTGATAACCTCTCTGCAATAGCTCTAGCTTCCAATCCCGTGTTCCACTCACGTTCCAAGCATATCGAAATCGATTGTCATTTTGTCCGAGATAAGGTTTTGGCTAAGCAATTTCAGTTGCAATACATTCCAACTATGGATCAGCTTGCTGATCTGTTTACTAAACCTGTCAGCGTATCTCGGTTTCAATATCTCAAATCCAAGCTCATGGTTCTTGATTGCCCCATCAGCTTGCAGGGGACTATTGAAGTGAGCAATACCACTGATGCTTCAACTGCTAGCAGTACCACTGTTGCTTCAACAGATGCTCTAACTAATTCTGTTATTCCAGCTGTGGAAAGAAGCTTCTCGAAGTTAATTCCACGTCATCCATTTAGTTATAACTATCACTCCATTGTAACAAATTAGTAACTACTTACAAGTTTATAAATACAGCATTGTAATTCATTCTCTGGTGTATTCTGAAAATTAAATAATAAAAGAAGTTCTTAGTTTCTTCAAACACAAAAAAAATATTTCTCCAATAATATTCTCTAACTAAAAAAATCTACAAAAAAAATCCACTTTCCAAACGCCCGTTTTGACTCCGATGATTTTTCTTTTCTACCCCGTTTGTTTGCGGTTATGGGAAGGAGATTGGGCTTGATAGTGAGGAGGGGATTGAGAATAGGGTGTTTGTTTTGAGAGATAGGGAGGGGACTAGTAATCCCTTGGTATTAGTAAGGAGGAGGAAGGGGGATTAGTAAGGAGGAGGTGGAGATGGTATTAAAAAAATAGTGAGGGGATTAGAAATTTTTTTATTTTTTTATTTTTTATATATTGAGAATTTTTTTAAAATATAATGTTTATTTTTTTATATTTTTTTATTTATTTTATTATTTTATATAAAAATAATTTAACAATTCTTCTGTAACAACCCTCATACTGTTTACTGATTAGGGACTGATTGATTACCGATAATCACCGATTACTGTTAAACGAAACGGATAATGACTGATAACTGACTGATAATTGAACTGAGTAAAGTACTGAACTGACTGATTGAAATTGGAATCTGAATTAACTGAGTATATGTTAGTTAATTGCATTCTATCTGTTTGATTGTCTGATTATCTGTTCATGTTTATATGTTTAAACTACTAATTGAAGGCCTTATCGGCGGCCGAATTAGAAACCGATTGATGTTCCGTGACCCTCATAATTAATGTGATTTTATGGTATATTTATCTGAAAATTGATTAGGTATGATTAAATTAGATTAAATAAGCTAATTAAAGAGTTCGGTTTATTTACCATATTGCCACCCTTAGTGGCACACTACCTAGTGATGCTAGAGCCTTGCACACATTGAATCAAAACATTTCATCAGCCTTTCTCCTTGCTTTGCCGACTTAGAGAGAGAGAGAGTGAGAGTTTGTGTAGTTCTTGGGGTTTGGCTTAGTCAACTTGAAGAATTGAAGGGTAATTACTAATTTGAGCTCCCTCACTCCTAATTCTACACCCAAGGTAGGACATCCATCTTCTTGTTGCTGTTCTTGAGTTCATTCTTGCATGATTCATGTTAATTTGTAGAGCTAAGTCATGATTTGGTCCATAAATGAGGGATTGAAGATCATTTCTTGCATGCATGTTGGTATTGTTGCATTTTGAGGTTGATTACATAGACATTGGTACATGCATGCTCATATTGTTGTTATAGACCATGTTTCCATCTGATTTGAAAAGAAATGAGCTCTTTTGAAACAGCTTTGAAGCTTTAATTTGGTTTAAAACTCATGCATGACATGTTTGAATGTTGTTCTTGAAAATGGGTTTGAATATGGTTTTATTTGACTCACCTTTGGGGCTTGAATTCATGAATTGAGCTTTGAAACTTGTTATACATTGAATTTAGTTATGTTTTCCAGAATTTAGGCCCAAGAGGTCGAGTTTGGAGTGGTTGAATGCTTGGTTTGAGCTTGGGAGGCAAATCTGGAAATTCCAGATTTGGCTTCCTCGCTCGAGCGAAGGATTCCCCGCTCGAGCGAGCACCTTTGTCCAGGGCTCCGCTCGAGCGACCATCGAGCGACCATCGCGCGTAAAATTTCAGCATCCAGTACTTTTACTGTTTTGCAGACCGCTCGAGCGAAGGATTACTCGCTCGAGCGAAGCCTTTGATTTTGGACTTACGCTCGAGCGTAGAAGGTCTCGCTCGAGCGAAGCCCCTATTTTCAGCAAAGTTTGCGAAATGTTTTCTAAGTGTATTTTTGCATCCTCATCCCATCCTAGGCATTCTTAGGCCTAGTTTAAGGCATCTTGACGAGGATATCATTGTAGAACACACCAAGGCAAATTAGGGATTAAGTTATGAGATTTCCCAACTGTGTAGCTTAGTGTGTTCAACCTGTTAACTGTGTAGGGTTGGCGACTGGGGAGACACGCTCTAGTATACTGTAGCCCAGAACTCTGTGAGTAACAATTGTGTAAAGATATGTTCAACTGATTATCTTCTGAATACTGAACTGAACTGTTTACTGAACTGGTATTATCTACTGAATGAATGTATGTCCTTTATTTCTGAACTGTACTGTGGCATCCTTAGTATCTACGGTTTACTGTTACTGTTACTGTCACAGAGATCTCTGTCGGTTTCCTTGTGAAACCACTACTGTTTACTGACTGATGGCCATCATTACTGTTCGGTCTTTTAAGACCTACTGTTACTGTTATGCTAATGGATGTACCACATATGACTGTTTACTGTACTGAGCAACTGAATTACTGATTGAAATGAACTGTTTTCATTACTGTAAGGACATTCACTCTAAACCCCTTTACGCTTTATGTTATTCACTGGGCTTTAGCTCACTGCTCATATATATATGTAGGTGTACAGGCACCAGAACGGAGCTAGGAGCGTCAGGGTAACTCCAGTTTTGTCAAGCCAGCCTTTGTGCCTCACTGCGAGGTTCCGAGCCTACTGTTAAGGCTCAGGGGTGCTTTAGAATTTCCCCCTTTTTGTACTGTTTCACTGTTTTGTATAGACTGACTGTTTACTGTACTGTTATACAGGGATTAGGTCCCTGTACTGTGTGACTGTTAATCTTGTATACTGTGTTGTACAGACGGAATGTTTTCTGTACTGTTCTGTAGGGTTGAGTCCCTAGTTGAATGGATGTGAATATTGTGTATACTGTTCTGTACTGTTTATGTATAAATGTGTGAAAAGCCTTTTTGCATACAGACTGTCACAGCTCAATGGACACTATTTATTTACTGTATTGGCTTCCGCCAGGCCCTGTACTCTGTTTTACTGTATTACTGTTCTGCAGGCCTTCGGTAATCTCGGATTACTGGCCGGTTACGGTACTAAACCCATAGGGCCGGGTTTGGGTCGTGACAGAGTGGTATCAGAGCGATACTTAACCACGAGTTATACCGCACACACGTGTCCAAATGAGCTATAGGGTGTCCTAGAAAAGTGATTAGGACATCTCATGAACTTGAAAAGTGTGTGGCTATGTTATGACTGAATATCTGTTAATATGTTAAACTATGAAACAAATGATTGCTTATGTTTAAAACTGTTATAACCGCTTATAGTGAAATGGACAATGCAAATGAACCTGAGTCCTCATCTACTGAGGCAAGAATGGAAAGAATGGAAAGAATGATAGAACTGATAACTGCTAGACTGGAACAACAACAGAACCAACAACCTCCTCCTCCTCCTCCGGTACAGCCGGAACCTAATGTTGATGTGGATGATGGGGATATTATTGCTCTCACCCATAAATTCAGCAAGATGAAACCGCCATCCTTTCAGGGAGGCCTTGAACCATTAAAAGCTGAAGCTTGGGTTCTGGAAACGGAAAAGTTGTTCGAGGTGTTTCCGTGCTCAGAAGCAAACAAAGTATTGTTAGCTACCTTCACCCTACAAGAAGAGGCTAGAAGGTGGTGGATGTTAATCCGTGAAACAAACACTGTTATGACTTGGGCTCAGTTCAAGGAGTCCTTCTTTGAAAAGTACTTCCCTCAGTGTGTCAGGGATAGAAAAGTGACCGAATTTGAACAGCTGAAGCAGGGCACAATGTCCGTTGCAGAATATGAAACCAAATTTACTGAACTTGCCCGTTATGCACCGCACATGGTGGATACTGAATATAAGAAGGCCAGAAAATTTGAAGGTGGCCTTAATGTGGCAATACTTGACCGGATAAATGTTTTGAAATTACCGACTTTTGTGGGTGTTCTCGACCGGGCATTGATGGCCGAGTCGAACATTGCAGCAGTGAAACAATCTGAAACACCAACAACTGAATGGCCTGGAAAAAGGCAGGGTTTCAAATTCAAGAAAGGCAAGCACAACCCAGCCAACAAGAAACAGAATACGGGGTCGACAACTAGCCCCAGCCAAGGGAGTGGTTTCATACCACCCTGTCCTGAGTGTGGCAAGAAGCACAAGGGGGTCTGCTACAGAATATCTGGAGCCTGTTACAGGTGTGGCAAGGTGGGCCACATGGTTAAAGACTGCCCCTCTGCTCCACAAGCCAGTGGTAAAGCTGCACCAAGCGCAGCAGTATCAAATGCTCCACCAAGGCCTAACCCCAGAGTTACCGGGAAAGAGCCTGTGAGGCAAGGCCGAGTGTTCACACTAGTACCGGGAGATGTGCAGAATACCGAGACCGTTGTGTCAGGTATTCTCTCTATTTGTGCACAAAATGCATATGTATTAATTGATTCGGGGTCTACGCATTCTTATGTATCGCATGCTTTCTCACGGAAATTGGATAGACCCTTAGAACCCATGAACTATCTGCTAGCCGTATCATCACCCGTAGGGGGATCCATGACATGTGCTTATATGTACCCCGCATGTGAAATTATTGTTGGGGATATGCATCTGTTTATTGATTTACTGCCATTGAACATTGATCATTTTGACGTAATATTGGGGATGGATTGGTTACAAAAATATCATGCCACTATTGACTGTGTGACCAAGCAAGTTGTTTTCCGTCCACCTGGTTTGCCTGAATTTGTGTTTAATGGGAGTGGAGTAGTACCTCCTCCGTATTTGATTTCGTCAGTGAAAGCTGTTAAATTAATTAGAAAGGGGTGTAAAGGATATCTGTGTTCTGTACTGACTGTGTCTACTGATGATAGTGTTAAAACTGATGTGAATTGTATTCCTATAGTCAGGGAATTTCCAGATGTTTTTCCAGATAATCTTCCAGGAGATTTGACTGATAGGGAGATTGAATTTACCGTTGATATGATTCCCGGAACACAACCAGTTTCTAAAGCTCCTTACAGAATGGCTCCAACTGAACTGAAGGAACTGAAAGTGCAATTGCAAGAACTGTTAGATAAAAAGTTCATCAGACCTAGCACTTCGCCATGGGGTGCTCCTGTTTTGTTTGTCAAGAAGAAAGATGGCTCACTGAGACTGTGCATCGACTACCGTGAACTGAATAAGGTAACTGTAAAGAACAAATACCCTTTGCCACGCATTGATGATTTATTTGACCAGTTACAGGGTGCACAAGTGTTTTCTAAGATTGATCTCAGATCGGGGTATCATCAACTGAAGGTTAAACCGGAAGACATTGATAAAACTGCTTTTAGAACAAGGTATGGACATTATGAATTTCTAGTTATGCCTTTTGGAGTCACGAACGCACCTGCTGCTTTTATGGACCTCATGAACAGAATTTTTAAACCGTACCTTGATGACTTTATTGTTGTATTTATCGATGACATATTGATTTACTCCAAAAGCATAGAACAGCATGAACATCATCTGAGACTTGCCCTACAAACCTTAAGAGAACAGAAACTGTATGCTAAGCTGTCTAAATGTGAATTTTGGCTTGACCATGTTATGTTTTTGGGGCATGTTGTTAGCAAAGATGGAATTTCTGTTGATCCGCAGAAAATTGAAGCTGTAGTGAACTGGCCTAGGCCAACAAATGTGACTGAAGTCCGAAGCTTTTTGGGACTGGCTGGATATTACAGAAGATTTGTCAAAGATTTCTCCAAAATTGCTCTACCATTGACTCAGTTAACTCAGAAGGGGACATCATTTGACTGGACTGACCAAAGGGAATCTGCCTTCCAGGAGTTGAAAACTCGATTAGTGACTGCACCAGTTCTTACCCTACCTTCAGGTACGGATGGTTATACTGTATTTAGTGATGCTTCTCATAAGGGTCTGGGGTGTGTTTTAATGCAGAATGGGAGAGTTATTGCTTATGCTTCCCGACAACTAAGACCACATGAAAAGAACTACCCGACCCATGATCTGGAACTTGCTGCAGTAGTATTTGCCCTGAAAATCTGGCGTCACTATCTCTACGGGGTGACATGTGAAGTATACACCGACCACAAGAGTTTAAAGTATTTCTTCACACAGAAAGAACTGAATATGAGACAGCGGAGATGGCTAGAACTGATTAAAGACTATGACCTACAGATATTGTACCACCCGGGAAAAGCCAATACCGTTGCCGATGCATTGAGCCGGAAATCGATTGGAAACTTAGCCTGTTTGCTTACAGGACAGAAAGAGTTGCTTTGTGACCTTGAAAAATCTGAAGTTGAAATTGTTTTGAGAGAACAAGGTGGAACCTTAGCTGCTATTTCTGCTCAACCGGCGCTGATTGAAGAGATTAAAGAGAAACAGCAACTGGATGACTTCTTGAAGAAGATCATCGAAGAAAGAGAATCTAAACCGAGACCGGGATTCAAATTCGAGAACAATGTACTGAAATTTCATGAAAGACTGTGTGTACCAAATGATACTGAACTGAAAAGAAGAGTTCTGCAAGAGGGCCACAACTCAAGATTGTCTATCCATCCGGGGAATACGAAAATGTATCAAGATTTGAAACAGAATTTCTGGTGGCCGGGAATGAAGAAAGAGATTGCTGATTTTGTATCCAAATGTCTTCATTGCCAACAGGTCAAAGCTGAACATCAGCGACCTGCCGGATTATTGCAACCCTTACCCATACCGGAATGGAAATGGGAGCACATCACGATGGATTTTGTCGTTGGATTACCTCGCTCCAGAAAAGGTATGGATTCAATTTGGGTTATTGTTGATAGACTAACCAAATCTGCTCACTTCTTACCTGTCAAGACGATTTATAATGCGGACAAATTGGCTGTTATCTATATTGATGAAATCGTTAGACTGCATGGAGTGCCTGTGTCTATTGTTTCTGACAGGGATTCGAAGTTTACATCGAGGTTTTGGCAAAGCCTACAGACTGCATTGGGCACTGAATTGAGGCTGAGTAGTGCCTACCATCCTCAGACAGATGGCCAATCTGAAAGGACCATCCAAACTCTGGAGGATTTACTGAGAATGTGTGTCCTTGATTTTCAGGGAAATTGGGAAAGCCATTTGCCCTTAGCTGAATTTGCGTATAACAACAGCTACCATTCGAGTATTGGCATGGCGCCTTTCGAGGCATTGTATGGCAGAAAATGTAGATCTCCAATCTGCTGGGCAGAAGTTGGAGATGGGCCTTTGCTTGGGCCCGAGATTGTATATGAAACAACTGAGAAAGTGAAACTGATACAGCAAAGACTGAAAACTGCACAGAGTAGACAGAAAAGTTATGCAGATGTCAGAAGACGGGACAGAGAGTATGAAGTGGGTGATCACGTTTTTGTGAAAGTGACACCAATGAAAGGCCAGACTCGTTTTGGAGTCAAAGGCAAGTTAGCACCGAGATACGTCGGACCTTATGAGATTATTGAGAAAATCAATCCGGTGGCGTATCAAGTTGCGCTTCCTCCTGAAATGGAGCACATGCATAACGTCTTCCACATTTCTATGTTAAGAGATTATCTCCGGGATCCTTTCCATGTAATAGAGCCTACCCACGTAGTGTTGAGTGATGACTACACTTACGAGGAACGGCCTATACAGATTGTAAACCGACGGATCAAGAAACTGAGGAATAAAGAGATCCCGTTAGTGAAAGTTGACTGGCAGAACCATGGTGGCGTGTACGCCACTTGGGAAAGGGAAGATGACATGGCTAAAAGATATCCTGAACTGTTTCCACTGAATCCTGTTTTCTTCCAGAATGAAGGTAACTCGAGTTTAGAGGACTAAACTCTTTATAAGGAGGGGAGACTGTAACAACCCTCATACTGTTTACTGATTAGGGACTGATTGATTACCGATAATCACCGATTACTGTTAAACGAAACGGATAATGACTGATAACTGACTGATAATTGAACTGAGTAAAGTACTGAACTGACTGATTGAAATTGGAATCTGAATTAACTGAGTATATGTTAGTTAATTGCATTCTATCTGTTTGATTGTCTGATTATCTGTTCATGTTTATATGTTTAAACTGCTAATTGAAGGCCTTATCGGCGGCCGAATTAGAAACCGATTGATGTTCCGTGACCCTCATAATTAATGTGATTTTATGGTATATTTATCTGAAAATTGATTAGGTATGATTAAATTAGATTAAATAAGCTAATTAAAGAGTTCGGTTTATTTACCATATTGCCACCCTTAGTGGCACACTACCTAGTGATGCTAGAGCCTTGCACACATTGAATCAAAACATTTCATCAGCCTTTCTCCTTGCTTTGCCGACTTAGAGAGAGAGAGAGTGAGAGTTTGTGTAGTTCTTGGGGTTTGGCTTAGTCAACTTGAAGAATTGAAGGGTAATTACTAATTTGAGCTCCCTCACTCCTAATTCTACACCCAAGGTAGGACACCCATCTTCTTGTTGCTGTTCTTGAGTTCATTCTTGCATGATTCATGTTAATTTGTAGAGCTAAGTCATGATTTGGTCCATAAATGAGGGATTGAAGATCATTTCTTGCATGCATGTTGGTATTGTTGCATTTTGAGGTTGATTACATAGACATTGGTACATGCATGCTCATATTGTTGTTATAGACCATGTTTCCATCTGATTTGAAAAGAAATGAGCTCTTTTGAAACAGCTTTGAAGCTTTAATTTGGTTTAAAACTCATGCATGACATGTTTGAATGTTGTTCTTGAAAATGGGTTTGAATATGGTTTTATTTGACTCACCTTTGGGGCTTGAATTCATGAATTGAGCTTTGAAACTTGTTATACATTGAATTTAGTTATGTTTTCCAGAATTTGGGCCCAAGAGGTCGAGTTTGGAGTGGTTGAATGCTTGGTTTGAGCTTGGGAGGCAAATCTGGAAATTCCAGATTTGGCTTCCTCGCTCGAGCGAAGGATTCCCCGCTCGAGCGAGCACCTTTGTCCAGGGCTCCGCTCGAGCGACCATCGAGCGACCATCGCGCGTAAAATTTCAGCATCCAGTACTTTTACTGTTTTGCAGACCGCTCGAGCGAAGGATTACTCGCTCGAGCGAAGCCTTTGATTTTGGACTTATGCTCGAGCGTAGAAGGTCTCGCTCGAGCGAAGCCCCTATTTTCAGCAAAGTTTGCGAAATGTTTTCTAAGTGTATTTTTGCATCCTCATCCCATCCTAGGCATTCTTAGGCCTAGTTTAAGGCATCTTGACGAGGATATCATTGTAGAACACACCAAGGCAAATTAGGGATTAAGTTATGAGATTTCCCAACTGTGTAGCTTAGTGTGTTCAACCTGTTAACTGTGTAGGGTTGGCGACTGGGGAGACACGCTCTAGCATACTGTAGCCCAGAACTCTGTGAGTAACAATTGTGTAAAGATATGTTCAACTGATTATCTTCTGAATACTGAACTGAACTGTTTACTGAACTGGTATTATTTACTGAATGAATGTATGTCCTTTATTTCTGAACTGTACTGTGGCATCCTTAGTATCTACGGTTTACTGTTACTGTTACTGTCACAGAGATCTCTGTCGGTTTCCTTGTGAAACCACTACTGTTTACTGACTGATGGCCATCATTACTGTTCGGTCTTTTAAGACCTACTGTTACTGTTATGCTAATGGATGTACCACATATGACTGTTTACTGTACTGAGCAACTGAATTACTGATTGAAATGAACTGTTTTCATTACTGTAAGGACATTCACTCTAAACCCCTTTACGCTTTATGTTATTCACTGGGCTTTAGCTCACTGCTCATATATATATGTAGGTGTACAGGCACCAGAACGGAGCTAGGAGCGTCAGGGTAACTCCAGTTTTGTCAAGCCAGCCTTTGTGCCTCACTGCGAGGTTCCGAGCCTACTGTTAAGGCTCAGGGGTGCTTTAGAATTTCCCCCTTTTTGTACTGTTTCACTGTTTTGTATAGACTGACTGTTTACTGTACTGTTATACAGGGATTAGGTCCCTGTACTGTGTGACTGTTAATCTTGTATACTGTGTTGTACAGACGGAATGTTTTCTGTACTGTTCTGTAGGGTTGAGTCCCTAATTGAATGGATGTGAATATTGTGTATACTGTTCTGTACTGTTTATGTATAAATGTGTGAAAAGCCTTTTTGCATACAGACTGTCACAGCTCAATGGACACTATTTATTTACTGTATTGGCTTCCGCCAGGCCCTGTACTCTGTTTTACTGTATTACTGTTCTGCAGGCCTTCGGTAATCTCGGATTACTGGCCGGTTACGGTACTAAACCCATAGGGCCGGGTTTGGGTCGTGACATCTTCACTATTAATCCTCTCATTATTAATCCCCTCACTAGCAATCCCTTCACTATTAATCCCCTCATTATCAATCCCCTCCATTCTATCTCTTAAAACAAACGGGACCTCAGGTTTTGGAGCCGCAACATTTATATGATGTGACATTTATAATTTGAGCAATATTATTTTTTTTTTTCACTCAAGAGTAAAAACAAATGACATATATTAATAAATGTGAGTCACATCACGTTTTGTATTAAAATAAAAAATTAAAAATTAAAAAAAAAATTAAAAAACATGAAATATATATATAATTGCTTTGTTATCTCCTTTTATCAATTAATGTGTTAATTTAGTTGTCGGTAATGATATCTATTATAATAATATTATTTTATAAATAAAACAACAAATTTATATATATATATATTGAAAAAATAAAATTTTTAACATGAGGGCTCTAACAGTTTCAATATCTTAAAATAAAATTTTTAATCTTTTAATTTTAAATAATTAAAATAAAAATATTGGCCAGCTCTCATTCAAGTAATAAAAAAAATTAAAAAAAGGAGGAGGAGGAGGAGGAAAGAAAGAAAAAAAAAATAATACCTCTTAATTTATGACTTTCAAATGAAAAGTATATTAATCTATTTCAAAATTTAAATTTTAGAGCCACTAAATATGAAAAGTAATCTATCAATTTAAATGTAAAATTGACACAATATAAAATCAAAATTATAATGATTTATCCCATCATTTATAAGTTTTAAATGCAAATTTAAAATTTTGATAATTAGCTCATAATTTTTTATATTAAGGAGCGATAAGAGTGACGTTGAGATTAACTATATATCTGTATATTTTACAAAAGAATGTTTTTAAAAATAGATATTATGAGAGTTTCAAAATATCATACAAAATTATTTTTAAAATCAAAACTTCTATTGGCTAGTTTATTTAAGTATAAAATTTAAATGCATAATTGTCACAATACTAATTTAAATATGTCATGATTTATTCCATGATTTAAGAATTTCATGTAAATTACCATGATTTATCCCAAGATTGAAGAATTTCAAAAAGGAAAGCTCTCTAACTCAATACAAGATTGCCACAATATATAGCTACAATTGTCAACACTTATCATATTTTAGGTTTTCAAAAAAAAAAAAAAAAAAATCTTTCATAGCTTTTTGAATTTAAAAGAAAGAATATTTTCTATTTGAATTAAAATTAACTTAATTTAATGATTTTTTATTTTGATTATAGTAATACTTTGTGAATGTAGGCCTATATCACAACGAAGATCATATTGATGGTGATGATAAGTTACAAGAGTTTGTTGTCATAAGAATAAGAATAAGAACACACAGTTAAAATATGGAATAAGGTAATATATTAACTTTATATATATATTTCAATCAAAAAAAGTTATTAATTGACTGATACCAAAGTTATACACACTGTGTTTTTTATTTGTAATTGTCAATTGTGAGAAATAGCAAAATTGATCATATTTGTATAAATGGTGGACAAAACGGATGTGTATGGTGAAAGATCATATGGATGCCATTTTTTCATGCTTTCTTTGTGTTTTTTGGTAAAGAAATGAATTTCATTAAGAAAATGTTTGAACTTGAGCTCGAGAAAAGATTATATATAAATATTTTTTTTATCTTGTCTTTTATTTTATAATTTAAAAATAATATCTTTTATTTTATTGTTTAAAAACAATATTTTATAAATAGATGGGATGTATCAAAATCCTCTCTGAAGCTCATTCCAATAAACTAATAGGAAAAAAAAAAAAAGGTTAGAATTGTACCAAACAGACTACCTTTTGATATCTTAACTATTTTGTATAGTCAATAAAATAAATATGTTTAAAATCCAGTTTAATCCCAATGAAACAATTATTTTTAAAATAATAAAAAAGAAAATTAGAAATGTACCAAACAAACTATCTTTTATATCTTAGGTATTTTGTATGCCAATTTTTAGTCAATAAAAATGAAATTTTTAGCTAACTTCCAATGAAAATTTTAAATTTCCATCATTCAATTATTTTGTAACTAATAGAAGTTAATTGTAAAGAATTACTTACCACTTCATTTTAAAATTAAATTATATCAATCAAACAAAACATGTCTAAATATTCTTAATTTTAATTTTTTTAATCAAAAGTAATTTTAAATTTTTTAATTTCAAACAACTTAAGTTACAAAATAATTAAATGTAAGATGCACAATAATTGTTGAGTCATTTATACCATAAATGAATTAGATTAAATAAAATAAAATGAACTAATTAAATTAAAAAACTTATGCCCTAATTATTTTTATTTTTATTTTGTAAACTTCAGTGCATAGCACGGGTAGTACGCTAGTTATATAATATAATTAAAAACATTGTTGGTTCATTGAGCCTCAAAGTTCTAACTCTATTTTCACAAATTTTTGAATTACAAAATTATAAAAATACAAATGGCACATTGTCATTGGTTCCTCTATTTTTAATAGTTTAATTAAATCCTTTATTAATATGGAAAATCTTTTAAATTTATTAATTTATAAACTATTTATGGTATCTATTACTATTACTATCTATATCCATACTAGTATACGATCCGTGATAAAAATAATACATTATTTTTTCAATAAAATGCATATTACTTACATTTAATCCTTTATTAATATATTTTATTTTTTCAATAAAATGCATATTATGCATATTATTCATTTAATCCTTTATTAATATATTATAAATAGATGGGATGTACAGAAGATGAATGCATGAATCTATTATGTGCCAAGACATGCTAAAATTTTTGAGAAAAATGATGTCCCAGTCGTAAATGCCAATTGGGAGCAGCAGACTGCTTTGTACAAGAGAAACAAGCTGGTGAAGAAGAAGATGCAGAAGAGGATAAAGAAAGAGGATAGAGGCCATGAGCATAAGATCCTCTATGCAGCACTTTCTGAGTAGCCTTGTCCTGAATCAGAAAAGAATGGGCATCAAAAGTAATAGTACAGTTGTTGTCTTTAGTTAATTGATGAATGGAAAGTAAATTTGAAGAGATAGAAGGAACATGAAGAAGATTGTGAAGTTAAAAAGGAAATGTAGGTGTGGGAAGGAGACCATTACCAGTGTGAGTGATAGGCAAAGTGGAGCCATCACTAACAGCAACTTGATCTTGTCCAGAATAGGGATGATAAAAGGAGAAATTAGTGAGATCATTAGTCATATGACTGGTTGCACCAGAGTCAAGAAACCAGTTTGAAGAGGATGAATGTGCGGAGGCTACAGATGAAGGTGAGGCAGAAGCAACATAGGCTGTGGGATTGTTTTGAGTGAATGAGGATTACTGTGGACTATTCTGAAAAGAGGAGTCCATTCTGTACCAGCAGTCTAGGGCAGTATGATTCAGCTTTCCACAGACCTGACAAACCAAGGCATTAGGATTAAAGTTGGACCTACCTCTGTGATATTGACCACTATCTTTGATAGAACTACCATGCTGTGAACTGCCTCGAAACCTACCACCACTCTTTGAACCTCTGGAACCACTTTCTGAACCTCTGAAAAAATCTGAACCTCTAAAAAAATCTGAACCTCTAGAAGAATAACCCCTGCCTCTAAAAGAACCTCTATGACCTTCTCTGTTACCTCATTTATAATTTCCTCTGGTTGCAGAATAGGCAAATGGAATGTCAGAAGTATGAGTTTGTTTTAGTGAAGACTCAACATGAATAGACTCTAAACACAACAAGGAAGACAAATCTTCCATGGAAATAGGATCAGACCGAGCTCTAATGGTGGTCTTGAAAGCATTGTATTCATCTGGCAAACCATTAAGAACTAAGAGAACCAGATCCTTATCTTCAACTGGTGCTGAAGCCAGAGCAAGTTGATCTGAAATGGTTTTGAATTGACTCAAGTAGTCTTCCATTGTTGAACCTTTTTTAACAATACAACTTAGTTTATTTTTCAACTAATGAATGTAAGATCTCGAAAGAGATATAAACCTTTTGGCAAGAACAGACCAGACTTCATTGCTAGTTTGACAATGAATGACAGATGTGTAGAGAGATGAAGACAATGTAGCAATGATGCAACTCAGCAGATGTGAATCAATGGTGATCCACTGTGTGTAGTCTGGATTCAAAACTTCTTGATTGTTCGAATCAAGCATAACAGAAGATGGACATACTGTAGTACCATCAACAAATCCAAGAAGCTTCGTAGCTTTCAAGATGTTATGAATCTGACTCTTCCAGACTGTGTGAGTGATTTTCTGATTACACTACCCGTTTAGTAATCAACTAGAGAGCACCGGCAGAATAGATGGCTTCAGCTAACCTGTAACAGAAAGAAAAGGCTCCAACGGTGGCTCTTCCACCCGGGGGCATTCCGACGATCAAGTCAGTATATCTCTCAAAGATAATCAAGTGCTAAACTCACTACTCAAAGCATAAAATTGCGTACCTTAGACCCACGGGGGTGCCTCTCTTTTATAATTTACTTAATCCTAATCCCACCAGAAGCCTGACTTCCATGGACTTCAATTAAGTATTTACTTTGGACTCTTCAAGAGATAAAGATAAACTCTCTAAGAGCTTTATCCTTATCTTTGGCTAAGTTTCCTCTTCATTCTAGGACTCTTGTCCCTTATCTCTTATCCGCTTATCTCGGATTCTGATATCTTCGGAGATAACCTCGGCCTTGCCGAGATCACCTCGGCGTCATGACCAAGACATGTAGCACCTCGGCTGACACGTTGGTGTCACCTTGCCACGTGTTGGTACTCAGAAAATATATCCCCACAACTGCCCCCTAGGTTCTATTACATCAGCATTCTAAGGTGATGGAACCTATGTCATTCCATTTTTCCAGTACGTCGGTTTTCAGTATCTCAGCCGAGATCATTATTTTGGCCGATATCCTTTTATTGAAGAACAAGAATTTCAAGAACCCTTCCACGCGTATGAGCTGTCATACACCATAATTCAATCGTTTTTAATCACGTGTTTCTTTCTTACTGGCTCATGCCTGTGACGCGCCCATAAGTCATCTCTTTCTCACGTGCGCCGTCTGACATATGCGCTCTTCTAGGCGTATTGATTACTTTTTTGCCGCCGTTTTCATTTTTGACAAAATCTTTACCCCTTTCTTCATTTTTCCACCTTTGCATCTGATTTCTCTTGCTTTTCCTCTCTCTAAACTCTTTCTTTCAAATCCGCCATTGCTCAAGCTCTAAGCTCTGCAATTGTCTTCCATTCTTCCTTTCTGTGAAGCTTTCGCTACTCCGTTACACCTACAACCTTCGTCTGACTTCGGCAATCTTCATACCGGCTTCATTCTTTTCTGGTAAGCTACTGTTCCTTTCGTTTTCAATTCTGTTAATATTCTTCATTACCTGTTGCCTTTACTGCATCTATTGAAACTTTTAATTTGCAATTCATACACCTAAATGTGTTGATTTCGCTTTTTGCTTATGCCCTAAATACATGTACTGTTCATAGTTCTTCTTGCACGCCTTGCCACTGTTCTTGGCCTTCAACCCTTTGTATTCTTCATGTTCTTGATAGTCCATTTTCTGTTCTTGATTCTGAAACTTGGTATTTGTTTTCTGTTTTTTGTATCTTTTCCAGATCTGTGCCTTTGATCTTCATCTTCATGGCTTTAGGTTTGGGATTTGTTTGTAGAACCCACATTTTTAGGGCAAAACTGAAACATCCCTTTCAAATTTCTTCATCAACTAAAACCTAGGCTTTTTGCCGAGGTCCCAATAACCCTATTTGAACCATCTTCTTATTGAAACCCAATACCTTTAGTTATCCCAACATCATGGGGTATGTGGGAACATCAGGTAAACACCCCCTCTAAGCTGGAATTTTTTAGGCAAGAGTTTGAAATCCCAGCCGATGTCAATCTAAGGTTGGCTGGGGATGATGACTCCATCATACCTACCGAAAACTCCATGCCCTTCCCTGTGGTTGCCTTTATCGAGTGTGGACTCCGGTTTCCACTTAACATCATTTTTCGCGAGATTCTTTATTACTACAAGTTGAATCCCATGCAACTGGCTATTAACTCTTATCGAGTGATCTACGGCATTATTGCCTTAACTAAACAGGAAAACGTTAGGATCACCCGAGCCGATATCCAGTACTGCTATACCATGTGTGCCCTTAATTTCAAAGAAAAATGCTATATTTATTACCTTAAGCCGAGGTCTACAGAATTCAAATTCGTAGCCGACCTCCCAAACTCCAACAAGGGGGCTGGAGATGACTATTTCATTACCTCAGGAAATTGAAAGTTTGCTCCAGACGAAGACGTCCATCTCTACCCTCTTCCTCATTCAGTTTTAGAGGGCAAGGGTAAGAGCCCAATATTCAGCTTTGTCTATTTTCTTTTGAAGTCTTAGATACTTTGTCTGTTTCTGACGTCTGTTCTCCTTGCAACTGTTCGTCAGCCACAGAAAAATTTTCGTCAGTCCTTTGTTCCCAGCAAGGATTTGAAGAAACTTCTAGACTTGCCAATCCACAAAAGAAAGGCGCCTCTGCTCCTTAATTTTATCCCAACTTATAAGTCAACCTTGCCCGACGTCCTTAAGAGGAAGAAGAAAAGCCTCTCTCCACCTTCTGCTACAACTCCATTGACTGTATCCACATCACGAACAGATCAAGGATCAACATCTGATCCAGCTGATCAGCCATCAACCTCGGCTCCATATTTGGTCCCGATATCAGAACGAAAACGTCGGCGACGACTTGTCTTTACTGCCGAGATGGGCCACCCAAAACCAGTTGCAAAAGATCTTCTGGCCAGCATTCCATCATCTGTTAACGATCAGCGTGCACAAACCCTTCCTCCACCGAAGCCAAAAAGAATAAAAAAGGCCCAACCAAAGGCCAAGGTAGCTCAGGTTGAGTCTGAAGACACTCTGCCTATTTCAAAGTTGGCTGAGAGTGATAAATCTCAGCCTTCTGTTGGGAAGAGGTGCTCTGAGTCTCAACCATCAGAATTCCAACAACCAAAAAAGCTGAGGTCTTCTTCCGCAACAACTTCGGGATCAAAAAAGCCCGATGCCCCCTGGGCCCCCACAATTACTTTAAAAGACAAGCCTGTCATGGCAAGTGATAGTGCCGATGATATAAACGTCGGCGTCGCACTCAGTACCGCCTTGCTTTTTCCAGACGACTTGGAGCGAAACGCTCAATATAGTGAATATGAGAACTATGCTCTAATGCTTCAGCACTCTATTCAGGTAAATGTTTTCTATTTGGTATTTTTCCTCTTTCCTTCCCTTTTATTTTATATTTTGAGTGTTCTCTAACACCTCTGTTTTCTTTCAAGCCATCCAGCATGCCCACTCATTTTCAATGCAGTCTTTTGAGAATCGGGAAAGGCTTGTTGAGATGAAGAGGGAGTTCTCTTCCCTCCAAAACACCAACAAAGGTCTTCAATCGAAGATGAGAAAATTGGAGGACCAAGCCGAGGCTGCAATAAAAGCCTAGACCAATGCCGAAGAGAAGGTTGAGGCCACTGAAGCCATCAGGAAAGTGGCTGAGTCTCAAAAGAGAGAAGCAGAAGAAAAAATGGCCCAGGCTGAAAAAGAGCTTCAGGAGGCTCTGGCCACCAAGGACGCCGAAATATAAGAAGTTGATGAAAAGGCATATGCCCAAGGCATGGCCGACGTCACTGATGCTTACGAACAGCAAGTGAAGGAGGCATGCAACAAGGGTTTTACCCTTGGTTAGATGTCCCTTCTGAAGAAACTTAACATCCTAGAGGACTCGTCATTAAGAAAACCTGATGCCATTCCTCTGCCATTTCCTCAAATTCAACCTCCAAACCAAGACGTCAGCGAATCCGAATCCGAGGAAAATGATGAGGATGAGGATCGGGCCTTGGTGAGAAAATCCAAGGATGCTGATGAGGCCAAGTCCCCTCCTCAGAATGAGCAAGTCTTAGACTTGACTCAGGATGAGAAAGGTGATGAGGTTCCCATAGAAGTTGTTCCCGAGAATGCACCAGTCGACATCTCCTCTGCGGACAAGAATATTGAAGAAACTCTGCAAGAAATTGATGCCGAGATAGCGGCGGATAAGGCTGCTGGGATGTCTTTTCAACCAGCATCTGATCTTCAATTTCAACCAACGGATGGAGAGGAGTCTTAGCTTCATTTTTTTTCTTTTGCTTATTTGTATTTTGTTGCTTCTTTATCTTTTGGAACAATGTATGCTTTTTGTATGGCCGATGTGCCCTTTTCTTGGTGAATGAATATAACTTTTCTTTTCTAAGTGCTTGCACTCCTGTCTTTTCTTTTTTGTCTTTGCATGATTCTATACTTAGAATATTCTGCATATGTATACTCTTCTTCCTTTGTATAACCTTCTCGGGGTGACACACCTCGGTTATGCCAGCCGATGATCTACCTCGGTAAGTTCTTGTCTTTGGTTTAACTTCAACTTGTAAATTGCTACAAATTTCAACAAGTGAAGATAAACAATCATCTCAGCTTAACTTCAACTTGTAAATTGCTATAAATTTCAACAAGCGTTAAGCATTACTTTGGTTTAACTTCAACTTGTAAATTGTTACAAATTTCAACAAGTGAAGATAAACAATTATCTCGGCTTAACTTCAACTTGTAAATTGCTACAAATTTCAACAAGCGTTAAGCATAACTTTGGTTTAACTTCAACTTGTAAATTGCTACAAATTTCAGCAAGTGAAGATAAACAATGATCTCGGCTTAACTTCAACTTGCAAATTACTACAAATTTCAACAAGCGTTAAGCATTACTTTGGTTTAACTTCAACTTGTAAATTGCTACAAATTTCAACAAGTGAAGATAAACAATTATCTCGGCTTAACTTCAACTTGTAAATTGCTATAAATTTCAACAAGCGTTAAGCATTACTTCGGTTTAACTTCAACTTGTAAATTGCTACAAATTTCAACAAGTGAAGATAAACAATTATCTCGGCTTAACTTCAACTTGTAAATTGCTACAAATTTCAACAAGCGTTAAGCATTACTGTCTTCTCTCTGCCCCCAATGTGAACCTGAGTTCCACTTGGGTTCTCATTGTTCAGAAACAATCATTATGAATCTTTTATCAATTTACAAGTCTTTTGAGAACTCTGCTAAAATTTTATTGATTATGTCGGTAAAAAATAACAAGGAACATTTAATGATAGAAAAATTTCAAATTACAAGTATGCCAGGGTCTTGGCAATGCTTTGCCCTCATTGTCTTTAAGTTGGTATGCTCCATTGCCCAATACCGAAGTGATTCTGTAGGGCCTTTCCCAGTTTGGGCCAAGCTTGCCCTCTCTGGGATCCTTCTTGTTGCCAACAACTTTTCTTAGAACTAGGTCGCTGACCTGAAAATCCCTTGGATTGACCTTCTTATTGTAAGCTCTAGCAAGCTGCTGCTGGTACACTGCGAGCTGAATTGCAGCTTTCTCCCTTCTTTCTTCTAAGAGATCCAGATCTTGAGCTAGAAGTATGTCATTGGTCCTATTCTCTACTCCCTAGGATGCCGATCTCCAGTGGAATAACTGCTTCTGTGCCGTAAGCCATGGCAAAGGGGGTTTCCCTTGTTGATCTTCTCGGCGTAGTCCGATATGCCCAGAGTATATTGGGCAACTCGTCTACCCATTTTCCTTTTGCCGCCTGCAGTCTCTTCTTTATCTCGTCCAGAATTACTTTGTTGGATGCTTCTGCTTGCCCATTGCTTTGGGAAAAACTTGGTGTTGAAAAGTAATTCTTTATCTTGAATTTCGCACAGAAGTTCTTGATAAGCTTGCTGTCAAACTGCGTTCCGTTGTCGGCAACTATTGCTCCTGGAATGCCAAATCTGGTGATGATGTTTCTCCATATGAAATTCTTGACATCCACATCTCGGATTTTGGCAAGAGGTTCTGCTTCTATCCACATCGTGAAGTAATCTGTTGCTACCAGTAAGTACTTCATTTGCCCAGTTGCTTGGGGCAACTGCCCAATGAGATCCATGCCCTATTGGGCAAATGGCCATGGATTGGATACAGGGTTCAGGTTAGCAACTGGCTGGTGTATCAAATGTGCGAACCTTTGGCATTGTTCACACTTCTTCACGTAGGCTTCTACATCTTTTTGCATGTAGGGCCACCAATACCCCTGGGTAATGGCCCTGTGAGCTAGTGATCTGCCCCCAGCGTGGCTTCCAGAAATCCCTTCATGAATTTCGTATAGAAAATCTTCAACCTGCAAAGGGTGTACGCACCTTAAAAGGGGTCCAGTGAAGGACCTTCTGTAGAGATGTCCGTCTACTGTTAGATTGAATCTTGCCGACTTCAATCTGACCTTGTGTGCCTCCTTATGGTCTTCTGACAGCTTTCCCTCTTTTAGGAATGCAACAATTGCATCCATTCAGCTTGGTCCCAAGTCCACACACATTGCTTCTTGCTCTGTGATCAGCTGTTCTATGCTCGGGCTTGATAGATAGTCAATCATTATTGTTCTTGTTTTTCCAGTTTGCATTGAGCTTGCCAAGTTGGCCAACGCGTCGGCATGGTTGTTATCATCTCGGCTGACTTGAAGAAGTCGGCAGTTATGAAACAAGGCTGCCAGCCTGATGACTTCCTTTGCGTATGCCGACATCCTCTCATCTCGGGTTGTAAACTCTCCTGTTGTTTGATTTACTATAAGTTGTGAATCACAAAAAATTATTACCTCATCTGCTTCTGCTTCCACTGCTAGCTTTAGTCCTGCAATCAGTGCTTCGTATTCTGCCTCATTGTTTGAGGCCTTGAACTCCAATCGAATAGACTGTTCCAATATCTTCCCATCAGGAGATATTAACACTACTCCTGCCCCCACTCCTTGCCGGTTTGAACTCCCATCGACAAACAGGCGAAAGGAGTCGCCGATGTAAATGCTACAGGGTCTGAGTTTTTCCTTTTCTTGTTCTTTTGTCTTTGGCTGGGCTTCTCCTTGTTTGCTTGGACATCGTTCATCTTGGCTCAAGGGAGTTCATTGTTTGATGGATTCTGGCGTGAATTCGGCTACGAAGTCGACCAAAACTTGGCCCTTAATTGCTGTTCTCGGCCTGAACTCCAGGTCGTACTGTCCCAAGGCCACTGCCCATCTTGTTATTCTTCCAGTTAAGTCTCCTTGTTGTAACAAGGACTTCAGTGGGTGCTCTGTTACACTATAATCTTGTGCACTTGAAAATAATGGTTCAACTTCTTTGAGGCCATTACTAAGGCCAGTATTAATCTCTCCAGTGGTAGGTACCTTGTTTCTGCATCGGCCAAGGTTTTGCTTACATAATAAACTATCCTTTGCTCCCCCTTTTCCTCTCGGATTAGCACTGCACTTACTGCCTGTTCTGAAACTGTCAAATACAAAAACCGTTCTTCTCCAGGTTCAGGTATTGAGAGGACTGGGGCCGTGGTCAGATACTTTTTTAGGTCGGCCAAAGCGGCCTCACATTCCTCAGTCCATAGGAAGTCCGTAGCCTTCTTCACCAGGTTGAAGAAAGGTTTACATTTGTCTGAACTCCTGCTGATGAATCTGTTTAGGGCTACAGCCCTTCCAATTAGCATCTGCACCTGTTTTGCCGACGTTGGACTCTTCAACTCTTGGATGGCCTTGATTTGATCTAGGCTGGCCTCAATGCCCTTTCTTATTACCAGGTACCCCAGAAACTTACCTGATCCAACTCCAAACGCGCACTTTGATGCGTTGAGTCGGAGCTGGTATGTTTTGAGTATATCAAAGACCTCTTTTAGGTCGACAAGATGACCCTTAGGTTCCTTGGTCTTCACGACCATGTCGTCGATGTAGACTTCTACTGTTCGGCCAATCAGGTGTTTGAACATTTTGGTTACCAGCCTTTGGTAAGTTGCTCCTGCGTTTTTCAACCCGAAAGGCATTACTCTGTAACAGTACAGGCCTTTTGGGGTGATGAATGCGGTTTTTTCTTCGTCTAGGGGGTACATGGCGATCTGATGGTACCCCCTGTAGGCGTCCAGAAAACTCATTCTTCCATGCCCTGAAGTGGCATCTACTAGCTGGTCAATTTTGGGCAGTGGAAAGCTGTCTTTGGGACAGGCTTTGTTGAGGCTGGTAAAGTCTACGCAAACCCTCTATTTACCGTTCTTCTTCTTTACCACTACTGTATTGGATAGCCACGTTGGGTAGTGTACTTCTCTAATGGCCCTGGCCTCTAGAAGTCTAACTACTTCTTCTTCTACTGCTTCGACATGTATCAACGTCGGTCTTCTGGCTCGCTGAATTACAGGTTTGGCCGATTTGTCAACATTCAGTTTGTGGCAAGTGACCTCGGGGTCAATGCCAGGCATTTCGTAAGGTGTCCAAGCGAACACCTCAATATTTGCTCTTAAAAAAGTCTCCAACTCTTTTTCTTCTTCTTCGGCTAAGCCCGAGCCGAGAAGAAAGAAGCGTTCTTCATCTCCATCTTGGACGAGGATTTTCTTTAGCGCCTCTTTGCTTTTCTCGGTTGGTTCTTTGCCGACGTCTTCTAGGACTTCCATATCCTCATATTTAATTTCTGCCTTTTCTGGCTCTCGAATGTTGCAGGTGGATTTCATTGCTGTTATGGAGCAATTCTTTGCCTGCAGTTGATCTCCTCTGACTTCTTCAATCCCATGCTCTGTTGGGAACCGTAGTAGTTGATGCAACGTTGAGGGAACTGCCCCCATTGTATGCAACCATGGCCTTCCCAAGATGATGTTGTATGACGAAGGTGTGTCAATCACCATGAATTCTATCCTGATCTTCTTAGTGCCAGCTTATACTTCCAAGCTTGTTGCGTCCAGTGGCCATGTCGGCGTTCCATTGAAGCTGACCATCGGGCCATTGGATTGCTCCAAGTCATCAGGATGAAGGCCCAGCTCTTTGTAACATCTAACATACATGATGTCGCAAGAGCTGCCTTGATCAATCAGGATGCGTTTCACTTGGCACTCCCTAACCTGGAGGGATACTACCAAGGCATCATTATGTGGATGCTGGACCATCTCTAGGTCGGCTTCAGTAAAGGCTATCATCGGTCCCTGGCATTCTTCAGGCCGAGGTCTTTTATGTCCGACCTGGTTCACGTGTTATAGGTGTTTTACCTTCTGGGTCTCCCCTCGTATGTCATTTTCGTTCACTTTTGAGTGAATTACATTAACCACCTATGGTCCTCCTACCTGTGGTTGCTGAGCTGGGGGAGGTGGGGCTGCTGGTGCTTGAGGCAATCTTGCATGTTCTTCTCTAGTCCTGACCTCATCAATAAGGTCCCTCAAATGTCCTTGCCTTACCAAGTCTTCGAAGTATGCTTTTAGGGCTCTGCAGCCCTAAGTTGGGTGCCCTTCTTCATTGTGGTAAGCACAACACCTACCGACGTTTCTTCTCATGAATTCCCCTGGTGTTCTTGTCGGTCCTCTAAAATAGGGTTGGTTTCGTATTTGATCCAAGACTTTGTGGATCGGGACTTGGAATATAGTCGTTACTGCCTGTTTAGCCCTCAATTCCGTTTCTTGTTTGGTCGGTCCATTGTTACCTCGGCTTCGCTTCGGCGAGCCGTTTTCTTTCTCCTGCTTTGTTTTTTTATTTCCGACGTATCCTCCTCGGCTCTGGCATACTTCTCGATTCTCGCCATGAGTTCTTCCATGCTTTTTGGCAATGTCTTTGCCAAAGACTTCCGTAGTGGGCAGTCATTTTTCAGGCCGTTCTTGAAAGACACGACTGCTACCTCTTGGTTGTATTCGGGTATTCGATTGAACACCTCGTAGTACCTTTTTGTGTAGGCCCTAAGGCCTTCATCCTTGGTGATTTTTAAAGCCATCAGTGCGTCGACCCTCAAGGGCTGTAATTTATTTGTCACAAACTTGGCCACAAACATCTCAGCCAGGCCTTTCCAAGTCTTTACGCTTCCCTTCGGTAGTTTATGGAACCAATCTGATGCAATTTCCCCGAAGGATGAGGGGAATACTTTGTAGAGCAACGGCTCGTTCCCACTATATAATGCCATTGAATTCAGGTATAGTCCAACGTGAAAGTTGGGATTTGACTTACCATCATATATTTGGAATCTCAGCATACTGAATCTCTTTGGTGCTTCAAATTTGCCTAGTTCCACCGAGAATGGTGTCTTCAGCTTAACCGGGGAAGTTACCTCGGCTTCAGCATTCTGTTGTTTCCTCTTGAGGTAATCTCTCAAGTCTTCTTTACTCCTCCCTGGAGCTCAGCTATCTTTGGACTTCAATCTTTTTGGCACACTACTTTCAGCCTCGTGGTGGGTTCGTTTTGATCTCTCTCCATGTGTTGTGTCAAAGCAGAGCGCCTGCCCTTGAACATGCCGATGTTCTTTGGGCTCTGGGTCCTTCGTGTGATACGTTCTTCGGGACTCCTCTCGTCTCGGCTCCTCTCGTCCGACTTCCCTGGAAGGTCGGTGAGAGTGCCTTTCGCTCCTGGTGTGCTGAGGGACTTCGGGGATTGTTCTTCTTCCTCCTTTCTGGGTATTAGTTGCTGGCATCGGCGTATCCTGCAGCGGGTATGGTGGCTGCATGACATTGTTTTGCATCATGAAGCTGACAATCGACTGTAGGTCTGCTAACTTGTTTGCCAATTCTTTTACTTCCTCATCCCTCCGTAGGCACCTATCCCTTCATACCTGAAGGTTATCTTCGTTATAGTACTTGCCTTGGTCTGTCCTCTTCAAAGTGTCGCCCTCCTGGCCGACGTCTTTCTCTCCGTGATCTTGGTCATGAGTTTCTGCATTGTGGTTGTCTCCTTCAATGTCAAGGTCAATTGGTCTGCCACTCCCAGCAGGAGTGTCGGCCCCAATGTTTTCTTTCTGTCCGTTACTGGCCATCTATTCTTCTAAGTTCCCACAAACGGCGCCAAATTGTGTAGGTGATTTTCTGATCACACTGCCCATTTAGTAATCAACTAGAGAGCACCGGCAGAATAGATGGCTTCAACTAACCTGTAACAGAAAGAAAAGGCTCCGGCGGTGGCTTTTCCACCCGGGGGCACTCCGACGATCAAGTCAGTATATCTCTCAAAGATAATCAAGTGCTAAACTCACTACTCAAAGCATAAAATTGCGTACCTTAGACCCACGGGGGTGCCTCTCTTTTATAATTTACTTAATCCTAATCCCACCAGAAGCCAGACTTCCATGGACTCCAATTAAGTACTTACTTTGGACTCTTCAAGAGATAAAGATAAACTCTCTAAGAGCTTTATCCTTATCTTTGGCTAAGTTTCCTCTTCATTCTAGGACTCTTGTCCCTTATCTCTTATCCGCTTATCTCAGATTCCGATATCTTCGGAGATAACCTCGGCCTTGCCGAGATCACCTCAGCGTCATGACCAGGACGCGTGGCACCTCGACTGACACGTCGGTGTCACCTTGCCACGTGTTGGTACTCAGAAAATATATCCCCACACAGACAATATAATTGGTTGAATCAAGCTTCGTAGGAACAAAAGCATTCAGGTTTGAAATTAAGAGTGTAAGATTTGCAGGTAAAGAAGAACTTGAAGGTATAGGGTCTGAAGAAGCCATAGAAATATCTCCAAATATCTCCAAGGATCTCTACTCGCAGGAGCTTAGGGCTCTAATACCATAAAGAAAATTTGATCTTCTTATTCAACAATAAGATAGAATTACAGAACACATATTTATAGAGATAAGCTATCTCTTAACTACAACTCCTAACCTTCTAACCTAACTATAACTACAATGTAACTCTAGTTCTAACAAACTAACTACCAAACTAACAACTTGTAACTTCTAGCTGAGTTGCACTGCAACTCATGCGGCTGCTGTCTTGTATCAAGTATAAGCTGTTGCAGCTGAGGAGCTTTGGTGTAGCTGAGAAGATGAGTGAAGAGCTGAGTCATCTTGAGCCTTATGCTTAACAGTAACTATTTTAGGTGGATTCGGAAAAAAAAAATTAAAAAAAAAAAGATAAATTGAGATAAAAATGATATTTTTAGTAGAGAAATTCTATAAAACACACCGCAAAAAAAATGTCTATCATATGTCGTAGTTATGATTTTTGTGGTCTTTAGTTATGATACATTTGTAGCGTTGAATATGACTTAGTTATAACTTCTTTTGATTGTTATTTTGATTATGAAAAAAGAGGCCTTTGGTTATTCATAAAGTAATGACTAGTTATGACTCATTCTGATATTAGTTATAATTATATATATATATATATAATTGAAGATGTGTTGCTTGGTTATAATTTATATAGTAGTCATTTTAGTTATGAATAAAAATACTTTGGTTATAAAAATTTATAATATCAATACCATAAAATCATGACTTGTATATGGTACATCCCTTTAAGAGGTGTATAATAGAATGACTCATTTTAATAGATTCATTGTAATTACAAGAAAATTTTATAATAAAGGAACAATTATAATTTTAAAAAGAGATATTATCATAATTTTATAAAAAATATATATGATATAATCTATATATAGGAATACTAATATAATTATCAAAACTTCATAGCCATATGGCCCCTGGTCCTACACTGCCTCTGCCACTTGATAGTAATATGTCTCAATATTTAAAGCAAGATAAAACTAGTCAAGTCATCCCATGTATCTGAGGGATCTTATTCGAAAACTCTAATAATTTTCCTAAATGAGGGTCATCCCATGTATCTGAGGGATCTTATTCGAAAACTCTAATAATTTTCCTAAATGAGGGTCATCCCATGTATCTGAGGGATCTTATTCGAAAACTCTAATAATTTTCCTAAATGAGGGTCAACCTACTTGAAGTTAGATTTTTCTCATCCTTTTTGTTTTCTTTCATTTCTTATCCTTCTGCTCTATTAAAAAATATAAACAATTCTATTTTCTTAGGCTTAATAATGTTAGACAATTTTCACTATATTTAAATTAATTAATTTTGTTTAGGTACTAAACGACAAACCGAATATAAAAAAAAAAAATAAGAAAAGAGAGTGAATGTTTGATTACAAAAATCAAACTAGAATTAAAATAAAATAAATAAAGACAGATTTTTATTTTGTTACAAAAATAAAATTAAAATCTGATTTAAATAAATAAAAACAAACAGAAAATAAATTAATTTACTCAATTAATTTCTTGAACAAAATTCTGATCAAGTCCAGTGTTCGATACTGTGTCCTTAAGACAGATTCGTCCTCTCTACAGTGCTTTCAAAATACAGACGTCTATCTCCCAAGATAAAATGATCAATCAACGAATAAATGCAGCATTACAATTTATTCATACAATAACATACTAAGTGTATATACTCTCTCACAAAAAACTAATGCAGCAATATGAAGAGAATAAAAGCAGAATTATTTTGGGACGAAAATAGTGAATGAAACATCAAATGAGGGCTAGTTTATTTATAGATGTAATGGCATCCTTATATTTTGAATTGAACAGGTAGCATACCTATTTGAACAGGTACTGAACTTGTTGGGTTTGAATTGGTACTGTTTGGACAGATACCGAATCTGTTTGAATTTGAAAATTAAACAGATTTGAAATTTGTTCGGGTGGAACAGATTTGGTTTGGACAGAATTTCTGAAGAGGTGCATTACAAAATTTGAATTTAATTTTCAACCAAAATTCAAAACAAAATCAACTCTAATGCTTTTTGCCCAAAAAGATTAGTATTGGGCCGGACAAGCCTAACCCAGCCTCACACCATGCACTCGCGCCCAAGCCCAGGCCCAGCCCGCCCGCTCAACTGGACGACGGTGGCGTACGCGTGGTTATTTTTTAGTCCAATGGGTCTAGCCTATTTTGCCCATAACCTCCATCTCTACAAAACTTGGGTGCCCCTTGGGGCACACCCTAAGTTCCAATCCTATGCCTTATAAATCCACTCAAAACTTCCCACTAAATCAATGTGGGACAAGCCATTTTTCAAACCTTTAAGGATTTTTCACCAAAACTCCATTTCCATGGAGCACACTTTAGCTTCAATTTCTCATTCACTCGATAATGGTTTTGAGCAACTAAATATACCACGTGAATCACAACACGGCATAAAACGCGTTACCACTTAGACCTACCAAATTTGGCATACAGGTCCTATCTAAATAATAGACCAAAATTAGGAAAAATTCTTTTTTTACCCAAAATTTCCAAACCATTTCTAACAAATAATGTATAAATGAGATGATAGATTAATGATTAGAAAATATATGAAAGAGAGTATTACTTTAAATATTCTAATTAATTGACACATCGTTGAGTTTGAAAAGCGAATACAATTTTTAAACTTAAATAGCAATGTTTTATTCTATTTTAAATTGTTTTAAACCAAGGAATTGGTATCCTTTATGTTTTAAAATATAAAATTAATCATGAAATGATTTTAAGCTAAACCATTATGTAGTCACCCTAACTTCGATCTATATAAAAATAAAAAAAAAATTAAATTTAAAATTTAAATATTTATTTTTTTCTCTAGATTTTAGTGTAACTATTAAATTTTTAATTTTTCTATTTAGACCACCTAATTTTAATAATTAAGCTAATGTAGCATTGTTGAGAATACTACATCAACTGATCCAAAGCCACTCACAACTGCAGCTGCAGCCACACCAGCTCAGCCACTTATCAGTTTCAAAGTCAATTAGAGTAGATGTTATTAGTGAGCATATAATATGATTGTAGTCAATCAATGAAAGAGTTTTGACCTTCTTCATGGTATCAAAGCGATAAGCTCTTGCAAGCAAAGATCAATAGCCAATCTATCTTCTTCTTCTTCTTCTTCGATTCCTTTGAATCTCACATTGTTGATCTCAAATTTGTCTTCATTTATCACTATAAAGCTTGATTCAACTAATTTTGTGATCTAGAAAAGTCAACTACAAAACATCTTCACAACAATGCCGAAATTACCAGCGATGGAAGATCTAGATCTGTCAAAGACAACGTGGCAAAGCTTAGTGAATGTGTACCATCCTGATGTACTTTGATCGGCGACGGTGGAAGTCAAAGATGTGTTTCAATTTGGAGTAACACAAACTCTACTCTCGTTCATGTTAAAAAACTGATGAAGACACTACCGTCGGATCTAGATCCAAATCTAACCTTCTCCGATCCAAATCTTGCTCTGTCTCTCTCTCTCTCTCTCTCTCTCTTAGATCGATCTAAACAAATGGTCTCAGATATAAGATTTATTTATTTATTTATTGTAGTTCTTGTAATTGTTGTTATTAACGATGACAACAACGATGATGATGATATGAGATTTGAATTTTTTATAAAAAGATTGCAACTTATAAGGAGAGAGAGAGAGAGAGAGAGAGAGAAGAGATATTTGAATATATAGAATTGGTTTGTTTTGGTATTTCAACCAATACCAAAAAAAATTGAATAAAGATTTTTTCAACAAATAAAGAGAAAAAAGAGGTGGAGAGAGAAATAGATAGATAGAGAGAGAGAGAGAGAAAAGATAACTGTGTAACGCCCTGAAATAAATACAATAAACCATCCATAATGATTATTAAATGACAATATAAATCAGAGTATAATATTCTTCCATTACATAAGATGCAGTTGTACAAGAGAGGTGACACATGCGAATATACATTCATAAGTCTTAACCCTGAATCTATACCATGTGTCAACAATCAAATATGAAATAGAAGTTAAATAGATAATAGAAATACCTTGAAGGCCATAACTTTCCAAGATTGTACTTGGTTATATCAAAATAGATTTACATCCAACACAAATAAAGCCCTAGGTTTGTACAAAATAATAACAAGAAGTAAACAAAATGAAGATCGTGCTCCAATCCTCTCAAGCTACTGCCTTGGCAGAGGTATCTTACCAACACCTGAAAATGGTTTTCCCATATAGGGTGAGCCAAAACCTAGTAGAGATAATCTAACACAATATATGAATCTTAACAAAGACATAATGTTTTATGCACATACAATGTCCTTATCAAAACGTTTTATCTTTCTTTCCCAAAGTCATGCCATGCTCAGTTTATATCACAATGCTCAAATCATGTTCTTTACAATAGAAAACATGAGGGAATTTTCAACTGGTACAACCTTTCGCGGATATTTCGTCCGCGGGAAACCGTCAAACGGTACCCATGTATACGTAGCTTATACAAGCACTACTATTGCCATTTTATGAATATTTCATCTGTGGGAATCAGCACCCATGTATATGTGCGTTTTTCGGGATTTTCACCTTGGACACACAGGCTAACTTAATTTGGTGATACACACTTCTTTCCCACATTCACCCATTTTTTCTCAAAATCATATATATTTGCAATGTATTAAATAAACAATAATGTTCAATGTACATGGATGAGAAATTAGTTTTATGCAATTTCTATAACAATCATAGCTGTCCTTCATCGACAGTCCAACACAGATATTTCTAAATAGATATAACAATCATGTTGCAGACCTGCATTTCACCCCACCCGCACCATCCCCCCACACACGTGGGGGTTGGTCATTGGTGAAGAAAAAAAATAAAAAATAAAAAATAAAAATTCAGCCAATCAGCACCCACTAGGGGTGCTGGGGGTCTCCCCTAGTGGGGGTCCCAATCTTTACGCATACATAAAAAATCTCTAATACATATAAACTTTCCAAATTTCAAGGTGAGTGATAATACATATCCAACTCTACCATCCATATCAATATCCCTCCGATTTCATATTTTCAACATCAATTTCATTTATTTATACATAATAAATATTTGAAACATTTAGGATAAACTCCCCTCCTTTTTTTTTTCTTTTTTTTTTCCAAATTCCATTCCAAGTATCAAATCAATGATTTTATCATAACTCAACCTCATTTTCTATCCCACAACCATTTTTAATACACTCATTTGAAAACCCCTATTTTGATTTTAAATCAAAACCCTAGGTTTGTTCAAAATCCTCCAAAACCACAAGATTGTTTATGAAAAACAAATAGCTAAGTTAAAAATCATAAAAGAATGTAAAATATCCTTACCTCAAAGCTAGAAGACCAAGAAGAGAGTAGAGAAACCTCAAGGAAGCCGAAATCCAACTCTATTTGGATAAGAACGAAACTTTAAGTGAGCTCTACCTTTTTAACAAAGGGAGTAGAGTGGAGAAATGTGCAGATCTTGGTGTATTGGTAGAGGGAGTGTGTGTTCTAGAGAGAGGAGCTCTAGATTTAGGGTTTTGAAATGTTTTAGAGAGAGATAGAGAGATGAAAAAGTGATATAAAAAGTGACTCTTACGAACTGATATACGCATAGTTCGCTCGAGCGCAAAAAGTGACGCTCGAGCGTCCAAACACAAAAATAATTGCCGCTCGAGCACAGGAAGTGATGCTCGAGCGTAGAATACATGCTCCCAGTAGTTTTACAGACAAAAGACAATCACTGCTCGAGCACAATAATGGCCGCTTGAGCGCAAGACCGCTCGCGCGTATGAAACGCCGCTCAAGCGTAGAATACACTCTCTTAGTAGTTTTGTAGGCTTACAAAAGTATTTAGAGTTTACAAAAACCACTCGAGCGTAAGAAGTGATGCTCGATTGTAAGAGCAAAATTCTGGGCAACATGGTTTTTGAAAAACAATGTACCAACTAGTTCCAAACACAATTGATACATCCCGATAGCCAAACTCAAGAAGGGAAAAGAGTATAAGACAAGAACAACAATACAAAATCACGAAACCCGAATCCAGAATATCAAATGGGTCGAGTCTCAAACTAGAATCGCTATAAACTGGATAGAGGAACAAATAAAAAGAGAAAGTTTAAAAATGGTGTGAATTTGAATATATAGAAAAAAATAGATTATAAAAATTCAACAGATAGATTAAAAAATTTCAACAGATAAAAATAATTTGAACAGATATTCAAAAAATTTGAACATATAAGTAAAAAAAATTAAATAGATAGAAAATAATTTGAACATATAGTCAAAAAAAGTCAACAGATAAAAAAAACCAAAAGATAAATTAAGATGTAAAATTGAAAATAAAATGTTCTCCTAAAATAACAAAAGGACTTCTCACCAAACTATTTCATAAAATGTGAACTTCTCACTAACAAAAAATATCCACTTGACTTAATACATTATACCCTCGTTAGATTGGGTTTATTAGCAATCTCTAAAAATATTTACTTTTAAAAAAATAAAAATAAAGTTCAAATAAAGTTTATATATATATATATATATATACTAGTATATCACCCGTGCTATGTACATGATAAAATTTAAAAGAATTACTTATAATTATGTCAAATATATTTTTAAATTGTTAGCATAAAATGTTTATAATTATAAAAGAAAATATTGACATTTCATAATTGAATTATAATAAAAATCAAAATTAATCACATTTCTTCTAAATCTTAAGAATCCATTTTTTCGGTTCCAATATACCAACTTTTGTGATATAGGATTCATACTAAACCTAGATAAACATGCCAACATATATGAGTGAGAGGATTATACTGTTATATAGCAATTCTGGTTTAAACCCGAACCATTTGATGTTTTGGATCCGAGTTTTATTGTTATATATAGTTGTTTATGTCGTATTCCATCTTACACTTCATTGAGTTTGGTTATTGTTGTGTTTTGGTTTCGTTTGGAACATGTTAGGAGTTAGTTTTACAAAATGGTTGTTGTCCAGATTTTGGCTTCTTCGCTCGAGCGACACTTTGTGCACTTGAGCAGTCTGTGTGAACTTTCAGTACTCTTGTAGGTTTGCAAAGATACTGGAAGTTGGTATTCTTCGCTCAAGCAATCCTTCTTGCGCTTGAGCGATGCTCCCTCAAGCAGTGCTTCTTGTGCTCGAGCGTGGGTCTTCTGTCTGCAAAATTTCTAGGAGTTTGTATTCTTCGCTCGAGCGCGTCTAGATGCTTGAGCAACACATCTTGCTTTTGAGCGACCTGCACGTATATCAATTCGTAAAGTCACTTTTCCACTTGTCTCTTTCTCTCTCTCTCTAAACTTTTCAAAACCCTATTTTCTATCACTCTCTCTCTAAAACTCATTGATTTCACTCAAATACACCTAGATCCATCGACTTTTTCACCCGTGTTCCTTTGTTAAAAAAGTAGAGCTCGACGAGGGTTTCATTAATCGGAGCAAAGTTGGTTTTCGACATTTTTGAGTTTCCTTCACTCTCTCTCTCGTTTTCTAAGCTTGAGGTAGGGATTCTTCGCACTCTCTATGAGTTTTAACTTAGTTATTTGCTATTTCTAAACAATATTGTGATTTTAGAGATTTTTGAAACAAAATCTAGGGTTTGGGGTTAAAGATCAAAAGAGGGGTTTCCAAATGGATCCTTGGAAATGATTGTGGTGTTGAAAATAAAGTTGAGTCGTGATAAAGTGGTTGATTTTGATACTCGGAATTGATTTTGGAAGAAAAAGAGATTTTGTCCTAAATGTCTTAAATGTTGATTTTATATAAATAATGGAATTGATGTTGAAATTGTAAAATTAGATTGATGTTGATGAGGATGGTGGAGTTGGATATGTATTATCACTCACATATTAAAATTTGAAAAGTTTATCTTCATTGATAATTGTTTATCTGTTTAGAAATATCTGTTTGGGCTATCAATGGAAGATAGCTATAATTGTTGTAAAAATTGCATGAGAATGAGGAGAATTGAAATTATTTTCTCATTCATTTGCATTGAGCATTATCTCACACTTATGCATTGGAAATGTTTATCGTTTTGAGAAAAATGGGTGAATCTGGAAAGTATATATTGTGTTATTGAAATAAGTTGGCTTGAGTATTTATGGCGAAAAGTCCTAAAAATTGCGCGTATACATGGGTACCAATCCCGCGGACGAAATTTCTATGAAATGACAATAGTAGTGTTTGTAGAGCCTACATTTACACGGGTACCGATTTACGGTTTCTTGCGGATGAAATTTTCGTGAAAGGTTGGAATGATTTTGAGATTTCCCAAAATGTGGCTCATCACCTTGTTTTCTATTGTAAAAGAATTGATTTACGAGTGTGTTATAACCAGGCATTGCACGGTTTTGAAAAAGATATAAAACGTTTTCGGCACGTGCATTGCATATGCATTCACCTTATAACTTTGTTAAGATTCATATACTGTGTTGGATTATTTCTATTGGGCTTTGGCTTATCTTATGTGGGAAAACATTTTTCAGGTACCGATGATATGCCTCCGCCAAGGCAATTGCTTGGGAGGACTTGGAGCAAGAGTTTTATTTTTGTGTATTTGTTGTATTTATTTTTGTACAAACCAAGGGTTTTAACTGTACTGGGTTTAAGTCCATTTTGTTGTAATCAAGTGTTGACTTAGAAAACTGTAAGCCCTTAGGGTATTTCTTATTTGTTTAACTTTCATCTTATTTCTCTATTATGTAACATATGCTATAAATTTTGGGTTAGACTTGTGAATATATACCTGTATATGTTACTCTTTTGTAATAATAATTGGAACTAATGGAAGATAATTACCTTATCTTGTGTTGTTATGTAATTATCTTGTGTTGTTCTGTAATTAATAATACGGATGGTTTATAGTAATTATTTCAGGACGTTACATGTCATATATAATTGGTTAATAGTATACAATCTTAACATACCACTGTCGAATATGATTTGTATAATATACAATCACGCTTCGTCTTGTAAAAATGTTATTAAAATAAATCTGAAATGAATATTATAAAAAAAAAAATATGAAGTAGAATATCATCAGTACAATAATTGAACTGTAAAGTGAAAAAAAGAAAAGAAATAAAGTTAAGTGATATAGAAGCCTCCCTGTTTTGCTCTATTGTGAATGTTTAAAAAATAAATATAGGGTAGAGATTGATTTTTGTTTAATTTATTTTAAGGAATGAATGATTTTATTATAGAAGATGAACAAATAAATTGGAAGGTTAACATACGATGTTTTTATATTTGATTTTAGGATAGGATCATTTTTTAGGCAATGATTTTTTTAATTCAGAAATTATATGAGAAATTTTATTTATTTATTTTTTAATTCAAAAATTATGTAAAACATGTGAATACTTTATTATTTTTTAAATTATAAAAATAGTGACATGACCACACCCAATCAAAAAATAACAATATGTCAAACCAATTCACTTGATGAAACTACTGCTAGACATAACTACTACAAATTCATAGGGTTGTTTGGTTTACCTTTTGGGCTAAATAATCATAGAAGGATAAAAAAAAAGTCAAAAAATTATAAAAAGACAAAAATCACAAAAAGATAAAAAAAATTACTATTTTAAAGCTGAAAAGCCGAAAAAGCCAATCAAGAATGCCAAACAACCAAAAAAGTCTCAAGTTAAAAAAAATCAAAAAATCAAAAAATCAACTAAAAAAGTCATTGTCAAACAAAGGCTAAATAAGAGATATATTTTTTTATTCTACAATGCCACATAATAAGAAATACAACAATGCTAAGGTCTCGTTTGGCAAGTGATTTTTTAGTCAAAAAGTTACTAAAAAGGTCAAAAAGCCAACAACCTATACCAAGAAGTCAAAGATTTTCTTTTCTTTCTACTTTTTGCACATCTTTCGTAGAAAGTCAAAAAGTCATCCCAAACATATTAGTTTTTTTTTTACATCATATTTTAGCCAAAAAGTCAAAAAGTTATTAAAAAAGCTTGTTCTCAAACGAGGCCTAAGTGACTCAAAAAATCATGCATCGAATGGCTCGAAACACCCAAAACGACGTCGTTTTGACACATTCGAGTCACATAAATTTAGGTCACCAAACATTTTCCTAAGAAATAATTCACTTATGTAAGAACTTGAAAATAAATATATAAATAAAGGCAAAGAAACTTCACAAACCACTTTGTTTATATTCCAATGAATTAAGAAAAAAAAAAACACATACATAAGCATGCGTATATATACATGGAAGAGATATCTCTATAGAATAAATACAAATTAGATGAGAAACCTACCGCAAGTATGACATTTTCAAAGTTAATTATCACATTATACTCTTTTTTCAAATGAATTAAACCACTTTGTTTATATTGAAATGAATTAAGAAGAAAAACACATACATAAACATACATGTATACACATAGAGAAGAGAGATGAGAGAAGACATAATGATACCTCCGTTCAAATTAAATCAGAAACCTACTGCAAGTTAAGGGTGTAATTTTGGCCCGGCGGTCAAGCTCGGGCCGGGTTGGGCCAGGTCCATATCGAGCCTTGCGGGCTCCTGCAAAAAAATTGGACTATGCCAGGCCAGCCCACGGTCCATAAAACTAGGCTCAGGGGTATTCGGGCTTTGGGCGGGTTAGTGGGCCAGGCCTCGGGCCGGGCCCATGCCCAGGGGTATTCGGTCTTTGAGCGGGCCAGTAGGCCAGGCCTCGGGTCGAGCCCATGAGCTTGGGCCTGGACTCGGGCTTTTGGGCAGACTTGGCCGGGCCTAAACAATTTTTTTAATTTTTTTAAATTTTTTCTAACAAAATTTTATTATTTTTAATTAAAAAAAACACTGGGCATCGAGTGGGTCGGCGCGGGCCGGGCTTTTGGGCGGGTCTTGAGCGGGCCGGCCATGGGGCGGGCCAAGCGAGCCTGGTCGGGCTTCAAAACGATGGCTCAAGACCAGGCCCAAGGCATCGGGCTGGGCTTGGGCTTGGGTCTAAACAGGCCTTAACGGGCCGGACCCACCTTAAGCCTCGGGCGGGCTTCAGGCCGCCAACGAGCCACGGGCCAAAATTATACCCCTATGCAAGTATGATATTTTAAAAGTTAGTCATTATATTGTACTCTTTTTTCAAGCTAAAAGTCCAATGCTAACCTATAGAATTATAATTACGGTGAGAAATAATTTTGATTGATTGTAAAATATTTATAATATTAAGATTCTCCTTTAAAATACGAAAGGCAAAAGAAAATGACACTCCCGTTACTCTGTCACATGCTTTACTTTCTCATCCATCCAAACATGATAATTAAAAAATACAATTATTTAGTCAAAAAAACATAGTCAAGGTACATTTTAAAAGTAAAATAAATTGACTAAAATATTAAAAAAATCACTAAAAATAGATGAAAACTTGAACAAAAATCTCTATGCATTTTTGTTCGAATTTTTAATTTTTTTAGTGTTTTAAATTCATCTAATCATAATGCATCTATAAAACAAAACAAATAAATAAATAAAATATGAAAAAAATTCAATAAATACAATCTAAAAATCCATATAAAAATAATTTATGAGAACTGTAATCCAGACAAAGTAAATTTTGTCGAACCTAGCAATCATTATAGTTATTGCTTTAGTGTTGGATAAATGAGGAGTAACAAATCCAAGATTGCTAGCTGTTTTGGATCTGACATGAGAAGGGGAAGCAGGTTGGTTTTTTAGTGTTCTTTTTTCTTTTTCTTTTTTTTTGATTATTTTAATTTAGGGTTAAAAGTTTTTGTTTAGATTAGATTTTTTAGTTATTTTGATTTTTATAACAGAAAAAATAAAATAATTATAATTTAAATATGATATTTAATTGAGAAAGACATGCAGCCGTGCTATTTAATTTTTATTTTTTTTTAATATTCAAAAAGTCCAAAAAATAAAGATGAGTGGAGTTGAAACCACCTATGTAATAGGGTATTTTTTTAATTTTAAAAAATAAAAAGTTTAGATTGAAAACTTGGAATTATGAGGAGCGAATTTGTTAGAAATTCTATTTTCCTATATATTTAGATTGGTATACAAATGAATATTACCCAACAAGTCCAATAATAAAATCTCTACATAATTGTCACGTAGACTTAAAGTCAATGTTTATCCAATGGCAAATTATATGCCGGTATGGAAGTAAGTTAATGCCAACATACCAAGTACTTTTCTTTTTTCTTTTTTTTTTCTTGATTTTTCCCATAAATAGTGTGAATATTGTTACAAGCCGCCAAATAAATTCTCTTATCCAAGAGAACGCACAAAGATGTATCACCTAAACAATCTTTGCAGGTGTTAAAAAAATTATAAATATATTTTGGGTAAATTACGCTGACACTTTTTGAGATTTATATTTATTACAGTTTCCTTCTTATATTTTAAAAATTACATCTCTCTCTTGAAGTTTAAAGTTTCATTACAGATTCCCCCTCAGTAATTTAATTTTTTTAAATATCATTTTTGCCCTCATTAGGTAAAATGTTTAAAGTAGCATTACTAATTGCCCTCTCAATTAGTATTAGTTGGGAAAAAAATTCATTAAAAAAAATTAATTGGAAAAAAAATAAATTGAAAAAAAAATAAATTAAAAAAAATTTTGTTGTTAAAATTTTCAAATTTCTGTTTAAAAATTAACATAAACTCATTTTTTGAATTTACGTTTTTTCCTCAAATTTACAAACTGAGACAACCATTTATAAACCAAAAAAATTATCAAACAAGTTTTGATAATAGTTTTTAAAATTTTTGTAAATATAAATTGAAAACTAAAAACGAAATGATTACCAAATAGGTTTCAGATGGTAAAAATATCCTAAAATTAACAAATAATTAAATAAGTTACTAACGTAAGAAATAACTTATCAAAAGATTCTTAGGCTATATATGGTTTGATTTTTAGAAAAAAAATTTTAAAAATTAAAAATTAATCTGGTTAAGAAATAAAAAATAAAAAATAATTATCATTTTTATATAATTTTTATCTTTCGAGTGGTTAGAAATAATTTTTTACAAATTAAATTGAAACAGCCGTACGTATATATATAACCTGTCCAAAAATTAAAATGATAATTATTTTTTACCCTTAAATGATAATTTTTTTTATTTTTTATTTCTTAACCAAATTAATTTTTAATTTTCAATTTTTTTTTTCTAAAAACCAAACCATATATAGCCTAAAAATCTTTTAATAAGTCATTTCTTATGTTGGTAATTTATTTAATTATTTATTAATTTTACGACATTTTTACCATCTGAGACCTATTTGGTAACCATTTCGTTTTCAGTTTACAATTTATATTTACAAAATTTTAAAAAACTGTTATAAAAACTTATTTGATAATTTTTTGGGTTTAAAAATGGTTATCTCGGTTTGTAAATTTGAGAAAAAAACGTAAATTCAAAAAATGAGTTTACGTTAGTTTTTAAACAAAAATTTAAAAATTTTATTAACAATTTTTTTTTCAAATAATTTTTTTCCCAACGATTTTTTTTAATGAATTTTTTTTCCAACTAATACTAACTGAGGAGGCAATTAGTAATGCTACTTTAAAACTTAGGGAGAGGATTACAATTTCTAAAATGTAAGGAGTGTCAATGTAATTTATCCAATGAAGGTAAAATTGGTATTTAAAAAAATTAAATTGCTGAGAGAAAAATCTGTAATGAAACTTTAAACTTCAAGGAGGGAGATGCAATTTTCAAAAGGTGAGGAGGAGAACTGTAATAAACATAAATCTCAGAGGATGTCAGTGTAATTTACCCATATATTTTTTTGAGATTTATTTAAAATAAATATTGTCTTTTGTGATTTGAAAAATTATAAATATCCTATTATTAGAATTTTTTAATTAATAGAATTAACTGAAAAAATAAAATTCTTACTGCTCTACTATATAATGATAAAATTATCTTTAATTGAAATAAATTTATGATAGCATTAAAAATTATTAATTGACTTGATGTTTTATTAATAAAAAAAGTTATTAGTTATGAAATTAGAAATTTTAAGAAATGTAATGTAATTTATAAAATTATAAATTAAAATGTATTTTAAATAAATTTTAAAAAATATATTTATAATTTATCTTTAAAAAAATTACATAATGGTTAGTTATCTTATATTGTCCATCAGTATTGGTCAAAACAAAAATTATTGGTGGAGTAGATTAGTTGAGGAGAAAGTGCAAAATTATTGAACATATTGCTGTCTCATAAAACCAAAAATGTCATTTGACAGCAAGTGGACCCCATTTTGTCATCAAATATATTGTGAGAGAAGAAGAATAATGGACCAAGAGACTTACAGATGAATTCATTTACACTGTTTTTAATTAGGAAGTTTAGGAAGCGATTTGGAAAGGAAAATAAAAAAATATATAAAATTAAGTGAAATATAAATATATTTTATTTTTATTTTTTTACTTTTAAAATTTTTTTTTTCAAATCTCTTAACGAAATATAATATTAGACATTTGTGTTTAAGGGTTGGTTTGGGAAGTGAGTTAATTTTTGACTTTTTTTTGATTATTTTAGCCTGGGTTAAAAAGTCTAGTTTGGGAAGAATTTTTTAACTTTTTGACTTTTTTAACTTTTTTTGTGAGAGAAGAGTGTAATGATTATGAGTTAGATATGATATTTTATTTTTTATGATTAAAATAGTCTACTTTATCTTTTGTAACTAAAATAGTGAAACGACAATGCTACGTAGCTCAAATTTTGTGGCTCAAAAGTGGCTCAAATGGCCAAAACGACGTCGTTTTGAGTACAGAACAACATAAAAATGGCTAAAACGACGTCGTTTTGGCCATTTGAGCCACTTTTGAGCCACAAAATTTGAGGTACGAGACATTTTCCATAGTGAAATTAACCCTTCCCAAACGGACCCTTAATAATGCAAAAATATTAATAAATTTATTTATAATGATGGGCTAAGGAAATAAAATTCTCAATTAGTAAGGATATATTATAAATTAAAAGTTAACCTTTATTTTAACATATCTCAAATATTTTCGTTTGTGTTTTGTACCCACCGTGCAATTGGGTGTCTTGTGCAGGTACTACTGCTCACTCACCTCCTGCCTTACACAAGTACGACATGTCAACGGTAAACAGTGAAAACGCCCTGATTCAGTCTGACTGACCTGCGTCCTACGTCCTGCTTTTTGTTTTTATTTTTGTTTTGTTTTGTTTTTGTTTCTATTTCTATTTTGTAAGAGATTAATTGCAAGACAAATTATATCAAATTAAATAATAAAAAATTCTAGATATCAATCAGTGTGTTTGATTTGAATTTTTTAGATTAATTTTTTTGAAAATTGACTTTTTTGATTTTCATATTTTTTTATTTTTAGTGAATATTTTTAAAATTTTAAACATTTTTTTTACTTTTTTAGATTCACCTTACTTAGATCTATCTAAAACGTAAAAAACTTGTGAAAAAATATTTTAAAAAATTAATAAATATATAAAAATACAGAAAATTATTGAATTCTTGTATTTTTTTTTTATATTTTTGGTATTTAGTGAAATTTTAAAAGATTTTTTTTATAATTTTTTTACTTTTTAAGTGTATTTATGTTAGGTGTGTCTAAAAAGTAAAAAAATTGCTTAAAATATTAAAAAAATTCAATAAAAACAAAAAAACACGAAAAATAAGAATGTAAAATTTTCTGAAAGTGTTTTTTGAAAAGTAGAAACAAGCAAATTAAATAAAATTATGATTAATGCTTAGGATTTTTTTTTGGAGACTACTTTTTTTTTGTGACTCTCATAATCTTTTTTGGATCTCAATTATTAATGTATGTGTAAGACTTATTTATGTATATGTGGAGCTCAATCTTCAATAGTTGAAATTCAAAGAAAGTTGTGGGGGTCTCTGAAAAAAAGAGTCTCAATTATTATTGTAAAATTATTAAGAAATTTATCAAATCACTCGTATGGATGTAAAATTTACACTCATATGAGATTCATGCCCATGTAAGTGTTTGGTAGATTTTTTACCAAAAAATTTGATATCTCTAACATTGTTGTTAAATGATTAGTTTGAATTTTTTTTTTTTTAAATTTATGCATTTGCTTTAGTTTTAAAATGAGTTTTAGATTTTTTTTAAAAGAGTTTTGAAAGTAAAAAATTTGTTTAGTTATAAATTTTTAAAAATAATTTTCAGAAAATTAAATTCAAAACTTATTTGGTTGTGAATTTTCAAAATTAATTTTTGAGTTTTTTTGAGCCTTGTGTTTTTTTTTTTGTTTTGTAATCAAAACTTTTTTACAATCAAATTTGTTTATTTATTTCATATACTTTTTAGATGTATTAATCTATACAATTTAGTTTCACTTGCATTTTTTATTTTTTATGAACATTTTAAAAATTTAGACACTTCTTTTATGGTTTTATATTCACTAAATGTACTACATTTAAAACGTTTCACATTTATAAATTTTTTTTATAAAATTACTGAATAATGAAAAATATACAAAAATAAAAATAAAATTCACCCAATTTAAAAACTAATACAATTTTAATATTTTATTTATTTTTTAAATTTGTTTTTGATTTCATCACATGTTATTTACTGATTAATCTAAAACATAAAAAACTATTTGGGTTTTGAAAACTTATTTGTAGGCTTGGTCAATTGGGTTTTGAAAACCTGTGTGAAAACATCAATCAAACAAGTTTTGGCTTTCAAAACTTGAGTTTGAAAAGAATTTTGAAATATATGTGTTGGTTATATATTTTGTACAAGTTAGTTATAGTTCGACACGTGGCAAAGTAAGGGTAGTACGGGAAGACTATTCAAATCTTCGATCCTGATCGTACACGTGACAGTTAGTATTGATTGTTACGAGATCTGAGTAGCAGTAGATCAACAAAGAGATAAAAGGTGATGTGGCATCAACAGTTACTCACATTTAAATTTAAATTTAGGAAGGAAGCCTAACTACAAGTGATGGCGTAATGGAGCTAATCTTGAGGCAACATGATCAGCGATCATGGAGGAGCCGTTCGACGGTTAGAAATACAGTTCGATGGTTGTCCTTGAGCAGTATAAATAGTAGAGAAAGCCCCAGAAAAAGCCCCTAGATTTAGATCCAAAAAACCAGTCTTATTCTACTTTACTTAGTTTTTTCTCCCAATTTTACATTTCCTATTCTTTACATTCCTGTTCTTTACATTTCAGTACTTTAAATTCTTGCACTGCACTTCATTCATAGGAGTAGTTTCAAGTAGATTGTCGTTGTAAACCTCTACAAGGCTGAGTTTGAATCATTGTAAGTTTTTCATTTTAATGAAATGCTTCAGTTGTTCTTTATTTGATTGATATTTTGCTTAATTCTCCTAAATCAAGCCACCCGTAAAAGTCCTTTTCATTGAGGCTGAGAGAACTAAAATACAATCCTCTGATAATTGGTTGGCAATTAAATTTCTGTAAGGACTGATTGATCCTTATTGGTACGCTCGCAATTACAAAAATAACCTTCGAAAGTCAAAAAGTTAACAATATGTTGTGAAAATTTAAAACCAAACAGATTTTGGGTTTTGAGTTTTGAAACAGTGATTCAAAAACTCAACCTAATGGGACAGTCTTTTGTCAAAATAAATTTTAAATTTTATTAATTTAAATTTTAATCTTTTGATTTATTTTCAATACAAATTATCTACATATTTTCGTTAACTAAAACCACAAACAAAATATATTTTAATCATTATATTTAATGTTAATGTATGAAAAATGTCTAAATTACCAGTTTTTATTAAGTTTAATGATTAAAATATAATTTTTTTGTTAATTTAACTTACCAAAAATAGATGAATGATTTAAATTAAAAATAAATTAAAATATTAAGGTCTAAATTGATAATATTAAAAATTTATGATTTATTTTGTTACAAGTCTCAAATCTTGATTTTTTTTTTTTTTGTGCGTTTGTAATTTCTCCTAATTAGTTTTAGAATCTAATTATATACACACATATCACGACAAATAGCTTATAATAGGAAGTATACAACTCGAGCACAATAAACATGACAAGAAACTGCCCATAAGGAAAAAAATAAATAAACAATTCCATACAAGTTTCATGATGAGAAAAAATAATTAATACTTGTATTTGTTAAGAATTGACTCCTGATTTCCCAAATAAAAGACTATGGGGTTATTTTAGATGATTTAAATAAGTATATTTTTTAATTTTTTATGAAAAAAATGTATAGAAAATTAGAAAAATAATGTGATCCCCAAAAAATAAAAAAGATAAAAAAATTGTGTTAATATCCACCATGCTAAACAAGCTCCATATGTAAACTTAGTTGACCAAAGTACTGGTTGTATTAACACATGTTGCATAACCTTATTGTTTGATTGAGTATTCAAAATTTATTTTTCATTTTATTTTCAAACAATAGAAATTAGTTTGATAAAATTTAACATTACTAAAATATTTTAAAATTTCTAAAATTATTTTTTTCTATTAAAAAATTATATAAACATGAAGAGTGTTTTTTTTTATTTAGTTATTTATTTGTTTTTAATAAAATATAGTTTAGATTTTAAAAAAAATGAAATTAAAAATCATGGTGCTTCATAAATTTGAAAATCAAAAATTGGATACTGAATTTTTTAAGTTAGAAAAATTATTTAGTAAAAATCTAAGTGTTGAATTAAAACAAATTATTTGATATCAATAAGATGAAATTTTAAATTTTTTATATTTAAATTTTCTTTTTAATTTTTATATTGTGGTCGTGGTAGCGGTAGCGGTGGTGGTGGGTGTCATGGTGATGGTGGTGATTGTTATGACACCAATAACCGTGGTGGTAGAGTTGGAAAGAAATAGTGGTTGTAGTAATGGTGGAGAGGTGATGTAGTGGAGGTAGAGGGGTGGTGGTAGTTGTGGTGTTGTGGTGGTGGTGGCTGCAGTGATGGCCACGGCAGTGATTGTGGTGGTGGAATAAAAGTATTGAACATTTTAGTTGTGGCAATGGTGATGAAGGTGAAGGCTTGTGGTATTGGTAACCGAGGGATGGTGGCGATGGCATTAGTGTCATGGTGTTGTTATGGAGGTGATAGTTGTGGTTGTGATTGTGGCAAGGTGCAGTAGTTATAATGATGGAGGTCGGCGTGGTGAAATTATAACAATGCATGTTGACACTTATGCATATGTAGATATAAATTAGTCAACATTAAGAATTTGTTGCTTAATTTTTTTAAATTTTTTTTCTAAACTTTTAGCTTATATTTTAGGAGTCACTTAAATTTTGAATGAATTGCACTAAACCTCCTTAAACTATGACTTATTTGCACTTTACCACTCTAAATTTCAAAACTCAACAGTTAACTACCTAAATATTATATTACACTTAATACATTTTATTAGGGATTTGAAGTGAATCATGTCTGACACAATGATTTTCTAGGACAATAATACTCTTATTTGAGGATCTGATTTGCACTTTACCACCTTTATCATAGTGACAAATTGCAAACAAAATCATTAGATAACAACATTATTGTCCTAAAAATTCAATATTTGTGGCATGTCTTTCACACATGATACTTGATTTTTTTTTTTTTTTTTAATAAATCTCTAATCGAATTCTAATGGGAGGGATTTAGTGTAACAAAATAATACTTTGAGGAGGTTAACTATTGAATTTAAAATTTAAAAGATAGAGTGTAAAATGATCATAGGTTATAAGATAATTTATTATAATTTATCCTTACAATTTTAAGTTACAAATTGTGATTATCAATGGAATTAATTGTTACGTTTAGTTTTAAGTAATGAATTGAGTTATCAAAGACCGTGATAATTAACATTGACGTAATAGTTAGATATACAAATTGATAGACGTGTGGAAAAAACTACTACATGCATCCCTAAAAATGACACATTATAAGAAAGTAACAATTGTTTATAGTCAAACGTTATGATTTTTGTGATGTTATACTAGTTTGTGATTAAAGTTATAAATAATTTTGTAGTAAGTAAGAAGTTAAACTTTTTGAGTCAGAAAAATTATGTTGATACAAAAGAACCAAAAAACAAAATCGGTTGGCTTGAGGTGTATCTAAACACACTTTCTTTAGAATGTAATTTGCCCCCACTCGATTGAGTTTGCTAATGGGTTGTCGGCAAAGTTGTTCCCAAGATACAATAAGCCTTGGAAAAAAATGACAACCAGCAAAGTTGGTGAATTTTCTATGAAATCCTAATTAAATAGTTCTATTTTGAGAGAGACATTGAGAGTTTTGAAGTGAATAAAAGCTATTGCCAACAAGAGTTTATATAAACACAGGGGTGTTAGTTCAAATGGATACAAACATTCCAATAGGTGCCTTTACATTCTATATAGCGACTCTGATTTTGACCCAACCCTTGTTGTATCCTGGGCTCGAGTTTCATGATTCTGTATTGTTGTTCTTGTCTCTTTTTCCCTTATTCCTCATTGGAATTGAGTATTGGGATGCCTTCATTGTGTTTGGAACAGATTGGTTGCTAGTTGGTTCCAATTGTTGTTGTCCGGATTTTGGCCTCTTCACTTAAGCGAAATTTCTTACGCTCGAGCAAGCTTTGTGAGCTCCCAGTACTTTTGCAGGCCTGCAAATATTGGGAGGGTAGTGTTCTTCGCTCAAGCGATGGTCTTTTGTTTGTAAAACTTCTTTGCGCTCGAGTAAGGTGACTTATTTGTGTCTGCTAGCTTGAGCGACAATTCTTGCGCTCGAGCGAGTTGCGTGTATATCAGTTCACAACAACACCTTTTTACATCACTTTTTCATATCTTTTGTCCCAAAAACCTTAGATCGAGACTTTCTCTCTCTAAAACTCTCTCTCTACATTTTTCACCTAGATCTAATGGGTTCTCTACCCATGTGTCTTTGTTGAAAAGATAGTACGTCTCAAGAGCTCTCTTTTAATCCGATTAACGCTTGGTTTCGGCGTTTTTAAAGTTCCTCTATCTCTTCCTTTGGTCTTCTAAACTTGAGGTAGGGATTTTCTACACTTTCATATGATTTTTAACCTAGTTATTTGATATTGTATGGACAAGATTGGGATTTGGAGGATTTTAGACAAACTTAGGGTTTTGATTTAAAATCTCAAGAAGGGTTTTCCAATGAATGTAATGGAAATGGCTATGGGAGTAGATATGAACTTGTATTGTGTTAAAATTGTTGACTTTGGTGTTTGAGATGAACTTGGGAAAAATGGGAGTTTGACCCTAAAATGACTCAAATGGTTATTTTGTATAAATAATAGAATTAGTAGTGAAAGTGTGAAATTGGGAGGCTGTTTATATAAATGGTGGGGTTAGATATGTATTATCTTGCACTTATGGAAATTTGGATAATTTATCTGTTGTGAAGATTGTATATCTGTTTAGAAATATCTGATTTGGACTATCAGTGGAGGATAGCCATGATTGTTGTAGAAATTGCATGAGTATTACGCAAATTGAAATTAATCTCTTATTGGTTGTCATTGAATATGACTATGTTATAATACATTGTACATGTATGATATTTTGGAGAAGAAAAGGGATGCACTCCATATGTGGGAGGAGAAAGATGATGGATTCCATTGAATTAAGTTGTTCTGGGTGTAAGTCCCGAAAACTGCGCTTATACATGGGTACCGATTCCCATGGATAAAATTTCTGTAAAATGGTAAATTGAAGTATTGTGTATTAGTTATGTTTGTTTGAGAACCACTGAGTTGTAGTCTCAGCTGGGTTGTCTGGATAATAATGAATATAATTCATGAATTGAGGTAAAATGAATTGACATGAATGAAACTGAGATAAAACGGATTGGAATAACAGAATTTGGCATATTATGATCTTGTAAGATATAACTGATTCTATAATGGGCATTAGACATGCACTTTATGCTTATATCTTTGTTAAGATTCATATATTATATTAGATTATTTCTACTGGGCTTTGGCTCACCCTATTGGGAAAAACTATTTTCAGGTGTTGGTGATATGCCTCCGCCAAGACAATAGCTTGGAGAGACTTGGAGCAAGGGCTCGTTTTGTTGTATTTAATTTGTATAGCCAAGGGCTTTAACCGTATTGAGCTAGACTTATTTTGTTGTAACCAAGGAATGACTTGGAAAGATGTAAGCCGTTAGGGCATTTAAATGTCTGTTCAACTTTCATCTTTTGATTATTAGTAATACATGCTGTAGATTCAGGATAGGACATTTATGAATGTATATTGCATGTGTCACATTTTATATATTAACTCTGATGAATGAAAGTATATTGTTTCGATTCTATTTCCGCCAAAGAGATGGTTTTGCCATATTTATTTTGGGGCATTACATTCAAATAGGTTCCTTTTAGTTTGGTGTCTATTTAAATAGATATAAACATTCCAATAGGTGCTTTTACATTCCAAAAGGTACATTTTAGTTTGGTGTTTGTTTAAATAGATACAAACATTCCAATAGGTACCTTTTAGTTTGTAACTAACACATCTATTGGAAACTTTAATCTGGACCCTCCATTTATATTTTTTAATCTAGATCGTTGATCATGCATTCCAAATTCGATTTCGAAAAATTAATCAAACTCAAAATAGGCACAAAAGTTATTATGCTATCAAACATGTCTCAACAATCCTTATAGCGCGAGTCAGGTTGAAACCCGACCCTTTTGTATTCTTGGACCAGGATCCAGTGATCATGGTTGTTGTTTAATACTCCTTGTTGCCTTGTTGTAGTGTGGATTGGTTGTTTGGAGTTATTCGGTTGTGTTGTAAACAGGTTAGGAGTTTGTTTTTCAAAAAAGTTTGTCTGTTTTTCTTCAGGTTCACTCGAACAGTCTTTCTTTCCCTTGAGCAGTCTTTTGCAGGTCTGAACTACTATGAAGGTGTCATTGTGCACTCGAGCCTTGAGTTGTTTACACAAGCAGTTCCTTGTGTCTGACGCGTAAACGGTGTTTTGGTCGCTTGAGCGGTCTATGCTTATATCAGTATGGGAAAAAGATATTTTCAGTCACTTTTTGATCTCTCTCTCTCTCTCTCTCTCTCTCTCTCTAGTTCTTGTCTAAACACCCCAAATACACCAAAATTTGTTGATCTCGCCGCTATAGTGCATCGGAGAAAAGTGTGGAGCTCGTTAAGGTGAACATTTTAATAAGAAATGTTTCCATTTTCGACTCCGTCAAAAGTTGGGTTTTGTTCTCCTCTTCTTCTACTCTTGAGGTAAGGATTTCTTCAACCTCCTTGTATGGTTCTTAGCCTCGTTATGTGTTCCTTGAAAAGTATTGCTATTTGGGAGTTATGGGTTTGATTTAGGGTTTGGTTTTGAAATATAAAAGAGGGGTTTTCAAATGGGTTCTTGAGAAATGTTGTGAAAATGAGTATATTGTTGAGTTGTGCTGAAATATTGAAAATCTCTCATTTAAAGTGTTTTGGAAAAGAATAGATGTTTTGTTGGAAATCTTGGAAATCATTGGTTTGAACTAAGGAAAAAGGGAAAGGATGATATGTTTTTGAAATAATAAAATGAATGTATCTTTGATGAAGACAATGGAGTTGGTTATATATTGTCACTCATATATTGAGATTATGAAATTATAATTGTTGTTAGAGATTTATCTTTTGTATAGAGATGTCTGTTTTGAGCTATCCATGGAGGATAGTTTTGATTGTTGTAGAAATGACATGGGGATTAGGTTAATTAAAACCAACTACTCATACATTTTGCATTAAACAATGTTTCATATTTATACATTAAAAATGTATTGATTTGAGAAAAAAAGGTGAATATCTTAGTGAATCTGGTTAGGGAGTGTGGTTGTAGTATTATCTATGTTGGCCTGTGAGTCCTTGGTAAAAGTCTAAAAACTCGTGCGCTTAGGTGCCAATTCTTCCGGTTAGTACCGGTAAAATGACTTTGGTAGTACTTGTATACCTAGCGATTCCTAGTTTTGTGTATCCACTATCCTATTTTCTATTTTTTTTTACGTATTGTTTTACGAATTGATTTATACTCATGGCATTGCATCGTTTTGAAAGAGAAAATATACGATTTGGTAAATGACATGTATATGCATTCACCATATAACTTTGTTAAACATCATGTAGTGTGTTCAAGTGTTCTCTATTGGGCTTTAGCTCACCCTATGTGAAAACCAACTTTCAGGTGCTGATGATATGCTTCTGCCAAGGACTTAGCTTAGGAGGATCGTGGATGTGAAGGTTCATTTTGTTTTGTTTTTTTTGTTTGTTTGTTTGTTTTTTTTTTTTTTTTGGTTGTAAATATTTGTTGTTCAAGCCTTGAACTGTTTACTTGCTTTGGGCTTGACTCACTTTTGTTGTAACCAAGCATTGATTTGGAAATATGTACCCACTAAGGCATGGACCTATATGTATTTCTTTTCATTTCCTTGCATTGATATATGTCACGTGCTATAGATTTAGGATCTAAGGTTTATGAATGTATAAATGCATGTGGCATCTTCTGTGATATTTTCAAGAGAGTTAATGAAAGAATGAAACATTATTGGTTTTTTGCACATCTAGCTTACGCTGCGGGATTATTTATTGTTGATTATTTTGGGGCATTACAATTCTCCACTTTGATAGTATCATAAAATTAAATAAATAAATAAAACGTCTTACATTCAGAATAGAAAAATATCGATATGATTACAAGAAGGTGTTGTACAACTTAAATCTCCAATTAGTTCAAATACATCAAAGTTCTAAAAAGTTATTGGTGTGCTAAGCAGTTAAACCAAGTACTCGTTAAAGAATAAAATAGGATATACAATACACAAAATAAAATTCTATTTACTAGGATTTCAAAAAATTTCGCTCTAGCACGTAAATGGCCATGTGCTAACTCCTAGTTTCATGAACGATCCAAAGAGATAACCAAACTCGCTCCATTACTAGGCACTTAAAACTTCATTAATAATGTAATTCAACCCTCTTTAATGTAATGGATGACACTGGTCCTCTTCATTTCTTAAGGTGAGTGCATATAATTAATCAGTATGTACCAGACCACTTATCAACAGACTGGTTTTAGCCATTAAACCCTTGACTAGAGGTTTTCTAGTTTTGGATTGGTTTTTGTCATTGGTGATCATTAAAAAAAGGTTTTATCCCCATTTCAACTATGGTCCCCTTTCACCAACTCTCTAGATAGACCTTTTGCAAAGGGGTCAGCCAAGTTCTTATTAACTTTACATATTGAATTGTGATAACTCAATTGCCTTACAAAGTCATGTCTTATACTTATGTGTCTAGGCTTAGCATTGTAGGTGCTACTATAAGCTCGTGACAGGGTAGCTTCACTATCGCAATAAAAAAAAAAATTGGAGGCAGTGATTAGGCCATAACTTAATATACAAAAGCAAGTATCTAATCCAATTAGCCTCTTTTTCTGTTGTCACTAATACTATGAATTCAAATTCCATAGTCGAATGGGCTATACAAGTTTTTTTTTTAGATGCCTATGAAATAGCAACCCCCACTAAGGAGAAATACCAATCCAGAAGTGGACTTATTTATCTCCTTGACTAGTAATCCAACTAGCATTAGTGTATCCGTTTAATACAATCAGAACTTTATTATAAAATAGCTCAAATCCCATGGTCTTTCTAAGATAACTAAATATTCTACTGACTGCTTTCCAATGTTCACTACTTGGATTACGTGCAAAGCGACTCATTTTGCACACAGTAAAAGCTAGCATACTCAAGCTGTGCAATTGTTCTACCAAAATTCTTAGTTAATTTAGTACTTGAGTCAAACGGCATATTAAATTCTTTAAAGTCCAGATGCTTGAATTTTGAGAGCATTTTGTCAATGTAATGCTTTTGACATGAGGCATAACCCCTACTATGCCTTTCCACTTTAATTCCAAGAATAGTATCAACTTTCCCTAGATCTTTCATTTTGAAAATAGAAGATAGATACTTCGTGGTTTCAAGTGTAACGACCCCAATATGCGTATAAGGAATTATCTTTATTTACCTGTGGGTTAATATACTTTAATTTAATTATATCTGCTCGAATTGAAGAATTATCTATTGAGTTACGACTTTAAACTAGAATTGACGACCTTTATGAGTTCAGAAATCAGAACTGAGTACATAGATATGTCAATGGGAATTTTAGAGCTATTTGGGAAAATTAATTGAAAATTTATTTTGTCAGGTTCGTTAAGGTATGTTTGGGTGGTTAACTTTGCACTGCAAATTGAAGGCCTTAGAGGTTTCAGAAACCAGAACAGAGTACATAGTTATGATCAGTATAATTTTAAGAGTCATCTGAGGAGTTTAATTGAAATTTGATTTCGTATGATTCGTAAGGGTGCGTTTGGCTCTCCCAAATTATGATAAGCTTATATATAGTTAGATGTATAGATATATATGAGATATATGAGTTGAACTCAACATTTGAGCCAAAAATATCTAAAGGAGAGGAAGAGAACCGTGAAAGAGAGAGAGAGAGAGAGAGAGAGAGAGAGAATGAGAGACAAAGATTCTCTAAGAGAAGCTCACCATTCATGGGGGTTTGATGATAATTGAAGAGAATTGAAGAGAGAGGAAAAAGATCGACCATGAAGCTTGGGAAGATTGAAGAGATTAAGGGGAAAAGCAAGGATTTGAGTTAAGGTATGTGGCTTTAACTATTATCCTTGTAGATCATTCATCTACTACATGAAATCAAGGATTGACTTGGAAGATTAATATGTAAATGAACAAGTGTGTTGGGTTATGAATGAAATGGGTTAAACTCAAGGAATTGAACCTTGATTTCCTTAAATTTTCTTGAATTAGGTTCAATCTTAAGAATGATTCATGGAATAACAAGATTTGGTGTGAGAATCAACCATGTACAAGATATATTTACATGATTTTGGGCATATATTGTGGAAGCTTGATTATATAGAAAAGATGAGACTTGAATTTCTAACTTGAGGCAAAGATTGATTTGTTTGAGATGAAATTACACTTGAATGATGTTAGTTTATCATGTTGTAGAGTAATTTTACATGTCTTTGGGTGATTAAAGTTGAAAACTAGTTTAGAAAATGGAAAAACAAGTGTTAAAGCCAACCAAGATTTTCGAACAGCAGTTTTTGCCCAGAGCCGCACGTGTGGTGGGGCTTCCCGCACGTGCGGCAGTCCATTTCCAGCACCAAATCTGATTCTGCTAAAAAAGCATGTGGTCCCGCACGCGCGGCCCAATTCCCGCACGTGCGGCCATGTTTCCTGTAGGTGCGGGACAGCCCTGCTCAGCCAACTTCAAATAAGCATATTTCTTACGTCCAGACTCCGTTTTAAGTGATTCTTGAGCCTAAATTCAAGCCCAGGAAGTCTAGTTTCTAATGGTGGTGGTCTCACTTCCAAATTCTAAGTATACAAATAGATATGCCCAAATTAGTGGCGATTGTTCACTTTCTATCTATTGGTTTTATACCGTTTCTTCTTCTAAACCATTTTCCTTTCGATTCCTCCTATTTTCCTAGACACGGATTATGACCTATTTTAATTAATGTGTGACAGGATTCTCTAAATATCATATTTTGATAATGTGTGACATGATTCTCTCAATGTCGTATTTTGTTAAAATACACAAGTTTCCAAGAAAAGTAAAATGAGTCATGAATAAGAATTATGAATTGTTTATCATATCAAATGGTGGCCCAAGGCTGTTTTGTTTATCTGTCCTGCTTATGCTATGGCATGGTATGAATTGTTCGATCTTTAGGACCTAATCATTTTGGTATGGAACGAAGTGTTGTACGGAACTAAGTGCTACAGTGTGAGTCACCTCTAGAATCTGTACGAGACACCTCTTGCGTCCATACATGCATGAATTGGGCCCAAGGGGAGGTGGAGACATGTCGATGTTCCATCTACTCCATGATCAGATACAATGATACGATATGATACGTTTGAACCGAAAGTTGTTTTGATATATGATTGGGCCCGAGGCTGTTTTGTTATTCATGGACCCGAGGTCGTTCAGAACATATGATATGAATACAAAGGTTTTGACATCGCTATATGACTCATGTTATGATGTGTTACTCTATCTGCATGAATGGATGTCCTATTTTAAAATGTGCTTCTAATCTTTTGTATGAGTGGGCGTACCACGTACCACATAAAATATTTTGTAATAGTTTCATTATATATTTCCCTTGAAAGGGTATGGTTTATGATACAATAAATGGCTATTTTGAAAAGATTTATGTTACGTTTCTAAATTGTGAAGTATGTTATCCTAATGTTAAGGACATCATTCATTAACCTCTTTACTTTAGTATTACTCACTGGGCGTTAGCTCACCCCTTTCTATTTTATATATGTAGGTGAGCCATCGGAGATCAACACTAGAATTGTATCGAGGTCCGCCTCTCTGTCAAACCAACCAAATTACGCCTCTGCGTTGAGGCCTTAATTTTTGTATTGGGAATTATGTAATTTATTGAGTCTTATGTGAGTGTGTATGAGATTGGTATAATTATGTGATTATTGTAAATATGGAAGCGTATTTAATTGCTTAAGTTAATCTAAATCTTTATGTATGCACAAGCTCAATAGGCATTTTATCTATGTTGGTATTTGCTTCCGCTTAAGGCCCCGTAATTGAATAAATATTATTATGAAATTTTGTTTTGAGGCCTAATCACAGGCTGGTCATGGACCAAACTTTTAGGGGCAGGTTTGGGTCGTGACATCAAGTTTCCTTAAAATGCTTGTTCCTATGATGAGCATGTCATCAACATTCAGACATACAATCACACCATAGTCTTTGGTAAATTTAGAGTATACGCATTTATCAACACTATTGTGGGTAAAGACATTTGACAGAGTATATGCATTTATTCAATTTACATACTTTGCTCTCATTTTTAGGTAAAACAAATTCTACTAGTTGATCCATGTACAACTCTTCATCTAAATCACCATTTAAAAATGCAGTTTAACATCCATTTGATGAACATGTAGATGCTAATGCCATGTGAGTTCTTATGGAAATAATTCTGGCAATAGGCACATATGTATCAAAATAGTGTATACCTTCTTTTGTCTAAAACTGAAAAATCTAGAAATCCTCTAGATGTTGATTTGTGATTATGTATCAATTTTAAGCAATAAAACAATCCCAATCAAACAATCAAGACAAATCGACACAACGATTTTACGTGAAAAAATCATAATTGGACACCTCCAATTGTGATAAAAAAAACCACGGGCAACAGCCACAAAACAATCCACTAAGAAGATATAAAGGAATTACACAGGTATACTCTTAATTACCTAGCGAATCCACGCCTTAATTGAACCAACCTCTATGTGTCTCTTCCAACCCCGTCTTCACCTCGAAATTGTCTTGACGATGAGCCACTCCGGAATCCACCAAAGTTTTAGGCTCGAATTCTTCAGAATCCACCGAAGAACAACTCTCTCTTTTATGTAAAACAAACAAATAATCCTTTGATGTATACTCTTTAAACCATGAGTTGAATACTCAATCAAAACATCAAAGAAAACTACCAAAATATCCCCAGATAAAAACCTAACCCAAAAAGAAGATCTGGAGGAGTTATCCCAGTTTTGGGAGAAAACCAACTACTTATAGAAATCCAAAGCAATCTTAGTTTTAGAAGAAAACCAATTTCTTATAGAAATCCAAGAATCTGTATTCGCGCGGTTCGTTCGAGCGTGAGCATTCCCGCTTGAGCGGAGGCTTCAAAATTGTGTGATTCATATAGGTTTCACGCTCGAGCGGAAGTTTCCACGCTCGAGCGTCGAATCACACCATCCAGTACTTTTTCAGACGAAGCAGAGATGCTGTGAGCTTGCAATCCCCGCTCGAGCGTCACTTTCCCCGCTCGAGCGGGACGACCAAAATTGGAAAATCTGGAAAACTTGATCCTGTTACAACCTCGATTTTGATCCATGGAAATTAACAAAGGCACGATTCGGGTTGGATTCGCATCTAATAAACTCATAACCTCACTGAAATAAAGGGTACGAAAACAAATACAACTGAAAGGAGTTTTGTCAAACGGGGTTGCCAAGAATAAAACCTAACAATCTCCCCCTTTGGCAATGCTGTGATAAAACACACCTAACAAATAAAATCCTAAACACCCCAACCCATTACAGCCAACAAAACCGAACTTCTTTCTCAAGGTCATGATCTGCAAAACAGTTATTAGTGCCACAATCTCCAAAACAACTATTAGTCCCACAAGAGTATATGAAAAAGCAATAGACATATGACACGATTATCTTGAAATATGAGATGGAAAACATAAATAGAAGAAAACTAAGACTCATGAAAAATAATTCTCAAACAACAAAAGCAAGATCATAAACCAACCCAAGTCAAGATGAACCAAGACTCCCCCTCACTAAAAGCAACCACAAACACTGAAAACAGTGAACAAGAAGAAAAATGACAAAAATAATATGGTAGAGTAAGCAAGAAATCTCAGATTTGTACCTTAGAACACACAAGATTATCTAAGAAGCACAATTACTAGTAAACACAATGTGCACAGTCTGTAGAAAATTCCTCATGAAAGAAAGTGATGCATTATGTGAAAAGCATAGATCCCATGAAAAAAGTGTGTGTGTGACTCTTGAAGTTCGACAAACACTAGATTCAATCCTAGTAGTGATATGAAAGCTTGACCTCCGACAAGATAATCTAAGCACGACAAAGGAAAGTCAAACCACTAGGAATCAAGGGGTATTTGGTGAGTAAAAGCGGAGGCTCCCCCTCAATCAATGAATCTTTTCTTTTTTTTTCTTTCTTTCTTTTGCACATTTTTTTTCTTTTGCATATTTTTTCTTTTTCTTTTTCTTTTTCTTTTTCTTTTTCTTTTGCATACTCATTGGCGGCTGACACGCTCAAGAGTATGGAAACCGAACCAGAGAAGCATGGATATAATAATGATGGCCTGGTTAATGACTCTGAGGTACCCTTTTCCTCATGGTTGGACTACAAAGAATAGAGGGGAAAGCCATGGAGATGCAAAAAGATGGTAGGTGGTTAAGAGACTCAATATCACCCATGATATGCTAGTATAGGTCAATTCCTCTAGAAACGCAAAAGATCAATGACAGAAGTCCATAGAGACAAAAATACTAAGACGGAAGACTTCAAAATTTGCTAATCCAAGAGTGTGTACAGAATGAGACATACTAATCAAAAAACACGCACTCCAAAATGAGTAATGACCACAGAAAGCACACACATATTAACATGTAATGGATATTCTCATCAATTCCAATATGCACCAAGGACCACTCAAAAATTTCAAGCTTGCAAAATCATACTAAGAAAATCTTTTTGGGATTTTTTTTTTAAACTAAAGCAAGACAAAAAAAAATGAACGAGCACACATGCAATGACAAAAACAAACACACAGAAACCCAAAAACTAAAATGACAAAACAAATTAACACAAGTCAAGTTTTCTCACCCAAACTGCTTTAGTACGAACAATGTTGTGAGCATTGCGGCTCTTGGGTGGTGTCTTGACATTGTGGTTCCCTTCCCTTTCAATGGAGACCTATCTCGACATGGTTTCCAGCTTCCTATTTTTAGGTCTAGGCAAATACATTCTCCCATGCAACTTATAACAATAAGGGCAAATATGACCATGCATATCACAATGATGACAAATAAAAATAGGGTGTACCTTCTTTTCTTTTACCTTACCAACTCTAGGAAGTTTGAGAAGTCCATCCTTTTGTTGAATTTTTTGTTCTCCCTTTTCTTGAGTTCTTGTATCATGAGATGTTGATGCACTCTGTTTTTGCTCTTTCTTACCACCAAAGCCAATGCCACTCTTGTCTGAACAAATTTGTTGAGACCTAATAATATTGTCCAAAGTCTTTGATCCTCTGTTCCAAAGACCAATGGTAGCCATAGCACACTCGAGTTCTTCCTCTTTCTTGATCATAAGTTCTTCCAAAGCAACTTGAGACATCTCGAGAGTTTCAATTTTTTCTTCATATGTTGCATAGATTTGTTGTAGCTCATTCCTCTCTGTCTCACAAATCAAGAGTTTTTCACAAAGAGCTTGTCGATCATTAGCTATCTTGATGGTATCAATCCTAGCCTCGGAAATCTCCTTTTTTTAGTTTGACATTCTCACTTTCACATGCTTTGAGTTTCATAGTGAGTTTGTCATTCAATTTGGCTAACTTAAGAGATTCCTTATACAACTTTTCATAAGCTTGCTCAAGCTTTTCATCATCACTTCCCGAGGATTCATCATCAGTGGCATTCTCAACTGGGCTCTTCGGATACTCTGTTCGTCCTTCAGTTTCAGAAGCCACCATGAAAGCAAGGAATTGTTTAAGTCCCTCTTCGCCTTGATCTTTGTTGTCACTTTCATCTTCATCAGATTCTGATTCATCATCCTAAGTGATAGCGAGGGCTTTCTTCTTCTTCAAACGAGTGGGGCATTCTGAAGCAAAGTGGCCAAATCCTTGGCATTCATAGCATTGGACTCTTTTAGAGTTCCCTTGTATCTTTCCTTTTTCCTTCTTGGCTATAGAATTAATTTTGAGTTTATCTTTGCCTTTAGATTTATGAGTATGAGTAGATTCGAAAAGTTTAGGATTCTTTTTCAAAATGATTTTTTAAATTGTTTAACAAAAGCAGCCGTAATCTTAGAATCTATCTCACAATCCTCATCAGAATCCTCTCCAACTCTATGAGCACTACTGAAAGCAATATCTTTTTGAAATTCCTCTGTGCCTCATAAGTTTGGAGCTTTCCAACCAACTGATCCAGCTTGAGGTTGTCAATATCTTGAGTCTCCTCAATAGCCGTAAGTTTTGGTTGGAACCGATCGGGCAAGGATCTCAAAATTTTTCCCACAACTTTGGATTCTGGTATTTTTTCACCTAAATTGAAGCTGGAATTTATAATGTCACTCAACTTCAGATAAAATTCATCAAAGGTCTGACTATCTTTTATTGAAAGGTTTTTGAAACTAGACGTGAGCCTTTGAAGTTTTGAGCGTTTAACAGAAGGAGTGCCCTCATGAATAGTTTGTAAGATATCCCAAGCCTTTTTTGCGACTTCACAATTACAAATACAACTAAACTCTTCAGGTGTGATAGCGCAAAAGAGAGAATTGATAGCTTTACTATACCAGCTACTATTTTGGTAATCAATTGTGTCCCACTTTTCAATTGGTTTGGGGAATGTAACTCCATCAACGGTAATTGTTGGTTCGGTCCACCCATTCATGACAGATTACCAAACTTTTTCATCTATTGATTTCAAAAGCGATCTCATCCGAGCTTTCCAAAAAGAATAATTGGATCCGTCAAGTAGGGGTGGTCGAACCATAGAATTTCCCTCACGAATTGAGTCCATTATCACAAATCAAACAAGATCTCGCTCTAATAGATTTGTAAAACAAAAAAAATAAAGCGACCTGCTCTGATACCAATTGAAAAATCTAGAAATCTTCTAGATGTTGATTTGTGATTATGTATCAATTTTAAGCAATAAAACAATCCCAATCAAACAATCAAGATAAATCGACAAAACGATTTTACGTGAAAAAATCACAATTGGACACCTCTAATTATGATAAAAAAAAATCACGGGCAACAGCCACAAAACAATCCACTAAGAAGATATAAAGGAATTACACAGGTATACTCTCAATTACCTAGCGAATCCACGCCCGAATTGAACCAACCTCTATGTGTCTCTTCCAACCCCGTCTTCACCTCGGAATTGTCTTAAAGATGAGCCACTCCGGAACCCACCAAAGCTTCAGGCTCGAATTCTTCAGAATCCACCGAAGAACAACTTTCTCTTTTATGTAGAACAAACAAATAATCCTTTGATGTATGCCCTTTAAACCATGAGTTGAATACTCAATCAAAACATCAAAGAAAACTAGCAAAATATCCCCAGATATAAACATTAGAACCCAAAAAGAAGATCTGGAGGAGTTATCCCAGTTTTGGGAGAAAACCAACTACTTATAGAAATCCAAAGTAATCCTAGTTTTGGAAGAAAACCAATTTCTTATAGAAATCCAAGAATCTGTGTTCGCGCGGTCCGCTTAAGCGTGAGCATTCTTGCTTGAGCGGAGGCTTCAAAATTGTGTGATTCATATAGTCTTCACGCTCGAGCAGAAGTTTCCACGCTCGAGCGTCGAATCACACCATCTAGTACTTTTTCAGGCGAAGCAGAGATGCTGTGAGCTTGCAATCCCTGCTCGAGCGTCACTTTCCCTGCTCGAGCGGGACGACCAAAATTGGAAAATCTGGAAAACTTGATCCTTTTACAACCTCGGTTTTGATCCATGGAAATTGACAAAGGCACGATTCGGGTTGGATTCGCATCTAATAAACTCATAACCTCACTGAAATAAAAGGTGCGAAAACAAATACAACTGAAAGGAGTTTTGTCAAACGGGGTTGCCAAGAATAAAACCTAACAAAAACCTTTGGCTATCAGTCTTGCTTCAAGAGTATGCACTGAATTATCAGTATGGTACTTTCTTCTAAAACCCATTTGCAGCTAATAGATTTAGAACCCAAAGGTAAATCAACCAATGCCCAAGTCCCATTTGGCATAAGTGAATCCATTTCATCATTGATGGCTTCATTCCAGAATGTCAAATCTCTAGAATTAATGGCCTCTTTAAAAGTTTTAGGATCAACCTCAATGTTTAATGCCATAGGCATTAACCTTGTCAAATTTCTCTATCACCTTCTACTAGAAAAATAATAGATTAGGGTGTTTGGGAATCCAAAAATTGGTTCTTTTTTTTTTTTTTGTATGGATAAAATTCACAAAAAGAAAAAAAAAGAGGCTAAAATAGCCAATAAGACAAAATATCACGTCAAACTCATAATCATTTTACTTTTTCTCTCACAAACATCACATTCAACTCAAAAAATCCAATTCTCTTCCCAAACACAAATATTTTAGCCTACTAAAATAGCCAACTTCCCAAACGAGGCCAAAATCAAGATCTTGGTCTTTTTCTTTTCTTGGTCTCTGACTTCTTCTAAGTTCTTCACTAGGAACTATATGTCTTTTGACATTATTATGTGGGTCTAATTCTAGAGAAGAATTAGGTTCAGAATTCTGTAATTCTAACTGTTGAAAGGAGTTTTCAGTCCTTACATCTTGAGAATCTGTGTGGAATTTATTTTCAAAAAATTCCACATCTTCGAGATTCTACAATTGTATTAGACTGGAGATCAAGAAGTCTGTAGGCCTTACTATGTTCAGCATATCTAATGAAGATACTTTTCATTACTTTAGGTCCCAACTTGGATCTTTTTGGATCTGGGACCTGATAATAAGCGAAACACCCCTACACTTTCAAATATGACAAATTATGTTTTTGTCCTTTCCAAAATTCATAAGGACACTGATTTGTCTTCCTAGAAATTATTCTATTATGTATATAACAAGTATTATACAATTCCTCACCCAATAAATTTAATGGAAATTGAGCATTTACTACCATACAATTTACTATTTCTATAAGTGTTTGTTTTTTTTTTTTTTTTTTTTTTTTTTTTTTTTTTTTTTTCGGGCTAAACCATTTGATGTGGTGTGTAGGGTGAAATTTTCTTATGTATAATACCATGCAATTCACAAAAATTATCAAACTCATGGGAAAAATATTCCATTCCTCTATCACTTCTTAAAACTTTAATTTTCTTATTTAATTGGTTTTCAATTTCACTTTTGTAAACTTGAAATTTATTGAAAACTTCATTCTTGTTTTCATAAGGTAAACATATGTCCAGAAGAAGTATCAGCCATGTTGATTTCAATCACCATTGCAACTAGTGCTTCTTATACCATATTGGCAGATTTTTTCTACTTTTTAGAACAACACTCTTTGGCATAGTGTCCCTTTTTGCCACAGTTGTAGCTATTTCCATTCTTCTTGGCTCTTCTTCTTTTGTTGTTCTTGGCATAGTTCTTATTAGATTCAACATTATGAAGATTACACTAAACATCTCCCCTCTTCTCTCTGTTACGAGATTCTTCTTCAATTTTAAGGTGCTTTCGAATTTGCTGAAGGGAGAAGTCCTCTGCCTTATGTGAAAGCTTTTTTTGGTAATCTTTCCAAGATCGAGAAAGTTTTGCAATAATTGCCCTAACTTGAAAAGATTCTGGAAGCTTTATGTTCATTGCAAAGATCTTATTAACAAAGCTTTTCTATTCATGAATTTAATCTAAAATGGGTTTTCCATCGGTTATACAAAAATTAAAATATTCTATAATTAGAAATTTATTTGTACCTATTGACACCATATTTTGACTAACCCTAAGACTTTGACTGCTTGCTAGCCTCCCGGTGATGAAATGGTACTTACTTCATCCTTAGAAAGTTTAAAGTTGTTTAGAAATGCTGTAATAAACCTGTTTTAGCCAAAAATCAATTTTTTACGAAAATGACCATTTTACCCCTAGACATGTTTTTAGCCAAAAACCAATTTCTTAACCTCGGAAAGCTCGATTGTGCTTTGATTGATAAACATTGATCAAAATGTAATTCAGGCTTACTTATGCCGCAAGCAAGCTAAGAGCATAGGACCTTGTGCTTGTGCATGCATACAAGGCAGGTGTACCAAGGAAAAATGCATGTAGGCATGTTAGATTTCAGTGCACACTTTGTTTGTACATGTGCACAATCATTGCGCGTGCGCACCTGGTATGTGCGTGCGCACATTGAAGCATCATAGAGTTATTTTTGGTAACTCAATTTTGGTGCATTTTTTTTGGGAACACCGGAGGAGGAAACGACGAAAGCCTAGAAGGGTTCCAGAACCTTTTCTCAACTCTACAGAGCCCCTTCCCGTCTCTTTGAAGTGGTTAAGGAATTGAACCATTTTTTAGAGTTTTTGAGGGCAAAACATCATTCTTTTCCCTCTCTTTGCCTTAGTTCCAAAATACACACCACCTACAACATTTCTAAACCTCTAAGAGCCGCTAATGACTGAAGAATTTCAACCCTAACTTGGAACCCAAGCTTGAGGGAGACTTGCAAGCAAGGAGCTCTATTTTTCTTGCTCTCTGGTTTCTTAGAACCAGTAGGTAAATCACGGTTTCTTCTTATTTCAGTACCTCTTCTTTTCCATTTTTCAATATATAATCATGTAGGGATTTTAGAATGGCATTATTATCTAGTAGTTTATCATCTTTACAAAGTTTTTCACTTATTCTGGCATGCTTTCTCTTTTTTAATCACAACAACATGTTTTTAGGATTTATTTAATCATATAATTATACGCATGGCCCGGTTTAAGCATCGTGTAGGTTAGTTTTGTATTATTTTATGTGTTACTTGTCTTTTATGCATCAAATCATGTTAGAATCCTTAAACCAGGCCTAGGTATATATTTTGTATGATTAGTTGCATGTGTAGGTCATATTTATTTTATGCATGCACGTAAGACATTGAAGTCGGTAGCCGGGTAAGTTTTCTTAATTTCCTTGGCATATGTGTGTTTCTTGCATTGTCTTTTAAATAATGCAAGTCTATATGTTTTCTATGCAAAATTATTTGTTTCGAATCTTATTTTGTGAATATTGGGTATTTTAATTTGTGTTTAAGATCATTGATTATCAAAGATCCATTTTTTCTAACATAGAGAAAAAAAAATTATGTAAATATGGCTTTATTCATTTAATATAAAATACATGGTATTTACTTTTTTTCAAATCATGTAGTTTTAGGTTAGTTAACGGATTTAGGTCTACAATGAATTTCTTTGAACAATTAACCACTAAAATCATAAAATAGAGAGTGAGTAGAGGCTAATCTTCAGATTGGGCAAAAGGGGGTGCTTCCATATAAATAGCCTTCCCTTTTTGTACCTAACCTCCCGAACCTAGAATATTCTTGGTTATGACGGACTAGGCCTTAACTTAGTATTCATTGTTAATGATTTCTTAATTCCCTTTTAAAAATTAAGTGGCGATTCTATGTCAATAAAGCAAGTCGATGTGGGATGCTTGCCTTAGGCTCGAAAAAGGCATGATGCCCACAGTTGGTGACTATATTGGGGAATTAAGTTAGCTTGACTTGAAAATTTCTACTTTATGAAATTAGTGGTTAATTGTTAATTGCATTGGACTCGAAAAAGGCATCACTTCCCTAATAATATTTTGAAACCAAATTCTTTCACTTCTTTTTTTTGTTCTTTTCTTTTCTTATTTTTTTGAGCTCTCCCTAGCTCTCTTTTTTCTCTCTAGCTTCAACATTTCCCCTTTTCTCCATAGCTGAAGCTGGAGAGAAAAAAAGAGAGCTGGGGAGAGCACAAAAAAAGAAGAAAAGAAAAGAAAAAAAAAGAAGCAAAAGAATTTGTTTTCAAAATATTATGAGGGAGGTGAATTGATTTTCAAAAATCAAAGTTGCTTTTAATCAATATTTCTATCCACCGATATATACCACCTAAAATCACATTAAAGCTAAAACTTGAAATTTCTTGTTGAGATTTCGAAGCATACACCATAATTGTGAGGGTGCAAAGAAGAAAGTTTGATAATTAGAAAATTCACCTTTCCTCCAAAGGTGAATTTTTGTAATCTTCTCATTTATTTTCTTAAATTTTCTTTATTGCTTTATATATGTAGTTTCTTTATTTTTACATGTAATTTCTTTATTTTGTTGTACTTTCTTTATTGTTATAAGTCTATGATATTTAGGTTGTGGAAATGGAAGGCCGAACCTCCATTCCTTAGATTTTTTTTTTCTTTAAAATATTTGATTATGTAATGTATTTTTTTTTCTTTTCATTTTTATACACTTTCTCATCATCTATCCCATCATCCAAACATATTGGCTCATTTGCTTCAATCCACACTCATACTGAATTTTAATGAGCAGTGATGGTTGTTGCATGGGGCTATTTGGATGATTCTTGAGATTTGGTGTTGAGAAGGTTGTTGATATTTTGTTTTTGGAAGCAAAATGTGACACCCCAAAATAAACATAATATACCCATCTAATAACATCCAATAAATAACACATAAATGAAATGATAAACTTTCATTAATTAGAGTTTGATATAAAAAAAAGTGACACATGTGATATACATTCATAAACAGTACATTATGAATCTACAGCATGTGTTACAAGATAAAGAATAGAGAGGAAAGCTAAACAAATGATCATGTGCCCTAATAGCTTACATCTTTCCAAGTCAATGCTTGGGTTCATCAAAAGTGAGTCTTAAGCTCAATACAGATAAAGCCCTAGGCTTGTACAAAATTTAAATACAAAATAACAACAATGAATCTTAACCTCCACAGTCCTCCCAAGCTAAGTCGTTAATGGAGGCATATCACCAGCACCTGAAAATGGTTTTCCCATATAAGGTGCTAGCCAAAGCCCAGTAGAAACACTACAATACAATGTATAAATCTTAGCAAAGCCATAAGGTTTTATGCATATGCAATGCCAGTACCAAAACATTGATATCCTTTTTCAAAAGTCGTGCTATGCCAGGTTTATATCACAATTCTCAAAACCATGCCCTTTACAATAGAAAGTAAGATGAAATCTCAAACCAGTACAACTTTTCATGGATATTTCGTCCGCGGAAAACCGTCAAACGACACCCTTGTAAACGTAGCCTATACAAGCGCTACTATTTCCATTTTATGGATATTTCGTCCGTGGGAACCGACACCCATGTATATGTGCGTTTTTCAGGATTTTCACCCTAGACACACAAGCCAACGTGATTTGGTGATACACATATCTTCCCCACATTCACCATTTTTCTCAAAATCATATACATTTACAATATATTTAGTATGCAACAATGCTCAAAGTAAATAGATGAGAAATTAGTTTTAGTTCACCTAATTCTCATGCAATTTCTACAACACTCATAGCTATCCTCCACTGATAGCCCAAAATAGATATCTATAAACAGATAAATAATTCCATAAAGGTAAACTTTTCCAAAATCTCGGGATGGAAATGATAATACATATCAAACTCCACCATTATCATCTACATCATTTCAATTTCATAATTCCCAACATCAATTTCATTTTCTTATTACAATCACGAACAATTACATTTTAGGGCAAAACCCCTTTCTCTTTGAAAATCAATTTCAACATAAGAAATATCACATTTCAACATATATCAACTCTAATTTCATAACCATAACCATTTCCATAAAACCATTTGAAAACCACTTTTCTACATTTTGATTTCAAACCCTAGGTTTTACCAAAAACTCCTAAATCACTATAATCTTTTGAAATAGTAAATAGCTAAGGTAAAACTCATACAAGAGTGTGAGGAATCCCTACCTCGAAGCTAGGAGACCAAGAAAATAGTGAAAAACTTCAACAAAGTTGAAACCTAACCTGGCTTGGATGAAAGTGAAGCTCTAAGTGAGCTCTACCATTTTTCTCAAAGGGAGTAGGGTAGAGAGATCAATGATCTAAGTGTTTTAGAGGAGAGAAGATGAGTTTTAGAGAGAGAGAGAGAGAGAGAGAGAGAGAGAGAGAGAGTGTGTGTGTGTGTGTAGATCTAGGGTTTTTAGAAAGTTTAGAGAGAGAGAGAAATGAAAAAGTGACTCAAAATGGGCTATTTTTGAACTAACATACGCACAATTCGCTTGGGCACAAGATGTGTCGCTCAAGCGACCAGACACAATAAGTTATGCCATTCGAGCGCAAGAAAGCTTCGCTTGATCACAGAATACACACTCCTAATAGTTTTGAAGATAGAGGTCGTCGCTCGAGCGCAAGAAGCTTCGCTTGAGCGAAGAATACAAACTCTTAGTGTTTTTTTGTAGACCTGCAAAAGTACTGAAGGTTTACAAAGATCGCTTGAGCGCAAGAAGCTTCGCTCGAGTGAAGGGACAAAAATCTGGGCAACGAAAGTTTGAAAAACAAGCTACTAACCTATTCAGAACGAATCAACACATCCCAAAATCCAAACTCAAAAAGACATAAGGGGAAACATGACATGGATAACTATATATGATAATGAAACCCGGATCTAAAACATCAAATGGGTTGGGTTTGAACCAGAAACGTTATAACCTCCCCCCTTAAGGAATTTCGTCCTTGAAATTTAAACCAAACATTAAAACGAAGGTTTAAACCAATTAAAACAATGATAGCAAACTATAGCCAACACCAATACTGAATACACTATTCATATTTTCGAAATATATACAATGTTTATCATTACATTAACATAACCAAATTTTTAACACATGTTCAAACATCAATAAACAAGTCTGAATATTTCTTACGGACCTCGGTCTCACACTCCCAAGTGGCTTCCTCAACCCCGTGGTGTTGCCATAATACTTTTACTAAAGGAATTGTCTCGACTCGCAAGACTTGGTCTCGAGTATCCAAGACTCTCAACGGTCTCTTCTTATACGAGGCATCCTCATCTACCTCTAATTCGGTCCAATCCAACACGTGCGATGGATCTGGTTCATACTTCCGGAGCATATAGATATGAAAGATGTCATGAACCCTGGAAAGCTATAGCGGCAAGGCCAAGCGATAAGTTACCTCTCCAATCCGCTTTAGGATCTTAAAAGGCCCAATAAATCTAGGAGATAACTTCCCACTCTTCCCAAACCTCATCAAATCCCGTCTAGGTGATATCTTCAAGAAGATGTGATCTTCTACCTTAAAGGATAACGGTCTCCTCCTACGGTCGGCATAGCTCTTCTAACGACTCTAAGCTGTGACCAACCTCTTACGGATAACTGTAACTTTCTCCATCATTTCTCGGACTAATTCTGGACCAAACATAGGTGCATCGCCTACCTAGGCCCAACACACAGGAGACCTATACGGTCGGCCATACAAGGCCTTAAACGGTGCCATACCAATACTCGACTAGAAGCTGTTGTTATAGGAAAACTCCACTAAGGGCAAGTGCCTCTATAACGACCCCTTAAACTCAAGGACACAACCTTGAAGCATATTCTCAAAGATCTAAATAGTACGTTTGGACTGCCCGTTAGTCTAAGGATGATAGGTGGTACTAAAAGTCAACCTAGTTCCTAAGGTATTTTGCAGGCTCTTCCATAACCGAACCGTAAAACACAGATCTTTATTCGAAACAATCGTTACAGGGACCATGTGCAAGCTCACTATGTCTCTAGCACAAAGGTCGACAAGAACATCTATTGTGTCACTCGTGCATATAGGTATAAAGTGCACTGATTTGGTTAATTGGTCAACTACCACCCAAATGGCATCATTATCCCATTGAGTCCTCGGAAGACCCACAACAAAATCCATTGTGATATACTCCCACTTCCATTTAGCTATGGGCAAGGGTTGCAACAAACCCGCTGGCCTCTGATGCTCAACCTTCACTTGTTGACAAGTAAAGCATATTGACACAAACACGGCTACATCTCTCTTCATCCCCTTCCACCAAAACTGATGACTAAGGTTGTGATACATCTTTATGCCCCCTGGATGCACCGCAAGGCATGAATTATGAAACTCTTGGAGTACCTTCTCTTAACAAGACTTCGATACGAAAAGATGATCAAGGTATCTAATGCTCGAGTCAAAATACACATTCAAACCCTTCTCTACCTTTCCACTAGAGATCTTCTCCCGGAGGGATTCTACGTCAAGGTCACCCCTCTGTGCTTCTATAACTCGGCTCACAAGTGTAGGTTGTGCAACTATTAAAAACAAAGTAGCAGACTCAACAAACTCGCCAAGATGCAAGCCAAACTCACTAATAGCACCTAACATCGCCCATTCCCGGTTGGAAATACTCACTACACTGCTAAAGGAGTTTCTACTCAAGGCATTAGCCACTACATTGACTTTTCCCAAGTGATAGTGTAATTCAAAATCGTAATCCTCCATAAATTCTATCCACCTTATTTGCCTTAAATTTAGGTTTTTCTGTGAGAATAGATATTTCAAACTCTTATGATTAGAAAACATCTCAAACTTTTCACCATAAAGATAATGCCTCCAAATTTTCAAAGCAAAGATCACGGCTACTAGTTTTAGGTCATGAGTAGGGTAGTTCTTCTCGTGTGTTTTTAACTGACGTGAGCCATATGATATTACATCCCCTTCTTGCATCAAAATATAACCCAAACCTTCTCGTGAAGCATTACAATATACCGAATAGCCCAAACCCCTCTCTGGAATAATTGACACTGGAACAGTGGTAAGTCTAACCTTAAGCTTTTGAAATGATTTTTCACAAGTCTCACTCCACAGAAATCTGATCCCCTTCTTTATCAGTCTAGTCAACGGTAAGGCTAACCTAGAGAAATCCTTCACAAACCAACGGTAATATTCGACCAACCCCAAGAAACTACGAATCTCAAAGGTATTCTTAGGTTGTTCCTAATTTTGCACTGCTTCTATCTTTGAAGAGTCTACAGTCACTCCTTCCTCGGATACTACGTGGCCTAAGAACTTAACTTTTTACAATTAGAATTCACACTTCCCAAACTCAACATACAATTTGTGGGCTCTAAGCAACTCAAACACAACTCACAAGTGTTCCTCGTGTTCCTCTTCATAGGGTGAGTAAATCAGAATGTCATCAACGAAGACGATTACGAAATGATCTAAAAACTTACGGAATATTTGATTCATTAGATCCATAAACACAGTCAGTGCATTGGTTAGCCCAAAAGGCATCACTAGAAACTCATAATGGCCATACCGTGTACAGAATGTCGTCTTTTGGATATCTTTCTCCCTTATCTTTAACTGGTGATAACTCGATCTCAAGTCTATCTTAGAGAAGTAACAAGGCCCCTTTAACTGGTCAAATAAATCATGTATGCGTGGAATTAGGTACTTGCTCTTAACAATAACCCGGTTCAACTTCCGATAATCAATACAAAGTCGCAAGACACTATCCTTTTTAGCAAAGAAAGCCGGTGTTCCCTAAGGCGACGTACTAGGGTAAATGAAACCCTTATCTAGCAATTCTTGGAGTTGAATCTTCAACTCACTCAACTCTGCGGGTGCAAATCTGTACAGTGCCATAGAGATCGGTGCTATACCAGGCACTAAATCAATAGAGCACTAAATAAATAGAGAACTCAATCTTACAATGGAGTGGCAAACTAGTGAGATCCTCAGGGAAAACGTCTGGGTATTCACAAACTACCCTTAGCAATTCAACTTGGACTTCATCACATTCACTACCCAAGAAGGTTGCAAGAAGACCACTAAGCTCACTCTGACCACGCGGATCATACACCAACGATAAAACTTTATCAGCTCTGTCCCTCATAAAATAAAAATAATCACCACTCAAGGTACATACAGTAACCCTCTGACGGTAACAGTCTATGACATCCCGATATGATGACAACCAATCCATACCTAATATAGTTTCAAAACTCGACATATCAATCAACACAAATGCAAAAGGAAGTCAGCGACTGGCGACCACTATCTCATAATCCCGACACCCTTGTTCCAAAACAACCTCACCACTAATAGGTGACTCTACACTAAGTGGAAATGCTAACTGAGCCAATTCTAACCCCAATGTCGATGCAAATGCAGATGAAATAAAAAAATGGAATGCACTCGTATCAATTAACACATTGGCAATAAAATTGCATAACAAGAAAGTACCTCTCACAACTGAAGGCGTTGGAACTAAGTTTGGCGTGATAACAACATACACATGCCCTGAAGATCTCTGCTCCATTTGCTCACCTCTCGGAGCATAAGTCTGATGCACTGACTGAGCTGAAGAGGCTTCCTAATTGGCCCTCAAGGCTTGTCCTTGCTGTGCAGGCTGGTGGTTTTGTGTCTAACTTGAACCAGACACATTAGGTGTGCCACCCAACTGAGGGCAAACTTCTTCAAGTGCCTTGCCTGCCCACACTAATAACAAGTGAGCGACTGGCCTCTCCTTTAACTCTAGCCCTGAAAATGAGCCGTATATTACACAGACCGTTTCTCTTTTCTCCTCTATGGGCAAGTTGGAGACTTGTAGCCCAATTGGCCACACTTAAAGCAAGTGAAATCTCCCTGACCACCTCTCCCAGAACCCGAACTCGGTACTGGAAAAGTGGACCTCGATTGTGCTTCCTGGGATTGTTGTGGGGTAAAAGCCCTTTGCTTCTTAGTGTACCCCTGAACATCCTGACTCCTCTTAGAGCCCTTCATCCGCTTCTCCTCCATTTGCATCACGGTCTCAAGATGAGCCGCCAACTCTATAAGTCGCCAGTAATCTCTAATCATCAAACCGGCTACCTTGAAAAAAAGTTTAGTCCTCAATCTTTTCTCGAACTCCATACAACGGCATTCCTCTGTCGCCACTAACTCTGGTGTAAACCTAGAAAGGCTAGTAAAGGCTGCCTTAAACTCAGCTACAGGTATGTTGAGCTGCTTGAGCTTTGAGAACTGCTCCCTTAACTTCTCCCTAACTGTGGGAGGTAAGAACTTGTCTTGAAAGGCATTGACAAAAGCCTCCCAAGTCACTCCGACACACCCATGCGCATACTTTCATCATTGACCCGCATCTCCCTTCAGCTGGAAGGATGCCAAGGTCACCCTAAATCTGTCGTTCTCGATGCCAAGCATCTCAAACGTTTTCACTATCTACTCTAGCCAGTCATCTACCTTCAGTGGTTCTTTAGGATCACCTAAAAACTTATCCAAATTAGATCGGAAGAATTCCCTCTTCAAGAACGACGGCCATGCTTCAGCTACTTGGGTCTGGCCTTGATTCTTAGCACTGAGAATGTCCATGGATTTTCGTAAAGCTCCGGCCATTTCATGGGCCAAAGCACCCATGGCTTGCTGACCAACTAGTTCGGCCACATTGGCTTGACTAACTCCTTCTTCTTGTGCCGGAATCTCATCCGGTAAAGGCACCTCATGCCTCTTAGGCCTACAACACCTACCACCACGTCCATGTCCTAACATCCTAGTGAAGGTAACAAAGGAGATTGGTACATTTACAAATGTGCCGAAGCTAACTCACTCGTGTCCTAATGCGATGGACAACAGTAATTCACTCCACATAAGTACATAATCACATAAACACATACAAATTTCCTTCATGGATAATGATCGTCTCTTGACATTGCCAAAGTTCCAATTAGAAACAACAATCATCAAGTACTCTTCTAATATGACCTCTAGAAATCCATAGACCCAATCAATATCTTAGGAACTAAATCCCATACCCATATAACCACATAAGCATGTTATCACATAAGTATACCATATATACAAATATCTCTATTAAGCGAGACAAACCCACTATGGTAATAACTACTTCCCACGTACCCAAAGTATTTTAACTCGGTACGCTCTGCTACTAAGTTGTAATGCCCCAAAACAAACATAATATACCAATCTAATACCAACTAATAAATAGCACATAAATGAAATGGTAAGCTTTCATTAATCAGAGTTTGATATAAAAAAAGTGACACATGCGATATACATTCATAAACAGTACATCCTAAATCTACTTTATGTGTTACAAGATAAGGAATGGAGAGGAAAGTTGAACAAATGATCATGCGCCCTAATGGCTTACATCTTTCCAAGTCAATGCTTGAGTTTATCAAAAGTGAGTCTTAAGCTCAATATAGCTAAAGCCCTAGGCTTATACAAAATTTAAATACAAAATAACAACAATGAGCCTTACGCTCCGTAGTTCTCCCAAGCTAAATCCTTGGTGGAAGCATATCACCAGTACTTGAAAATGGTTTTCCCACATAGGGTGAGCCAAAGTCCAGTAGAAACGCTACAACACAATATATAAATCTTAACAAAGCCATAAGGTTTTATGCATATGCAATGCCAGTACCAAAACATTTATATCTTTTTTCAAAAGTCGTGTTATGCTAGGTTTATATCACAATTCTCAAAACCATGCCCTTTACAATAGAAAGTAGGGGGAAATCTCAAACCAGTACAACATTTCATGGATATTTCGTCTGCGGGAAACCGTCAAACGGCACCCTTGTAAACGTAGCCTATACAAGCGCTACTATTTCCGTTTTATGGATATTTCGTCCGTGGGAATCGATACCCATGTGTACGTGCGTTTTTCAAGATTTTCACCTTGGACACACAAGCCAACTTGATTTGGTGATACATACATTTTCCCCACATTCATCGCTTTTCTCAAAATCATATACATTTACAATATATTTAGTATGCAATAATGCTCAAAGCAAATAGATGAGAAATTAGTTTTAATTCACCTAATTCTCATGCAATTTTTGCAACGTTCATAGCTATCCTCTACCGATAGCCCAAAATAGATATCTCTAAACAGATAAATAATTCCATAGAGGTAAACTTTTCCAAAATCTCAAGATAGGAGTGATAATACATATCAAACTCCACCATTATCATCTACATCATTTCAATTTCATAATTCCCAACATCAATTCCATTTTCTTATTACAATCACGAACAATTACATTTTAGGGCAAAACCCATTTTTCTTTGAAAATCAATTTCAACATATATCAACTCCAATTTCATAACCATAACCATTTCCATAAAACCATTTGAAAGCCTCTCTTCTACATTTTGATTTCAAACCCTAGGTTTTACCAAAAACTCCTAAATCACTATAATCTTTTGAAATAGCAACTAACTAAGGTAAAACTCATACAAGAGTGTGAAGAATCCCTACCTCGAAGCTAGGAGACCAAGGAGAGAGTGAAGAAACTTCAACAACGTCGAAACCCAACCTTGCTCGGATGAAAGTGAAGCTCTAAGTGAGCTTTGCCTTTTTCTCAAAGGGAGTAGGGTAGAGAGATCAATGGATCTAGTTGTTTTAGAAGAGAGAAGATGAATTTTAGAGAGAGATAGAGAGTGTGTATGTAGATCTAGGGTTTTAGAAAGTTTAGAGAGAGTGAAATGAAAAAGTGACTCAAAATGAGTTGTTTACGAACTAATAAACGCACAATTCGCTCAAACGCAAGATGTGTCGCTCTAGCGACCAGACACAATAAGTTATGTCGTTCGAGCGCAAGATGCTTTGCTCGAGCGCAGAATACACACTCCCAGTAGTTTTGTAGATAGAGGTTGTCGCTCGAGTGCAAGAAGCTTTGCTCAAGTGAAGAATACAAACTCTCAAAATTGTTTGCAGACCTGCAAATGTACTAGAGGTTCACAAAGACCGCTCGAGCGAAGGGTAAAAAATATAAGCAACAAAAGTTTGAAAAACAAGCTACCAACCTGTTCCAAACGAAATCAAGACATCCCAAAATCCAAACTCAAAGAGATAGAAGGGGAAACAAGACATGGATAGTTATATATAACAATGAAACCTAGATCTAAAACATCAAATGGGTTGGGTCTAAACCAGAAATGCTATATAAAGTAAGAGATTTTTGGTCAAAGATGTTGAAAACTCTCTTTTCAACCATTTCGAACATGGAAAAGGATGGAAACATTCTTATTCCATAAGATGAAGTGGAGCCTTCAATAAATTTGATGAATCCCTTGCTTTCAAAGCAAAGCTTTCACTAAGAAATGATGTGCACTAATCTACACTCTCCAATTAATAGTATGGATTTTAGTATTAATTTGCCTTTATTCACAAAGATATTGATGTAGGTTCCTATATATTTCTTAGGCTTGAATTTATTCTTGTTTTAATTTATTTAATTTGAAAAATTATTATAAATATCGTGTTGTATATAATTTTTTGTGAGTTGAGGAGGTTGTTGGTTTTCATCTTGTTGATATTTTGTTTTTGGAAGTAAAGTAAGAGGTTTTTGGTCAAAGATATTGAACACTCTCTTCTTAACCATTATGAACATGGAAAGGGATGGAAACATTCTTATTCCGTGAGATGAAGAGGAATCTTTAATAAATTTGAAGAACCTCTTACTTTTGAAGCAAAGCTTCCACTAAGAAATGATGTGTACTAATCTACGCTCTCCAATTAATAGAATGGGGTTAGGTATTAATTTTCCCTTATTCACAAAGAGATTGATGTAGGTTCCATCTATTTCTTAGGCTTGAATTTATTCTTGAGTTTCCTTTTATTTGATAAATTGTAATAAACATCATGTTGAGTTTCCTTTTATTTCTTTGATTTGATGTTTCCTAACTTTAATTCCCATATTCGTTAGCTTTTCCATTTAGTAGCTTTTTGTACATATGATGTAGCATTTCTTGGAAAGGTTTTGTATATTTGTTTTGGTTTTGCTACATAAAAAAATAGGAATTCCGAGATAAACAAAACAGAGTAGTTTTCAAGCAACAAAACAAGGCAATTTCTGGCAGACGATAATCATTTCTATATATTCTTATGATTTTGTTGTAATAATTTCTAACCCCTTGTCTTTTATTTGGCTTCGGTGTTGTAATAATTTCCCCTCCCTACTTCTTGCTATCCCTTTCTATGTATATCTTCCAACCCCACTTCTTTCTATCTTTTTTATTTACTTGCTTTCTATATCTGTAATAATTTCTTATGATTTTGTTGTAATAATTTCTAACCCCTTGTCTTTTATTTGGCTTCGGTGTTGTAATAATTTCCCCTCCCTACTTCTTGCTATCCCTTTCTATGTATATCTTCCAACCCCACTTCTTTCTATCTTTTTTATTTACTTGCTTTCTATATCTATAAATAAGCATCATATTTTATTTTTCATCATATCCATGCTATACATCTATATATCATGCATTAAAATTCAACTCATTTGCATTTGTGGATTTAATTAATTTTTATGTGATTATGTGCGCTATTCCATATTTTTGAGATGATTCACATGTCATGTATTAGTAGCCAAATTTTTAGTTTCATTTCTGTGAATGTGTTGCTTTAGATTATTACATCTAGGATCATGCATATTTTCTAACTTTGTTTTGCAGTTTTCTATGGGATGCCAGTAAATATTATGTAAATGTTTATGCTTTAGCATCTTGCTTGTGTGTGTTATTTTTTTTACTATGTCTAGCATCCTACCGTGTGGCTATATGCTTAATTGATATATCTCTACGATTGCCAGTGAATAGAGGTAATGTTGTTGAATTTGAAACAATGTTGATTATCATGTTTGTGGGCTCAATTTAATTGTGAGCTATACAAAACTCAAAACCCTTTCAAAATACATGAACTCAAATCATTCCAAAATGAATGACACGGTCTATATTTTTTTTATTATTTCACATAGTAATTTCTAGATTTATTTAATAAGTCAGAATAAATAAAGTAAATAAAATTCATATCATGGTTTAGTAGAGGCCGATCTTTTGATTGGGTGAGTAGGGGTGCTCAATTAATGACATTCCCCCCTCATACCTAAGGTTCTGAGCCAAGTATCCTTGGTTATGACGAACAGTAGCCTTGGCACGAGTCATGGGTTTTCTAATTTTCCCAAAATATTAGGTGGCGACTCTAAGATATGATGACGCAGTCCATTTCTGGCAAATGATGTGTAATAAAATGGATTTCCTATAAAAGTTGTCAAATCTAGACTCTCATCTATGTTCCACATTGCACTTGTGAGGCTAGATCAAAGAAATTGAGAGTCTTAACTGTTTAGCACACGGGTAACCCCCAAGCATGCAACATTTTCTAGCGACACTACTGGGGATATTAAGAACCTTGACTCGAATTCCATGATATGATTTTTGTTTACATTTATATGTTCATTGAATTTCATGCATTAGTGTGCTTAAAGTCCCTGTGTTGCCTAGATATTGGTGGGAACACTAGCAATCTTTTTGTGATACTATATCTATTTCCGTGTTACTTTTGAGACCTTGTGTTAATACCATCACAAATAATATATAATATAATATATAATTTATACCAATTTATATAAAAACACCCAAAATATGTACAAACACATAGAATTATGTAAAATAATAAAATATTATGAATTAAAAAATTGATAAAATATATTTTACCGGTCTAAATTAATTTGGCCAAAACGGGTGAGAGTTGGGATTAAAGTTTAAATCTAATTTTTCTGTTGAGAAATTCATAAAATAACATATTCCAATTTTCATCATTGGGCGTTCAGAAGAAAGCACCTAAGTCTAAGGGGCTGTCAAAATGGGGTGTCTACAGGGACATGATGCAAAGATGGCATAAATAGTGAAAAAATGTAGAAAATGGGACAAAAAGCTCATGTGTTTGTGTATTTATGGACTATACAAAGCAATGATGGCAATGGGATGACATGGGTAAACATTCATACACACAAAGGAAACCTGTGGAAAAACTCTTGGTGTAGCTCGACTTTCTTCGCGCTCCCTTTCAGAGAGCTCGAATTGATCCTACAATTCGGACTCTTGTCACGGTTCTGAATCTAATCTCACAAAGTGTAATGTGAGACTGATAAACACCAAAGAGTCCAATCCGGCAAATCATTTTGGAAATTCGATTTTAAATCAAATAATGCCAAAATTAGACTACTTTGACAGATTACAGAGTTGCCACCTAAATATTTTATTTTGAAAAATTTAGAAAACCCTGACTCATGCCAAAAGTCACGTATCCGTCATCACCAAAGTTGCCTCGGCTCGGGAACTTGGGTACAAGAGGGGAAGGTCCTGAAATGAGCACCCCTGCTCGCCCGATCAAAGATCGGCCTCTACTAGTGATGATATGTTGTTTTATGAACCTCATGTGTTCTTGTTTCGGTTTATTAGCTAACATTACTATGTGACGCACACAAGCAAGTATAGACTAAGTCACAAGACTTGGAATGGATTCAACTCATGTGTGCTTTTGAAAATGGTTTGAATTTGCCACCCTCAAGTGGGCTAAAACGCGAATTTGCCATCAAACATGATGGGCTTAAAAATATGATTTGCCACTTCGCAAAGTGGGCTTAAAACACACATTCGTTGAATTATTCGAATTCAAGCAACGAAACCTTCATCCACAAGCATTCATGCAATTTATCAAGTAAGCACATAGCCTCATGGCAAGCATGTGAAACATGGTAACACTCACACTTATGAAAGTATGCTAAAGCATAAAACTCACCAAGTACTCTAAGCCAAGACAAAAACTAGTTAGAAATATGCATGATCCTAACTATACAAAATGCCTAATGCAACACATGCAATATGCAATTAATAGGCTCGGCTACTAATATGGAATTTGATACAATTTGATAACATGCTTTGAAACACGTATTCAAATAAGTGTATTGAAATTGTGATGCAGTTTGAATGATGTGCTGAGCCTTGATGCATGCAAGACAAATGAATGGATGCAAACATGCAAGTATAAAGTATGCTAATCAAAACGTGCTCTAATCTAACCATCAAAAGCAGATAAATAAAAGGGAGAAAGACGTGAAGTTGGAAAACATGCACACACACACACACGCACACACACTTATTACAATATTGCGCTCTCTCGAAGGAGAGTCCGAATAAATAAGCTAAGCTAATTATTACAAAACGAAACTAATTAACTATTCTAGCTAATTAATTATTATAACACAATTGAATAACTTGCTATGCTAAGCTAATTAAAATATTACAAAACAGATTAAACTAATTAATTACAACTAGCTAATGAAGCAATAAAGTGGCCTCGCGGGCGAGGGAGCTATGCATGCTCGGTTGTTTCCTCCCGAAAATCTATCGTCTTGCCACCGGTTGCCTCTGTTTGCACTCGCCTTGATCTCTGAACATTGCACCAACTTCCAGATTGCTTCTGCTCCAACACAGGAACACTTTGGCAAAAAAATTGACTGGTGGCCGGTCGGCCACAAAAGGTGGTTGTCGGCCACCCTAACTGGCCGGCTAGCTAGTTTAGGTGGCCGGTTGACTACCTCAAGTGACCGGTCGGCCACTCCTTTTTTTGGACTTCTATTTTTGCTAAAACAGAGGCAAAGCAATACATTTTTCAAGGAATGTGTGTACTGCCACCCTCCTTATCATTTCTCAAGCTCAAAGGAGTATGGCACTTGGCTCTCAAGCCACTAATCAAGCATGTTCAATGCATGATGGCCAAAGAGTCAAGCTTGTACAAGCTTAATGAATGCACAAATAAGACTCAAAGGACCACCACCCTATCATGCATGATCAAGGGTGACGGGGACCAAGAAACATGACACATTTCATCACTTTGAGTATGAAACGTCCAATATTTCTTGTGTTTGGATTAACGTCCGATCTAAACACATGCAATGCAACACAAATATGCTTATCTTGCTCAAGTTTTACTTGGTTCATTTTGTTTACACATTTTACATTACCGATTAATCCTTTAACCGATTAAGTCCAATGTGAAAGTCCTTTAATTGAAAAGATGGCCTAAGCCACAAGTGCCTTGGGCATGAAAGAGGTCTCGTATTGTTGGTTAGGAGGAATCCTCAAGAGAGGGTTAAAATCATTAGGCATGAGAGCCTCAAGTTCACACTCAAGCCAACAAGGGGCTCAAGACCACTTTCAAAGCAAATTAAAAAGTGAAGAATAGAGGGAGGTTGCAAACTTTTCAATGCTGAAATGGTATGAAAAATGGCACTAAATCATGTAAGCAACACATGCAAGACATGTTCAAAAGCCAAAAACATTAAACTAGTGAAGAGCACTATACTTGAGGCATGTAATACCAAGCTCAAATGACCAAACCAGCTCAAAACAGAGTTAAAACATGTCAAAACAGTGGCTAAAACATGCTTTGAAGCACAACACTAAAACAACAACAATTCTGAGCTAAAACCACTCTTAGAAACTCAAACAAGGCCTCAAAGAGCCTCAGCTCCAAGATGATGGTGTTTGGTCAAGGGTCTCTTTCCAAAAGTGCAGAAAATTCTCACTTTCAAGCACAATATAGGGAGAGAGAGAATTCTAGAGAGAGAGAGGAAAATTTTGCTCACAAAATTGTGTAACCTCTCAAATGGGGGAGAGACCTCCCCTTATATAGAAATGCAAGCCAAAAGCTTACTTTTATCCCTCCATACACATGTATGGAGATGGCATTCAGTGATCAACAGCTGGCACAACAAGCAAAGAAAATATCTAAAAAAGGAGAAAAATGGCCGACAGCCACCTCCCCTAGCCGACCGACCACTTCAAGTGGCCGACAAGGGGGAAAAGTGGCCAACAAGGCCCTTCCCCCCTCTAGGCAAGAGGCAACAAGATTTGGTCCAAAAACAAGCACAAAACAAAGAGAGTTTAGAGGCTCAAAGACAATGCGTTCCGTCGAGAGCTTCGTGCACTCAAAACGAGCACAAATATGCACAATCATCGAGTGCACAAACGATGACGTCTAAGTCTTGAGGTCGGTAAAAAATGGAGTGTCTACACTTGGCTTTCATAAAAATAATCGAAAAGTCACTCGAAAAGCTCGTATAAAGTTGTAAAAACATGCAACAATGGAAGAAAAACCAGAAATAGTGGAGAGGAAAGGGAAATACCTAAAAATTAGCAAGAAGTGGCCGGAACTCGGAACTAATTGGTAGAAATGGAGATTGTGGTGTGAGGAATTTGAAGGGACATGTGGAAAACCGAACCATAAGATAATGGGGAGGCACCGAAGTGAAAAAAGAAAAAAAGAAAAAAAAGAGGAAACTAGAGGAAGATGAGGGATTTTTGAACTAGGTGGAGTGGGAAATGAAGCCCAAAAGTGAATTTAAACCCTTTAGGTCTTGATAGAACTGCGCACCAAGGCCGAGTGTGCATGTGCATGTGGTTTGCACGTGCGTACGTCAGATAGATATGCGCATGCACATTTTTATGGTGGCACATATGCGGCTCTCATGCATAGCCAACCTATGGCACCCTTTGGACATCCTCAAGGCATATTTATATTCTAAACTCAAACTTAGGCATTGGCACGCCTTTCAAGGAACATCATTTTATCATTTTAGACACCGGTATGCCTTTTAGGCACATTATTGGCACATTATCTTCTCATCTCAGACCTTGGCATGCTTTACGAAGCACAATCATTTCTATCATCAATGGTAATTAGCACTGGTACACAAATTACTTGGCATGGCACAAATATTCCTCAAAACCACATTTGGCATCATGACAAACAAACTAGCAAATTTTGGTACCCACTTGGCAAACATCTGGTAAACCTTGTCAAATTTTGACACATTTTGGCAAAACACTTGGTACCACTTAATACATCTCGACAAAATTAGAACCGTTTGGTATCACTTGGCACCCATTAAATCCCATGTCTTGTTGATGCGAGCATGGAAAAGCACTACTTGGCATTTAAAATTCCCATGTCTTGTTGATGCGAGCATGGAATAGAATTTAAACCCCCATGTCTTGCCGATGCGAGCATAGAAAAGCACTTGGCATTTAAAATTCCCACGTCTTGCCAATGCAAGCGTGGAATAGCATTTAAACCTTCGTGTCTTGCCGATACGAACATGGAAAGGCATTACTTGGCATTTAAAATTGCCATGTCTTGCCAGTGCAAACGTGGAATAGCATTTAAACCTTCGTGTCTTACGGATGCGAGCATGAAAAAGGCACTGCTTGGCGTTTAAATCCCCATGTCTTGCCGATGTGAGCATAGAAAAGGCACCATGTGGCAATTAAACCACCACGTTTTGCTGATGCGAGCATAGAAATGACATTAAACAAATCTCCATGTCTTGTCGATGCGGGCATGGAACGACACCTAATAAATTCAGTGTCTTGCTGATTCAAGCGTAGAATGGCATTCATTAAACCCTATGACTCGTTGATACGAGCATGAGATGACACCATTTGGCATTTAAATACCTCCATGACTCGTTGATACAAGCATGAAAAATCATCATTTGACTCTTAATGAAACCATGACTCATCGATACGAGCATGGAATGGCATACAATGACACACGCTTGTGTCACGACCCAAACCCGCCCCTATAGGTTTAGCTACATGACCGGCCAGCAATTGTAGATTACCTGCGGCCTCCATACAAATAAACTTCTTATTTGTTGAGTACAGGGCTTAGCGGAAGTCTAAAATGACATAGAAATTACCTATTGAGCCGTGCATATATGAAAAGAACTAGTATAATACGCAAAAATTCGTTCCAAAAGTACATTCATCACAATTGTACAAATTCTTGCCTTGTAATATACAAACCCCAACTATACACAAATACAAAACCTTTGAACAAACAAAAAGAAGGGGTTTCAACAAACATGGCTCCACCTGAGCCTGATTACTTTACTTGGAAGCCTCTCAAAAGGCTGACCTGGGGTAGACTCAAGGCTTTCTTAACTCTGATGTTTAGCTTGCCCACCTATATATATATATAAATAAGTAGTGAGCTACGACCCAATGAGTAATAACAGAATAAAGAGGCTATATGAATGAAGTTCAATAACATAGGTCAATCAAATTTCAATAATCATCTCTCATTAATCAATAAATTTCATCATCGATATCTTTCAATATTAAATTGAGTGGCACATCCAAGAAGCAATCATATTTCAATAACTATGGACCACGGAGGGTCAAGCCAATAGACCACGAAGGGTCAAACCAATGGACCACAGAATGTCAAACCAATAGATCACGGAGGGTCAAACCAATAGACCACGGAGGGTCAAACATTAAAGATCTCTGTGTTTCAACCAATCCAATAGCCATGGTATTGTCGCCCCCAGGCAAGGGTCTATGCTCAATGGATGCCACATTACAGTTTCATAAGTGAACTTCATTCATCGAAGGAAAGTGACATTATAATCAATCAATCAATCAAACAAGTAACAATTTTGGAAACAGTAATCATTCAAAAATAAATATACTTTGCACATATCTTTATAAGGTTACTACTCACAGTGGCTTGTGTTGTCACTAAACCTCGGACGTCCACCTAAACAAAACACATGACAGAAGCAAAATTGAAACACCAATTCATTTTAATTCAACTCTCCTCATGCATTTCTAACTCATTCTATGATTATATGAGTCCATTTGGTGCTTAAGGATGCTAGAAATGATATAAGAATGCAATTATGAACTTAAAAGAGTTAGTCAAACTTTGTTAAAAACAGGGTCTCCACTTGAGTGCATCTTCCTTCGCTTGAACAGGCATCCAAAATATAGGTAGTCGCTCGAGCTCAACTTCTGTTGCTCAAGCGGTCTGCAAACTTGACAAAAGTGCTGGTTGCATGAAATTACCGCTCGACGATCGCTCGAGCGGAAGACTGAGTAAAAGTGGTCCTCACTCAAGTGCCACTTTGGTCGCTCGAGCGGTTTGTAAAATTTTGTAAAACTTTTAGAAGCTCGATTTTCACGCTCAAGTAACACTTTCTTCGCTCGAGCGGACTGTGCGAATTCTAGAATTTCCAGAACTGTGTTTGAACTTCAAATTTGGTATTCAAAGATTCCAAACTCATGTTTTAGGTACAAAATCATGGGAAAAACATTTGAAAACATAGAAACATAGTTAATTTGAAATCAAGTGCTCAAAACCATGATCCTTTTGACAACCCAAAGCTTGAAACTCTATATTATGAACCATGCATGCCTCACATTGAATTTTATTTTTCCAAAACTTGATCAACCTTCATGATAAGTATGAAACCATGGAAAAACCCTCAAATTAAGTTACAAAAGTGCCATGCAAGAAAGAACTTCATGGTTCTAACTCAATTTGTGCATGCATGTACATAGTTTAACCCAATTCTTCCAATTCAAGCTAATTCATGCCTCTATTATATAGGCGCTGTTTGGGAAGCATAGGTTGGGGCTATTATAGCCTCAAAATGGAAATAAGCCAAAAAGCCTACTGTAGCAACCCTTTTTATTTTAAAAAAAAAAATAGCCTTAGCTGCCGTGACAGTGTAAGGCTAGCCTACACTGTCAAAGTGTCAAATTTCTACATCACTTTATAAATTACATTTTTGCCCCTTCACATCAATTTAAAAAATTATAATTTTAGGGACAAATTTGTCATTTTAACTTCAAACATCATTTCAACACACTTTTCAATACAACAACTCAAATAAAAATCCATCTCATCTTCCCAAACACAAAAACTAAAATAGCCTACTAAAATAACCAAAAAGCCAAAAAGCCTCTAAAATAGCCACTTCCCAAACGAGACCATAATTTCTTGCAAATAAACTCAAAACTTGGATGAATTCAACTTGTACATGTTTTATTTTCAAAGATTAAGGTTGAAGACCATACCTAAAGCTTGAATTCAAGTGTCTTATAGCTTAATTCTCTAATCTCTACAATTTCCTTTAGGTTCTCCTTCTCTATCTCTAAATGTTGAGTTCCCTCTTGTTCTCTCTCTCTAATCTCAGCCAAAGGATGCATATATGAGCATATAAGCTTAATTAGAGCCTTATATAGGGTAAAATTGACTTAGCCTAATCAAGGTTAATTATTGTTAACTAAGTAGGTTCAATTCTAATTAATACAATCAGTTTATTCTAATTATTTTGATCCGAATCACTTTTCAATTAAAGTTGCTATAAAATTCTGAATATTCTAATTAGTCCGTTAACCTAATCAATTTCAGTTTCTGAAGCTGTCTAGGCACTCAATTTTCATCTCTAAGTTGTCAGTTCGAATAGATATTTCATGTGATAATAGATAACTAGGAAATTAAGTATGTAATTACACAATTAAGCACACAATCATGCAATTAAACTTATCTATAAAAATATAATATAATAGTTCAGAGGTCGGGGTCGCCACAACTTGCCTCGTTGATACGTATATAGAATGGCATACCTTGGCATCATTGGCATCATAATGGTATCACTCTAACCACATTGCGGTGTGTTTTATTATTTGGAATAGTTTTCTTTGGAAAAATTTACAAGGTTGGCACAAACTTGGAAAAGAATGGAAAGGAACTTGGCATAGGAATGGTAAAGTGAGTATGGCAGGTATCGTCCGCTCTCTTTCCTTTTGATGCATGCTTGGATGAATGCTTGAGTGCTTGTTGCACACACCCACCCATGTGTAGATTGTTGTACAATCACTTTCAAACTACACTAATCTAATTCCTTGCAATCAGGGATATGTAGGCAGCCTGTGGGTTCGATCACTTGCATGAATGTATGGCACTACTTTAAGCCTTAGGGTCATGTCAATTGGGATGGTGTCTGATCTTTGTCATTCGTTTCTCATCATTTCATGATTATTTGAGCTCTATCAAAGAAGGGCAACTGTAGACACCCCATTTTGATTAACCCTAAGATTTTGTGTGCTTGCAAGCCTCCTGATGATAAAATGGTTCTTACTTCATCCTTAGAAAGTTTAAAGTTGTTTAAAGATGCTATAATAAACCCGTTTTGGCAAAAATTCAACTTTTTACAAAAATGACCATTTTACCCCTAGACCCGTTTTTAGCCAAAACCAACTTCTTAACCCTAGAAAGCCCAATTGTTCTTTGATTGATCATATTTTTTAAAATTAGTGACTCATTTTATCAAAAAAAACATTGATCAGAATGCAATTCGGGCTTACTTGTGTCGTAGGCAAGCTAAGAGCATAGGACCTTGTACCTGTGCATGTATGCATGGCACATGTACCAAGGCAAAATGAATGTGTGCATGTTAGATGTGAGTGCGCACATTGTTTGTACATGTGCACAATCGTTGTGCATGCGCACTTGGTCTGTACGTGTGCACATTGAAGCATCGCAGAGTTATTTTTGATAGCTCAATTTTGGTGCATTTTTTGTGGGAACAGCGGAGGGGGAAGTAATGAAAGCTTAGAAGGGTTCCAGAATCTTCCCTCAGCTCTAAAAATAGTGCTCCTCCGCCTCTCTTTGAAAGGGTTAAGGAATTGAACCATTTTTAGAGTTTTTGAGAGCAAAACACTATTCTTTTCTCTCTTTTTGCCTTAGCTCCAAAATACACACCACCTATAGCATCTCTAAACCTCTAAGAGCCTCTAAGGACTAAAGAACTTCAACCCTAACTTGGAACCCAAGCTTGAGGGAGACTTGCAAGTACGGAACTCGGTTTTTCTTGCTCTCTTTTGCGTTTGCTTTTCGGTTTCTCAAAACCAGTAGGTAAATCTTTGTTTCTTCTTATTTCAGTACGTCTTCTTTTCCATTTTTCAGTATATAATCATGTAGGGGTGTTAGAATGGCATGATCATCATGTAGTTAATAATCTTTACAAAGTTTTTCACTTATTCTCGCATGCTTTCTCTCTTTCAATCAAAATATCATGTTTTCAGCTTTATTGAATCATATAATCAGCACACATGGCTTGGTTTAAGCATCATGTAGATTAGTTTTGCATTCTTTTATGTGTTACTTGTCATTTATGCATCAAATCATGTTAGACCCCTTAAACCGAGCCTAGGGACATATTTTGTATGATTAGTTGCATGTCTAAGTCACATTTATTTTATGCATGCAAGATGCTGAAAGTGACAGTCAAGTAAGTCTTCTTAATTTCCTTAGCATGTGTGTATTTCTTGCATTGTCTTTTAAGTAATGCAAGTTTATATATTTTTATGCAAAATTGTTTGTTTTGAATGTTTTTTTGAATATTGTGTATTTTAGTTTATTTTTAAGGCTATGGATTATCAAAGATCCACTATTTCTAACATAAAGAAAAAAATCAATTTTATGTAAATATGGTTTTATTCATTTAATCCAAAATAAATGATATTTACTTTATTTCAAATCACGTAGTTTTAGGTTAATTAAGGGATTTAGGTCTAAAATGAATTTCTGTGAACAATTAACCACTAAAATCATAAAATAGAGAGTGCGTAGAGGCCAATCTTTAGATTGGGCGTAAGGGGGGTGCTTCTATGTAAATAGCCTTCCCTTTTTGTACATAAACTCCTGAACCTGGAATATTCTTGGTTATGATGGACTAGGCCTTAACTTAGTTTTCATTTTTAAAGGTTTCTTAATTCCCCTTTAAAAATTAAGTGGTGACTTTATGTCAATAAAGCAAGTCGGTGTGGGATGCTTGCCTTAGGCTTGAAAAAGGCACGACACCCACATAACCTCTCTTGGACCTTGAATTTAAAGTCTAACACATCTCAGATTTCTTTTGCAGTCTTAATTTCTTTATAAAAATTGTAGAAATGATCTAATAGTGCATTCATAATATATTCTCAACAGAGCAAAGCATCTTCAACGCGCTTCATCTTTTTCTCTTTAAACCCTATAACCTCTCCATTCTTAGGTTTTGGAATTGATTTGAGATTTGGATCTAGAAGGTAGTACACCTTCATTACAGTAAGTAAGAAAATCATTTATCTTTCCAGCGGGTGAAATTACTTCCATCGAATCGATCAAGGTGAACTAGATCTTGGTTCACCATTCTGATTGAAGTTAAATTCTTTTCGGTCTCCACTGTTCAGTACATATCAAATTATGTTCTAAAACTGTTGATATAGAAAAACAAGAAAACAAAATCGGTTCGCTTAAGGCGTATCTAAAGACACTTTCTTTAGAACGTAATTTGCCCCCACTCGATTGAGTTTGCTGATGGGTTGCAGGCAAAGTCGTTCCTACGATACAACAAGCCTTGGATGAAAAACGACAACCAGCAAAGTTATTGAATTTCCTATGAAATCTAATTAAACAGCTCTATTATGAGAGAGAGATTGAGATTGAGAGTTACAAAGTGAATAAAAGTTGTTGCTTGCAAAAGTTTATATAGACACAGAGGTGTCTGGTCAAATGGCTACAAACATTCCAATAGTTGCCTTTACATTCTAATAGGTACCTTTTAGTTTTTTGTCTATTCAAATAGATACAAACATTCCAATAGGTACCTTTTAGTTTGTAACTAACAGATCTATTGGCAACTTTAATCTAGACCCTCCATTTATAATATTTAATCTAGATAGTTGATTAGGTGTTCCAAATTCAAAAAATTAATCAAACTCAAAATAGGCACAAAAACTTTTATGCTATTAAACATGTCTCAACAATCCTCCACTTTGATAGTATAATAAAATTAAATAAATAAATAAAACATCTTACATTCAGAATAGAAAAAATATCATTATGATTACAAGAAGGTGTTGCACAACCTAAACCTCCAATTAGCACAAATGCATCAAAGTTCTGAAACATCATTGATGTGCTAAGCAGTTAAACCAAGTAGTCGTTAAAGAATAAACCGGACATACAGTACGCATAACAAAATTATATTTACAAGGATTTCAAAAAATTTAGCTCTAGCACGTAAATGGCCATCACTACACGAAATTACACTTTTAACTACCAAATTTTTAGCCTCCGAAGACTCTCTTTTAGTCGTCGAAAGTGAATGGTGACTAAATTTTTTTGTCGCACACTTTGTCGTTGTAGCCTTGTCGGCGATAGTTAATGGCGACTAAATTTACGTTAGTCGCTAATTATCTTATCTTATCTTTGGCTACCAAAACAAACTTAGTCGCCAATGTTCACTTTTTGGTGATTAAACGGTTTAGTCACTAATAATAATACATTTAGCGACTAAATATTTTAGTCACCGTTTTATGTCACCATTAGCTACCAGATAGTTTAGTCGCTGTTGTTTTTCATGACTAAACATTTTAGTCGCGAAAAGACTGCATATTTTCATTGCATTGTATTTTACGACCAAACATTTTAGTCGCCGAAGGTGTATTGTTCTTTCGTGACTAAAATATTTAGTTGGCAATATTGTTTTGGGTACTAATTATTGGGTCACCAAAATTTTTTTATTTTTTGTTTAATAAATAATCCATATACTAATTATAATATTAATCATTCCATAATGTGCACATATTTTACTTTTAGCCATCTAAAAAATTCATATTTAACGTTAAATTCCAAATGCAATAAAAATTCCATACAAACCAAATGTAATAAAAAGTTTACACATTTCACTTTCAACCATTCAAAAAAATTCATATTTAACGTTAAAAAATTCACATTTCACTAACTCCTGGTTTCATGAATGATCCGAAGGGCAAATCCAGACTCTCGTGAGAAAGACACCACTTCTATTTTCACATAGGTGAAGTTCCAGTTGCACCTCCATTACTAAATACTTAAAACTTTAAGAATGTAATTCAATCCTCTTTTACGTAACGACACTAATCCTCAGTATTTACCGCAACATCTATTCTATTATGATAGAATTTGGTAATTGCTTAGTTTTCTTATTGGGATTTTTATTGATAAGTCCAATTTAGAAGTGTTTTAACCCAAGAAGTCCATGAAGGAATTTTTTAACCCATTTAGTCCTATGTATGTATAGTTTTATTCCATAAAGTCCATTTTCTTGATTTACACTATTTTCTTGGACACTTATGCCCTTATATTTAATTTTGATACCCTTATAAATATTTTTTCAACGATTAGCAATTTAATGATGTGAACATTCATATTTTAAAATTCACATTTGTAGGAATGTAAATTGGCCCGTGAACGGCCCAAAACCCACTCGCGAGCCAGGGCGGGCCCGGCCCGTTGATAATGTGAATATTCACATTGACATGTTAAAATTCACATTAATAGGAGTGTAAAATTGGCCCTCATCCCGTGGCGGTGCGAAACACGCCCGCGGCCTATGGGCGGCCCCTGGGCGGGCCCGGTCCGGCCCGTTGACAATGTGAATATTCACATTGACATGTTAACATTCACATTGATAAGAGTATAAAATTGGGCCGCGGCCCATGGGCGGCCAAAAGCCCGCCCGCAGCCCGGGGCAGGCCCGGCCCGGCCCGTTGACAATGTGAATATTTACATTGACATACTAACATTCACATTGATAGGAGTGTAAAATTAGCCCGCGCCTCGTAGCTGCCCGAAACTCACCCACGGCCCGTGGGCGGGCCCGGCCCGGCCTGTTGACAATGTGAATGTTCACATTGACATGTTAACATTCACATTGATAAGAGTATAAAACTAGACAGCAGCCCAGGGCGGGCCCGACTCGGCCCGGCCCGGCCCGTTGACAATGTGAATATTTACATTGACATGTTAACATTCACATTAATAGAAGTGTAAAATTGGCTCCCGTCCCGTGGCAGCGCGAAACCCGCCCGCGGCCCATGAGCAGCCCGGGGCAGGCCTGTTCCGGCCCGTTGACAATGTGAATATTCACATTGACATGTTAACATTCACATTGATAAGAGTATAAAATTGGTCCGCGGCCCATGGACGGCCAAAAGCCTGCCCGCGGCCCGGGGCGGGCCCGGCCCGGCCCGTTGACAATGTGAATATTCACATTGACATGTTAACATTCACATTGATAAGAGTGTAAAATTGGCCCGCAGCCCGTGGGCGACCCGAAGCCCGATCGCAGCCCGAGGTGGGCTTGGCTCGACCCGTAACAATGTGAATATTCACATTGACATGTTAACATGCACATTGATAGGAGTGTAAAATTAGCCCGCGCCCCGTGGCTGCCCGAAACCCGTCCACGGCCCGTGGGCGGCCCAGGGCGGGCCCGACCTGTTGACAATGTGAATATTCACATTGATAAGAGTGTATAATTGGCTCGTGACCCGTAGGCAGCTCGAAACCCGACCTCGGGCCAGGGCGGGCCCGGCCCGTTGGCAATGTGAATATTCACATTGACATGTTAACATTCACATTGATAGGAGTGTAAAATTGGCCCGCAGCCCGTGGGCGGCCCGAAGCCCGATCGCAGCCTGAGGCGGGCTTGGCCCGACCCATGACAATGTGAATATTCACATTGACATGTTAACATTAACATTGATAGGAGTGTAAAACTTGTCCGCTGCCCGAAGCTCGCCCGCGGCCCGGGATAGGCCCGGACCCAAACTCGGGCCACCTTGGGCCGCCCACGGGCTTCGGACCGCCCATGGGACGTGAGTCAATTTTACACTCTTATCAATGTGAATGTTAACATGTCAATGTGAATATTCACATTGTCAACAGGCCGGGTCGAGCCCGCCTCGGGCCGCCCACGGGCCATGGGCGTGTTTCGGGCAGCCACGGGGCACGGGCTAATGTTACACTCTTATCAATGTGAATGTTAACATGTCTATGTGAATATTCACGTTGTCAACGGGCCGGGCCCGCGTCGGCCCGGGGCCAGGCTTTGGGCTGCCCACGGGTCATGGGCTAATTTTACACTCTTATCAATGTTAATGTTAATATGTCAATGTGAATATTCATATTGTCAACGAGCCGGGCCGGGCCCGCCCTGGGCAGCGGGCGGGCTTCGGGCCGCCCACGGGCCACGAGCCAATTTTACACTCCTATCAATGTGAATGTTAATATGTCAATGTGAATATTCACATTGTTAACGGGCCGGACCGGGCTCGCCCCAGGCCGCCCATGGGACGCGAGTCAATTTTACACTTTTATCAATGTAAATGTTAATATGTCAATGTGAATATTCACATTGTCAACAGGCCGGATCGGGCCCGCCCCGGGCCGTGGGCTAGTTTCGGGCAGCCACGGGGCGCAGGCTAATTTTATACTTTTATTAATGTGAATGTTAACATGTCAATGTGAATATTTACATTATCAACGGGTCGGGTCGGGCCGCCTAGGGCAGCCCACGAGCCGCAGGCGGGTTTCGGGCCGGCCACAGGCCGCGGGCTAATTTTACACTCCTATCAATGTGAATGTTAACATGTCAATGTGAATATTCACATTGTCAATGGACCCCGGCCCGGACCCGGGCCCGCCCCGACCCGGACCCGGGCCCGGTCTTCGAACTGTCCACGGGTCATGGGCCAATTTTACACTTTTGTCAATGTTAATGTTAATGTTAATATGTCAATGTAAATATTCATATTGTGAACGGGCCAGCCCGGGCCTGCCCCGAGCGACGGGCTGGTTTCGGGCCGCACACGGGCCGCAGGCCAATTTTACACTCCTATCAATGTGAAGGTTAACTTGTCAATGTGAATATTCATATTATCAACGGGTCGGGTCGGGCATATTTTTTTGGCTTGTGGGCCGGCCCGGCCCGACTCGAATTTTTTCGGGCACTCACGAGGATCGACATGAGCCGGGCCCCTACACATTGACGATATAACATTTATATTGACAGTGTGAACATTCACATTAAGGGTATTTTGGTAATTATGTCACCCATAGGACTTATTGAAACATAAGAAAATAATGTGAACTAAATAGAACATAAGTAGATGAAAATGATATTTTGGTCTTCTTATCTCAAATTGGACCTAATGGAATAGTCAAAAAGAATATGGGTTGGATGAAATAAAGCTCTTAGAAAATGGATTTATCAAAAAAGCTCCCTTTCTTATTTTTATAGAATCTAAAAAATCTCAAATGTTTGGTAATTATTAAAAAAAAAATTACTAGTGAAAAATTAGTTTTTTTAAAGCTTTTTTTTTTTCAGTCGAAATTAGTTTAAATTTGTATTTTTTTGATTTAGCCAAAAGAAACTTTTTTAGCTCATTATAAAACACACAACTTAAAACATTTTTGTTTTTAAAATTTTCATATATTGTCTATATATAAAATTCGTATAGAATTACTATCTAAATAAATAAATATGTTACATATAAATATTAATCAAATTTTCAAGTATTTAGATGTAAAATTAAGGGTAAATTACACTCACATTTCCTAATTTTTTTAAAAAAATACAATTAACTTCACACTTTTGATATAATTATATTGATTTTTGTTATAGTAAAATAAAAAAAGGAATAAAACTAATGGTGATATGGGTAAACTCTAAAATATACAAAGATAAATATATATATTAGTTAAAAATATATGACAACATTATTTTTTTCACTTCATACAACTAATAAATTACTAATAAAAATTAATCAAATGACCCAATTATTATGTAAGTTAAAACCTTAAAGAAAATCATTATAATTATATTAAAAGTGTATGAATAATTGTATCTTTTTAAACCTCAAGAAGAGGTGATATAATTTTTCATAAAATTAAGCATAACTTTATAATATCCATAAAATGTTAGAGAATTCAATTGAAAAAGAAAATTTAAAATTTTACACAATACTCAGATGGATGTGAGTTTATGTGATATAGGCTTGACACTATGTGAGCATTATGCAAAACTTTTGATAATTTTTTTGAGATCTGTAATATTGCTATAATAGATGAGACGGCATATAAATTTAGGAAGAAATTGCAAATAAGGAGAAATTATTTGGTGGTCCAGGAGATAACCAAGCGGTGTCTTAGGAGCATTATGATTAATGGAAAGAATGAAGTTCACAATTTGATGTTTTGTGATAAGAAAACATAAGGGTACATGGCATCTGGTGTTTGAAGGAAAGATTGCTACATAGTATCCCAAGGACTTGTTTGTTTTGAGAAATGAAGGAGATGATTGGATTAGTACTAAGGTTTGTTTTGAAAAATTACTATGAGATGAATAATCTTATGAAACTTCTTCAAAGAAGGGACTGTCAATCGCAAAAGGGCGGTGGGTCTATGCAGGGGCAGAGCTATCACCCGGGGGGGGGGGGGGGGATAAAGAAAATACTTTAAATAAAAAAAATTATAAAAAAATTATTATAAATGTTAATGATATTTTTAAAATAATAAAAATAATAATAGTTATTTTGATTGAAAATAAAGTGATTACGATATTATTATCTACGAAAATTTTAATATAATGGTGATGTCTATCACTATTAACATGCAAACATAATTAATCTCAATGAAAATATGGAATTTATTGAATTATTAGTTACATTTGACATGTAGCGTTCATTCTATGTATTTCTTTACTATTGGTTGGTGATATCACATGTTAATGATGACGTAGTATAACTATTATATTGAATTTTTACGCATATTTTGTATAAGAAAATTAGTTTATCATTATATAATTTATTTTAAAACTTTATATCCATGATTTTTTTTAATATTATCCATGATACACTAATTACAAATAATATTTTGCTTATTTGGTTCTAGTTTTCAGAAACAGTTTTCAAAAAATTCTATATTTTTATTTTTCGTATTTTAATGTTTTCAATAATTTTTTTTTAATATTTTAAGCAATTTTTTAAAAAAACTTTTAGACACACCTAACATAAATATACAAAAAAGTATAATATTTGTGAAAAAAATCTTTAAAAAATACACTATACCAAAAAATATAAAAATAATATGAAAATTCAGTACATTTTTCATATTTTTGTGTATTTATTAATTTTTTAAAATATTTTTTATAAATATTTTACTATTTGGATACATATCTAAGTAATGTGTATCTAAAAAAGTAAAAAAAAAAAAAATTAAAATTTTAAAAATATTCACCAAAACCAAAAAAATATGAAAAATAAAAAACTTAGTTTTCAGAAAACTAAATTCAAAAAACTAAAACCAAACACACTGATTAATTTTTTTTTTATCTTTCTTGAAATTAATGGTAAAAATTTATGTTAAATATTTTTATAAAAAAATTTAATATTATAATTAATAAGTACTCTCTTTAATTTAATTTCTTGGCTCCGCCACTGAATCTAAAGAGATGGTATTAAAATGTAATCTCATGGAATTAGAGTTGAAAAAATGACGTTACCCATTACTTTACAAAAATAATAAAATCACTTGGTCTAGAATACAAGTTTTATGTAATTTCAAAATTTAATTACAACAAATTAATATTACTATATAAGACAAAAATAAATACAATTTATCTTATCAACAATATTACATCTACACAATTTTTTCTCCCAAAATTCTCCCAAATGATTACCGATAAGAGTCTCACTCTAGAGGATTCCGGGAGAAAAAATTATGTGAATAAATCATTACTCCTATCTTATGTCTTCAATTTAATATTACTACATTAGTAATTCCCCCACTCAATTCATTCAACCCCACAATACTTATTTGGTTGAATCTTCTCTTCTGAAAATCAATTTTTTTGTTTTTTATATTTTTTGTTTTTACTGAATTTTTTTAATATTTTAATTTTTAATATAAATATTTTTAAAAAATATTATATTTGTGAATTAATATAAAAAATACAAAAACAAAAAACAAAAAACAAAAACAAAAACTTAGCATATTTTTTATTTTATTTTTGTGTATTTATTAATTTTCTAAATATTCTTTTTATAAAATATTTTAATTTTTAGGCACATTTAGGTGAGGTACATCTAACAAGCAAAATAATTACTTGAAATATTAACAAAAATTCACTAAAATTATAAAAAAAAAAAATTGTTTTTAAAAAAAATTTGAATTCAAAAATTGAAATCAAACAAGATGAATTTCCTTGGTTAGGCTCGGTTTGGGAACATAATATTTTAGTTAATTTTGTTTTTGACTGTTTTAAGTTACTAAATTTTTTTTATTTTGAATGAAAATTAACTTTATTTTGTAATTAATTTAATAATTATGATAAAAAAATAAAATAATTAGAATTTAAATATAATTTTTTATTTTACTAATTATTTTAATTTAATTTATTTCTATTAGGAGTTTTCTTAAGTGTGCAAGTGCACACCATGTGCCACTTACACAAAAAGTGTAAGTGTAAGATGTAAGTATAAGTATAAAGTGTAAGTGTAAGGTGTAAGGGTAAGGTGTAAGGTGTAAGTGGGTTGCACATGGTGTGCAACCTCAAAAAAGGTGTAAGTGTAAGGTTTAATTTTTTACAAAAGGTGTAAGTGTAAGGTATAAGATGTAAGGTGTAAGTTGCACACCATAACCAAACCCTTTTTATTAACTATTTTAACATAAACCAACTTTGGAAACACCTCCTACAACAAATGAGACCCAAGACCACTTCATCGAAAATTAGAGAGAGAGAGAGAGAGAGAGGCGGTGGTGATGGGGAACTGTAGTTTTGAGAAGGAAAGACAGAGGGAGACAGAAGGTGGGACCCTAATAACACTCCCGGAAGTCCCGCGCTCCTCCGCAGAGTGGGGTTTACAGTTACAAAACAAATGCACACAGAGAACAGTGGGCCTTCCTTTTTCTTTTTAAATTATTTAAACAACAATGCTAGAGGGTCATAATTTTTGTGACCACAATGGCTCAAAACTATCAAAATAACGTCGTTTTGAGTGCAAAACATACTAAAACGACGTCGTTTTGACAGTTTTGAGCTATTGTGGCCACAAAAATTGTGGCCCTCAAACATTTTCTTTATTTAAATTATTAAGTTATAGTATTTAGGTATTGTTTGGAAAGTGAATTTGAGTGGATTTGGAGTTAAAATAATTACAAAAAATAAAATAAAATTTTTAATTCTAATAAGATAAAATATTACATTTAGTTCATAATCATTACATTTTTTCTCTCACAAAAAAAATAAAAAAATAAAAAATCCTTTCCATATTTTTTAGCCACACGCTATAAAATAACAAAAAAAAAACTAAAAATTTAAAAAATCAATTCACTTCTTAGTCTGTGTTTAGGATAAACTAAAAAAGTGTATATTTTTTACTTACATATATTTATTTAAGTCACATCAATTAATATGTTCTCTTTACCTTTTTAACAATTTTTTTTTTATTTTTTTACATATTTTTTATAAAAAATTAAAAAATATATTTATTTAAAATATTCTAAACTATTTTTAGTATTATTTTAGAGCTGCGAAGAGATTGGACGTGTCCGGGTACTGGGAGTTTCAGGTATTGCCATGTTCATTTGTCCACTCACTGTCTGCCTTTCTTGTGCTTTCTCTCTTCGCTTCTTCCCCATGCAACGGTGTAAATTACTAACACACCCCCTTGAATTTTACTTCAAATATAAATTATTTTTTATAATTTTAAAAATTATATTTTATTTTTTAGGGTAAATTACACTCACACTTCCTAAGATTTATATTTATTATAATTTTTTTCCTCACATTTGAGAAATTACACTGACCCCTTTGTTAATTTAATTTTATGTATGATGATCATTACAGTGAGGAGGGAAATTGTGATGAAACTTTAAACCTCAGGGAGAAATCTGTAATGAAACTTTAAATTTGAGGAAGGAGGATGCAATTTTCCAAAGATGAGGGGGAATCGTAATAAACATAAATCTCAGGGGGTGTCAATGTAATTTATCCTATTTTTTAAAATGATTAATAGTACAACAAATGATTAATTTCATTAATAAATTAGTAAGTCTATTAATTATTTTTAATAAAGTCAGAAATATATTTCAATTTACAATTTTAACAATTTTATTATTGTATAGAAGAATAGTAAGAATTTTTTTTTTTAATTCTGTTACATAAATTTTTTTAACAAAAATATATTTGTAATTTCTAAAATTACATGGAACAATATGAAGAAAATTAATATTGGCTGCATTAGAATAAGGTTTGTGAGAGGGTAATTTTTGGGAAAATTGGGCCGAACTTCGGGTTTGGTTTTTAGGCCCAAAACGCAGTGGATTAGGTAAAAAGGCCATACAGAATACTCCGGCCCAGAAGGGCAAAATTACTCCGGCCTTGGGAAGACAAAGCTACTTCGGCCCAAGAAGACGAAATTACTCCGGCTCAAGAAGAGACCGTTACTTCAGCCCGAGGAAGAGTAAAATTACTCCGGTCTGGAGGCAATTCACAGTTACGCCGGTCTCAGAGTTAGTCCAGTCGCAGTATGTTCTAAGAAGGCCGGTGTCGGAATTAGTCCGGTCGTGACTTATATTGGTTAGGTCGGTCCGAACTTGTTACTTGGAAGTTTGATCTAAGCGCATCAAGGTCAAACAGGGCAGCCGAAGTAAAGAGTTGGAGGAGAAGACCGAGCTAAGGATAGTTCGGCCTTCTGTGGCTCGGTATAGCCAAATTTACTTCGGTCAAAAGGAAGTTCGGCCGTAAAGAAAACCATCCCACTTGGTTTGAGCAGTGGGGGAGGGTGTAAAAGGATAAGCATTATCCTTAGGAGAATGAATCCTAGGAGGACTCTGTATGGAGAAATACAAGTCCTACTAGGATTGTGCCATATGAAACTTATAAAAGCCTACAAGCATTACCTTGGAGGAGGTAATTGAACACAATCTTTCTGAGAACTTAGAGCTTTGTCTATTTGTCAAGTTTTCTGACTTAGGCATCGGAGAGGTTTCCGGCACACACCCGCCGGCTAGCTCACGTTTGTGTTTTCAGGTGACAAAGCGACGTCGTACGGAGGAGCGTGGACTTGGTCAACAGGATTATACGAGGAGAATTATTTCTTCCCCGTACAGTTTGAATTCTTTCAAGTTAACTATATCAATGTAAGAAATCACTTTAGAGTTGGTGGATCCATTTTGAGCCAACTTAGGTTATTCGAATGGTTCATTTTTTAAAATTCGTTGAGTAGAATATTCATAATAAAATTTTAATAACCAGATATCGATAACTATATATCTAAATTATATTTATATTACAAAAGATTTGATGACTATTCCTGAAATTATAATTGTAATTCAAATATATAATTATTTATGTTCAATCATATTGATTTCCTTTTTTTTATATTAATTCTGTACTCAATAAGTCGTAAAAAGTAAATGCCTCGCATCATCATCAAGATTAATCTGAAAATAAGTCCACGAAACCTAAATCCTCCAAAATGTGTGATTATTGTTTGTACTTATTATTAAGGAATTTGGATCCTCTCTACCCAAAGCCCCTCCAGCCATCTCCAGCAGTATCAACAAGAAAGCGACACCTAGCGGTATAGAGATCCAATGGACTGGAAAATGCCACGTCGTAGAGAGAGAAAATGAATTGAAAAGAGACCAAGAACAATGTCATGTTGTTTTGTTTGTGTTGCTGTGTTTTTCACATAATTGAAGATCACTACTCGTTTGTAGATCCTAGTGAGTCGCCGACGCTGACGTACAGCGGCTGCAACGACATCTACGTTGCTAGAGTCTCCATCCCTAGCGCGGACGCCGGCATACATTGAGAGTCATTTTGTGACTTTGCTCTCTGTATATTTGGAATTCATTGTCATGTGTTGCAAGTTTCTCTAGTAATTCTTTGTTTTCAATCCCTTTATTTTAATAGTAGTATTGTTGGCCATATATTTTATATCAACTAATCACAGTCTGACACGTGGTCTATCAGGGGTAACTTGAGGAATTAGTAAGGGTCTCCAGTCATCAGAGGACACGTAGCAAAATTGCATCAATGACAATGGATCTGTGAAGTATTGGAACAATTGAAAGGAGCAAGGTAACGTGGCTAAACGGTTCTTGGAGAGTTAAATTCAAATTCAGGAGGTAAGCCCAACTGCAACAAATGGTTTAGTGGAGGCGAAATGCTTGAAACTATGTCCTATGATCATGGAGGTTGCTTTGACGGTTATGATTCACTTTGACATTTATCAGCCACTTTGACACTTACTACCAGGGCTAATAAATATAGGAGAAAGCTGATAATGGAGACACCAAAACCAAATTTAGAAACCAATTTATTTTGCTTCATTTTCTAGTTCTTTATTTTCCTAGTTGTTTACTTTCTAGTTCTTTACATTCCAGTCCTTTACTTTCCCGCATTTCATTTCAATTTCTTAGGAGTAGTTCTAAGTTAGTCTATTCGTTGCTGTAATTCCCTTCGAAGCTGTGGAAGTGTGAAGGTACTCTTGTAATCATTTGTTTATTTAATGTAATTCAATTTCTGACACTGTTCTCTCCCTCCTTTTATTTTTGTTAATTAATTCTTTTGATTTTTCTCCTAAAACAAGCCACCAGTAAAAGTCCTCTTCATTGAGCTTAAAAGAACTTTGAAGCAATTGTCTGATTAATTGGTTAGCATTTATTATTCCTATAAGGACTTATTGATCCTTGTTGGTACGCTCTAATTACATTTTTAACTTTCAAAAGTAAAAAAAAAAAACAAACATATATTTTTGGCACGCCCAGTGGGACCACTATTATAATGGCTAGACGTAGGAGATAAGGAGAAAATGAACGCCTAGAAGAAGGTGTAGAAAGAGATCTAGAAGCACATAACCCAAAGGATAATATTGTGTCACATCCCATGGATGTGCAGTGATCCTACACAATTGGTCGAAGAGACCAACACTTCAAGATATGCAACGCACGTCCAAAATGTTGGACAGGGCCATGAAACTGGACCTTCAATTGTTCCATGTACCCAATCAGTGAATCCATGGAGAGGATTGGTTGATGTTATGGGACAACAATTAATACATACAATGGAAAGATGGACAACATCCTCTTTGGACCGAATGAACTCCTATCAACCACCTGTCATAAGACAAACTGAGGAAAATACAAACATACTTCAGCAAAGATTGGCTCGAGATAAACAAACTATGCAAAGACAAAATAATGAGCAAACTAGTGGTCAAACTAATAATCAAAATCATGAGAGACCATCACCTATATACCTCGATAATGGTACGAAGCTCCTCCTAGACCACTGATGAGTCAAAGCATACCTTCTCCTACCAGTGAAACCATACACATTATTGGGTCCGAGCTGACATAAGGAAATTGCATTCAATTGTTTTCAAATCCTGTGTTTGAACCTATGCCTGGCACTTGAGTGTTCACTAATCCTGTGTTCGAACTTACACCCCGGGGATTGGAAGGAATTCCTGCAGTTGGAAGAGAAACAACACATGTTCATCCTCTAATAGTTCTTTTCGCAGCACCTTTTGTGGGACAAATGCCTGCCCCAAGGGGATAGCCATACCTTCAACATCAACCAGCACAACAAGGACAACCCATTCCCCAGGGACAACCAATCCCAAATGTGCTTTTATATGGACCAAGAGGGCCTCAAGTACAAGGAGTTCCTCCAAACCCTGTGTTTGCTCCTTCAATAGTGGCCCAACCAACACAAAATGTTGTACTTAGTAACCAAATTGCTGACATTGTTAAAGAAATTTATAGACCTAAAGCTCGCGGGGTCTAAATCCCTATCTACAGAAAGCCTTATCCAGAATGGATAGATAGGTTACATGAATACCCAAGGGGGTATAAGATACTAGACTTTGCCCTCTTCTATGGAAATGGAAACCAATCAACTATTGAACATATTGTCAAATTTACAGGGCAATGTGGTGAGTTCACAAACAATGACTACATGAAGTTGAGGCTTTTACCAAATTCTTTAACTGGGGCAGTCTTTGTATGGTATACAAACTTTACACCTGGTTCGATCCAGACCTGGCAACAAATGGAAGAAGTGTTTTATGCCTAACTTTTCCAAATAGAGCCTGAAGTATCTATGACAGACCTGGCAAGGTTAAGCCAAATGCCTGATGAGAAGGATGCTCAATTCATTGCCAGATTCAAAAGAGCATGAAACAAATGTAGGGTCATATTACCTGAACCTGAATTTGTGAAGCTGACCCAAAATGGGCTAAAGATTAGGCTTTGAAAGAAGTTTGACTCAACAGAGTTTCGAGACCCAATAGAACTAACTTATAAGGTCATTAGATACGACTCTCCTTAAAGAAGAACAGGATCATGGTAATGTATCTTATAGAACCTATTACAGGGACCCTAACTTTGAAATTGATGCAACGAAGATCATATGAAAGGAACCTGTAACTTGTGAAGCATTAATTCAAAAAGATACCAATATTGATCATTAATTTAAAAACAAAGACCTACATAGGAAATATTCTTTTGATATATCAAAAGCATATGAAATATTTGACAATTTACTAGCAGTACAGTTTCTAAAATTGCCTAAGGGAGTTAAAATCCCAACTTCAGAAGAAATTAAAGGCAGAGTGTACTATAAATGACATAACTCTTGGTCTCACTCAACTAAAACCTGTATTATTTTTTGAGACATGATTCAAGAGCAAATTCGGAAAGGAAGGTTAAAGTTTCAGGCCAAAGTAGAAAAGACAATGGAGATTGATGCAGTTCCACTTCCTGAGATTAGAGAAACAGCAGCCAATGTTGGTGTGCCAAACTTCCTTGCCCATGTTGTGGAAATGAGCTGTTCCTTGAATGAGTTTGATGAAGTCGATGTGCAGATGCATGTTGCTAGTCAAACAACCTTCAGGAAGACTACACAAGGCTTACCAGCAAGTGGAAAAAGCTTCGTAGTCCAAAGAGGATGGCTCTAGGGAAGAAACCAACACTCTTGATAATGATTCACTCGAAGCAATAGTGACACAGCGGATGTGCCCAAGGTGCATGTTGAGCTACAAATGGCTGAAAGGGCTTCCAATTGATGAGAAGCAGCATTACAAGGACATACAGGAGAAACATAGAGCAGACGGTACCTACAAAAGGATATACCCAAGTGGTCCTAGGCAACAGCCACCTTTGGTTGTGCCACCAGAAGCCAGGAATCAGTCAAGAGGTAAGAGACCTTTATATAAAACAAGGCCACCAAACTACCACAAGATGATCAACAAACTTGTAAGTAAGCTTGAGTTAGGCTCAAGACAGGGCTCCAAGGCCAATGATTGGCCTTTGAAGAGGAGAACAACAGACACAAATACTGGCATGGTGGGTTCATGGGTTCCAGGAGTACTAGACTGGTTTGTCATGCAAAACAAACCTAAACATGATACCAACCCAGGGAAAAACCTTTGCGGGTAAGGACATAATGATCAAGCCTCCTTTGGTGGCTCTAAACAATTGGGTTTTTCTAAAAAAACCCAAAGACAAAAGAGCCAGACATGGTTCCTATGATGTCTAGATCCTAGAGGAGAAAAATCCAAGGAAGGTTTACACGATATCAGAAGGATCGAAAAGAAACTGGTTAAGGTATTTCTTTGGTACAACCAGGAAGGCAATTCATGGAAGAGAGATGTTTAAGGCCTACTCCCAAGGCTAACAGGGATCAAACCAGTAGAGAAAAATTGGTTGAGGTTCACGCTGAACTGAAAGCCAAAGAGAAATCAAGTTTGGTAGGCCTTGAAAAAGGCCTTATTAAGGTGCGATGATGAGATTGAGACGGATGAAATAACTGAACCTGGCCAGGATAGGATATTGGTAGAGGAGGAGATGTTTGAGGCCTTCATGGCTGAGCACACAGAGTCTGTGTCCATGACAGACCAACAACAGATTGCTACACAAGATCATGCTCGCTTGAAGGTTCCAGAGTGTAGCATGGAAAATGCATCGCAGGCATTAGGACAGACCAACATAGAAGGGGAGCAAATCCAGCCAGTGGTACAGTTCCACTCATTTTCTCCAATGCTAATCAATATGGTCTATGTGTTGCCACAGGAGTTTCAAGTTGAAGAGGGGAATCAGGAAGGTCAGGAAAATGATCCCATAGAAGTCTCCAGTGGAGGCTCACAGACCAACATAATCCAGGATGAGTTTAAAGTGGCCAAACCCATGGAAAGTGATAAAGAGAATGAAGAGGTAAGCATAGTGACCATGTCATATCCTTTAGAATATCCCACAGTATCTATGACTCAGCATGTTAAGTTGTTGTATGTCAATGCATATTTTGATGGGATAGAAATGAATAGGGTATTGGTGGATAAGAGAGCAGCATTATATTTACTTCCTCACTCATCCTTGAGGAAGTTGGGTAAGAGGAACCCTAGGTTAATCCTAACAAGTACAACCATTGCTGGTTTTGTTAGGGATAAGCAAATGGCTCAAGGCATTCTGCCAATCAATCTGAGTGTAGGAACGAGAGACTGCATGACTACCTTCTTTGTCATAGACAATAATGCCAAGAACAATGCCTTACTTGGTAAAGATTGGATCCACACCAACAAATGTTTGCCTTCCTCTTTGCATCAGAAGGTGATGATAGCCCTAAGTAATGGGGAGACAGAAGAGATAAATATAGACCTCCAGCCCTTCATTGCATGTGCGGATTTCGCAAAAACAAAACTGTACACTGAGGGGGTGGTTTCACTTAGTGTGCTAAGGAGGCCTGATGAAATAGCCGAAGTCATGGCTGATAAGAAAGTGGCACACCTAAAACACTTGGTGCAAGAAAGTGCTGATGATGAGTATATCATCAAAGACACCAACAATGCCTGGTTGTAGGCAGGAGAATGAAGAAGCTAGACCATTGGCTTTAGTCAAGTTCTTCATGTTGGACATTGATGCTATAGTCTAGAAATTCTAGAAAGAAAAGAGAGAAGCCATGATGCTTGGCTGAGGACATAAACAACATAAAGCCAAATCATTGGTTCTAAGTAAATACTGTGCATTGGACATTGAGGCTAAAGTCTAGGAAATCCAAGAAGAAAAGGCTTTATGGACAGACTTTGTCTACGAAGAGGAAAATAAAGATGTTGAGCCAGGATGGGTTATGGTAGAACAAGAGGAAATGGTTATTTTAAAGCAAGAGAAGCTGAAGGGGAAGCATTAGAAAGTGCTTAGATGCAAGACCCTTTGGAAGAAGTTAATCTAGGAGAAGCTTCAGTATAACAACCTACCTACATTAGTGCTTGGTTGGATCTCATTGCCAGGGACCAATTATTGGTTGTCTTGAAACAATATAAGGACTACTTTTCTTGTTCATAAAATGATCTACCTAGGTTGGACAGGTCATTGGTGGAGCATAGACTTCCAATCAAGCCAGACTTTAAGCCATACAAACAAAAACCTAGACGAATGAGTCCTAAGGTGGTTCAGAAGGTAAAAAAAAGAGATTGATAGGCTCTTCAAAGCAGGTTTTATTAGAACAACCAGATATGTTGAGTGGCTATCCAATATTGTACCTGTGATCAAGAAGAATGACAAATTGAGGGTATACATTGACTTCCAAAATCTGAATTTGGCAACCCTAAAGGATGAGTACCCATGGCTGTCGTTGATTTGCTAGTGGATAATTCAGCAGGACATAGAATCTTGTCTATGATGGATGGATACTCTGGCTACAACCAAATATGCATAGCAGAAAAGGATGTTCACAAGACAACTTTTAAGTGTTTTGGTAATATTGGAACCTTTGAATGGGTTAAGATGCTATTTGGGTTGAAGAATGTTGGAGCAATATATCAGAGGAGAATGAACACCATCTTACATGATCTCATTAGAGGATACCTGGAATGTTACATTGATGATATTGTTGTCAAATCTCAGTCTATGAAGGAGCATCTAGTCCATCTAACAGCAGCCTTCGAAAGGATGAGGAAATTCAAGCTAAAGCTCAATCCATTCAAATGTGTTTTTGGTGTATCAATTAGAAACTTCTTGGAATACGTAGTGCACAAGAAATGAATACAGATTGATCAAAACAAAGCTAAAGCCATCATTGAAGCTAAACGTCCATCAAGTAAGAAAGAATTGCAAAATTTTCTTTGTCAGGTTAACTTCCTTTGAAGGTTTATTTCTAATACTGCTAGGACTAAAGTTTTTTCTTCTTTGTTGAAGTTAAAAATCGAAGAAGAGTTAAGGTGAAAGTAGAACATCAAGCCGCTCTAGAGGGAATATTAGCTTATTTGGCCAAGCCTCCAGTACTGATGCCACCAAAGAAGGATAGACCCTTGAAGTTATATATTGCTACTACTGAAGAATCATTAGAAGTCTTCTTGGCCTAGGACAATGAAGAAGGCAGGGACCAAGTAGTCTATTACCTTAGTAGGTTTTTAAACTCTTGTGAATATAAATACTTAGTTGTAGAAAAGTTATGTTTAGCCTTGTACTTTGCAGTAATGAAATTAAAATATTATCCGTTGCCTACTATTGTCTTGGTAATTGCAACCATGGATTTGGTTAAATATATGTTATTTAAACCTATATTGAGAGGAAGAATTGGCAAATGGATTATAGCTTTGTTAGAATTTCATTTTGAATATGTCTCCCAAAAGGCAGTAAAAGGTCAGGTATTGGCCAACTTCCTAATTGATCATCCATGTCAAACAGAAAGTTAAGAAATAATAGAACTTGACACAGCTAATTTAGAACCATGGCATATATGGTTTGATGGATCAAAAGCTAATGGTCTCGTGGGATTGGTGTTGTAATTAAGTCACCACAAGGGGCAGAAAACACACATGGTTTCAGAATTGATGAGACCACTTGTTCTAATAATCAAGTTGAGTACAAAGCTTTGTTATGGGACTTGGGTTACTTATTGGTTTACAGGCTAATGTAGTTGACATATTTGGAGATTCTCAATTGGTAATTAATCAAGTCTTTAAATGTCAAAGAAAAAGTCTATTACCATACTATGTTGCTGTTGTATATTTGTTTTCCCAATTCCAAGTGGCAAATGTAACTTACATCCCAAGATTCATGAATCACAAAGACAACTATGTGGCCTAGAAGGCTTCGAATTTCAAAAAAAGGGATTGCATCCAAATAGATATGGGTCAAGCAACATATCAAAAGCTAGTTCCACCTTTAGCAAAGCGAGGAATATTGATAGAAGTTAATCAAAATGACTTGGAAGAACTGGATTGGATACATCCAATCATTCAATATTTAACTGGTCCTTCTTTGAAGGCTAATAGAAAGCTTAAACAATAATCAATTCAATTCATAGTGTATGGTAATGCTCTTTATAAAAGAGGAGCAGATGGTCTTCTGTTAGAATGCCTAGGACCAAAAGAGGTATTGACTGCCATAGCTAAGATGCATGAAGGTATTTGTGGTGCTCATCAGCCTGGTGTTAAGATGAGGTGGTTGCTTCGAAGGCATTCCTATTATTGGCCAACTATCCTCAAGGATTGTATAGAGTATGCAGATGGTTGCCAGGCATGTCAAAAGCATGTCATGATAAGGCATGTTCCAATAATTGATCTACATACAGTAGTGAAGCCTTGGCCATTTAGAGGGTGAGCAATAGACATGATAGAGAAAATTTACCCACCTTCTTCGAAGCAACATTGTTTCATTTTAGTGGGCACATACTATTTTACTAAGTGGGTTAAAGCTAAGCCTTCTAAGACTGTAGATCAAACATAGGTAATTGACTTTATCAAGGAGCTAATATACAGGTTTGGTATTCCACGAACCATAACTATGGACAATGGGACTGTGTTTGATAGAAAGCTAGTAAAAGTTTTCGCAGTAGAATATGGAATTAGCCTTGTCAATTCCACCCCTTATTATGTACAAGTAAATGGTCAAGCAGAGTCATCTAACAAGTCCTTGAAGAAGGGGATACAAAAGGTTGTGGAGGGCAATCCTAAGGATTGACACAACTTGTTAGATGTGTTGTGGGCCTATAGGATTTCGCAGAGATCAAGTACAGGAGTTACTCCCTATGCCGTAGTATATGGGCATGATGCAGTGCTGCCTGTGGAGATCAATATCAAGTCCTTGAGGGTAAAATGCTGAGACCATCTAAGTACTGATCAATATCATCAAAGCATGCACTTAGAGTTAAAAGGTATTGATGAAGCCAGAATTTTGACATTAAATAATATCCTTTTACAAAAGAAAAAAGGCAGTCACAAGCTATAATAAAAAGGTTCAACACATCAGCTTTGATGAAAGAAACTTGGTTTGGAAAACAATACTTCCAATAGGAATTAAAAGCCATAAGTTTGGCAAATGGTCTTGCCTGGAGGAGCCTACCATTTAAAAATTTTAAATGGATATGTGCATCTCAAGAAAATTAATGACAAATATTTGAAACCTTATTACCCAACTGTATGGGAGTCACAAGGAGTTTAGAGATACTGCATGAAAATATTGAGTAAAAACAATAAACACTTGTGTAAAATAATGATATTTTCATTTCACAAAAATTGTAGTACATTGTGCCACATATTGGCCCAAAATTCATTACAATGTTTTAATTGTTCCCTTACAATAAGCTCCCTACTCTTGAGTGATGGGAACAGTTGAATGGCAGTGTTCGTCTCCTGCCTACAGGTTGAAAAGCTCTTAGTTTGTAGTATGCAGTTTCTCTGCATCTACTCCAAGGCCAGATTGACTGTTGCTAGTTTTTTTCCAAATCTACCTTCCTATGCAATAGTTGAGCTTGAAGTTGTGAGGTAGATGAGCGTTGTGCCTTGAGCACTGAGACTTCAGAGTGGATATGAGATACAAACTCCTTGTCTTTTAACAGCTCATTCTCTGCAACCTTAGCCATTTGATAGATGTTAACATAGAAGTCAATGGTTGTTGCTGCTTGGATTAAATGGCATTGAAAGGCAACATTGGACTATTCGAGGAGCTGTCAGCATTTGAGGAATCCATTCTTGATGATTGGTTTCTGTAAAGCCTTGAATGGAATCCTTGAAAAGGTCATCATTAGCTCTAAACAAGTGCCCAAGTTCACTTGAGGAACGGAGATGGATTCAGCAACGTATGAGATTTTTATTATCTCCAACAAGGAGTCAGCTAAATCCAATGGCTCAGTGTCACTGCCAATTGAGAGAGCTAGTGTAGACTTATCAAATAAGCTCGCCAGCTGCTTTGAAAATATCCATCTCCTTTTCTGATAGAAACATTGCGGAGGGGTCACTTGTGGAAGATAGTGCTGGAAGTATTGATATGGGAGCAGGGGACGAAGATCCCTCAGCAGCATCCATGGTTCTGGCCACCAACAAGTCTAAGGAAGTGGGACTGGAGCTGGGTGGCAGGGGAAGTATTGGTGTGCCACCAGTGTCATCCCTAGAAGTACTAGCTGCCACTAGAAGTACTAGTTGCCACTAGAACATGAGAGGCAACAGGGGTACTCTCAGAAGGCAAAGAGGTGACGAGGACTCTGGAAGATAAGGAAGCATGCAAAGGTGAGACAGTGGACACTAAGGGCAGATTAAGAAACTCAACAATACTAGGAGATGTGGAGGCGAGAATGTTGGGCACATCAAGCCTTGAAAGTATTAAGGAAAAAGCTATAGGGAGTGTAGAGGCATGGATTAGAAGTATTGTTTGCAGGGGCTTTACACTCATTGGGAAGTTAATGTTTGCTTTTTCCTTTCCCCTTCAAGGTTTCCAATTCCATGGCGTTCAGAGGTGGCTTTTTAGTTTTTCTTAGAGGAAAAAAAGCTGGCATTAAGTAGGAGAGGGGTAGGCTAGTTACTACTGCACTTCAAAAGAGAGAAGTGTAAGGACACTACTAACATAGAGGATATAAAAAACAAAGAGCATCATAAAGGGCTGAAGGGAATTGCCAACAGTTGCAGTGGTGGTAGTTAGAGAACTACGAAGGGTATGATAGCAGCCTTGCTTTTCCTTGTAGCCTCTTTTTGTGTTGCCTCAACAGTAGCAACCTCTTCATTTGAGACTCTCTATTGCCTCTTTTTCTCTGACCTCTGAAACATAATGACCTCCTTGGCCTGTTTTTTCTCTACTACCTTGGCTGCTGATTCTTGAGCAAAATCCTTAACAAGTTTAGTAGTGGGTGAGATTGGCCTCTTCCTTCTTTTTCGGGGAGACTCTTTTATCTCTTCTTCCTCTTCCCCTAAAGGGACCCCAGGTGCTTCTTCTATAGGGTTAAGCTTGAGTGGGGCCTTTTTTTTCTTTAATTCTTGCTATTTGCCCTTCAAATTGACGAGGGCTTGTGCCCGCTGAGGTGAGACCTTCTGCGAAGCCCCTGTACTAGTAAAAGGAAGCACTGAGGTTAAGGAAAATATAAAATGAAGAAAGAAAAGGCTAAGGAAGAGATAAATCATATACCCTTCTTGGTGACAACACTAGTAATTCTGAGTGAATGGACTGAAACAATAGGAGTGGAAGTAATGGTGATGCCAACCTCTTTAGTTTTGGCGTACCCACCCTGGGATGGCACATCCAACTCTTTTAACAAATCCAGGTTAGGGGTAGCAAGCTGCACTTCCATGTTGGTTTTCCACTAGTTCTGAAATCTTTTCATAACCTTATTATGGCCAATGAAGGACACAAAGCTAGAAAAATCCTTTGCAAACTTGGTCATTGCTTTGTCTAGCATGGATTTTGGCACCTTCAAGTTTCTGGCATCAAGATCCGAGTTAGAGTGGCTACTGAGAGGGACTGGGATCCCCTGAGTAAGCCCAAATTGCCTTGTAAATTAGGTAAGACAGTAAGCCTCAACAATACACTTGTAGGCCCTAGGGTTTAGAGTGCCAATGAAAAGCTCGCTTGGTATCAAGATAGAGGCCCACGTTTCCTTGTGAATAGGCTTGAAACAAGTCACATAAGCCAAAAAGGCCCTCAACCATGCTGGCCTCACATTAGCATCGAAAGGACAAAAGAATTAAGGACGAATGGAGGCTGGTAAGTTTTGGAAGTAAGGAAAATAATAATCAAAACTAGAAAGGTACAAGGAGACTTTGGCATGCTTCTCTCCGTAGGTGGTGGTTTCTTGCACCAAAAATTTTAAGCAGTGGGAATGAAAGTCAGTAAGTAAGCAAAAAACCAGAGTTGGAGAACCCAAATAGAGCCTCATTGATTGGGTTCTAGAGGCCTTTCACAAAACTGGGAACAAACCCTATATATATGGCCTAGAACATAAGGAGCCAAGGCTATCATCTTCTTCGAAGCCAGAGCCTTGGTAAGATGAATGAACTTAGGTATTATTTTTTGGGACGAAGTACCAAAAAAAAAAAATTTGCAAAGCCAATAAAGAATAAGAGAAAAATTCTCGGTTGGTCACAGGACTTTCCTTATTATTCTCAGCTTCTATGAACTCACTATAAGAAGAATTCGAAGTAGGAGTACAGAAGGAAACTGTAAGGTCTGGGTAATCAGAACTAAAGGGTTCACTAATAGGTGAGGGCCCTAGCAGATGGCACATATCAAGAATGGTGGGGGCCATCACGCCACACCGAAATTGAAAGAAATTAAAAGCAGAATTCCGAAAGTAAAGTGCAGTTGTGATAAGGAAGGGATCCTTAGGAAATATAAACCTGGAAAGTCAAAGGGCATCAAGGGTGCAAAGATCCTCTAGCTCTTGTTCTCTGGCCCCAACGACTCTATCATACCATTCCTCCCATTCTGTTTTCAATGTGGGCCAGTAGCGATGAGGTTGAGTGGCCCTCTAACACCCTCAGTTGAATTTTCCTTCGTAAAAAAAGTAGTGATCCTCCAAGCATTGGTACAAAGGGGGAAGTGCAGTGGGAGCCTCAGTAAAAATAGGGCCAAGGATATACTCCCCTTTTGAATGATGGCGAGGGATGGAGTACCTCTCATAGATTGCACTGTGGCCTTCTGGTCTATTAGATTTGGATATTTCTTTGTTTATGCATCTTCTCAAGGCCACTGAGGGACGAAGACGTTCGACGATTGGTAGGTTTGTAGAGGAAGAAGTAGCCATTGGTGAGAGTTGAATGAAGGATTAAAGTAGGAACAAAGGTAGGAGAAGCAAGAGCTAAATTAAGCACAAAGGTAAGTAAGAATGAGAGTAAAAAAATGGACAAGTGACTAGGTAAGAGCGCGATAATTACAGTTTTATACCTTCTTGTGTAAGTTGCTCATTTAACCTAACAGGTCAAGTAGTTCCAAGCTATTTGGGTTTCATTTGACCCATGTGGAGTTAGAGCCCATATTTTAATTCCAAAGGTCCTGAAAGCACATTTTTGGGTTTTCTACCATGAAAACTTCCTTCAAAGGAATATTTTACTACCCTTTGACAAAGGAAAGTGTGCTTCCATGTGCTTGACTTGGCTTCGAAATGAATGGGTTACATTGAAGCTAGTATTTGCTAATATGTTAACTAGTTTTGAGATTAAAGGCCTTCATATTAGCAAATTCAAACCATGAAATTGGAAAAGATATACCCATATTTTAATTTCAAAGGTTTTGAAGGTACATTTTTGGGCTTTCTACCAAGAAAATTTCCTTTGAATGAATATTTTGCTACCTTTGGAGGAAGAAAGTGTGCTTCGAAGTGCATGACTTGGCTTCAAAATGAATGGGTTACTTTGAAGCCATTATTTGCTAATATGTTAATGAGTTTTTGAGATTAAAGGCCTGCATATTAGCAAATACAAACCATAAAATTGGCAAAGAAGAAACCCATATTTTAATTTCAAACGTTTTGAAAGCACATTTTTGGACTTTTTACGAGGGAAATTTCCTTTGAAGGAATATGTTATTATCTTTTGAGGAAGGAAAGTCTACTTCGAAACGCTTGACTATGCTTCGAAACAAATGGTTTACTTCGAAACTAGTATATGCTAGTATATGAACGAGTTTGAGGTCAAAGACATGCATATTGACAAATACAAACCATGTAATTGGAAGCACGAAACCCATAATTTTATTGAATAAATAAATGATTACATTAAGGGGCCTATTTGATTATATTCTTAATTTTATAAAAATAAGGAATGGAAAAGGTTACGAGGTCATGGAACTTAGTCCAACAGAATTCAATGAACACATGCTCTCTCTAACCTTTCCTCTATCCCATATAATTGGGATCGCTCTAGCTGGTGTGCCTTTACTTGGTGGAAAAGATGTTGGGCCTTCTTATCAAATTCTACTTGCCTCAGTGCCTTCTCCACCTCATCCATCCCATCCATATTAGCATCCTCTCCATATACTGAGTCATGGTTCTTGAAGTCTTCATATTCTTCAAGGAGATTATCTACTTCATATTGGGTTTGAATACGAGCAGTACAGATCTCTTCCAATGATTCACTGGTGGCCAAGGCATTTTTATGCTAGTTGAGCAGGAGAGAGAGTTAGTCCAGGAAAGTATGGAGTTCTGTTTGGGCCACTAGGTTGAGGGTATGTCTTTGAGAGACTATATTACAAGCCCATAGAAGGTTCTTGTGAGGGGTGTCATCTCGAAGCACTTCGAAAAATAGGTGGAAAAAGGCAGGAAGCAAAGTTTGGGCTTTATATTGTTGGTAGGTAGTGGGAAGAGCTAGGGCTTGATATGGGGCAAAATGCCGGTCCTCGAAGAGGGTGAGCTTCAATTCCTTAATCCAGTTAGGATTATGAGGAAAGGGAGGTGTAGCTAGGTCCACTTCAAAGAAATGTGGAAATTAGGGTTCATTCACACACTCTAGCTAGCCAGAAGAGCAAAGTTTTGCCTTCGTGGGCAAGTGTGCAGGACTCAGTCCTAGAGCTTTGATTAGATGGGAAGTCTTCGACACTATTTTGGCTGGCAAAGTGGAGGTATACCATGCCGAAAGTAAATTGTCTTCTAGGCAAAGGAGGCGATCAAATGGTACATAAAGGTATACCACTGAGCTGTGAGAAGAAGGAAGAACCAAAGTAGGGTCATGGAATTCAACAAATCTATGGTGATTTCGCTCATTTGTCTAAGGTTGGGTTGGTTTTGGCTAGGCATTCCAACCCGTAGTTTTGGTAGAGGAGAAGGCAGCCTCATCCCAAGCAGAGACCTTTGGGGCAGATGAAGAGCCTTCAAGGTCCATATGAGTAAGTTTTGTTCTAAAGGTGTATATTTTACAAAATCCTCCATAACTTGTAAAAATGGAGGAGAGTAAGTATGGCTAATAAATGCATGAGAGTTCTTTTGAGGTCGGCCATCATTGTCTAAAACCTCTTCATATGCTTGATCAATGAAGGAGAAGGTTTGATTAGCCATCAAGGATGTACCAGTCTCTTCGGTTGCACAGATAGTGGAAGTAAGGTTCAAGCACAAGGGGAAGTTCAGTGTTTTAAACGTTGTTTGAAGACGGTTATATTTGCAATACAATTAATTACCATGCACGTCCTAGAACATGGATAGCAGTGCATCAATCCACTAATATTACCAAGTCTTGGTTATATTAGTGTGGGGAGTAATGTTGGCCATATATTTTGTATCAGCCAATCACAACCTAACACATGGTCCATCAGGGGTAACTTGAGGAATTAGTAAAGGTCTCCAGTCATCAGAGGAGACGTGGTAAAATTACATCAATGACAATGGATCTGCGAAGTACTGGAACAATAGAAATAAGCAAGGTGACGTGGCTAAATGGTTCTTGAAGATTTAAATTCAAATTTAGAAGGAAAGCCCAACTGCAAGAAATGGTTTAGTGGAGGCGAAATGCTTGAAACCATGTTTCATGATCATAGAGGTTACTTCGACGATTATGTTTCACCTTAACAGCTATCAGCCACTTCGACGATTACTACCAGGGCCTATAAATAGAGGAGAAAGCTGATAGTGGAGACAGCAGAACTAGATCCAGAAAGCAATTTATTTTACTTTATTTTTCCAGTTCTTTATTTTCCCAATTGTTTACTTTCCAGTCCTATACATCCCGGTCCTTCACTTTTCCGCACTCCATTTCAATTTATTAGGAGTAGTTCTAAGTTAGTCTGTTCGTTGCTGTAATTCCCTTCAAAGCTGTGGAAGTGTGAAGGTACTCTTGTAAACATTTGTTTAATTAATGAAATTCAATTTCTGACACTGTTCTCTCCCTTATCATTTTATTTTGTTGATTAATTCTTCTGAACTTTCTCCCAAAATAAGCCACCAGTAAAAGTCCTCTTCATTTAGGCTAAAAGTACTTCAAAGCAATTGCCTAATTAATTGGCTGGCATATACTATTTCTGTAAGGACTTATTGATCTTTGCTAGCACGCTCTAATTACATTTTTAACCTTCGAAAGCCAAACAAGCCAACAAGTATATATGTTACCATTAGATTATCACAATGTTTTCAGTATCTTTTTTAGAAATTGATCTTCACTATTTGGAAATATGTATTCTTATAACAAAATTAAGAGTCGGGCTACTATGAAGGACAATGAAGGGTGGTCGGCGCTTCCGTGAGAATGAAACTGAAGGTTGTTGGGGCTATTGAGTGTTGTGGTTGCATTAGGCAAAGACGATTGAGGATGAGAGGGAAAATGAGAATGAAAGGGAGATGAGAGAGAAGAAAAGAGGTGTTAGATTTAGGGCTGCAAATGAACATAACCATTTGTGAACAGGGTCGAGTTCGGTTCGGTAAGAGCTCATTCGAACTCGGTTTGTTAAATCTTTTTTGCATTCAAGCTTGAGCGTGAACTCATTAAATTTTTAATAAACAACTCCAAATATTCTAAAGCTTGGCTCATTAGCTGGCTCGTTTAATATTTATTATTTATATATTAAATCATATAAAAATAAGTATAAAAAATAAGATAAATATGTTATTTGTATATTTAAAAAATATAAATGTAAATAATAGTTAACTATAGATAGTACATTTATATAATAGTGGTAGTAGATATTATTATTTTGGTGAAATATTGACTTTTTTTAATATGTTTATATATATTGTATATATAATTGTATAATCAAAAGTTTTAATTATAACTTTAGTCTCATACGTAAGTATGAATTTATAAATTTTTTGGCTCGTTAAGGCTAGTGAACAGGCTTAAGCTCGAGTCAGGTCTAAGTCAACTCGGCTCAAGCTCGATTCATTAAATTTTTATTGAACTTGAGCTCGAACCCGAACTCGTTAAAATCTTAATAAACAAGTCTAAACATATTAAAGCTCAGCTTGATTCGGCTCGTTTACCGCCCTAGTTAGGGCCAAAATTCATATCTCCTTTATTATAGTTGGTAACCCAAACATGTTTGGAGGAATGTTTGTCCCAAAGTTCAAAACCACGTCGTTCTGCTTAAGCCTCAAAGATTGTGACACGGCAATTTATGGTCTTTTGGATCTTCCAAAAGACACGTGGTGCACTGTAAACAAAACTGCTAGAGATGGTTGGATTTTGGTTGGAGAAGATCCTTATCCCTTATTAACTTTTATTGATTTTATGTTTTGTTAGAATGTTGAAAGCTTTTTTATTCTATTCATTTCTTGTTGATTTATTTTTTGTAAAACATTTTTCGATGATGCAAGATTGCATTGGATGTTATATGTTTAGAATTTGTTAATATGTATTTTAGGATGTATGTTAGGAAATTTAAAAGAGTTATAAATGTTACACAAAATTGATTATAATAAAAAAAAATACTAATTAAGAGCACACGTTAATAAGATCTTATTTTTTTAATAAATGATTTACCCTTTGTTCTATTTTTAATAGTACATATTACACGTAATGTAATCTTCACGTTTCCTTTTTCTATTTTAACAGCTTTGGTAATCACTGATTATGGAGAAATTAGTAGAATACGTTCTTATACGTTTTGGTAGGTTTTCAAAATTTTGTTTTACACATTGATGATGAGAAAATATTGTGTCTTTTCATTGTTACAGTTCGAAATTCTATATTCTTCCATTTTTATGATGTTCTTTCATTGTTGTAGGTCGAATATATGTTTTCTTTCATTCAGATATCGTAGGGGCAAGATTAACACCGTTTTTGTTTTGTAACTACATGTAGGTATTCGTTTGGTAGGGATTTATGCTAATAATATTTGGTATGGATGTATGTAATGCCTCGAAATAATTACTATAAACCATACTCAACATCAATAAGTGATTACAATGATAAAGTAATTATCTTTAATTGATTTACAATTAAACTTTACAAAAGAGTGATATAATAGAAAGACAAGATGAAAGTTAGACAAATAAGAATTGCCCTAAAGGCTTACATTTTTCTAAGACGATGCTTGGCTACAACTAAAGTGAACTTAAAGTTCAATATAGTTAAAGCCTTTGGCTTGTACAAAAATAAATATAGCAAAGACACAAAATAACCTCTCGCTCCAAGTCCTCCCAAGCTATTGCCTTGGCGGAGGCATATCATCAGTACTTGAAATGTTTTTCCCACACAGGGTGAGCCGAAGCCCAGTAAAAATAATTCATCACAGTGTATAAATCTTAACAAAGATATAAGGTGAATGCATATGTAATGCTCATGCCAAAACATTTTTATATCTTTTTCCAAAACTATGTGATGCCATAATAATATCATAAATCACTTCTTTCAGAATAAAAAGATAGGGCAGTGAATCAAGCTTTGGGAATTTCAAAACAATACAACCTTTCCTGAAAATTTTGTCTGGAGGAAATCGTAAACTGGGACCCATGTAAACGTAGGCTATACAAGCACTATGTCACGACCCAAACCCGCCTCTATAGGTTTAGCATCGTAACCGGCCAGTAATCCTACGATTATCGAAGGCCTCTGAGACAGATTAACATAATATTAGGAGCTAGCGGAAGCAAATAACAATATGCAACGTCCGTTGAGCTGTGCAGACTTATATGAGACAGAAAAATTTTAAAATTTTTATATACACCTATACACATTATCTTTAAGTCATCATATATATATACAGATTAGACAAAAAGGGACTTAGCCCCTTTTTCAAAATACATAAGACTTGTTTAACCAAACAAGAAAACAGAACTTAAACTTTAAATCACATGGCAATAATCATTTGACATATCCAGAACCTCCACGAAAGGCACATAGGTTGGCCAACAAAACAGATTCTGGGCAGGTGCCTCTAAGCCTGGTCACGCGCCTGATCACCTACATACATAAATAATACAGTGAGCCAGAGCCCAGTGAATAATAACAAAGTAAAGGGTTTTAATGAATGAGTCCGTACAGATTCAAAATTCATAATTCAGTTTCGTATCAAATTCATAATTTGTCCAGAGCATATACAGAAATCATAAGTCATGCTTAAGTATACATGATACATCCATTAGCATTAACAGAGCAGATACAGAACAGATGCAGACACGTGAGGGTTACGAATAACCAGTTCTATAAAGGAACCTCCGGATCTGGGTAACAGAACAGAAGCTGAGCCCCCATAACGGGGCCTCCGGTACGGGTAACAGAGTGCTGACAGATTAAGTTCCATAAAGGAACCTCCGATACCAGGTAACAGCCAACAGATATCACATGATGCTAAGGATGTCACGAGTACATATCAGAAATTGGACAGTCATTCATTGTACAGAACATAGCACTTTAGAAAACAGATCTCATTTTATCACACAGAAAATAAATACAGTTGAACATAACTTTACTAAGTTATTACTCACAAATAGCCGCAGAAGCAAATCAGACAGACCAGACATATCAGATAAATCAGGCAGACAATGGCGCGTGACCTACACAAACACATAACATATACACATTGAAATACAATATTACTCCATTGATCAAACTTGACTTTCTTAGTGTTTTTCCGTCTAAACAGTTCGAAATTCTACCATGCTTATTCTTTCTCATTCAAATAAACCGGGTTCTTATTTCACATATTCTTTTATTACTAAGCCCTTCTTTTCCAAATAGATTGATCTTTTACTTGGCTTTTTAAACAATTACCACTAGATCAATGATTCATTCTTCAAGTAACTAATCCATGTTGATTGGTAGCTTATTAATCTTTATTGAGTCATAAATCATGTTTAGAATGCCTTGGAAAGAGATGAGAACAAAAATGTGAACTAAATGCAATTTTCCAAAATATGCTGAAAATGGGTCTTCGCTCGAGCGCCACTTTGGTCGCTTGAGCGGACTACAAAATTTGAAAAATTACTGGGAGCTTGATTTTCACGCTCGAGCGAGACTTCCCTCACTCGAGCGGACAACGCAAATTCTGAAATTCCAAAATTGCAATTGAAGTTCAAATTTGGTATTCAAAGCCTCAAAACATGTACTTTTGGTACACAAAAGCGGAAAACCATTGTATAATTAAATAAACACTTTCAATTAGAAATCATTCATTCAAAATCATGCTTCAATTGTCCAAATTTAGTTTAAACTCATCTTCTCCATATCAAACCCAATTTCAAGCCCACAATTTTTAAAACACGAATTAAACTCTCAAAACTCCTGAAAAATTCATAATGTACGTACAATTGGAACTCAATTTCATGTTAGGACAAATAAACTCAACCCAAAGTAATTAATTTCTAAGTTAGTTTTCATACATTTGATCATAGCGTCAATTTCTCATTTTCTCTTTAATTACATAAAATTGGCGTCAAGTTCTTTCTATTTTCCTTGAAATCATGGAATTGGAGTTATGAAACTTCTTATAAATTTTCCAACTAATTTCCATAGTCTTAAACTCAACTTAATTTGTAACCTCAACGTAATTCATAATTAAAATATGTTTAAATTTAAATAAAATCTTAAATCACACTACATGAATGGATTAAAAATCTAATTATAAAATCAAAGCTTTAGCTAGCATTGGGATTAATTCTAATTTTGCATAAACTTGACGTTCATAAAATATTTTCTTTTTCTCTTCAAAATATGAGATTGAATTAATCCAAATCCTTCAAAATCCATGATATATGCATCATTAGAGTATTAAACTTGTAAAATTTATTCATGCATGTAACAATGAAGCTTAATTTCATGCAAGATTACAAAATTAAAGTCAAAATAATTGATTTCCAATTTAATTTCCATAAATTGAACATAACTCCATTTATTCATCATCTTGCTAACTTCATCTATTTATATGAAATTGAACCCAAAGTTTAACAAATTTAAGAAACCATAATTCATACTCTTGGTCCTAACTTGATTTTACATGCAAACCCAAATTTAATCTCATAAATCCTTTTACACATGAATTAAATCTAAAACTTTGAAATTCTAACATGCATGTGAGGATGAACCTCAAATTTATGAAGAATAATAAAAATCAAACTCAAACTAATTAGTTTCTAAATTAATTTCCATAATCATGAATCTAATTTAATTTCTTGTTCAAAACCCAATTTCCTACAAACCCATGGAATTGGTTTCGTAACTTTCTTAATTTCAAATGTAAAATGAAGATTCTATATAAATTGAGTGCTAATTTTCTTACATTCGGTTTTAACTTCAAAAGTTATGGTTGATTTCCCTTGGGTCTTCTCATTCTCTCCCAATTTCTGGAGTTTTCCTTTGATTTCTCTACTTCTTCAATCCTTTGGGTCTTTCATTCTCTCTCTCTAGACTATCAAAGTCTTCCAGCACAACAAATGAATAACACTCTTGAACCCATCAGAATAAAGAGCAAGGATCCTCTAGAGTGATTTTTTCCTAAAGTTTCTTAGAGTGCTACATTGTGTGGTTGAGATTTACTGGCAAGTCACATCAATTTTTCTGATGTGACTTGCCAGTAAATCTCAACCACACAATATAGTACTCTAGAAAACTTTAGAGAAATTTCACTCTAGAGGATCCTTGGTGCAGAATAAACACACTCACACACACCTCACTTCTTCACCATGTAACACGTGTGCACACTAGTACAATTCTTTGAGCTCCACCTTAACACTTACATGCACACCCACTCACATAATCTGCTCCATAATTTAATTTATGTTTAGAAATAATTTAATTAAGCATCACTTAATCTTAATTAATTTTAATTAACACAAAATTAATTAATTATAACTAATCTCAAATCTCACATAATTTAATTAGTCTAATTGACTTCTATTAAAGCCTAATTAAATATATTTAAATTTAACAATCCGCATTAAATTTTTAATCAAACTCCCAAAAGGCTCCAAATATTAAATTAAACTCATTTCCATCCTCAATTTTGATTTCTTAGATCATTTAATCCTTCAATTTCTGATCAGACTCAAAATTTTCATCAATAAAATACATATTCAAATTGGGCACATCATAATTAAATTTAATTTATAGTAACCACAATCCTCAATCCTCATGACTTAATCAACTGCAATCAGGACCTAATTAATCGAATCTCAATTTCACTAAACTGAATCGAATATTTAATTAAATTCCCAAATGGGTCCGTAATTAAGATTAAATTGATTCAACTTCTTAACTTCACTTCCTTAAGCCATTTGGACCCTTAATTTCTAATTCCAAAATAAATCTTTAATAGAATCATATACGAGTCAGATCTCACAATTCCCATAAATCTCAAATTAAATTATAATACTCGACAATTAATTTCAAATTCTCTTAATTAATCAAGTACTAATCATTATACGTGGTGGCGTCGTCACACATTACTATTGCCATTTCACAGAAATTTCGTCTGCGGGATCGGTACCCATGGATACGTACGGTTTTTAGGACTTTCATCATAGACACTCAGGTCAACTTATTTCAACATTATATTACATGTTTCCCAGATTCACCCATTTTCTCAAAACAACAAACATTTCCAATGTATAAGCGTAAGATAATGCTTAATGCAAATGAATAACAAAACAGTTTCAATTCTCCTAATGCACATGCAATTTTTACACTACTCATAGCTATCCTCCACCGATAGCCCAAAACAAATATTTCTAAATAAATAAACAATTATCAATAAAAATAAACTTTTCACATTTTCAAGAGGTGAGTGACAATGCATATCTAACTCCACTATCCTTATCAACCTCAATCCAATTTCACAATTTTAATATCAATCTCATAATTTATATAACATCAACATTTGAAGCATTTAGGGAAAAATCCATTTTTTCTCCAAAATCAATCCCAAATATAAAAATCAACCATTTATTCCCAACTCAACATTATTTTCCATGTCAAAATCACTTTTAAGGATCCATTTGAAAAGCCCCTTCTTGTGATTTTTAACTCAAACCCTAGATTCGTTCCAAATCTTCCAAAATCGCAATATGGTTTAGAAATAACAAATAAGTTAAAAATCATAAAAAGTGTGGAAAGTATCCCTACCTTAGGCTTAGAAGACGCGAGAGAGAGAGAGTGTAGGAAACTCAAGGACACCAAAAATCGACATTGCTCTAATTAGAACGAAGCCATCGCCAAACTCTACCTTTTTAACAAAGTCACACGGGTGAAAAGATCGACAGATCTAGGTGGATTTGTAGAGAGAATGTGAGATTTAGAAAAAGAGTCTCAACTTAGGGTTTTGAAATGTTTAGAGAGAAAGATGAAAAAGTGATGTAAAAAATGACTTTTATGAACTGATATATGCGCAGACCACTCGAGCGTGAGAAACTTCACTTGAGTGTCCAGACATAAAAGATGCGATTGCTCGAGCGCAAGATGTTTTGCTTAAGTGTAAAATACAAACTCCTAGTTGTTTTGCAGACAGAGAACCATCGCTTGAGCACAAGAAGTCTTGTTCAAGCGTGATACCGCTCGAGCAAAGAATGCACACTCCCAATAGTTTTGCAAGTCTACAAAAGTATTTAGAGTTCACAAAGACCGCTCAAGCGCAAGAAGCTTCGCTCGAGCGTAAGAGTCAAAATCTGGGCAACAATAGTTTTGAAAAACTAACTCTTGACTGGTTCCAAACACAACCCTGACACTCCAATGACCAAACTCAATAAGGAAAAAGGAGAAACAAGACATGAATCACATGTAAGACGATGAAACCCAGATTCAGAACATCAAATGGGTCGGGCCTAGATTTAGAATATCAAATGGGTCGGGTCTAAACCAGAATCGCTATAATGTATGTTCAGAATTGTTCAATAATTAATTAAAGTTGGATTTGACTTTTTGTTTCGAGATGGATTGATATGGTATTATGTATCAGTGTGTGTATGTTTATTGGTTGGATATTTCAGTGAATATATAATTGTTTTTATTTGACTTTTTGTTTCAAGATTGCGACCGTTTTTGTTTTGCAACTACATGTAGGTATGTATTTGGTAGGAATTCATGTTAATAATATTTGGTATGGATGTATGTTTAGAATTGTTCAATAATTGATTAAAGTTGGATTCGATTTTTTGTTTCGAGATGGATTGATAAGGTATTATATATCAGTGTGTGTATGTTTATTGGTTGGGTATTGCAGTGAATATATCAGTGTTTTTATTCGACTTTTTGTTTTAAGATTAACACCGTTTTTGTTTTGCAACTACATGTAGGTATGCGCTTTAATAATATTTAGTATGGATGTATGTTCACAATTGTTTAATAATTGATTAAAGTTGGATTCGACTTTTTATTTCGAGATGGATTGATATGGTATTATATATCAGTGTGTGTATGTTTATTGGTAGGGTATTTCAGTGAATATGAACAGTCACATCCACTAAAGTTATTATTGTTGTGGATTATCATATTTTAATATATTGTAATTGGTATTGTGATCATCAAATTATTAATCAATGTTAATATTCACATTCATGAATAGTCATGCAAACACAAACAACAATGTGTTATTTTATTCACAACATATTGTGCATCTTAATAGTACAACATAGGCATGTAAATGTTCACATCGACATTGCATTTACCAAATATGTACTAAGTCAATGGTTATGTGTACACAATAACAAGCAACTATAAATAATATGGATGTTCACAATGTCTCTATAATACCAAAATAATATGACAACATCAACAATGAATTACTCACAAATCACAATCAATGTTAATATTCACATTAAAAAACAGTCATACTAGCACAAATAAATGTGTTATTTTGGTCACAAACATAGTGTGTAGAAAGAGATATAAATGTTTATGTAATACAAATAGGTAGTTGCACCTAATGTAAATGATCACACACTCACGAAACATTGAGTGTGTGTCTGGTTTCCAGCATGCATTTGTAATGTAAAAGTTTACATCAACATTTATTTGAGAGATATACGATCTAAAAGGTAAACAATTTAGGGTTATGTGAGAGATTTTCTTCATGGAATAAATGAGAGATTTTCTCTCTAGAATGAGGGAGAACGGATGAGAGATTTTCTCCATGGAATGATGGTTTGCTGTTATTTTTTTATTGTGTATTAGTTTCAAAATGAAAACAAACACAAAACGTTTGAAAGGGTGTTTTGGTCATATTACCATAAACATGACCTAATAGACTATTAAAAAGGAATATAGATTAAATGAAATATAATACTTAGAAATAGGACTTTTTGAAAAATGACTCACATATATATATATATATATATTTCTAGATCCACTTAATCTTGATATACTTAAAAAGTATAAAATTTTACAAAAATCTTTAAAAATCTCATTGAATAAAACAAAATATAAAAGAGCACTTAGTCCATAAATTCAATTTTCAATTTTCTTTGCCCACAAGTCCACACTCTAAAATACTTTGTTTTTAAGGACAAACTTTTGCAAAATAACGAAACTACCCATGTATATATACATATATATTGTTTCCCAAACCAACCCTAACCAAGGCAAACCATTCCATCGTTTCTCTTTCTCTGTGTGTGTGCTCCAACTCCCTCCTTCAGCTTCGCCTCTCGCTATCTTGTCATCGCCTCCTCACTGGTGTCGTCACCTCATCGTCGTTATCTCGTCATTGTCACTGTCGCCTCTTCGCCTTCTCTCAAGTTTCGATTGGTTGGCCTCTATTAAGATCCAAATCGGATTAGTTGTCGCTGCTCAGATCTAGATCTAGATCCATAATGCTCTGGATAGTTCATTACTTTCTTCTTCGATCCCATATGGCTGCATACACCACATTAGGTGAGTCATATCTCTTTCTATTTCTTCATCGCATTTCAATGGAAGATTCTTTGTCCGAGTTTCTATAATTTCTTTACTGTAATTAGTTTTGGAAGTTTTCACCCTAATTTACATCTCTGTTTGTATTATCACTTGTAGCTCTCTCATCATCTCTTTTGTGTTTGTGCACGATCATCACCATAACGGAGATGAAGAAACTCAATTGTCCCACTGAATGTTTATGCTCAGGTTGTATTTCAGCGCATGCTCTATATTCTAGGGTTTAAATCTTAGTTTGTTTCTCATTTTTTTTTTTTTTTGGCAGAACAATAATTTCGCAGTTGGTGAAACACAAAAGAATTGAAACTACTGTTCCAATATATATATATATATATATATTTTGTAGCTGTTGTGGATGATGATGATGGTGATAATAAAACATATAAATTTTTGTTTTTGTGTTGAACAGACAAGGATACGAAGGTAGAGAGAGAGAGAGAGATAATAAAGATTTGAATAGATAAAAAAAAATTTTAGAAAATATAAGGTTTGGTTTGGTTTGGTTTGCTATTGCAATAGATATGGATTGGTTTGGCTTTATATTTCAACAGATAGAATTGATTTGGCTTGATATTTCAACAGGTAGAAAAAAAGAAAAATAATATTGAACATGTATAATTTTGACACATAGAATTTAGGAGAAAAAAATTGAACAAATAATAAATTTTGGACATATATTTAAACAGATAAGGGGAAAAATAAAACAGATAGTCAAAACAATGAAATAAATAAATAAAAAATTGAATAGATAGTCAAAAAATTGAACAAATAGTCAAAAAAATTTAACAGGAAGATGTAAATTTGAACAGATAAATTGATGGATACAATTGAAAACAAAATGTCCTCTAAAATAATAAAAATGACTTCTCACTAAACTATTTCATAACAGTAATGATTTAGAGCTCTAAATAGGGAGTTCTAAATCTATCACTAGTGAGGTGAAAATTAAAAAAAAAAAAAAAAAAAAAAAGAAGGCATAGCACACCCTGTGGCAGTGGGTGGGATCCACTGCCATATCATTAGAGCCACCACTAATTAGTGATCTCAAGCATTTTTGTATTTCATAGATAGTGGATCTCTCACCAACAAAAAATATTCATTGGATCTAATGTCTTAGACACTCTTCAAATTGGATTTATTCTGTACATAAAAATATACTAAATTTTCATTTTTTTTGTGAAGGGGGGGGTTGTATTTGATGAATTTTTAAAGTTTTTATTTTTTCACAAAAATTATACTTTTTAATGTATCCACATTAGATGTATTTAATATATATATATATATATATATATATATATTAAAAATTCACGAAAATAAAAAAATTCGATTAAAAAAATCAAAAATAACTAAATAAAGTGACTAGTATTATTTATTTTTTAAATTTATATATTTTGGTGATCACATTTTGGTGGAATTAATCTACCTTACAAACTAGTATTCATGATCAACATTCTCCAACACCTTTACAAAGGAAACTGACTTGACGATCGAAATGGCCTCCAGAATATAAACATCAATGACGTATCACTAATGAGCTGTGTTCTTGCAAGAAAACGAGGCTTGCGTGGCGTCATCTTGCTTTTCAAATAGTGCGAAGAAGTTTGTTCTTACTCAACATCGTAGACACAGACAATGAACTTCTTGATGCAGATCAATGAGTATCCTTTGTGAATTGTTCGTCAATTAGTAGACACAAAAAGGTACAAATATTTGTATTTTTTATTTTATTTTTTTATATAGAAAACGTGGAAGTTTCTTAGGAAATATGATTTGGAATTCCATACGAAAAATGTTAAAAATTCATTTTTATGGATCTTGAATTTACTTCGAATGTGTTTGTGACAGAGATGGAATTGATGAAATGTGGGGTTCACATATGAAATGAATGTGAGCCATTATTTTTTTTTTTTAAAGATAAATTCTACATTCATAAGGATTAGTTTATAGTATTGTTAATTCTATGCACTTGCAAAGCAAGAATACACCTTGTTTGGGATGTCCTAAATAAGTACACTTTTTAACTTTTTATGAAATATGGGTTGGGTTTGAAGTGATGTGATAGAGAGGTGATGTGACTTAAATAAGATGATGTGACTTAAATAGAATAGTGACTTTTTGACTTTTTGGAATTGACCTGTTGTCTGAAAAATCGAGCATTTGTACTGTAATGATCAGATAACCAAACGGCCTCATAGCAAAACAGCCCAAGTAACACACTGCTCAAACTGAACGCACAGCCCATACTCTGTTGGGGATTAGTCTGCATACAGCCCCTAACACCACACTCGGTTCATTCTGCACACAGCAAATCCTGAACAAACGGCCCAATCTGACAAGACGGAACACAAAGATGGAACCAGTTGAAGTTGAAGCACGCTCAGATGCCCCGATTTTTTTTTTCTTCTTTTGCTTCGCACAGATGTAGAGAATGGCACAGCACTCTGAGCATAAACGATTTTCGAAATAAAAAAGGATTTTCAACCGGGGTATCGAGCCTACAACTGAACACAGCGGGAAGGACTCAAACAAAAGGGTACACGACCTAAACACAACGAGACACGCTCGGAAAAGACCCAAAACAAAAGTTGAGGTGAACAAAACGAAAGACACGACACGCGGACATGTTCAACGAAAGACCTCAAATCTCAAGGAGCCAGTTCCTTCGGGTATGTTTCCCACCCTTTCTGATTTGTGATTCTCACATCACTCGGCCCTCAGGCTCAGTTTTTTCCTCTCAAAACCCTTTTTCTTACTTTTCTCTCAACTTACACCTCTTTATTCTTTATTCTCTCATTTTTCGTCCCTCCCCAAGGTGATTGATGAATGAATAGGAAGTTGCGGGTTCATGCCCAACGTCGTTAGCTCACAGCTATTTCTTCTGGTGGGTAGAGTGCCCTCCTGGCAAGTATGTTGACGACGGGGGAAAGACAGAACGCCTGACTCAACTGTGCCCTTAGTTCATCATTTTGACCATTTTTTGTTTTGGTTTTCTACTAAAACAGTTTTGATCAAGATGAGAGTCGGATTAACGTACATGTTCGATTTTTGATTTGAAAATCACGCAAGTCAGGCTATAAGCACTAAAAATTTTCCTTTTTTGGGTCCAAGAAAAGGTCGGGTTTTGGAAAATGGAATAGTTTTCGAGAAAATAGTCAACCTCAGTAAAAAACTATTTTTGCAAACGGCCAATGCTAAACGAGCACGGAACTTACCCTTGAGATACGCAACCTCGGATCGGAGGCAATGGAAAATTGCCCCTTGCTTGAAGGGGCTGCATGGCAACGGAAAGTTGCCCCTGGTTTGAACGGCGACTCGCGACGACTTGTGGCAACGGAAAGTTGCCCCTTGTTTGGATGATGCCGCAGCAGTCCGCAAACAGTCTTCATTGGTGGTGGTCGAACTCTTGGACATGGAGATGACGAAGACGGTCATAATCATATATGGACACAGTCACTTTGGAAGTGTTGGCGACTGGACTTTGGGATGAAATCGAAACCATTGTATGGACTGAGATGCTATGAAAGCGTTGGAGGCTGGACTTCAGAATGAAGTTGCCTACGTATCCCAAACATGGGAATCAAGCCTTACGTAGTTCCGGTTAAGGTACACTCGGGTATTTTAACCTTCACTTTTCAGGCTTTAACTTTTGCCAAGGTGCCCGATGCGGGTTTTCGACCTTGCGAGCTTCTTTTCATTTTCTTTTTTTTTTTCTTCTTTTTTTTTCTTTCTTTTTTTGTATTTTTTCTTTCTTTTTTTTTTATTTTATTTCTTCTCTTTTTTTTTTTGCATTTTTTGTATTTTTCTCTTGCTCTAACTTTTGCCTGGGTCACCCTTCCGGGTTTTCGGCCCAGCGAGCCTCTCAAAAGGGTAAAAGTGTAACAAGTCCATGCCAAATGATTTTTGAAGTTGAAGCCTCTCTGTATCTAGGAGAACGGCTGTTGCAATGATTTGCAGAAGAATCCATCATGGTTGCTCCACGAGCTTCTTCTGGTGAGATCTAATCTTTTTTATTCGACTTTGGTGCCTCTTGTTCGAGGGCTGCTTCAAAACTGGCCACACGGGCCTCCTCTGACAATTGACCGTTGAATGTTCCGAATGAGTTCGAGGTTCAAAACAAACAGGTCGAATCTTGAGGTCAAGAGCGATCCTAGGCTGCACCATCTCAGGAGTGATTCCACACATGTCTTCGCAGGATCGCGCAAAATATTTTGTTTTTGAAATTTTTTTTTTTTAAAGAAAGCGACAAATCGCTCGCGCTGAAGATGGTGTGGAACCGGTCTGGATCAAGCCAGGGTCCTTCCCAGTACTCACGCTGACAAGCATGATTTCATTCATTAAGGGCTTAGCATGCCTCTCTTTCTCTCAATTGATCAAATTTTTGCAAAACCGGAGGAATTCCTTCCTCTTCGTTTTTATCACAATGTTTCGAAAAAAGTTTTAAAGAACTTAGGTCAATGCAATAATTCTCAAGGCACAGAAGAGCAGGTAGAATGCAGGCCCGTTCCATTCAAAACCTCTGGCACAACTAGCCCAAAACAAACAATAAGCACGGAAACATGATAGCCGCAGCTGTTTCATTCAGGTTTCTCGGATGTAACTGGCTCCACAGCAGAGACAGACTCAAAAAGAAAGCAAAAAGGTTAAATACAAAAACGGTGTTTGAGGCAACAACCCCGGAATCACTCGACATCCTATACAATGGGACTGACTCGGTACCACAAGACAGACCCAAAAACAAAAAGACTGACTCAAAGCAAAGAGGCAGACTCAAAAACAAAACAGAGAACTGACTCAAAACCCAAGCCAGAAGCTACAAAACTGCATTTACAAAAGCTCAAAAAGTGCGTGCCAGACGCCATATCTGAAATACACCGAGCGCCGCCCGCAGGTGGTCCAACCCCTGATTGCATACTCGTAGTATCCTCAAAGTCCAACAGCTCGGTGGTAACAGACTTCGCTGAGGTAGGTGGAAGAATGACCTCATTATCGATCAGATCCTGCACTTCATGGCGAAGGCGGAAACAGTTATCGGTGGCGTGACCGGTCTGTTGGTGGTACGCGCAGTACAAAGCAGCATCATGTGTGAGAGGGAGATTCTTCGGGAGAGGCCGAGGTTCAAGGGGTTTGAGGTGCCCCCTTCCGGCAAGAATCTGAAGTGCCTTAGACAGAGGCATGTAGAGAGCATAAAAGATCCTGCGCCCTCGGGGCAGGTACTTTGAAGTCTGAGTATTCTTACTAGACACACTAGCAAAAGGAAGGCACTGCCTTGGTTTTCTGATCTTTCCCAGGTGCAGGGTTGGGAATAGGAGGAACTGTTCTGGCATAACGGGGCCTATCCCGATTTTTTGACTGACTTGAACTACCCTCAGGTGGAGTGGGGAAAGCATCCTCAACAGTTTTTGCCACAACTGCGGATATCTGTTGCTTGTTCATCCCCCCGGCTTTCAAAGCCTCGACTGCCCGCATCAGTTGTTCAATGGGATCGGCATCTGCCTTCATTTTGTTCTTGCCTCTGGCCTCAGCTTGATCGGGGGTTTGGGTTACTACATCAGAGCGAAGCCCGGTTGTTGCTGACACGTCGTTGCTGTAGCTGGAGGCAACCTCTGGTTGGCTGAGCTCTATCACAATTCGCCCCAGTAGCGGGGGCTCCTGTGGTATGAAATTCTCGGCATACGATGCCGCTGGCGGCGAATCCGACATTCCATAGGCCAGATCGACCACGGATCTCTGGAGGTCGCCTATCATTCTCATCAATTCAAATGTGGTGTGCTCACGAGCCTGATACAACTGGGGTGTCCAGACTGGGTGCGCGACAGGCGACCTAGGCGGATGCGATACATCAACATTTGTTTCATCCCGCAGGGTGATCCCTTGATCTAGCGTAGCTGTCATAACCACAATCTCTTCTGAATTCTGCGTCATCATAAGTTCGCTGTATTGAATGGTGACTGACGGATCAAATATCAGTCTTGCCTCAGCAAGGGGGAACACTAGCTACTCTGTATCAACTCTCTGAACCTCTGAACTGAAAGGAAAAACAAACAGCATTTCAGCCCAAACAGATCAAACACGGGTGTAGCCAAATAACTGCACTCTATTACTGATCACTGTTCCCCAGAATCACTGTTCCCAAAATACTGAATCGAATACCCACAGATATAACTGATTCTCATAAACTGACACTGATGCCCTCAGGTCTGATACTCAAACATGCGAACTGATATGTGTGTTCCCCTACATAGATACACTCTAAAACACATAGCAAGTAAAGAGAGCCAAAACACCCCTATAGAGGGGTAGGGTTTCCCTGTCCTATTTTGTCAGGAGCTAGGGTTCCACTATGCACGCAGCAGCAAACAACCTAACATCGGGTAAGCAACCTGTCCTAATTTGGAATGGTCACTATGGATTTCGATATGCACTAGGTCGAATGGCCGAAAAGGGTGCCCTGGTAAAACCAGGGTTTGTGTTCCCATACTGTCAGAGCCCACAACCGGTCAGCCTTATGGCGTGCTTTGACAAAGTCAATGTGACACCCCGATTCTACACTATAGGTTGTAGTCAAGGGAAGTCACTAGTGTGTCCTATGGTCAATAACCAAGTAAGATCCCAGATTGCTGGAGGAGTCAAAATAGCCTCCCTTTTAAGTCTAGCTTTCTTAGGTAGCGCACTACCTTTTTGACAGATCTTACAAGGCATTGGCACAAGGTCTTATAAGCAACGATAAGGTACATACATAGGATATAAATACATACCAGCCACAATTATACTTACTTCAAAAGATGGTTCCATTACATTATATCCCAAAAAGAAAGTTTTAAACTTCATATGAGTCCTACAAAATAACAAAAAGGAAATTTCTAGTATTCCTAAGATTGCCAAAAGTCTTCAAAGGTTTCCAGCTCGTCGTCTTCCGCTATGAGTTCCGCTTCGTCACCTGGCATGATACACCGTGAGCTTTGAATGCCCAGTAAACACACACATACCCCACCCCTTTTTCCCAGTCCAATACACAATCACATTTATAGCACCAAGTAGTAAAGCATGATACTCCAATAAACAAATAAATACATTAAGAGTTGAGTCAGATGTTAGTAACTAGAAATCCCCCAAAGAGATTCCGTCCTCCCGACCACAAGAATCGGATGCGGATTATTCGGTATGCCCCCTCTTTTGCTGCTTTGTTGCAGAACTAACCTCGGATGCCTACCAACGGTTATATACCGTGTAGTGCCAACCGCAGGGCCTCAAAAGAGACGGTAAAAATAGGGCCTTGCCCGAATCCCTCCTTACACCAAACCACCTAGGGTCCGAATACAACCGCTCCGTTCAAGGGTCCCGAAAACCACTTGCGCAAGTTTTAACCTCGAATAGGGAACGTATCCCAACAAATCATATATCACATTTTCTCATCTTTTCATTACTCAAGTGTTCGAAAACCCAATACCCACCCAATTAGGTTTCCCGTTGAATTAAGTGTTTTAAGACAAGGTTAGTCCAACTAAACAATAAAATAAAATTCACATAAGCATGCCTCCTCAAGAAGATAAATAACATAACATACCCATACAACATTATGCCAAGATATGATAATAGGCCATTAAACATTTTCATGAATACAAGGGTATAAAACATCCAAACATAACAAATTTCTAGATTTAACATCACATCAAGGTTAATATGGAAGGACTACTTAGGTTCATCCACCGGACTCGGTTTTCATATGGTTCGTAGAGAATTTCATCTAGTTCCTAGAACATTTTTCGGAAATGGGATTGCTTTTTCCGATTTTAAGTTATTTAGAAAATAGTCCAGCACTGTTCCAAAATCTGTCCAGAATCTGCCCAGATCTGTCGACTGTTACGAAAACTTGATTTTCTTGCAAACCACTCAATGGTTTTCGATGAAACCAATTTTAGTTGAAAGATAACCCCTTAAGGAAGGTTTTGACATAAAATAGAGGTTCAGCATATTTGTTTAAATGTTTCTGGAATTTTTGAAAGTTGACTGCAAAAACTGGTTTTAAGGTAGAATGCCCGAAACAAGAAAATTTATAAAAAGGGGGTTCCACCATGGGAAATTTTCATTTCTTTTGTGAGGAAAATATGCTAACTATCACATGTTTAACTCAGAAAATTGTTTTGAAGGAGTGCCCTTGAAAAATTGAGAGATTCGTACAAAAAGAAGATGGTTTGTGCCAAAATGGGAAAAATACAAGAGAGATGGACTCCATACTCAAATCTTAGTATTTTTAACATAAAAACTTGATAATAACATATTTGGAAAACATTATTTAGGATCTTCAAAAACATGCATTAGAAAAGGAAATGAAGAGAAGGTTGTGTTTGTGGCTTACCTTCCAACTTTGCACAAGAAACTCTTTTCTTCCTCCCTCTTCTTCTCTAGACTTCTCTTCCTTGCTCTCTCCCCCCCCCCCCCCTTTCTAACCAAAATGTGTGTGAGTGAGTGTGTTGTGTGTATGTTTGAAAGCTAGGGAGGGTGTGGTATATATATAGGCAATTTTTGATGTAAAATGTCCTAAAAGCCCATTAGTTGGAAATGGATGGAAAGGTTAGGATTTGTTTGGATTCTAAGGAAATGGAAGGGGTTTGGGAGGCTTGGTCAATGATTTAGGCAACACTAGTTAGAAAGGAACTAGTTTTGGAATTAACAACCAAGGTCTAGGGTACTAGGTTTGGGTTTCCTAGAATATCATGATGATATATATTGAAAATTGGCTCATCTCTTCTCCCTAAGATGATGGGGTTATTTTTTATTAATTTTAGGTACAAGGGCACATCCCTCAAGGTGTATACATATATATATATATTGCAAGATTGATGGTATACCAAGGTACAAGGTACAAGTACTAGTTTGGGGTAAATTTAGAATTTAAATAAAGAAGTGAGGGCTTGGAATTAAACTCATGTATTGGAACCTTACTTATGTAGAATTAAATTAAATTAGGTTAGGGAACCTAATCCGGCTAGTGTAATTGAAATAATTTAAGAAACTAAGGGGTTTTAAGGAAATAATTCAAATACATTTTTCCGGGGCTTCACATTAAATGTAATGAAATGAGGAGGATTAGAACCTTAATGATGTATTTAATTATGATCTAATTAGGTCTAGGACTAATGTAAATATCTTAGAAGTTCACACAAAAATATAGCAAATCTTTATAGGTACCAAAGTCATTATTACTCCAAGATTTCAAGAGATTTTAAAGTACAATGATTATAGTCTAGGGGGGGTATGATGGCTAGCCATGTGATGGTGAATTGATGGACATGTTATATATATATATTCTACAAATCTTGGAAATTGTAAAATATATTATTAAAAAAAGATTTTTGGGTAAAAGTGTATATATGTAAATATATAATAGTACTTGTTTGGGGTCAATTTGTGATTTAATAAAAATGTGCGGGCTTGGGTTCAATTAAAGTATCTATTTCAAGTGTAAAATAATTCAGTTTGTATTATCTTGCTTTGAATTTAAAGGTAAATAACCGAACGATGACTGCAAAAATTGAAAGTTAAGGTTTAAAGCGATTAATCTAAAATTTGAGAGTTAAGTAATTAATATTAGAGTGTTAGAAGTGATTTCTAAGTTTCCAGGATCGATTAGGGTTTGTATGGATTCGCCCGTGATTCATTTTTAGTCGTAGGGCTTAATTTGCGATTAATCGACGAACTAAGGGTTTTATTATAATAATTTAAAATTTAGGGACCTAATAAGGTTTACAAAAAAAAGTCAGGGGCCTCAGAACCTATCCCCCTTAAATAAATTTCGTCCTCGAAATTGTTGTGGGAAATTACGTCCTAGTGCTGGCAACGTGTTTTTAAATCATTCAGATCATCTTCTCTTTATATGTTATTCTTCGTTCTGTCTACAGTCGCCATTGGTCTTTCTAATAATAGCATCTTGAATCGAATTCCTCCCTGATTAATGACTAAGGAGATAAGCTAATCTTCGAGCTTCTTGAATTGTTGACTACAAGGGTGATGACGCTGCTGCTTCCGCGTGAGGGCTTGTTTTGCCAATTTCTTGATGTGGCGATCTACACTTCCCATTGTGTTGGTTGATTTGTTGCATCATTAGTCTATCCCCCTTAAATAATAAAAGCATTCTGTTGGATGGGTAAGAAATGTGCTGACTTGGTGAAGCGGTCCACCATTACCCATATAGCATCACGCCCTCTAGGTGACTTAGGCAACCCTGTCACAAAATCCATCGTGTTGTATTCCCACTTCCATTCGGCTATTGGTAGAGGTTGCAACATTCCTCCTGGTTTTTGATGTTCCGCCTTTATTTGTTGGCATGTCAGACATCATGCTACAAATTTAGTCACTTCCATCTTCATCCATTCCACCAATATTGCCTCTTCAAATCTTGGTTCATTTTAGTCCCTTCTGGATGTACCGCAAATGCAAAATGATGGCATTCCTTCAGTACCTTTTCTCTAAGTAACTCGTCGCTTGGTACAAGCAATCTACCTTGGTATCTTAAACTCCCATCGGGGTGAATTACCCAACCGGGCATGGGTTCTCCTGACTCCAGACGTCCCTTGATGTAGGCTACCTCTTGATCATGCTTCTGGGCCTCCACGACCTCATTCATCAACTTAGGCATCACCTTCGTATCAAGACATGCTTTTGTAATTTGGGATTCCACTTGGATCCTAAACTCATTGAGTGTCTTAACCATATCCCATTCCTTGACGGAGATCTTAGCCAACATCCCTCTGCTATTACGACTTAGAGCATCTGGTACTACATTGGCCTTACCGGGGTGATATGAGAGAGCGAACTGGAAATCCTCAAATACTCCATTCATCGTCTCTGTCTCAAGTTAAGGTCCTTCTGTGTGAATAGATACTTCAGACTCTTGTGATCGGTGAAAATCTCAAATTGTTCCCCATACAGGTAATGTCGCCATTGCTTTAGGGCAAAAACTACGGCTGCTAGCTCCAAGTTGTGTGTGGGGTAGTTGCGCTCGTGAGGTTTTAACTGCCTGGATCCATACGCGACCACCTTTCCATTTTGCATGAGCGCACAACCTAATCCTTCTTTAGACGCATCGCAATACACAGTGTAACCCTCTTCTGGGGTGGTCAAAATTGGTGCACTAGTCAACCTCTTCTTTAGTTCTTGGAAGGATTTTTTGTCCCACTCACACTTTACTCATTTTTGTGTCAAACGAGTCATTGGTTTAGCTAGTTTGGAGAAATCTTGGATGAACCTCCGGTAATAACCGGCCAATCCTAAGAAGTTGTGGATTTCTGACACGGTTTTTAGTTGTCTCCAAGCTAATACTGCCTCCACCTTGGTTGGATCTACCGCAATCCCATTCCTTGATACCACGTGTCCTAAGAATTTTACTTCATTTAACCATGATTCACATTTACTCGCCTTGGCATATAGTCGATTATCCCTAAGAACTTGGAGGATAGTCCTTAAATGTTGCTCATGCTCTTCTTCAGACCAAGATGTCATCAATGAATACTACTACAAACTGGTCAAGGTATGGTCTAAAGATCTTATTCATCAAACACATGAATACTGCCGGTGCATTAGTTAGTCCGAAGGGCATTACTACAAACTCATAGTGGCCACATCTAGTACGAAAGGCAGTTTTTGGTATATCTTCCTCCTTGACTCGTAGTTGATGGTAACCTGACCTGAGATCGATCTTTGAATAGCACCTTGAGCCTCTAAGTTGGTCAAAAGATCATCAATTCTCGGGAATGGGCATCGGTTTTTAATTGTGACTCGATTGAGTTGACGATAATCGATGCATAGCCTCAACAACCCATCTTTCTTTTTAGCAAACAACACGGGTGCTCCTTATGGCAAAGCACTTGGCCTAACGAATCCTTTCTTGAGCAATTCATGTAGTTGTGTCTTCAATTCTCGTAGTTCTGCTGGTGCCATGCGATACGGAGCCATGGATATTGGGGTAGTTCCAGGTTGTAGCTCAATGCCAAAGTCTACTTCTCGGGTTGGTGGCAATCCTGGTAACTCCATAGGAAATACATCTTCATAATCGCATACTACGCGCGGAAGTTCTATTTCCCCTCGACCTTCCTCATTTAAAATCAGGCTTGCTATCCTACCGGCAAGTTGATCGCGCCACTGCGCCCGATGTTTTGTTGAAACCATGGGGTCTTGTCTATCCCCTTTAAACTGGAAATGTGTTCCATCTTATGTATGAGCTACCACTTTCTTCTGCCGACAGTCGATCACGGCTCGGTGGGCGGACAACCAGTCCATGCCCAAGATGATATCGAAGTCCGACATTCCCATGACACGAAGGTCGCAAGTTAAGCGTAGGTTCGACATTCCTATTTTACAATCTTTATAGATCAATCCTACCCGTGTGCATCCTCCCATAGGTGACATTACACTTAAGGCAGTTTCTAAAGGTTCACATTCAAGTTCTAATGACTTAGCACAAGCAGAGGATATGAAAGAATGTGATGCACTAGTATCAAATAAAACATGCACCAAAGAATTGTGTAGTACTAAATTACAGACGGGTCCGCTTCTTCCTCTTGCAAGGCGAAGATTCTACCAATTGCTCCTTTCTGGTCCCTTATGAAGTTGGGTCTCCTTTCCACAAGCTCCAAGTCCTCTTGGATTCTACCTCCCCTCATTTTGAGGTCAATGTTGTGCCGATTATTTCCACAAAGATGGTAAGACTCTTCCAAAATTTGATTCTTGATAGGGTTCGGGGTTTTAGCCACGCTTGCTAGTCCATTCTTAAGGGTTCAATTTCCTGGTACCGCATTTCTATTGTTGCTTGCAAGCTTATGCTATTACTTGTCTCGAAGTATGGTCCACCATTTGTTTTTTTTCTATGAATGGAGTGAGGTGTAAGCCAAATTCTAACTACAGAGGCAATTCCTTATAGGTAAGCAACTAATCTTAAGTTAGAGTTTGATTATCCTAGGGTGTTCACACAGCACAACTTCATGTACATAATAAGATCCTTAAAATTGGGTTGAAGTGGAGATGAAGAATACGAAGCAGTTATGGTGATAACATCAGGATTGTCTGAAATATGGATGAATGGTATGATGTTATGGTTTCAAACTTCAATGTGATCAAGGTTATAGATGTAGTGATTGAACTTGATATTTAACTTGAAACTGCGTTGGCCATCCGTGTTTCAAACTGAATATCCAAGATTCATCACTGAGCAAAGAAAATGAAATTATTTACAAGAAGCCTGGAGCTAAACAAAATATTCAAGGGTCAAGGAGGTCAAATTTACAAGTAGTGGTATATAAAACAAGACTAGATGGACAAGACTAAGTTTCGGGAAAGGGTGACATTGAATAAAGGCTACGAATACAAGATGAGGGTACGACAATTGATAGAAGATGCGTAGAACTAATAGTACCCTCCCTACTGTGCGATGAGGCCGCACTCAAAGTTAAAACCATTTCACGATCCTGAAGTAGGTCCTCATGAGTTGATCTTGGCGTGCCCGAAATTCGAAGAAATTTCCTAAGATAGGTCAAGAAATATTCTATTTTCGATGTCCTTGATAGAATAGGTAGTGTAATAATATAACATAGTCTGGGCAAGGTAGTCTCTAACCGTAGGTCGAAACGCGTGGGTAAGGGTTGAACCTAGGCTCTGATACCAAATTGTGACCCCCCGATTCTACACTATAGGTTGTAGTCAAGGGAAGTCACTAGTGAGTCCTATGGTCAATAACCAAGTAAGATCCCAGATCGCTGGACGAGTCAAAATAGCCTCCTTTCTAAGTCCAGCTTTCTTAGGCAGCGCACTACCTTTTTGACAGATCTTACAAGGCATTGGCACAAGGTCTCATAAGCAACGATAAGGTACATACATAGGATATAAATACATACCAGCCACAATTATACTTGCTTCAAAAGATGGTTCCATTACATTACATCCCAAAAAGAAAGTTTTAAACTTCATATGAGTCTTACAAAATAACAAAAAGGAAATTTCTAGTATTCCTAAGATTGCCAAAAGTCTTCAAAGGTTTCCGGCTCGTCGTCTTCCGCTATGAGTTCCGCTTCGTCACCTGGCATGATACGCCGTGAGCTTTGAATGCCCAGTAAACATACACACACCCCACCCCTTTTTCCCAGTCCAATACACAATCACATTTATAGCACCAAGTAGTAAAGCATGATACTCCAATAAACAAATAAATACATTAAGAGTTGAGTCAGATGTTAGTAACTAGAAATCCCCCAAAGAGATTCCGTCTTCCCGACCACAAGAATCGGACGCGGATTATTCGGTATGCCCCCTCTTTTGCTGCTTTGTTGCAGAACTAACCTCGGATGCCTACCAACGGTTATATACCATGTAGCGCGAACCGCAGGGCCTCAAAAGAGACGGTAAAAATAGGGCCTTGCCCGAATCCCTCCTTACACCAAACCACCTAGGGTCCGAATACAACCGCTCCGTTCAAGGGTCCCGAAAACCACTTGCGCAAGTTTTAACCTCGAATAGGGAACGCATCCCAAAAAATCATATATCACATTTTCTCATCTTTTCATTACTCAAGTGTTCGAAAACCCAATACCCACCCAATTAGGTTTCCCGTTGAATTAAGTGTTTTAAGTCAAGGTTAGTCCAACTAAACAATAAAATAAAATTCACATAAGCATGCCTCCTCAAGAAGACAAATAACATAACATACCCATACAATATTATGCCAAGATATGATAATAGGCCATTAAACATTTTTATGAATACAAGGGTATAAAACATCCAAACATAACAAATTTCCAGATTTAACATCACATGAAGGTTAATATGGAAGGATTACTTAGGTTCATCCACCGGACTCGGTTTTCATATGGTTCATAGAGAATTTGATCTAGTTCCTAGAACATTTTTTGGAAATGGGATTGCTTTTCCCGATTTTAAGTTATTTAGAAAATAGTCCAGCACTGTTCCAGAATCTGTCCAGAATCTGCCCAGATCTGTCGACTGTTACGAAAACTTGATTTTCTTGCAAACCACTCAATGTTTTTCGATGAAACCAATTTTAGTTGAAAGATAACTCCTTAAGGAAGGTTTTGACATAAAATAGAGGTTCAGAATATTTTTGTACATGTTTCTGGAATTTTTGAAAGTTGACTGTAAAAACAGGTTTTAAGGTAGAATGCCCGAAACAAGAAAATTTATAAAAAGGGGGTTCCACCATGGGAAAGTTTCATTTCTTTTGTGAGGAAAATATGCTAACTATCACATGTTTAACTCATAAAATTTGTTTGAAGGAGTGCCCTTGAAAAATTGAGAGATTCGTACAAAAAGAAGATGGTTTGTGCCAAAATGGGGAAAATACAAGAGATGGACTCCATACTCAAATCTTAGTATTTTTAACATAAAAACTTGATAATAACAGATCTGGAAAACATTATTTAGGATCTTCAAAAACATGCATTAGAAAAGGAAATGAAGAGAAGGTTGTGTTTGTGGCTTACCTTCCAACTTTGCACAAGAAACTCTTTTCTTCCTCCCTCTTCTTCTCTAGACTTCTCTTCCTTGCTCTCTCCCCCCTCTTTCCAACCAAAATGTGTGTGAGTGAGTGTGTTGTGTGTATGTTTGCAAGCTAGGGAGGGTGTGGTATATATATATAGGCAATTTTTGATGTAAAATGTCCTAAAAGCCCATTAGTTGGAAATGGATGGAAAGGTTAGGATTTGTTTGGATTCTAAGGAAATGGAAGGGGTTTGGGAGGCTTGGTCAATGATTTAGGCAACACTAGTTAGAAAGGAACTAGTTTTGGAATTAACAACCTAGGTCTAGGGTACTAGGTTTGGGTTTCCTAGAATATCATGATGATATATATTGAAAATTGGCTCATCTCTTCTCCCTAGGATGATGGGGTTATTTTTTATTAATTTTAGGTACAAGGGCACATCCCTCAAGGTGTATACATATATATATATATATATTGCAAGATTTATGGTATACCAAGGTACAAGGTACAAGTACTAGTTTGGGGTAAATTTAGAATTTAAATAAAGAAGTGAGGGCTTGGAATTAAACTCATGTATTGGAACCTTACTTATGTAGAATTAAATTAAATTAGGTTAGGGAACCTAATCCGGCTAGTGTAATTGAAATAATTTAAGAAACAAAGGGGTTTTAAGGAAATAATTCAAATACATTTTTCCGGGGCTTTACATTAAATGTAATGAAATGAGGAGGATTAGAACCTTAATGATGTATTTAATTATGATCTAGTTAGGTCTAGGACTAATGTAAATATCTTAGAAGTACACACAAAAATATAGCAAATCTTTATAGGTACCAAAGTCATTATTGCTCCAAGATTTCAAGAGATTTTAAAGTACAATGATTATAGTCTAGGAGGGGTATGATGGCTAGCCATGTGATGGTGAATTGATGGACATGTTATATATATATATATTCTACAAATCTTGAAAATTGTAAAATATATTATTAAAAAAAGATTTTTTGGTAAAAGTGTATATATAAACCCAGGGGTGAGTGGCAACTTGGTAAGGGCCTGGGGTTTAAGCCCCTAGGTCCTGGGTTCAACTCCCCTCTAGGCCAATCTCCTGGGCGTAGCACAGTTGGTTAGGAGGTTGACCTCAAGGATGCCTTATCAACTACTTGGTGTGGGTTTAATTCTCCCCCGCTGTGCGAGTCTTGACTTAAGCGGAGCTTGCCTTGGGAGGTCGGGACAAGCTTTCAGGTTATAGTCTCTTACTCGGAACGGACAACAAGACACCCTGGTGATATCCTCGGGTCGCTGCCTTGGACCTGCGGGAGAGTGAGAAGATTTCCCTGTAACAAAAAAAAAAAAGTGTGTATATATAAATACATAATAGTACTTGTTTGGGGTCAATTTGTGATTTAATAAAAATGTGCGGGCTTGGGTTCAATTATAGTATCTATTTCAAGTGTAAAATAATTCAGTTTGTATTATCTTGCTTTGAATTTAAAGGTAAATAACCGAACGATGACTGTAAAAATTGAAAGTTAAGGTTTAAAGCGATTAATCTAAAATTTGAGAGTTAAGTAATTAATATTAGAGTGTTAGAAGTGATTTCTAAGCTTCCAGGATCGATTATGATTTGTATGGATTTGCCCGTGATGCATTTTCAGTCCTAGGGCTTAATTTGCGATTAATCGACGAACTAAGGGCTTTATTATAATAATTTAAAATTTAGGGACCTAATAAGGTTTACAAAAAAAAGTCAGGGGCCTCACAGTCAAGCCTCCGGCAAACCGTTCAAGAATGGCAGATGGGAAACACGGTGTCCTAGGCGCACCAATGCACATGCAATGCAAAGAGACACAAATGAAATCAAAACAAGATATCATGAGTTCGAGTCAAGCTCTCTAAAAATCCCCAGCAGAGTCGCCAGAAACTGTAGACGTCCCCGAATGCCCCGGGAGGACGAGTCCCGTTCTGTTCATATTGGATTCACTACAGTTCAGGACTCTCAAATTGTCACGGTTCTTAATCTGAACCAAAGAGTCCAAATCCGGCAAATCGTTTTGAGAAACAGATTTTTGAAAAGAAGTGCCAAACATGGGTTGCTTTGCCAGATACAGAGTCGCCACCTAAATATTTTTTTATGAGGGAATTTAGGAAACCCTAACTCGGTGCCAAAGGCCATGTGTCTGTCATCACCAAAGTTGCCTCGGCTCGGGAGCTTGGGTATGATTGGGGAAGGTCAGCTATGAGCACCCCCTCTCGCCCGATCCGAAGATCGGCCTCTACTAACCGTGATATCCATTTTTGAAAACGTTATGTGTTCTTATCCCGATTATTAGCCTAGAATTACTATGTTATGCGCACAGCACAAAAGTATAGACTAGATTGCCTAATTTGGGAATAAGCATTGCATATCCGTTTGTTTTGGAAAAATGTTTTGGAATTTGCTACTCGCAAGTAGGCTAAAACACGGATTTCAATGAGCTATTCCAACTCAGACAATCCAACCTTCACCCATAGGCATTCAAGCAGTTATATCACATAAGCAGCTAGCCTCATGGTAATCATGCTATCATCGCAACACTCGCACGCATGCAAAGATGCTAAAGCATAAATACTTACATCGTACTCCGTACCAAAACAAAGAACTCGTTAGCAATCAATGCATGATCCAAGTCCATGTTTAAATGTCTAATGCAACGCATACGGAATGTCACTAGAGTAGGCTCGGCTAGTCTATGAATGACATGTGAAAATGCACAAGTAGCATGTATTCAAGTTAGATTTGAAATACTAATGCAGTTAGCATGATGCGCCGAGCCCGGTGCATGCAATACTGATGAATGATGCACGCATGCATAGTATAAGGTATGCTAAATTAAACATGACCTATTACTAACCATCAAAGCAGGTAAGTAAAAGGGAGAAAGAAGTGGGGGTTGGAAGACATGCACACACTCACCCACACTTATTATAAATTCGCCCTCGCTCGGAGGGACCAAAAGAATAATACAATTCGAATAATGAATTAACTATCCTAGCTAATTAATTATTACAGACCAACTAAATTAATTAAACAAATTAATTAATTTAAGAAAGCAAGAAAAAGGGGCCTCGGGAAGAGGGCTCAATGCACGCGTGCTCGGGTCTTGCTCGGAAGTCCACTGCCATGCACAAGCTGCCTCTGTTTTTCCCTGCTATACTCCTCCGAAAACTGTCAAAGTCTCAGAATTGCTTCCCTGGACATTGGGAGACACCACCGGCTGAGGAGAATGGCCACCGGCAGTAAGATGTGATCATCGGCTGTTGATGAAGCTATCGGCCACGGATTTATGGTCGGTCGGCACTGAACACTGCTGGTTGGCCAAGAATGTCTGCAGAACCTACAATTGACAGCAGCAGAGGGCAAGGCACAGCATGGCAATGCATTTCAAGCAATGTATGCACCGACCATATCCCTTATCATGTTTATGACTCAAAGGGACATGGTCCTTGGTTCTCGGACCATCAAGCGCGCATTTCAATGCGTGATAGCCCAAGAGACCAACTTGTGCATTTTTCATTTCAAATGTAATGCAATGCACATAGTCAAACCAAGGGGCTTCTACCTCTATCATGACTCACTTCAAGAGGTGAGGCAATGCATGCACAATGCAATGCAACCTAGGTATGCGAGCTAAGGATGCAACATGGCAATGCAATGTGTACATGCAAGTATGCAAGTAACCATGCGAGGTGAGCATGCAAACAAGCAAAGAGATGGACTTAAACATGATTAGGCAATTCTAAAACAAGCCTAAATCAGTGGCCAAAGTGCTCAAACATGGAGGCCAACACACGCACACACATGCACATGTTAAAGGGCTAATACTTAAGCACAAAAGGGCGACTCTCAAACACACTTGAAAGAGGCATAACATGGACAATTAGCATGTAAATTAAGCTTTGCAAATCATGCAAGAACATGGTGCCAAACCAACCCAAACAATGTAATCAAGGTATGTAAGCAAAGTCCAAGATTCAAAGCAAGCTAAAGGGGTATTGAACCACACTTAACAAGACCAAACATGGCATGAATTCAATGACCCAAAACAGAGTTTTAGCACATAAAACAAGGCCCAAAAGATTACTTAGATGGCATCTAAATGACTTGAATTCAAAAGCATGCACAATGACCAAAACATGGAGCATGCAACACAAGCCTTTGACACATCAAAAGGACCATGAAATGCAAGCATACAAGCATACCAAGTGGACTGAAATGACATGGAAAATGGTCCCAACCTACTAAATCAAAGCAAGTAATGCATGCTATACACTCACACCCTTAAGGCCAACAAGCCAAAAATGCAAAGGGGCTATACAATGCATGCCAAAGTCGACCCAAACAACTAAGGACAGACCTTAATCATGGCAAAATAAACATGAAAGCTTCACAAAGCCAAGCCTAAAACATGCTAGAACAATGGTTTACAACCTAAGGCATGTTAAGGCAACAAAATGGCATTACAAGGCATGTATGCTAAGCAAGCATGGTGTACCAAAACCAACTTAAAACAATGCTATTTCATGGCAAAATAAGCATAAATAACAGCTAAGGCATGGTCAACAAGAGCCTAAGCTAGGTGCTCCCTCAAGAGGCAAAAATGGTCCTTTTCAAGGACAACAAGGAGAGGGGGTGGCCCTCTCCTTCTTAGGACCTCAAGGCACCATCCTTACCACTGAAATCCCTCAAGATTTCAGTGGTGAGGAGGCCCAAACACCAAAGTCCCGGAGCTCACACAAAATAGCACAAAACAAGGGCCAAACAAGGCTTAAGAGGGGTCAAACAACCCCAAAGCTTAAAACACTCTTAACAAACTATTTAGAGGCCTTAAAAACAGAAATTTTATGTATTATATGCAAAGCCAAAAAATAGTTGCAAGATAGGTAAAAGTAGTGTGCAAAAATGGGGTAAAAAGGGGCTAGTTTCTTACCCTTGAAGTCCTCCTTCACAAATGATGATCTTGTTGCCTCCTTGAGCTCAAATCCAGTCAAGAACACCAAGAACAACCCTCTGGTCCCTCAACAACCAAGAGAAGGTGTAACACTATGTGTTTGTGTGCAATAGTATGGACAAACACACACTAGACACACACAAGAGAGAGATATAGAGATAGGAAATATGTATCAACCCTAACCTTAATCCAGAACTCCCTCTGAAATTTTTGTAACCCTAATGCCAAGAGAGGAAGCCTCTTCTTATAGGCAACTCCCTCTTGTAAGGCTTTCAAAACAAGCCATCCAAGAGGGAAATCCCTCCATACACGTGTATGGAGGGGAACAGAGTGGGTGCCAGCTATCACAGCTGGCACAAAATATCTACTAAAAGTAGATGAACAGTGATCGGCCATTCAAAATTGCCATTTTGGCAAAATAAATGGCCGACCGGCAACAAAGAGTGCCGACCGACAATATACATTGCCGATGGCATAAAATCACTGGCCGGTGGCCTCAAGCCATGGCCGGTGATGTGTGGGGATGCCTCACAAGGCATTCCCTGCCCCTCCAAGGCAAAACACAAGTGTTTGGTGCAAAACCAGACACAACACGGTCGAGTCGAGAGATCTTGAGGCAAGGCGCGCAACCGAGACCTCCGGGAACTCAAGACGAACACAAACAAGGGTAATCACCAAGTGTTCCAATGGTGACGTCCAAGTCTTGAGGACTGTCAAAAATGGGGTGTCTACACCTAGCTGGGGCTTTAAGTGACTCAGTCTGGCCGAGCTCTTCATGCTCAATCTGGCTGAGGCTTTTTGTGACTCGGTCTGACCGAGCTCTTCATGCTCAGTCTGGCTGAGGCTTTTTGTGACTCGGTTTGGCCGAGATCTTCAAGCTCAATCTGGCCGAGGCTTTTTGTGCTCAGTCTGGCAGAGGATTTTTGTGCTCAGCCTGGCTAAGGCTTTTTGTGTTCAATCTGGCTGAGGCTTTTTGTGACTCGATCTGGCCGAGCTCTTCATGCTCAGTCTGGCTGAGGTTATTTGTGACTCGGTCTGGCTGAGGCTTTTTGTGACTCGGTCTGGCCGAGGTCTTCATGCTCAGTCTAGCTGAGGGTTTTTGTGCTTAGTCTGGCTGAGGCTGCAATCAAAGCGTTATTGGAATTCCACAGATAGTTGAGATATAAGCTTGCTGTTATACAAAGTGTAGCCTGTGGGGTCACAAATTTATACTATATGAGGAGAAAATGAGAACATAGATTGTCCAAAGAAAATAAAACATTTTGGACGATACAAAAATACAACTTTTATTGAAAATAACGCTTCAAATGTTCAACGTTCCAAGGGTGGGGAAGGTCTCGACCTTCCATGTCCTGAAGTCGGCAAGTGCCCGGTCGTGGTCTGGCTTTCACAACGTAAGGTCCCTCCCATTTGGCTGTCAGTTTGCCTTCAGTCAGATTTTTGGAGGCAAGAGTTACTTCTCGCAAAACAATGTCCCCTACGGCGAATTTCCTGGGTCGGACTCTGCGGTTGTAGTGTGTTCTCATTTTCTGTTGGTAGGAGGCCAGTCTGATAGCAGCGGTTTCTCTGAACTCTTTGATTAGGTCAAGGTCAGCCCAGCGGAGCTCCTCGGCTAGTTCTGGGTTCAGATGTAAAACCCTTGGGGTAGGCAGACCGACTTCCACTGGGATAACTGCCTCAGTGCCGTATGTTAAGCGAAAGGGGGTCTCCCTAGTGAGAGTCCGAGTGCCCAAAGTCCTTTAGCAACTTCTAGCTTAGTTTTGATGATCTTCAGAAGAGAACGGTTGGTAACCTCGACTTGGCCATTGGCTTGGAGATGACCTGGGGAGGAGAAACAGGGTTGGATCTGGAGGTCTGCACAGAACTTCCTGTACTTGGCGTTGTCGAATTGTTTGCCGTTGTCGGAGACGATGGCTTGAGGGATGCCAAACCTGCATATGATCGACTGCCAGATGAATTTGGTTGTGTTCCGTTCGGTGATGGTGGCAAGGGGTTCTGCCTCTACCCAATTGGTGAAATAATCAATGACGACAATCGCGAACTTGGTCTGGCCTCGGCCGGTGGGAAGTGGTCCAACTAAGTCGATCCCCCATTTGGCGAACGGATAGGGACTGCAAAGTGTGATCAGCTCAGTAGGAGGAGCATGGGAGATGTTGGCAAAGCGTTGGCATTTATCACATTTGAGTACGAAGTCGGTCGCATCTTGGTTGAGGGTAGGCCAGAAATAACCAGTGGAAAGTATTTTGTGGGCTAGGGACCGGCCACCTGAATGATTACCGCAGATACCCTCATGGATTTCTCGCATCACATAGGTTGCTTGAGCTGGACTGAGGCATCGCAAATACGGGCGTGAAAAACCACGTTTGTACAAGACACCACTGACGAGGATGTAATTGGACGACCTGGCCTTAACTTTGGCGGCTTGCTGTTGGTCATCTGGAAGTTCTCCCGTTGTCAAAAATAGAAAGATATCCGACGCCCAAGGGATGGGCTCATTCTGGAGGAACTGTACTTCTTGTTGATCGGGAGAAATGGCAGGGTGGGCTAGGTACTCGAAACGAACACCATGACTGAGGTCGGACTGGTCTGCAGAAGCCAACTGAGCCATCTCGTCTGCCTTTGAGTTTTCCGTCCGAGAAATGTGCTGGATGTGGAAAGTATTGAAGAGGCGAACAAGGGGAAGGGCAATATCCCTGTAAGCCCGCATTGTATCCTCCTTTGCATCGAATTCTCCCGTAGTTTGTCCGACAATGAGCTGGGAGTCGCTGAACACCCGGATGTGATTGACACCGATGTCCCTGGCTAAGCGGAGCCCTGCTATCAATGCCTCATATTCGGCCTCATTGTTACTGGTATCGAATAAGAAACGGAGAGCACATTTGAAATAACCACCCTCAAGGGTGGTGAGGATGAGGCCAGCCTCGCTTCCTTCTCTGCGGGATGATCCGTCGACGTTGAGAGTCTAGGAATGAGGGTCCTCTAGCTCGGTAGGGTAGGGATGGTAATCTGAAATCGGTCCGACGGTGACGACCCCCCGACCTCGAATTCAGTGGTTATTCACCGAAAAATATCCCCTACGGGCCGGGGATGGTATTCAAAAATTCATCCCCGATGATATCTGGGCAGGGGACGGGGATAGGTGTTTCAGACCCGGACACGGCCCGACCCCGGCCCTGATCCCCGGCCCCGGCCCCGCCCCGCTTAATCCAAGAGGTGAAATTATCGTTTTATCCGTGGCTATATATATGCTTGTTTTGTCTAGGGTTTGACACAGAGACACAAACACACACACACACACACACTCAGCCTCTGCCTCTCACTCACACGGCGCTCCTCTCTCTCTCTCGCGCGCCACTGGTCTCTGCCTCTCTCTTTCATCGGTCACTGCCGCGCCTCCCTCCTCACCGGCGATCCTCCGTCACCACCGAGCCTCTCACTCACACACGGCGCTCCTCTCTCTCTCTCGCTCGCCACTGGTCTCTCCCTCTCTCTTTCATCTGTCACCGTCGCGCCTTCCTCCTCACCGGCGATCCTCCGATCCTCCCTCACCGACGCTCCTTCGTCGCTGCTCTCTCTGTTTAGGTATCTCTCTCTCTCTCTCTAGGGATTTGGATCTAGGGTTTACATATATGTATATTATATATATATATGAGTATATAGATCTGTTTATTTTAGATCTGTATATCTGAGATTGAGTATATCTAAAAAAAAATTTCTCTACGCGCAGGCGATTAATCTCGACCCTAAGAGTGCTGATCTCTTCGCTGACCATGCTCAGGCCAATATCAAGCTCAACAACTTCACCAATACTACAAATCCCCTTCTCTCTCTCTCTCTCTCTCTCTCTCTCTCTCTTCATATATGTATGAGATGAATTGCGAGACTTCATCTTCGTCTCTGTTTGTGGTTTAATTTGAATGTATTATTGTTAAATTGGAATTTGCAATTCGGTTAATTGTGTTTATCTCTATATTGTAATTTACTTGCATATATATTATATTATATATGGATTTTATGTTAATTATACTACATCTGCTTGGTTCATATTTGTTACTCCGAGTTTATCCGAATTTGTTAAAAGTTGAAATTTGTTAGTCATAACCTATTAGTCATAATTTGTTAGCCATAACCTGCTAGTCATTTGTTGAAATTTGTTGAAATTAATTTGTTAGTCATAATTTTGAAGATTAATTTGTTGAAATTTGTTAATTTGTTAATTTTGAAGATTAATTTGTTAATTTGTTAATTTTGAAATTAATTTTGAAGATTAATTTGTTAATTTGTTATGACATTTTTTTCAATTTTAAATTTACATCATTCACTTCTTTTAAGAAATAAATTTCAAAGTTGAAATTTGTTAATTTGTTAATTTCATTCAAATAATTCTCAAACTTCATTCTCTAACTTCAAAATGATAATTCTCTAACTTCATTCAAATAATTTGCTGTAACAAGTTAAAAAAATCAAAATACTTCATTTCTTGTTTAATGGGTTAGTGGTCAGACAAAACTACTAAGTTTAAACCTGTTAAAATACATCACTCACTCACATTCTTCTCCACTGGTATTTACTTAGACAAAGACTTTCAAAGGATTTCTTCCTATGTTTGCCACCACACGGTTAAGTTGATTTGCAATCTACAAAAACACAAAGCAAAAGGCAAAAATTTAAACAATCACTTATGAAATTAGAAGGCTGAAGAGATAATAGTAATCCATTTAAACCACCTTTTCAGCAAGTTCATCTTTAACATTCTAAAAGCAAAATAATCTATGGAACAGAAACACTTTGCTCTCACTTGATGTTTAGTTAATTTGTTTCTCAGTTCCATTAATTCAATCCATGTTATTAGTTATTATTAATTTGTTTCTTAGTTTCAATAATCTACTTTTATGTTACCTTTGTTAATATTAATTCAATCCATATTATTTTTATAAAGGTTAAAAATGTCAGATGCTAACTCTGAAGCACCAGTTAACTCTGAAGTACCCGTTAACTCTCAAGTACCATTTGAGAGTGACGCGTCACAACATTCATCGCCAGCAACAAAAGAACCTACTCACTCACCGTCTCCCTCTCTAATCAACATGTTATTGATTTAGAAGAAGAGTCTAATACTACTTGTGGAGGAACTAAAAGAAAACCTAGTGTGGTGTGGGAACATTTTAAAAAATAACAAGTCAATGGGGTGTGGAAGGCAATATGTAATTATTGTAATAAGCATCTTGGAGGTGATTCAAAAAATGAAACTAGGCATTTGCATGATCACCATAAGAGTTGTACTAGGAAAAAAGTGATGGACATGAGGCAAAAAGTGTTAACTAACAACTTTAGTAGAGAGAGTCCAAAAATGAATTCTTATATTTTTTATCAAGATTTTGCTAGGAAAGAGTTGTCACATGCCATAATCTTGCATGAATATCCCCTCTCTATCGTAGACCATGTTGGTTTTAAACGATATTCAACAACACTTCAACCATTGTTTAAAGTGCCTTCTCGAAATACGATAAAGAGTGATATTTTAAAGATTTATGATTATGCGAGAGCGACGACATTGAGTTTGGTGGAGCATAATAAAAGTAAGGTGGCAATCACGACTGATATGCGGACTGCTAGCAATCAAAAGAAAGGATTCATGGCTGTCACCGCACACTTTATTGATGATTCATGAACATTGCAAAGTCGCATTTTGAGGTATATTTTTGTAAATTTGCAAATCATTTAAAAATTGTATCTTATTCAGTTCAATTTGCATGTTATTAATACTTGTTTATAAATATCATATTTTAGGTTTATTTATGTTCCATGTCCACACACAAAAGAAGTTCTTTGTGATACTTTGCTTGAGTGTATGATGGACTGGAATATTGAGAGAAAAATCTCGACTGTTACTATTGATAATTGCTCCACAAATGATGCCATGATTACCATGTTGATGGATAAGTTAAGTAATTCATCGCTTTTGTTGGGTGGTACGTTGTTTCATATGCGTTGCTGTGCGCATATTTTGAATTTGATAGTGAAAGATGGATTGGATGTCATACGAGTTGGTGTGGAGAAAATTTGAGAGAGTGTAGCTTATTGGACAGCAACACCAAAAAGACTAGAAAAATTTGAAGAAACAGTCAACTAATTACGTATTCCACATACTTAGAAATTAGGACTTGAATGTGCAACTAGGTGGAATTCAACCTACTTGATGCTTCAGACAGCCTCATTGTATAAGGATGTCTTTTCTAGGTTGAAAATTAGAGAGCCCCAATATAAGACTGTGCCAACTGAGCAAGAATGAGAGTTTGCTAGAGAGATTAGTGGGAGGTTTAAGATTTTTTTTGCTATCACTGAGTTGTTTTCTGGTACAAAGTATCCCACAGCCAATGTTTGTTTCCCAGCTTTATGTGAGATTAGGATGACACTATCTCAATGGCTCTCTTGTGAAATTGAAGTGATTAGAACAATGACATCAAAAATGGTGAAAAATTTTGATAAATATTGGTCAGTGATACATGGTGTTATTAGAGTTGCAGTTGTACATGATCCTAGGTATAAAATGAGTGTATTGGAGTTTTATTTTGAAAAACTTTATGGAGACAAAGTTGAAGATGAAGTTGATAGGGTTCGTCATATTTGTTATGATTTGTTGTAAGAGTATCAGCACCGAGTTGGTATGGAAACCGATGTTGTTGGTGACTCTTCTACTCATCCAGAAATTGTTACATAGATCCTTTCAGAATTTGATTTGTTTATTAGTAGAAAGAGAAGTAAAAAAATGAAGAATGTAATATCAGAGTTGGACCTTTATCCAAAAGATGATGTTTTGCCAAGAACTTCAGGTTTTGATGTTTTGAATTGGTAGAAAGCTAGTGGACCAAAGTATCCGACCATACAGGCAATAGCTAGGGACATTTTAGCTATTCCTGTATCCACTGTTGCTTCTGAGTCGGCATTTAGTACTAGTGGAAGGTTGGTGAGTCCACATCGTAGTAGACTTCATCCAAACACATTATAAGCATTAATGTGTGCACAAAGTTGGTTGTGGGGTGCAGAGATGAAAGGTATTATTTCATCTAATCTACATATTATTATTTCAAATTTTATTATTTATATTACCATGGAATAATTTCAATACTGAATTTATATTCTTTATTTTTTAGGAAATTCAACATTGGAATCGGTGGGCTATGCAACTATATATGATGATGATGAAATCGAGTCGGATCAGTCATGTGCCACTTTTGTGTTAGTTGTCATCTTTTTTGTTTTAATTGTTAACATTTTTTACATTTTATTATTAGTATTAATTATTTGTTTTTTTCCTTTTGTTATTTAACAGGAATTCAAGTTGAAGGAGATGATGGAAGTTGTGTGGTTTGTATGGGTATTGGACAAACAATGGATTTGATTTTTTATGTTGTAATGGATTTTTTTTTTTTTAATTTCAATTTTTGGGTAACCTATCCCTTGCGAGTTGTGCTTGGGATTAATTATTATCTTTGCTACTTGTTGAATTTTCTTGTGTGTGTGGGCTGCTAGACAGATGTTTTGTTTGTTATGTTGTTGCTACAGGATGTTTTGTGTTTGGGTTGTGTATTTGACAGATGCTGCTGGACAGATTTATTGAATTTGTTGACATATATTTGCAGATTATATATTGGCAGATTATGTTGAATTTTTGGCAGATTGTATACATTGGCAGATTGTATATATTGGCAGATGTTGCTGGACAGATTGTATATTTTGACAGATTATGTTAAATTTTTTAAGTTCTTTGTGATAGGATGAAAGTTGTGTGTGATTGCATTTTTTTAAACATGTACAGATTATGTTGAATTTTTTAAGTTCTTTGTGATAGGATGAAAGTTCTTTTAATTTCAAAACATGTATAGATTCTTAATAGGGTGTTTAAAATTGTTTTCGGGAAAAAAAAACATAATCTAGGAATTTACGGGGTCGGGGATACCCGATCCCCGATCGGGAGCGGGGGCCGGGGGGGATATGGGGTCCCTGTCGGGGATCGGGGACGGGGACGGGGACGGGGAATTTCTCACTGTTGGGGATCGGGGACGGGGAGTATGGTCCCCGGCCCCACCCCGTCCCGTTGTCATTCCTACGGTAGGGGTTGGTGGGGGTGGAGTGACCGTGGTTGGGGTAGGATTAGTGAACTCCAGGATGAAATCGACGACAGCCTGCCCCTTAATGGCTGTTTGAGGTCGATAGGAGATGTCAAACTGGCTGAGTTCCACTGACCATTGCATGAGTCTTCCAGAGAGCTCTAGTTGCTGCATTACCTTCTTTAAAGGTTGGTCGGTGAGGACCACTATGGAATGGGCTTGGAAGTAAGGACGGAGTCATCTGGAAGCAGTGACCAAGTCTAGGGACAATTTTTCTAACAGTGGGTAATTCTACTCGGCGCCCCTGAGGGCCCGACTGATGAAGTAGACCGGCCGTTGAACAGAGTCGTCTTCTTTGATAAGAGCTGCACTGACTGCGGTGCTTGAAACGGCTAAGTAGAGGAAGAGGGGTTCGCCAGTGATTGCCTGATAAAGGAGGGGGGGTTGGCCATGCACTGCTTCAACTGTTGAAAGGCCTCTTCGAACTCGGTCGTCCATTCAAAAGTTTGCCGAAGAACTTTGAAGAAGGGGAGGCACTTATCCGTTGCACGGGAAATGAAGCGGTTGAGGGCGGCAACTCGGCCAGTGAGTCTCTGAACTTCCTTAACCGTTCTGGGTGATTGCATTTCGATCAAGGCCTTGATCTTTTCAGGGTTAGCTTCAATGCCCCGCTGGCTAACCATGAAACCCAAGAACTTCCCAGATCCTACGCTGAAGGCGCACTTCTCTGGGTTGAGCTTCATTTGGTACTTCCGTAGGGTGACGAAGGTCTCTCGCAGGTCGGTCAGATGGTCAGCGGTGAGTTTGCTCTTGACTAGCATGTCATCGACATATACTTCCATGTCTCGGCCGATCTGGTGATAGAAAACGGTGTTGACCAACCGTTGGTAGGTGGCCCCAGCATTTTTCAATCCAAATGGCATCACTTGGTAATGGTAGGTGCCTCGGTCGGTAATGAAGGAGGTGTGTTCCCGATCGGATGGGTGCATCAGAATTTGGTTATACCCAGAGAAGGCATCCATGAAGCTGAGCATTTGGTGACCGACCGTGGCATCGACCAGCAGATCTATGCGGGGAAGAGGATAACTGTCTTTGGGGCAAGCTCGGTTGAGGTCTGAGTAGTCGACACAGAGTCGCCATTTACCATTGTTCTTGCGGACCAGGACCACGTTTGACAACCATCTAGGGTAGTCCACATTTTTGATGAATTATGCCTCAAGGAGCTTGTCGACCTCTGCAGCAATGAGTGTATTGCGCTCCGGATGGAAAATGCGCTGCTTCTGGCGGTAAGGTCGGAAATGGGGTTCAATGCTGAGGCGATGGGTTATGAATGAGGGGTCAATACCCGGCATGTCTAAGTGGGTCTAGGCGAATACATCGTTGTGCTCAATCAGGAGGGCAGTAAGGTCAGTCTTTGCTTGGGGGGACAGTTGGCTGCCAATTTTGGCAGTTTTCACCGGGTTGGTGGGGTCAATGGGAACCTCGACGAGCTCCTCCACAGGCTCCCCTCTAACCAGTTCGTCCTCATCCCGGACGTCAAGTCCTTCAATGATCATGGCTTCCTTCAGCTTGACTTCTTTTAGTGAGGCAACATAGCATTCCCTGGCCACGGTCTGCTCTCCCCTTACAGTCCCGACCCCTAGATCGGTGGGAAACTTAACGGCAAGGTGATAAGTTGATGTGATAGCTAGGAAAGCATTTAGGGCAGTGCGGCCAAGGATGATGTTGTAGGCGGATGGGCAGTCGACAACAAGGAAGGTGAGCAACTTTGTAGTCTACTGTGGGTACTCGCCGATTGTGATGGGAAGATCGATGGAGCCGATGGAGGTGACCTGGTCGCCAGTGAAACCGACCAAAGGGGTTTGGAGAGGAGACAGACTTTCTTCCCTAATTTTGAGCTGGCAAAAGCAGTTGAGAAAGATGATGTCTGAAGAACTGCCGTTGTCGATAAGAACTCGTCTGACCTTGTAGTTAGAGAGGAGGGCAGAAATGACGAGAGGGTCATCATGAGGGTAGCAGATGCCTGTACAGTTGGCGTCCATGAAGGTGATAGGCTCGGTCCACTGCTTGGGCTGTTTGGAGGGTCGATCGACCGTGGCAACTGCTTTGTCTAAGCCCTGCCTTATCTTCCTGAGTTCTGTCCTCTGAGCTGAGCGGGATGGTCCCCCGCAAACAAGGCCGCCTGAAATGACTCTGATTTCTCCAACAGGTGGGGGGGTTGCCTGATGGCCGAGGTTGCTGTGGAGGGCGATCATCGCCTTGGTTAGGTTGGGCTGGCTGCCGGGAGGGTACGCCGGCGGTTGTTTCTGAGGGGTTCAGTTCTCTGCTTCTGCTGAGGGCGGGTGTCCGTGAACCGGCTAAAATGTCCCTAGCGTATGAAGGTCTCGACCTAATCTTTGAGGTTAACGCACTCATCGGTGTTATGGCCATGGTCCTGGTGAAAGCGGCAATATTTGGACTGGTCTTTCCGATTGGAAGGGGTTCGTGAAAGTTGGGGCCATTTAAGGGGGTATTCCCGCTGGATCTGATTGAGGACTTGTCCCATGGGGGAATTAAGGGGTGTGTACCGCTCGAACCGACCGGGCGGTCGGGCTGGTGCCGACCGGTCAACTCGGGGGGGTCGATCGGTATAGTGTGGTGTTTGGCTATTATACTGGGTGTTTCTTGGTTTTGAGTCTTTTCTCTTTTCTCTGGGGGTCGGGTTTTTGGTTATTGGATCTTGCCGGGCAGCTAGGGAATCCTCAGTATTCATGTATTTTTGGGCCTTGGAGAGTAGGGCTGCCATGGAGGTCGGGGGGTTTTTAGAAAGGGAGAACAGGAAGTCGGACGACCGCAGACCGGCCATGAAAGTGGTGAGGATGATCTTGTCATCATTTTCCGCTACTTGTAGGGCCTCGGTGTTGAAGCGAGTAACAAAACTGCGTAGCGACTCCCCCTCGGTCTGTCGAATGTTGAAGAGTTGGGTTGCCGGGCGTCGCTGGCGCTGGGCTCCAATAAAATGGCTGAGGAAGGAGTCACTGGGATGTTGGAAAGTGGAGACGGAGTCTGCTGGTAACTGGCTAAACCACAGCCGAGCTGACCCCTTCAGTGTCACGGGGAAAGCTCGACACATGATCTCGTCAGGGAATGCATGGAGGATCATGAGGGTTCTGTAGGTCTCCAGATGGTCGACTGGGTCCATCGTACTGTCGAAAGAGTCGATGGTGGGCATCTTGAACTTGGGGAGTAGAGGTTTGTCGCGGATGGAGGCGACAAATGGTGAGTTTGCTGTGGTAGAGGGTTTATGCTGGATGTTCTGCATGACCCCTTGGAGTTGGAGTTTCATGGCTCGAAGTTCCGCGTCCCAAAGAGGGATGTGGTCACCTCTTGAGAGCAACGGGGGCTAGACGCTGCTGGCCTCTCCTTCAAGGATTGGTGTCGGGATCGATGGTTGTGGGCCCCGGGGTGACAGGTTTATACCTGGGGGAGGTGGTTGCAAGCCTTCTCTGTTGGGCGGATTAGGCAGCGGGATAGTATGGCTCGGGGCTTGTTCGTAGTTGGGAGGAATATCAGGAGGTGGTGGAGGGGGCATAGGAAGGTTTCTTTGGAGTAGGGCATTGATCAGGGCTTGGTTTTGCTCGGCCATGCGGTTAACGCTGTTGGTAAGCTTGATGAAATATTGTGGTGGGTTGTTTGGATTGGGGGGGTCGGCTTGGTGGTCGGCAGCATTTTGGTGAAAAGCCATGGATCTAGTCGTGACCATACACTTCAATGGGTAGCGAGAAAGGGTTATTGGAATGGGGTCTCCGGCAACAGTGAACACAACTGGCATGAGGAGCAAAGCGTTCCTACAGACGGCACCAACTGATGATACAGTTACTACACAACGGGTCCCAGGTGGAATGGGTCGGACTAATCCACGCTTCTTCAACCGGTAACTGAGTGTTTAAGCCCACCAGAGAACCTGAACACAAGTTCAACAGGGGAACAGGGAGTCCCCCAGCGAACCCTCCGACGAGCAAGTTAGAGAGAGAGAAGTGTAATGTAAAGATATAATTAGAGATAGAAAACTTAACCTTCTTCTTGTCTTCAACGTCTGCTTATATCCTTTGGTAATCATTTCGCCGTCCCTTCCGACCTGCCACCTTGGCCGAAAGTCTATGCTATAGCTTACCTTGTTCAGGGTGAGGGGGTGTTGTTCTGACGGAGAGGTGTTGTCATAATAAATGTTGTGATGGACTGCATTTAATGGCGATGTGCAGTGGCAATAACTTTGCAGATCTTTGTCTGTTGATGTGGCTTATCCTTTACCTACCACATGTCTGAATATCATTAGTTCTTTGTGCCATGTTGGCTTCCAACTGTTCAGGATCTCATCAGTTGGGCTATGTGTTGGGCTCTAAGTGATGGGCTTGGGTTGTTCGTAGTGGGCTATGACCTTTGTGGGCCTAACCACGTCAAATTATAATCATCATTAATGTTTGTTAATTAACTTAGTGATTAATTAATAAAAGGGGTTATTTCTTATGAAATTAAAAATTTTAGGGATCAAGATATAATTTTCAGAATTTCAGGAAATAATTCATATTTTAAATAAAGGTATGTTTGTAATCTATCCAAAAGTATATAACATATGTGTGATTTAAAAAATATATCATTTATTTTTAAAAAAATAAATATGATAAATGTGTGAGTGAATTTCCGATCACACTGCCAATTCAGTATTCAACTGGAGAGCACTGGCAAAATAGATGGCACCTGTCTGACCTGCAACAGAAAGAGAAGATTCCGGCGGTGGTTCGTCCACCCGGGGGCACTCCGACGATCAAGTCAGTATATCTCTCAAAGATAATCAATAGTACTAAACTCACTGTTCGGAATATAAATTGCGTACCTTAGACCCATTAGGGGTGCCTTTCTTTTATAGTTAACTCAATCCTAATCCCCATAAAAGCCTAGCTTCAATGGACTTCTGTTCAGTGCTTATCCTGGACTCTCCAAGAGATAAAAATAAACTCCCTAAGAGTGTTATCCTTATCCATGCTAAAGTCCGTCCTCATTCTAGGACTCTTGTCCTTTATCCGCTTATTTCGGATTCCGATATCTTCGAAGATAACCTCGACCTAACCGAGATCACCTCGGCATCATAACCTGGACACGTGGCACCTCGGCTGACACGTCGGCGTCACCTTGGCCACGTGTTGGGACTCAAAACATATATCCCCACAACTGCCCCCTAGGTTCTATTACCTCGGCATTCTGAGGTGATGGAACCTATACCAGAACTTCCTGCCAATACATTGGTTTAAAGTCTCTCAGCCGAGATCATCATTATAGGCCGACATGTCTCTTTAAGGTTAAAAGTTTCCAAGATTTTCTTCACGCGTATAAACTGTAACTCAACCATTTTAGCCACGCGTCTTCCTTTAACTAGGTCGTACTCCGTACGCACTTGTAAGTCGTCTCACGCATGCGTGCGCTGTCTGACGAATCCGTATTTCTAGGGTTATCAATTCCCTTCTGCTGCCTTTTCGCGTTTTTAACAAAATCAGTATCCTTCCTCTTCGTCTCATCACTTTTCACTTTCGCGTCTGAAGCTTTTTTCTCTTTCTAACTTTTCCCTTCAAGATCCTCCATTGCTCAAGTTTTCAAAGCTCTGCAACTTGCTCCATCCATTTCCTCCGGCGAGGTTCATGCCAATCTGTTCCGCTGCCGCCGTTCTTCTGACTTCGGCGATCTCAACATCAGCTTCTTTTCTCTGGTAAGTCACCACTCCTCCTGGTTTTAGTTCTTGTTGTGCTCCAAGAAATTTTGTTTCATCATTAGTCGCCATTGCTGTTTTATTCAAATATTTGATTCATGAATCATGCATCTGAACGTGTTTATTTCATGATTTTGGTCTTTGCCCATGTCTTGAATACTCGCACTGCTCACAACTTTTCTGCACTTTTGCCACTGTTCTTGACCTTATACCCTTTACAATGTTCTTGATAGTCCATCTTTGTTCTTGATTCTGAAGCGCATTCTTGCTTTTCTGTTTTCCAGATTCGTGCCTTCAATCTTTGTTTCCATAGATCTAGGTTTGGGATTTATTTGTAGAACCCACAATTTTTTAGAAAAAACTGAAACTATTTCCACAAATTCTTTCCCAGCAAATTTTAAGGTTTTTGCCGAGGTCCCAATAACCCTTTCAAAACACCTTCAATCTGAAACCCAGTTCCTCCTAGTTAAGCCGATATCATGGGTATGTGGAAACATAGGGTAGATACCCCGACCAAGTTAGATCACTTTAGGCGTGAGTTTGACATCCTTGCCGATGTCCATCTGAGGTTGGCTGGGAAGGAAGACTCTATCATGCCCACAGCTGATTCCATGCCCCTTCCTGTTGTAGCTTTCATCGAGTGCGGACTTCGGCTCCCACTCAATATCCTTTTTCGTGAGATCATCCATTATTATAAGTTAAACCCAATGCAGCCTGCCATAAACTCCTACCGAGTCATTAATGGCATCATAGCCTTAGCCAAACAAGAAAACGTTAGGGTTACCTTAGCCGATATCCAGTATTGTTATACCATGTGTGGCCTCAAAAAAGACACAGGCTATGTTTACTACCTCAAGCCGAGATCCACAGAATATAAAATCGTAACCGACCTCCCAAACTCCAACAAGGGAGTTAGAGACGATTACTTCATTACCTCGGGGAACTGGGAGTTCGCTCTAGATGAGGACCTCCATCTTTACCCTCTTCCTCGAACAGTTTTTGTAGAGGGCAATGGTAAGAGCCGTATGTTCATACTAACTTGTTTTTAAAGTCTTCAATACTTTATTTGCTTCTAAAGTCTGTTTTTCTTGCAGCTCTTCCTCAGCCACCAAAGGACTTCCGTCAGTCTTTCTTTCCCAGCAAAGACTTAAGGAAACTTTTGGATCTGCCAGTCCACAAATGGAAGGCCCCTCTTCTACTTAATTTCATTCTTACGTACAAGTCAGCTCTTCCTGACATCCCCAAGAAGAAGAAGAAGAAGAGTCTGTCTCCTCCTTCTGTCACAACTCCTCAAGCTGCCTCCACATCTCGACAAGATCAAGGATCGACTTCTGATCCAGTCGAGCAGTCGTCAACCTCAGCTCCTTATCTGATCCCAATATCCTAGCGCCAACGTCGGCGACGAACTGTTTTTGCTACTGAAATGGGCCGCCAAAAAGCAATTGCTAAGGATCTTTTGGCTGATATTCCTGATTCAGTTGATGCCCAATCAGTGCCAACCCAGCCAAAGCCAAAGACAAAAAGGATAAAAAAGACTCAACCTAAGGCAAAGGTGACTCAGATCGATACTGAGGATACCTTGCCAATCTCCAAATTAGCTGAGAGTGACAAGTCCCATTCTGCCGCCGAGAAGAGGCCTGCCGAGGGCCAACCATCTGAATCCCAAAATCAAAGAAGCCGAGGTCACCGCTACATCCACATCGGGGTCTCGAAAGCAGGATTCCCCCTAGGCTTCCCAAATCACACCAGAGGATAAGCCAGTTAAGGCTAGCGACAGCGCTGACGACATTAATGTCGGCGTTGCCCTTAGTACTGCTCTGCTCCTTCCCGACGATCTCGACCGAAACGCCTAGTTGAGTGAATATGAAAACTATGCTCTGATGCTCCAGCGCTTTGTCCAAGTGAGCGTCTTTATTTGGTCATTTTGCTTTCTTTCTTGTACTTAGAAATTTTTCTAATAACTTTTGTCTTGTTCACTTTCAGGCCATCCAGCATGCTCATTCCTTCTCAATTCAATCATTTGAGAACCGAAAAGAACTGGCCAATAAGAAGAGAGAAGTTGCTAGTCTACAAAAGGCCAACAAAAGCTTACAATCAATAATGAAGAAATTGAAAGACCAGGCCGAGGCTGCCATCAAAGCTAAGGGCGATGCTGATGAAAAAATAGGTGCTGCTGAGGCCATTAACAAGGTTCTTAAGGCCCAGAAGAAAGAGTCTGAGGAAAAGATGGCCCAAGCCCAAAAAGAACTTCAAGATGTCTTGGCCACCAAAGACGCTGAGCTGAAGGAGGTCGACCAGAAGGGGTACAATGAGGGGGTAGCTGATGTCACGGCAGACTATGAAAAGCAAGTGAAGCAAGCATGCAACAAGGGTTTCACCCTTGGTTGGATGTCTCTTCTAAAAAAGCTTGAAGTCCCCGAGGACTCGCCCCTCAGGAACGCCGACGTCATTCCTCTTCCATTCCCTCCAACTCCAAGTCAATCCGACGACGAATCTGAGTTTGAGGAGGAGACCTTGGTGAGGAAATCAAAAGAGGCTGCTGGGACCAAGACCTCTTCTCTGAATGAGCAAGTCCTGGACTTGACTCAAGATGAGGAGGGTGAGGAGGTTCCCAAAGATGCTACAGCTGAGAAGGCATCAGCCGATGTGCTTCTTGCCGACAAGAGCCTTGACGAAACCCTTCAAGAAATTGATGCCGAGCTTGCGGCGGAAAAGGCTGCCGAGGTGTCTTCCCAGTAGTCGTCCGAACTTCAGACCCAACCATCTGTTGTTGCCGAAGAGTCTTGACTTTGATGTCTTTTTCCTTTGTATCTTGTACTTTGTTTTTCTTTTTGAAGTAATGTAAACTCTTTACATCGCCGATGTGCCTTAAATCAACTCTTTTGTTTTGAATGCTTGCATGTTTGCCTTGTATGCTTCCATACTTAGTGTATTTTGTATATCCTTAATGTACACTTCAATCCTTGTGCAACCTTCTCGGAGTAACACACCTCGGTTATACAAACTGATGATTTACCTCGGCAAGTACCCAAGTATCTTTCTTGGTACAACCTTGGTTTCACTTGTAAATTTTTTCATAAAATTTCAACAAGTGTTTAACCTTGGTTTAACTTCAACTTGTAAACTTTTTAAGTTTCAACAAGTGTTAAACATAATCTCGGTTTAACTTCAACTTGTAAACTTTTTAAGTTTCAACAAGTGTTAAACATAATCTTGGTTTAACTTCAGCTTGTAAACTTTTCTCAAGTTTCAACAAGTGTTAGAACCGTTTTCCAACTCTCTGCCCCCTAATGTGAACTTAAGTTCCACTTGGGTTCTCATTACGCATGTATTTTAGAAACATTGGCAAGTATCTTATCAGTCGTAAACGTAGAAAAGTTCTGCTAAAATTTTATTCATTACATCGGCAAAAAACAAGAAAAATCTAATGATAGAAAAACTTCAGATTACAAGTATTCCAAGGTCTTGGCAACTCTTTGCCCTCATTATCTTCAAGCCGGTATGCCCCATTGCCCAATATCGAAGTGATTCTATAGGGTCCTTCCCAAGTTGGGCCAAGCTTGCCCTCCCCGGGATCCTTCTTGTTGCCGACGACTTTCCTCAAGACTAGGTCGCCGACTTAGAACTCCCTTGGGTTAACCTTTTTATTGTAAGCCCTGGCAAGCTGCTGCTGGTATGCTGCTAGCTGGATTGCAGCTTTTTTCCTTCTTTCTTCTAAAAGATCCAGATCTCGGGCTAAGAGTACATCATTGGTCCCATTCTCTACTCCCTGGGTTCTGATCCCTGGGATGCCAACCTCCAGCGAAATAACAGCTTCTGTGCCATAAGCCATGGTAAAGAGGGATTCCCTCGTTGATCTTCTCGACGTAGTCCGATATGCCCAGAGTACGCTTGGCAGTTCATCTACCCATTTTCCCTTTGCTGCTTGCAACCTCTTCTTAATCCCATCCAAGATGACTTTGTTGGATGCTTCTGCTTGTCCATTGCTCTAAGGAAAACTTGGGGCAGAAAAGTAATTCTTGATTTTGAACTTTGCATAGAAGCTTTTGATTAGCTTACTGTCAAACTGTGTTCCATTATCAGCAATTATTGCTCTCGGAATCCCAAATCTGGTGATGATGTTCCTCCATAAGAAGTTCTTCACGTCGACATCTTGGATCTTGGCTAGGGGCTCAGCTTCTATCCACTTGGTGAAGTAATCTGTTGCTACCAGCAGGTACTTCCTTTGTCCAGTTGCTTGGGGCAGTTGCCCAATGAGATCCATGCCCCATTGGGCAAACGGCCAAGGACTGGATACTGGGTTCAGGTCTGCTGCTGGTTGGTGTATCAGAGGTGCAAACCTTTGGCACTTTTTACACTTTTTCACATAGGCTTCTGCATCTCTCTGCATGTAGGGCCACCAATACCCCTGCGTAATGGCCCTATGGGCAAGTGATCTGCCCCCAGCGTGGCTGCCACAAATTCCTTCATGTATTTCATATAAAAAAAACTTCAACTTGTGAATGATGTACACACCTCAAAAGGGGTCCAGTGAAGGATCTTCTGTAGAGATGTCCTGCTATCAGACTGAATCTTGCCGACTTCAATCTGATCTTGTGCGCCTCTTTGTGGTCATCTGGCAACTTTCATTCCTTTAAAAATGTTACAATTACATCCATCCAGTTTGGTCCCATATCCACACACATTGCTTCGTGCTTTGCGATCGGTGGTTCAATGCTCGGGCCCGACAGGTATTCGACCATTATCGTCCTTGCTTTTCCTAGTTATATTGCACTAGCCAGATTGGCCAGTGCATCGGCGTGACTGTTATCATCTCGGCTAACCTGATGTAGTCGGCAATTCTGAAATAGGGCCACTAACCTGTTGACTTCCTTTGCGTAGGCTGACATCCTTTTATCTCAGGCTGCAAACTCGCCCGTTGTCTGGTTGACTATGAGTTGGGAGTCACAGAAGACTATCACTTCATCTGCTTCTGCTGCTACTGCCAGCTTTAGTCCTGCAATCAATGCCTCATACTCTGTTTCATTGTTTGAGGCCGTGAACCCCAATCGAATGGACTGTTCCAATATCTCTCCATCTGGAGATATCGGTACTACTCCTGCCCCCGCTCCTTGTCGGTTTGAGCTCCCATCGACAAACAGTCGAAAGGAATCGCCGATGTAAATGCTGCAGAGTCTGAGTTTTTCTTTTTTCTTTGTTCTGTTACATTTGGTTAGGCTTCTCCCTGTTTGCTTGGACATCGTTCATCTCGGCTCAACGGAGCCCGACGTACGATGGATTCTGGTATGAACTCAGCTACGAAGTCGGCCAAAACTTGGCCTTTGATTGCTGTTCTGGGTCTGTACTCCAAGTCATACTGTCCCAAGGCCACTGCCTATCTGGCTATTCTTCCTGTCAGGTCTCCTTGTTGCAGCAAGGACTTCAAAGGGTGCTCAGTTAGCATTACAATTTTATGGGCCTGAAAGTAATGGTTCAGTTTCTTTGAAGCCATTACTAAAGCCAGTGCCAATTTCTCTAAGGGTAGATACCTTGTTTCTGCATCGGCCAGAGTTTTGCTTACATAGTAAACAGCCATTTGCTCCCCTTTTTCTTCTCGGATTACCATTGCGCTTACTGCGTGTTCTGAGACTGCTAAGTACAAAAACAATTCCTCCCCAGGTTCTGGATTTGAAAGAGCTGGAGCTGTGGTCAAATACTTCTTCAAGTCGTCTAGGGCGGTTTCGCATTCTTCTGTCCATAAAAAATCTGTGGCTTTCTTCACTAAGTTAAAGAAAGGTTTGCACTTGTCTGAGCTTCTGCTTATAAACCTATTCAGGGCTGCGGCCCTTCTAGTTAACATTTGTACCTGTTTTGCCGACGTTGGGCTCTTCAATTCCAGGATGGCCTTAATCTGATCTGGGCTGGCCTCAATGCCCCTTCTAGTCACTAGGTATCCCAAAAACTTGCCAAATCCCACTCCAAATGCACACTTCGCTGCATTGAGTCGGAGCCGATATGTTTTAAGGATGTCAAAGACTGCTTTCAGGTCGGCCAGATGACCTTTAGGTTCTTTGGTCTTCACAACCATGTCATCGATGTAAACTTTCACCCTTCCGCCAATCAGGTGTTTGAATATCTTGGTTGCCAGTCTTTGGTAAGTTGTTCTTGCGTTTTTCAACCCAAAAGGCATCACTTTATAGCAGTACAGACCTTTTGGGGTGATAAACGCAGTCTTCTCCTCATCTGGGAGATGCATGGCTATCTGATGGTATCCCCTGTAGGCATCCAGGAAGCTCATCCTTCCATGCCCCGAAGTGGCGTCTACCAGCTGGTCAATCTTGGGTAGAGGAAAACTATCTTTAGGACAGGTCTTGTTCAGGCTGGTAAAGTCCATGTAGACCCTCCATTTACCATTCTTTTTCTTCACCACGACTGTGTTTGATAGCCATGTCGGGTAATTTACCTCTTGAATGGCCCTGGCCTCCAGGAGTCTGTCTACTTCCTCTTCCACTGCTTCGACGTGTGTCAACGTCGATCTTCTTGCTCGTTGGATTACGGGTTTTGCCGACCTATCAACATTCAGTTTATGGCAAGTGACCTCAGGGTCAATGCCAGGCATTTCGTAAGGCGTCCAAGCAAACACCTCAATATTTGCTCTCAAAAAAGCTTCCAACTCTTTTTCCTCTTCTTCAGCTAAGCCTGAGCCGAGAAGAAAAAAGCGTTCTTCATCCCCTTCCTGGACGAGAATTTTCTTCAGTGTTTCTTCACTTTTCTCGGCTGGCTCCTTTCCGACATCCTCTAGGACCTCCACGTCCTCGCCTTCGATCTCTGCCTTCTCTGGTTCTCGTATGCTGCAGGTTGATTTCATTACTGCCATGGAGCAATTCTTTCCTGTAGCTGATCTCCTCTGATCTCCTCTATCCCATGTTCTGTTGGAAATCACAATAGTTGATGCAATGTTAAGGGAACAACCCCCATCGCATGCAACCACGGCCTTCCCAAGATGATATTGTAAGGGGAGGGTGTGTCGATTACGGTAAACTCTGTCTTTATCTTCTTGGTGCCAGCCTGCACCTCCAAGCTCGTCGTTCCCAGTGGCCATGTCGGTGTCCCATTGAACCCAACCATTGGGCTATTGGATTGTTCCATATCGTCTGGGTGAAGGCCAAGCTCCTTGTAACATCTGACGTACATGATGTCACAAGAGCTGCCTTAGTCGATTAAGATGCACTTCACTTGGCATTCCCCAACCTGGAGGGATACTACCAAGGCATCGTTATGTGGATATTGCACCATCTCAAGGTCGGCTTCAGTAAAGGACACTACTGGTCCTTGGCACTCCTCTGTCCGATGTCTTTTCTCCCCCACTTGGTAAACATGCTGTAGGTGTTTTACCTTCTGGGTCTCTCCTCGAATCTCATTTTCGTTGACCTTCGAGTGAATTACATTAATTACTCGAGGTCCTCCCGCTTGAGGTTGCTGTGCTGGGGGAGGTGGAGCTGCTGTCGCCTGAGGCAATCTTGTCTGTTCTTCCCTTGTCCTGGCCTCATCGACAAGGTCTCTCAGATGGCCTTGCCTTACTAGGTCTTCTAAGTGTGTTTTCAAGGCTCTACAACCCTGAGTCATGTGCCCATCTTCATTGTGGTAAGCACAATGTCTGCCAAGGTTTCTTTTCATAAACTCTCCTAGTGCTCTTGCTGGCGTTCTGAAATAGGGTTGGTTCCGAATTTTATCCAGGACTTTGTGAATTCGGATTCGGAACACAGTCGTAACTGCCTGTGTAGCCCTTAGTCCTATCTCTTGCTTGCTGGATCCATTGTTACCTCGGCCTCGTTTCGGTGAGCCGTTTCCTTTTTCTTGCTTTGCCTCCTTAGTCCCCGATGTATCTTCCTCAGCTCTGGCATATTTCTCGATTCTCGCCATGAGCTCTTCCATACTTTTTGGCAATGTCTTTGCCAAAGATTTTCGTAGTGGACAGTCGTCTTTTAGGCCATTCTTGAAAGATACGACCGCCACCTCTTGATTACACTCTGGTATTCGATTGAACACCTCATAGTACCTTTTTGCATAGGCCCTAAGGCCTTCATCCTTACTAATCTTCAGAGCCATCAATGCATCCACCCTTAATGGCTGCAGCTTGTTTGTCACAAACCTGGCCACAAACATCTCGGCCAGGCCTTCCCAGGTCTTCACACTTCCCTTCGGTAGTTTGTGAAACCAATCTGATGCAATCTCCCCGAACGATAAGGGGAACATTTTGCAGTGCAATGGCTCGTTCTCACTATACAATGCCATTGAGTTCAAGTATAATCCAACGTGGAAGTTGGGGTCTGACTTACCATCATATATTTGGAACCTCGGCATACTGAATCTCTTCGGCGCCTCAAATTTGTCCAATTCTACCGAGAATGGTGTTCTCAGCTTAACAGGTGAAGTTACTTCGACATCGGCATTGTGTTGTTTCCTCGTGAGGTAATCTCTCGGGTCTTTCTTGCTCCACCCAGGAGCTCGGCTATCTCCCGACTTCAGTCTTTTCGGCATACTGCTCTCAGCTTCGTTGTGGGACCTTTTCAACCTTTCTCCATGAGTTATGTCGAAGCACAGCTCCTGCCTTTGAACATGCCGATGTTCTTTGGGGTCTGCTTCTTTAATTCGATGTGTCCTTCGTGACTCTTCTTTCCTCGACTCTCCTCGCCCGACCTCCCTGGAAGGCCGGTGAGAGTGTTTTTCGCTTCTGGTGTACTGAGGGGCTATTGGGATTGGCTTCTGCCCTCCCTTCTGGGCATTGGCCGCTGGAATCGGCGTGTCCTGCAGTGGGTATGGTGGCTGCATGACATTACTTTGCATCATAAAATTGACGACCGATCGCAGGTCTGCCAACTTGTTTGTCATCTCTTTTACCTCTTTGTCCCTCCGTAGGCATCTATCCTTCCATACTTGGAGGTCGTCCTCGTTGTAGTATCCGCTTCGATCTGGTTTCTTTGGCATGTCGCCATCCTGGTCGACGTCTTTCTTGCCGTGATTCTGGTTCTGAGTCTCCTCATTGCGACCATCTTCCTCCACGTTTGGGTCAACGTGTTTTCCACTCCCAGCAGGAATTTCGTACCCAACCTTATCCTTCTGACAATGAGGATAATTATATGATTATAATTATTAAAACAATTTAATTTTTTTTATAAATAATATATATAGACTTATAAATTTGAATGAATCTAACCATTAAAATGTGAGCTGTAATACAATTCACGAGTCTAGTTGAACGCTCCAATCCACTTTGGGGGAGTGTTTGGTGACAACTTAGGATTGTATTGATTGGGCTCGTGGAGGTAATTATGAGTCTTGCATTGATGATTTGAATTATTTATTTTTTAAATTATAATTTGTAGATTATTCATGAAAAAAATAGTGTCCATTATTGATCAAAATAGTTTGGTACACTTTAGATATTTGATTTAAGAGAAACAAAGATGGACCTAGAGAGGACCAAGATGGGGCAATTGCTCCGTCTATGATTTCAAAAATACTATTTATTATTGTAGTATTAGCTACAATTATCTATATATTATAGAGACTCACCCCTTCTAAGTTTTTCATTTTTAAAAAATTTTAAGTAAATATCACTCTATATCTATGAAACATATAGGGTCAAAACATAACATTAAAAAAATGGACAAAAATAATAAAAGAAATTATTTTCTTATTATTAATGTTAATTACAAGTCCAAGTTTCTAAAGAATAGCAGTATCAGTTAATTACTTAATCACATTAATTGTGAAAGATATTGTACGATATTTTAATATTGTTTTTATCATAGACATTTTTAATGATATAAAAGAGTGTCGATCACAATAATTCCAGATGCCTCACTTTAATGTAAAGATTGTTTTATAGTTGTTATTTTTTGTAATTGTTTTATAGTTGTTATTTTTTGTAACTATATGTAGATACAAAAAAAATGCTATATATATAGTTTTTTTCATCTTATTTTCACTTTTTATATTAATAAAAATTGATATTACAATTCATATTTTCTTTTTAAAAATTTTGCTAGTATATATATATTCATCTCCCTATATGAAAATCCTGAGTCCGTCCCTGAAGGGAAAAACTATGGTACACACTCCTAAAATGGTGTGTACTATATATGCCTTATAATTAAAGAATAAAAATAACATAATTCTATACTTTCTGAGTTATAATTAAAAATATATATATCATAACCAAACACCACATGATCTAACTAGAGATCTCATGAGTTATAATTAAAATATTGTCACAACTAGAGAAGAAAATTGATCATAATTAAAATAAAATAAAATAAAGCAAAATTAAAAGTGCGTATAATATATCCTTTTTTAGAGGTGTGTATAGCAGAATTTTCCTTTATTTTATTCTTGATGAAGTTGAGGTCATTGTTTTTCTTGCTCAGTGATTAGAAGTCGGGCATTTTATTTTGGATGTGTAATCTAACCAGGCAGAAATTCTGTAGGTGTCTAATTCAATTTGAAAAGAGTCGTGTCCTCTATATATAATGGATAAATTATACTCACCCCTTAATATTTGAATAAAATATAGTAAATTTTATATTTTTAACATAATTATATTAATTTTTCTTGAGATTTTAATTGACAGAACATTTATATCATTTTTCATCAATAATTTATGTCATATAAATGAAAAAAAATATATTTATGATTTATTTTTCAATTAAAATATATATATTTATCTCTATTTATTTCGAGATTTATACCATATGATCTAACCACAAAGGGTGATATTTGGAGTTACGTCTTAACCATATAGTAGTAAGTGAAGGAGTCGCACACGGATAGGGATTTGAACCTACACTCTTGATACTGGGTATGTTTCGCCCATGCATAGAAGATTTGTCCTACCAAGCATATGTGCTATCGATCGAATGACTGGCTTCAGGGAGAGTCAAACTTGAGACCTTAAGGATTATACCTCAAGGCTTTACCAAATTACCACACCCCTTGGGTTGAGGTTTACCACCATCTACATTAATTTTTGTTGATTTAAAATTACTAAAAAAAAAAGATTGATGTAAGGGAAAATTAGTCTAAGGTCCCTCTCCCACTTTTCGTAATGGAAGAGATTCACAAAATTATTTTTTAATGTCTAGGGTCCCTAAACATATCCCCTCTTTGTCTCTCCTTCCGTGCCCAATCTAAACGAAGAGCTACCATCGGAAGCTATGGACAAACAACTCTCTCTCCCTCTGTACCGAGCCAGCACCACTGCGAAGCATCGACTAACACCAACCTCAACACCACGCGCAACCATGGCAGCAAGCTTCTGATCAACTCTCTCTCTCTCTCGGCGTTGCCACCGCCGCCGCATTTTCACTCTCCACAACACCACTCCCTTCAGATACACCATCTCCCGCCTCTCCTGGCTCCTCCGCGTCTCCACCTCCGATCGTGACCGCCGTCGAAGAAGAAGACGATGACTGGTTTTATGTTCTTCATTAATTGGACAGTACTTATGAAGGGGGGTAATTATATACTTTGACTTAAGATGTGAGTAGGTTTCATAGGCCATTGGTGTTATGTTATCCACTAAAGTGGTTTGATTGCTTTAATCTCCTTGCAACATCTCCCATTAAATTTGGAAATTTTCTTGTCGGTTTTCCTGTGGACGGAGGTCAAACAGTGAATAAGTAAATCTCATGTGCAGTACTTGTGGTTTGTTTTCTTCATTTTTCTTCAATTTCCTTGATTACACTAGTAAAAGATCCTTGGGGCTTCTGTGGGCAATTAGAATAAAAATGCTAATTTAGTTTGAAAACAGATTCACTGACAAAATTCACAAGAAGTACCACCGGAAGCATTTGGGCTAACGAGTTGAAAACTTGTTAAATAATTAAGATTTAACTGGTATATTATTTGGAGCATATATCTAATAAAAATATTATGCTGCATTCTTCCAATGGATGTGTCTGTGTCTGCAGTGTGTTTGTTAGTGTAAGAATTTAGAAATCAAAAATCCAAATATAAGAGAAAGATTAGTGGCTTCCCATGAGGACATAGCTTTGTAGATATCCAGAGAAATTTCTTATCATTTTCTCTGCCTTCAACAACAACAACAACCATCTAGCTTTGAATTTTTCTGGTCCAAATCAGAGAAATTCTCTCCAAACTAAAAAAATTCTCTCTATTTTACTTAAAATTTTCTTTGATTTGTTTACCATTTTCTCTGCCTTCAACAACAACAACCATTTGAATAAATCAACCCCAACTATTAATTAAACAACATATTTAAGAACATAAACCTTGCAATGGTTTGGACCAGAGAATTTCTCTGGATTGTTCAAATTTCTCTGGTAGGTCTTTGGTTTGTTTAAATTTCTCTGGTTGTTCAAATTTCTCTGGAAGCTTTGTTATTGCCTCATGCTACCTTCAGTTAATCATTTGTCATGTTGTGTATTTGTGTTGATGCTATCAAAGTGCTCTTGCTTATATGGCTTTCATGGTGCTACTACAGCTACTTATTTGATGTAGGAAGAAGATGATGATGATGATGATGATGATGATGATGATGATGATGATGATGATGATAAAGGCTATCAAAGAATTTCTCTTGAGGAAGAATTTGAATTTGAACTCAGAGAAATTGGTCTAAGGTCTGTCAAAATGATTTAATAAAATGATATTGTGATCCAGAGAAAATTTGTTAAAATGAATCTAGAGAAATTTGAATTTTCTCTGGTTTGAACTGAAATTTTTCTAGATTGGTCCAGAGAAATTCTTTGATTTGGATTGAAAATTTCTCTAGTCCCTGGTATTAAGATTTTTCAACATAGGGTTTGTCATTTATCTTATTTCCATCGTCAACCTCTATGTCATGTTGCATCTCCAAACCACCCTCTGATGTTGAATCACAAGCTTTGCCCTTCATGATCATTTCCTTCCCAGAATTGTCATCAATCTATTCTCAACATTTTCAACTCAGAGAATTTCTTTGGACTAATTTTCTCTGGACTAATTTTCTCTGGATCAACTTGAGGGATCTTAAACATTATGAAAATATTAGATGTCCTTTATACTATAAAATCTTAATACAAGGGACCTTAAAAAAAAAAACCCCTTGATGTAATTATATTAAACTTATAAAAATAAAAACACTTTTTCTCAAATCTCTGGAGGTGAATGTAATTTACCTTGTAATAATCGATCAAAGTAATTCCCATCGCCTTTTAGTATTGCAAAGTTGCAGTATAAATTCCAAAGAAGTCCATTCTATTTTGACTAGAGATCCTGTACTAGGCGGAGGTCTAAGACCTTATTTGGAAAGGTGAGTTTTTAGTTAAAAAGTTAAAAAAATATTATAAATTATTAATTTTTTTATATTTTTTATATTTTTTTTTTTTGTAAGAAATAAAAAAATATTAAAATAGTTAATTTTTAAATATTTCTTAAAAGTAGGGTTGCAAATGAGTCGAGATGAGATTTAATATGTTTAGGTTTGTTTATTAAAATTTTAACAAGTTCGAGCCCGAACTTGTGCTCAATAAAAATTTAATAAACTGAACTCGAACCGAGTTGGCTTGGGCTTGATTCGAACTTGAGCCTATTCACAAGTCCTAACAAGTCAAAAAAATTATAAATTCATAGTTGCTGCGTATGAAACTAAAGTTACAATTAAAACTTTGATTACATAATTATACATACAATATATATAACCATACTAAAAAAATCAATATTTTACTAAAATAATAATATCTATCACCACTATTATATGAATATATTATCTATAATTAGTCATTATTTACATTTACATTTTTTAAATATATAACTAACATATTTATCTTATTTTTTATACATATTTTTATATTATTTAATATATAAATAATAAATATGAAACGAGCCAACTAACAAGCCGAACTTTTATGTGTTTAGTCTTATTATTAAAATTTTAACGAGTTCGATTTCGAGCTCGAATGCAAAAAAACAATTAACAAATTGAGTTCGAATGAAATCTTATCGAGTTGAGTTCGAACATATTCATGAATGACTCTGTTCATTTACATCCTTACTTAAAAGTATAGGTAGTGAAATCTACTAGGACTCTCTCACTATCAATGGTGCTACATTCCATAATAAAAAATGATTGGTAGTTTGAATTTGAGTTTGTTCGAATCGCTTGTATTTGTGCATGCTGGTCGATTGCTCGGACGACCACCCAGATGGCCAGTGCAATACTTATCTACCGTAGTTATCACCATTATTAACCGGAGTTGTCACATTATTACCGAATGACAAGCCAAATGACAAACTAAATAACCGACAAATAAAAACTCTGGTGATTTGAATAACAACCTTGCTTCATACACCCAGTGGGGGTCACGCCCCCAGTGACGTGGCGCGCCCCCAATCCTCCAGTTTCATGGAGGATTGGAACCATATCATAAGAAAATGTCACGCCCCCAGTGACGTTGCTTCCGGACCAACCCCCAGCTGACACCTCACTGGGTGTCACCCCCAGCTGGGGGTAGCAAGCATTTTTCTTTAAATAAACTCAAATTCAAGCTACTTAATATTGCTCCTTCGTAATTAGATACGAGTGGTGGATAATTTGAATTCATAAAACATGTCTACTAGCGTGAAAAGTACGTTGCAGTTTTCTTTTGGCTGTACGCATCACTACAAGAAAAAATATTTTTGGCGACCATTTATTTTTTTTGATCGCAAATAGTCCACTTTCTGGGACTAAAATTTAACTTTTGGCGACCACAATTTTTTGGTCACAGAAGATCACCTTTTGGAGACCAAAAAAAAAGTTGGTAGTGAAAAGTATACCTATTGGCGACCAAAGGCTTTTTTGGTCGCGGAAGATCACCTTTTGGCGACCAAAAAAAAGTTGGTCACAGAAAGTATATCCTTTGGTGACCATAAAAAAAAGTTGGTCACGGAAAGTATACTATTTGCGACCAAAGGCTTTTTTGGTCGCGGAAGATTACCCTTTGGCGACCAAAAAAAAAAGTTGATCACGGAAAGTATACTATTGGCGACCAAAGGCTTTTTTGGTCGTAGAAGATCACCTTTTGGCGACCAAAAAAAATAGTTGGTCGCGAAAAGTATACTATTGGCGACCAAAGGCTTTTTTGGTCGCGGAAGATTATCCTTTGGCGACCAAAAAAAAAAGTTGGCCGCGAAAAGTTATGACAGGATAAATTTTTAAAAAAATGATACTACTGTAATTACATATTATTTTTCTGTTTAGGCATTAAAAGTTTTATAAAATAATATATAACCCAATTTTTATGGGTTATATATATTTTTTGCCAAATATGAATAAGGAGTATGTTATTGGTAGAGTGGATTGGGTGCATGGTGACTCCTTGGTTAGGAGGTCAAGTCCCAGGCAACACAAAAGATTTTTTTGGGTCAAGGCGTTAACTTCTGGCGACCAACTTATCTTTGGTCGCTAAAAGTTTACTTTTGGCTAATATGAATTGGACTTTCCGTGACCAAAAAAGTTGGTCGCGAATGGTCACTTTTAGCGACCAAAGGCTTTTTTTGTCGCGAAAAACTATCTGTGACGAGGCTTTAGCGACCAACTCGCGACCAAATATGGTACTTTTCGCGAACAAAATATTAGTCACGAAAAGTGTTTTTTCTTGTGCCAAAATAGTGAAATTGAAAGGAAATAAAAGTGTCATAGGATCAATGTTGCTTGTTTTTCAAGCCTTCTGCATAGATTCACTTATGATATATGTATGAAAATTTTATGTATATATAAAACTTAATACAAAAAATTTTATCGAGTGATATGATATATAATGGTCGTCTGATAAAATAAGTTGCTAATTAAAATGGGAGACCATAGCAAACTCATCCTCTGGCATTTGTTATTTTAAAGATATTTATGTCCAATTTTTTTTTTCTTTTAAATAAAATTTTATTAAATTTGTTTGTTTGTTTCTTTGTTTCTTCTTCTTTTTTTTTATTTTTAAAATTATAAAATCCTAAAAAAAATTAAACATGAATCAAATTTAAAAAAAAAAAAACAAACAAAGACAAAAAAATATATATATAAAAATATATAAAAAATAAAAAAACTAACGAATTTGGCATTCTTTATCTTCTAGAGAACTTTTTCAAATTTAGTTTGTTTTGTAAAATTTTTAGGATCTTCGAATCAATTAAGACCAAAGAAAAAATAAACATTAATAAATAAATAAATAAAAACCTAGAAACAATTGTCAAACTCAAGATTTCTTCATGTTAGGATATGTGTACATCTTACAACATTTCCAATGGTTCAATATGTCATATTTTAGCAATATTGCTTGAATTATGTAAATGTTTTTAACACAGAGAAATATATCACACGAGGTTAGATATCGTCCTAACAAATGAAGAACACCTTGAATCCACAAGTCAAAGAGAATTCTCAAAGAGAAACATAATTATATTGCATAAAAATTGATTTTTCCTAAGGCATACATCCTTATTTATAATGAACAAAGGAAACAATGAATTGTGTTAGTCCCTTGTTAGACATGAAAATAAATAAAAAATTATCAAAAATAGAAAATTTGTGTTAGCCCAAATCTCAATACTAGGAAACAATATAAACGTGCTAAAACAGACGGCACTAAAACGGATTTTTCAAAATAAAGTTATTTCCAAAACAAAATTTTCTTAAAACGACAAAATCACAAATTTGAGGGCCTTAACGAAGAAATTTAGCAAAAATCCACCGTTCATCATCATCGGGATGACAATGACTTTGATTTAAAACGTCGCTACCGATCAGACTACCAAATTTGAGATAATTGTAAACTCGTCACAGAAGTGTCACTATTACCCTCAATTTGTCTTCTTTTTTGCCTTTTTCTAGTCCAATTGTTTCAAGAATTCCTTTGCTACTTGTTCTACATCTGTTTTATTTTATTTTTTTTAAATTCCTTTAAAATGTCGAATAAAAATGTTATATGTGAATCTTATTATCAGAAAATGTAGAAACAAAAGAAATTGTCAAATTCTAGATATAGTTAAACCTTGTGCCAATGTTTAGCAATACTAAAATATAGCACAAGATTTATTGGAGAGCTCAAAATTAAACTTAATGGTATTTTTTTTTTTTTTTTTTTGACAATAATAAGTCTTTAGAATCGGACACTCAGGCGATAAATTGAATTTCAAAATTTGTTGGGCTACAGTTTCAAACTCTATTCTTTTCGAGTTATAAGTATAATAACAATTTAAAAGACTAATATTACTCCTATCTAGCAGTCTATTTGTCCACTATTTTCCTTATTTGTTCACGTCACTTATTTGTCCACCTAATCTACATATTTGTCTATATTACCACCACCATTAGCCATCACTGGCTACCACCACCAACCATTGTTAGCTACCTTCGGTGACTTTTCCAGCACGGGCAACCCGCAATTCAACAACAATGGGTTAAAAAAGTTATCATTTGAAATAATAATTTATCATTCTCACTACAATTTTATTAATCATGTCCTTATACAATAAAATACACCCCTAAAAATGAATTTTTCAATAATTTTTTTAATAGAATATCATTGGTCAAGCTCTTGTATTTATAATCATTAATTTGTCATGATTGGTTTAAAATCAAAAACATATTTGGCAATTACGTACCTAAAAAGAAGAAAGAGAGGAGAAGTGTTTGTCTTATACATGCGGACTGTGGGTTCAAGAATATTTCCAAAACTAAGGTCATGTTTGGTAAGTTGTCAAAAAGTCAAAAAATTACTCAAAAAGTTAAAAAGTTATCACTATTCATCAAAAGTCAAAAATTACGACTGCACAACTCTCAATTTTAATTTTTCCCCTACAAACTAATTTATACAATTTTTTAATATACATTTTTTTATAAAAAGTCAAAAAGTTAACCCAAACATCCATATTTTTTTCCTCAATTTTTTAATCTAAAAAGAAAAAAAATACACTTATTTAAAACATTCCAAACAATCCCTAAACTCACCGTGCATCCCTGTAGAAGATTGTCATGGCTAGGTGTCCGTGCTACTACAGTCTTTGCTTACTCATGCAGTTACATTACAACAATGATTCATCCCACTAAAAACATCACCACTAATAGCACTAATGCATTAAAAAAGTAAAAAAAAAAAAAAAAAAAACAACTCCAAGACCAAAACATCACATCATTAATGGCGGGACCCACTGCCACCTAATTAGTGGGAGCACTAATTAGTGCTCCCAAGCATTTTTCGTTACATTAATATAATTATTTGTTGTATATCACATCTTGATTTTGACATTTTTTACCTGAGTTAGTTTACGTATGTCTTGACCAATATGTATTCACATACGTGGAGTAGTGTGGTTCACATGTATAGCTTTCTAACTAATTAATTACTAGAAATTAGACTTGTATTATTGATCCTTCATCCAGCTGCTTAGCATTTTAAAAGACTTGGAAAGAGCAATGCTAATAGCCAAATTATACAACTGTCATTTGCTTTGTTAGGTGAAAAATTCTCCTTTTGTTTCCACTAATAAACAAAGGAAAGAGGTTTTAGTATTCCTAAAGCAAGTCAATAAAGCTTTCATTACATTAGGGGAAAGTAAGATGGCTGAATCATCAACAGTTGACACACTAATTTGAGCTAAGCTAACCATTGACTAAAGATTAGGTTTTGATTGGTGCTTTGATTTCAGCTTTAAGATTGATTAGACCGAAGAGATTGAGAAATTTAACAATAATGTTATAAATACTTTAAAAGTCATCATTATTTATTTTACTTATCACCTGCATTACATTCTAATACAAATTTTCAATATAAAAAATGTTTTTTTTTTTTTGGGTAAGTAAGTCATAAAATAAAGACAATGAAATTTACAAGTTTACAAGGGGCATACCCCAGGCATACCCAACAACAAATAAATAAACGAATACATAACCAACATAACCTACCACTGCACCCCCTAAGATTGGGGAGAAACACAAGAACAACAGAAAAAACAATGTAACCCAATTTTGCCCATATATCCTTTTGTCCCCAAGTAACCGCTACCATCAGAGATAATAGACGGACGCTTGGGATGGATATGTGGGCAAAGAGATAAAAAATGTTATAATCAATTCTAATAATCAAACAAGGTCGTAGTTAAAAATTGTTCTAATTAATAAAAGTGACCAAGTAGATTGCATTTGAAAAAGTTTAGCAGGCACTATAATGTTAAAAAAAAATAAAAAATAAAAATGAAAAAATTTAATCCAAAAGAAAAACACAAATAAAGAAGTAGCTATCGTAAAAACTTGAGTTAACATTTAAGGTCTTGTATTTGAGTTATTCTAATAAGGGCAGAATCAGAATTTCATCACCAGAGGTACAAAAACTAGCATAAAAAAAAAAAAAAAAATCACCATACATTGGCATACATATATGTATAATATGATATATAAGTTATATATATATATACATATATTTAAAAAAAAAAAAAACTCCATGGAAGCAATTTCTGATTAGAGGAAGAAACTTTTTGGTGTGAAACAAAAACAAAATGTAAAGTAGGAAAATAATGAGATATATATTTTTATACTGAGAGGCCATTTTTTAATTATATAATTTTTTATAGTGTTGAGGCAAACAATATCTTTTACAGAAGCAGGGGTGCCATGGCCTCTCATAGTTTTTTCCTAATTTTGTGCTTACTATAAGGGTTTACTAAAAGTTTGCTCAATCATTAATTTCAGAATTATGATATTAGTTAAAATGCACACAAATTAACCCGGACATCCTAATTGTCATAAACAAAATAGCGGTTTCATTTTCGTGTAACATTGTGAGAATTAAATTTTATACTATCAAAACTTAGATATGTCAAATATTATATGTGAGCATAACTTTCTACCTACTATTCATCATTTAATGGCATAATATGACAAGCACATCAACTTTTTTGTTAGTTGTTTTAATATTTCATCATATCCTTAATGTTGTTGATTGATTTGCATGTAATAGATTACGAGCAGAAGCTTAAGATTATCCTTTTTACCAATTAAGGACTTTGTATTATAGTTAAATATAAAGAGAATGTCATCAGTGATTTTTTTATTTTATTTTTTTATTATTATTAAATTTGCATGGGCTTTTCAAACTTTTCCATCTATTACATTCATAAGTTGGCTTAATGATGTGGTTTTCCACTTAAGCCCATTATTTGTTTGCCTCATTGGTAGCCAAAACTTTAACAAAGAGGTGATGAAATGGAGTGAAGTAGGCCTTTAAAAAAGTATCAACCCAATATTAATTAATAGGGTAAATTATTGATCGGCCTTAATAGTTGGATTTAATTATGATAAAATCTTATTAAAAATAAATTATAATGAAATCGTCGTTAAAAATAATTTTTTGTGACCATTTTTTGTATGTCGCTAAAAATTAATAACTAGTAACTTTTTTTTATCATGATTTTTATAAATTGTTGCTAAAACTTAGATTAATGATATTTTTTTGGAACGAATTTTTCAAACTGTCGCTTAAAATTGAAAATTAGTTACTTTTTTGTAATGATTTTTTTAAATTGTCTATAAAACTTGTAATTGGTGACATTTTTTGTAACAAAATTTTCGAACTATTGCTGAAAATTAACAATTAATAATGTTTTTTAATAATATTTAATAAAAAATGTCGTTAATTATCATTGACCTATTGAATAATAAGGATCTAAGTAATATAAGTGTTGAAAAAGTAGGTAATGTGACAGTATAAAAGGTGTTAATTAGTGTTCAATTGTAAAACATTTAATAATTTTTTTGTAATGTGAATCATAAATTAAAGATGTGTTTAAAATTTGAATTTATTCGTTTTATTTTTTTTTAATTTTTTTTCTTTTTCCTCTAAATCTTTCTAAAAATCTAAATTCAAATACAACGTCAAAAAAAAAAAAAAAGAGCTATTATTTTAATAATCTTTATTAAATTTGACTCGTTATTCTCTCACACGCATCAATATATAAATATCCCAATTATTTTTAATTCTCAAAGTGGAGGTAATTTTGAAACTTTGACGATGGTTGCGACTTTCAGTGATGGAATAAAAGATTGATCACTAATTTTAAACTTGTCGTGACCTATAATCTTCCAAGTCAATCCCCCCTTTCAAGACGAATCAAAAAGTTGGGCACAAAAACCATTTCTAATGATCCTTTGGCAACAAAATTGAAGAGAAAATGGTGTTGGTCACCGAATATATTTAGCGACAAATTATGAAGTTTTAGACACTCAATTGTTAGTCACGAAATGTGGTTGTTGGCGATTACTTCCATACACATTGCGCGTGTCAAAAAGCTAGAAAGGACCATTTTGTCGGTTGAGAGCCTTGAGGCGGTAATCAGTGGTGGTCAATCGCTAACTAGAGTGGTGGCAAGGAGAAGGAAGGAGGTGGTGGCAGCAGAGAGTTTACAAGAAGCTTAAGAATGAGATATGAGAGAATGGAGACATGGTTAAGGGTCATGATTGAGTAGCGATTGTGTGTATGTGAATCTAGGTGTTTGTAATATACATAGGTGGGTTAGCATATATATAGCTAGGCGGTTTGAGAGTTTCTAAACCAAATTAAAACTACCTCGTTTGCTTTTATCCAATCCGCTTCATTCGCGCTATTGTAAATTTTTGTAGGAGTTCGAATAATTTTATCTTTAAATGAAGGGATGCTAACCAGTGGTTAATCTAGATATATGTGCAAAACATTGAACTCTCATTTTTTATTTTACATTGTACCAGTAAAATTAGATCAATAGATTGAGTCTGAACTATAGGGGACGCTTGATAACCCCCAAAAGCATCCCACAGTGTGCCATTTTGGCCTTAAAAGTCTAGTGCCTGTACTGATTATCCCAAAAGTTTGAAAATTGGACCTTTAAACTCGAGTACACTATATCTTGCACATATATTAATACATTTCCAATAACTTTTGTAAAAAATTCATTTTTATTGCAAATGTTTACCAAAAATGGACCATATCACTGGTTCTCAAAGTCGCTATCTAATTTTTTTGAAAAATTAAAAAATTTGTGACTAATGTCAAATACCACTATTTGTCATAACCGTAGTGTCACTACAAGAAATTATATTTTTGGCGACAATTTTTGGCGATGACGTCGTCAATTTTCATAGCCAAAAGTACATTTTTGGCGACACAGTGATGAATTTTATTGGTAAAAGTAGACCTATACCGACACAATTTACTACCAATGCTAAAAAAGCAAAATATTCACTAAGCGCCAAAATTATTGGTTGGCGCTAAAATTTCAAAAAATTTAACTAAAAAGCTTATTTTTGAAAGAATTTTAAACGTTCTAGTTGTTGAATTATAAAATTAAAGTGATCATTGAATTAGATCACAAAATGAACCCATCAATTCCAAACACACCCTTAAGTTGAGATGGCTAATTTGAGATAATTTAAACTTTTCCAAAGAATGTGGTTAGATTATCAATTTCAATATGTTTGGTTTTATTTTCAAAAACAAGTTTCGAAATTTTTTTTCTTCTAAAAAACTAAAAAACAATTGGGTGAAATTTTTTTAAAAAAAATACTTATTATTTTTGTATAATTTTATCTTTTAGGTCAAAATAATTTTTAAAATTTTAAAAAGATATTTTTTTATTTATATTGCTCTCAAATTAATTTTAATTTTTTTTCAAAAAACAAATCTAAAAATTGCTTTGGATTGGTTTTTTGTTTTTTTTTCTTTTTGATGATCTGCCTCTGTTGAGGCGGTGAAATTTCCCTCTCAAAATTCCTCTTTTTTTTTTTTTTTTTTTTTCAAGATAGGTAAATCCCTCATCAATCTCCATGATTTTCACTTTTGCACACCCTTCTCTCAAAATTTGTAGTTCTCTCCCCTTCACAATTGCACACCCGCATAGAGGTTTGTTGATCGTCTGGTTTGTACCGTTTGCTGTTGCCGTGCGAGACTATCGGTGCTTCAGTTTGCCCTTGCAAGTTCGTTCCCTTTTTGCTTTGTATCTCCCTTCCTCTGCTTCTCTCTCTCAATTTCATAACTGAATCTATGCTTGTCTATTTTCACTTCTTCTACTACTGTCTCTATTTACGCATTTTGTAACTGCTATTTCTGTCAAGAATCTTAGATAGTTTTCTGGGTTATTGTTATTTCTTATAAAGATTGAGACCCTCTTGGCTCTTTTCTCTCATTTGGCTCTCATCATCTGAAGAACATTTTTAAGTGCAAAGAGTGGCAGCAATGTTAAACAAAAGAAATCTAAAATTGTTCCCATTTCGTCCCAAGTTTTTTTCTAATTGTTTTTTTGTTGTTGTTTTTGTTGTCGTCGTTTTGTTTTTATTTTTTTTTTCTATTTTTTTCTTCTTGCTTTAGTATTTTAAAAAAATTTCAAGTCCCAAAAAAACAAAAGAAAAGTAAAAATCCAAAAAAATTGAGGTCAAACAGGGATCATCATGAAAAAACGAAAGAATCTGTAACTTGATTTAACAAAGAATTAAACCAAACAAGTGATGCAGCTGTACAGAGAAAAAATTGAAGCATGAAGAAATTTTTAAAAAATAAATTAAAGACTGGTTTAAATAAGTGATGAAAGAAAATTATACTTGAGGCAGTTGCTAGAGAAAATTCAGGTTCTGAATACTGAAAATTTTCCATTTTTGGGTCCAAGAAATGGTCCGATTTTGGAAAAAAATGGAATAATTTCCAAGAAAATTAGTCAACTTCACTAAAAATCCTCAAAACTATTTTTGCAAATGGCCACTACCCGACTAATGCAAAATTAACTCTTGAAATGCCACAACCTCTAATCCGAACTTGATTTGTCTTGCAGTCGAATTTTTTAACAAAATAGGACAACCGAGTTTGAACAAAGATGAGCCAATTGGACGTAGATAGAATAGTCGAGTTTGAATAAAGATAAGCCAATCAACACGGATGAGACAAGCAAGCTAAAAATGGTTGGGGTCGAACTTCAGGACGAAGTTGCCTACGTATCCCAAAGATGGGAATCAGGTCAATGTAGTTTATGGCTGAGGTTCACTCGAGTATTAACTCTCTCCTTTTATACTTTAACTTTTGCGAAGGCCTCCTTTTTAGCTTTTGAACCTTGCGAGCTTTTCGATTTTTTTCTTTCTTTTTTTTTCACTTTTTCTCTTTCGCTTTGTTCTTTTCTTCTTTTTTTGCTCTAACTTTTACCTCGGTAGCCCTTCGGGTTTTCGACCCAGTGAGCCTTTCAAGGATAGAAAAGTTAGCTTGTCCATGTTAATTGGTCGTAGAATCTCTAAGTCATCTGAATCCACGAGAATGACTGTTGTTCTTGACTAAATATTCTTGATGATGTAAGGGCCCATCCAATTGGGTTTGAATTTTTCCTTAGTGTCGTGGATAGGAACTCGATTGTCTTTTAGCAAAATTTTCTTATCTCTAATTCTGGGATTTTGCTTTCTTATCGGTCTCTAATGGTTTGAGAAATGACTCAGTTTTGAATCTTCGAGCATATCTGACGTTTTTTTTCCCCCCTAGTTCAAGAGCTGCTTCTAATCTAGCGATGCAAGCCTCCTTTGATCACATCCGACCTTATTGCCCCTAGTTGAAGAGCTGCTTCCAATCCATCCATACAAGCCTCATATTGCGGTTGATCGTTTGAACATTCTATATCAAGGTTTCGAAAACAAAGGGGTCGAGTCTTGAGGCCAAGAGTGATCCTATGCTGTACAATTTCAATATCAATTCCAGGCATGTCTTCGTGGGACCACGCAAAAATATTTTTGAAATCTTTTAATGAAGCGACTAGTAGCTCGTACCCCTCAGAAGACAATGTAGAACCAATCTGGACCAAGCCATGATCCTTCTCAGTATTCACATTAACAGGCATGATCTCATTCATTAAGGGCTTTAGCACGCCTCTCCTCCTCTTAGTCGATCAAATTTTACAAATCCCGAGGAATTCCTTCCTCTTTGTTTTCATCATAGTTTTGGAAAAACTTTCGAAAAACTTTGGTCAATGCAATGATTTAAAGGCATAGAGAAGTAGGTGAAAATTACTACCGTTTCATTCAGATCTTCTGGCTTAATGACTGAAACAGACTCCAAAGAAAGAAAGAAAAGACAAGACAAACACAAACAGGACAGTGATGCCCGAGTTAACACCTCCAAAATCACCACACTCTAACTCAACAAGACTAACTCAATACCCAGTTCAAAAACTAAAACAAAAAGCATTTCGAAATTGCTAAAATCATTGCGTTCTATCCACCATGTTTGGTGAAAAATGCGTACCATCAGCAGGTGGTTCATCTCCGATCACAGGACCAGTCGCACTATCCCCTAAGTTCATTGATCCAGTGCCGATAGACTTTGTTGGACCTGGTGAAGTGATGATCTTTTTGTCAATCAGGTCTTGAACTTCATAGCAAAGGCAAAAACAATGGTCAGTATCATGGCCGAGTTGCTGATGGAAGGCGCAATACTTGGCAGCATCATGCCTGGCTGGAAGGCGATCAGGGAGAGGCCGAAAGTCAAGGGGTTTGAGGTGGCCTTGTCCTAAAAGGATTTGGAGAGCTTTAGACAAGGTCATGTAATGGGGATTGAAGATGTGGTTACCAGTCCTGGCAGTAGTGAGTTCTGGAGCTGGAAGGGATGTTTCTAGTACGACATCCTTTTTCATGGCTTATCTGCTGGTTCAAAATGCTCCCAACCTAAGCGACACAAGTGTCATCTACAGTCTTTATAACAACTGCAAGCACTTGCTGCTTGTTCAACCCTTTGACTTTTAAGGCCTCGATAGCCCACCGAAGATGTGCATAAGGATCAATACTTACTTCGGCTTTATTTTTGCCACTTGCTTCAGCTTTGCCAAGGGATTGGGTGGCTATATCAGAGCGAGGTCCATTTGTTGTTGACATGTCATCACCCAAACTTAAGATAGCTTCGGGTTGGCCCTTTTCAATTATAGCTCGCCCCAAGATTGGGGAGCTTTTTGATGTGAAATCTCTAGCACGTGATGTTCTTGATGATAGAGCCAAGATCCTAAAGGCTAAATCTGCCACAGTGCTTTGAACATCTTCAATCATGCTCAACAACTTAGAAGTAGTAGGTTCGGCTATTGGTGCCTGCGAGGTATTTGAACCAACTTGGTCTTGGTGAACTAGTTGGGTCAGGCTCTTTGGAGTGGGTTGAACTGGAATTAGACTATTAGGGAGTTCAAGTTTTGGGGATTGAGACGATTAGGGTTCAGGTGCATCCATCATACATAAGTTTGTGTTTTCTGGAATGAGCACCTTAGGCTTGGGTAAATGGGTTAGGCTGATGTATATGCTGGAGTTATAGGTGGATGGCAATGTACGGATCAGGTTGAGGTGTGGAGGTGATGGGTTAGTGGTGGTATGAGGTCTTTTTGGTGGAGTTATGATCTCTTCGTCAATAAGACCCTGAATCTTATGACAGAGGCGGGTGCAACGGGTTGTATCATGACCATGTTGTTGATGATAGACATAGTATTTATTGGGGTCATGTCTTGGTAGAAGAGGACTTGGGAGGGGTCGGGGTTCTAGGAGATCTGAGTGCCCTTTCCCTAGAAGAATTTTCAAGGCTTGAGAGAGATCTATATAAAGAGGATGAAAATTTCACGCTTGGGGTCAAGTTGAAGTGGTTGATCTTAGGCTATTATCAGGAAAAGGGTTTTTGGTGGGAGTGGTTTGTGAGGTTATGCCAGCAAATGGATCTATTATCTTTGTTGTTGTAGTGACAAAACCGACTTTAACAGGCCTAGGAATAGTGTTCTTGCGAGCATTGGCACCCTTAGTAAATGGCCTCTTTGTCAGTTCGCTGGTTCTCTGAATGATTCCCTTCTTGAAAGCACTTTCAATTTGAACCCCCTAACTCATGCAAGGCAGAGAAGGTAGATAATGGCGTGACGATCATTCTCTGCAACATGTCCGGTTCAAGGTTCTGAACTACCAACCGGACTTGTTCCCTTTCTGATGCCCTGTTTGTCATTCTGGCTACCTTTGCTCTCCATCTTGCAACAAAGTCAATAAAGGGTTCCTTGGGGTTCTGTGTGGTTACTTCCAGCTCACTGATTGTCACTTCTATATGAGTATTGTATGAGTATTGGTTAACAAATCCCTTAGATAGTTCTTCCTAATTCCGTTTAGTCGAGTCCTCTAGTTTGGCGTACCAGATAGTCACCATGTTCGATAAAGTTCTTCTGAACAATGACAGTTTCTAAGCCTGAGTTAGGCCCATTAGTCTTAGCATATTTGAGAAAAAACGAACATGTACTATAAGGTCTCCACTACCATCAAATCTATTGATGTGAGGTATCTTGAACTTTTCGGCAATCTGACCGAGGCTTCAGTATAACCGTCTTCAATATTCGGAATGGAATTGAAGCCTTGGGAGTTTTTGAGCGCTTTCTCTAACTTGGCAATTTTGATCATAACCAGATCAATGTTGTTGATGTTGAAGGGAAGGAGTCCCCCGTGGGGCTGTGCCAGAGGCCTGTAAGCTGAAAACATCTCTTAAGGATCTGGGACCTGAGGCTTTTCCACTGGTGGATGTGGGTCAGGATTCGGTTGGGTAGCCGAGACCGAATACACGGTAGGCGCTGATGCCCCAAATAGGCGTCGCATTTTAGTGAAAGTTTCATCTTGAGCGGCTATCCTTTGATTCAAGGTATCCATAGTTCTCTGGAAAGCTACCATCATAGCAGCAACCTCTTTTGTACTCTCTGCCATTATGGGTCTGGGGGAATTAGGTATTGGTGAGCTGAATGGGTGTGAACGGACAGGTGAATGCTGAGTGATTTGTGTTGGTGATGATAACTGCATGTTTCTTCTCCGTCAAACAACTGGTGGGAGCGAGACTAACACTGGCTGACCATTAACAAGATCTTGAGCTTTGCAAAGTCTATCAGAACGAGTCCACACAACTTGGGGGATATTGGGTCTTTTTGAAGCTATGATTGTAAACTACCTAGCAAAAGAAAGAAAATGAAAACAATAATCAAAATCGGATAGCACCTTGGCCCAATTCACAACAGATATAATCACAACTGAAGCATTGTACTCCCCACTGAATTCTGCCCCCCACAACTGATAACAACTTGTACCACTGATATGAACATTTCTGTATAGCTTCACTATAAAGCACATACTAGGTAAAGTGAACCAAAACACCCCTATGAGGGGGTAGGGTTAACCTGTCCTAGATTTTGACATGATCTAGGGTTTTATTACTTCAAGCAAGTTGTTTCACAAAATCCTGTATAAGGGTAAGCATCCTGTCCTAAGTTAGATTAGTGACTATGGCTTTACTATATGCAGCTAGGCCGAATGGTCAAAAAAATGGGTACCTCGGCAAAATTACCTAATATATCTCTTACACCTAACATCGAGAAGTGAAAGAAGGATCAAGCAGTATTGCGGTAATCCAAATCTAAGGGTTGTGTTTCCAACATGGCAGAGCCCATGACCAGCCAGCCTTTTGGCAAGCTTTTTAGGCAAGCCGTCCAAGAACAGTAGATGAAGAACATAGTGACTTAGAGTAACAATGTAAATGCAATGCAAAGAACATATAAGTGTAGATAAAATATCACATCATGAAGTTCAAGTTAAGTTCTCTAAAGTCCCCAGTAGAGTCGCCAGAAACTGTAGCTTGCTTTCCGTGCTCCTCGGAGGGGTTTAATCTCCTCAGATACGATAGCCCTACAGTTTCGACTCCGGTGGTTCTGAATCTAGTTTCACAAGTGTAATGTGAAACAGGAAAACACAAATGAGTCCAAATCTGACAAATCTTGTAAAAAATCCATTAATCATCAGAGATGCCAGAAATGGACTACATTGTCAGATTTCAGAGTCGCCACCTAAATGTTTTTAAAAAATTTAGGAAATCCGTGACTTGTGCCAAAGGTCACTTATCCGTCATCACTAAAGTGTCTCGGATTGCTAACTTAGGTATGAGAGGGGAATGTCATGAATTGAGCACCTCACTCACCCGATCAAAGATCGGCCTCTACTAATCATAATGTGATTCTTATTTAAATTATATGTTCTTTTTCCGATTATTGTGCTATCTTTACTATGTGAGGTACACAAGTATAGACTATTTCACAAAATTTGGAATGCTTTGATTTCATGTTTGTTTGAAAAGTGTTTTGAATATGTGTCACTTGAAAAAAAAGTGATCTCATATATACATTAATCAAATCATCCCAATTTAAGCAATTAACCTTCATCCACAGGCATTCAAGAGATATTTCAAATAAACACGTAGTCTCATGGTAGTTTATGCTCGACATATTAACAATCACACGCATGCAATATACTAAAGCAAAAAATGCTTATCCCAAGTATCCGAGGTGAGCCAAAAGAAAGAAAATAGTTTGAAAAAAAATGCATGATCCTAAACAATGCAACATGATTAATACAATGCATACAACATGCAATTAATAGGCTCGGCTACTAGCATGGCATGTGAGTCAATTCAAGACATGCGATAAAGCACGTATTTAAGTAAAGAATTTGAAATTGACATTGATTAGTATGATGAGCCGAACATTTATGCATGCAAAATGGATGGATGCGAGTCATGGAAAATGTTAAGGAAAATATGATGCTATACAACCACGGTAAGTGGATAAATAAAAGAGAGAAAGAAATGAGAGTTAGAAGACACATACAAATTATTACATATTTGCCCTCGCGCATGAGGGTCCAAATGTTCTAATTAATTACAAATTTGAATGAATAATTACCTAATTTATTACAACAATAATATATAAAGAATGAACAAGGATCACATGCACGCCGACGAAGACAATCCTCAGAAATTACTCTGTCTGCCTTCTGGAAAACTGCTTTGTCTGCTTTCTGGGAAATTGCTCTGTTTCACCCTCAGCCACTGCTTTCTGTTTCAACAAAAGTGCTCTGTTTACCATACATTGGAGGCCCGGCTGACCCACAATGAGGCCCATCCAGGCCCAAACAAATCCGGTTGTGCCCTATTTTCTTGCAAAAAACTGTTTTTGTACTCTGAGGTGAAAACAGTGTAGACAGAGCATTCCTAAGCCATGTTTGTCCTTTCTACTCTTCTCTATCATAAAGGTAGTAAGAAAATGAGCTGGTTTGGTTCCCAAACCATCAATGGTCGCAAGTTGATTGCGTGATGATTTGAGAAGCAACCAGACAAAGCTCAATGAATGAAAATGAAAGACCAACAATAATTCTCCTCTATCATGGAGTTGGTAGACATTGCTTCTCGAACAATTAACATCACTAAAAAGTATGTAATGACTCGAGACTCAATGAGTTCAATATAACGTCCGATTAAACCCAAATCAATTTTATTACCCTTTTTTTTTTACCTCTTTTATGCCAATTTTAATCTCTTTTAACATTACCTTTCCATTACTTAATAATTTTGTCCAAAATGTGAGAATTATGTTCACTAAGTGCAAAAGCAATAAAGGGTATCAAGCATCGACTTAACCCGAGAAATAAGCCTTGTCAAGTCCCTTTCTACGAGAGAAATTACAAAGAAAGGATCAAACTCATTTACAAGCAATAATGAATTCCAAGTCAAATCCAAAATGAGCAATAACGATTAGCCAAACTCAACAGAGCGATAATGACTAATCAAACCCAAAATGAGTGATAATGACTCTAAATCCAAACTTGATAACAAGCTATAATGACCCTTTCCTTGGTGATTTCCAAGGGTCTAACTTGAAAGTTAGTCCATTAGAAGTAAATGCACCAGTGATAAAGAGAAATGACAAACAAGAGGTTGTGCTTAGCATAAGAGAGATGTAATGTCTTGGCAATGAACCTCCGAAGATATTAAACCATTAAGCATAGAAGGTCTCTTTCTTATGCTTGAACAATAACCTTTTGTTAAACACAACTCTTTAATCAAAATGAACAAAGAATGGAGGGAGGTTGCAAAGATGAATGGAAAGTGAAGGATCACAATGACATGAATACTTGAATATTTACATGAAAATTACAAGGAAAATGAAAGAAAAAGACTATCAACTCAAGCGGATTGGTGGCTATGTCCTAGACACACCAAACCCATGAGGACTTACAACAATACAATCATCTTCAAAGCATAAATTAAAAGCTAATAAACAGCCCCTAAATGCCAAGAAAAATAGTGGCAAAAGCAAGAGAATGTAAGTAAAAAGAGTAGAGAAAAAGCTATGGAATCCACTTTTAACAATTTTAAATCACATATTTCAGCCTCAAAACAGTCCAAAAATAGTGTATAAAACAAGGAAAAGAGAGGAAAATAGTGAGAGAGAAGTAAGGAAGAAGATGCAGAGTTATACCTCTTGAAAAGAGAGATAACATCTTAGTTAACAAACTTGATTCAAAACACTCTCAAGTTTCTGAAATATGGTTTGAAACTCTAGCAAAAAGTTTCAAGAACAAGCTCTAACGGTGTATGTATTGTGTATGTATAGCTAAAGAAGGTTTGAAGATAAAGAAAGGTGTTGAAGACGAATGGGGGTCTCTTTAGCTCTTCAAAGCTTTTAGAAAATTTGCTAACCCTCAATTCTGAAGGAAGAGGTCGAATTTATAGAGTTTGAGCCAAATTGGTCAAAAATATCTTCAAAAAACAACAGCTGGTGAATTCCCGTCAGTTGTCCTGTTTATCGCTAATGAGACCCGACCGGGCCACAAAACACACAGTTGGGCCCAAAAATGAAAATTCGGGTCTAAAAGGCACTTATGGACTATTTTTCATTGAAACCTAGTTGGGTCTAAACAAGCCACGGCCAGATCTAAACAAACTCGGCTAGGTCCAAAAAAACTACTTTCAACCCCGATTTCAAATGGGCATCTCCCTCATTCGGACTCGGTTTTAGGTGATTCTTTAGTTTAAATTGAAGCCTCGGAAGTCTATTTTCCAATGGTGGTGGGATCACATCTAAATTCTAAGTGTACAAAGAGATATTCTTAATTTAGTAAATGCTGCTCATTTCTTTCTTAACGGTTTGATACTCAACCTTTTCCTAAACTAGTTTTCTTCCAACCTGTAAACACCCCATTTTGACCGTCCTCAAGACTTGGATGTCACCGTTTGAACGCTCGGTGATCATCCATGTTCGTGTTCGTTTTGAGTTCTCGGAGGCCTCGGCCGCGCGCCTTGTCTCAAGATCTCTTAACTTGCCTGTTCTGTGCTTGGTTTTGCACCAAAGACTTGTGTTTTGTGCTTCTGAGGGTGGGAAGAGGCTTGTTAGCCATCCCTGAAACCCACCGGCCGTGGCATGCTGCCACCGGCCTTGTTTTTCTTCTACCGACCAAATGTTTGGTCGGTCGGCATTCCCTTAGGTGTATCGGCCTTTTTGTGTGGTCGCCCGACCATTTATTTGGCCGATTGACTCCTTTTATGGCCGATACCTCTTTTTTGTCTTTTTTAGGCATTGTGCATGCCAGCTGTGCCAGCTGGAATGCACGGACTTGTCCTCCATACATGTGTATGGAGGAATTGCACCATTTGCACCTTTTTTTTGCTCAAGCTTCTTGGAGAAGCTTGCACCATTTGCTCAAGCTTCTTGGGAAATCTTGACCCTTTGCCTTAGCTTCCTCAAGAAGCTTAGACCCTTTCCCTTAGCTTCTCTTAGAAGCTTGACCTCTTTGACCCTTTTGCCTTAGCTTCTTTAAGAAGCTTAGGCCTTTGTCTTCCTCTATAAAAGGAGATCTCTTTTCTCCTTTGAAGAGGTTCAACAAATCAGAGTTATATAGCATATATACACCACTCTCTCTCTATATCTCCCTCTCTCTCTCTCTCTTCATTTATGTGTGTTAGAGGGCCTAAAAAGGTGTTTTGTTCTTAGTTTTGCACTAAAATACCTAGTATTACACCATACTTTGGTTTTGGAGGTGTTGAGAGTTTGTTCTTGGAGTTTTGAGTTGGTTTTGATCAGAAAAAAGGGGCTGGACTTGTTGTTCTTGAAGTGTTCTTCAAGGGTAAACACTATTGCTTTATATTTCCCAATCTTGCACTAACTTTTAACCTACTTTGCATGCTAGTTTGAGCTTAGTGTATAACTGATAAAAACTCTGATTTTTCATGCTTAAGATGTTTCATTAAGGTCTCTTTTGTGTTTGGGGTCGACCTCCTCCTCTTAGACCTTGTTTGGCCCCTTTTGTGCCTTCTTTGGTTGAGCTTTGAATACTTTTGTACATTGGCCTTCTCACCACTGAAATCTTGAGGATTTTCAGTGGTGAAGAAGAGATTTTGAAGTCTTGCATAGGGGAGGGACACCCCTCTCCCTTTGTGTCTCATTTGTTCATGTTTTGGCTCATAAGGGTAGCATGCATGCTTATTTTTGTTTAGGCTTGTTTCAGAGGTTATTTGGAGTTTATTTAGCATGTTTTACCTCTATCCTATGTTGGTTTATTGACCCCTTGCATGCATAATATACTTGTCTTGTATTCCTCCATTTTGCCTAGAAATGCATCTTGCCTTTAGACCTCCATGCTTGCATGTTCTATCTTGACTTCATGAAGCTTTCGGTCATATTTCATCATGCTTAAGGTTTGTTGGGTGCTGATTTGATCATGTTTTCCTTGTTTGGTATAGCCTCTTTGCATTTTGGCTTGTGAGCCTTGAGTGTGTGAGTCATTAGCTTGCATTACCTAGGCTATTTCAGTGATTTGGAATCACTTATTATGCCATTTCAGTCCATGTTTTGTGTTTACATGCTTGCATTTGCTACCCTTTCAATGCCTTGAAGAGATGTGACCTTTTGCTCCATGTTAGGGCCTTGGTGTATGCCTATGTGTTTGAGGCTTTGGGCTGCCATATCAGTGGGTTTTGGGGTGCATTTTGATGTATTAAAACTCTGTTTTTGGTTGTCTAGTCCATGCCATGTTTGGTTGGGGTGGGTGTAGGGCAATGCTCCTTTTCGTGGCTTTGAATGCCTTTTGTTTTGGGCCCATTTCTTGGCATGTTTTGATCATGTTCCATGCATGTTCTAGTCTTATTTTGGAATGCCCTAGGACTGTTTTTAGTCATTTTGGTCCTTTGGGGTTTGGTTGTCATATCTATGGTTTGAACCCTCTTGTTGGCCTCAAGTTTGGGGCCCTATTACATGCCTTACTTGTATGTTTTGATTGAGTCGGCATCACTCCTCATGAGATTTCAGAGTTTATTATAATGCCATATCCTCATATTCATCGCATTTCACTCATGCTTAAAGGTTGTGCATCGTGGTCTAAGTAATGGGCCAATTAGTAAGCTTGTTTGCTTTGCATTTTTGTTGCCTTCATCCATCATTTCGGCCACTGTTTTGGGATGGGCTGAGGTCTCCCAATTTCGATTTAAGTCCACCATTGCATGTTTTGACTTGTTGCATTACTTTGGTTCCATACTTGCATTATCTCATCTTTGCACGTTTGCATGTTGTTTAGCTAGTTGTATTCCATATCCTAGCTGGCATGATAGGTTGCATTGCATTGTATCTTGCATGTTTGGCACATTGCACTTGGCATATTTGTTACCTTAGCCCCATGTTGCATGGTTGAGACATGTTGCATACTTGAGTCACATTGCATACTTGCATTACATTTTGCTTGGTTTGGAGTGTCAAACCAAGCATAAGGAATGAGGGGCGTTCGTACTCAAAGTGACGTAACGCGCCTCAATCCTCGGTCGCCGATGTCCTTGATCTCAACATGATAGGGTGTGTAGCACTCATGTGTTTTATTGCATTCATTCACATTGAAATGTACACTTGACTTCTTGGACCATCACGCATCGAAATGCGTGATTGGTGGTCCAAGGGTCGAATACCAAACTTCCTTGAGCCCATAGCATGATAGGGAGAGTGGCCATGCACACATTGCTTTGAAAATTCCATACCATGCACTGTCTGTCCTCTACTGCTATCAAAACAGGGCTCTGCAGGAAGAAATGGCCGGCCGACCACTCTTGGTGCCGACCGACCATCAGTGTCCAGCCGGTGGTTCAATATTTGGTCAATAAGTCTACTCCCATGGCCGGTGGATTTGAATTGTGGCCGGTGATATTCCACAACACTTAGGGAGTGATTCAGAAGGATTCTGGAAACTTTCATAAATTTCAGAGGAGCAGGACAGTGTAAACATAGGCAACAGTGGCATGGTACCGGGTTTCCAGCCGAGGCGAACTGAGCATGCATCATCCCATCATTTTGAGGCGGGGCTGCGGCCACTTTCCTGCTGTATTTAATATTTTTTAATTAATTAGAAGCTTTGTAATATTTAATTAGCTAGAGTAGTTAATTATTTGTTTAATTTGTATTATTCTTTTGGTCCCTCCGAGTGAGGGGGAATGTGTAATAAGTGTGGGTGTGTGTGTGCATGTCTTCCAACCCCCACTTATTTCTTCCTTTTACTTACCTGCTTTTGATGGTTAGTACTAGGGCATATTTAATTTAGCATACCTTATGCTATGCATGCGTGCATTCATTCATCAGTATTGCATGCACCAGGCTCGGCGCATCATACTAACTGCATTGTATTTCAATTCCAAGTTAAATACGTGTTAGTTATAGCATCGTCATATGCCTTCTTAGAATAGCCGAGCCTATTGTGGTTACATCTTGCATGTGTTGCATTAGCCATCTTAACATGAACTAGGATCATGCATATGATTATTAACTAGTTTCTGTTTTGACTTGGAGTACTCGGTAAGCATTTATGTTTTGGCATCCTTGCATGAATGTAAATGTTGCCATGATAGCATGCTTACCATGAGGCTATGTGCTTATGTGTTATAACTGCCTAAATGCCTGTGGGTGAAGGTTGGATTGTTTGAGTTGGAATAACTCGTCAAAATCCATGTTTTAGCCTACTTGGGAGTAGCAAATTTCAAACCGATTTCCAAACAAACGGATATGCGATGCTTTGTTCCAAATTAGGTGATCTAGTCTATACTTTTGTGTTGTGCGCGTCACATAGTAAGATTAGCTAATTAATCGGAATAAGAACACATAACATTTTCAAAACTAGATATCATGATTAGTAGAGGCCGATCTTCGGATCGGGCGAGCGGGGGTGCTCATAGTTGACCTTCCTCAATCGTACCCAAGTTCCCGAGCCGAGGCAACTTTGGTGACGACGGACATGTGGCCTTAGGCAAACGAGTCAGGGTTTCCTAAATTCCCCCATAAAAAGTATTTAGGTGGCGACTCTGTATCTGGCAAAGCAGTCCATGTTTGACACTTCTTTCTAAAAATCTGTTTTCTCAAAACGATTTGTCGGATTTGGACTCTTTGGTTCAGATTTAAAACCGTGACAATTTGAGTCCTGAACTGTAGTGAGCCCAAATGAACGAAACGGGATTTCCCTCCCGGGGCGTTCGGGGGACGTCTACACAACCCCTCCTATTTCCTTCAACTCCAAACTTATAAATAAGATGTTTTTAAAGATTTTTCAAAGAGTTCACGTCCCTTCTATTTATTTCCACTCTGTCCTTACTCGTTTTTATTGAAAAATGCAATATTTTAATCGAAATGTGAGCCTCAAAATATTGTAGAAACATTTAGGAAAATATTTTGAAATAGTTTGGCCAAAATGGGGCGTAAGGTTTGGGATTAGAGCTCGAAATCAAATTCTTTTGCTGAAGATCCGAACAATTTGCATAGTGTAACTTTTATCATCGAGTGCTTGGAATAAAGCGCCCAAGTCTTAAAGGCGGTCAAAAATGAGGTGTCTACAGATGTCGATCTACTTTATGAGACTGAAGATTGTATTGCCTTCTTGCAAATTCATACCATGCCTCCCCTCACTGAGGGCACTACTCGTGTCCTTGAGGCCAATTTTGCTATTGTTATTGCCCCTGCAACTCCTACTCCTCCTGCAACTTTCATTGTTAGTCTTCTCACGCTTCCAGTGATGGTCCCATATTAGAGGCCGAGTGGAGCATTTAGAAAACTCCCCCTCGAATGTCCTAAGGAGCGTAAGCTTATAATTGACCTCAGGGTCTAGCAAGTATACCTCTCTTAATAGTATATGCAAATTATTTCCCACTGTTCTGCTCTGTATATTACTGTTTTTCTTCATTTGCAGATGTCAGCTAGCTATGTTGCGGACTACCTTGAGTTGATTGATACTTTGATCTATATGGTACAGAGAAGGGAGTGTACTCTTGTCGCTGTTAGGATTCAGGTATCCCACTTTTTGACTTGATCTGTGTTTTCTATACTATTTCTCTATTTTGATTCACTTTGATAAACTATTCCCAACTCTATACTACTTGCTCTGATATTCTGTTTTTTACCAACCCCTTTTCAGCTTGAAGCAGCATCAGTAGCACTTCCTCCCACTGTAGGGAGATGAGAGGGGCGTCCTTTTGCGTAAGGGAGAAGAGCTAATAAAGGGTGAGGTAGAGATACCCGTGGCTGAGATAGAGAGAGAGGACCTCAGGTGCTAGAGAGTTCCTTATCCTTAGAGAGGACAACTGATGATCTTCTCAAGGATGAGGATACCACGGAGGAGGTCAAGGATAATGAGGATGAGGGTACCAACATTGACATAGAGCTCTCTGAGGGTAGCAGTGATGATGGTGATGACGGCGATGATGATGATGATAGTGATAATGGTGATGATGGTGGGTCCCCTCCACAGAAGAGGACCAAGAGAGCGAAGCAGCCATGATTTATTTTTCTTGTTTTTCTCTTTGCTTTTGCTTAGTAGTTAGGATCTATGTATTACTTCATTTAGGTTTTTGTTTTTGAAAACTCTCCTTTTGTAAAGCTTTAACTGGGGTATGACCTTGTGGTAATGAAAGAAAGAGCTTTGTTTTTGCACATTTTGACATGAATGGCACTACACTTGAGCACAAAACAATTTTTATTTTGGTTTTGAAACTAAGAATGGTTACTTTTGAACGAGTTATGAATTGGATGTTAAGCCTACAACCAACCAAAATACAAAATACTACTTAATAAAAGAAAAACAAACCAAAAACAACCTGCACTCCTATTAACACTTGCTGAAATGGAAAAACTCCAAACAAGATTTGAAACAAAATTATAAAACAAAACCACTGAGCCAGAACTATTGTTGCATAATTTAAACCAGTAGGCCCAATGTTTGGCTAGCCGGATGAAAAATATTTGACAGAATGAAAGGTTCGATTGGACAGTTGGAGACAGCTATCATGCAGTCAAAACGTCCTTATCTTCTTTATAAGGTGCTCTCCCACTACCTTCATGACCAAAGGTTGAAAAATTGAAGTTTTGCTCTAAAAATTGAAAATCCACCCTTTGTTAGGCTCAAGAATTAGATGGCTACTCTAGATGGTGTTGACAAGGTAAATTTCGCCGAATTTGGCCTAAATGCTCTTTTCACCCTAAGTCGTACTCCGCTTCACTTACCATTTCTCCAGGCTGCTATTTGTTGTTAGAACCCAATTACTCACAGATTCCACTTCAAGATGCAGAAGCTGTGCCCAACCATTAAAGAATTTCGAGTGTTGATGGAGCTTTCTCGAGATAAAGAGATCATGCCCTGCTTGTTTTTGGCCATGCACAGGCCCTTGCATAGATGGGCAATCTGACATTGAGTGAGGCTCGATCTTTGGCTTATGAGTAATCCCATTTGGCGTGCGCATTGCCAGCACGTCCTTTGTGTATACCTTCTTACACACTACTTACTAGTCCTTAGTGGCCATAAAGCTAGCATCAGACTAGTTGAGGTGACTAGTTGAGGTGCCCCAGCATATCCGGGAGGGTCAGAGTTGTATCGGCTTAGTGTTGGCTGAGACTTTGATGGGTTTGGATGCATTCTGCCAGTAGAAGACCTCCCAATTTGCGGGGAACCGACTACTTCTTTAGGTATTGTTCTCTACCCTTTTTTCATTTGTGATTCTCACATCACTCTGACACGCAACACTCAATTTCCTCTTGAATAGCCCCTTTTCTCACTTTTTCCACTCAACATACATCTCTCTATTCTTTAATCTCTCTTATTTTTATTCGTTCCCAAGTGTGGTTGATGGATAGGCTGAAAGTAGTGGTTCTCTGTGCCTGGTATTCGACTAGGAATTATTTCTTCTGCTCCCAATTAGTGAGCTTTCCTTCGAAAGGTCTATGGTGTGACTAGATGAGCAGCAGATCTCCAACTGACATTGCTTGATGATGCCCTTGGCTTGACTTGCCTTTAATGACGTGTAGGATGTTCTGCCAACCGAGTATGCAACTGATTGGCCTGACACATTGCGTCTTTTATTTGCCCTTTAGGTTCAGGCGGCAATTTGGACATGATCAGACTCGTCCTACTGATGAGATTGAGTATCCGACTTTATTTTCATTCCAGGCTAGACATCTCTTCAAATATGCGACTACTTGGGGGATGAGAGAGCTTTTGTCTCCCACTAAGGTTTCAGCCATACCCTTTCCAGCGAGTGCTTGCTTTGGCTTGAGGAGGAGAATAGTGCATCCCTGGCGGCAGAGTGTTTTGATGTAACGGAGGGAAGAGAATAAGGACCTGATTCGATTATGTCCCAATTCATTGGTTTGACTTTTTTTTTCCTTTTAAGTTCTCTAATGCAAAAACTTTTTTTATCAACATGAGAGTTTGATTAGCATGGATATGATAAAAAGAAAACGTGATGCTCTGAACAAGTATGGAAAGCATAGAAATAAAAGTGATAGAAAGAAGTGGTGATTGGGAGACATACATAGCAAATGGATAGAAAGAAACAGAGGTTGGAAGTTATTACAATAGACCTTTGAATAAAAGACGTGAGGTTGGAAATTAATGCATCAATGAATGAATAGAAAGAAGTAGGGTTGGAAATTATGTACAACAATGAATTGACTCAACCAATAGAAGCTGAATCTAACAAATCATGATGTTAATCCAAGATAACTAAAAAGAGATGGTGGAAGCTACAGGTTCAGGAGATCATCCCTCAGGAATTGCCATGTTTTACTCTGTTCTGTCTAGAAAAAGTTATCTGGTTATATGTAACGCCCCGAAATAATTACAATGTACCCACCTCATAACAATTGAAAAGTGACAACATATATGAGTTGGTAAGCTTTCATAAACTAGAGTGTGATATACAAAAAGTGACACATGCGATATATATTCATAAACAGTACATCCTGAATCTACAGCATGTGTTACAAGATTGAGAAAACAAATAAAAGTTGAACAGATAATCATATGCCCTAAAGGCTTACACCTTTCCACGTCAATACTTGGGTACATCAAAATTGAGTCTTAAGCTCAGTACATATAAAGCCCTAGGCTTGTACAAAATTAAATAACAAACAAAAACAACACTGAGCCTCAGCTCCACAGTTCTCCTATGCTAAGTCCTTGGTGGAGGCATATCCCCAGCGCCTAAAAATGATTTTCGCCAAATAAGGTGAGTCTAAGCCCAGTAGAAATAATCTAACACAATATATGAATCTTGACAAAGATATAAGAATGAAATGCATATGCAATGCCCATGTCAAAACGATTTACATTTTTTTCTCAAAATCATGCCATACTCAAATTATATCACAATTCTCAAATCATGTCCTTAATCATAGGAAACAAGGGGGGAAATTCTTAAACTGGTACAACGTTTCACGGATATTTCGTCCGCAGGAAACCATCAAACGACACCCATGTAAACGTAGTCTATACAAGCACTACTTTGCCATTTTACGAATATTTTGTCTGCGGGAATCGACACCCATGTATACGCGTGTTTTTCGAGACTTTCACCCCTAGACACACAAGCCAACTTAATTTGGTGATGCACACCTCTTTCCAACAATCACCCATTTTTATCAAAATCATATATATTTACAATGTATTAAATGAGCAACACATGTTCAATGCATGTGGATGAGAAATTAATTTCAATTCACCTAATTCTCATGCAATTTTTACAACAATCATAACTATCCTCCACCAATAGCCCAAAATAGATATTTCTAAACAAATATAAAATCTTCAATACAGATAAACTTTCCAAAATTCAAGATGTGAGCGATAATACATATCTAACTCCACCATCCATATTAATATCTATCTAATTTCATATTTCCAACATCAATTCCATTTATTTATACAAAATAAATATTTGAGACATTTAGGGCAAAATCCCTTTTCTTTTTTTTTTTTTTAAATCCAACCCAAGGGTCAAAATCAACTATTTGCTCATAACTCAACCTCATTCCCATAACCATTTTCCATACAACCATTTGAAAACCCCTCTTTTGATTTTAAATCAAAACCCTAGATTTGTTCAAAATCCTCCGAAATCATAATATTGTTATGAAAAATAAATAGTTAAGTTAAAAATCATAGAAGAGTGTAGAGAATCCCTACCTTGAAGCTAGAAGACCAAGGAAAGAGTGGAGAAACCCCAAGGAAGCCGAAATCCAACTTTATTCGGATAAAAACGAAACTCTAGGTGAGCTCTACCTTTTTAACAAAGGGAGTAGGGTGGAGAAATGGATAGATCTTAGTGTATTTGTAGAGAGAGAGCAAGTTCTAGAGAGAGTTGCTCTAGATTTAGGGTTTTGAAGTGTTTTGAGAGAGAGAGAGAGAGAGAGAGAGGGAGATGAAAAAGTAATGTAAAAAATGACCTTTACGAATTGATATACGCACAGTCCGCTCAAGCGCAAAAAGTGACGCTCGAGCACTAAGACACAACGAAAAAGGACATCACTGCTCGAGCGCAGGAAGTAATGCTCGAGCGTAGAATACATACTTCCAGTAGTTTTATAGGCAGAAGACCATCGCTCCAACGCAAGAATGGCTGCTCAAGTGCACGACCGCTCAAGCATAGAATACACTCTCCTAGCAGTTTTGCAAGCCTGTAAAAGTACTGAGAGTTCACAAAGGCCGCTCGAGCATAGGAATTGACGCTCGAGCGTAAGAACAAAATTATGGGCAACAAGGTTTTCGAAAACAATGTACCAACCTGTTCCAAACACAACCAATACAACCCGATAGCCAAACTCAAGGAGGGAAAAGAGGAATAAGACAAAAACAACCATGCAAGACCAAGAAACCCGAATCCAGAATATCAAATGGATCGGGTCTAAACCAAAATCGCTATACCGTATGACTAAACCATCTGGCCGAATGAAAACATAGTCGGCCGACTGATTTATTCATCTAGCCATACAAGAAAAATGGGAACAACCCTGTTTTATGCAATAAGCCCAAAAACAAACACCAAAAGAGCATTTTTAAAGGATGCCCATCCTTGTTACCCCTTCTTATCACAAGGATATTTCAAGGAAGGGATAGACAAGCTTTACCCACCATCCAACAACACGATAAGCTATATTATATTTACAATAGCTATGGAATGGAAAGATTAACAAGTGTAGAAATTGAGGTTGGAAGAAAATTCAAGCTAAAGAAATAGATGGAAGCCTACATTTATCTATTTTTAAATAAGAGTAAATGAATATCCAAATTCATGCTATTAATTGGAGATAGTAGATTGCCACCATTTCTAGGGTGAAGCCTCATAAAGCCAATAAAAGTTTTATAGGGCTTCTAAGAAAATACAAATAAAATGAAAGCTAATCACCTAGTCATACTACTTTTAAGTGCAAATTGAGATAAATCATCAATTTTTGATAAAAATAAAATAAAAATAAAAATAATGGCAAATTATATTGGTAATGTTTATATTTTGCCTCTCGTATCATTTTGAATTTTATATTTTTAATTAACTTAATTTTAATTTTTAATTTTGTGTTAATTTCATCCAATTGATAACGTCAGCTGGGTTTTTCACAAAATATGATTATTGGGTTGGTTAAAGCTAACTCAATGAGTTGATCAAATTTATAATTTTGTTTTAAAAACATGACACATGTCGTTTATGCGTGCATTTTTCATTAAAAAAAATTCTAATAATTGTAAACGATTAGATCAAATTGGGACAAAATCGTAAATTGAGAGTCAAAATAGTCTTAATTAAAATTTTAATGATCAAAATGATATAAAATCTAAAATATAGTTACATATGTAATTGTCCAAAATCAATTGATGAAATGTTTTCTTTTATTTCATATGATTCTCAGCATCAGTGTGGTGTGCTTAAAATCGTTTGGGACAATTATAAAAATAAAAAATAAAATAAATTAGACTTAATTACTTAAAAATTATCTAAAATTATCATTTTGTGATTTAGGCCTCATTTGAGAACAGGCTAATTTAGTAACTTTTTGGCTATTTGGCTTAAAAAAAATAGGTAAAAAAAACTTATATATTTGGGATGACTTTTTGACTAATTATGAAAAGATGTGCAAAAAGTAGAGAGAAAGGGAATCTTTGACTTTTTGGTATGAGTTGTTGACTTTTTGACTAAAAAGGTAAGTTCCCAAACGGGATATTCTACACATAAATCTCACACTATACAAATTTAATATCTAACACACAACTATCCACTTAGAAAATTCTGGGTGGATAAATATGGGATCCTAGGCTTCTTTGAAGAGAGAAGGAAAAAAAAAAAAAACCCTCAAAGTTTAGTCCTATAACAAACTCTAAGGGGTGGTTTGGCAACTAACAAAAAAAACTTAAATGTCAAAAGTCACTAAAAAGTTAAAAAATCAACCAATACCCAAAAATCAAATATTAATGTCCACACTCTATTTTTTACATATATTTCCATGAAAAAATCAAAACATAATCCCAAACATATTAGTTCTTTTCATCTTATATTTTAGTAAAAAAAAATTAAAAATCACTAAAAAAAGCTTATTCCCAAACGATCTCTAAGCGGTCAGTTTTGTCAATTTAAATTATAATGTTTTGATTTATTTTCAATATAAGCCATTCACTTATTTTTGTTAAGTATAAACGATAAAAAAAATAATATTTTAATCATTAAACTCAACGCAAATCCATATAACGTGTTTAAAATTCTTTTTTCATTTAGCCTCCGTTTAGGAAGTGGGTTGGCTTTTTGACTTTTTGCCTTTTTTGACTATTTTAGCCTGGGGCTAAAAAGCCTGGTTTGGGAAGGACTTTTTGGCTTTTTGGTGAGGTGCCCTTGATCCACATGTACCTGTAATTCAAAGATTTTGGCATCCACGTCAGCTTCCCAAACGGTCCACCAATGTTGTTTTTTTTTTTATTTGTTTTTTATTTTTCTCTTATTTTCAGTTTTGATTTGCCGTTTTTTGCTACTTTTTTTTTTTTTTTTTTGGGGGGGGTTTCGATTTGGGTATTCTGCTTAAATTTTTTTATTTTCTGTTTGTTTATTTTGGGTTTTATTTTGGCGTAGTTTGGTAAAATATTTTTTATTTATTTTTTGCTTAAATTTTTTTTATTTTTTTAAAATTTATGTTTTTGTCATTTATATTTTTTTATACATTAATTAATTCTTGTTCTTTAATTTACGTTCTTTAAATAATTTAAAATGTTAATATTTTTAATTTAAAAACAACTCTATACTCAGATTGTAACTAAATATATAAAACAAAACTTAATTAAAATTTTATTTTAATTTTATTTATATTTTTTTTGTATTTTAAATATTTAAATAATGTAAATATTCTAAAAAATTTACCTTGGAAAAAATTTAAAATAAATATTCAAAAAAATTACATCATAAAAATTTTAATAATTTAAATATTCAAAAAATTATTTTAACAAACAAATTTAACTAATTTAAATATTCAAAAAATAAAAATAATTTAAAATGTTAATATTTTAAATTTAAAAATAACTTTATACTCAAATCGTGAACAAACACGTAAAATAAAACTCAATTAATAAATTATTGTTAATAATTTATGTATTTTAAGTTCTTTTTTTTTTTTGCAAATATTTTTTCATGTGTTTTTTATTTTTATTTTTATTTTTATTTTCGGTGAAATGATAAAAAGTGAGGTTTTATTTTATTAGGATGTGTATTTTAAATAATTTAATTTTAATTTACTTTTAAATATTTAATTTAATTTAATTTGAATTTGAATTTTATTTTAATTTTAATGTTATTTTAAATATTTAAATAATGTAAATAATCTAACAAATTTATTTTGCAAAAAATTTAAATATTCAAAAAATTATTTTAACAAAAATATTTAAATAATTTAAATATTCAAAAAATTTAAATAATTTAAAATGTTAATATTTTTAATTTAAAAACAACTCTACACTCAAATCGTAACCAAACACATAAAATAAAATTTTATTAGTAAATTATTTTTACAATTCATAACCAAATACATAACTTGAAACTCCATACTACTTTTACAACTCTACACTCAAATCATAACTAAATACATAACAAAAATATTAAAATTTTTAAAAATATTTTTATAAATAGAGTTTGAATTTATTTTTATAAAATATTTTAACAAAAACCAAAAAAATGTTTTTAATTTTTTTTTTCAACGTCCATTAGTTCCTTTTCTGGGAAAAGGTGTTCTTTGGAAGTGATGAAGCTTTTGTCTGTGGGAAATGCTGAGGTGATGCCCCTCTCTCATGGGGGGTATTTTCGTAAATTTACCGATGCAATGGTTTTAGCCAAGTGATTATGAGGGTTTTGTCGGCATGTGGCTAAAACAGTCACTTTTGTCGTGACATGGCTAAAATAGCCCAGCTTTGACTTCCCAAAAGGTGCCTTAGTTTAACTAGTGTTAACGGGACCTATTCTCTTAATGGGCGGCAAATCAGAATAGGAAATGGATCGAGATGACTGATGAGTGCCTTTTTAGCCTTTAAAAAAAAAGGCTCTCCATCTATTCTAGCAAACCAAGGGAGACCCAAACAACAAGAACAAGAGGAGGTCTTGTTAATTCTGATTAAGTAGGTGTTTGGAGTAAATTTAAAAAGTGTATTTTTTTTCCTACAAATATTTATTTGGATAACATCTATCAACATCTCATATCTACTTGTCTAACCACTCTCTTTATTTTTCTATACTTTTTAAATAAAAAAAAATTAAAAAATATATTTATTTAAAACATCACGAAAAATAAGAGAATGTCACTTGCTAGTCCAAAGTCTAAAAGACAGATCCGGATCCTAGTGCTTTCACGAAAAGTCATTCAATTCTTGCTCGCCAGAAGAAAGGCTCAAGGCCTTGCTTTCAAGCCTGTCTTCTTTCAGAATCTTTGATCAGAACTTCAATCTCGTAGTCATCCTAGCGTGCAGATTGATTCTATCCCTGATCACTAGCTTTTTATCGTTTATCATTTTCTTGAGCTAATTATCACCTTTTATGCTTGAATTTACCACTATATCTAGGCGGAGTGGGAATAGCTGCCTAATTTCCTCAAGCCAACTATACAAGGCCCCGTTTGTTTTGGAGTGTAATGGATGGAGAGGGATTAGGATGAAGGTGGAGTTATTTAGTGTTGTGTTTGTTTGTAGAGTTGGAGAAGATATTAGGATGGAGGAGGGAATTAAGATGGAGGTTGGAAAGGGGATTGAGATGGAGGAGGTGAAGGTGGTATTAGAAAAATAGTAAGGGGATTAGAAATTTTTTTTTATTTTTTACACATTGAGAATTTTTTTTAAACATTAATGTTTAATTTTTTATATTTTTTTATTTGTTTTATTATTTTATATAAAAATAATTTAGTAATTCCTACACTAACAACTATCATAAAAGTAAACATAATTTTACTTAATGCCCTCCCTATCAATCCCTTCCATTTTCCTTCTGAAAACAAACGAAGCCTAAAAAGACTTAAAAGCGCCTTATTGGTCCGCATTAGGTGCGAGCCATGCAACGTTCGCCGGCAAGAACTGCTTCTTTCCTTGAGCTCCTTCTTTAGTTCCTCCCAGCCGTTATACATGGTATCACACAAATAATTAAAAAATAATATTAGTATAAAATAATAATTAAAAATATTTTAAAATATAGAGATAAAAGAGATTTAAAATCAATTTTTTTAAAAATTATTTTCATAATACTTACCATTATTATTATTATAGTCTTGTCATTAATAGCGTTTTCTACATATTAAAAACAAAAATGTGTTATAATATAAATAATAAAATATAAAGGCAAAAAATAGAATAAATTATAAAAGGAAGCAATTTGCCTTCAGTTCTTAATCGGACTGGACGGTGCTGTTCAGCTCGTGGGAGTCTACCACGGTTCTTATTTTGATAATCCGAACCATTTAATGTGTAGAACTTGTCGAATTCTATGTGCTAGTAAAAAATCACGTTGATTGGATATCGATAGCTACGTGATCAAATCAGTTTTTTATAATAACAAGAAATGGCGGTGAACAAATTAACGATTGACAAAAAACTGATAAGATGAGATAGTTTTCGATATCCGATCAAAATTATTTTTTACGGCATATAGTACTCAACGAGTTCTACACATTGAACGGTTCGGATTATTAAAACGGAATCCGTAGTGAACCCCCGCGAACCGAACAACACCGTCTAGTTTAATTAAGAATTAGAGCAAGCTGCTCCCATTATAAAAAATACACTTACGATAAAACATAAATAAATTATGACATGAAATTTTGTAATTTGTAACTTACCTTATGTTCATCCAATAATAAAGCACATCAAATGCGTCTGTTAACTTTTAAATTGATTTACAAAATAAAATAGCTGAGACAACAAAGGGAATAGTCCCTTTTCTCAGTTACCCGTCAATTTAATCTTCACCTTGTTAAGCATAACTGCAAGGTCTCTCTTCAAATATATCGATTGTAATTAAGTCAACCATTAAAAAGAAAATTTAAAGTTGAAACTTGAGTGAGGGTGATCTAGCACTTAGCCCACCCCAAAGCCATTCTTTTAGTATGACTTCACCATTAAGACGAATGCTTTCTCAATTTTAAAATTAATATATATATTTAGTTTTCATATTATAAAAAATAAATTATGCTAATACCTCTTCAACTATTTACGAATCAATTTTCTCATAAAATAATATTTCTCAGTGTGTACCACTAAACAATTCTTATTGTTTGAATTATATGTCACTTTTAAAATTAATCTATTAAATAAATAAATAAAACAAATTTGCATATAAAAAGAATGTAATGAATTAGCTCACAAACTTAACTTTTCTAATTGAGCCATTCTAGTGTTTAAAGCCTAGCCTATTGATAAAAACTTTAGTTTAGGCTTATTTTATTTTATTTTATTTTTTAGACCAAATTATTTAGACTTTATAGGTTATTCAATTGCGAATAACATTAAATAATGGAATCTATTACAACTTATGTTAAGGATAGTTTTCACACTTTATATGTAGATTTTTAAAATGTGTAATATTATATGAACATATTTTAATATCAGATTTTAGTTCCATGTATTGTAATTCCTCACATTATTTGATGGGCGTCACATGATATATGTAATTATTGTCTTTATGGTGTTACATCAGATACTACCAAATACAATTACCACAGAATTACTAAATTTTATATTTTAAATATTCCAAATTTTCAAATTTCAAATGACATGTGGCTTATAAAATTTGGTTTTGGACTTTCCATTTAAAGATTTAAAATTAGATATATAGCTTTATGTGCCCAATATATTTCTTAGATTTTTAAATTTTACATAAAAAAAAAAGAAGTTAGACCCAATTTCAAAACTCAATGATATGCCAATCAATTAGAATATTAAAAGCAACATTTTCTCTCATATATTCTTTAATTATCAATTAATCATATCACTAATACATTATTAGGTCTAAAAAATGGGTCTACAAAGTGAACTTGTATATTATTTTCTTTTTAAAAAAAAATTTAAATGTAAAATTCGAACCCAAAAAAAAAAAAAAAAAAAAATCAATGTGTTTGGCTTGAGTTTTTTGGATTAAGTTTTTTGAAAACTGAGTTTTTTTATTTTCGTATTCTTTTGTTTTTAGTGAATATTTTTTAAATTTTAAACATTTTTTTTTTACTTTTTTAGATGCACCTTAGTTAGATGTATCTAAAAAGTAAAAAATTTGTGAAAAAATATTTTAAAAAATTAATAAATACATAAAAATACAAAAAATGTACTGAATTCTTGTATTTTTTGCATTTAGTGAATTTTTAAAAGATTTTTTTTTATCATTTTTTTAACTTTTTAGGTGTATTTATGTTAGGTGTGTCTAAAAAGTAAAAAAAATTGTTTAAAATATTAAAAAAAATAGTAAAAATAAAAAAATACGAAAAATAAGAAAATAGATTTTTTTTGAAAAGTATTTTTTAAAAAATGAAAACAAGCAAACTGAATAAAACTCTACATAATAAAATTTGAAAATTACCATTGATAGGTCATGATTCATATGTATTTTATAGATTCCTATTTGAAAAATGTATAGGAGCTCTAAGTGTGGCCTCACAGTGATGGAGATGTTTTAACTCTTTGGTTTTTTTTTTTTTTTTGTTATTTCCTCCCATATCATTAGAGTTTCAAAATGAGTAATGCTAGAGACCCCAAATATTCTACCAAAAGTTTTACCAAATGTCTCACATGGGTGTGGGACCCACACAATGTGGGTCCCATGTGGGTCCCACACCCATGTGAGACATTTGGTAAAACTTTTGGTAGAATTTTTGGGGCCTCTAGCATTTTTGTTTCAAAATTAGGTTGATGTATCATTATTGTTCATATTTACTATTGTACTAGAAATAAACTAAATTTGGTGACGTAGCATTCTATTATTATTATTATAGTTTAAAATTCTGATTTATTTTTCATATCAATATCATAAAAGAATCATGCATTTAATAATTTGAAAGATGATAATTATGAAATTTGAATATATTACCATAATAACTAAAAATATTAATAATTATAATTAAAGTGAAATAACCAATGAATTTATGACATGTGTATTTTTTAAAAAATTGGATTAGACTTTTAAATTTATTGACCCAATAATATTTTTTATATAATAGTATAGATAGAAGTATAGATATAGATATAGATTTCATACCATAATTGTTGAAAATAAAAATAGTAATTATATCATTGCATGTTTTGAAAATCACAAAATTTAAGAAAACAATACTAATATATTATTGGTAATGATTAAGATGAATTAAAAATTAACCAATAATATTTTAATTTAATTTTAGATAGAAGTATTGATATAGATATAAATTTCATACCATAATCATTGAAACTAAAAATAGTAATTATATCATTGCCCGTTTTAAAATCACAAAATTTAAGAAAATAATAGTAATATATTAATGACAATGATTAAGAGGATTTAAAAATTAGATTTTAAACTAATCACAAAATGACATATATTTTAAGTATTAAAAAATTTTAAAAACATAAAAACATTATATGGAGATTTTTAACGTCAAAAAGGCCACAATGTTTTTATTTATATTATATAATAATAGATATAAATAATTAGATAATTGTTTATTGATATTTAGAATAACTATTATATTTGTTAAAGAATCAATAATATTTAAATTTTACGTTAGAATTAATTATTTTCCATATGTATGTGCATGAATGTGTCAAAATCATGCATTAATGCAATCTTAGGAAAGCAATTTTGAAAATAATTTTGGTATGATAAACATAAATTAAGGAGGTAATTTGACATGGTAATTATGGTGGGGGCATAATTTAAGGGTTTAATATAAAACTTTTGAATTTAATTATGAACTAATTAAAATGTAACAGACACTTAATGTATAATTAAAATGTAGTATTTTCATTATTAAAAAAAATTAAAAATTAAAAAAATTAAAGAAACCCTATTAACATTTAATGTGTGTGAAAATAATGAGATTTGATATATACGTTGAGTAGTAATGACTATGGTGGGGAAAAAAAAGAACATGTTACGAAATTTTAATTATATAAATCATTTTCTGCTTAATGGTGAAGAATTTAAAATATTTTAATAGAAAATATTTTATGATTGAGTGTCTGATTTATTAATTTTTTTTAATTGAAAAACTCTTTTTTTGAGTGTTGAGTGTGTGATTTATTAAATTATTTTAAATTTGAAAACTCCTTTTTTAATGTATGATTTATTAATTATTAATTATTTTTTCTTAATTAGAAAACTCCTCTGTTGTTTGATCATAAGAAGGATAATTTTAGGCTTAAAAATGCATTTTTTATTTAAAAAAGAAAAGTATTTGAGTGTCTGATTTATTAAATATTTTTTAAATTAAAAAATTAAAAAATTTAAATTGATTACTTAGAGCTCTCTGAGCTCTTCTCACTAAAAACTTCATTTTACTTATATAGTAGTGTTTTGAGAAATTGGTAAAAAATTAATTTTTTAATTTTTTGTGACTTTTTTATGTGAAAAAAAAATAGAAAGCTGATTTGACCTAAAAAAGTCAAAAAATCAAAATATCTGACTTTTTACTATGTTGCCAAAACACCCCATATAACTTTACCCATTCGTTGTCTATTTTATTTAACAAAAATAGAAAATTAGTTTAAATTAAAAATAATTTAGAAGTTTAAAATTGAAATTGATAAAATTAAAAACTTAATATTTATTTTGTTATAAAGCCTCGTTTGGGAACATACTTTTTTAGTAATTTTTTAACTTTTTGGCTAAAATATGATGTAAAAAAATTAGTATGTTTGGGATGACTTTTTAATTTTTTACAAAAAAATGTGCAAAAAGTAGAGAGAAAATAGAATCTTTGACTTTTGGATATAAGTTGTTGGCTTTTTGACTTTTTTAATAATTTTTTGACTAAAATAGTCACTTGCCAAACGAGGCCTAAGAGTCAAATTTTTGAATTTTTATTTTTTCTATAATTTTTCCAAGTATTTTTTATTCAATTGTTGCTTTCTCCTAATTTTTTTTTAAAAAGCTGAAAAATCAATTTTTTGTGTCGTTCACAAAAAAAATAAGGACAAATTACATATACCCCCTTGAAGTTTAGTAAAATTACAGATACTCTCTTGAGATTTGAAAAATTACAGATACTCCCTGAAGGTACTATTTGCATAACAAATTAAGGGATAAATTGTTATGAAAATATAAACTTTGAACGACACAAAATTACAGATACTCTAAAGCCTCGTTTGGGAACATACTTTTTTAGTAATTTTTTAACTTTTTGGCTAAAATATGATGTAAAAAAATTAGTATGTTTGGGATGACTTTTTAATTTTTTACAAAAAAATGTACAAAAAGTAGAGAGAAAATAGAATCTTTGACTTTTGGATATAAGTTGTTGGCTTTTTGACTTTTTTAATAACTTTTTGACTAAAATAGTCACTTGCCAAACGAGGCCTAAGAGTCAAATTTTTGAATTTTTATTTTTTCTATAATTTTTCCAAGTATTTTTTATTCAATTGTTGCTTTCTCCTAATTTTTTTTTAAAAAGCTGAAAAATCAATTTTTTGTGTCGTTCACAAAAAAAATAAGGACAAATTACATATACCCCCTTGAAGTTTAGTAAAATTACAGATTCTCTCTTGAGATTTGAAAAATTACAGATACTCCCTGAAGGTACTATTTGCATAACAAATTAAGGGATAAATTGTTATGAAAATATAAACTTCATGGGACAATTTGTTATGAAAATATAAATCTCAAGGGGGTATCTGTAATTTCTTAATATTCAAGAAAGTATCTGTAAAGTTTGGCATCTACTAAATAATACAAAAAGTCAAAAAGTCACTATCCTATTTAAGTCACATCATCTTATTTAAATCATATCACCTCTCTAACAAATCACATCAAACCCAACCAAAACCCAACCCATATAAGCCAATAAATAAAAAAGTACACTTTTTTAGAACATCTTAAACCAACCCTGATCGAGAGAGGTATATGTAATTTGTTCAAAAATAAAAATAAAAAATAAAAATAAAAATAAATTAGTTTTTATGGTGGTGACTGACGAACGAGAGTAAGCCAGACGTGTATAGTAAAGTGGGTGGGTGTCAAATCCAATCTAAAAGGGAAAGGAAAGGAGTTGAACATTTGAGAAGATGGAGGGACCCAAAAAAAATCAAAAGCTAAAATGTGGGAAAAAGAAAGGGATTATAGACAGAGAGTTAATGCTGCACTCTGCATCGGGAAACAGCTCCCGCGCTGTTTTCGCGCGCCCCCATCTCACCGAGACCACACCACAACCTCCTTACTGACGATATAGATCCTGGTCCCCCCTTTCTCTCTCTATGCATGACACAAATCTCTCTTTCTTTCTCTATGCATATTTTTCATCTGAGTAAATTATAAATACATCATCATCTGAAATTTATTTAAATTATAAATTATTTTTTATAATTTTAAAAATTACATTATACGTTTTAAGATTTTTAATTTCATAATAAATAAATCTTTTTATTAATAAATCATCAAGTTAATTAACAATTTTTAATATTGTTAAAATTTTATTTCAATTAATAATTCAGATAATTTTATTATTGTATAGGTGAATAGTTAGAAATTTTAATTTTTCAATTAATTCTATTAAATAAAAAATTCTAACAGAAAAATATTTGTAATTTTTAAAACCATAAGGGACAATTCGCATTTTAAACAAAATTCAGAGATGTATTTGTAAATTATGTATTTGAGTAAATTATAAATATATTTTTGAAATTTACTTAAAATATCATTTATATTTTTTAATTTAAAAAATTACATCTCATTTTTAAAAATTTTTAATTATGTAATAAAAATTAATTTTATTAATAAATCATTATGTCAAAATTATATATATATAAAAAATTCATTTTTAATTTAAAAATAATCTGCCATGATTAGAAAGACCATTTCCAATGGTCAATCATAAGGAGGATGAGCATCCCCGGGGTGGTCAACCATCAAAAGAAACCGGTTAATATTAGGAGTATTAAATTTTTTATCAAATAAATAATTAAATATTTCATATAAATGTGAGATTATTTGGTAAAAAAAATCGAAACTTATAACATTTTTCAAAGAAATATCTTCCCCATTCAAACATCATCACTTCCCATTTTTCATTTAATAATAGACAAATATATTTCTCATATTTTTTGATAAAAGAATAAAACAATAAAATTTAAAAAAAAAAATTTAAAAATGTTCATATCTGGCCAGACTTGACCCAAGCCCGAGCCCAATTCTAAACCCACCAACGCCAACTCGGTCCAAAATTTGGCAAAAGCCTAGGCGGCCCGACATGGGCCGGCCCGAGCCGGGCCATGCCCAATTTACACCCTTAAGTAAGATACAGAAAAAGTTGGTTGACTTCAAGCCTAACCCAATGTCTTCAACAAGTCTTAGCACAAAAATGTGACATTCTATGTTAACAACCGGAGAGGTTTTTGATTATATTTATTGTGATGTTGACTTATTATAATTATTATTTTAATTATGATCTAAAAATTTTTTTGTTATAGTTCAAGTGATTTTGGTTATAATCTAGTGTTGTTATTTTAGTTATGTGATTTAGTTATTATACTTTATGGTTGCCATAACTTAGATATAGTACGCCTCTTTGAGGTGTCTATGGTGGAAGGACCCCTTCAAGCAGACCTTCCTCAAATGTGGAATAATCAAAAAGAGCCCTAGTAGAGTCCAGCCGTGCTGGGCCTGAACTACTTTCTAACATGTGCATCCTTATATTATGCCGTCATACCTTGAATTGGGCTTCTAACTGATCTAGGGCCATGAACTTTAACAAGCACAAAAATCATTAATAGGTTCGTCCAAACTAATTTTACAGGCTTGGCCGATGACTTTGGGGCGGTTTGTTTGGTGGGATTGAGTCATTGGATTAACAAAATAAAGTAAAAGTCGGACTAATAGTCCTTCCTATGTGAAATAACTCAATCATCTAGAGGGTGCAGTAATGGATGGATTGAGCCAACCTAATTAAATGATGAAATTAACCTTTAAATATATAACATTGATTTCTTTTATTTTCGTAAACATGTATAAATTAATCTCATGATATATAGTAGTTAGGGGTCTCCAAATAGTCTACGAACAAAAAAATCGATATTACCCAACAACCAGTCCCATGGCTCGTCCCAACCCATTTCAGTATCCAATCCATCCCAACCCATAAAAAATGATTTAGGGGTTTGGACAAAGATTTGTAATCAGAGCCTGCCTTGCCCATAAGAGCTCGCATGAGCAAGTCTAATGTTTAGCTTGATTTTTTTTGTTCTTATGTTTAAAAGTTTTATTTTTTTCTTTATGTTTTTTTCCCTCCAGGTGTAGGTATTATACATTACTTGATTTTTTTTATTATTATATGAAATGGAAAAAGGTATAAGAAAAAAAAATCAAAATACTTGAATTATGTTGGAAAGTAAATAAGAAAAATAACTAATGAAAATATTAAAAACATGTTATAAAAAGTGTGTAGAAGTTAATAATATAAGTGTAATGAAAAATATGTAATCCGATTCGATTTGATTTTGGCTCATAAGATTTGGACATATAGGTGTGATGTGTTTTAATTTTTTAAATAGGTCTAGTCCATACCAATCTGTTGACTAGTCAAAGTCCAAGAAATCCGTTAAAATATGAGATTTTAACATCATATTTGCGGACTGGATAAGCCTGGTCGTCCGTTGATGACTTAGTAGTCTTCTCTTCTTTGTTTTTTCTTTTTATTTTTTTTTTCTTTTGTATTAGCAAAATAAAATTTAAAAAAAAAATCAAAAGAAAAATAATATATAACATCTCTTCTTTTTTTTTTTAAAACATGTTGAATGGTTTTAAAAATGTGTAAATTAATCTCATGATATATAATAGTCTTCTGTTATTTTTTATTTCCTTTTTATATTAGCAAAATCATAAATGAGAAATAATGAAATAATGATAATATCACTAAAAAAATGATATAAATTGAAAAAAAATGAAAGGATTTGTCAAATGAATAAATGAATTACTAAAAATGAAAAAATAAAATATTACTAAAAATAATTAAAATGAATAATAATAAAGAATAATAATAATAATTGATACTAATTTTAATAATTGATGAACAAATTAATAATAATAATAATAATAATAATAATAATTGATACTAATTTTAATAATTGATGAGCAATTGATAATTTTGATACTAAAATCACAATTAATAATAATAATAAAGAAAAGAAATACAGATATAAATAATTAAAATGAATATATGAAAAATAATATGTAATAAAATCACAACATTAATATAAATTACAGCATGAATATTAATTTTAATGAATTAATAAATAAAAAAAATTAACAAAAAAAAGAAGAGAAGAAAAAACCTTTTTTTAGTTTTCGGATTGTGGTTTGACCTACATCCGCCCAACCCGACCGCATAAAACTTTTTTTTTTCTTTTTAAATCTGACCGTTCAAAAAAATCCATTTTTTTTTCCCTTCAAATCTGATCGTTCAAAAAAAAAAAAAAAAACCCTAATCAAACTCACTCACTCTATCTCCTTTCGGTCTATCTCTCTCACTCTCGCGATTTTCATCTGCCCTGCATGCTCCCACTGATCGAGTCTCTCTCTCGTCGTAAGATTGACCGATCGACCTCATCACACGCCTCATAGGTAAAGCCCCTCTCTGAATCTCAGTCTTTGTCTATGTCTCTCTCTCCCCGATCTTTGGTTTTTTTCCAACATATCAGATCTCTCTGTCTCTGATCTGTCTCCCTTACTCAGTCATCTCACAGTCTCTTACTCTTTGGTTTGGGAACAGGCTAATTTAGTAACTTTTTAGCTATTTGGTTAAAATATGAACTAAAAAAAAACTAATATGTTTGAGAAGACTTTTTGACTTTTTACGAAAAGATGTGCAAAAAGTAAAGAGAAATAGAATCTTTGACTTTTTTGTATGAGTTATTGACTTTTTGATTTTTTTAGTGATTTTTTGACTTTTTGGCTAAAAAAGTCACTTGCCAAATAAGGCCTGAGTCATTGGATTAACAAAATAAATAGCATGTTAGAAAAGTAAAGGTCGGATTAATAGTCCTTCCATATATGAAATAACTCAATCACCTAGGGGGTGCAGTAATGGACGGATTAAGCCAACCTTCGGATAAAATAATTAAATGATGAAATTAATCAAATATATAACATTGATTTCTTTTATTTTCTTAAACATGTATAAATTAATCTCGTGATATATAGTAGTTAGGGGTCCCCAAATAGCCTGCGAACAAAAAATTCGATATTACCCAACAACCCGTCCCGTGGCTCGTCCCAACCCACTTGAGTATCCAATCCATCCCAACCCATAAAAAATGATTTAGGGGTTTGGACAAAGATTTGTAACCCGAGCCGCCCTAGCCCATAAGAGCTCGCATGAGTAAGTCTAATGTTTAGTTTGATTTTTTTTGTTCTTATGTTTAAAAGTTTTATTTTTTTCTTTATGTTTTTTTCCCTCCAGGTGTAGGTATTATACATTATTTGATTTATTATTATTATTATATGAGATGGAAAAAGGTATAAGAAAAAAAAATCAAAATACTTGAATTATGTTGGAAAGTAAATAAGAAAAATAACTAATGAAAATATTAAAAATATGTTATAAAAAATGTGTAGAAGTTAATAATATAAGTGTAATGAAAAATATGTAATCCGATTCGATTTGATTTTGGCTCATAAGATTTGGACATATAGGTGTGACGTGTTTTAATTTTTTAAATAGGTCTAGTCCATACCAATCTGTAGACTAGTCAAAGTTCAAAAAATCCGTTAAAATATAAGATTTTAACATAATATTTGCGGACTGGATAAGCCTGGCCGTCCATTGATGACTTAGTAGTCTTCCTCTTCTTTGTTTTTTCTTTTTCTTTCTTTTTTTTTCTTTTGTATTAGCAGAATAAAATTTTAAAAAAAAATCAAAAGAAAAATAATATATAACATCTCTTTTTTTTAAAACATGTTGAATGGTTTTAAAATATGTGTAAATTAATCTCATGATATATAATAGTCTTCTATTATTTTTTATTTCCTTTTTATATTAGCAAAATCATAAATGAGAAATAATGAAATAATGATAATATCACTAAAAAAAATGATATAAATTGAAAAAAATGAAAGGATTTGTCAAATGAATAAATGAATTACTAAAAATGAAAAAATGAAATATTACTAAAAATAATTAAAATGAATAATAATAGTATGAAAAAAAATAAAAAATAAAATAATAATAATAATAATAATAATAATTGATACTAATTTTAATAATTGATGAGCAATTGATAATGTTTATACTAAAATCACAATTAATAATAATAATAAAGAAAAGAAATACAGATATAAATAATTAAAATGAATATATGAAAAATAATATGTAATGAAATTACAACATTAATATAAATTACAACATGAATATTAATTTTAATGAATTTATAAATTTAAAAAAAATTAACAAAGAAAGCAGAGAAGAAAAAAAATTAAAAAAAAAGAAAAGAAAATAAGGCGAAAAGGAAAAGAAAATAAAATAAAATGAAAAAGAAAAAGAAAAAGAAAAAGAATGTATTATAAATAAAATCGTAAATTTTATATTTTATAAGGACAAAAATAACAATTATACAGCAAAAAACTATTTTATAACTTATTTACCAAACACTACTCTGCTACTTAAATTCATAATTCCACAGTTTCACCAAACAAATTACCAGCTTCTGTTTACAATGATAAGTTATAATCTCTAAGGCCCCATTTGTTTTGGGGTGTAATAGATGGTAAGATTGGGCATAGGGTCATCCGGCCCGTCCAAACCGCCATACCCGATCTGAACCATGCATGTATGGGTTGTTTCGCGAACAAACTGCCATACCCGATCTGAACCGTGCATGTATGGGCTGTTTCGCGAACATATTAGGGTATGGTGTGGTTTGAATTTTATCTAATTTTCAGATTGCAGGCTGACCCACACCCGTCCGCATAAAACTCTCGGGGTGCGTTTGTTTGGACGGACTGGATAAGGGAGGATTGTAATCCATCGGACTAGTAGTCCTGAGATACATTGTCCAGGGACTATTTGGTTGGACTAAATTTGTATCCTATGTTTGTTTAGTCATGGGATTAGATGTCTAAATTGGACTATTTTTAGTTATTCAATATTTGTTTGGGATATTATGGAGAAGGATAAATACTCAAATGACTATTTTATCCTTTTCAATTATTTACTAAGTAACAACAATATTAAACATACCTTTAATATTTTAATTATTTTTAGCTAGATTAAATAAAAATTTGTTTTATTTTATTTTTTGCACAATATTTTAATTATTTTAATTTATTATTTTCAATTGAATTAAATTTATAATTTATATTTTTTATTTAATATATAATTTTAAATTAACGACAATAAAAAATAATTTTATTTAATATATAAATTAAATTTTCAACAACACTAAAAAAATTTAATTTATAAGGCCATAATTTATAATTTATTATTTTTAAATAAATTTAATTTATAATTTATATTTTTTATTTAATATATAATTTTAAATCAATAACACTAAAATATAATTTAATTTAATATGTAAATTTAATTTTTTAACAACACTAAAAAAATTTAATTTATAAGGCCATAATTTATAATCTATTATTTATAATTAAATTTAATTTATAATTTATAATTAAAATTTTTTATTTAACATATAATTTTAAATTAACAACACTAAAAAAATAATTTATAAATGTTTAAAAGACTATTTTATCATTTTTTAATTGTTTGCTAAGTAATAATATAGAGGGTAAAATTAACATTTCATAAAATAATCGCATGAGATACCAATTTCATAGTTTCTATCCCACCTTCTCCCTTATATAAAATAGTCTTATATTTGTGAGACTAATAATCTGAAACAAAAAAATAAAACAAATAATAAATTATTAATCGATAGAAGTAATGGTCCAATCTCACTCATAATCCTTCAAAAACAAACACTGATCGAGTGGGACTCTCTCTTTCTCTTTTTTTTTTCTTTTTTTTTTAAATCTGTCCGTTCAAAAAAACCACTTTTTTTTCCCCCTCAAATCTGATGCTCAAAAAAAATAAAGCCTAATCAAACTCACTCACTCCATCTCCTCTCGGGCTGTCTCTCTCTCTCACTCTCACTCTCACTCTCACTCTCACTCTCGCGATTTTCATCTGCACTGCATGCACCCACTGATCGAGTCTCTCTCTCGTCGCAAGATCGACCGATCGACCTCATCGCACACCTCACAGGTAAAGCCCCTCTCTGAATCTCAGTCTCTGTCTATGTCTCTCTCTCTCTCCCCGATCTTTGGTTTTTTTCCAACATATCAGATCTCTCTGTCTCTGATCTGTCTCCCTCGCTCTGTCATCTCACAGTCTCTTACTCTCTGGTTTTGCATCTACACCGATCGACCAACTCTCTCATCGCACCGATCGACCTCACATCACAGGTAAGCCTCTCTCTCTCTCTCTCTCGCCCCGATCTTTGATTTATTTTGCAACATATCAGATCTGTTAATAATTTTTTTTTTTTTTTTGTAGCAACAGATCTGTCTGTGTTTGTTTGGAATGTATGTTTTATTTATTTATTTAATGTATGTGTTAATTTTTGGAATTAAATCTGTTGAATTAAATGGAGTATCAGTTCATAAATCTGTATGTGTCTGTATAATTTTTGGAATTAAATCTGTTGAATTAAATGGAGTATCTGTTCATAAATCTGTCTGTGTCTGTATAATTTTTGGAATTAAATCTGTTTTTTTTCTTTTTGAATCTGTATTGGAATCGTGCTACCAACAATTTGGTCAAATTTGTGCTTTCATGAACTGATCTAGCTTAAGCAACAGGGACTTGGGAAAATGATAGTGTTTCACCATCTCAGCAGTAGCTGAGATCCCTCTAACATCTCTCATTTATATTACATTGACTTTTCTAAATGTATGAGTTACCGTGTTGGATGCTTATAGACACTTGGGTAAGGGTAATTCAACTTCACCATAAAACTGTATTGAAGGTAGATGTAGTTTGTAGTATAGCTGTCAAATCCAATTGAACTAGAAATTTAAGATATTATTGTGTGATGACATTGATGTCAGGTTATGTGTGCAACAAACAAAAAAATGTAAGTTATAACAATGTCGTTCAACATGATTTACATATTTTTTTAAATTTTGGTGTCTGAAGTCAGAATCTCACCCGTGAACTTATTTGGGCAAAAAACATGTCTTCTCTCTTTCCATGTTCATATTTTAACAAAGTTTGCAAACTGATGATGATGTCCTTGTACTATATCTAGGTTGTACCTTTTATGAAGTAACTGTATATATTACATTTTTGCCTAGTGATTTTTGAAATGGTTTCCGAGTTATGGTACTCGTATGTCATTAGCACTATGCTGGGATTTGGTTGTTTTTCTTGTTCATTGTTTCTTTTGGCACCTCTATTCCATCTATTCATTATTTATTTATGAGCAGCTATTCTTTACTAATTGATGAGCATATATTTTTTACTTCATACTCTCCTTTGAACTTTCTTCACAGCGTGACCAGGTTCCTAATTATTGTATTTCAGCTTATTTGTAATGATAATATTATCAAGAGCAAAATCCGGACCTTGTTAGCATAACTTGCGGCAGTGATGTCATATAATGGTCCAAATGAATTATTTTTATACACCAGAGTTTTGTGATTAGAATTTACTTGGATCAGCAAGTTATCACTATTCATTAGATTGTGTTTAGGTTTTCAATGTGCATATTTACAAACATTGTTCACTTGCCTAGGATTTGGATCCATTAACTTCTGCTATCGAATATCGTTGCAAAACTGTATTAGAATAAAAAAGTAGTGGCATCATTGTGACAGCATCAACAAATCATAGTGTGAGAACATGGGATGGAGATTTAAATCAAAGCATAGATAGTTCTTTTATAAGTAAAACTGTATTAGCAAAAGAGTGGCATGAACGCTGTACGATCAAAGCTTACCTCAAATCCAAAATAAAAAACTAAACATCTGCATGAAGATATAATTTTCCAAAGAAAAAAATGAAGGATCAACATAGAAACAACAAGAATTCCTTTCAAGCAAAGAGTGTTCAAGTACTAGGGTTTTAGTGGTTAAATTGAAGGCTAATGTGGAAAGGATTAGAGTTGATTGGATAGGGTTTTAGTGGTCAAATCAACATCATTAGAACCGGTTACAAGTCTAGTTTCTTAATTTTTGGCCTTGTGTTGATTGCTCATGTATACTAAGAGAAACATTAATATCTTTTAAGTGTTTAGTTTTTTAATATCTTTTAAGTGTTTAGTTTTTAATATCTCTTAAAAGATGTTAATGTTTCTCTTAGTATACATGAGCAATCAACACAAGGCCAAAAATGTAAGAAGTTATACTTGTAACTAGTTCTAATGACGCTGGTTTGACCACTAAAACCCTATCCAATCAACTCTAATCCTTTCCACATTAGCCTTCAATTTAACCACTAAAACCCTATTGCTTGAACACTCTTTGCTTGAAAGGAATTCTTGTTGTTTCTATGTTGTTTTGGCTTAAGGAGTCATTTCCTGGATCCTTCATTTTTTTCTTTGGGAAATTGTATCGTCATGCTGATGTTTAGTTTTTTATTTTGGATTTGAGGTAAGCTTTGATCGTTTTACAGCATTCATGCCACTCTTTTGCTAATACAGTTTTACTTATAAAAGAACTTTCTATGCTTTGATTTAAATCTTCATGCCATGTTCTCACACTATCATTTGTTGATGCTGTCACAATGATGCCACTACTTTTTTTATTCTAATACAGTTTTGCTTATAAAAAACTCTAGCATTTTGTTAATTTCAAACAAGTTTTTGGTAGAAATTTTAGGCCCTCTAGCATTTTGTTAATTTCAAACAAGTTTCTTAGGTATATATAACTACTGAAATTTAACATGGAAAACCCACTTGTTTGCTAGAAAATATGGAGAAAGACACAACGTCATATAACTACTGACTCCTTTCATTGCTTTTTCTTTTATGCTCATATAACTACTGACTCCTTTCATTTGCTTTTTCTTTTATACTGTGTTTGGTTTGTGAAATTAGGTGAAATGTAGGTATATTTTATTCACATTTCATCTACCTTTTCTATTTTCCTTTTCAAATCAATTCTTAAATTCCCCAACCAAACACAGCTTTAGTGGCTTGATAACTGAGTGGATGCTGTATTCTCTACCCTATGTAAATTTTGCAATAAGTATTTGACTTTGGGATTTTTTTTTTGACTATATTGTTCTTTTACAGCGAAAAGTGATGGATGAGAAAATCAGACTCAAGGAGGAACAGGAGGAGTTTAAGGTACTCAAGGAGGAAATGGACGTGAAAGTGGGACCGCCAAAAAGAGATGAATGGATGACGACGTTACCCCCAGAAAGAAAAGTAAGCCCTCTTATTTGTTTGTTCACTGTTTTCACTTTTTTCCAAACCCCTCTCCTCCCCTCCTCCCATTTTCCTTTCCACTTTTCTTCTTCCCCACGGAACTAGAAGTATACTCGTATGATAGCAATGTTATTCTTTTTGTAATCTGAAGAATATTTTAAACAAAATGAAAGTATACTTGTATCAAACTGTAAAATAAAGGAACTTGTGTTACAAAACACCATGAAATGTTTTTTGATCGGACATTCTAACGTTAATGCTCCCTTTTGCTTGTTGGTAACTTGAGTCGCTATTGTTTTTTTTTGTCTTCAGCCTGGTGTGCCTACACAAACAACAAAGTTTAGCTGGACCTCTAAAGATGGACGTGGCGATACCAGTATTTGGACAGATAACCCATCAGAGAGAGCCCAAAAAGCAAAGATGAAGTACGTATTATATTTATGTTTAGTTTATTTTTTTTCCCCTATTGATTTTGCACTTGAGGGATATCCGGGACTCTTGGAACTCATTAGGTTCACATGGCAGTTACTTAGAGGCCTATAACGAGGCTGCAGCACTTGCTTCTACGGATCAAGAAAATAAAATTACAAATTCAGACGCAGCATTGGTGGATGAATATAACAAAAGGAAACGGCCGAAATCATTGGTAGAAAAGCACAGAGAGGCTGCTCGGACTAGCAGTAGTTCTAAAAAGAAATCCAAGCAAGAGCGAGCAAAAGAGGAGTGGGAGGGGCAACATCCATGGAAGCCTTGGGATCGTGAGAAGGACTTGACAGCTGGGCGGCAAAGTGTAAAACTGTATGCTGGAGACATGTCACAGGGTCTGGCATCCCGTTTTTCTTCTGGAACCTTCCAGAGGAACTTCCTTTAGGGTACAAATGGTGGGTTTGGTTAACATGACTGATTTGCTTCATCCTTTGAGGTTCATAGTTCACATGACGCTGGCAGGCAGAAGGATATCCTTGCTTTGTGGTTCGCTTGTTCAGATTTTGGTTTCATACTGAGATGTCAGTCCCTTCTTCTATTTTATATTTAGAAGTTGCGGATTCCAACTGAACTGCACAGTTTCATATTTTTCATGATGTTAGAATTTCTCTGTAGGTTGTGTTTGCATAGTTGATTTGTCAGGGGAAATAAAATAAGGAAAATGAAATTGCTCATTATGTTTTTTTTTTTTTTTTTTTTTTTCTTCTCTTAATGTTATGGGTAATTGATGCAGATCTGGTTGACACCAAGTTGTTGGAGCAGTTGGATCTCATATGCCAAAAACATTGAGTCTGTTAGCTTGGATTTATTTCAAATCAAGGGATAGGACTGTTATTTATACACAAAATACTTCTATATAATATTAACTTTCACAAAAAACATTGAATAACTAAAATCATAAATGAAGAAATTAATACAGAGAAAATAATAAAGATATATTATATGTAGATGGGAGTTGGAGAAAAAAATTATTGACGTATAGAGGAGTGCAAGTGACACTTGCGTCTCTACAAGTTTTCATTTGCATCCTATCATGGACACGTGCACTCCCATTGTGTTTGTAAATTTTTTCTGCAACTCCTACTTGTGTCTCATTACGGATGTACTTGCACTCACAATGTGTTTGTAAATTTTGTTCCTAACTCTTACCTTGCATGTAATTCTTCCAAAGTAGTTTATGAGATTGATGAGTAATTCTTCCAAAGTAGTTTATGAGATTGATGAGAAGCGTGATAAGTTGCAATTCCAAAGTCATATTTGTCGTTTAAGTAAATTCTAGCAGTCATATTTGTCTCGTTATTTAAATTTTAGCAGATAAATTACAATTTCGAGATGTAATTTAGGCTTCATTTGACAACATCACTTTTTAACTTAAAAGTAAAAAGTTACTAAAAATACCAAAAGCCAACAATTTATACCAAACAGTTAAAGATTTCATTTTTTCTCTAATTTTTGCACATCTTTTCGTAAAAAATCAAAAAGTCATCCCAAACATATTAGTTTTTTTATCTCATATTTTAGTCAAAAAGTGAAAAAGTTACTAAAATAATTTATTCCCAAATGAAGCCTTAGAATCTTTGAATGTTTGACATAACGCACAATCAATTTGGATAACAAACAATTTACAATCAACGTCTGACATAACTCAGAATCCTTTAATTTAAACCATTTTATTAAAAAACATTAAACTGTTTATTTTCAAAATTTTGAAGCTTTTTCCTAACAAGAGCAAGGTACACAGTATATTCTTGCAAGAATTCCATACTTTCTCTTTGGGTAACTTACACTTTATTTTTAAAATTTTATTTCAATATGATATTTCTGTGACCACTTTTTTTAAATTTAAAAGTCAACAATATAAGCAACTTTGACAAAAAGTAAACTCAATATTGGTTCACTCTTTATAGATGTGTTTGCCATTGAATAACAGTAACATTGGTGCATTTATGCTGTGACTTATAACCTATCACATAGCCTTTAAAGTTGAACATTGTCCCCAAGTATATTAAATAATTGTAGAAGACCAGACAAAAGGAATAAACTCTAGAAAATATGATGATCAAAACCTTATAAATCTGTGGAAAATGGAAGAGAAGGCAACATGGGTTGTGTGAGTGAAGAGATATGTCATTTTCAATCATACTCAAGGCCCCTCCCTCCACCTCCACCCCCTTCTCTAGAAGGTTTATTTGTTATTTGGTTAGAAAATTTAAAGAGAGATTCAAAAAAGAACAGAGAAAAAGTGTATGAAATTATGTGAAATATAAATATATTTTATTTACATTTTACCTAACTTTTTTTATTTTTCTTTCTACATCTCTCAATCAAACACAACATGACCGTTTAAATCATTATCAAGCTTACTTACTCATCTTGTTTGTTTGGTGTAATTTATGAAGATTTTTTTAAGACTTTTTTCTCATTTTTTTTTTTTTGTGTGGATATTTATGTGAAAGTATACTGTTTTTTAATTATCAATTATCAATTTTTAATTTTTAAGAAAGTGCACTAAGTAAGCCTACTTTCTCTTTTTTATCTCTCCTAAAATATAATTATTCAATATTTTTAAAATAACACATGAGGTTGTCCCTCTAAAAAGTGTTTGTTGTTGATAAGATGCCTATAGAAGCTTTATTTACACTATTTCTTCTTTGCTAAAGCAAGGCCTTCCAAACACAGCCTCCCTTTGTTTCCTACAAAAATATTTTCGTACATAATTTTTTTCAAGGAAATATTTTTCGTTAATTTTTTTTGTTTGTTTATATTTGGTTGTGTTTTTAAAATTAATGTGTACTAGTTATATTATTAGTGATGGTAATAGTAAGGTGGTGAAAATAGTAACAGTGGTGGCGGAAGTGATAGTTGCGGTGGTAGTAGAATGGTGAAAATGATGATTACTTTGATAATTGACCATTGATTAAACTTTTTGTTCAAGAAATATTTTTGAACTTTTAAAATTGAAAAACATGTTAAACTAAAATAAATTTATTTTCATTAATAACTCCTCTCAAAAAAAAAAAAAAAAAAAAATTGAAACAAAAGTTTCACTTGTAACAAATGTCCGTACAAAATTTATTTTGATCACAAAGATAAACAAATCTATAAGCTAATCAAATCTAAAGAAGGTCCAAAGGATCATTTGTATATATGGTAATACTGTACATGTTATTTTGGAAAAAAAATTAAAAATAGTAAACAAAAAAAAAGAAAAAAGGAGGGATAATCTTCTATGTACAAAAAATGTATTAAGATTAATTTATATGATTTTGCCTAAATTTTAATTCAACTCCATCTTTCATATCAATCGATTGAGTGAATCAAATATTGAATTTAAAATAATAATAATAATAATAAAAAAGTATGGATAGAAAAGGAAAGTGGGTAGATTGCATATGATTTGTGATGATTTCATCAGATTGGGTTCATCGTACTTATCACTGATTGGTTGATAGTCGTGCTCCCATCGATTTGTAAGTTGATGATGACATTTTGTTTTATAAGAATGATAAAGATTTTTTTTTTTTGATCTCACAATCTCTACAGATACATATTAGTGAGTGATAGAAAGAAAAAAAAAATATAAAAAATAAAAAATTAACTAATTTCAATACATTAGGGGTGGTGGGGGTCAAAAAAAAAAAAAAAGGGAATCTCAACTTTTTTTTCTTTGTTTTATTTTTCTTCTTCTTTACGTTTAAAGAAATCGGTCGTGTTTGATGGCAGGTTTGAGAGGGTGGATTGGATTACCAATTTGCGAGGCCCACCAAACCCTTGTTTGGATGCAACAAAATGTTATAGGATTAGTAATGAAGGGGGCTTAGTAATCCCCTTCTGTAAGGGGATTAGCTTGGGTAAATTTTGAGTGGGATTAGAAAAATAGTGAGAGGATTGAGTTTATTTTATATAATAATTTTAAATTTTTTTTTTTACAAAGTGCACCTATTTGTTTTAGTTTTTTTTTTTTAATATAGAAATAATTTATTTTTTTATTTTATATAAAAATAATTTAACAATCCCATCACTAATTATCTCGCACACTATCATCAAAACAAACACACTTTTATTTAATCTCCTCACTAACAATCCTCACATTAACAATCTTTTTACTAACAATCCTCTTACTAATAATCCCATCAAACCTAATCAGTCAAACAAACGTGGCCTAAATTCAATTAAAATTTATTTAAATTTGATTGAGTTTCTAAATTTTTTATTGAATTAAAAATAAATTAATAATTTTTTTAAAATTTATTAATTTGTTAATATTTTTTTATGTGATATTCAAACAAGAGAATTTTTATTAATTGACTTAGGTTTCACAATTCTATAATGAGAACCTTATTAAAAACTTTTTATAGTCACATTTTTTAAATAATATTATATTTATCATATTTTTTTATATAATGTTTATATATTATTTGATATGACACATTTATAATTATTATGTGTCATAAGATTTTAAGTAAAAGTACAAAAATTATAAATAAAATATAATAAAAAAATATGATAAGTTATGATATTAATTTTTACTCTTTTTTTTTTTTTTGGCGAGTATTATTTGTTTTCTTATGTGAAAATAAAACTAGCCTATAAATTCATAAATGTTTGAACGAGAATTCTAGATACAGTGCTTCTACAGACCACAAAACAATGTTCAGGGTTTTGATTACCAAAGGATGGTTGATAGTCAAGTCAATCGAGTTCACTTCACTTCTTCAGGGAAAAAAAAACATGATAAGTTATGATATTAATTTTTATTCTTGGTGAGTGTTATTTGTCTTCTTATGTGAAGATAAAACTAGCTTGTAAGTTCAAAAATGTTTGAACGAGAATTCTAGATATAGTGGTTCTACATACCACAAAAAAATGATTAGGGTTTTGATTATCAAAGTATGGTTGATAGTCAAGTCAATCGAGTTCACTTCACTTCTTCAAGAAAAAAAAAAAAAATGATAAGTTATGATATTAATTTTTTTTTTTTGGGTGAATGTTATTTGTCTTCTTATGTGAAGATAAAACTAGCCTATAAGTTCAAAAATGTTTGAACGAGAATTCTAGATACAATGGTTCTACAGACCACAAAACAATGATCAGGGTTTTGATTACCAAAGTATGGTGGATAGTCAAGTCAATCGAGTTCACTTCACTTTTTCAAGAAAAAAAAAAAATATGATACAGTGGTTGTACAGACCACAAAACAATGATCAAGGTTTTGATTACCAAAGTATGGTTGACAGTCAAGTCAATCGAGTTCACTTCACTTCTTCAGGAAAAAAAAAAAAAAATGATAAGTTATGATATTAATTTTTATTCTTTTTTTTTTGGTGAGTGTTATTTGTCTTCTTATGTGAAAGATAAAACTAGCCTATAAGTTCAGAAATGTTTAAACGAGAATTCTAGATACAGTGGTTCTACAGACCACAAAACAATGATCAAGGTTTTGATTACCAAAGTATGGTTGATAGTCAAATCAAGCAACTTCACTTCACTTCACTTCTTCAAGAAAAAAAAAAAAATGATAAGTTATGATATTAATTTTTATTCTTTTTTTTGGTGAGTGTTATTTGTCTTCTTATGTGAAGATAAAACTAGCCTATAAGTTCAGAAATGTTTAAACGAGAATTCTAGATACAGTGGTTCTACAGACCACAAAACAATGATCAGGGTTTTGATTACCAAAGTATGGTTGATAGTCAAGTCAAGCGAGTTCACTTTACTTCACTTCTTCAAGAAAAAAAAAATATGATAAGTTATTATATTAATTTTTATTCTTTTTTTTTTGGTTGAGTGTTATTTGTCTTCTTATGTGAAGATAAAACTAGCCTATAAGTTCAGAAATGTTTGAACGAGAATTCTAGATACGGTGGTTCTATAGACCACAAAACAATGACCAGGGTTTTGATTGTCAAAGTATGGTTGATAGTCAAGTCAAGCGAGTTCACTTTACTTCACTTCTTCAAGAAAAAAAAAATATGATAAGTTATGATATTAATTTTTATTCTTTTTTTTTTTTTGGGTGAGTGTTATTTGTCTTCTTATGTGAAGATAAAACTAGTCTATAAGTTCAAAAATGTTTGAACAAGAATTCTAGATACAGTGGTTGTACAGACCACAAAACAATGATCAAGGTTTTGATTACCAAAGTATGGTTGATAGTCAAGTCAAGCGAGTTCACTTCACTTCACTTCTTCAAGAAAAAAAAAATATGATAAGTTATGATATTAATTTTTATTCTTTTTTTTGGTGAGTGTTATTTGTCTTCTTATGTGAAGATAAAACTAGCCTATAAGTTTAGAAATGTTTAAACGAGAATTCTAGATACAGTGGTTCTACAGACCACAAAACAATGATCAGGGTTTTGATTACCAAAGTATGGTTGATAGTCAAGTCAAGCGAGTTCACTTTACTTCACTTCTTCAAGAAAAAAAAAATGATAAGTTATGATATTAATTTTTATTCTTTTTTTTGGTGAGTGTTATTTGTCTTCTTATGTGAAGATAAAACTAGCCTATAAGTTCAGAAATGTTTGAACGAGAATTCTAGATACAGTGGTTCTATAGACCACAAAACAATGACCAGGGTTTTGATTACCAAAGTATGGTTGATAGTCAAGTCAAGCGAGTTCACTTCACTTCACTTCTTCAAGAAAAAAAAAATATGATAAGTTATGATATTAATTTTTATTCATTTTTTTGGTGAGTGTTATTTGTCTTCTTATGTGAAGATAAAACTAGCCTATAAGTTCAGAAATGTTTGAACGAGAATTCTAGATACAGTGGTTCTATAGACCACAAAACAATGACCAGGGTTTTGATTACCAAAGTATGGTTGATAGTCAAGTCAATCGAGTTCACTTCACTTCTTCAAGAAAACAAAATGTGATAAGTTATGATATTAATTTTTATTCTTTTTTTTGGTGAGTGTTATTTGTCTTCTTATGTGAAGATAAAACTAGCTTATAACTTCAGAAATGTTTGAACGAGAATTCTAGATACAATGGTTCTACAGACCACAAAACAATGATTAGGGTTTTGATTACCAAAGTATGGTTGATAGTCAAGTCAATCGAGTTCACTTCATTTCTTCAGGGAAAAAAAAAATGTCAATGCATATATGCATTGCAATATTAGAAATCATATTTTGGTAAAATTTCCCTTCTATATATAGTACATATGATAATAAAAAAAAGGGGAAATATCACAGTGAGATGTGAAAAAAATAATTACAAATTAATGAAAAATTTTATAAATATTAATCATTAAATTTATAATTTTTTTAATAAAATTATTATTATTATTTTTTCCTTATCATCAGTGGGGTGTAATACCCCCAGTATATATGTCCGTACAGTTTTGGAAACACATTGGTAGTATTTAGGGCTGATTTGGCATGTTATAAAAAATAAAAATAAAAAGTCAAAAAGTTATCACTATTCACAAAAAAAAAAAAAAAAAGAGCCAACTTTCTATGACATGACAATGGTACAGTCTAAAGTGATGTCTGCTTTTAAAAAAAAAAAGTCTCAAATGATGGTACAAATTACGCAGGTGGTGCACAACACAAGACGGTGCTGTTCGGCCAGTGGGGGCCTATCACGGGCTCCGTTTTGATAATCTGCACCGTTTAATGTGTAGAACTTGTCGAGTTCTATATGTATGTAAAAAATACATTGATCAGATATCAATAACTATATGATCAAATCAGTTTTGTATAAAAAAATGAATGTTGGACAAATTAACGGTTGACAAAAAACTAATTCGATTAGATAGCTATCGATATCTGATTAACGTGATTTTTTTACAAAAATATAGTACTCGACAAGTTCTACACATTGAACGGTTTCGATTATCAAAACGGGACCTGTGGTGGGCCCTCACGGGCCGAACAGCACCGTCCTGTGTTGTGCTCGGACTGGAGGCACTGTCCAGTTCTGAAATATGCAGCATATAGTACTGGCTTAATGGTACAAGGGATGCCAGTATGCATTTATATATTTAGGGGTAATATTGTAATTTAGTTATTTTATACAATATTTTAATACATATTTTTTCATAAAAAGTTATCACAAACAACCATATTTTTTTTCTCTATTTTTTTATCTAAAAATTCAAAAAGTGTACTTATTTAGTTCATCCCAACCAACCCCTTAGTTTCCTTTTCAAAATTCAACTTTATTTTTAAATTGTGATTTTCATGAAACATGTTAACTACAAATGTTGATTTTGTTGAAAATTTAATTGGTTAGTTTTAGCCTTTTGTGGGCCTCTTTCTGTATTCATTGTATCATCTTGATGCTTTCTAATAAAATTTGATTATTTATAATAATAAAAAATTAAAGATAACTGACAAATCAATAACCGTTGAGGCTTCATTGATGGACAAAAAAATTATTTTAAAATTTAAACAACATTTTTTTGGCTAAAATTTTAAAAACTTAAACCATACAGAACTAAACATTCTTATTTTTTTTATATATAAAAAAATAAAATAAAAAACTATTTTGAACAAATCACACCTTACAACTAATTTGATGGGTGTTTAATTAATATAATTAAATTGTTCAAATTTCAAAATAATCCTTTTGACAATTAAATTAAATTCATTAGTTATTAATTTGTACCATAATCTTTAATTAGAGTGCCTGAATATAAATAAATTGTAATTAATAATTTAAAAATAAATAAAACAATAATATAAAATTTAGGGATTAAAAGTGAAATAAACCGTTTAACATTACCTTTCTCTTTCTTCTTCATCTTCATCATTGAGTGCATTAAACCAAGCGTCTGAATCTTGCAGGTGAGTTAAAAATGAGGTGTCTACGCCCCTGGTCGTCCGGATTACACATAAAATAAACAAAAACAGCCAAGTTGTTCCCCAATTCCTTTTTACACAACAAGTCTCTAAAACCTTTTCTTTTACCTCTTCTTCCTTTTTTTCTTATATATATATAATCGTATGTGTGTATGTGTGGTATGTGAATATTCACATATACACGCATAAATCTTGCTGGGTTTGCTTGAACTAGACTCATCTTTGAATCAAACCTGCGACCCACTTGTTTGATTTGTAATCGATGGAGGTTTATGGATACCCATCTTTGAATCACATATACACGCATAAATCTTGCTGGGTTTGCTTGAACTAGACTCATCTTTGAATCAAACCTGCGACCCACTTGTTTGATTTGTAATCGATGGAGGTTTATGGATACCCATCTTTGAATCACATATACACGCATAAATCTTGCTGGGTTTGCTTGAACTAGACTCATCTTTGAATCAAACCTGCGACCCACTTGTTTGATTTGTAATCGATGGAGGTTTATGGATACCCATCTCATTCTTTGCCTTTCTCGTCCTCTGCATCTCCTTCATTTTCGTTTGGGAATTTGGTAGAAAAGGTTAGAGACTTCTTCGGATTTGCGATTTCTGTGATTATTGGGAATATATTCTCTGCCATCTTCACGTTCTTTTTCACATTAGGTGCGTTTATCTCCTTCAATTCCTTCAATCTGTTCATAAATTCTATGTTTTTGTTTATCAAATTGTAGTCAGTTATTACAATGTCTCTGTTCCTTGACATGGGTTTGCAAAATATTAGAGTTATGTTGTGTTCTTTGGGTCAATCATTAACCTTACCATCATGTTTGCAGAATTCAAGTTGAGGTTTTATAATCCCAGAAGACAGTGATTTCAAGCAACAAATTAGGGAAATAGAGGGAAAAAAAAATTTCATTTTCCATGTCCGATCGCCTGGCCGATTGTCCCCCCAGATGTCCACTATGTTTTAATGAAAGCTACAATAGTGGTGTTTGGTAGAGCTTATAAACAACTTAAATCAGCTTATAGATTATTTTAAGCTGTCTTGGTGTTTTTGGTAAAACGTAAAATCACTTTTTGTAGCTTAAATTAAGCCAAAAAAGAGCTTTTTTGCTGAGTGGCCTTTGGGGTGCTTAACTCATCAGCTTAAGCGGGAAGCTACAAAATTGAGGGGCAAAATTACTTAAATGCCCTTTACTAATTTGAAGTATTACCAAATTGTCATTATATAAACCACCAAGTATCACTGTTCATTCTCTGTGAGAGAGAGAGAGAGAGAGGCGATTTCTGGCGAGAGGCTAGCCAGTGCTCTCTCTCTCTCTTTCTCTTTCTTTCTCTCTCTCTCGCGAACCAGTGCTCTCTCTCTCTTAGAGATCGAAACCCTAGCTTCGCAATTTCTGGCGAGAGGCAAACCAGATCTCTTTTAGATCACGATCGCGATCTCGATCTGAAACCCTAGAGTCACGATCGACTGTGTGACGATCGACCATCCGTCGTCATCCGGCGTTGGTTCGTCGTCGATCGACTGCGGTTCTCTCTCCGGTGATGGATTTTAGTGCGGTTTGTTTTTTTTTTTGGTTGAAGTTTTTAGTGTTTTTTTAATTAAAAAATCATAATAATAATTAAGCATTTTAGCCATTAATGAAATAATTTTATATTAATTGATACTAATTAAAAATTTTAGTATTAATTGATGCTAATTAATCTATTAATTGACACTAATTAATTTATAATAAAAAAATGAAATAATTTTACTAAAAATGAAATATCACTAAAAAAAATGATATAAATTGAAAAAAATGAAAGGATTTGTCAAATGAATAAATGAATTACTAAAAATAAAAAAATAAAATATTACTAAAAATAATTAAAATGAATAATAATAAAGAATAATGATAATATGAAAAATAATAATAATAATAATTGATGGACAAATTGATACTAATGTTCATAACACAAGATAGTATATCTTTATTACCAGCTAAAGACAATGGCAAATTAATTTTGCCCTTTATTATTTCAGTAAAAATATTATTGTCGACTAACTTCTTACAATTTTGCTTTTCTTTTTTAACTGACAACTTTTCTAATACAAAATCTAGCATAATCCAAACGACAACCAGTTCTGTTAATATTGAATATCCAAGAAAATATAAATCATTTTTTTTTTTGTTGTGGTCATGATAATCATCAATTTTTTAAACAAATACACGGTATTTAATTTCCTCCAATAACTTGGACATGACGAGATAGAATTTGTCCTGAGATGCATGCTTATTTATTTATTTATTATAAATTAAGTCAAAACTATATTTGGGAAAAAAAAAGAAGATAATATATGTTGGTAATATTCATCCCAATAGCATTGATGTATTCATCTACTAAAAAGTAGGGCAAATTACATATACCTCTCTCGAGATTTAACTAAATTACAGATACTCCTGAGGTTTCAAAAATTACAAATACCCCCCTGAGGTTTATATTTTTATAACAAATTGCCCCCTGAGGTTTATATTTTCATAACAATTTGCCCCATAATTTGTTATGTAAATAGTACCTTCAGGGGGTATCTGTAACTTCTCAAACCTCAGGGGATATTTGTAATTTGCTAAATCTCGAAGGGGTATATATAATTTGCCCCCCTAAAAAAGTACGAGCACTAACATCATCCAAAACATATGCAGAAAACTATTTGATTTGCAAAATGCATAAGCCATTTGTTTTGCAGCTATCAAACATGAAACTTGTTCCAATCATATTCAAAATATTTTTCTTGTTTCAGCATCAACATCAAGTATAACTGTTTCTCTTCTATGAATTGATTAACTGTAACCAAACCAAGACCTACCCCCCAATCTCTATAGCCTACTTGCACAACTTGAAATGTGACAGTGAGGAAGTTCCATCGAGCCCTTTCTTAAAATAGTGCGTGATGAATTCTCTAATCGCGGTCTCCCTATAGATTGGGGGATTTTCTTCTCATAGCAGTTCTTCGATTGGCCCATACACTCTTGATGTAACCCCTTCACAAAAATGTGTTCTAAGAAAACTTGCCACAGAGATTCTTGGACCTACATTTTTTGCTAGTACTCTGTGGTTGCTGCTTTTGAACTTGTCATTTGTGATGAGCTGCATAATGGAAAACATGAAAAACTAAAATAATTACATGCTTTATGTTCAAAAAAAAAAAAAAAATAACAAGAAGAATACATGCATATAACTAATCATTGTTTATACATAGGCTTCTATCATTGTTCATTGCTGCAATTACTACGTCAATGCTAAAGAACGAATTATTTCAATAGAAAGCATGGACATGCTTAAGCATTTTATCAGCACATGTATAAATCAAACAATTATAACTTGAGGCATCAATATCAAGAAAAATTGCAAATGAAGTCTTTTATATTGACACTTCCCACATTTGGCATCACTGGTTACTCTATCCGCTTTATGCTCCCCTAATTTTTGGGCTAGGAAATTACGATCAAATAGATTTTAATGCTCCATTTGTTCTAGTAGAAAATGTTTTTCGTATTTGCTAGTGTTTGGTTTAACAAAAAATAAAAGTCAACACAAAAAGTTTTCATTGAAAAATGTAAAACAAGCTTAATAGCGTAGAAAACCTTTTCAACCGTCCACCGTTGTCAACACCAACACTAAAGCCACCACTCCCCACTGCCCCACTACCATCACCCAACACCACCACTACCACGACCACTATGCAGGGAAGCAAATCGAAAAGGTGAGAAAACAACAAGATCGAACCACGAACAAATCCGAACTACAGATACTCTCTCTCTAAGAACGAACCACATTGAAAAACTTTCGATTTTTATTAATCAAATATAAACTTAAACTGAATAGCCCTAAGGCTTACAACCTTATTTATAAACCTACTACTTGGAGAACAAAAACTAATAAAACAGGAAATGAAAATAATCAAAGCAAATAGAATAGGAAAATTGTATCAAATCAAATTAAGAAACTAAACAAATCTATACTAAATTAAATATTCCTAATTAACCAATAATTTAAATAAAAATAAAAATATAATATTCCAAATTAACTTATGATTTAAAAATAAAAATATAATATTACTAAAATTTGGTCTGCATCAATAACTACCATAACCACTAGCACACTATGAAGCATGAGTACTCTGAAAATATTGCCGTACTTGTACCAGATACTTACTGGGTACTGCTATTCGTATCGATAGGGCTGCATGCGTACCGGGCACTTGAAATACGTACCAAATACTTTTTATACATTCTTTGGCAGTTGGGTACTCTATGGGTACTTCATGGATACATCAGGAGTACACTAAACTATGAGACATTGGTAGGGATGCGTTTAATTTATTAGTGAGTTCTTTACTTGATGTGTCAGAGATGAAAGTTGTATTATTCAATGATGAAATTGATGGAAGTGAAAACTAAAGTTTTAAGTTTAAATTTTGCTTACTTTTGGAATGAAACTTTATTTTGTAATTTCTCTTATTTAATGGCATTAAAATAGTTTATAGACTTTGCTTTGATATTGGTATTGTTAAACTATGATTTTTCTATTGGTTTTGTAATTTCTCCTTTTAATTTTGAACTTTGATTTGTAGATTGAATTTCAAACTATAAATTATAAAAAAATAAAAGATTTATTAATGTACTCCAGCCGTACCCGTATCCTATTTTTTTAAGATCTTGTCGTATCAGCGTACCCGTATTGTACCCGTACCAGTATCCGTACCCGCACCCATAACACGCCAGTTTATATGGTTGCAATCAAACATAGGAAAAGTTTTCCAATATTTTCGACCAAAACAAACGGAGTGTAAGTTACACCCTCGGGGCCACAACTATTAAAAGAGAGTAGATTCGAGTCATATGAAGGCAAGTGATACCCTCCCTCTCAAAGAAATTAATGATTCATCTACCGAATTTGTTCAGCCCAAATGAGCTCTTCTCGGGAAGAATCTCCCGCGAGTTTCCAAAATGAAAAACTCTTACCAGGAAGAGTCTCATTCGGGCAAATTCGGGCTGGACAAATTCGGTGTATATAGCGGTGATGCAAAGAAATAGCAAGACAAACAAATCATCAAGTTCAGTATGTGTGTATAGACTTGCCTGCAGTAGATCAGCAATGTTTACTACTAGAGCTCCAGGCAGAGGGGTAACGTCAACCCATTGATTGTCGTGAAGGGTTTGGAGGCCACCCACTTGGTCTTGTAGAAGTACAGTAATGAAGCCACTATCAGCATGGTTGTCAGTACCCAAAGTCAATTTTGGTTCAGGGCATGCAGGGTAGTAATGACCCGCGACGAAAAGCCCCTCAGCGCAATCCATGTCTTTCAGGTAATCAGGGTTAAGGCCAAGGGCCTCTGAGAGCAATTCTAGCAGAGTGAGCCCCAATCTCATCGTGTACTTGGAGTACTCTATCAATGTCTCTGCCATGGTTATCAGAATCTCGATCCGGATCTTACGATCCTACGATCTTACGATCCATTTGAGTGTAATCGATCCGGATCGTGTAAAAAACTCCTTATAGGTAGGATCTTTCGATCCTGGTAGTGGGATCTTATAGGATCATGGAATCTCAATCCGAATCCGATCCTATCCGATCTAATTTACAAGCCTTGTTTTGTATTGTATGACATATTTTGTTGTAAATTTTATATTTGTTGTCTAAATATCAATTTATGTTGTCAAAATAAATAATAAAAATTAAGTAGTATTGAATCAAATAGACTAAGAAAAACAAATTAGGAAACAAATATTCAAATATTGCGGTAATTTAAGAAAATTAAATAGTCGGAAAAACAAACTTAGCTTTAGCGGAGTCTAAGGAGGGTAAGATGATTGTAACTTTATCTCAATTTCTGGAGAAATTATTTTTGTGACTCGAATCCGCTCCACCAGGGATGCTAACAAGCAGCCTTATCATTCGACTAAGCTACTCTTTTGAGTTCTTAATCTATTTTCATATCCAATTTTGTTAAATATTTTTTCTTCACTTTTTATGCATTATTGTACATTGTAAAGTATTTTGTTATAGAATTCTTCTTCTTCTTCACCTTCTTTTTTGATAAAATACAGAACTTTTACCATCGAGTTTTCTATTGCATAATATTATATGTACATTTTACATGGAGTATTATATTTTTCACAATATCTTCACTTCTTTTTAATAAAATATAAGTTCATTTTGTGTATACTTTATAAGAAATAATTATTTAAATTAAATTATTATGTAATTTGTCTTTTTCGGTAGGACCTTACAATCCTCGATCCGATTCTACGATCCGATTCTACGATCCGATCCTATAAACACTTCCGACGATCCAACGTAGGATTCCGATTTTAACAACCTTGGTCTCTGCAGCTTGAGTAGACATAAATAAATCACAGATAGTGCTTCAAAGACACTTGGCTTCTCTAAAGGTTATCTGTATTGACAAGTTGAGGTGTAAAACAGGTTAAACAAATTCATTAAGTCTCCTGACTCATCTTGACTGTGGGGAAATTGTTCAAGCTTTGCGATATCGTTCAGCCATTGATCGAAGTATTCTAGCACTTCTAGTACTAGTAAAGTTACTTGGATTCAAGCCTCTAATGGAATTTATTCTAACAAAAATTGCTTGGGAAGCTCCACTTGGTATAGGGTCGGCCTTGAGGGCAGGCATACAAGGTTGTCTCCTTGGGCCCCAATTTTTGTTTAAAAAATAGGATCACAAATAATTTTAGCACTTCTAGTATTAGTAGTTCAAAAATAAAATTTTACTTTTTAAAAAATAAAAAAGACAAAAACAAACAAACAAAGACCGATTGAAGTGATAAATTATTTGAAGGTAATGGATGGCTATTTATCAAATGCATAGATTGTTCGGAAGTAAGGAAGATTTAAGGGCAAGAATAAGTTCCTGGAAGCACATCCAGAATGGTCATGACAATCGGCCGTTGTGTTCATCTTAGCAAATCTCTACAAAAATATTGAAGAAATCTCTACATTTTATTTCTGATTGATTGAATTATTGATTACCTAGCAAAAAAGAAAAAGAGAAGAATCAGTAAGTTTGCATTATGAGTAACATCCTTGAATGATTAAATGGCCAAGTGCAAAAGGTGCCTGCCACTGCAGGGTTTGGGGAGAGTCAAATGCAAGCATGAGTTGAGAACGAGAACTCCTAACTTTTGCTTGGTTATCCTCATGTAGACCTCCATAAAGCAATTGCAATTCGGAACTAAAGATCGATGCTCATCACAAAATGTGGGGAAAAAAAGGATATAAATCAAAAGAACTCCCCATAAACATGTCCAAAAATTTGTCTCGCGAAAATACTAATTTCAACCTTTTTTTTTGCCAAACATGTGAATATTAGACTAATCACATACCTGCACACGATAGGCAGTTCTTCAGGATCAGGAGGGTAAGGAGCCATAATACAAGCAATGGTGTCCCTCCATTTAGCTGCCGATGATTGATACAAATCAAAGTTGCTATTATATATAAACTTTCTCGTAACATCGCGTGAATAGAATTGTTTCTTCACCTCTGTATCTTGCTCATGAAATTTGCAAACCCCATCAATCATTTCATCCATAATACTCATTGGGATTCCATGATTAACCACCTGAAAGAATCCCCACTTTTCACAGGCATCTCTAACATTGTTGATGATTTTGCCACGTTGAGCTGCGCCTTTGTTGATGCCTTCAAAGTCTATGATTGGAACACTAAACTGAGAGATAACAGACATATCAGTCTCTTGAAGCATGCTTTTCTCATGGATGAATATGCGCGGGATTTTTGTAACCCCGGCATCTACAAGCCCCTTTACACCGGCTTTTGAATCATCAAAAGCCTTCAATTCTTTTCTCTGATCATATCCAGGCTCAGCTTGTGTCTGAATTGCTTCCCTTTTGCTTGTGACCACCATTTCCTTCTCACCAGGAGGGCAATAGTGCACTGCCAATCAGAGTTACAAATTTATTTTCTCCCAAGATGATAAGAAATTAAAACGGTTTTCTTAATTGCTAATGACATTGCTTCTTTAGAATAATCTGCCTTCATTATTCATAGAAGGAACAAACATTTTTTAAATAGTGGTCTCTAGTGCCATATGAATATTCAAAAGGACCAATGAGCAACTATTCAGCGTTTTTGAAGGATAGAGTGGTCTTTGCTCAGGATACCGACTAAGAGTATGTTAGGGATACAAATCAATTTGATATGTAAGTTCGCCAATGGAGGCATGAATTGCAAAATTTTACAAAAATGAAGTTCAAGGTTTTGTGGATGGTTGTAAATGGTGAAGAGTTCCTTCCATCAAATGCCATGATTTAATTAAGAAAAAGCAAATGTGTGTAAATAACATGGTTAGGGTTACTTATTTATCATAAAAAAAATATACATGGTTAGGGTTACCATCATAGGCCATTAATTGGTAAAACAAAAACCGCCTTCCTACAACTATTATACCAAAGAATAATGAAAAGACTTTCTACACCTTTTGAGACTGTTTGGTCTTCCGAAGAATAACAGTGGCAGTTATATATCAAAAGAAAGAAATGATGAGATTTTGCAGTTCAAAAAAATTATAAACTAGAGGATTTGGGACAACCATACATTGCTTCTTTTATTTTAATTTTTACTTCTTTCCAAAAACATGTTTAAAAGTTTAGCCATATTTAAGAGTGAAATGTTCCAAGACACTCACACAAGCATATGATATGCTTCTCAAAATCAGTGGGTAAGATTAACAGTGGCAGCTGAATGCCTTGAAAAAAAGAGAAGAACAATAAATAAGAAGTGTAACCAAAATCTCATATATTGTTCACTACTGCGTTCCCGTCCACACCCTGCAGAATGCACGGCTAATGACACAACGCGGCTAATGACACAGGTAGTCCCACCACCATTACTAGGCAGAGTCCACATTTCTCTCCATAACATTCCCGTCCACAGCCGGCAGAGTGCACGGCTAATGATGCAAATAGTCCTAACCGCCCCTCCTAGGTGGTATCCACCACCACGTTCTCGTCCATTATGTTCCTGTCCATCACGTTTCCATCCACACCCTGCCGAGTGCATGGCTAACAACGTGACACAGCTTATGACGTAGATAGTCCTACTGTCGCTACCAGGTGAAATCTACCACATTTTTGTCCATCATGCTCCTGTCCATCACATTCCCATCCACACCCTACAAAGCGCATGGATAATGGATGACACGACTCATGACGCCTATAGCCCAACCGCAAGGTAGTTGGATTCTAGTGTCTCATGTATCACTCTTAACCCTCAAAATTTAGCAATCCTGAAAACAACCCAATTTTTGAAAATTCATATATGGTAAACATATATCTAAAAAGCACAGACACTTCTAAGAAGGTGACGTATCCTTGTTGGACACCAACACTCTTAAGACACGTGTCTAACACTCTTCAAAACGTGTCCTATTTTTTAAATTTTTTTAAGGACCTGGACACTTGGAAGACACACGTGTCAATCGCTTAAGTACACGTGTCTATCGATTAAACACATATGAAACAAATTATAAGTTTGAATAAAACAACTTAAGATACAATAGTAAAACAAAAACCATATAAATTTATAGTAATTAGTGTCATATTATATTTTTTATTATCTTTGAATGATATATTTATATATATATAGCATATAATAAATATATATTTCATGTGTGTCCACGTGTCGTGTCCTATATTTTTTGAAAATTAACGTGTTGACGTGTCCGTGTCCTATCCTATCCTATCCGTGTCATGTCACGTGTTTGTGTCCATACTTCTTAGATATCTATCAATCAATCTCTAAAATTATAAATTATTGATTTGGCTTGGTTAAAGTATGGTAACATTCCCGTTCACAATAAATCCCCATTTATGACTAAGATTTCTAAATTCCGGACAATTATTCCAAATCTCCTTCCATTCCTTACACTCACTCAACCAATTTGTAAACATTAAATTTCAAGAGACCCTCGATACAACCTAAAACAAGATAGTTCAATAAAACTGATAAAATTCACACTCTTTGATTATCATCCTCCCATCACTTAAAAGTAACCAAAATAGATGATTTTATCAATATACTCTAATTCATTCCTTCTAAATATGCAAAATTAGTCAATTGAAAGCATTAAACTAACGGGGTTCTATCAACATTCATATAGTTATCGTTCAAGAGTGTTCACAAAGGTACAATTACCGAAGCATGCCAAGTCCATAAATTCTCAACACTTAGTCTAATCATGCAAGCATGTAAACACTTGAGCACATAAGCATGTTATCATATAATTATGGCAATTAACACTTAAAAAAGAATTTCATCTTATAGGCAATCTCTACACTTCAAAAAATTCAACCTATATACACTTTCTAGCATGGATCACACACATGTAAAATATCCTGAGTGTCAACTATGCATAAATCCAACACAAATAGTGGACTCAGCCACTTCCCATGGTCTTAAGTATTCGAACCTGGTAAGCACTAATATTATGTTGTCAAACAAGGGTACTTCAAAAAACATACCGTACCTATACCGAGTACTTACCGGCGTATGGTACTTCTGCATACACGAAACACGTACTCAATTTTTTTCTTCTTAATTTTTGGTGTACGCACCGTACCTCAGTTAAAACAATATTTACAAAGATAAAATTCCTTTCACTAGACTTCTTTTTTATTTCCAGTTTTATGCTCAACATGATTTTAAAATTAAACTATGGTTTATAAGTTATTTAATATATTGACATTTAATTTTGATTTATAACTTTAGTTTTAGCATTAAATCTTAATTATAGGTTGAATCTTAACAAATTAAATCATTTAATCAATTTTTGCATTACTCTAAATCTATAAAGCATGGACACTCCAAAATCAGTAAATCCATATAGGGACACGACGGGGCTAAATTTTTTTTTTTTTTTTAATATTTTTTTTAGTGCTTTTGTGAAGAATATTGTTGAATGTTGAATTTTTTTCCTTCTCATCTTGATTCTTGTTATTGTTTATTATGACTTTTTTTGTGAATGGATGATCTATTAATTTGTTTAAATGTAGTGATTACATTTATTGAATTAATGCTACTATGTTAGTACTTGTTAATTTTGATTTAGGATGAATATAATATAAATCTACATAACACATAAAAATAAATAAAATAAAATTCGCTGTGTGCCCCACCGTGTCTGTGTCCCTATTTTTTGGACATTGCTGTGTCCCATGTCTGTGTTCGTATCCGTGTCCGTGCTTCATAACTCTAAATTAAAAATAAATATTTTTTTACAAATGACCAAGCCTAAGTCGTACCCGTTTCTTATTTTTTTTTGAATTTTATCATATTAACATACCCGTATCATACTAGTACTGGTACTCGTACTCGTACTCGTACCCGTACCCGTACCCGTACCCGCATCCATGCTTCATAGGTTGTCACACCCCAATTCTCAAGATATCAATTATGCAAAATCTAAATTAACCTAAGTGTAATTTATCAAGTAGAAACTCATTTCTCATCTCTAGTATTCTCCTACACTTGAATAACCAAAGGAAAAAAGGGAAATGGGGAAAAAGGGTGGTCATTTATGATTGGTCTGAATGGGACACAGGTTTTCTTCATTTTGTTAAGAGAGTCTACCAACAAGATTTCACTAAAATGGTTTCAGGCCATGGTTCTTGGATTAAATTCTTATCCATGGGCTCAACATGATCCAACTACTCACCAACTAGTTCCAACAAAATTGACCTCATGTCATGGTTTTAGGCCATGGTTCTTCGAGTCATATGACAAGAGACACCAGAATTAAAAAGCCAAATAGAAGAAGAGATACCTAAAAAGGACCCAAGCAAACCTGAATGAAGAGAGGTAAGAGAAGAGGCAGATGGGGAAGGCTGAGAGTTAGACAAGATATGTTGAAGCTGAGCAATTTGAGCACTCAAGGAAGCCAAGTCAGGGTCTAGAGCCAGAGCAAATGCGGTGTAAGCAACAGAAGGCCAGAAAGTACTCAAAACAGGACCTCGGAACTGTGTCTGAGGTGGCTGAGAAGACAGAGCAGGTTGATGTTCCTTCTTGGGACAATTATACTTCTAATGACGCCTTTAATGCCAAAAAGCACACTCATCTAGACCTAATAGCCCTTTCTTAGGCTTCATAGTGGTCTGAAACTGATGAGAAGGTGGGGTCAATAACAGAGGAGGTTGAGCAAAAGCCAAGAAGACAGAGAGAGACAGAGTCTGACTGGCCATCTTAAGATGGGTTTTCTCGGAGAGGAACTCACGAACAATAGCATCCACCAAGGAAATAGGACAGCGGTAAAGGATACCACCACGGATAATCTCCTACTCTAGGGAGAGAGCCGTTAAGAACTGCACTAAACGATTTTGCTCCTCAAAACTCAACATAAGCGTCTAGTACCTTAAGGCTAGATGGTTTCATGAAAGCCAACTGATCCTAGAGACCCGTCATCTCAATATAGAAATCCTGAATAGTTTGATCCTGCTAACGAGCACTCTAAATAGCTGTTTCCTACTCATATCGCTTGACAAAGTTAGACTGTTGATAAACACCTAATAAATAATCTCACACCTCCTTGGCAGTATTGTATTTGGAAAATATCATTCCAATACGATCATCCACAAAATTATGAAACCAGGTCAAAACTTGGGCATTATCACAATCACAAGTATCGTAGGAAGTCAAATGTCCTTCCTTCTTCAGGTCCGATGGACGAGGACACAGAACTAGAAACAGAAACATAGCCCTATTTTCTGATTAAAAAAAAAAATCATAACACTAGCCCAATAGGCATAATTGCCATCAGTGAGTTTGCATTTGATGGTTTGGATTTTGGTGTAAGACATTGTAATAAACCAAAAAAGGAGAAGAGAATTGATGGGGTGAAGCGTAATAAACAGAAAATTGAGAGGTAGCATAATACACCTAAAATAGGGGCTTAAGTGTATCCAAGCAGACTCAGAGACCACCGACTGACGTCAAAAGAAGCCGACTGAAGTCAAGAGAAGCCGAAGGAGAGAGACAGACTGAAGTCGAGAGAAGGAGGACAAAGTCAGACACCTCTTTAACTGCGTGAACCAAGGCTAGAGTTTCGTGAAGAGATCACGAGGCGGAGAACCAAGGATGAGAGAACTTCGGGTGAGACCGCGAGCCTTAGATGACTTGAACCAAAGACTCACGGTGAACTAGGGACAATGACGGCAAATTAGAGAGTCGACTTCGACTTTGAGATTCAAAGTCTAAACAGAAGATGTAGACAGGGTACGACTCTGGCGATCAATCAGAGGTAGAGATGGAAGCCCTAAACTGGAGTATCGGGTTTAGGGTTCAAACAAAGGTGGCTCTGATACCATGTAAGTTTTCTAAATGAATAATCTGTATATTCAATTGAGTTGGTAATTTGTGTTTTAAAAGGCGCGCCTAAGCGCGCACTTAGGTGCGAGATGCACCGAGGCGCCTTAAACAACTTGAGGCGAGGCGCAGTAGGAAAGGCGCATTTGAGGCGCTTGAGGCACACGCCTTAGGCTTAGGTGTGAGGTGCACGCCTCATGCGCTTCATTTAAATTTTGCTCCATCCTTATTCTTTGTGTGTGTAACCATATGGAATTACAATTCCTTTAATATAAAATGTAAACACATGCTTTGAGTCCTAATTTTCATGTCAAAAAAAGCTCTAGGCATTAAACACAAGCTCTGGGATTGCAAAATGGATATATGGCTTTGGGATTCCTTTCAATGTAGTAAATTATAATAGTTTCAGACCAATGACTGAAACTATCAGGCAATTTGGTTCCGATTTAAAATTAAAACCACTAAGGTATTATATGGTGTGAGTTCCTTATCTAAAAAAAAAAAAAAAAAAAAAAAAAAAAAAAAAGAGAAATGAATCACGTTAATAAATTGATAAAGAGATAAATAGTATAGGGCAAAGTAAGAATGAATGTTATTTTTCATGATTTTTGAAATATTGAATGTCGTTCTATATATATATATATATTTTTGAAATTATAAGAATATTTGTTGTGTTAAAAACATCGCCTATATTGATATTTTAGTTATCTTCAACAACTTGCGCCTCACCAAAATGAGGCGCACGTCTCACCTTGCGCCTCACGCTTAAGCTCCAGGAGACCTTAGCGCCTCAATGACCCTAGAGCTTTTTAAAACATTGTTTGTAATACAAGAGTACATCAGTTTATATAATAATCTAACCCTAGAACTGAAAAGGAAACAAGAATATTGACTCAATCCCTAATATATACAGGATATATATACTATCATATATACATAACACCTAATATTCTCACAGAGGGAGTATAATATATATATATATATATCAACAAGCAGGCATCTACTCAATTTGGTAATTTATTTAAGAATAGTTTCAAGTAAGCTAACCACATAATCAATCCTGTGAACTATATGCCACATAGTTAAACTAACAAAAGGTTATTACAACTAATACCAAGCACTAAGCTCCTAATCCGTTATAAACCTCAATACACTCCTAGGGGGTCGATTACCCAAGACTCAATCTTAGGGACTCAATCCCTTAGGACGTACATACCCCACTACCCAAGGCTCACAAAACCTCATTCATCCTAGATGACCAACTTCATATTTCACACATCCCACCCTATTCCAAGTTTCCACAACTAAATATAACCACATCCTCAACCTCATGCATGAGGATAATTACTCAATCAAGAGTTATAGTGCTTCCTCTCCAATCTATATAACACCCACCGGCACGCTCCCGACCATGTCCCACAAGGGAAACACAGTGCATGACGTAACAAAACAAACATATAATGAACTACACAAACTCACCTAGTCTCAAAGGCTACAACCAACAAAGGTTCTAAAGAGGGAACAAGTATGCCTCACCATCATTCTAGGCCCAAAGCCAACTTCAATGTACAAGCCATTCTAATCCCACAAGGCCTAATCATTTTTGCCCAACCACCAACATTATCATACAAGGCTAAACCACCCACCTAGCTCACAACCAAACACTCTAAAATCTCTAACTCCAAATATTCATTGACTTATCCAACTCAAGTACCCAAAGTGCTAATTGTCAAGTATTCAAGTCCAAGCAACTCAACACCTTACACCATTGAACTAGAGTTCTACCATCCATAGGTACTTAGGCAGTGTTTGGAGAGTTGTGGGGTAGGCTGTTTTAGCCTGTTTGTCAAAAAAAGCAAAGTAGCCTTACTGTAGCTGAGGCTGCAGTGAGGCTGTCCAGCTGGATGCCACTAACAGGTAAAAAGACTATTTTACCCTTGGGTTACACATCCGCCTCATACCAACCTCAGACCAACCTGTACTTTTTTTGAACCTAACATGTACTTTTTTTCATTTATTAGAAACAAACTGGGCGGTGGCAGTGTACTAATTGCCACAGCATTGACTACATCCTTTTTTTAAATTTTTTTTGTAGGGACACTTTGGTCATTTTGCATTACACAATCATTTCAAACATATTTTTCAATACAACAACAACAAAAAAAATTCATCCCATCTTCCCAAACACAAAAACTAAAATAGCCAATTAAAATAGCCAATTAAAATAGCCAAATAGTCAAAAAACCTAAAAAATAGCCACTTCCCAAACACCCACTTAGTCAACAAGAGATATTACACACTTGGAATCAAAGGGTCAAATTCATCATGAAAATCCTAAGTGATTCGTGATTAGATCAAGATTAAGATATTCCAAATCCCAAATATCCAAAACACTCAATCTAAATCAACAAGCACTTACGAGAGTGATTTAAATTGTTTGTTTTTCGGAATAAACAATAAATCGACACAAACGATTTTTATGTGGAAAAACCACAATTGAAGAACCTTCAATTGTAATAAAAAACCACGGGCGAACCGCCACTAATCAATCCACTACTGAAGAAAGAAAGATTACAAAGACAACACACAAATTACCCAACTCAATCAATTTATCTTCGAATCTTCTGTAACTCTTTCACCACGCCTTCGTCTCGGAACTGATCAATCCTGAAGTTGAATCCACAACTTCACTTGTCGAATTAACGACTACGTACAGAATCAAACGCCTTTTGAAACTCTACGCTTGAATCTTCGGAATCCACCGAAGAGAACTCTTTCTTGAATTTAAAGTAACAAACTCCTTGATGTATGTATCTTAGATCATGAGCAAAGAACTCTTCTCAAAACATCAAGGAAAACTCACAAAAACCTCAGAATAAAACTTCAAACAAAACCCTAGGACTCTTGAATAAGATCTAGGAAAGTAAAACCTAAAATCAACCTAAACAGGTATAAATAGGCAACCTGAGTCCGCGATCTCCACTCGAGCGCCCAACATCCCGCTTGAGCGGCTTCAACAAAATACGCGTGTGACAACACAGTGGTCCGCTCGAGCGCGTGAGATTCCACTTGAGCGCAAAATCACACACTCCAGTACTTTTACAGACCTGTCAAAATACTGAGAGACCACAAACTCCGCTCGAGCGGGAAGAACAAAAACACAGAAAAATTAACAACACAAAGTTTTGTATCCGGAATTGACAATAAAGGGACCTAACAATCTCCCCCTTTGTCAATTCCCAGACAAAACCTTTCTAAACAATTTTCCTTAAACACATGCACTAGACAAGATTAAAAACAAGGGGGAAAAAAAAACTCTATAATCAAACAATCTTGCCATGTCTCAATCCATCCATCCATCCAATCTTCATCTAACATTTACCTGTGAAAAAGCTAGCAACAAGCCAGAAAAAAACAAAACTTGTGGAACTATATAAGAATATATCAAAACATACGCAGAAAGATAACCATGATAATCCACCAACTACAATATTCAAACTATCCGAATATCAACAAAGTATCCAACATATCCAAACATGAACAAAATATCCAAATATCAAAATATGTACCACAAATGTCCAAAAATTACCATGTATCACCAAGAAACAAAATACTCCAAAAATTACCATGTATCACCAAGAAACAAAATACTATCACCATACTCTCCCCCTTTTTGGCCGGGAAACAAAGAAGAAAACACAAAGATCATGCATCAGGGGGAGGTGGAGGCTGCTGAATCTGAAGTAAGGAAATGATGTGCGCCAGCTGTGTGGTAGTCTGAAATGCAGTCTGCTCCAACTGACCAAGGCGGCCATCAAAAGCATCAAAACGTGCATCCAGAAAGTTCAACCGCCTGGTCATAGCCTCCTCGAAATGCTGTAGTTGATCATGAAGAGCTCGAGGTGGAACAACATCCTCCTCACCACCTGCTGCGGCAGCATCAAACTCTGCCTCCTCAGCTAGTCCAGCACTGGTACCTGCAGAAGTACCGGCCCGAGAAGACTCCCCCTTAACATGAGCACGACTTTGGGACACGGTCTTTTTAGTGAACGGTCGGGAGGGGAAGGCAAACTCATCATCCTCTAAGACACGGACCTCCAGCTCGGACAAAAGACGGTTGATCAAGCAACCGTAAGGAAGTCCTAACTGTTTATTCCCAGAAACACCTATCATCTGTTTAATAATCAGTGGGGCTAGATCAATAGACATGTGACGGGCGAGACAGAACAAAACAAATCCTTGGTGTTGATTAATTTCGGATGAGTGAGTGGTCACAAGGATGTTGGCACAAACAATAAGATTAAGCAGTCTAAACTCCGGAAGGAGTTCAAGCTGTTTAATCCATGCACCCGTAGGCCAAGTACGGGAAGCACCACATAACACCTCAGCCACATTATTGAAATCACAGGTAGGACGGCCGGGAACTGGAAAAGGATAATGTTTAGGGAACACTTGATCAAACTTAAGAAGTCTGCGAATGAGATCGGGGGTGACAGAAATGGATTTGGACCGAACCCAAGTAGTGAATGAAGGCTCAATGTCACTAATTTGCTGAATATTGCAGTAGAATTCTCGAACCCAGTCGAGATTCTGACGACCAGAAAAAGACAACACCAAATCACCACCTAGGGGGTCAAACAATGGACGGATATGAATGGACTCGAAAGTGTTAGGCTGGACATTCCGTTCTAGGTGAACAGTTCGAGCCTCAAAAGATTTATGGAACAATTTGTCCTGTTTGGCTGTCTAAAACCTAGCAGTGTTAAAAGCAGGACGTGACACTGTGGCCTTTCGGCGCTTAGGGGCAGACATGATGATGTGAGATACAACTAAAATCCAAAAACCAAACAAACCCAAAAAGCAAAACAGGCACAACACAGAACATTAGTAACAGTAGTAACAATGAGATTGAGAATAATGAAAACAAGTATGACACTTACAGTATGATGCGACTCATATACAAAATGACTAATGTAGGGCATAATAGCAATGTCAAACACCAATGAGGAGAACAAATAACACTCGTGATCACTGATGAGAAACCAAACCCTTGCAAAACAAAACCAAAGAGATACCATAGCAATACTTGTAGATACACACAGTCTGGCACATTCGAACCCAAACCCAACAAAAGCAAAAAAATAAATAAACCCTAGCACTAATGACACAACAAAACATACAAAAAAATATAAAAGCCACAAAGAAACAACATTACGACGCAGTGAATGTGTGTGAGAGAAGGGAAAGAACAACAAGACATAGAATACCCAAAAAAAAACGAAAAACAACCCCCATATGTGCCGAAATTACAGAAAGAAACAGAGGAGAAGAGAGGGAAACACTTACCAAAGATGAAATCGGCAAGGAAGAGGAAGAAAGAAGGTGGAATCGAGCACACAAAGACCACAATCCAAGCCCTAGGTCTAAGAAACTGAAGAAGAGGGAAAAAATTGACCTGAAGAGTCGAGGGAGGGAGTTTTATACAAAATAGGTCCGCTCGAGCGTAAAGTTTAACGCTCGAGCGTGAGGCAAGGCAAGCTGACACCCGCTCGAGCTCGAAGAAGGACGCTCGAGCTCAAAAATACCTCTCTCAGAACTGTAAAGCAAAGAACAAAATGCTGCAGGTCATAAAAATACGCTCGAGCATGAAAAAAGACGCTCGAGCGGAGATTTTTTTTTTTTTTAAAAATAAAAACAAGATACTCAACATCTAGAAGAGAGGCCTGGAACAAAAATAGATGATCACATTTGGCCAAAAAGAATACTAAGATGAAATAATCCGCAATTTATGAATTCTGTAAACTTGCAATGTTTAAAAAACAATGACACTGGAAATCATGAGCAAAGCAGATAAAATATAATCAGTGATCATAAGCTACATGAGAATGTACAACTCAAAATCCAGCATGAGAGCTCACAAAATAAAGTGTGTGTGTGCAATCCATGAGAGTCCACTGAGCTAGAGTTAATCCTCGTAGTGATCGGATAGCTGGACCTCCACCAAGAGTAACTTAACAACACAGAGAAAAGTCAAACCACTAGGAATCACGGGATATTTGTTGAGTAAATGCGGAGGCTCCCCCTCAATCAATGAGTCACTTTTTCTTTCTTGTGGGCACTCACTGGTGGCATTCATGCTCAAGAGTATGGAAACCAAACCAGAGAAGAATGAAATCATAAAAGATGGCCTGGTTGGTGCCTCTAAGGTAGCCTTTTCCTAATGCCCGGACTTCAAGGAACTGAGGGAGAAATCGTGGAAGTGAAAACAGATGGTAGATGGTTAAGAGACTCAACATCACCCATGATATACTAGTATCGGTCAATTCCACTGTAAAAGTACAAGAAACATTGTTAGTGGTCCATAGAGAACTTTGATCACTTGTGCGGAAACCCCTGAAGCAATTTATCTCAAGGATGTTTACAGAATGAGATCATGAAGTTAATGAGCATGGGCATTCAAAATGAGCTATGAACAGTAAACAATGAGATCTTGTAAGCAACATGAGTAGTGTGCATAAAAAAGTTGGATGCAAGAAAAACAGATATCAATGACAATGAGATTATGGCATCCAAGCGCATATAAGGCAAAACACTTACACCTACTCAAGGAACAAGTAACACTCTAGTGATCGAGCATGACACCCAAGGTCTTTCTAAGGAACTCAAACCGAAAAAGATCAAGGGGTTTTGTAAAAATATCAGCTTTTTGATGCTCAGTGGGAACATGCTCAAGAACAACAAGGCCCTCTTCCACTAACTCTCGAATAAAATGATGACGAATGTCAATGTGTTTGGTGCGAGAGTGTTGGACAGGATTTTTTGAAATGTTTATGGCACTTGTGTTATCACAGAAAAAAGTGAGAGTGTTCTGTTCTATCCCATAATCATGAAGCATTTGCTTCATCTACAGCATTTGTGCACAACTACTTCCCGCAGCAATGTACTCAGCCTCAGCAGTCGAAAGAGAGATGGCATTTTGCTTTTTACTATGCCAGGAAACCAGATTATTCCCAAGGTAAAAACACCCCCCGGATGTACTCTTCCACACACCCTGCCCAGTCGGCATCAGAAAAATCAGTAATTTCAGCTGTAGTATCAGTAGAAAACCGAACCCCATACCCCAAGGTCCCATTAACATATTTAATGATGCGTTTGACAGCAAGCAGATGAGACTCTTTAGGCCTGGCTTGGTAATGGGCACAAACACCTACACTGAAAGCAATATCAGGACGACTGGCTGTGAGCTACAAAAGACTCCCTATCATACTCCTATAAAGGGTAGGATCAACATCAATACCAGAGGAATCTTTGGAGAGGTGAAGACTGGTGCTCATGGGAGTGCGAGCATGTTTGGCAGACTTAAGACCAAACTTTGACACAAGATTTTTGGCATACTTAGACTGAGAAACAAACATACCTGAATGAGACTGTTTAATTTGAAGACCCAAAAAATAAGACAATTCTCCCATCATGCTCATCTCAAACTCATGTGTCATGCAATCCGAAAAATATTTCACAAGATGTTCAGCAGTGGATCCAAACACAATATCATCAACATAAATTTGAGCAACAAGAATATGAGACTTAGTATGTTTCACAAATAAGGTCTTATCCACACTACCCCTTTGAAAGTCATTATCAAGAAGAAATGTAGTAAGTCTATCATACCAAGCCCGAGGAGCTTGTTTCAATCCCATACAAAGCCTTGTCTAACTTGTAGACATGATTTGGACATTTAGGGTCCTCAAACCCTTTTGGTTGCTCAACATATGCCTTTTCTTTCAAATACCCATTCAGGAAGGCACTTTTCACATCCATTTGAAACAATTTAAAGCCAAGAAAACATGTAACACCAAGCAAAATACGAATAGATTCGAGACGTGCAACTGGGGCAAACGTCTCATCATAGTCAACACCTTCTACTTGTGTGTAGCCTTGAGCAACTAACCTGGCTTTATTCCTAACAACAGTACCATTCTCATCAGATTTATTTTTAAAGATCCACTTGGTACCTATCACATTCATGTCTCTAGGTCTGGGAACTAGAGTCCAAACTTTGTTATGTTCAAATTGACCTAATTCTTCATGCATAGCATTAACCCAACTATCATCTAGCAAGGCCTCTTTAAAGTTCTTAGGTTCAATTAATGAAACATAACACATATGTGATACCTCATCCCGAATCTGTCTTCGGGTTTTCATTCGATCCGAGACACTTCCAATCACCTGTTGAGCTGGATGATTTAGTTTCACCCTTCTGGATGATTTAAGCTCAGGACTTGCGGTGACAGAAGCAACAGGAGTGATGTCCCTTTGAGCACTCTTTGGACTTGAACTTACCTGTGAGGATGGTGCTGTAACAATTTCTTGTGATTGGTCCGCAGCTTCTCCTTGATTTTGTGGTTCAGTATCCAAGATTGGAGACTCACCATTGTCATCCTTATTTGTTGCTGGAGTAGGTGACCCTGTATCATCTATAACCACATTGACAGATTCTATTAAAGAAGAAGTTCGCAAGTTATAGACTCGAAAAGCCCTACTGGTGGTTGAATACCCTAGAAAAATACCTTCATCACTTCGGGAGTCAAATTTGCCCAAAGGCTCTCTATCTTTGAAGATGTAACACTTACTCCCAAAGGTTTTGAAGTATTTTACATTAGGTTTCAATCCCTTCCACAATTTATATGGAGTTTGTAAAGTGCCGGGCCTTAAATACACGCGATTTATGACATAGACAGCAGTATTTAGGGCTTCAGCCCAAAACTTTGGAGGAAGTTTCTTACTAAGGAGCATGACCCTAGCCATTTCTTGAACTCTGTTCTTCCTCTCAACCACTCCATTTTGTTGTGGAGTAATAGGTGCAGAAAATTCATGCTTAATTCCATGCATATCACAAAAATCCGAAAACGAACTATTTTCAAACTCACGACCATGATCAGTTCGGATTCTAACGATACGCCCAATGGAAACACCCTGTTCATTTTGAATTTTAAGGACTAAGGCCTGGAAAGCATCAAACGTATCAGATTTTTCCCTTAAAAAATTTACCCACGAAAATCGAGTAAAGTCATCAACAGTTAAAAAAATGTATCTTTTACCTCCGATGCTTTCAGTGCGAGTAGGTCCCATTAAGTCCATGTGAACTAATTCAAGAGGCCGTTTGGTTGTAAAGCTGTTCACCTTCTTATGAGGGGCACGGGTTTGTTTCCCAAGTTGACATGGTCCACACACATGGTTTAGATTCTTACCCAGTTTAGGTACTCCTCTCACAAGCTCTTTGTTGGCTATCTTAGTTAGGTCTTTGAAGTTCATGTGACCTAATCTTTGATGCCACAAATCAATGTTACTCATGATGGCAGAGTGACAAGTGAGATCATTAGTAGTAACAATCCCATAGCAATTATCAGATGTGCGAACCCCACGCAAGACAGTATTTCCCTTTTTATCCAAAATTTCACATTTATTTTTTGAAAACAATACTTCATGATGGGAATCACACATTTGACTAATACTCAAAAGATTTGCTTTCAGACCATCAACAAGAAGTGCATTTTCGAGCTTGGGAAGACCAGCAGCACTTATAGAGCCTTTACCAATGACTCTAGAAGTGCCGCCATCTCCAAAGGTAACAATTCCTCCTTCATATTTTTCAAGGGAGGTGAAGTAGAATTTGTTACTGGACATGTGACGAGAACAGCCACTATCAAGATATCACATGTGTGAGTCACGTGCTTTTAGGGCAGTGTGAACAACTAAACAAGTCAAATCATCTTTCCTCACCCAAATCTTTTTGGTCTTGGTCAAAGTCTTGGCATTGTGAACACCCTCATGAATCTTGGTATTCCGCCTAGACATGTAAGGTTGTCTCCTAACCCAAAAAGTATTCGAATTACTACCCTTTTGAGACACCTTACCAAACAATTCATAGCAATAAGGACGAATGTGGCCATACCTACCACAGTGATGATAAATAAAAATAGGTTTTACCTCTCTTTTGTTGATCTTACCCACTTTCGGTAGATGAAGAGAGGAATCTTCCTGGTCTACCTTCAACTTTCCCTTTGCTTGAGTCTTCAGGTTCTGTGAGGTAGAGGCCTGTCCCTTGTGAGCTGTCGTACCATAGCCTAGCCCACTTTTGTCACAACCCATTTGTTGAGACCCGAGGATGTCTTCTAGAGATTTGGAACCTTTGTTCCACATGGCAATTGTGGCTCTAGCAACACGGAGTTCTTCATCTTTCTGACAGACTATCTCTTCCAATGTAGCTTGTGACATCTCAAGGCTTTCAAGCTTCTCTTCATATGTGGAATACACCTTCAGAAGTTCATTCCTTTCAGTTTCATAAGATAGAAGTTTTCCACATAAGTCATGCCTGTTACTTGAGATCTTGATGATATTCTGCTTTGTTGCTACAAGCTCTCCTTTCAGTTTGACATTCTCACTTTCGCATGCTTTGAGCTTGAGAGTGAGTTTGTCATTGATTTTAGACAGATTCAGAGATTCATCATAAAGCTTTTCGTAAGTTTGCTGTAGATCATCATCGGTAATCTCATCATTGTCTTCAGATGTAGATGTTTCATCATCATCTTTTTGCTCCTCATTCTTCTTGACTTCATCCAGACGAGCAACTAAGGCAGAAAAGTTGCTGGATGGTGGTGAAGGTGAATCTCCTCTTTCATGGAATTGGCTCAGAATTTCCCATGCCTCTTTAGCCTTTGTGCATTGAACAACCCGTTGCTGTTCTTCAGCAGAAATTGCTCCACGAATAGTAGACAAACCTCTCTGATTGCTTGGATTGTCAACACTTTCGACATCCTCTTCAATGGCTTGCCAGCCTTCTGAATCGAAAGCTCTCAGATACGCCCTCATTCTGATCTTCCAATACAAGTAGTTGCTTCCATCAAAGGTGGGAGCATTATGCAGGTTCTGACCTCGAGCTAATTCTGCTGGTTTTGTGAGCGGTTGAGATACAGTGGACCAAAATGCCATGAAAGCACTATCCCCGTCTTCACCGGATTCAGGTTCATTGGGTTCTTGCTCCGACCCGCTTTCATCATCCCAGGTCACAGTGTAGACTTTCTTTCGATTCTTTTTCGAAGGGCACCCAAGGGCAATATGACCGAACCCTTGACATTCATAGCACTTGATCCCTTGCCCCTTTACAATCTTCTTTTCAGTTTTTGGAGCAAATTTTGGTGGAAAAGTTTTGGGTTTTTCATTACTCTTGTCTTTTGACATAGGGTCTCTGAAATTAGGCTACTTTTTCTTCAAATTTTTTTTAAACTGTTTAGTAAACATACCCGTCATCTCAGACTCTAAATCAAATTCAGTTTCCGGAGTTTTTGCAGTCTCATGAGCACTAGAGAAAGCCACACTGTCTTTTTGTTTTTTCTTTGAAATCTGGTGGGCTTCATAAGTCTGCAAGTGTCTAACCAATTGATCAAGCTTGAGGGTATCAACAATCTGTGCCTCCTCAATGGCTGTCACTTTTGATTGGAACCTCTCGGGTAAGGACCTCAAAATTTTTCCAACAACTTTAGCTTCTGGGATTTTTTCCCCGAGTGTGAAATAGAAATTCACGATATCACTAAGTTTTGCATAGAAATCATCAAACATCTCATCATTGCGCATAAAAAGGGTTTCAAAGGCGGAGGTGAGACGTTGAAGTTTTGACCTTTTGACCGAAGTTGTACCTTCGTGGATCGTTTCAAGAATGTCCCAAGCCTCTTTTGCTATCTCACACGTGCAGATACGACGAAACTCTTCAGGTGTGACGGAGCAAAACAGGGAGTTGAGAGCCTTGCTGTTCCAACTCGAGTTTTGGTAATCAATTGTGTCCCATTTATCAAGGGGTTTAGGAATATCAACACCATCAATGGTGACAGTAGGTTCACTCCACCCATAGATTACGCTGTGCCAAACTTTCTCATCGATGGATTTTAAAAACGCTCTCATACGAGCTTTCCAATAAGAATAGTTTGTACCATCAAGTAAAGGAGGTCTATGGGTCGAGTTACCTTCACAAATAGAATCAATATCACTAGTCACACAAAATCACGCTCCTATATTTTTTAAAAAAAAGAGTGACCTGCTCTGATACCAATTGAAAATCCTAAGTGATTCGTGATTAGATCAAGATTAAGATATTCCAAATCCCAAATATCCAAAACACTCAATCTAAATCAACAAGCACTTACGAGAGTGATTTAGATTGTTTGTTTTTCGGAATAAACAATAAATCGACACAAATGATTTTTACGTGGAAAAACCACAATTGAAGAACCTTCAATTGTAATAAAAAACCATGGGCGAACCGCCACTAATCAATCCACTACTGAAGAAAGAAAGATTACAAAGATAACACAAAAATTACCCAACTCAATCAATTTGTTTTCGAATCTTCTGTAACTCTTTCACCACCCCTTCGTCTTGAACTGATCAATCCTGAAGTTGAATCCACAATTTCACTTGTCGAATTAACGGCTACGTACAGAATCAAACGCCTTTTGAAACTCTACGCTTGAATCTTTGGAATCCGCCGAACAGAACTCTCTCTTGAATTTAAAGTAACAAACTCCTTGATGTATACATCTTAGATCATGAGCGAAGAACTCTTCTCAAAACATCAAGGAAAACTCACAAAAACCTCAGAAGAAAACTTCAAACAAAACCCTAGGACTCTTGAATAAGATCTAGGAAAGTAAAACCTAAAATCAACCTAAACAGGTATAAATAGGCAACCTGAGTCCGCGATCTCCGCTTGAGCGCCCAACATCCCGCTCGAGCGGCTTCAACAAAATACGCGTGTGACAACACAGTGGTCCGCTCGAGCGCAAAATCACACACTCCAGTACTTTTACAGACCTGTCAAAATACTGAGAGACCACAAACTCCGCTCGAGCGCCAATGTCCCCGCTCGAGCAGGAAGAACAAAAACACAGAAAAATTAACAACACAAAGTTTTGTATCCGGAATTGACAATAAAGGGACATAACACATCACCTAGACATCTCACTAGAATTTACCTCTCTTAGGCACATAGTGAATACACTCTATACAACAATGACCTCATCACCTAATTTACACCCAATGACTCACTTCTAGACACTTAGTCAATGCTAGGCATTCCAACAAATACCCTAAACATAACCTTAGACACAACATCTAAATTGTACACAATAACCCAATTCCAACCAAAACAAATCCTCCTAGGCATTTCATCAAACACCTATAATGCACCATACACTTAGCTATCAAGTTTGCACTCACATGACCCAAAACCAGCAAGACACCTTATCTAGGCATTTACTCAAGCACTTTGCATGCAAGATTTCAAACTTAAATCAATTCATATCATTTCTTCCAATTTCAAGCACTTAAATTAGAAGATAATTAATCTACACATGGGTTCTTCAAATACATCAAATGTTTCTATTCCAAGCATCAATATACACGTCATACAAACTAGATTTGAACAAAAGTTTAACATGTAACAAGTAGTCTGCAAACCTCAAAAGCTTGGTTTGATTTTCCTCAAGAACATATAATTTTCTATATGAAATCAAACTAAAAATCACATATAAACACATATTAAGAGGTGCTAGTCATGATTCCTACCTCAAACCTCCAAGAATACACAAACCCGAAAATCCAAAGTGCTCCAATCTTGAATCCGTTTGCATGTTTAGGCAACCCTCGTTGAGGAGATCAAAAGTCCCTTCTTCGACTTCACGACATTCAACCTTGAAATGCCCACATATGAGCTAATATGAAATGCATATAACGTATTTGAGAGAGAGACAGAGAGAGAAACGAAAGTGAGAAAGAGAGGGCTGGTCTCCCTGCTGTTTCGGCAGAAATGAGGGAGAAAAAGAGAAGGACGAGAGACCTAGGTAAACAGGGGAGTCTCTCATTCCACTCAGACAAAAACTCTCCAAAGTTCGAATGAAGTCCGAGACGGTTAAAATTCACCAGACTCGGATATAATAAAGATAATTAAAACATTTATTCATGGTCCCAAAATTAAAATTAGGTCCTTTTTTTTTTTTAACTCAAAAAAAGCGGTATTCTTTGGAGGCATCATTATAACTCCTACAACCCAGTATTATGGCCACAGTTATTCCAACTTAAAAGGAAGGAATCCACCGTCACAATAAAGGAGGAATGCACCAACTCTCAACACAAGAGACAGAGTTACAAACAGAGTACAGTATGGTTAGTTTAAACAAATAAATAGGACGCTAATTGTGTCCCCAGGAATCGAGTCTTACTCAACCGTGTAGAAAGTTAGTGTCTTTCTACGCCACTGTTGCCGCCCCGGTGGTAAAATTGGATCCATTTGATCGCATGGTTCCATAATACTAAAAACTCTTTTTTTGTCAATACCAATTACATTGCACACCCAAAGGTTGCTATCGTCAATTGAACATTATTAAATATCTAAATAAATTTTTTATAAGGTCAAAATGAGCTCTCAATGGTCAAAAAACTGTATGCCACAGACATGTATAATTACTAAATTTAAGAAAAAAAAATTATTATGAGTTTTAGGTATTTATAAGTAGAGTATGTAATCAGAAATCACGTTCCTATTTTATCTAATTGTAAATATAGAATCATGAAAAATTGAAATCATATTTCCATTCTTCTTTTAAAACTACTCCTATTCAAATATTGCCTTCATTATAAATGCAATGGGACCATTGAAATACATAATCAAGTTTGAAAGGAATGGATATATGCCTCCAGAAGATCTGCAATGTTGACCACAAGAGCACCAGGGGTGGGAGGCACATCAAGCCACTGATTCTGGTGAAGAACTTGGAGGCCACCTATTTGGTCTTGTAGAATGATGGTCATGAGGGTACAATCAGTGTAACTGCTAGCTCCCAAAGTCAAATCTGGTTTGGGTCAGGCAGGTTAGCAATAACTAAGGTGTAGTAAATCAAAGAGTCGTACCAACTCGATGCTGTTGGGTTGGTTTGGTTCAGTGTTTGAGTATATTGTTTTGGTTTCAGGTGTTTAAATCATTAACCTGATAGCATTGGTTGGTTCTAGGTTTAGACAAACAGGGAACAGAAAATTTTATTTATATTAACATGTATTTACCTAATTAGTCTATTATATGGACTTAGTTACATTTAATAATTTCTTACAAATTATAAATAAATCTTGTTGGATTTTAATTTGTATTGGTTGTGTTTAAGTTTAAGTTATATTTTGCTATACTATTCACGATTGTTGACATGTATTAAATAATATTTTATTCTTTATTTATGTTATGTTTAAATATGAAAGACTTATTTATTTTAATTATTTGTTATTGATTGATTTATTTGTTTTTTGTATATTGAAACTGTGGTTCAACCCGAGCTACATTCAGTTGGTTTGGGTTGGTTTTAGTACATAATTGATTTAGTTCTGCATCCAAAAACCTGAAACCAATCATGATTGGATTAATTTCAAATTTACTGTCAATCCAAACCAAACCAACCCATGAACACCTAGTAATGACCCAGGTGGAGAATCCCCTCAACACAATCCATGTATTTTAAATGGTTCAGCTTTAGCCCAAGAGTCTCTGTGATGTCCTGAACCCTTTAAAGCAAATTGAGTGCATTAATTGGTAATCTCGGTCTCTTTGTGTTGTCTTCATCATTGTTAAACCTTTTGAGTCTTGTGTTGTTATCCATTTTTCCTTGTGGTTGTTCCGGTAGGCACATCTTAGTGTGTTCCAAGATGTCATCTTGTACTTTTGGGGGTGGGAGAGAAACCGGGTGGGTTGGCTAATATTTTGTAGTTACTTTGTCTCACCTTCAAGTTGAGACCGCTCGAGCGGTCTTTTGGCCGCTCGAGCGGTGAAATCGACCTTCCTGTAACACTTGTACCCTTTAAAACTTTTGAAAAGTGTATTTGAATCTTTTTTTTATTTTGGGAATCTTTGGTGTTGTTATATCTTAGTTTTGGAGGAGTATAAATCGATTTAAACTTGTTGGATTTGTTTGTTCGCGTTTGTTCTTGTCAAAAAGTTGTTACCTTTAAAACTCTATTATTACCTTGCTACTATAAATAAGCTCCAAACATATATTCATTTCACTTTTTCTCCTCTTTCCTCTCTCTCAAACCGTGAGTTCTCTTCTCTCTCTCTAAAACTTAAACTTTTTCACTTAAATCTCTAGATCTACTCACCTAGAGTAATCTTTTCACCTTGGTCCTTTGAGAAAGAGTGTAGATCTCGTTAAGGGCTTCATTTTGATCCGAATAGTTCGTGGTTTCGTCGCTGGTGAATTTTGGGTTCATTTCTTGCTTCAAGAGGTAGGGGTTTCTAGTTCTCTTTCAATACCCTCGTTTATAGATAGATTTGTAGTATTTTCTTTATATAAATACAAAAGTTTTTATTTTTATGCATATTGGGATGAATCACGAGATTGGGGGTTAGGGTTTGAAGAGAGTTGGGTTTACTTATTGGGTTATGATCTTGGGTCATGAGTTTGGGTGTAAGAGTACTAGAAAGGTTGGAATAAAATGTGTTATTGTGAAAGGCCTTAATTTCTCTTAAAAATCCTAGTTTGGCTCACGAAGATGGTTAATGGTTTTACTTCAATTAATAGTAGAATCATGAAATTGAGGTTTTAAATTACACATGTACAAGTTTAATTGAAATGTTAAAGAGTTTGAAAATTTTAGGTAAAAGTTGCAATTGAACTCTTAATGTTGATGTTTTTAATTATGTTATAGTATGAAACTAAACTTGGGGGAAAAGAAATTATTAATGGTATGGATGATATGAGCTTTGTGTTGAAATGGTAGTGTTGAATTTTGTTGTGTGTTATGTGAATTGTATTGGGTAATGTTGTGTTGAGTTGAGTTGGGTTGTGTTGAGTTTGGTTGAGTTGTGTTGTGTGGAGTTGAGTTGTGTTATGTTGTGGTTGGTACACGCGTGGGTAGTTGAAAAATGGTTTTTCGGTGCCTACGACCATTCATATCATAGTCGGTAAGTGTGGGGGATGGTTTTAAAAATTGAAAAATAGTTTTTTCAGTGCCCACGACCGTTCATCTAATAGCCGGTAAATGTAGGAGGTGGTTTGAATTCAAGGTGCCCAATTGCCCTGTCTAGGCTTATCACTGGATGAATGTAGAAAAAATGTTTTTGGGTGTCCACACAGTCCTGCTGTATTGTATTCGGCAAAAGTGGAAAAATAATTTTTGGGTGTCCACACAGTTCTGCCGTATTGTAGCCAGCAAAAGTGTAAAAACGGATGGTTTTCAAAAATGTTTTGGGTGCCCATGTCCTGCCGTATAATAACCGGCAAATGTGGGGGATAGTTTTAAAAAGTTGAAAATGGTTTTCAAAAAAAGATATGGTTTTTGAGAAAATGATTTTTGGGAGTTCACTTCCCACCGTATAATAGCCGGCAAAAGGTGGAATGTGCTATGAATTGGGTGCCCGCTATCCCGCCGTATCAAGCCTGCAAACGGTGGAATGTGTTGTGAAGTATGTTGAGGTCAGTGATGAGATATGTGACTTGTGATGAACTTGTGAAGTTACCATTTGATGTGTAAATTGGTATGGAATAGGAATACATATAGAAATTATTTGAAAAGAATGGATAATGAAATGGTAATTGGATAAGGGGTTGGTGATAAAGAACTCACCGGGTTGTTTGTATCTATAAGGAAAAGTTAAGGGCGTGTTTGGTAACGTTTACGTTTTCAGTTTATATTTACAAAAAATTTATAAACTGATTTTTGTTTATTTTTAAAAAAACATAAATTACAAACACGTTTGGTAATTGACAAAATGTTTAAAAAAATTTAAAAATATAAAAAAGAGTGAGAAATGGCAAGTGGTGGCAAGTGGCGGCGGAAGACGGTGGTGGAAATTGGTGACGGTGGGTGGTGGGTAAGTGGGCAACGGTGGCGGGTGGTGGGTGGTAGCGAGTGGGTGGTGGTGGCGGCGGGTGGTGGGTGGCAGATGGGTGGCGGATGGCAGGTGGCGGTGGTTGGTGGGTGGTGGTGGCGGGTAGGTAGCGGGTGGTGGTGGTGGGTGGATGGGTGGGTGGGTGATAGTGGTGGTGGCGGGTGGGTTGCGGATGGCGGGTGGTGGTGGTGGGTGGTGGGTGGGTGGGTGACGGTGGTGGGTGGTAGGTGGTAGCGAGTGGGTGGTGGTAGTGGTAGTGGGTGGTGGTGGCAGGTGGGTGGCGGGTGGTGGTGGCGGCGGCGGCGATGGGTGGGTGGTGGTGGCGAGTGGGGGGCAGGTGGGTGGTGGGCTAGTGGTGGTTGGGGGTGGGTGGTGGGTGGCGGAAGACGGTGGTGGAAAATGGTGGCGGGTGGTGACTAGTGCTAGGTGGTAAAAAAAAAAAAAAACTGAAAACTCAAAATGGAAACACATTTTTTGTGTTTTCATTTTTTGGCCAAATTTATAAACTAAGACTACTGATTTATAAATAAAAAATTTTATCAAACAAGTTTTTATTTGAGTTTTTAAAATTTTTGTAAATATAAACAGAAAACTGAAAACGTAAGTGTTACCAAACAGCACCTAAGAGTTTTGTTTTGTGATTAATTGAGCAATTGAATTAAAAGGATTTATTATCCTTGTGATTTGTTGAATCATAATTGATAATACAAGTGTGGATGTGATGTAGTTGTTAGACAAGTAGGAGCTGAGTGTAGGATAATAATAATTGTTTATAAAGGAGATTTGGGTTTCTACATTGAGGAGTTACAGCAAATATGAATAGATTGGTGGAAATAGCATGTATGTGATGTTTTGGAGTATTAAGGGAACTTGAACTTGAGGTTATGATGTTATAATAAATGTAGCTAGAAAAAGGGGAGAATGGGAATAAAAAGAGGAATGCTAAGATGGAAATTAAATGAGGAATATTTTGGAATGGGTTAATAAATTTAAAATGATGTTGTTCCTTAAATATAGTTGTTTTCAAAAAGGATTTATGATTTTCTGATAAAAAGGGATAGTTTTTGATAGTTGAAGGTTTTCTTTAAATGTTCAATTAAATTTTGAGAAAAAGGTACTCTACGTATGATATTTTAAAATTACAAAACATTACTTTACTATATGGTATCACCCTGCATGCATTATCATTTCTATCTATAGGATGGTTATTGTTTTAGAGCTATGAGATTCCTACTGGGAAATTGTGCTCACCCTTTGTTGTTTCATTTTTTTACAAGAAGAGAATTCAGATTGATTGGTTGGAGGATTAGGAAGTTCATGTATCTCTTATGTGTAATCTCATTATACATTTCTGTTCGTAGTTATTTATTCGTAACTCCGTAGCGGGAGCTTGGCATGTATTATTATTATTGTTGTACTTATCATGAGAGAGAACATGTACTATTATGTTTCTATTACTCAAGGGTAACAAATATTTGTTTTAAAAAAAAAAGGACCTAAATTAAAGGATTTTGGTAATGATTCCGAGTAATTAAAAATTGGGGCGTGACATTCCAGTATCTCGTTTTGTAGTCTGAACTTCTAGGAGCATGCATTCTTTGCTCTAGCGAAGCTTTCATCGCTTGAACGGTCTTTTACAAAAGGGAGTGGAGATTCTGGAAGTGGGTATTGTTCGCTCGAGCGCAAGTTTGGTCACTCGAGTGGTCTGTCCGCAGTCTGCTCCGAAAATTGTATCGAATCACTTCAAAAATTGAGTCTTACACACTTTTCTATCGCTTTTCACTTCACACTTTCTATCTACATTAACTCTTACTCTCTTTTCTCTTCTCTCTCTCTAGAAGACTCTCCACCTACTTCATTTACTCCTTGATCTCTCATTATTGATTGAGATTTTGATCTTAGTGTCTTCTTTAATTTTGGAGAGCTCGTCAAGGGCTACGTTGTGTATGGTGGAGAACGGATTTTAACACCATTAATTTTGGAGCTTTTCAACTTTTCTTCTCAAAGTCTTGAGGTAGGGATATTCTTTGAGTTATATATACGGTTTTAGCATATCTTGTTCATTTCACTACAATTTCTAGTTTGGGTTTGGGTTATGAGATGTTAAACCCAGAAAAATGTTAGAGAAATAATTTCTTTCTCATGATTTGGTCCAAGATAAATTATTTTGTGAACTATGAACCGTTTGGGGATGCATGCTTGTAGTTATTTTGAAAATAAAGGAAAAACCCTCTTTTGATCAAACCCTAGATTTTGGGAAATTTGGAAAAAAGTGAAATTGGTGTAATATTCATGAAATTGATGTTAAATCTCTTGAGAAATTGAAGAAAGCCTCCCTAGGATGTTATGCTGTTGAGGCACTCATGAAAGGAATGAGAATTTTGGTTGAACAATTATAGTAATATGTGATGTGTATGTTTGGAAATTTGGAAAATTGATGAATGGACGTTGAATGTGAATATGAGGAAATGTCACATGTCATATGAATTCGTACCTTACTATGATTTTGAGAATTATTGAACCATGGAAGCTTTACTTGAATAAATGCGAGAATTATGGAGATATTATTCAAAGAAGATATTTATATGTAATTATTTCTCATTTCATTCATTTGCATTATCTTGAAATATTGTTTACTTGCGATCTTGACTTGGAAATAAATTCATTGTTTTAAGAAAACAACTGTTGTTATTAAAAACATTTTGGGGGTAAATATGTTTGGTAAATCTAGTTATGCAATGTAAATTGAAAATTAAGTTGGTCTGAGTGTCCTTGGTGTAAGACCAAAAACAAGCGTATATGGGTGCCTAAGCCCTCTAGTTAGTAGCTAGTAAGGTAGGATTTGGTAGTGTTTGATACGCCTACTTGCATACACTAGCCTTGGGAAATTACTTGAGTCATATTTACCACCCTATTGTTTAAATCTTGACTTTCATAAAGATAATGAACCTTGAATGAAATATTGCATGGATTTCGAAAGAAATGGAAAACTTTGACATTTGAACATGACATGACGTTGCATTCATTTATATTAGATTGCTTAAAACATATATACTTTGTTAAGATATTTCTACTAGGCTTTGTGCTCAACCCTAGTGGATTTGTGTAGAAAATGATGTCGTGATTCCGGCTAGTTGAAGGTGTGGAATGTATTGAGGGCAAGAGGCTCTCTCTTTTTGTATGATGTTATTGCAAGCCAAGGGCTTAATATATTTGGGTTTGACAGTCTTTTTGTGTAATCAGGCTTAAGCCTTGAAATTTGTAGCCTCAGGGCATCTATTATGTTGTTCTTTTCTTTCACTTTTATATAGTTACACATGCTATGGATTCATCTTTTTTGGGAGAGTAAATATGTATTGCATGTGAACACTTTTTTTTTTTGGTATACTTCTTCTATGAAATGATATACTAATCGAGGAAGTTGGTTGATCGAAATAAGATCATGTGTTGGATATATTTATCTTATTTAATTTATTGTTTATAAATTTGAGGGCATTACAGTCTCAGTTAATAATTCCGAAAGAGTCAAGGGCGGAATTGTTAAGGAAGCGGGAGTGGCCCCAACCCCTCTCCCCAAAATATAGAAAATTTTATTTATACCCCTATATAATTTTGAGTATTTACAATATAATTAGTATATTACCTCTAAATTTTAAGTAAATTTAGTTTGATCTCTTCAAAATTCTAATAATTTTTTTGTTGTCCCTTGAAATCTCTTATTGATTTTTTTACTTATCGTAATATTTTTCAACTGCTCCTTATAGTTAGACCAATAATTCAGACACAAAAAAATCAAGAAAAAAATAATATGTGGTCTAAATTTAGTTCTTGTATAGTGAGATTTACATATAAAATAAATTTAAATCACATATTATTTTCTTGTCTTTAGCATTATTGTAGTCAAATATTTTATTAATATCAATTATAATTAACACTTTTTTTTTTTAAAAACATCAATAAAATTATGATATTTCTTAAGAGCACATGAATATCTTACACCATTATATAATTGACACTATAAATATTATAAGTTTCAAATTAAAAAAAAAAACTAATCAGACAAAGAATATTACTAATAAGCAGTGAAATAAACTCTATACATCAATTAGGCTTTTGAAATTGTATTGGCCCCGTTTGGTAGAACTGTGGGAAAGTGATTATAGATTATAGTTTAATAGATTATAACTTACAGCTGTGAGCATAAGCTGGTAACCTATTTGGTGCAGCAGTGGGATTATGAATTTAAGCAGCAAAGTAGTGTTTGGTAAATAAGCTGTAAAATAGTTTTTTGCTGTATAATTGTCATTTTTTCTCTTATAAGGTATAAAATTTGTGATTTCATTTATAATACATTTTTTTTTCTTTTTCATTTTATTTTATTTTATTTTCTTTTCTTTTTCACCTTATTTTCTTTTCTTTTTTAATTTTTTTCTTCTTCTCTTCTTTCTTTGTTAATTTTTTTAAATATATTAATTCATTAAAATTAATATTCATGTTCTAATTTATATTAATGTTGTGATTTCATTACATATTATTTTCATATATTCATCAATTTGTCATCAATTTATCAATTTATATTAATGTATCAATTTTTCCAATTTTTTATTATTATTATTATTATTATTATTATTATTATTATTATTATTATTATTATTATTATTATTATTCATTTTAATTATTTTTAGTAATATTTCATTTTTTCTTTATATTAATGTACCATTATTATTCTTTATATTAATGTATCATTATTAATTTATATTAATGTATCATTATTATTCTTTATATAATGTATCAATTTATATTAATTTATCAATTTACATATAGTCATCAATTTATATTAATGTATCATTTTAATTATTTTTAATAATATTTCAATTTACATATATTCAGCAATTTATATTAATGTATCAATTTGATGGAGCAATAAGCAGAGTCTCATTAAGTAGTAAGTGAAGTCAGATGAAATAGTAAGTCAAATTTGATGGAGCAATAAGCAAAGTCTCATTAAGTAGTAAGTGGGATTTAATATAGTAGTAAACAAAATCTAATGAAGTAGTAAGTGGGGTTTAATATAGTAGTAAGTCATGTTTGCTTAAGTTGTAAGTCAAGTTTGATGGAGTAATCAATGGAGTGTCAATGAGTAGTAAGTTAAGTAACATTAACTAGTAAGTAAAGTCTAATGAAATTAGTAAGTAGAGTCTCATTAAGTAGTAAGTCATATTTAATTGAGTAGTAAATTAAGTAAAATGAAGTGGTGTCTTATTGAGTACTAAGTTAATTCTAATCAATTATTATATTTGTACATTTTATTTAAAATTCATAGGTCTTGTTTGATAATTTAAAATTCATATTTCTATTTATTACTGAACATTCATTGTGACCGTACTTATAATTTGTTCTTATTCTACTTATTATTCTACTTAAGAATCAATAGTAATAGGGTCTTATTGAGTAGTAATCATGTTTAATTGAGTTGTAAGTCAAGTTTGTTGAAGTAGCAAATACACAATTAATGACCAGTAATAGAGTATTAACAAATAGTAAATGGAGTCTCATTAAGTAGTAAGTGAGATAGTGGTAAGTTCAGTATCATTAAGTAGTAAGCGAAATTTGATTGGGTAGTAAGTTGAGTATTATTAAGTAGTAAGTGGAGTATTATTAAGTAGTAAGTGGTTTAATTGAATAGTAAGCAAGTTATAATAAAATAGTAAGTGGAGGCTCATTGAATAGTAAGTGGAGTTTAATTACCATTCAAAAACACAACACTTACAATTCCTTGTCATTCTATTTGCAACTCTTTGTGACTCAACTTACCACTTACTATTTTACCACCTAGTATTGTGCTTACCATTTTTTATGTGCTATTTCCTAATTAATTTGTTTATGCTTATTGCAGATGGAAGACAACATTGAGCAAAACAAGAATAACATTATATGATACTAATGATGGTAAGTATAATATTCGTAATGAAGATGATATCGTCAATTCTAATGATATTCCAACTGATAGAGATGTTAAGCGTCTAGATGAATTAACTGAAAAAGATGTGTTTGAAATAACATTTGATTCGGAAGAAAATGGAGAAAGATTTTATAATTCGTATGCTAAGGTGAAAGGCTTTAGTATTTGAAGGGATCAGTTGTATAAGAACAAGAGTAATATGGTTATATCAAGGAAGTGGGTATGCTTAAAAGAAGGATATGGACAATCCATCTTTGGGTTGAAGAACGTAAAAGAGAACCAAAATAATTAACTAGAGTTGGTTGTCATGCTTGTTTTCGTATCAAAAACAATCGGAGTACTTCCAAATATGAAGTGAATGAATTTTTCAAAGAGCGCAATCATTCCATGCTAGGGCCTCTTGGTGTTCAATTTCTTTGCTCACACTGGAATGTTATGAGTGTTGACAAGGCACAAGGAAATGCAATGCATCGTATTGGTATGAGAACAAGTCACATTATCGACTTTGTTGCACAACAAGCAAGTGGCTATGAGAATGTTGGGTTCATACAAAAAGACATATACAACCATTTTGGGATTGAACGTAGAGCACAAGTTGTCAATGGTAACGTGGAATGTGCTTTGGCTTACTTATGTGGTAAAGCAGAGCAAGATCCAAGGTTTTATTATAAATATGATGTAGAGAAGAAAATCAATTAAATAATTTGTTTTGGACTGACTATGGATCTTGAACAAATTATTTGTGTTTTGGAAATGTGTTGATGTTTGATACTACGTATCGGACAAATGTGTACAACGAACTTTTTGTGATACTACAAGGTGTGAGCAACCACTTTCAAGTGACTATTTTTGGGTGTGCACTGTTGGCTTCCAAGATAGTAGAGGCATACATATGGGTGTTAGAAACATTTCTTGATAAAATGGATCACAAAATGCCTTTGTCTGTAATCACTGACGGGGATAAGGCCATGCGTAGAGTAATCAAAACAGTTATGCCTACTGTTCGACATCAATTTTGTAAGTGGCATCTTAAAATTAATGCCCTTTCTAATGTCCACATAGAGGGATTTCTTCATAGCTTTGAAAAATGCATGTCAATGCAATGTACACAAGAAATGTTTGAATTAGAGAGGAAGAACCTTGTAGAGAAGCATGGCCTTCATAATAACAAGTGGATTGCAAATGTATATTGGGGGTGTTTGTTTGGACTTTTTTTAAGCCAACTTATAGCTTCTAGCTCTAGAAAAGTTATTTTGGATTGTTTGATCAAACTTATTTCAAACAGCTTCTGATTCTAACAACTTATTTTAACTCAAAAAAGATGATTCTGAGAAGCTACTCACCCCATATTTCTGATTATCAGCTTCTGCTGTGGACGTGTTAATTTACGGTTATACTCTTAAATTTTTTTTATTTTTTATTTTTTAAAAATAGAAAAAGACCCAAATGAACTATAGATTATTATTATTATTATTTATGAGAAATGTAGACTAGTAATGAATGACAAAAAATAAAAGTTAATTGAAAAAGCTACTTCACAGTTTATTTAACAAATACTACTCAACAACTTAAATCTATAATCCAACAACTACACCAAACAAATTAACAGTTTCTAATTAAAATCATAATCTATAATCTGTTAAGTTATAATCTATAATCTGTTTTAACAACTACACCAAACGGGGACATTACAAGCGTACTTTATGGGCTGAAGCATACCTCCATGGACATTTCTTTGTTGGTGCAAAAAGCACGCAACGTTGTGAGAGTATGAATGCATTTTTAAATCGATTCCTAAAGGTGCGCCCAAAGCTCTTTGAATTTGTAAGAGCATATGATAAAGCACTTGCAAGACTTCGCCATAACGAGGCTACTACTACAAATACGGATAAAGATCACACTTTTTTTGTGTGATGTATGCTTTTTAATCACACATTTTAAGTTTTATTAAAGTGTGGTCTTTGGGAGTGTGAATAAAAAGGTCATTTTTAATCACACTTTTTAAGTGTCATTAAAAAATGCTTTCATCACATCTTTTAAGTGTGATTAAAATATTTAGATCACATCTTTTAAGTGTGATTAAAAACATTTAGATCACATCTTTTAAGTGTGATTAATAACTAATAAAACCTGTAATTAAAAAAAAAATTCGACATAGTTGAAGAATAATCAATAATATTTTTATACGCGCATTTCAAGAATGTAATACACATTGTATACTATACTTTGAATCACAACCACATATTGAATGGAATAACGTCATATATTTCATAAATAAAAGTTAAATATGTTCAAAAGTATATACAAAGCAATTAAATAAAAAGTTTTAAACCATGCTTACATATATTAAAAAATGAAAAAACTTAAAAAACTAAGTTCTTGAATTCTTTGACCATATTTTGCATCTCTCAAAGAATTTCTGACCTGAAAAATGAAAACAAAAATTAATTCAGAAACCACTAGAAGCATATGAATAAACTAACTATTTGTAGAGATTGTTCTAGTCTTACAAAAGATAAAGTCCGACCGATCACACCCTTCAAATGTCTTAAGACTTGGACAACAAGGTATCATTTCTTATATCACTAAAGGGAGGCAAAGATGAACTGAATGATAGAAAGTGGCTAGCAATCAATGAAGAAAAGGTTTCCCCAGTCCTCCATAGGCAGCAATTTGCTGACAGCACATAGGGTTGTCATTTGTTAAGTTCATTAGAACCTACCACAAGGAGGATAGTATAAGTGTTGACAATCATCACATGAATCACAACCACATCAAACAGATTCTCAATAAAACACATTTTTAGCCACTCCATTGCAGATGCTCTCATCTTTTCTCCAACTTCTACATTTCAATATTCTATTTGACATAAGTAAAACCAATAATATAAAAAATATTTGGAACTGATGGGCAACATATTAATGTTGTAATTTATCAGAGATATTTTGTTACAGGAAGGATCATGCTCTCTGATTCATTTTCTATTTTTCTTCCTCGAATAAACAACACACAATCAAATCCTAAAATCAATCAAGTTTCAGAGCAAAGCACACACCCTTGGGAATCAATTCAGAACAAAGTGGCTTAATGACAGCTATTGCTGTCACCAACTACATGTAAAATGATAAAATTTGTATGCTATGTTGCCTGTTGTCTTTATGTTGAAGTTCACACCAGTCACTGTTTGTTTATCTATTGTTCTGAATCCTTTCTTTTGCATATGAAGTTTATGCTATTAGTGGTGGTGGTGGTGGTGGTGGTGGTTAAGTTTCTATTTTCCTATATTCTTGTGTTACTCATTTTACTATTGTTACTTATCAAAGAAAAAATTACTATAATAATTTTTTGCAATAATTAGGCACCTTGGTATTAACGGGCCTTATTAACTCAAATTACTTAATACACTTTATGGGTGAATATCTAATTACACATGTTAGACACATACAGAAAACAAGACATTGTTATGCATAGAAACGCAAGTCCCACTATACGCATGACGTAAAGGTAAAATGGCAAGATGGCAATTCTTCCTGACTCATCTTTCTCGAACTTCATGAAGTTTGACGAACTGAAAAAGTATAGCGACCCTGGTCTTTTCCCATTTGATTATTGTATCCGGACTGTTCCGTAGATTCTGTCATTGTATAATGGTTGTTGTTGTTGTTCCTTATTTTCTCTTTTGGAATTATAGGATGTGTTAGGCAGGTTTGTTCAGGTTGGTTGGGTTTAGAAACCAAGTGTTGCTGTCCAGAATTTTGGTTATTCGCTCGAGCGAGGAGTTTGTCGCTCGAGCGAGATGTTGTTTTGGTTCTTCGCTCGAGCCGGGGTTTGGTAGCTCGAGCGAGAGTTTGCGTCTGGGTTGGACCTGAAGCTTTGCATTCTTGGCTCGAGCGAGCTTTTCTTCGCTCGAGCGAGTTAGTTTGTTCTTCGCTCGAGCAATAGTTCCTTCGCTCGAGCGTGAGTCTGGTTTCAGACCTGAGGGTTTGAGTTCTTCGCTCGATCGAGCTTTCTTTCGCTCGAGCGAGCTTTTGGGTTGTTGGCTCGAGCAAGGCTTCCTTGGCTCGAGCGTAGATTCTCTGTGTCTGGTCTCGAGCGAGCTTTTGGGTTGTTGGCTCGAGCAAGGCTTCCTTGGCTCGAGCGTAGATTCTCTGTGTCTGGTCGCTCGAGCGACCAAGTCTTCGCTCGAGCGAGCCTGTCCAGTTTAAATACACAGCAGCGGGATTTGATCAGTCTTTTTCATATTCTTTTGATTCCAAACCCCAGGTTCGACCTCTCTCTCTCCCTACTCATCTTCTCTCTTAGGTTTGATCTGTTTAGAGAGTGTTTCAACCCTAGTTGCTTTATTAAAAAGATAGAGGGAGTCAAGAGCTTTCATTTAATCTGAACATTTGGCAATTTGGAGCATTTTGGTCTTTGGGCGCTCATCTCTGTCTTCACCATTTGGGTTGTTTTCTCTGAGGTAGGGATTTCCTACTCCAATTTATAGGTTACGTTCTAAGTTTTGGTATTTTAATATGTTGGGAATACTTTGGTAAATTTTGGGAAAAACCTTAGTTGAATTATTGAATTGATTTGTATAAGTAATTCATGGAATTGGGAAAAGATGGTTAAATTCATGGAATTTGGGAACTTATTGATTAAATGGCATAATTGGATAATTTGTATCATTTGTCTATTGAATTGTGGACATAGTTATTTTCAGTTTAGAAATAACTGTTTTGGGCTATCGGTGGAGGATAGTCGTGATTGTTGTAGACATTGCATGTGAATTAGGAATAACTGAAACTAATCACATTGGTTAAGTCATTAATTTTGACTGTGGCATTGATACAGAAAATACGTGTATTGATTGAGCATTGCATTTGCATACATTGTTTGTGTGTGGGAGGAGATAGGGGATGTACTCCACGGTTTAGGGGAAGATAGGGGATGGACCTCTAAACCGGATTTTGTTTGGGAGGAGATAGGGGATGGACTCCATTAGCATCACTTTTATGTGTGCTTATTTATATAGAAGTGTTTTATTGATACAGCACTAAAATGTGTATCAATCTGGAAGTATGAAGTGTTTTGATTTATTTGAGCTTGAGTCTCATTTGTTTGTTGATATTGGAAGGATGTGAATACGATATATGTAATTCACTATTGTAATTTTGGCCAGGTTCTGAGCCATGTTGATAAAACTGGGAAGTAAAACGTATCTTAGACAATAGTGTCATGAGTCTGTAAAATGAAGTAATTGATTATCCTGGTTAACCATCTGTTGAATGCTATTGCTTTATTCGTTACTTATATGTGGTTTAGTATTTTTCTATTGGGCTGTGGCTCACCCTTTATGGGAACATCATTTTCAGGTTCAGGGGATAAGCTACCTCCAAGGACTTAGCTTGGAAGGACTTGGATTCTGAAGACTATTTTTCTGTTGTTTGCTTTTATTTGTTAGTACATGTAAACACTCAAGCCTAGGGCTTTCCTTGTATTGAGTTAGAACTCGTATTATTTTGTATCCAAGTGTTGGCTTGGAAAGATGTAAGCCTGTAGGGCATTTTATTCAATTATTTAGTAATACTCTGATGAATGAATTAATAAAATGTCTTCTTTAAATAATGCATGTCAATGATATATAATGGGTTAATTTTGAGGTATCAGAGCGTACCGGGTTTGAATACTTTGGGTACGTGGGAAGTGATTAGTATCACATTGGGTTCGTCTCGTTTGATAGAGACTTAGTGTAATGTTATATGCTTATGTGATAACATGTTTATGTGATTATGTGGGTATGGAATGTAGTTTCTAGGATGTTGATTGGACCCTTGAGTTTCTAGTAGTCTTGTTGGAAAGGCACTTGATCACTGCTGCTTCCAACCGGAACTATAGTAACGCATTGGGACTATCATTATCCGGGAATGAAATTCGTAGGTGCTTATGTGATTATGTGCTTACGTGGAATGAATTATTGTTGTCCATTGCATTAGGACGCGAGTGTTTAGCTTCGGCACATCTATTAATGTGCTAATGTCTTTGTTTCCTTTATTAGGATGTCAGGACGAGGACGAGGACGTGGTAGGCGTGGTAGGTCGGGTAGGCAGGAGGTGCCTGTGCCAGAGGAGATTCCGGCAGTTTAGGAGGGAATTGGCCAGGCCAATGTGGCCGAGCCAGTAGGCCAGCAGGCTATGGGCGCTCTAGCCCGAGAGATAGCAGGGGCATTCAGGGAGTCAGTAGGCATTCTCAGAGCTGAGAATCAAGCTCAGGCTGTGATTGCGGATGCAGGACCTTCCTTTCTGAAAAGGGAGTTCTTCCGGTCTAATCCGGATGAATTTGTGGGTGATCCTAAAGAGCCACTTAAGGCAGATGAATGGCTCGAACAGACAACGAAGACGTTTGAGATGCTTGGCATCGAAGACGAGGGGTTGAAAGTGACCTTGGCATCTTTCCAGTTGAAGGGGGATGCGGGTCAGTGGTGGAAGTTTACTAAGGGGCGTATAGGAGGTACATGGGAGGCTTTTGTGAATGCTTTCCAGGAGAAGTTTTTATCTCCAGCAGTCAGGGAGAAGCTGCGAGACCAGTTTTGTCAGCTTAAGCAGGCGAGTTCTTCAGTGGCCGAATTTGAGGCTGCATTTACTAGTTTGTCCAGGTTTGCACCTGAGTTGGTGGCGTCTGAGGAACGCCGTTGTATTGAGTTTGAGAAGAAGTTGAGGCGTGGCCTCAAGCTGAGAGTGGGGGGAACTATGATTCGGGAGTATGGGCGTATGGTTGATGCTGCAGCCCACATGGAAATTATGATGCAGGAGGAGGAGGAAGGGCAGAAGGGCTCCAAGAGGAGTCAGGATGGTCAGAATGATGGTAGGAGACAGAAGGGTTTTAATCCCCAGCAGTCTCAGGGTAGCTTTTCGAGATCGACTTTTCCTGTACCGAGTGCTAGTTCGGGGAAAGGCAGTCAGGGAGACATTACCTGTTTCAAGTGTGGCCAGCTGGGCCACAAGTCTCCAGTTTGTCCTCAGAGGGGAGGAGTTCAGAGAGCAACATCTTCTTCGGCTCGATCTCAGAGCCAGGGTCAGGGTAGAGGTCAGCCACTCTCGTGTTATCAGTGTGGTCAGCCAGGGCACATGAAGAGGTATTGCCCACAGTTGGGTGGCACACCTGGTGCATCTGGTTTGAGGCCGATTCAGGGTCAGCAGCCAGCTCAGTCGGGTCAGGCCTCAAAGGCCAATCAGGGGGCTTCATCGTCTCAGTCGGTGTAGCAATCTTATGCTCCTAGGGTTGAGCAGGATGATCAGAGGTCGTCTGGGCGCGTGTATGCTGTTACCGCGCAGGATCTTGTGCCAGCACCATCAGTTGTGAGAGGTACCTTCTTGTTTTGCAACTCGGTTGCTAATGTTTTGATTGATACGGGTGCATCTCATTCCTTTGTGTCTGCTGCATTTGCATCTGTTTTGGAGTTGGAGTTAGCACAGCTAGCATCTCCTATTTGTGTAGTGTCACCTCTTGGGGGTGAATTGATTTTGAAACAAGGCGTTAGGGGTTGTGATATAGAGGTTGATTATCATAGAATCCCTTTTTCCTTTGTAGTTATGCCTATGAGGGGTTTCGATGTTATTTTGGGTATGGACTGGTTATCGTCATACCGGGCAGTTATTGATTGCTACCGCTAGAGGGTCACTTGTTGTACCGTGAGCGGAGAGTATTTTCATTTTCTGGGGGACCGGGTTGGTGATGTGTTGCCACCGGGGTATGTTCCGCGAGGATGGAGTGAGCTTAGTGGGCTACTTGCTAACCTTTCGATTAGTGAGGATAATGAGACTCAGATTGTGTTGCCAAGGGTGGTTTGTGAGTACTCGGATGTCTTTCCCGAGGATCTTGTTGGTTTGCCACCGCATCGGGAGATTGAGTTCTCTATTGACCTAGTGCCCGGCACGGCGCCGATTTCCATGGCACCTTATCGTTTTGCCCCAGCCGAGTTAGTTGAGTTGAAGATCCAACTCCAGGAGTTACTAGATAAGGGCTTTATACGTCCTAGTGTTTCACCGTGGGGAGCACCGGCCCTCTTTGTTAAAAAGAAAGGTGGTGCTTTGAGACTTTGTATAGATTATCGGAAATTGAATCGGGCTACGGTTAAGAATAAGTACCCTATGCCTCGTATCGATGACTTGTTTGACCAGTTGAAGGGTTCCCGTTGTTTCTCTAAGATAGACTTGAGATCGGGTTACCACCAGTTGAGGGTCAGGGAAGAGGATATTCCGAAGACGGCATTCCGTATGCGGTATGGCCATTATGAGTTTTTGGTGATGCCATTTGGGCTCACCAATGCACCGGCAGTCTTTATGGACTTGATGAACCGGATTTTCCGGGAATTCTTGGATCGATTTGTAGTCGTTTTTGTGGACGACATCCTTATCTTTTCGCCTTCTGAGGAGGAGCACGAGGCACACTTGAGGGTGGTGCTTGAGTTACTTAGAGCCCATAGGCTGTATGCCAAGTTTGGGAAGTGTGAGTTCTGGCTGAGAGAAGTCAAATTCTTAGGCCATGTGGTATCCGGTGAAGGAGTGTCTGTTGATACATCCAAGGTAGAGGCAGTGCAGGATTGGGCACAGCCTAAGAGTGTATTTGAGATCCGCAGTTTTCTGGGGTTAGCTGGGTATTACCGTCGGTTTGTGAAAGATTTCTCCAGGTTAGCATCACCGTTGACTAGGCTGACTCGGAAGGGAGTTAAATTTGTATGGAGTGAGACTTGTGAAAAGTCGTTTCAGGAGTTGAAAGTTAGACTGACTACCGCTCCAGTATTGATTATTCCAGAGAGAGGGTTGGGTTATGCAGTCTTTTGTGACGCCTCACGAGAGGGTCTGGGTTGTGTGTTAATGCAAGAGGGGAAAGTAGTTGCCTATGGCTCACGTCAGTTGAAAATTCACGAGCAGAATTACCCTACGCATGATCTAGAGTTAGCAGCTGTGATATTTGCCTTGAAGATTTGGAGGCATTATCTTTATGGTGAGAGGTTCGAGGTGTTCTCGGATCATAAGAGTTTGAAATATTTGTTTACACAGAAAGACTTGAACTTGAGGCAGAGGAGGTGGATGGAATTTATAGAGGATTATGACTTTGAGTTGCATTATCATCCGGGAAAGGCCAATGTGGTGGCCGATGCCCTTAGCAGGAAACCTGTTGGTGACATAGCTAGTATAGCCATCCGAGAATGGGAGATGTTGGGTGCACTTGGGGAGTTTGATTTACTTCTGGGCGAATCCGTTGAGGCTGCGGCCTTGTTTTCTGTTATTGCACAGCCTTCACTTGTGATTCGAGTGTTAGAGGCTCAGAGAGGTGACTTTGAGGTAGAATCTCTCCGTGAGAAGATTTCCGGTGGGAAGGTTGAGAAGGGTTTGACGGTGTATTCCGACCTGAGTGTGAGATACCGAGACCGTCTGTTTGTGCCGGAGTCTTGCCGAGAGGAGGTACTCCGAGAGTTTCATCATTCACGCCTTGCGGTGCATCCGGGAGGCACTAAGATGTATCGGGATTTGGGTCGTCAGTTCTGGTGGCGGGGTATGAAGAGAGATGTGGCAGTTTTCGTATCTAAGTGTCTTACTTGTCAGCAAGTGAAGGCCGAGCATCAGAGGCCAGCGGGTTTGTTGCAACCCTTGCCTATTGCCGAGTGGAAGTGGGAGCATGTCACTATGGACTTCGTTGTAGGTCTTCCGAGGACTCAGCGGGGTAGTGATGCTATTTGGGTGGTTGTAGACCGGTTGACTAAGTCGGCGCACTTTATTTCTATGCGCGTGAGAGATTCGGTAGATCATCTTGCCGACTTGTATATTCGGGACATAGTGAGATTGCACGGGGTCCCAGTGACGATCGTCTCAGATAGAGATCCTCGTTTTACTGCCAGGTTGTGGCAGAGTTTGCAGAGTGCCTTAGGCACTAAGTTGACCTTTAGCACGGCTTATCATCCTCAGACTGACGGACAGTCCGAGCGTACTATTCAGATACTTGAGGATATGCTTCGGGGTTGTGTTCTAGACTTTAGTGGGTCGTGGGAGAGGCACTTGCCGTTGGTGGAGTTTGCCTACAACAACAGTTTCCAATCTAGTATCGGTATGGCACCATTTGAGGCCTTATATGGCCGACCGTGTAGATCTCCTGTGTGTTGGGACGAGGTGGGTGATGCACCTCTGTTGGGTCCAGAGTTGGTGAGGGAAACTACGGAGAAAGTTGAGCTTATCCGTAAGAGGCTTGTTACAGCACAGAGTCGTCAGAAATCGTATGCCGACCGTAGGAGGAGACCTTTGGTGTTTGAGGTGGGTGATCATGTCTTTCTGAAGATATCACCTAGACGGGGTTTGATGAGGTTTGGGAAGAGTGGGAAGTTGTCCCCTCGGTTCATTGGTCCGTTTGAGATCCTTGAGAGGATTGGCGAGGCTGCTTATCGTTTAGCTTTGCCGCCGCAGTTGTCCGGAGTACATGACGTGTTTCATGTGAGTATGCTTCGGAAGTATGAGCCGGATCCATCACATGTGTTGGATTGGACCGATTTGGTAGTTGATGAGGATGTCTCGTATGAAGAGAGACCGATTCGAGTCATGGATAGGCGGGATCAAGTTTTGCGAGGCAAGACCATCCCTTTGGTCAAAGTTTTGTGGAAACACCACGGAGTGGAGGAAGCCACTTGGGAACGTGAATTGGAAGTCCGCGAGAAATATCCGGACATGTTTGTTGATTTGTAATCTTATAATTAGATTCTGTTATATTATTGAACTTAAGAGCTTTACATATGTCTTAAGTTGTAAAACGTTGAGTATGTTTTGGTAAATGGGTGTATCTTGAAACTTGTTTGATTATAGAAGATTAGTGTAACATTGTATATGTAGATTACATTGTTGGATGTGTTATATATATCATGCAATTGAATATGATATGGAAATTGTTAACATTGAAAGGAATAATGCATAATAGTGGTGCAGGTTGAAATATATGTTGTTTTAAATATATTGTGGGATGCCTCTTGATAAAGAGATGAAGTGACCAGTATTGGGTCAAGTTGTTTATTATTGTTATATACTATCTTTGGGTATTGAGAAAAACCTGTTTTCAAATTTGTGCCTAATTTCGGGGACGAAATTCTTTGAAGGGGGGGAGGTTATAGCGACCCCGGTCTTTTCCCATTTGATTATTGTATCCGGACTGTTCCGTAGATTCTGTCATTGTATAATGGTTGTTGTTATTGTTCCTTATTTTCTCTTTTGGAATTATAGGATGTGTTAGGCAGGTTTGTTCAGGTTGGTTGGGTTTAGAAACCAAGTGTTGCTGTCCAGAATTTTGGTTATTCGCTCGAGCGAGGAGTTTGTCGCTCGAGCGAGATGTTGTTTTGGTTCTTCGCTCGAGCCGGGGTTTGGTAGCTCGAGCGAGAGTTTGCGTCTGGGTTGGACCTGAAGCTTTGCATTCTTGGCTCGAGTGAGCTTTTCTTCGCTCGAGCGAGTTAGTTTGTTCTTCGCTCGAGCAATAGTTCCTTCGCTCGAGCGTGAGTCTGGTTTCAGACCTGAGGGTTTGAGTTCTTCGCTCGATCGAGCTTTCTTTCGCTCGAGCGAGCTTTTGGGTTGTTGGCTCGAGCAAGGCTTCCTTGGCTCGAGCGTAGATTCTCTGTGTCTGGTCGCTCGAGCGACCAAGTCTTCGCTCGAGCGAGCCTGTCCAGTTTAAATACACAGCAGCGGGATTTGATCAGTCTTTTTCATATTCTTTTGATTCCAAACCCCAGGTTCGACCTCTCTCTCTCCCTACTCATCTTCTCTCTTAGGTTTGATCTGTTTAGAGAGTGTTTCAACCCTAGTTGCTTTATTAAAAAGATAGAGGGAGTCAAGAGCTTTCATTTAATCTGAACATTTGGCAATTTGGAGCATTTTGGTCTTTTGGCGCTCATCTCTGTCTTCACCATTTGGGTTGTTTTCTCTGAGGTAGGGATTTCCTACTCCAATTTATAGGTTACGTTCTAAGTTTTGGTATTTTAATATGTTGGGAATACTTTGGTAAATTTTGGGAAAAACCTTAGTTGAATTATTGAATTGATTTGTATAAGTAATTCATGGAATTGGGAAAAGATGGTTAAATTCATGGAATTTGGGAACTTATTGATTAAATGGCATAATTGGATAATTTGTATCATTTGTCTATTGAATTGTGGACATAGTTATTTTCAGTTTAGAAATAACTGTTTTGGGCTATCGGTGGAGGATAGTCGTGATTGTTGTAGACATTGCATGTGAATTAGGAATAACTGAAACTAATCACATTGGTTAAGTCATTAATTTTGACTGTGGCATTGATACAGAAAATACGTGTATTGATTGAGCATTGCATTTGCATACATTGTTTGTGTGTGGGAGGAGATAGGGGATGTACTCCACGGTTTAGGGGAAGATAGGGGATGGACCTCTAAACCGGATTTTGTTTGGGAGGAGATAGGGGATGGACTCCATTAGCATCACTTTTATGTGTGCTTATTTATATAGAAGTGTTTTATTGATACAACACTAAAATGTGTATCAATCTGGAAGTATGAAGTGTTTTGATTTATTTGAGCTTGAGTCTCATTTGTTTGTTGATATTGGAAGGATGTGAATACGATATATGTAATTCACTGTTGTAATTTTGGCCAGGTTCTGAGCCATGTTGATAAAACTGGGAAGTAAAACGTATCTTAGACAATAGTGTCATGAGTCTGTAAAATGAAGTAATTGATTATCCTGGTTAACCATCTGTTGAATGCTATTGCTTTATTCGTTACTTATATGTGGTTTAGTATTTTTCTATTGGGCTGTGGCTCACCCTTTATGGGAACATCATTTTCAGGTTCAGGGGATAAGCTACCTCCAAGGACTTAGCTTGGAAGGACTTGGATTCTGAAGACTATTTTTCTGTTGTTTGCTTTTATTTGTTAGTACATGTAAACACTCAAGCCTAGGGCTTTCCTTGTATTGAGTTAGAACTCGTATTATTTTGTATCCAAGTGTTGGCTTGGAAAGATGTAAGCCTGTAGGGCATTTTATTCAATTATTTAGTAATACTCTGATGAATGAATTAATAAAATGTCTTCTTTAAATAATGCATGTCAATGATATATAATGGGTTAATTTTGAGGGCGTTACAAAAAGCGTCGACATTTAGGGCCTATTTGTTTTGTACACAAATAGGCAATGTGGCAAAAGTCCTCATAATTCATCTAAAAATATGAGAAACAAGACATGTTTTAGCATCATTACAGAAGAAAAAAAAAGGAGTTATAAGGCTATAACTGTATGAGGGATATGATCAGAGATGTTAAAATAATAATAATAATAAAAGAAGAAGAAGAGTTGTACCACAGCATCTAAATACCTGTACATTAGATCAAACATGCCAAATTATAAACTTCAAAATTAATAAGCTTAAACAAGCAGTTAGCAAGAAATCTAAGAAAACAAATGCACCAGATGTGGCTATAGCAATCTAATCCACACTCAACAACATCTACATCAGTGAATGTCTGCTAATTCAATAATATGAAACAACTATGACATTTCTTTCGGTCAGGTTTGAATAGAAAATAAATGAAGGACAGAAGAAAGAGAAAAACAATGAAAAATCAAAAAAAAAAAAAAAAAACTGGCATGAGAGAGAAAGAAAACAAAGTATTGTACTACATGGATAATTGGTAAAATGTTTGCACAACAAAGTAGTGTACTTAAAATTATCAGGACATGTCAGAAATCCAGAAGAATCTAAAAAAGAAAATAAGTCAACTACCACTACTAGTGTAGACATTTGCAAAGAAGCTGAACATATATATTAGATTCTTAGAAACATGAAAGAGAAATTATATAAAAATGATAAGGTGTACAGACCTTTCCAGCACCAGTGGCATCATCAATCACACAATTTTCTTTGAAGCAAACCCACATGGCATCCAGATCATCAGCATTTAGTAAAGGATCAGATTGTTTCTGCATGTACGAAATGATGAATTATTGCCAATCCACATCCTAATACTAAACCAAAAAATTAGTCACTACGAATGAAATCATATTGAAATCTTGCACAACTCAATAAACTTTTTAAGATTCAATCTAGAAAGAAAAAAAATGGCAATATGGAGTCCCAATATCACACCAAAAGACAAAGAGATATACGCTTGTTTCGATCTGCCAAAAATGAATTGATTAAGTGATGATGACTATCAACAGTCAACAAATGAGGAAAAGTGTAAATGATACCTTTAGAAAATGATATTTAGCCACCCTCTGGATCCTGTGACTGATGGACCCTTCTTCTGGTTTCTGAACAAAGGGGAAACAAAAAACAAAATAAGGGGGAGCTAAAGCAAGTACAGAATATGGGGAAAAAAAAATGAAAATGGTAAAAAACAATAGCATATTAATGAAACCAACAAAACTATATGAAAATAAGGGACATTCTTCCTTTAGCATTTGCACTCAAGTTCTACCTAAGTAGATACCAAAATAAATGAACAAATTTTGTCTGCAAAAAAAGCAAGAAAGAAAGTGAGAAAATCACCTGACCTATATTAATTCAAATACCTAAGCACCAATAACAATGCTTACCTTCTTTTAGAAGCTTGGAATTGTGCCAGCTTCAGCACTCTTTTGCTGCTTCTCTTTGAAAATATTAAGCAATATTCTCTTTGTCTCAAGCTCTATAAATCAAAGCACAACGTATATAGTTATACTACTAGAGAAGCATGCACGTGGTAATCATGGCCATGTTTACATCTGCTATGTAATTCATGCACAAAATGCGTATATACAAGCCACCAATTACAGTTGATAAAGAAATCCCATTTGAGATAACTAACTAACATAAATGTGTTGTCAACATGCAATCTATAATCCATACCAACATGAATTAACATTAGCATTACCTTACCATCAAGCCTGACTAGAAAAAAAAAGTACTAAAAATGTATAATCCATACCCACATGAATAATCCCTCGACCGTGGATGACCCACAAACTCCAGAACAAAATTTTGAGCCTCAACCTCCCCAAATCATTAACACCTAGTTTGGATTGAATGATTTTAAACACTAAGCATAACATATAAAAATTAAAACCTGCCTAGTGGATGAAATATAGGCTCCATAATTTTCCATATAGATTATCATGAATCTAAGGGAAACAACGCATAGATAATCAGAAAGTGTAATGATGCATATAATATACACAAAAAAAAGGGGGTTTACAAAGAGAGAATTTTACCGTAAAAGTTTCATCGTCATTTTTATTTTTCGGTGTTTGGCTAAAAATTAAAAGATAAATAAAAATAACAAAAGTTTTCCATTGACACATTTTATCAAACATTTGACATCCAAGGAAAATGGTATGACAAGAATCACAATATCAACAAGCTATTCCAACAACAAAAAAATTCCATAAAAAATGAATGGTTCATTGGTTACAAAGAGTGCAGTGCACGTTGTTAAGGTCAACTAGCATATCAAAACTTCATGGGGTTGGGGAAGGAATTGAAGAACTTACAGTGAATGAGAAAACATATACCAGAGAGAGAGAAGCAGCAACGATGAGAGGAGAAGCAGCGCTGGAAAGGCCAATGGCGGCGACTAGCAAGAGCAGCGGCGATGCCGATCAACAACGAAAGGAGGAGGAGCAAGAGGGGAGATGGAGAGGCGCGTTGATCAGTGGCCATTGGCGGCAGAGGCGAGATGGAGAGCCGCTAGAAACCCTAGAAAGAAATTGACCAGCTCTTTCTCTCTCTACCAAAGCAATTTCATGAGCTTATATACAACATGGGAATAATTATTTTATATAAAAATTAAATTGAAAAATTATATATAATCACACCTGAAACTGTGATGAAAATAAATATATATAATTACACTTATTTAAAATGGGTGATTAAAAAAAATATTATCTCACTCATTAAATTAAGTGTGATTAAAAAATCATTTTAATTTTTTTAATTACACTTCTAATAAAAGTGAGATATTTTTAATTCTTCTTATGTGATCTTTAATCACATGTTAATTAGAAGGCGTGATTAAAAAATATAAATACAATCACACTTAATTGAAAAGTGACATAAAAAATAAATATTATCACATTTAATCAAATCAAGTGTGATTAAAATATCAATCTAATTTTTTTTATCACACTTCTAATAAAAGTGAGATATTTTCATTTGTTAAAGTGTGATCTTTAACTATTTTTGTAGTAGTACAATCCGAAACTGAGAATACCACTCCTATTCTTTCTACAGGTATGAAGAGGATTGAAAGACATGTAGCTGATATATTTACTTGTGGCATATTTTTCAAATTTCACAAACAAATAAAATCTGAACAAGTGTTATTTATGTCGGGAAAAACTGATGTAGAAGATGTTTACGTTTACTATTTGTCTATGTATACACATCCAGAATCCATATGGAATGTACAATATCGGCCAAGTGATTATGCCATGAAATGTTCTTGTTTGCATTTTGAATCATGTAGAATACCATGTTCCCATATGGTATCAATCATGAAAATAAAGCATTTGCAAGAAATTCCCTCAAGCTGTCTATTACAAAGGTGGACAAAAAATGTCAAGTCTTCCACTTTACTCGGTAAGACCCTTTTTCCAAAATGGGTTACGCAAATAACATGGTTTGGTGCATTGTCAAGTGCTTGTTCTAAGATGTGCTATTATGCTTCACACTTAGTTGATGGGTATGAAAATGCTAGAGATGCAGTGACAAAGTTAACATGTCAAATAAAAGAGTTGTATGTCCAACATGTTGAAGGAAATGGAACAAAACGAAAAAGCAATGTTGAAGGGACATGTTTCATTTCGGTGTTGGTGATCCTCCCATTACAGACATGAAGGAGAGTCGTTCTGTTGCAAATGATAAGTTTTCAAAGCCAAGAAAATGTGGTCATTGCAGGTATCTAACAATTAATTTATTTAGTAAGTGTATTGAATTATAATTAAACTTATAAACTAAATGTAATATGTTTTGTTACAGGGGTACTGGTCATATGAGGAACAAGTGTCCAAAACTAGGTTAAAAATGATGGTTATAGAAAATAAGAATGTTGATACTTTTCCTACATAAGATACTTATGTATTAGAGGCAAGCATGTTGCACCAAGAATATGATTTCAATGTCGACCTTACTTTTACTAATAGTGACTACAATATAATGGGATGTGGTTCCAATGGGCACCCTACTTTTGCTAAAACTAATTACAATATAATGGGATATGATTTGAATATCTATCCTAACTTTCTGGTAATGACTTTTTATTTAACTTTTAATCATAAAATTTATGTTTGAGAATTTATTAATTATTGGTTAAATTATATAAGTTCATACACGCTCAGAAAATTTCTGATAGCATTTATGGCCATGTCGTAGGAGGGATAATTGTCAAAGTGATTGTAGCAATCTTCAAGACAATCAAAGAAATCAGTCTTATATTTTAATTATTATTATTATTATTTTTGTGACATTACTTGTTTGTATGAGGCTTATATTTATAAGGCATATGACTTCTTATATGTGTAAGACAAATGATAGTGTGAGGCTCATACCATTCTTAAACACAATACTTACCATTATCAGACAAAATATTTACTATTTATTCTTATTGTACTTACTATTCTTAAACACAATGAATAATGCTATATGCACCAATTAGTGTACTAACTAGTGTACCAATAGATGATGTGGTATAATTTAAGAGGTTTTTGGTATTTGTAATTTGTATAATGAGTGTGGTCAATAATAATGTCATAACTAGTGTTGGTACACTAGTTTGTACATTAATTAGTACGTGTTGCACCACCGAAACACAATACTTACTATTTGTTCTTATTCTACTTACCATTCATAAATACAATAATTACCATTATGATTTTACTCACCATGTTCGTAACAATATAATGATTTTTCACGAACACATAAACTATTTGGCAAATAGTTTACAAAGTCATCATCATTATCATATAGATCAGAAACTAACAATGGATCTTCAATGATTGTTGTGATAGCACTGTCATGATCAAAATGTTTTTTCTTGGCATATTCAGTGTAATGGAATCTATCCAATCTCTGTTGAACCCGTGTATTCTCTCTCTATAGCCTTGATATAATTGTTGCATCATTGTGTGATTTGTTGGTGCATAGTTTTGCTGTGTGACACCCCGGAAGAACCTTTCCTAACCTTGTCCACTAGGTATCACTACCATACAACTCATACAAATAAAAGGAGAAATAATAATAATAAGATAATATTCATTATATTTCTATCCCCTTGAACTATTCTTTAACATTTACAATACTGTTCCATTACATTCCAAATAAAACAAAATAGTTCAATAGGCAAGAAACGTCTACAACAATTAAAATCCCAACTGAACTCCCTACAAATGTGTGTCTTCAAAATATACCAACATATAATTACAACCCTTGCAAAACATGTTCAACAAGATATAACAAAACAAGCCATCAAACTCCCAAAAAGGGTCCTTCTTATCAAAACAATCACTTAGTGGACACTTCATCTTCACTTCTCAAAAATTGTTAGCTTTGGGGTTAGCATGAGCTCAGTAGGTGATGACTTTAACAAGTTATATATTCAATTGAAAGACTTATGATCATGCAATGCAACATTTGAAATTATAAAAATGTAGGTGGTTACAAATGTCTAGGTATGTAGGAGAAAGATGTGATGCATGAACTTTGTTCCATCCTTTCATATTCACTTCGAGCGGTAAATGTACACTATGACATCCCAAGTAAGAGCCGAAAATCAAAATAATACATATAATTATAGTTTTGTATACTGAAAATAGTTCCACATTTGCCGGGTCTAAAAATAGCGGGGCGATGGGCACCCAAAAACATTTTCCCTTTCACATTTGCCGACTCCATAAACGGCAGGGATGCGGACACCCAAAGCCATGTTTTTTTCCATATTTTTCGGCTCCAGAAACGGCGAGCTTGTGGATATCCAAAAATGTTTTTCCACATTCGTCTGGCGATATGCGCAGACAGGGCAATTGGGCACCTTGACTTCCTGCGCGGGTACCAATTACAATACATAACTCAAATCAACCTGACTCTCTACCCGGACTCATAGACTATTTACTCCCTTATAACCTTTTAGCCTTCATTTCGTTATGATGTCAAGAGAGAATGTAAGATGCATATGATGCATGAATTTGGAAAACCTTTGATTTTCCCTAAAACAATTCCGAAGCATAGCCATTCAACATTTCCCACATCAATTATGAAGAATACCACATAAGCAATTCTCATGATCATCAAGAGTCATATAGGGGAAAAGCTTCAAATCTTGCATTCCACCCTTAAAGTTAAGTAAATACATTCAATTTCATATTTTTGAAACCAATTGAACAAAACCCCTCTTTCTTGAATGAGTCTCAAAATTAGGGTTATTGAAAAATTTGGGGTTTCTCTCTAAAATATAAATTGGAAATCAACCCTTATCATCACTTATAGTAATCTTCAATAATAACATAATTTCATCCATAACCATAGAGTATTACTTAGGGATGGCAATGGATAACCTACCCTATGGGTATCCATGGAGACCCAACCCAAATACATGGGTTTTTCCCTTTTTTCTTATCCGTCGAGTAGGGTAAGTGATATTCTTTAAATATCCACAGGGGATGGGTCGTGGATGGGTACCCACTAATTTCCCCATATGTTTTTTTATTTTTTTATTTTTTTTTATTTTTAAGATTCACAACTAAAGCTAAATATACCTTCAATTTTTTTTCTTTTTTTTAAGGTTCACAACCAATTTTTTTTTTTTTTAAAAATTTTTAAGATTCATAACCAAAAGCTAAATATACATTCAATCTTTTTTCTTTTCTTTTTTTTTAATTTTGTTTTTTTTTAAGGTTCACAACCAATTTTTTTTTTTTTTTTTTTTTTTTTTTTTTTTTTTTTTTTTTTTTAAGATTCACAACCAAAGCTAAATATGCATTTAATCTTATTTTATTTTATTTTATTTAGCTCAACAACAAAATCAAATACACATTAACTAATATTGTTACATTATTCTTGTCAAATTTTATGTATATCTAGAATTTTTTAAATTTATTTAGAAAAATTCTATTCCTACAAAAAAAATTCCATCTTCTTTTTTAATTTTTTTTAATTTTATGTATCTCCTTCTCCTCTCTATTATTTGATCTTCGATGATCTGAAGGTGAGTTATTACTCTCGTTTCCATCTTCTTCTTCTTCTTCTTTTAAAATTTTTTATTTACATTTATAGAATGAATTTTCTAGTTTCAATATCTCTTGCAATTGTTTTATTGGATTTCTCTCTGATTTGATGGTAACCATAGACTGAATTTCTCAATTTTTATCTTAACTAGCAATCACCTTAATTAAAATTTTGTACATTTTTGTCTTTAATTTCCATGTTTTGGTTCTGATTAATTACCCATTTTTGATCGATAGTCACAATCTTGTCACCGTTAGATTGTCGTCATCGCAAATCGCCATTACTGTAGTGAGAGGATGAGAGAGAGTGAGAATTAGAACTCTAATTGTCAACAGAGTAGTGAAAACATATGGAGAAATTATTTTTTGATGTACCTAAAAAAAATGAAAAAATTAGTGGGTACCCATCCCCGGTTGAGATTTAAAGAACATCACTTACCCTACCCGACGGACAAGAAAAAAGGGGAAACCCAAGTATTTGGGTTGGATCTCCATGGATACCCACATGGTAGGTTATCCATTGCCATCCATATTCTGTTGACAATTAGAGTTCTAATTCTCACTCTCTCTCATCCTCTCACTACAGCAACGACGATTTGCGATGACGAGAATCTAGTAGTGACGAGATTGTGACTATCGATCAAAAATGCAAAATTAATCATAATCAAAACATGGAAATTGAAGACAAAAATGTACAAAATTTCAATTAAGGTGATCACCAGTTAAGATGAAAATTGAAAAATTCAATCTAAGGTTACCATCAAATCAGAAAGAAGTCCAATAAAACAATTGCAGGAGATATTGAAATAAGAAAATTCATTCTATAAATGCAAATAAAAATTTAAAAAAAAGAAAAAAGAAGAAGATGAAAACGAGAGCAATAACTCACCTTCAGATTATCGAAGACCAATTAATAGAGAGGAGAAGGAGATACATAAAGTTAAAAAAAAAAATTAAAAAAGAAGATGGATTTTTTTTTTGTAGGAATAGAATTTTTCTAAATAAATTAAAAAAATTCTAGATATGCATAAAATTTAACAAGAATAATTTGATAATGTCAATTAATGTGTATTTGATTTTGTTGTTGAGCCAAATAAAATAAAATAAGATTGAATGTATATTTAGCTTTGGTTGTGAAAAAATTTTTTTGAATGTATATTTAGCTTTGGTTAAGATTGAATTTTTGGAAATAAATTTTAAAAATTCTAGATATACAGAAAATTTGACAAGAATAATGTGACAATGTTAATTAATGTGTATTTGATTTTGTTGTTGAGCCAAATAAAATAAAATAAGATTGAATGTATATTTAGCTTTGGTTGTGAATCTTAAAAAAAAAAATGGTTGTGAACCTTAAAAAAAATAAAATAAAAATAAAAATTAAAAAGAGATTGAATGTATATTTAGCTTTGGTTGTGAATCATACTAAAAAAAAAAAAAAAAAAGAAGTTGTGAACCTTAAAAAAAAAAAAATTAAAAAAAGAAAAAAAAAAGATTGAATGTATATTTAGCCTTGGTTGTGAATCTTAAAAAAAAATGGTCAAGTTGGGTTGGGGAATATCCAAACCCATTAGGAGATGGGGAGGGAAGTACCCATGGGGAATGGAGAATGAGGAATGGGGAAAAATAATTATAGGGGAATGGGGATGGAGAATTAATATCCACCCCATTTACCCCCATTGCCATCCCTAGTATTACTCATATTTTTCCAAGTCACTAACAACACAATCCATACATATACGTATATGATATATATATACACACATACAACATGAATAGCTAATGAAATTACCACATAAGTAGCTCAAATTGAAGATATAGCGAGTTAAAGACATCCCTACCTCAAATGTGGAAGCTAGGGTTGTGAACCACACTCAAAACTTTGATGATCCAACGAAATAATCGGTAGAAGTGTTGATCTAAACTTCCTTTCAACTTTTCTTGGATGATTTTGAGGGAATCTTGGATTAAAGTTAGCGAAATCTAGGGTTTGTGGGTTAGGGTTTTCAGAAAAATAGAGTTAGAGAGAAAAAGAGTGTGAACAGTGGAAAGAAAATGAGTAAGGATCAACTTTTAACATCTGCTGTCCCGACTAACCACTCAAGCGCAACTTTCTTCGCTCAAGCGAACAACACAAATTCTGAAGGATCGCTCGAGCGACGCTTCCTACGCTCGAGCAAAAAATGAGAGGGCCCAGAAGTTTTGTAGAGCTACAACGAAAATACTGAGAGCAAACATTCTACGCTCGAGCGACAACTTCTTCGCTCGAGCAATACAACTGCAAAACTGTCAACTACTAGGAGTTGAAGATCTACACTCGAGCAACAAAAGCGTCGCTCGAGCGGTCTGGAAAACCCAGGTGTCACAAGATGAACATGCCCTTGGAACTAGTAACCCATGCCATCGATAATATATCTCAGGTTCATAGTGTGTTTCAAAGAGCTCTTGTCATTGTAAGTTGTTTCTATCAACATTGACCCTGTGTGGTGGTCGATCATATGCATTACCAACATTACATGACCCACATTTGATTGCCATAGATCATGCATGAAAACAGGTTTATTGTGGAAGTGACGTTTGGTTCCATGCCATGTATTTCTTAATGGATTAGTATAGGAACCTATTGTTGGAGGTGTTTGAAAATCATCATCACTACCACGACTAAATGTAGAGCTTGATATATTTTCAGATTTTCATTTAGGCATTTTCAGTACTTAGGTTTGTAGTGAAGTGTGATGGGTACATGTATTAAATAAGGGTGTCACATGTGATCTATTAGTATTATTTGAACCATTGTTAATAGTCACATGTGAATAGTCATATGTACTAGTGTTATGTTCAATCATTTAAGTGGTTAGTAGTCATATGTCCTAGTGTCATGATCAATCATTTGAGTGGTAAGTTAAGTCTAACAAATTAGTAAGTAGAGTCATTTTGACTAGTAAGTATGGCTGAAAGAAATGGTAAGCTAAGAGTAATGAAGTAGCAAGTGGAGTCTATTGGAGTAGTAGTAAGTGAGATTTATTTGAGTGGTAAATTAGGTTTAATGAAGTGATAGTAGGTGAAGTTTATTTGAATGGTAAGTGAAGTATAAAAAAGTGGTAAGTGGAGTCTCATTGACTAGTAAGTGAAATTTATTTGAATGGTAAGTGAAGTGTAAATAAGTGGTTAGTAAAGTTCCATTGATTAGTAAGTATAGTTGAATGAAATGGTAAGTGAAGAGTAATGAAGTACTATTTTAATCATTGTTAATAGTCACATAAGAATAGTCATATGTACTAGTGTCATGTTCAATCATTTGAGTGGTCAATAGTTATATATATACTAGTGTCATGATCAATCATTTTCAGTAGTTACATGTAAATTATATGAGTCTCATTCATCACTAAGTAGGGTTTAAATGAATTGTAAATGAGGTTTATTTGAGTGGCAAGTTAAGTCTAAGAAACTACTAAGTAGAGTCTTTTTTACTAGTAAGTATGGTTGAATGAAATAGTAACCTAATAGTAATGAAATAGTAAGTGTAATCTAATGAAGAACAAAGAAAAATGTCATTGAAGTCTAATAAAGTGGCAGGTGACAATTAATTCAAAACATGCCCATGTACGATCCAAATCCAAATTACCGAAAAATGACTAAAATCCATTTGCTTTACATCCTCCCCAAAACAAATTCAGTTAAAATTCACATAATTCAAGCATCAACATGCAACAACATTAATGATACATGACAATTATTTGTCGCAAGCCAATTCTATCACTTTTGACCCAAATTTATTGTGTGCATCTCAAACTAAGTCCAGTGCCAATCTTTGTCTTGCATCCCATGAGTCAAATTGAAGCAAACAAGCTTTAGAATCGATAAATTGCACCAATTCCAAATACTTGATGATGTGTATTTCACAATCATAGCCATTAAGTGTTCTAACTTATAGCGATTTCGATTTTGACCCGACACATCTTGTATTTTGGACTCGGGGTTTATGATTTTTGAATGTTGTTCAGTCTTTTTCCCTCTTGTTCTTTCTTGAGTTTGGCTATTAGGTTGTAATGGTTGTGTTTGGAATAGGTTGGTTGCTTGGTTTTCAAACCTTATGTTGCCCAGGTTTTTGCTCTTCTGCTCGAGCGGTACATCTTGCACTCGAGCGAGCTTTATGAACTCTCAGTACTTTTGCAAGTTTGCAAAATTACTAGGAAAGTGTGTTCTACGCTCAAGCTACGTTTTCTACACTCAAGCGGGTGGGCGCTCGAGCAGCCAATATGGAGCTCAAGCGATGTTTGTCTGTCTGCAAAACTACTGGATGTGTGTATTCTGCGCTCGAGCGTCATTTCCTGCACTCGAGCGAGCTGTGCGTATATCATTTCGTAGCAGCCTCCTTTTTCATCACCTTTTCATCTCTTTCTCCCTTAAAACCCTAGATCGGCACTCTCTCTCTCTCTCTCTCTGTGCATTTTAACCTAGATCCATTGGGTTTTCTACCCTATTGTCTTTGAGAAAAAGTTAGAACATTCCAAGAGCTCCGTTTTGATCCAATTGAAACTTGATTTTGGTGTTGTTGAAGGTTCCACCTTGCTTTGTTCGTCTCCTAACTTTGAGATAGGGACTTTCTACACTCTTCTATGAGTTTTAGCTTAGTTATTTGTTGATGTGTAAGAAATATTGGGATTTGAGGTGATTTTGAACAAACCTAGGATTTTGGTTTAGAATCAAAATAGGGGTTTTCAAATGAATGTATTGGAAATGGTTAAGGGAGTAAATATGAGCTTGTGTTGTGTTAAAATGGTCGAGTTTGGTGTTTGAGATGAGATTGGGAAAAAGGGGGTTTTTCCCTAAAATGTCTTGAATAGCTATTTTGTATAAATATGAAATTGGTATTGGAAATATGAAATTGAGAGGATGTTTATATAAATGGTGGAGTTAAACATGTATTACCTCGCATCTATGGAAAGTTGAATAATTTATCAGTTGTAAAGATTGTATATCTGTTTAGAAATATCTATTTTGGGCTATCGGTGGAGAATAGCAATGATTGTTGTAGAGATCGCATGAGGATTAGGCGAATTAAAACTAATCTCTTAGCCGTTATCATTGCATATGATTATGATGTGTATACATTGTCTATGTATGATGTTTGGGAGGAGAAAGAGGATGTACTCCATGTTTGGGAGAAGAAAGGAGATGGACTCCATTAAACTAAGTTAGCTTGTGTGTCCAGGGTGAAAGTCTCGAAAATCGTGCGTATACGTGGGTATCGATTCCCGCGGACAAAATTTTTGTAAAATGGCAAGTAAATGTATTTTGTATGATAATTATAATGGTTAGAGGCCTATGGGGTGTATCCTCTGTTTGGTTGACTAAATGAAGTGGGTATAACTAATGGATTGAGATGTAAGTTTGACATAACTTGGTTTTGGAAAAGGTTGTAAAAGAATTGTCATTTGGGCATTGAACACGTGCATCACACTTATATCTTTGTTAATATTCATATATTATGTTAGATTATTTTTACTGAATTTTGGCTCACTTTACTTAGGAAACCATTTTCAGGTGCAGGTTACATGCCTCCTCCAAAGAGTTAGCTTGGGAGGACCGGGGAGCTGAAGGCTCTGTTTTTTTGTTGTTTGGTATTTAATGTATGTACAAGCCTAGGACTTTATATGTATGGAGCTTAAGACACTTTCTTTTGTTGTAACCAAGCATAGTCTTGGAAAGATTTAAGCTTGTAAGGCATTTATTCTATTGATCATTAAGTTGATATCACATGCTATGGATTCAGGATAGAGCTTATGAATGTATATCCCATGTGTCACTTTTGTAAATTAACTTTGATTAATGAAACTCTATTATTTTGTTTATGTCATCTGGTATTAGTTATTTATAGATAAATTATTAAATTATTTTAGGGGCATTACATAACTGGAAACTCAATGATTTTATTTTTATATGCATTCTTGTATTGAATTCCCAATAAGTCATGAAATACTTCAACTTGTTATTTGCATAACTAGTTAGTACAAAAACATCCAATGCAAAATGCAAATAACAACATTGTATAAGGATGCATACCATTTTTTTTCACTTGAGTTGGCCGAGTTCTACTTCTTCTTCATTTATATGGATCAAGGATATATACCACTTGTTGTCGCATGTATACCACACAAATATACTAATGTTCACTCCCATCATTAATTGGAATGTACACCTATATTAAATCAATAATCATTGGTATTATATTCATTAACATATTAAACGAAAATAAAGTGAGATAATAACAAATCAACCCTTTCACATGTTTTAATTTTCCTCGTGTACCGTTCTGTTCCAAAATAGGACTTGAGCATGTTTGGCTCATGAACCTTGTGGTGCAAAATATGTTACTACAACTCATAAAAATTAGTATAAATCTCAATAACACAACCTTAATGTAGATAAACATGACATGCTACATAGTCAAATGCCTTCAATTATAAAATGCATAAGTAAATTACCGAAAAAAATGTGGATAGATACCACACTGGATATTTCGCATATGGGATACAATCCTTTTGCTTTAATGTAAATTGCAAAGCAACTAAAGTGATTATCTAAGAAACAACAACTCATCAATAACTGCAATTATCTTGTACATTATAAATTCATTTGTGTAACAGTTTACTACTTACTTATCCATCAAGCCAACTATCACGATCTAATGTTCACGTACCATGTTGAATATCAAAGTCAATAAGAATTTTAATGTCATATTAATTAAGTGATACATATCAATGTGACAATATAAACACATGAAACATAAAACTGAATATTTCTCTTGAAAGAAATAGAACCTTTCCAATTTACTATGATGAAACAAATAGTCTCTTATCAATTTATCCTCAACTAAAAGCAACGACAAATGAAATCCTTTCATGGGAGTCGACATACTTAAGAACTTAGAAATATGTTTTTAACCAATAATTAATAACATTTTCATAAAGTATATAATTGATTATTCTAATAAAAATGAGTTTCTATAAGGAAACATAAGTATACCTTTTTCGAATGTCATTCAGGAAACACAACAACTTGTCTATTTTTCATGGTAGCTTCCTGTATAACATAAATAAATTGGTGACTAAGTTCAATTCGAGTGAATTATTCTTAAAAAAATGTTCTTCGTACAAACATTATTTATTACCTTTTGTCCATGTTTGGGCAGCATGTCAAGTTGTTTGCTTGTCATATTACATTTCTTCATAACAAAAATAAATCAATAACTAACTTCAATTCTAATAACAAAATATAACCAAAAAAAATTAATGTAACTTACCTTGTCAAGTTCAACATCATAGGGTGAAAGGATATGTTTACTTTTCTTTCGTTTGCTTTCCTTTCTAAGCTTCATACGATAAGGCAAAACTATTGAAGACTTGACACCATCATCTACTGGAATTAATCTTTCTAAAATCACTTTTGGTACCTTTGGTGGTAGTAGCTCATGTTCACTAAGAAGGGAGGCAAATGGAGATACGGACAATGTGAACTGATCACATAATGGAGTCTTAGGCAATCCCTCATTTTCTTCTTTGATTTGTTTTCCATAGGAAACTTATGATCTTGGAAGTCATAAGGCGGAGGACTCCATTTCTTATCAAAAATATCTTCCTTTTCTAACTGATGATCAATATCACGAGGTTATTTCTCCTTCTCAATGCCCCATGACCCATTAGTTACCTTTGCAATTGCTATCAAAATCTCCTCTTATGCAAATTCTATTGATTGAGTGACACCAACGACTAAATTACTCAAGTCTTCACTCAAATCTGTCATTTCTCTTTCAACATTACTTAACCGTGCATCCATATTTGCCTCTACACTCATATTATTATCTTCAACGATGAAACCAATCCATTAAGAATATAATAACAAACATGTTAGACGGATTCTTTAAGTACAACATGCATACAAAAATAAATTATATAACACATAAAATTACCTTCTTGTTGTCTTGGCATTGTAGTTTTTTCAACATGAAGATTCTCTTTTTAATCACCTCATCTGTCCAACGTACTAAACAAGGTCTACTTGCACATGGACTAACAAAATCCATAGAAGGTGTCACATGCTAAATGTAGAATAACTACATGATATGGTTATGTAATGATTAGTAAGTTCAAAAATGCACCAAATAGATAATCATTTGTTTGCCATGATTTAGAAACGTACCATGAGAAAAAACAAGCAACCTCGAATTCCTCATTGTCCCCCTCCTTCTCGTTTGTCCTTATACTTTTGCACACCATCAACTAAAAAGTTTAAGATAAGTTTTGACCAATTTAACTGATGTAAAGGGGGCATATCTTTCAAAGTATGGAGAAAACAATGATTTATTGACAACTCTGATGTAGGGTACAAAAGGGAACCTAGAATGTATAATACAAATCTTCCCTTAAAATCAACCCTATCTACTTTCATGTTAGACAACTCATTCCTTAAAGAGATTAATAAAATAGAACCACACTTCTTAACACCATACTTGTTCAACAACTCCTCAATATCAGCGTGGTTCCCATTTACTTTTATAATTGATCTCTTAAATGGAAGTCCTAACATGTGGTTTACATCAAATGGTGTTATCATTATTCTTTTACCATGTACAAATAAACACCGAGAAGTAGAATCAAAACAACCAACCAACCAGTCACAAAGTTGTTGTGGCAATCTCGTGCATTTAGGCTCTAATAAGCCTCCAAAATCGATTGATTTAACAGCTTTTTTTTGTATTGGTTATAATAATTGCATTAATTCATGAACTATAGCGATCCCGGTTGTCTCTTTACTATTCTGTTGTATTCCGGACTCGGTTCCGTGAAGTTGGTAGTTGTAGCCATCTTGTTGTCGTCCTTTAATTCCTTTTGTTTGAGTTATAGGATGTGTTGGGCTTGTTTCGAATAGGTGGGTTGAACCTTGGTCTGAAATCTTGTTGCCAGGTTTTGATCGTTCCGCTCGAGCGGGTCTTGTTGCGCTCGAGCGGATATTGCACACTTCCAGTATTTCGTGGCCCTGCAAAACTTCTGCAGGTGTGTTTTCTGCGCTCGAGCAGGTTTCTTGCGCTCGAGCGTGTCGTGCTCGAACGGGTTTGTTGGCGCTCGAGCGGGTAGTACCTTTGGGTGTAAGCTCTGGGAGGGGGAAATCTACGCTCGAGCGGACTGGTTTTCGCGCTCGAGCGGATTTACTTTATTCTTGTGTCTTGGCGCTCGAGTGGGCCTTTTTGCACTCGAGCGGACCTAGTTTTTGTTCTTGACGCTCGAGCGTTGTGTTTTCCGCTCGAGCGGGAATGTTGTATATCAGTTGGTTGTGGGGCAGTTTTAAATCACTTTTTCTCATTCTTTCTCTTTCTTACTTTTCCGAAAAAGCCATTTGAGAGCTCCTCTCTCTAAAACCTTAACTTCTCTCTAAGTATTGATCTAGCTAGGGTGCTTTCCTCACCTTTGGCCTTTACAAAAGAGTTGTTGATCGTCGAGGGCTATCTTTTGATCCGAGAAACTCGTGGTTTGGAGCAAGTTCGTTTTCATCATCTTCTTCGTTGGGTGTCATCTTTTGAGGTAGGGATTCCTACTCACTCTTATGGTCTTTGACATAGATTTTTTGTAGTTTTGATAAAGTGTTGTAGTTGGGTGATTTTGGGACTTAGGGTTTCAAAATGTGTTAAAGAGGGTTTTGTGATTTTGGGCTCATAATATGTATTTTGGGTTTCAAAATAATGATTGTTGTTGTTGGTTATTGATATATAGGCCATTGGGTCAATATTGGGAAATGGGTTAGAAAACCCTAATTGGTTGTATAAATTAATTTGTATGATTAATTTGAGAAAATGATGGTTATATGCAATTGAGTTGGGAATAATGAAATTGACTCATTATATGGTTGAATAGTGGAGTTGGATTTATAAGTCGCTCACTTTTGAAAACATTGATATTTTATCTGTTGGAGCTTTTATTATCTGTTTAGAAATAATTGCTTGGGCTACCGGTGGAGGGTAGTTTTGATTGTTGTAGATAATGCATGATGATTAGGCAAACTAAAACTAATCAATTGGATATGTCATAGAGTATGACGGTTGATAGAATACATTAACGTTATGTATTGATTGATTGTGTATATGACCTATGTGTATGTACATTGTGTGTGTGGGAGGAGATAGGGGATGTACTCCACGGTTTAGGGGAAGATAGGGGATGGACCTCTAAACCGGATGTCGTTTGGGAGGAGATAGGGGATGGACTCCACTGATACAACTCATATGCTTATCCTTGGAAGTGTTGATACAGCTCATATGCTTGTCATTGGAAGTGTTGATATGGCTAATATGCATATCTGTTGAAATGTGGATACAATTTGTATGTTTATCTATTGTAAAAATGGGAAATGTTTAATATGAGTCATTGTCTCATATGAGTGGTTGGCCAGGTTCTGAGCCGTTGATATAAATTGTGAAACTAAGGAGAAATGGAAACTGAAGTGAAATGGAAATGAGTTATGAATTGGTTTATGAAAACTGAACATTTATCAATTGTTAATATCTTAGTCATTGCTCATACAGTGTTTAGCATATCTCTACTGGGCGTTGGCTCACCCTTTATGGGACATTATTTTCAGGTACAGGTAGTATGCCACCTCCAAGGACATAGCTTGGATGATGATGAGAGTTGAAGACTCTTTCTTTTTTGTTTATTTTGATGTATTACATGTAAATTCAAGCCAATGGCTTAATATGTATTGAGTTAGTACTCTTCCTTTTTGTAACCAAGTGTTAACTTGGAAAGCTGTAAGCCCATAGGGAATTTGCTTTTGTTGTTAACATGTAATACAGTTGTAAGAATTACTCTGATGAATAGAAATTGTTGATTTCTTTAGTATCAATGCATGTCCAAAAAGTTGGGTATTATGTATTATTTTGAGGGCGTTACATGAACTAACTTCAGTGCTATCTGAGTTGTCATGATTAGCTAAACACAATAAGAACAAATGCATTAGAGCAAATTTAAATTCCAAAACATACTATGAAAATTTAATCCTATATTAAAACACTACAATTAAACCATACTATTAATTTCATTAATTTTTTATAGTGTTCTTTCATTGAATTCTATAAATATTGTATATATATACTTTTAAGATAACCTTTGTCTTTGGTGAGCCAACTTCTTTAATATTTTTTATTCACTTTCCATCTGCCTTAAATAAATTATAATAATTATGAAAAGGTTGAGCATGTGCATTAAACATACGTAATTATACTCATCTACAAAATTAGTGGATGTTTGTATGGGTCCACAAGGCCCCCCTTCCCCCACCCCCAATAAAAAAAAAAAAAAAAAATATATATATATATATAAATGTTACTTGTTTAGCAAAATAATCCAAGTCCCAATTACTCACCATTGGGACAATTAATTAAGCCTACATATCCCTCCATTCTAGAAACAAAAACAATAATAGAAATGGGGCCATCATGGGCTATCTTGCTTTAATTTTTTTAAAAAAAAAACTAGAAACAAAATAAAAAATCACAAATGGGACAACGTGAACTATCTTACTTTTAAAAATAAAACCAATAAAGCATATGTGACAAAACAAAGATTTATAGCCACATATAGACAATCGCCAAAGCATACCAATAATAGATATGTGACCACCATGGACTTTCTTACTTCAAAAAGATAATAGAAATAAGACAAATATATATATATATATATATAGAAATGGGACCACCATAGACTATCTTACTTTTAAAAATATAAACAACAAAGCATGAGACAATACAAAAAATTAATAAAAAACTCAACCATTTATTGTTTAGCAAAAACTGCCAAAGTCTCCATTACCTACCAATGGGACAATTTGTCAACCATTCATGTCCCTCCATTTCAAAAACAAACACGTGCATAAATGATAAAGAAAAAAAAAACCATAAAAAACACCAATAGGACCATGTAGCTCGACTTTTTCGCACCCCCTTTCAGAAGACGAAGAAGCCCTACAGTATCGGACTCCCACGGTTCTGAATCTAATCTCACAAGTGCAATGTGAAATAGATAATCACCAAAGACTCCCAATTCGGCAAATCTTTTTGGAAAATCGATTTTGAATAAAAATATGCCAAAAATGGACAGCTTTGCCAGATACAGAGTTGCCACCTAAATATTTTTTAGAAAAATTTAGGAAGCCCAAGACTCGTACCAAAGGCCATGTGTCCGTCATCACCAAGATTGTCTCAGCTCGGGAACCTAGGTACAAGAGGGGAAGGTCATGAATTGAGCACCCCCGCTCGAACGATCAAAGATTGGCCTCTACTAATCATGATATGAATCTTATTTACATTATATGCTCTTGTTCCGATTTATTAAGCTAGCATTACTATGTGATGCGCACATACACAAGTATAGACTAACTATGCAAGAATTGGAACATTTTGATTCATGTTTGTTTTGAAAATTGTTTCGAATATGTTCCACTTGAAAAAGTGATCGCATATAAACATCACTCAAATTATTCCAATTCAATCAAATAGCCTTCATCCACAAGTAGTTATAGCACTTAAGCATTTAGCCTCATGGCAAACATGTTAGACATGGCAACAATCACATTCATGTGATATGCTACAGTGAGTAAAGATTCACCTAGTACTCCAAGCCAATAAGAGAAATGAGTTAGAAAAATGCATGATTCCTAACTATGCAATATGACTAATGCAACACATGCGATATGTAATTAATAGGCTCGGCTACTAATATGGCAAATGAAGCAATTTTGATAGCATGCAGTCTAAGCATGTATTCAAAGAAGTATTTAAACAATAATGCAAGTTAGAATGATGAACCGAGCCCCGCTGCATGCATTACAAGTGGATGCAAACATAGAGAATGATAAACATAACATGATGCCCTAAACTAACCATCACAAGCTAGTAAATAAAAGGGAGAAAGACGTAGGGTTGGAAGACATACACATTATTGCAAGTTTGCGCCCTCACACAAGAGGATTCGAATGAACTAACTAACTAACTAATTATAGCTAAGCTAATTATTAAAAAACAAATTAAATTAGCTAAACTACTTAACTAATTATTAAAACCGAATTATTTAACTATTCTAGCTAATTAAAGTAATTACAACACGAGATGAATTAGCTATTCTAACTAATTAATTACAAAACCACAATTTTAAGCACAATGTTAATATATTTATAACAAGGATCCCAAGGCTCGATGGAAGGCCCATGCATGAATACGGTTTCCACCCGAAAAGTCACTGTTTTCGCTGCTGAATGTCTCTGTTGCACAGTAGGACATTTGCATTGATTTCTACATCCAGACCAACTCTGTTCTGCTGGGGAAGTACACTGGATTTTGCACTGGTGGCCGGCAGGGGGCCTGCCGTCCACTGATGATGGCCTGCCAACCACAAAAGATGGCCTACCGGCCACCAATAGTGGCCTGCCAGCCACTGTTGACTGGGTTGTTCTGTTGCAACACAGAGCAAATAGAGCAGAGACAGTGTATTGTCAAGGGTTTGCTTGCACAATTTACCCCTCCTTATCATGAACAGATCAAAGGAGTAGTAAGCTTGGTTCACAAACCATCAATCTATGCAGTTTCATTGCATGATGGCCTATGAACCAAAGGGTCCAATCTCAATAAATGCAATAAAACACGACTCTCAAAACCACACCCTATCATGAAAGATCAAGAGAAGTAGTTGACAATGAATCTTGAACCGTTTTCATCACTAATGAGTACAAAATGACTCAAGACTCAAGGGTTCAATTAACGTTCAATTGAACCCTAACAAGTTATTATCTTGTACATTTTTTTAGCCTCAATTTTATTACTTCATTTTAGATTACCATAAATTCTTTAGTCAATTGAGTCCAAAGGTAAATTTAAGTCCTCTAATGGAAAGAGAGCTCAAACCAAGAGTTTTTTTAGCCATGAAAGAGACATGTTACTGTTGGTCATGAGCCCCTAAAAGGGATTAAACCATTAAGCATGACATCTCAATCTCATGCTTAAACAAACAAGTAGTTTGAAACCATTTTCAAAGCAAAACAAAAGCCAAGAAAGGAGGGAGGTTGCAGATGTGATTAAGAGTGATCACAAGTATGGAAATCCATAAATAAACACTATCAACTCAAATAAGATGGTGTCTAATGCCTAAAACACCAAGCTTATGAGGACAATTACACTACAAGCATGCAAAACAAAACTCAAATGCAACAAACACTTAAAAACAATCCTAAAAAAGTCCTAGAACATGCTGGAAATAAGACAAAAATTGCTAGAATAATAAGCTAAAACATGGATCATGCTAGGCTAGTAAGCAAAACACAAGGAGTAGAGGCTAACCCCGCCAATTTTGGACTTCAAAATATGATTTTAGCCACTGAAATAAATCTGAAAATCAGTGTTTAAAAGCTTAAAAAAAGATAGTACAAAGATGAGAAACATAAGGGTAAAGGCCTTAAAAGTAAGGTGTAAAGAAGGGTCAGCCACCCCTCTATCTTTATTGGCCTTAAAATCCAAGTTTCAACCCAAAAATACAGAGTTTTTACATCCCAAAAATAGTTGGAAAATAGTAGGAAAAAGAGTAAATGAAGCAAGCAAAGACGCAAAGCTTTATACCTTTGACGAGGAGATCACTTTCTAAGCAACAAAACAAGGCACACACACCCTCAAGAGCTCAAACAAGGCTCAAAGATACCTTGGCTCAAAGATGGAGAGGCTTGATTAAGAGTGTATAGGCAAAGATCAAGAGTGTATAGGCAAAGGTTAAGAAATTTACAAGAGAGAGAGGAAAAATTTTGCTCCAAAATTTTTTCTAACCTCATGGGAAGAATGAAGGTCCTTTATATATAGAAAACATGAATTCCCCTCAGAAACATCCAACCATACACGTGGGAGCAGATGCAAGCATCTGTACAAACAGCTGGCATAACTGTCACAAAATATCTGCAAAACACATTGGTGGCCGGCAGCCAGAAGCAGTGCCAGTAGGCCACCATAGATTGCAGGCTTGAAAATCCAAGGTTTGGTAAAAAAATGAGGCAATAGGTGTGTAAGGTTTGGAGGGCTCAAAGTTGTGGCGTTCCGCTGAGGACTTCGAGCACTTGACAGCATAAACACTCATCATTCGGTGTGCAATCGATGACGTCCAAGTCATAAGGGCCGTCAAAAATGAGGTGTCTACAGTTGCCCCTTTTTGACAAAACTTGGAGTCATGAAATGACGTGAGTGAATATCAAAGCCTGAAGACGACCTATTTTGACAAGGCTGTAAGACTTGGACAAAATATCAAAATAGAAATAAATGGTTGCGTCTGCAGGCTGCCTATGTATCCCTTTGCAATGAATCAAACCAACGTAGTTCTGGGACAAGATGCAAATGATATGCACAAAAAACTTTGAAAGTTGAACTCACACGCTTCGCGAAGCCGATTATTTTGAAAACTCATGATCATGCAAGATGATATAATAAGCAATAAGCAAGATAATAGCATATGAATAAGCAGCTTCAAGCTTAAAACCGACATAGGTTCCATGCAAAAAGATATAAAACACATTTTGACCTCACCAAAACACGAGACGAGGAAAGAAAACACCGCTCAGGATCGCATCTCACGCATCCTGAGAAACTGAGAAATGAAAACCGCTTAGGGTCATGTCTCATGCGTTCCAAGATAAAACCGCAGCCTGAGAAACAGAGGAAAGGTCGCTCAGGGTCGCGTTTCATGCATTTTGAGATAAAACATGACTGCGGCTGCACTTTACGTGTCCTGAGAAAAGAGAAAATCGCTCAGGCTCGCGCTTCATGTGTTCCGAGATAAAACACGCCCAGGGCCGCATGTCACGCATTCTGAGATACAAGAGAAATCGCTCGGGCTCGCGTTTCACGTGTCCTGAGATAAAAACATGCCCAGGGCTACACTTCACGCATCTTAAGAAAAGAGAAAATTGCTCGGGCTTGTGCTTCACACGTCCCGAGATAAAACACGTCCAGGGCTGCGCTTCACGGGTCTTGAGAAAAAGAGAAAACCGCTCGAGCTTGCGCTTCAAGCGTTTTGAGATACAAGAAAAATCGTTCGAGCTCACGCTTCACGCTTCCCTAGATAAAAATAGAGAGGTGTGCGATAGATGCACAAAGTGAATAAATGCAATAAATGCATGAAGGGAACGTGTGCGATAGATACACGAAGCATATTCCATGCAAGATGGACAACCGACGTATGATGGTGATTTGAAGGCATATTCTATGCAAGAAACAAAAGCATATTCTATGCAAAATTGACAACATGTTCTATGTATGAATCATAAATGATGTAAGACACACATGCAGCATACTGTAGACACCCCATTTTTGACCGCCCTCAAGACTTGGGCGCCACTGATTGCTTACTTAGTGATGCAGGCTATGCTATGCAAAGGTTCGATTTCTTTGGCAAAGGGAACTCCAAATCCAAACCTTACACCCCATTTTTGAACTAAAACTATTTTGACCAAAGATTTTGGACCTTAAAACCCTTTCTTTCAAAACATTTTTGAAACAAAGTTCTTACGATGTTCCGAAGCTCGCATTTTGTTAAATGTTGCGCTTTTCGGTAAACCGAGCAAGGACAAAGTGGAATAAATGAAGGAGAGGTGAAATCTGTGAAAAATATTTTAAAACACCTTGTCTAGGGGTTTGAAGTTGAAGAAAAGACGAGTGGAGGGAAGAAACCTAGTAGAGGAAGAAGTTGGGTATGAATCGTTAAGAGAGAGGCGAGTAGTCCTCGCTAAATTGGGCCTATCCTTTTGTATACTTGGATTTAAGCTATAAGGTTACCACCGTTGGAAAGAAGACTTCTGGGGCTTCATTTTACACTCAAGAATCTTCTAAAGCCGAGTCCGGATGAGGGAGATATGGTTGGTTGAAGTTAGGCATCAATCCGATTGAGCTGGAAATGAGCAGTCTTCACTAAAAGAGGGATATCTCTTAGCACACTTGGAATTTTGATGCAAGGCTGCCACCTTTGGAAATCTTACTTCTGGGGATTCAATTTGGACACAAGATGACCTAAAAAGGAGTCCATATGAATGAGTTATGCCCATTTGAAGTTGGACCTGCAGAGCAGAATGTCCTGTCGGCCACAAATGTGCACAGTCGGCCATGGAGATGGCTAGTCAGCCATCACAAGTAGTAGGTCGGCCCCAAAGACGGTCGGCCGGCCAAGAGTGACCCAAACTCAGAATTTTTGAAGATATTTCTCCTCCAGCTATTTCCAGCTTGTGCCAGCTATCCTAACTCAGATATTTTCGATCAAATGCTCTCTTTTTGCTATATATGACGTTATATCTCATATATTCAAGGGAGAGAACATTGAAGCAATTTTGGGAGCCTCTCTCTCTAAAAAAATCCTCTCTCTCTAGAAAATTTTCAGAGCTAAATCTCTGCCTCTCTCTCTATAGTTCACTCTCTCTTGCCCTTTTGTGCATAGAAGTAGAGAAATACTTCTAGTTAGCCTAGGCATCCTTCATCAAAGTTGCATATCATTGGGATGACGTCCCTTGGAACCTATTTTTGGGCTGTTAAAGGGTCATTTGAGCCAAGAAAGAGGTTGTTTTGCTGCTGTGCATCAAGAGGTATAACTCTCTTCTTTTGTATTTGTTTTGCACACTTGCTTCACCACCATTTTTCCATTGTTTTGGGCTGTTTTTTGGGGTGGTGTTGAACTACAAAAAGGTCTGATTTTCAGTCCTAAAAATGTTGGTTTAAGCCTTGTTTGGCTAGGGGGTGTTTTCTCCCTTTTGCTCCTTGGCTTGTAAGGCCTTTTGAGCTTTCTTTCAAGCTTTTCAAACTTCTTCTTTTTGGCCTTTCAACCACTGAATTCTAGAGGAATTTCAGTGGTAGAAAACTTGTTTTGAGGTCCCAAATAGGAGGGGGTGGCCTCCCCTCCTTGTCTCTCCATGCTATGCCTAGTTAGCCTTGCAAAGTGGCATGTTTTTGTGACTTGTCTTAGCTTAGTTCAAGCATGTTTCTGGTGTTATTTTGGCATGCTGTAACTCTATTTTTGGCTGGTTTGGTTACCTCTCGCATGCTTCTTGCACTTGTAGTGCAATTTTGTTCACTAGTTTAACATGCTTGATGTTGTAGCCTATTACTTTAGCATGTATTGGCTCCATTCCAACACAATTTTGACAATTTTTTGACTTGTTTTAGGACTATTTTGAATGGTCTTAGGCCTTTGAGGCTTGCTTTGTATAGCTATAGTGTAAATGGCTTCACTAGTCTTGAGTTTTGAGGTCCTTAGCATGCTATACTTGTGTTGTTTGAGTGATATGGCATCATTTAACACATAATTTCAGAGCATGTAGCCTTGTTATACTCTCATGTTTATCACTCTTTCAATGTGTTTGAGGGTTGAGCTTTGTGCCTTGCTTGCGAGCCATGAGTTGAGCATGCTTTTCTTGCTTCTTGTGTTTAAGTTTCAGCACATTTTGGCCACTGTTTGGGCATGCATGAGATCTGTTTGGGGTAGGTTCAAGTCCATTGAGTATTGTATTGCATGCCTCTTGTATGATGCTCTTTACTTGCTTTGATGCTTTAGCCTCCAAACATGCCATGCATGCATTGCTTATATGATGGAACCTCATGGGTGCCACTCTAGCATTGATAGATAGCATGTTATTTGCATGTGTGATGCATTGCATGTGTTTGGATCGAACGTTAATCCAAACACGAGAAACGAGAGGTGTTTCATACTTGAAGTGATGAAACGCGCCTCATTTCTTTGTCGCCGTGCCCCTTGATTGTGCATGATAGGGTGGAGGCCTCTCAAGTCCTATGTGTTATTTATGCATTCATCAACATTGTGCAAGCTTGACTCTTTGGCCATCATGCATCGAGATGCGTGATTGGTGGCTTGAGAGCCCAGCACTACACTCCTTTGAGCTTGAGACATGATTAGGAGTGTGGTTGCACACACACTCCCTTGCAAATACACTGTCATGCCTCTGTTTGTGCTCTGTTGCAGCAAAAGAAGAAATTGCAGAAAGCAGTGGCCGGCCATCAAAGCTGCCGACAGGCTACCACGGCTGCCGATCAGCTATCAGAAGTGGCCGATGGCCACCATCTCTGGCCGATCATCCCTTAGCATGTTCCTTAGATGGGTCAGAATCAATCTGGAAGTTGGCACAATTTTCAGAGGTTTAAAGGTGTGCAAACAGAGGCATCTTGAGGCAAGGTAGTGGATTTCTGGGAGGACTCGACCGAGCATGCATATCTCCCTCGCCCGTGAGGCCATTTATCACTTTGATTAGCTAGATGTAGTTAATTACCTGTGTTGTAATTAATTAGTTTAAAATGTTGTAATATTCTAAATTAGCTTAGCATAGCTAGTTTTCAATTCGGTTTGTAATTAATTAGCTAGAATAGTTAATTAGTTGGTTTGTAATAAGTAGCTTAGCTTAGCTTAGCCTATTTATTTGGACCTTCCGTCGAGAGGGCAAATGTTGTAATAAGGGTGTGTGCGTGCGTGTGTGCATGTCTTCCAACTCCACATCTTTCTCCCTTTTATTTACCCGCTTTTGGTGGTTAGGGCATATTTCGATTAGCATACCTTATGCTTTGCATGCGTGCATCATTCATTTGTATTGCATGCACCGGGCTCGGCGCATCATTCAAACCGCATTGTATTTCAATTCCTATTTCAATACATGTTATCAAATCGTCACATTCATATGCCATCTTAGATAACCGAGCCTACTTAGTTACATTTTGCATGTGTTGCATTAGGTATTGTTGACATAGCTAGGATCATGCATTGATTACTAACTAACTTCTGTTTTGGCTCAGAGTACACTGTGAGTGTTTATGCTTTAGCATCCTTGCATGTGTGTAAGTGACTGCCATGATAGCATGCATGCCGTGAGGCTATTTGCTTAATTATTATAACTGCATGAATGCCTGTGGATGAAGGCTTCATTGCTTGAATTGGAATAATTCATCAAAATATGAGTTTTAAGCCAACTTGAAGTGGTAAATCATCATGTTTTCTTAAGCCCACTTGAGGGTGAAAAATTCGCATTTTAGTCTACTTGCGAGTAGCACTTTCAAACCATTTTTCGAAAAACAAACATGAGATGTTTTGTTCCAAATCGAGTGATTTAGTCTATACTTGTATGCTGTGCACATCACATAGTAAGTTAGCTAATAATCAGAATAAGAACACATGTGGTTACAAAAACAACATATCATGATTAGTAGAGGCCAATCCTTTGATCGGGCGAGCGGGGGTGCTCATTTCATGACCTTCCCCCCCCCCCGTACCCAAGTTCCAGAGCCGAGGCAACTTTGGTGATGACGGACACGTGGCCTTAGGCACGAGTCAGGGTTTCCTAAATTTCCCAAAAATAAAACATTTAGGTGGCGACTCTGAAATCTGGCAAAGCAGTCCATGTTTGGTGCTTTTTGATTAAAATCGATTTTCCAAAACGATTTGTCGGATTTAGACTCTTTGGTGATTTATCAGTCTTACATTGCACTTTGTGAGATTAGATTCAGAACCGTGACAGGAGTCCGAACTGTAGTAGCTAGAACCACAATTCGCGTCCTCGCGCGCGGAGCGGAGTTCGGGCAGTCTACACATACATATATGTGAAAATGCACATTCTATGCAATGGTAGAGAACAAAAGCGTAATTTAACAAAACGAATGATATTTGATGACGACCTCCGATTTACCTCTTGAAAGAATTACAACATGATCATAGTAGCAAATAGGACACATCGTGCGCCAAAACACAGTTTTGAGCTCCCTTAGAAACAATCTAGACCCAACAGTGAACCTTCCCTACACTTCTTGGAAAACAAAGACACAAAACAGCATTAGGACATAGAGGAGGGCCACCGGCCACAAGGGGAGAGCGCCAGCCACCTGCCAGCCACTAATTTAGATTACCGGCCACAGATGTGTGTCGGCCACCTGCTGACCACCTGTGGCAGTTCGGGGTATTTTGATCTTTCCGCGCGTGGGTCCTTAAATATACCACCCACACTTCATTTTCTCACACCCACACCACTAAAAGCCCTCTCCCTCTCCTTCTTTCTCTAAGTGCTTTCTCTCTCTAGATCTGTGCTTTATACGTGTTTTCCAACGCCCCAGGCAAACTTTTTCCGCAAAACCCTCTTAGTTCTCTTCATTTTGAACTAATTAGATTTTGTTTTCGTCGCCTTTTCTCGAATTTTCACCGCTTCAGACTTGTTCTCCTCGAGTTTCTCTCAGGTTTCGTGAACTTTTTTGGGCTTTGACTTTTTCTTTCATTTTCTCTCTCCTAAGGTTGACTTTTTCCAAGTTTACCCTATTTTCTCCATTTTTCTTCACTTTTTCACCCATTTTCCACCCATTTTCCAAATGGCGGATCAGATTCCTCATGACGGACCTCCTTAAGAGGTTCCACCTGCACTTCCACCTGTTGCCGAGGTAGAGGAGTCGGTAGTTGCCAAGGCTATCGAGGCGGTTGAGGGCATTGAGGCTGACCTTGAGGCTGAGTTTGCACTTGAGTTTGAGCCAGAGCCATTACCATTGAGGGTGCGGCCTTTTGATCTGGCGAGATATCATCCCCGCACGCACATATTGCCACCCGGAGGCATTAGGCGTTTCAGTGACTTTGCTCGCGGTGTACCAAAGGACCTCCTGCTGAGGGAACCAGCCTCCCACCTTTCATCCAATGCTACTGAGGTATGAATTCTATTTTCATGCATTCTTGCCTTTCTTTTAACTGCATTTCTTGCATCATTGCCTTTCATCTGATTCATTTATTGTTTGTCACAGGGAGAGTCTCATGCCTACAGGGGGTATGGAGCGATGACAGTGAGGGATTGGTATGACGAGCTCCCTACCAGGGTTGGTGACATTATTGATGAGACCGACTTCAGCCTTTTCTACTCCGGTCTGACACACGTCATTGCGAGCCGTCCCCTTCTAGGAGCGCTGGTGGAGAGGTGGTGGGACATCACCAACTCCTTTCACATCTCTACTATCGGGGAGATGATGATGACTCCCTATGACTTTGCCATGATCACAGGCTTAGGAGTAGGGGGCGATCCGATCCCCTTTCACACAGACGTTGGGGAATGAAAGGCTGCTTAGATCGATCTATTGGGAGCGTGCCTACCTTTGTACCGGCCATCCATGGTGAGATACAGTTGGGTCACTGAGCAGTTCCACGAAAGCGAGCCCGAGATGCTAAAGAAGATGGAGCAGTATGCTCGGGGCTTCCTGATGTTTGTCCTCTGTACCATCTTATTTTCGAATAGGTGGAACACTGTGGGCTTATATCTGTTGAGCGCCTTGGTGGCCCTTTCCCGGGTACGCTTTTACGACTGGAGCGGAGCTGGCCTCGCCACCCTATACAGCTATATGAGCTCTACCTCCTACATGAGGAGAGAGTGGATCGGTGGCTATTGGCAAGCCTGGGAGGTATGCATTTCGGTTTTCTCTTTGTACTTTACACTTTCTACTTCACATTTTTCACTTTACATCTGTTCATCACCTATGCTTTTTGCTTTGCACTTTCTGCATCTGTTCATGTTGTGTGCTTTCTGCTTTGCACTTTTTAAATCTGTTCATGTTGTGTGCTTTCTGCTTTGCACTTTCTGTATCTGTTCATGTTGTATGCTTTCTACTTTGCACTCATGTCACTACGCTTTCCTTATAGCTATGGGTGTATGCATATTTTCCAGCCCTCGCTCCAGAGCCTATGGAGGAGTTCTCCCTGGTGGTTCCCTACTCGAGACGGTATGATGGTCGGTGTTAGTGCCGGAGTCGCGAGTCCTTTGCCTTCTTCTGCCATTATTTTGATATTATGGTCGCCCACGAGGTAACTTGAAACATAGTCATTTTTACTTTACAACCGTTCTAATTCACATTTTAACAACTGACAGCAACTAACAATTTATACACTCTCTGCTTGCAAATCACGCGGTAGCCCTAAGCCATGGTGCCGGCCGAGGTGCCGGACCAGTATGCGGGAGCATGGGGCACATCGCGCTTTCGGATTCTGCGGAAGGGTCCAGTCTGCCTAGCCTGGTTCCTGAGTGAAAGATTCGTTCGCTAGACCGTGGGCCTGCCTGATCTGATCATTCCAATGCCACCCCCGGAGTCTATAAGGACAGTAGACAACCTATCTGTTGATGTAGTCATTCAGTTCATGGTAGGCCTGGATGTTGATTTCTTCAGAGAAGAGGGCGATTACACAACCTTTATTCAAACCCATCCCATGCCTCCTCTGACCGAGGCTCATGCGGGCGAGGGAGTGAGGGCTCTTGTGGTAGGTAAGGCGACTCGGGCGACTAGGGCCCACGCTAGAGGGGCTCCCCTTGTTGAGCAGATTGTCCGTTGGCCAAAGCTTCCCACCGCGCTCACATGCTGGAGGCTTACGAGGACTACTTATCAGATTCTGATTAAGTCGACAGAGGCTAGACACGAGCTTGTTGGAGTTCGAGGCTTGTCCTAGGTATGGACAACACTTTACCATTTGCACTCCACATTTCATTTTAGATATGTTTATTACGGAGAGTGATCATCCAAATGCATTAGCAGACATCTATAGAGTATATGGAGAGCCTCCTCGAGCTAGTGGCTTCTCTGATGGGTATGGTACAGAGGAGGGAGACGGTGCTTGGTCTCCACGGTATCCAGGTAATTTTCTTCAGTTTGTGCTCCACGCTATCATATTTCCACTGATACATTGGCATTTTAATTGTAATCTTTCCCAAACTGCACTGATACACTGCATTGGCACACTGTACTCATACTATATCTGATTTATGCTTACCACTTATTCTGTATACTATGCCTGTATCTTGATACACACACTGTAGCTGATATGTTGATGACTATTTTTCCAGATTCCCTCTGCACCGATGGCTCCTGTGGTAGCACCAGCACCAGCAGCACCTCCTCCAGCAGTAAGGAGGAGAGAGAGACAGACTCCAGTTTGTGGCCGAGATGTGAGCCGCGATCGAGGCAGGGACAAGGGCGCACAAGGCCATAGCAGTCCTTTGGAGCCCATTTTGAGCAATGATGATGCTGAGACTAATGACTCTGAGGAGACAGTGAGTCGGCATTCTGAGCCATCCAAGAGTGGAGATGATGATGCTGGCTCGGGGTCCGAGAGCGGAGGTGATGCTGAGGCAGACTCTGAGGCTGAAAGCGGAGACGATACCGACTCTGGTTCAGACTCTGGTTCTGACAGCGATGTCGATGAAAATAGTGCGCCTGAGTCCTCCCCTCCGAGGAAGAGGACGAAGAGGACCTCTCGGACCTGAGGCTACTGGTGCTGATTTTTGTTTTTTTTTTGTACTTTTGCTTAGTTTCTTTTTATTTGGTAGCATTAGCACATGTAGAGCTTCAGATTATTTTTGCTTTTGAAACTTGTACTCCTCTTTTGTAAAAACCATGATCGGAATAAAAACCTCACCGTTTTTATGAAAAGACTTATCATTTTTGCATCATGAGCACCATATTTGCATGAAATGGACATGGAATTGAATTGGCCAAGAGAGTGCTTAATTGAAACAATGTTCTTAATCAGGTAATGAGCCGACCAACAATTGAAATGCAAAATACAAAACACAACTCGATAAGCAAAGCAAAAACAACTCAAATACAAATAAACAAACTTGCTAAAACAAAAAAGACTCAAAATAAGACATTAAACACTCAAAGATCGAGACAAAACACATGCCTCCAGCACTGCCCGACACGGCAGACTAGAAAGGAGGACTGCCGGCCATAAAGTGAAGTTGTCAACCAGAGGGGGTGGCTTGCTGGCCACAAAAGTTGGCCTGCTGGCCACCAAAGTAGCCTGCCGGCCACTAGTGTAAACAATCTCCAGATTGTTGACAGCTGGCTTCCACTCATAGCCTTATCTCCTACACACGTCTTTTGCTTCGGGGGATAAGAAATATGCCTAACAATTGAGGAATTTCAAGCACTAATGGAATCTCGGCATGATGAGGAAATCATGTCTCAGCCCCGTTTTGGCCACCCCAAGCTTTGGGACGGATATGTGGGCTCACTCTGCACAAGGCTCGATCTTTGGCCCACAACGGAGAGCTAGACATTCCCAGCTTGATTCATCAATTTTTCGACATCGGTGACAGAGGCGACCTTCTCTGGCGAGGTTTTCAGCAACATGCCCTCTGCTTATGTATGCTTGGTCATTTCCTTCTTGCCCCTAGTTTTGGCGGATCCAACATTCGGTTGATCAAAGTGGCCTAAGGTTTGAAAGAAGGTAAGAGTTGCATTGGTTTGGGGCTGGCCGAGACCTTGATGAGCTTAGATGCCTTTCATCAGCGAGAGACTACCAAATTCTCAGGGAGTCCACTACTTTTTCAGGTATTGTTTCCCATCCTTTCTTATATGTGTTTCTCATATCACTCGGCGCTTATGCTTTATTTTTCTCTCAAAACCTTTTCCTCACTCTTCTCTTAACATATATCCCTCTATTCTTTAATCTCTCTTTTCTTTCATTCTTTCCCAAGTGTGGCTTATAGATAAGTTGAAGGTAGTGGACTCTTTTCCTGAGTACTCAGCTCAAGGTTATTTCTTCCACCACCAACTAGTAGATTTCTTGAATGAGGGATGGTGGTGCAACTAGATGTGCAACAAGTCTGCTGTTGACATAGCTTGGTGTTGCCCCTGGCTTAATCTGATCGAAATGAGTTACAGCATGGCTCGACAACCTAGCATACAATTGGTCAGCCTCACGCATTGTGTGTTCTATTTCCCTTTTCGGTTTAGACGTCAATTCGGGCATGATCAGACCTACCCAGAGGAAGGGGTAGAATACCCGGTTTCATTTCCCATCCGTGGTTCACACTTGGCTAGGCACCTCGCTACTTGGAGGATGAGAGAGCTTCTGGCCCTGCACCTAGTTTCAGGTATGCCCTTTCTGGCGAGTGTTTGGCTTAGCTCGAGAATGAGGCACAAATCGGGCCCACTTTGGCGTCAGAAGCTTCCACAAGCATGAGCAGAGGACACAGGAGCACCTGACTCACTTATGCCCCTAGTTTATTACTTTGACCTTTCTTTTCAAGTTTTTTCAATGTAATAAAAGCAACTTTGACTTGTATTAGAGAGTTGGAGAACTTTATGTTGAAATCAATGAAATAAAAGTTGTAAGCACTGAAAATTTTCCTTTTGGTCCAAAAATGGTCTAAGTTGTAAAAGGTAAAATTTTGAACAAAATCAACTTTCATTAAAACTTTCCAAAACCATTTTCGAAAAGGGTCACCACCTGACACGCACGGAATCAATCCTTAAGATGTACAACCCCGAATCAAAAGATTAGAAATGCCCCTGATTGAACACCACTGCTTTGAATTGAAACCAGCTCTTCTTCCTAGAATGAAAATCACAATCGAACTCCCAAGTAAAGAACAGACAAAGATAACCTAATCAGACACATGGACAGGATAGTTGAGTTGGAGGTGATTACGGCCGAACTTCAGGATGAAGTTGCCTACGTATCCCAAAGATAGAAATCAGGCCTTACGTAGTTCGGTTCAGGTTCACTCGAGTATTAACTCTCTCTTTTTGCGCTCTAACTTTTGCCAAAGTCGCATTTTAGGATTTTCAACCTTGTGACCTTAGTTTTTCTTTATTTCTAATTTTTCATGCTTTAACTTTTGCCTAGATCGCCCTTCCCGATTTTCGGCCTAGCAAGCCTCTCGGGGATAGTATTTCTTTAACTTATCTATGTTGATCGGTTGTGAAAATTACAGACCATCTAAGTCCATAAGAATAATAGCTCCACCCGATCAGATAGTTTTGATGATGCAAGGACCAGTCCAATTGGGTCTGAACATGCCCCTAGGGTCATGAATTGAAGCGTGGTTATCTTTCAGCACCATATCTCCCTCTTTGAGATTCCGGAACTTAACTTTCTTGTTAAAAGCCCTGGCAATCCTGCATTGGTAGCCTTGAACGTCATACAATGCTTTAAGCCTTCTCTTATCAAACAACATCAACTCCTTAAATCTGCTTTGTTACTAGTCCGCCTCTACTATCTGACACTCAGCCATAACTCGCAGTGACAGGACTTCTATTTCAATTGGCAAAACAGCTTCCATCATGTAGACAAGAGAATAAGGAGTTGCCCCTGTAAATGTTCGGATTGAAGTTTTGTAGCCCTAGAGTGCGAATGGCAATTTATCTGGCCAGTCCTTATAGGTCTCAACCATTTTCTGCAAGATATTCTTGATGTTCTTGTTGGCGGCTTCAACAGCCCCATTGGTTTGCATCCTGTATGTAGATAATTTATGAAAAGCCACATTGTATTTCTCCACTAAGTCTATCACCTTTTTCTTGAAGTGGGAGCCATTATCTGATATGATCTCGTTTGGGACTTCGTATCGGCAAATGGTATTGTTTCTGATGAACTTGCCCACATGCGATGCTTTCAATACTGCATAGGAGTGAGGTTCCACCCACTTTGTAAAGTATTCAATTGCCCCCAAGATATATTCATGCCCATTCGACCCTTTTGGTGTGACAGCACCGATGACATCGATTCCCTAGATTGAGAAAGGCCATGGCGAAGTCATGTTGTACAGTTTTGATGGCGAGATATTCATGCGATTAGCATGAATTTGGAATTTGTGGCATCGCCGAACAAAACCAATACAATCCTCCTCCATGGTGAACCAGTAGTAACCTTGCTTAAGAATCTTCCGAGCTAGTCCGTTCATGTGTGCTCCACACTTTCCTCCATGGATGGCCTCAATCAAGAGCTTTGATTCCTCTTATTCGATACACAAGTTGTTCGACACACAAGTTGTGCATTCCCAGATGACCCCTTTTATACTGTTTACCTCCGTAGATGATAAATTAGATGGCTATTCGCTGTATTCCTCTTTTGTCCTTGGGATTTGCCCCTGGTGGATAAATCTCTTTTTCCAAGAAGTTTCAAATATCGTAGTACCAAGGGTTTTTGTCTTACGTTTCATCTATTGCAGCGATGGTTCATATGTCGGCGTGTATTTCAGCTCAATGATAATCGGACGCATCCGGACTCCAAGTGGGATGTCTACCATAGAAGATAGAGTTGCTAAAGCATCAGTGAACCTGTTGTTCTCTCTCAGTAGATACGTGAAAGTCAACTTTTCAAACCTAGGAATCAGAATATCCAGGGTCTGGTGATAAACCTTCATATTTTCTTCTTTGACCTTCCAGTCTCCATTTGCTTGAGAAACAACGAAGTTCAAGTCCCCGATAATATCCAGCCTTTTTGCCCCTAGTTCCAGGGCAGTTTTTAAACCAACGATACACGTTTCATATTCTGCTTCATTATTGGACACCTTGAACCAAAGTTTGAAGGCTAAAGGTATATGGGAGTCGTCGGGTGCTATCAGCAACACACCTATCCTACAACCATACTGATTGGACACTCCATCAAAGTACATCGTTCAAGTCTCCTCATCAACTTGTAGAATGGAAGTATTCCACCGACTCATCTCCTTCTACCGGGTGATCTGCCAGGAACTCTGCTACGACTCTTCCCTTGACTGACTTGCAGATGACATATTTGAGGTCAAATTCGGAGAGAAGAAGAAACCAACGGGCTAGCCTACCTGTAAGTGCCGATTTCTCAAAGAGATATGTGATGGGATCTAATCTCGAAACCAGGATTACAAAGTGAGCTACCAAGTAATGCCTCAACTTCCTGGTAGCCCATACCAAGGCTTTCTCCAACGGAGTATAGCGGGTCTCATAATCCAGCATTTTCTTGCTCAAGTAGTAGATGGCTTTCTCCACCCTATTTTCAGATTCCTAAGTGAGCATGCATCCCATGGTCGTGTCTGTCATTGACAAATATAGAATCAAAGGCTTCTCAACTCTGGTAGCGACAACACAAGCGGATTCTGGAGGTACTGCTTAACCTGTTCAAAAGCAAATTGACATCGATCTTCCCTTTCTTCAGGAGACTAAAAAGTGGTTCACAAGTCAAGATTAATTTGGAAATAAACCGTCTTATAAATTGCACATTACCCAGAAAGCCTCGCACCTCCTTTTCAGTCCTTGGTGGTGGCATTTCTAGGATGGCCTTGATTTTGGAAGGATCTACTTTGATGCCCCTCTATGTGATCAAAAGCCCAACATTTTCCCTACTGTTACGCCGAAGGTGCATTTCTGCGGGTTCAACGTCAACCTGTATTCTCTGATCCGTTGAAAGAATTTCTCCAAGGTGGTATAGTGGCCCTCTCTTTCTTTAGACTTGACTATCATGTCGTCTACATACACCTCGACCTCTTTGTGGATCATATCATGCAGAATGGTGGTTGCAACCCTCTGATAGGTAGCTCCGGCATTCTTCAGCCCAAAAGGCATAACCAGGTAGCAATAGGTACCCCATGACGTAGTGAATACAGTTTTCTCTTTGCCCTCAGGCGTTATTAGAATCTGGTTGTACCTGGAAAACCCGTCCATAAAGGATAACAAAGCATGGCCCGTAGTGAAATCCACTAACTCATCAATGTGAGCAAAGGAAAGTCGTCCTTCAGACTGGCTCTGTTCAGGTCTCGAAAGTCTACACACACCTGGATTCTACTATCCTTTTTCGGCACTAGGACGATATTGGCCAACCAAGTCGGATATTCAGATACTAACAAGAAATCTACCTCGATCTGCTTGGTGACCTCTTCCTTGATTTTCAACGCCTAATCCGGATAGTTTCTACATAACTTCTGCTTGACGAGTCGGGCCTTGGGGTTGGGCCTCAGGGTCGAGAGGGATCCGATGCTGTACAATGTCAGGATCAATTCCAAGCATGTCTTCATAGGACCACACAAAAACATCTTCGAAATCTTTTAATAAAGCGACTAAGTGATCGCGCTCCTCCGAAGACAGCGTGGACTCGATTTGGACCAAACACAGATCCTTCTCAGTACTCACATTAATAGCAATGATTTCATCAGCACAGGGTTTAGCAAACCTCTCATCCTCTCGATTAATCAAGTTTTTCAAAACCAGAGGAATTCCTTCCTTGTCGTTTTCATTAAAATTCTGAAAATCTTGGTCAATACAATAAATAAGCGGCACAGAGAAATACTCAGAATTGGCATCGTTCTCATTCATAAAATCCAGATCTTTGGTTACAACCAGCTCAAAAACAAAAGAAAAAGAGGTCCTGGAAAAGACCTTGGCATCCGAGTTATCACCCCCAGGAATACCAGACTCAGACTCAAAAGAACCAAAATCTGATTCTGACTCCATAGACTCAGTAGAATCAGATTCTAGCTCATCACCTGACTTAGAACTAGATAGGTAGGCCTCCTCCAGTTGCTAGATAAGAAATGGTGCTTCTGATGCATCCAAAATGCTGTTGGATATGTTCATACCCGGTTGTTCCCCGATTATGGAGATGGTAAGGTTATCTCCCAAGTTCTCTGAGTCAGTCGCAGGATCTGTAAGGAGACATGCCAGTGCTGTCCCTACTCTAAGTTTGCTGTTGTCTGAGTTACTTTCCATGCTCTGTTTAGCTTCAATACTTGGTTCAGCCTTTTCCTCGGTGTCACTATCTTGCAGCTGCAAGTCAAAGAAGATTTCAAACCCAGGGACATGCTGCTTTGTGGAATTCATCCAAGGCATGGGAAAGCCGCAAAAAGGGAAATCTTCTCTCTCTCGAACAAAGTGGCCATTCAGCGTTCCCTGGATTGGCCTGTGGATGTGCTCATAGTGTTTCCCTGCCTGCTTGGCTCTGGCTCTGATTTCTTCCCCTTTCTTGACCTAGTTCTCTTTGGTGGGTACATAGCCCAGAACAAAGGCATGTGGCTTGTGCGACGTCTGTCAATGCTACGACACCTTTCTAGCCACTTCTTCCAAGTCCCATTCCTAGCACATATTGCAATTTGTTCATGAAATAGATAGATTAGGCACTGACATACATGCCCTCATCTGCGGCCAAAACGGTCTGCACTACCCGGGCCTCAGCCAGAGTAAACCCGAAGAGGAATACATCTTCCTCGCCATGAGTGATCTCCAACACTGGTGCAGTTACCTCTAACAAGGGATGGATGGATGAATTCCTGAAAACAATCGCCACCCTTTCCCCGTGAGGTGTAGACACCCCATTTTTGACCGTCCTCAAGACTTGGACGTCACCATTTGAACACTCGGTGATCATCCATGTTTGTGTTCGTTTGGAGTTCCCGGAGGTCTCGGCTCACGCGCCTTGCCTCAGGATCTTCGAACTTGACTGTTTAGTGTCTGGTTTCACACCAAACACTTGTGTTTTGCCTTTGAGAGGCAGGGTAGGGCTTGTAGACCATCCCCACCCACCACCGGCAGTGGCTAGAGGCCACCGGCTGGTTTTTGCTGCCACCGGCAATGTATATTGCCGGCTGGCACTATTTGTTGCCGGTCAGCACTTTTTAGTGCCGGCCGGCACTCTTTTTGGCCAAGATGGCATTTTTAGCCGGCCGATTACTGTGCATCTGCTTTTGCAGATATTTTAAGACAGCTGTCTTGCTTTTTGCTCCCCTTCATACACGTGTATGGAGGGATCTCCCTATTATAAAGCTTGTCTTGTAAGCTTTACAAGACAAGAAGTGCCATATAGGGAGAGGTTGGTCTCTTGGCTTAGGGGTTAGAGACTTGAGATATTTTGAGAGCCTAGACAGCCATTGTTAAGCTCTGGTTTTAGGGTTTGAGTTAGATACACATTCTATCTCTCTTTCCCTCTCTTTTGTGCTCTTGTGTGTGTTTTAGTCCATACTATTGCACACAAACACCTAGTGTTTCACCTTCCTCTTGGAACTGAGGTTCTAAGGGACTGATTTTGAAGTTTTGGTGTTGGATTCAAGCCAAAGGAGGCCATTGGAGCACCATTTGTGAAGGGGTCTTCATGGGTGAGAACCTAGTCTCCTTTTTCCCCATTTTTGCATTGATTTTCTACCTATCTTAGAGCCATTTTCGTGCTTATTGTATAACACAAAAAAGTTCTGTTTTTTGGTCCTCTTGATTGTTTATTAAGAGTGTTTTGTGGTTTGGGTAAGTTTGAACACCCTTAGGCCTTAAAAGGCCTCATTTTGTGCCATTTTGTGCTAACTCCGGGATTTTGGTGTTGGGGTCCCTTCACCACTGAAATCTTGAGGGATTTCAGTGGTGAAGGTGATGCCTCGAAGTCCCAAGAAGGAGAGGGCCACCCCCTCTCCTTGTTGTCCTTGAAAAGGGCATGTTTTGGTCTCTAAAGGGAGCCTATGCTTGAGTGTGTGTTGAGCATGTTTAGGCTGTTTTTCATGCTTATATATCCATAATATAACATGATTTTAAATTGGTTTTGGTACTCCATGCATGCCTAGCATAGTTGCCATGTAATGCCTTGTTATGCCTTAACATGTCTTAGGTTGTGTGCCTTTGTTTCTAGCATGTTTTAGGCTTACATTTGTGAAGATTTTGTGCATGTTTTGCCCTGTTCTAGGTCTGTCCTAGGTTGTTTGGGTCGAATTTGGCATGCATCATATAGCCCCGTTGCATTCCGGCTTGTTGGCCTTAAGTATGTGAATGTATAGCATGCCATCCTTGCATTGTTTTGGTGATTTGAGACCATCCACCATGCCATTTCAGACCTTATTGTATGCTTGAGAGCTTGCATTTGATGTCCCTTTAATGCCTTGTAAGGTTGTCATCTCATGCTCCATGTTTTGGTGATTATGCATGCCTTTGTTTTTGAGTCATTTGGATGCCATCTAAGTGATCCTTAGGCCTTGTATTAATGTCCTAAAACTCTGTTTTTGGTCAATAAGTTCATGCCATGTTTGGGCTTGCTAAGTGTAGTTCAATACTCCGTTGGTTTGTTTTGAGCACTTAGGCCATTTGTTGCATGCTTGGCTTGATTTGTTGCTTGGTTTGGCACCATGTTTTGGCATGATTTTAGAGCTCATATTGCATGCTAATTGTCCATGAAATCTCTTGTCGAGTGTGCTTGAATGTTGCTTGCTTAATGCTTAAGGTTTGGACCATAACATGTGTATGTGTGCATGTGTGTTTAGCCTCCATTTTTGGGCATTTTGGCTACTGTTTTGGGCCTTATTAGAGCTGCCCAAATCATGTTTAAGACCACCTTTGCATCTATTAGCATTGCCTCATGTTTGCTTGTATGCTTGCATAAGTGCCTTGCCATGCCATGTTGCATCCTTAGCTTGCATGCTTAGGTTGCATTGCATCTTGCATGCATGCCTTGTTCCTTGACTTAGTGATAGGAATTGGGCCTTGTTTGGTTTGATTTGGTTTGCATGCATTTGAAATCAAAGTTGCATACTTGGTTCTTTGGGCCATCATGCATGGAAATGCGTGATTGGTGGTCCGAGAATCGAGGCACATGCCCCTTTGAGTCATTATCATGATAAGGGACATGGTTGGTGCATATATGCCTTGAATTGTGCTGCCATGCTTTGCCTTGCCCTCTGTTGCTGTCATTTGCAGATTCTGCAGGAACACTCTGCCGACCGGCAGTGTAAGGTGCCGACCGGCAACAATTCCTCTGCCGACAGCTTCATTTTGTGCCGATGGCCACACACCACTGCCGGTGGTAATTCCACTCAGCCAATGGCACTCCCCAGTGTCCAGGGATGCAGTCCTGAGGTTTTGACAGCCTCCAGAGGAGTGAAGGAAGGAAAACAGAGGCAGCCTATGCATGGCAGCGCGTTTCCCGAGGCGTCTTTCCTGTTTTCTTAGTTTTAGTTAATTTGCTTAGTTGATTGGGCAATTTGTAATATTTAATTAGCTTGCGTAGTTAATTAATTTGTAATATTTATTTGGTCTCTCCGAGTGAGGGTAAATATGTAATAAGTGTGCGTGGGTGGTGTGTATGTCTTCCAATCCCCATTTCTTTCTTCCCTTTTATTTACCTGCTTATGATGGTAGATTAGGGCACGTTTAATTTAGCATACCTTATGCTATGCATGCGTGCATCCATGCATTTGTACTGCATGCATTAGGCTCGGTACATCACGCTAACTGCATTTGTACTTTAATTCAAAAATTGAATATGTGATAGTTGATCGCATTTCATATGCCATGCTTAGGTTAGCCAAGCCTATCTAATTGCATCCTGTATGTGTTGCATTAGGCAATTTAACATGAACTAGGACACGCATGTTTGCTAACTAGTTTACTGTTTTGGCACGGAGTACAATGTAAGTATTTTCGCTTTAGCATCTCGCATGCGTGTGAATGTTAACATGACAGTATGCTTGCCATGCGGCTAAATGCTTATGTGAGATTAAATTGTTTGAATGCCTGTGGGTGAAGGTTGGATTGTTTGAGTTGGAAAAACTCATTGAAATCCGTGTTTTAGCCTACTTGCGAGTAGCAAATTCCAAAGCATTTTCAAAACAAACGGATATGCAATGTTTCTTTCCAAATTAGGCAATCTAGTCTATACTTGTTTGCTACGCACATAACATAGTAATTCTAGGCTAATAAATGGAATAAGAACACATAACGTTTTCAAAATCGGATATCATGGTTAGTAGAGGGCGGTCTTCGGACCGGGCGAAAGGGGGTGCTCATAGCTGACCTTCCCCGATCGTACCCAAGCTCCCGAGCCGAGACAACTCCGGTGATGACGGACATGTGGCCTTCGGCACCGAGTCAGGGTTTCCTAAATTTCCCCATTTTAAAAATATTTAGGTGGCGACTCTGTATCTGGCAAAGCAGTCCATGTTTGGCACTACTTTTTCAAAAATCTGTTTCTCAAAACGATTTGTCAGATTTGGACTCTTTGGTTCAGATTAAGAACTGCGACAACAAAAATCGCGAGTTCGAACTGTAGTAGCGAGGTCCCCCTCCGCGGGCGTGTCTACAGTTTCTGGCGACTCCGCTGGGAATTTTTAGAGAGCTTGACTCGAACTCATGATATCCTGTTTTGATCTCATTTATGTGTTTCTTTGCATTGCATGTGCATTGGTGCGCCTAGGAACACAGTGTTTGCCATCTGCCATTCCTGAACGGTTTGCCGGAGGCTTGTCTTGTCAAGACATGTCCATAAGGCTGACCGGCTATGGGCTCTGACAGCATAGGAACACAAACCCCGATTTTTACCGAGGCATCCTTTTCGACCATTCGACCTAGTGCATATTCGGATCCATAGTGACCATTCCAAGCTAGGACAGGTTGCTTACCCGATGTTAGGTTGTTTGAAAACCGCTGTGTGCGTAGTGAAACCCTAGCTCCTGACAAAATAGGACAGGGAAACCCTACCCCAACATAGGGGTGTTTTTGTTCTCTTTACTTGCTATGTGCTTCTAGAATGTGTTTCTACAGGAAAAGTACATGCCAATTTGCAAGTTTGAGTATCAAACCTGAGGACACCAGTATCAGTATCAATTATGAGAATCAGTTATCTGCGGGTATCGGGTTCAGTTTTTTTTTTCGGGAACAGTGATTTCTGGGAACAGTGATCAGCAGTAGGGTACAGTTGTTTGGCTGCACCCGTGTCTGATCAGTTTGGGCTGAAATGCTGTCTATTTTTCCTTTCAAGGTTCAGAAAGTCGCAGAGTTGATACAGAATAGCCAGTGTCTCCCCTTGCCGAGGCAGGATTTATGGCAGCACAAAATTCAGAAGAAATTGTGGTTATGACGGCTGCATTGGAGCAAGGAACCGCTCCGCAGAGTGAGGCCAACATCAGTATGTCACATCCACCCAGGTCGCCCGTTGTGCACCCGGTCTGGGCTCCCCAGTTATATCAGGCTCGTGAGCCCACCACCTTCGAATTGATGGGAATGATAGGTGACCTCCAGAGGTCCGTGGCCGATCTGGCCTATGGAATGTCGGCTTCACCGCCAGCGGCGCCATATGCTGGGAATTTCATATCACAGGAGCCCCTACTACTGGGGCGGATTGTGATAGAGCTTAGCCAGCCAGAGGTGGCTTCCAGTTACAGCCGCGACATGCCAGCACCAACCCAGACCCTTGATCAGGTTGAGGCTAGAGGAAAGGACAAGGCAAAGGTAGATGCCGATCCTATTGAACAACTGCTGTGGGCAGTCGAGGCTCTGAAAGTCAGAGGGATGAACAAGCAACAAACATCTGCGATCGTGATCAAAATTGTGGATGATGCTTTCCCCACTCCGATCAAAGGCAGTTCAAGCCAGGTAGAAAATCGGGATGGGCCTCGTCATGCCCAGGCAATTCCTGTCGTTCCCAACCCTGCACCGGGAAAGGGTCAAAAAGCCAAGGCAGTGCCAGCCGACCCTTTCGCTAGCGCCTCTGGCAAGAATCCTCAAACTTCAAAGTACCTGCCCCGAGGGCGCAGGGTCTTTCACGACCTCCACATGCCTTTGTCTAGGGCATTGCTAATATTGGCGAAGAATGGGCATCTTAAACCTTTGGAGCCTCGGCCACTCCCGAAGAATCTCCCCGCCACGCATGATGCTACCTTGTACTGCGCGTACCACCAACAGTCCGGTCACAGTATCGATGGATGTTCCCGCCTTCGTCATGAAGTGCAGGATTTGATCAATAACAAGGTTATCCTCCCACCCACCTCAGCCAAGTCCGTCACCACCCAGTTGTTGGATTTCGAGGGCTCAGATACTGCGAGTATGTGAAGTGAACCGCCTGCGGGCGACATTTGGTATATTTTGGATGTAGCGTCTGGCACGCATTTTTGAGCATCGGTGAAACCGAGTTTTGTAAATCCTGGCTTGGATATCGAGTCAGCCTTTTGTTTTGAGTTTGTCTCTTTGTCTTGAGTCAGTCTTTTGCTTAAGGGTCTGTCTTGTTGTATCGAGCCAGTCCCCTTTGTATATAATACTAGTTGATTCTGGGGTTGTTGTCTCGAACGCCGTTTTGTTATTATCTGTTTTTGTTTTGAGTCTGTTTCTGCCGAGGGGCCAGTTGCACCAACAAATCCGAATGAAACAACTGTTGCTATCTCAACTTCATGCTTGCTTTCAGCATAAGGGCCAGAGAATTTGATTGGGTTGACAGTACATCTCGCCTGCTCTCCTGCGCGCCAAACTCATTGCTTTAACCTAAGTTTTTTAAAAAAAAACAAACCTTTTGAACACTGCGGTGATAAAAATGAAAAGGAAAGAATTCCTCGGGTTTTGTAAAATTTTGATCATTTTGAGAGAAAGAGAGGCGCACTAAGCCTTTTTTTATGAATGAAACCATGCTTGTCGGCGTGAGTACTGAGAAGGATCCTGGCCTGATCCAGATTGGTTCCACATTATCTTTGGCGCGAGCGATTTGTCGCTTTCTTAAAAACTTTCAAAAACAAATGTTTTGCGCGGCCCTGTGAAGACTTGTGTGGAATCCCTCTTGAGGTCGTGCAGCCTAGGATCGCTCTCAGCCTCAAGATTCAACCCATTTGTTTTCCGACTTTGAACCCGTTCAGAACGTTCAGAAAGTTCAACGGACAAACGCCATGAAAGGCCCGTGTGGCCAGTTTTGAAGTAGCCTTCGATCAAGAAGCATCAAAGCCGAATCAGAAGGAGTAGATCTCGCCGGAAGAAGCTCGTGGAGTAACCGGGATGGATTCTCCTATAAATAATTGCAACAGCCGTTCTCCTAGACACGGAGGGGCTTCCAGTTCAGGAACCATTTGGCATGGACTTGCTACACTTTTACCCTTTGAGAGGCTCGCTGGGCCGAAAACCCGGAAGGGCGACCCAGGCAAAAGTTAGAGCAAGAGAAAAATACAAAAAAGCAAAAAAATACAAAAAGAAGAAAAGAAAAGAAAAAGACAAAAAATGCAAAAAGAAAAGAAAAGAAAAAAATGAAAAAAAAAATGCAAAAAAAAAGAAATGAACAAAAGAAAATGAAAAAAGCTCGCAAGGTCGAAAACCCGCATCGAGCACCTTGGCAAAAGTGAGAGCCCAAAAAGTGAAGGTTAAAATACCCGAGTGTACCTTAACCGGAACTACGTGAGGCTTGATTCCCATGTTTGGAATACGTAGGCAACTTCATCATGAAGTCCAGCCCCCAACGCTTTCATAGCGTCTCAGTCCATGCAATGGTTTCGATCTCATCCCAAAGTCTAGTCGCCAACGCTTCCAAAGGCGACTGTGTCCATATATTTGTTGTGACCGTCTTCGTCATCGCTGTGTCCAAGAGCTCGACCACCGCCAATGAAGACTGTCTACGGATTGCCGCGGCACCATCCCAAACAAGGGGCAACTTTCCGTTGCCACAAGCCGCTGTGAGCCGCCATTCAAACTAGGGGCAACTTTCCGTTGCCTCCCACCCCCCTTCAAACCAGGGGCAATTTTCCATTGCCTCCGATCCGAGGTTGCGCATCTCGAAGAGTAAGTTCTATGCTTGTTGAGCATCAGCTGTTTGAAAAATAGTTTTTGAAAATTTTTACTGAGGCTGACTATTTTCTCGAAAACTATTTCATTTTCCAAAACCGGACCATTGTCTTGGACCCAAAAAGGAAAATTTTCAGTGCTTGCAGCCTGACTCGCATACTTTTCAAATCAAAAATTGAACAAGTACGTTAATCCGACTCTCATTTTGATCAAAATTGTTTTAGTAGAAAGCAAAAACAAAGAATGGTTAAAATGATGAACTAGGGGCACAGTTGAGCCAGGCGTTCTGTCTTTCCCCCGTCATCGACGTACTTGCCAGAAGAGCGCTCTACCCATCAGAAGAAATGGCCGTGAGCTAACGGTGTTGAGCATGAATCCACACCTTTCTCTTTATCCATCAATCACCCCGGGGAGGGATGAAAAATGAGAGAATGAAGAATAGAGAGGTGTAAGTTGAGAGAAAAGTGAGGAAAAGGGTTTTGAGAGAAAATCCGAGCTTGAGTGCCAGAGTGATGTGAGAATCATAAATTAGAAGAGGGTGGGAAACAATGCCTAGAGAAACTGGCTCCTCGTGATCTGAGGTCCCCCGTCTTCGTCAGCGCGTCTGTATGTCGTGTCTTTGGTTCTGTTTACCTCAACCTGTGTTTTAGGTCTTTTTCGAGCGTGTCTCGTTGTGCTAGGTCGTGTACCTATATTTGAGTCCTCACCGTTGTGTTTAGTTGTAGGCTCGATATCCGGGTTTGAAAAACCCTCATTCGATTTCAAAAATCATTTACACTCAGAATGCTGTGCCATTCTCTACATTTGAACGTGTTTCGACTCCAATCGGTTCCATCTTTGAGCTCCGTCTTGTCAGATTGAGCCGTTTGTTCAAGAATTTGCTGTGTGCAGAATGAATCGAATGCTGTGTTATGGGCTGTATGCAGATTAATCCCCAACAGAGTAAGGGCTGTGTGTCTAAGAATCAGGCAGTGGATTGCTTAGGGTTATTTTGCTGTTGGCTGTTTAATTATCTGATTATTACAATTGCAAGTGTTCAATTTTCAGATAACCAATCAATGTCATTTACATTGAGGTGTAACATGATGGAATGCGATGCAATGCATGAGATATGTAAATGTAACACTTTTTAAGCAAAAATCTGTTCATTTCATAATCTTTTTTCAAGTACAAAGTTTTGAGGGAAACAAAATCTGCCTGCGGCAGTACAAGGTAATCTAACTACCAAAGAAAAGAGGAAAAGTACAAGAAAGAAAAGAAAAACAACAAGAATCTATGTCAAGCAACTCCGAAGGCCGTCAGTCTGTCCTGGTCCTCTTCCTGGATGAGGGTCCAGGGGCATCATAGCATCGTCGTCAGAGCCCGAGCTAGAATTGCCTCCGGTCTCCTCCTCCGATGACTTGGACTCCGCCTCTGCCTCCGCCTCTGACTCCTCGTCATCATCATCATCCGGGACTGGAGCTCGCGAGCTGCTCCCGACATGAGTGCGCCCCGCCTTGGAGCGGGGGAATACTCTGCCCTCCTCATCTCTCCCTCGAACGGGGACGGAAGGTCCAGCTGAAGCACCTCCTGCCATAAGAATCTGGAAAGGAGGCTGAAAAAGCACACAAAAGGGAAATGCATCAGTATACTGTAGACAGTTTATCAGTGCAGAATGCAATGCAGAGTCCAGTGTATGAATACCGTGAGCAGTCTATCAGTGCAGAATGCAATGCAGAGTACGGTGTATGAATGCCGTGAGCAGTTTATCAGTGCAGAATGAAGTATATGAGTACAGTATGAAAATGCCGTGAGCAGTTTATCAGTGTAGGGTACAGTGCAGAATGCAGTGCATGCAGTGTATCAGATGCTGTGAGATCAGTGTATTGGGTGTTGTGCCGTGCATCAGACTATGTGAAGCAATGTATGAATGGTTTGAGGCCAGTGTTAGAAGAACATACCGGTATGCTGTAGAGGGCTAGGAGGTCAAATGTCCGCTGAAGCATCCCCATCATCGAGGCATTCATCGCCAACGACTGACGGGTATACCCAGAAGAAGCCTGCAAAAGTGTCAGATGCATTAGTATTCTGTGGAATACCAAGTAAACTGAAATAGAATGACATAACTATACAAAATGCAGCAATACATACCGGAGGTAAGTCGGGGACATTGATGAACTCGTGACCAGCTGGTGGAGGGGCGAAGGGGATCTGGTAGGTTGCCCCACCCTGCCCCTGGAAAGTCACTACAGCAGGCAGGGCGGGCCAGCCAGTCCCCCGTCCTCCCTGCACTCCGCCCCTGCCACGGACTCGGGCCCTCCTCGCAACCCCTACTCCAACTCCCGCTCCGGCCCCAGCCGCCGATACCACAGGCCTGGCCCCCTCTGCTCGACGGCCGCTCAAAGGTCGCATCAGGTACGTCCGCACGTACTCCTGATAGTCTCCGGTGCCTTTGAAGCCGGCCTCCTCCCAGCCAATGGTGTAGTCATCCATCTGCTCGCTGGTGAGCCTCTCGGTCTCCCTCATATCCGCAGGAGGGTGAACCGGGACTATCTGCTCAAGTAACCCTAGGGTCTGGCGTAGGAAACGCTCCCCCAGGTACCAAGCCCGACAGACCGGGCCCTCCAGCAAGACCCGGAAACGAGAGGTCTCATCGGCACCGGCAAACTGATCTCAAGTCACAGCTGGCAACAGAGCCCACGGCCGCCAAGTGATCTGAAAGTGACAGACAGATTGTTATCTACTGTTTTGGAAATATACAGTGGAAAAGCGAAGCTTAAATGAACTGTAAGTAAAACATACCTCGGCAGGGGTAATGGTATCAAAGTATCGGCGGAAGAAGCCGAATGTCTTCCGTGGTCGCCGGGTGCATCTCCCGTCGAAGCGACTCGAAAACGGGACGGCCAGAGGAGTCTCCGCAACTGGCACAGGAGCGAGCCTAGGGAAGTAGGCGTAAACCCACAACTACAAGATAAATACCAGTGCATTTATCAGTTGAAGCAGAATGCAGAATAAAGCAGAAATGGCAGAGCCGTGTGTTGTGCAGTGTACAGTGTACAGTGTACAGTGTGAGCCGTGTGGAGTCAGTGTAAAGCAGAATGTATGTGTGTGCCGTGTGTACAGTATACAGCAAGTGTAAAGCAGACTACAGTGTGTGCAGTGTACAGAGTACAGAAAGTACGAGACAGAAATGAAAAAGCGGAGAAGAAGTGTACCTCCCAAGCCCGCCAGTAGCCTCCGAGTAGCTGGCCGCTGCCGCGCGAAGCCGAGCTCATGTACCCGTAGAGAGTGGATAGAGCGGCGCCACTCCAGTCATAATGCAGGATGTCCCGGACGTCCACCAGTGCGCTGAGAAGACAGAGAGGCACGGTGTTTGCCCGATCGGCGAAGATGGTAGTCCCGAACAGGAACATGAGGAAGCCGCGAGCATACCTCTCCACATCCTCCTGGGTCATCTGCGCCTCCTCCTCCAACACGGGCTGGACCCGAAACTGTACCTCGAACCAGGAGTATCGAACGAAGCCTGGACGAGCAAGAGGTGGGGCCTCCCCCAGTAGATGGACCTGAGCGGCGGTCCACTCATCCATGTCAATGTCGAATGGGATCGGATCCCCCCTACCCCGATGCCAGTGAGCATCGAGAAATCGTAAGGGGTCATCGTCATGTCCTCTGCAGTAGAAAAGTGAAAAGAATCGGTGGTGTCCCACCATCTCTCCGCCAGAGCGGCAAGGAGAGGTCTGCATGTGGAGAGCCTGGAGAGTCCTCGGCAGAAGGCGCCGAAACCCGCTCGATCCACGATGCGTCGGACTGCATCAGGGAGCTCATCATACCACTCCCGAGCGCCAGTATTCCCATACCCGTGAATGGTATGGGAACCCTCCTGTAAACAGAAAATAACAATTGCAAGACAACATTCAAAATGCAGTTTTGAAAAAGCAGATAAAGCATGTGTGCAAGTTTGTCAGATTCAGGCAAATACCGGGTGCCGGTGTGCTTACAGTGAAATACGTGTGATGTGTCAGCGTGTTTGGGTGTTTCAGAACAGATATAGCATTGTGTGCAAGTTTGTCAGATTCAGACAAATACTGGGTGCCAGTGTGTATGCAGTGAAATACAGTGAGTGCAGTGTGTTTGAGTGATCCAGGGCTAGTGCAGTGTGTGTGCATGTGTCAGTCTCAAGCAGATATCAGTTGTATGTATGCTTACAGTCAACTACAGTCTACGGCATATCAGATTCAAGCAGTTAAAGAGTACAACTAACTATGACAGTTTTGTATCCTACATTGCGGAAAGTAAAGCAGAAGAAAGAAAGTTACCTCGGAAGTGCCGAATGAAAGGTGGGAGGTAGTCTCGCGCAGCAATAGCTCAGGCACCACGTGCCTCTCGAAGCTCCGAAACTGACGCAGGCCGTCGGGGGGCAGAACATGGATCGCCGGTCGGTAGGTCGCCGGGTCAAACGGGCACTCGCTCAACGGTAGGAGCTCGACCCCGGGATCCATCTCGTGGTCCGGGGGAGTCCCGCCACGTGGAATGTCGTCCGCCATATCGAAAATGATGAGAAAATGGCCGGAGGAAGGAAAACCGGGCCGGAATACGAAGAGTCAACCGAAAAGTCAACTCCTGAGAGGGTCGGAAATGGCTGGGAAGGCCGGAATGTGAAAAGGCACAGGAATGAAGAGGAAAACAAGGGGAACAAACCCCGAAAAGGCGGGAACGCCAAACGAGGCACCGAAACAAAAATGTGATCGGTGGAAAATGTCCGAAACGCGAAGAAAATCGCGAATCCGACGACGAAACGGGCGTAGAACGCGAAGAAATGGGCGAAAAATGAGAGGGAAGCGCTCTAGAGAGAGAGTGTGAAGGATTTCGGCGGTAGGGAAGTGAGGCACTAGGGTTTGGAACCCTATTTTATAACACCCGTGGTGAATTGTCAAAACTGCCCCGATTCAGCAACTGTTTGCTGGTCGGCAATGTTTTGTGCCGGCTGGCACTTTTTTGTGCCGATGGAGTTATTTTGCAGCCGGTGGACAGCCGGTGGCCTCCCCTCCCGGCCGGTGGTGTTTCCACAGCCTTGTTTAGGCCATGTGAGAAGTTTTTGGTCTTCATAGCTCAAGAAGGTGCAAGAAAGTGCATTTCCGACGCTCAACCGGCCTCCGTTTTGACCTCGGGTCGTGTCTTCTGTGCGTGGCACTCCAATTCATGCAAGGTGTATCCTTTTCGTATCCTTTTGACTTTTACAAGGTCCAAAAGTTTCCCCATGTGTATCGCATATCAATCGCACTGTTTTGTGCATTTCAAATCGGCGCACTGTTTTGTGCATTTCAAACCATCGCACTGTTTTGTGCATTTCAAATCGGCGCACTGTTTTGTGCATTTCAAATCATCGCACTGTTTTGTGCAGTTTATCATTCGCGCTATTTTGCGCGTCGCGCCGTCCTGTAACAACACGGTCTGGCGAGACCTTAAACACGTACGGTCTAGGAGACCTTAAATCCTTGGACGGTCTGGCGAGACCTTAAACACGCATGGTTTGGCGAGACCTTAAATGCGCACGGTCTAGGAGACCCAAAATCCTCTGAAGGTGCAAGTCCTTCGGTGTTTGTCATGCCCGAACGACTTTTGATAAGTTGCGTCATCTTAAGCCGCGTGTTGTCGCGCATTCCATGCAACATGCATCATTTGCAAAACAAAAAAAACACACGCATTGTCATGCATTTCCATTGTAGCTTGCATGCATCCATTGCATTTTTCCCAGTAGTCGCATCGTACTGCATTGTCATGCATTTTTGTAAACATCCATCCCATTGCATATTTGTAGATATTGCATTGTAGATTGCATGCATTCATTGCATCGCCTTCCGCCTATGGCTTGCGCCTTTCCAGGTTGAGCTTGGTCCGGTATGTGCCCTTACTTTTCATGTTAAAACACAGTTCTGCATGTGTATCGCGCCGATTCTACGCTGATATGTTGGTTGAGGGTTGCGGCACCTTTTCTGTGTTACACATGGCTCGTATGTGTACATGCCTTTCCTAGGTAAGATTTGGTTTGGCTTGCGTGCCATATCCATTGTATCCATATCCATTCCATTGCATATTTGTAGATATTGCATTGTAGATTGCATGCATTCATTGCATCGCCTTCCGCCTATGGCTTGCGCCTTTCCAGGATGAGCTTGGTCTGGTATGTGCCCTTACTTTTCATGTTAAAACACAGTTCTGCATGTGTATCGCGCCGATTCCACGCTGATATGTTGGTTGAGGGTTGCAGTACCTTTTCTGTGTTACACATGGCCTGTATGCGTACATACATTTCCTAGGCAAGATTTGGTTTGGCCTGCGTGCCATATCCATTGCCATCTTCCTAGCATATCCATATATATTACATTGTAGTGTAACTTTTGCATCCGGCATTAGGATCGCAGTCCTTTCTCCAGCGGGTCGTTTCCCCACTTATGTCAATTCCACCCAATACTTGTTCTTGCGTCTGTCTACAATGCTCATAGTTCAGTTGACCGTTCTATGGTAGACAAACTTGTTATCTCCATCAATCTATTTGACATAGGTATGGTTTCGAACCGCTCGTGATTGGATCGTGATTCAATTACTTTGCATGTAGCTTGCATTGTTTCAATTACATTGCATCTTCATTTGCATTGTTTATACATTGTTTTGTATATATTGCATATCGTTTTGCATCTGTTTTGCATCCATTTTGCATTGTCATGCATGTTGCTAACAATATTGTACCTGTTAAGTTTGTTTTCTTTTTAGGCACGATATTGTATGTACGGTTCATTTGAGGTTGGTGCAACCAGACGAGCCGCACAGGTATTGTATCTCCCGAGTGAGACGTATTGAGAATTGCATAATTCTCTTACATCCTTTCTGCATTGTAGTGTAGTTTGGTGTATGCTAGCTTAAAACTGTCGCATGTGTGCTTCGTTACAGCTTTCTTTGCATGATCATAAGTTATGCTCGGCTTCGTGCATTGTCTTGCATTTTGCCCCTGCCTTCGGGCGCATATCCTGATTGTCTTGTATGATTGTCTAAGTCTTCGGCCTTGTCAAAAATGGGTCGTCTCTGGGCTTTGACATTCACTCCCGTCATTGTTATGACTTTCGAGTTCTATCAAAGAGGGGCAACTGTAGACACCCCATTTTTGACCGTCCTCAAGACTTGGACGTCACCGTTTGAACACTCGGTGATCATCCATGTTTGTGTTCGTTTAGAGTTCCCGGAGGTCTCGGCTCGCGCGCCTTGCCTCAGGATCTCCGAACTTGACTGTTTAGTGTCTGGTTTCACACCAAACACTTGTGTTTTGCTTTTGAGAGGCAGGGTAGGGCTTGTAGACCATCCCCACCCACCACCGGCAGTGGCTAGAGGCCACCGGCTGGTTTTTGCTGCCACCGGCAATGTATATTGCCGGCCGGCACTATTTGTTGCCGGTCAGCACTTTTTAGTGCCGGCCGGCACTCTTTTTGGCCAAGATGGCATTTTTAGCCGGCCGATTACTGTGCATCTGCTTTTGCAGATATTTTAAGACAGCTGTCTTGCTTTTTGCTCCCCTCCATACACGTGTATGGAGGGATCTCCCTCTTATGAAGCTTGTCTTGTAAGCTTTACAAGACAAGAAGTGCCATATAGGGAGAGGTTGGTCTCTTGGCTTAGGGGTTAGAGACTTGAGATATTTTGAGAGCCTAGACAGCCATTGTTAAGCTCTGGTTTTAGGGTTTGAGTTAGATACACATTCTATCTCTCTTTCCCTCTCTTTTGTGCTCTTGTGTGTGTTTTAGTCCATACTATTGCACACAAACACCTAGTGTTTCACCTTCCTCTTGGAACTGAGGTTCTAAGGGACTGATTTTGAAGTTTTGGTGTTGGATTCAAGCCAAAGGAGGCCATTGGAGCACCATTTGTGAAGGGGTCTTCATGGGTGAGAACCTAGTCTCCTTTTTCCCCATTTTTGCATTGATTTTCTACCTATCTTAGAGCCATTTTCGTGCTTATTGTATAACACAAAAAAGTTCTGTTTTTTGGTCCTCTTGATTGTTTATTAAGAGTGTTTTGTGGTTTGGGTAAGTTTGAACACCCTTAGGCCTTAAAAGGCCTCATTTTGTGCCATTTTGTGCTAACTCCGGGATTTTGGTGTTGGGGTCCCTTCACCACTGAAATCTTGAGGGATTTCAGTGGTGAAGGTGATGCCTCGAAGTCCCAAGAAGGAGAGGGCCACCCCCTCTCCTTGTTGTCCTTGAAAAGGGCATGTTTTGGTCTCTAAAGGGAGCCTATGCTTGAGTGTGTGTTGAGCATGTTTAGGCTGTTTTTCATGCTTATATATCCATAATATAACATGATTTTAAATTGGTTTTGGTACTCCATGCATGCCTAGCATAGTTGCCATGTAATGCCTTGTTATGCCTTAACATGTCTTAGGTTGTGTGCCTTTGTTTCTAGCATGTTTTAGGCTTACATTTGTGAAGATTTTGTGCATGTTTTGCCCTGTTCTAGGTCTGTCCTAGGTTGTTTGGGTCGAATTTGGCATGCATCATATAGCCCCTTTGCATTCCGGCTTGTTGGCCTTAAGTATGTGAATGTATAGCATGCCATCCTTGCATTGTTTTGGTGATTTGAGACCATCCACCATGCCATTTCAGACCTTATTGTATGCTTGAGAGCTTGCATTTGATGTCCCTTTAATGCCTTGTAAGGTTGTCATCTCATGCTCCATGTTTTGGTGATTATGCATGCCTTTGTTTTTGAGTCATTTGGATGCCATCTAAGTGATCCTTAGGCCTTGTATTAATGTCCTAAAACTCTGTTTTTGGTCAATAAGTTCATGCCATGTTTGGGCTTGCTAAGTGTAGTTCAATACTCCGTTGGTTTGTTTTGAGCACTTAGGCCATTTGTTGCATGCTTGGCTTGATTTGTTGCTTGGTTTGGCACCATGTTTTGGCATGATTTTAGAGCTCATATTGCATGCTAATTGTCCATGAAATCTCTTGTCGAGTGTGCTTGAATGTTGCTTGCTTAATGCTTAAGGTTTGGACCATAACATGTGTATGTGTGCATGTGTGTTTAGCCTCCATTTTTGGGCATTTTGGCTACTGTTTTGGGCCTTATTAGAGCTGCCCAAATCATGTTTAAGACCACCTTTGCATCTATTAGCATTGCCTCATGTTTGCTTGTATGCTTGCATAAGTGCCTTGCCATGCCATGTTGCATCCTTAGCTTGCATGCTTAGGTTGCATTGCATCTTGCATGCATGCCTTTTTCCTTGACTTAGTGATAGGAATTGGGCCTTGTTTGGTTTGATTTGGTTTGCATGCATTTGAAATCAAAGTTGCATACTTGGTTCTTTGGGCCATCATGCATGGAAATGCGTGATTGGTGGTCCGAGAATCGAGGCACATGCCCCTTTGAGTCATTATCATGATAAGGGACATGGTTGGTGCATATATGCCTTGAATTGTGCTGCCATGCTTTGCCTTGCCCTCTGTTGCTGTCATTTGCAGATTCTGCAGGAACACTCTGCCGACCGGCAGTGTAAGGTGCCGACCGGCAACAATTCCTCTACCGACAGCTTCATTTTGTGCCGATGGCCACACACCACTGCCGGTGGTAATTCCACTCAGCCGGTGGCACCCCCCAGTGTCCAGGGATGCAGTCCTGAGGTTTTGACAGCCTCTAGAGGAGTGAAGGAAGGAAAACAGAGGCAGCCTATGCATGGCGACGCGTTTCCTGAGGCGTCTTTCCTGTTTTCTTAGTTTTAGTTAATTTGCTTAGTTGATTAGGTAATTTGTAATATTTAATTAGCTTGCGTAGTTAATTAATTTGTAATATTTATTTGGTCTCTCCGAGTGAGGGTAAATATGTAATAAGTGTGCGTGGGTGGTGTGTATGTCTTCCAATCCCCATTTCTTTCTTCCCTTTTATTTACCTGCTTATGATGGTAGATTAGGGCACGTTTAATTTAGCATACCTTATGCTATGCATGCGTGCATCCATGCATTTGTACTGCATGCATTAGGCTCGGTACATCACGCTAACTGCATTTGTACTTTAATTCAAAAATTGAATATGTGATAGTTGATCGCATTTCATATGCCATGCTTAGGTTAGCTGAGCCTATCTAATTGCATCCTGTATGTGTTGCATTAGGCAATTTAACATGAACTAGGACACGCATGTTTGCTAACTAGTTTACTGTTTTGGCACGGAGTACAATGTAAGTATTTTCGCTTTAGCATCTCGCATGCGTGTGAATGTTAACATGACAGTATGCTTGCCATGCGGCTAAATGCTTATGTGAGATTAAATTGTTTGAATGCCTGTGGGTGAAGGTTGGATTGTTTGAGTTGGAAAAACTCATTGAAATCCGTGTTTTAGCCTACTTGCGAGTAGCAAATTCCAAAGCATTTTCAAAACAAACGGATATGCAATGTTTCTTTCCAAATTAGGCAATCTAGTCTATACTTGTTTGCTACGTGCATAACATAGTAATTCTAGGCTAATAAATGGAATAAGAACACATAACGTTTTCAAAATCGGATATCATGGTTAGTAGAGGTCGGTCTTCGGACCGGGCGAAAGGGGGTGCTCATAGCTGACCTTCCCCGATCGTACCCAAGCTCCCGAGCCGAGACAACTCCGGTGATGACGGACATGTGGCCTTCGGCACCGAGTCAGGGTTTCCTAAATTTCCCCATTTTAAAAATATTTAGGTGGCGACTCTGTATCTGGCAAAGCAGTCCATGTTTGGCACTAATTTTTCAAAAATCTGTTTCTCAAAACGATTTGCCAGATTTGGACTCTTTGGTTCAGATTAAGAACCGCGACAACAAAAATCGCGAGTCCGAACTGTAGTAGTGAGGTCCCCCTCCGCGGGCGCGTCTACATGAGGGTACTTCAACATTTGGTGGAGGATAGAGAAGACAACTTTCACATGATACAGCCAGGGCCTCCCTAGCAGTAAATTGAAGGTGGCTAGCACATCCAGGACATGAAACTCGACATCTTGCTAAGCTGGGCCTACCTTGACTTTGATTTGCACCGTGCCCATGATCTCCCTGCTTGTATTATCATATGCTTGAATTACTTGGGTCGTGGGCACAAAGTTTGCCGGTCTAAGGCCAATTGCATAAGCTGTGCGGGAAAGACAGACATTGATAGCCGAATCGGTGTCTATCAACACCACTGGTACCCATTTTTTCTTGCACTCAACAAATATGTACAAGGGTTTATTGTGAGCTGAGCCTTCCAACGGTGGTTCTTTGTCAGAAAAGGTTAGGGTTGGCCCGGCACCACCTGGGAAGACCAATCCCACAAGCTATTCAAGAGTGGTGTTAATGGACAATTTAGCTTTGTCCATTGCTGACATTACAGTCTGTCGATGTACCCGGGAGGCCATGAGAAGACCCTAAATTAAGATGTCAGCTTGGATTTTCTTAAGTTGCTTCAACACTGCCTCTTCTTCCAGCTGCTTCTCTTTCTATTTCTAAACCTTTTTGTTTTTCCCAGATGCCTTAGCTTGATCTAAGTGTGGTGGCTTAAAATGCCGCCCACTTCTTGTCATGTGATCTATCTCTTCCGTGTACCACGTATTGTCTAGAACGCACCCACCTCAATCTTCATCAGTGTGAGCCAGATGTAGATTGTCATCATTCCACCATACACCTTTAGCAGCTGACAAAAAGTTGTCCGGCTCCATTTAGATCACTTTCACATCACAGGTTTCCTCCACGGCGTGTCAGGCCATTACAACTTTCTGGTTATTTTCAACCCTTTCTCGTGCAGACTGCTTTAGCTCAGCTTCTTGTTTTGTGTCCACAGTGCTCACAGCACCCAGTTCTTGAGCTGAATTTTCCACGCCGATGTTCTCCGACAGTTTTCCCTTTTCATCGGCCATTCTGGCCACTACAACAATTCTTGTTTTCCTTTCTTCTGGTTTCATTTTGGTTCCTTCCTCCTTATCCGGTTCATCACTCAACCACCCAGAGTTGTCCGTTGATCCATTCAAATCGAATTAGCCAATCTGCACATCCCTTTGATCCTATTTGTCAAAAAACTACAGGTTGTGTAGATCCTCCTCAAGTTCCGCCAAATCATTCAACCCTTGGATCGAGCCATCCTCCCTAACCACATTAACCTCCCCTATAGTTGGCAACACCAATTCTGGCTTGACTTGAGCAAGCAGCACAATGTAGCAGCTTGGGTCGTATACCCCCTTAGGCAAGTCCTCAAAGCTTTCCGGCAACGAACTCATACTTTCCTCTAAGGCCAGCCTTCCTTCTACTGCAATTGTCACCACCACATGCTTAGGTTGAAGTGCGGACGTGTCCATCATGCACAAATCTATGCTTTCAGGAATGAACAACGTTGGTCTTGGTAGGTGGGAAGGGGTAATATATAAGTTGGGGTCGTAGGGGATGGCCAGTGTATGGATTAGGTTTAGATTTTGAGGTGGGGGGACTTGATTGTGGGCCGGGAGAGGGTTTGTAGTTACATTTGGTTTCTGGGGTGGTGCAATCACCTTGTTGTCAATGAGGTCTTGAATCTCATGACGTAGTCTGAAGCATTGGTCGGTATCATGACCATACTGTTGGTGGAACGCATAGTACTTTGTTGGGTTGTGTTTGGGTGGGAGAAGATCAAGCAGTGGGCGAGGCTCTAATGGTTTGAGGTGTCCTTTTTTGACCAACACCTTTATGGCTTGAGACAGGGTCATATAGAGTTGGGTAAAGGTCCTCTGAGATCGGACAGGGTTGGCTAAAGTTTGTGGAGCTGTGTTGGTAAAGGGATTGGCAGTCTTGGTTGTGGTGCTGACGGCGCTCACATCTAACAGCCTCGCAGCTATGCTGCCACTAGTGGTAGCATTAGAACTATTCACAAAAGGCCTTTTTGCCTGCTCTTTCTCATCAGTAATCAAACCTTGTTTCATGGCGTCTTCAATCTGAACCCCCATCTCATGGAGCTCGGTAAATGTGAACAAAGGTAGGACGATCATCTTTTGTAATAACTTCCCATGCAGATTACGGACCACCATCCTTATCTGATCTTTCTTGGAAGGCCTTGTGGTCATCATTGAAGCTTTAGCCCTTCACCTCGTCACAAATTTTGAGAAGCCCTCTTTCGGCTCCTGGCATGTTGCCTTAAGATCACGAGTTGTAATCTCGATTTGTGTGTTGTACGAGTGCTGAGCAATAAAGGCCTCGGTCATTTCCTCCCAATTCTGCTTAACAGAATCCTCCAGCTTCGCATACCATATGGCTGCTATTCCTGACATGGTCTGACCAAAGAGAGACAACTTCTATAATCTGGTGAGTCCCATTGGCCGCAAAATGTTTGAAAATAGCTGTAGATGAACCATGGGATCTTTGAAGCCGTTGAAACAATCGATGTGTGGCATTTTGAACCAATCTGGAAATGTCACTACAGAGTCGGTATACCCGTCTTCTATGTGGGGGATGGAATTAACACCTTGTGCTCTCTTGAATAGCGTCGCCGACTTGTTGACCTTAAGTACAATTGGGTTAACTTCAAACTCAAACGGAGCTTCGGTTTGATACACAAGTGTTTTAGAGGCTTGTGCTAGGATCGACTCTACCGAATTGTCCTGATTTTCTTGGGCATTAGCAGCATAGGCAGTGGCACCGGGTGCTGGGATACCTGTAGGAAGCACATAAGATGCAGAAGCCACTACCGACTGTGGTTGTTATTGTTGTAATCTGTTTATTACCTCAGCCTGACAGGCTATGACCTTAGCCTGGCGAGTAACATCTTGCTGTAGGGTTTCAACCGTTTGTTGAAGATGATGTATTAATTTCTCTATGCTGACTGGGGGATACTGTGTCATCAGAATAGGCGAGTGATCTCATGTTGGACTAGAATTAGAAGATTGTCCCTGAGCTTGACTAGATGTAGGTGAATTGAGGGGTGACTACTGTAAAAACTGAACCAGTGAATTTTGCCTAACTCTCTTCCATCTTGTAACCGATGAGAGTGAAGTAAACACGGGCTATCCTCTAACAAGATCTCTGGCTTTGCAAAGCCTTCTGACTCGGGTCCAAAGCACTTGGGGGATATCTAAACTTTCCAAAGCTATGCTGTTAAACTACCTAGCAAAAAGAAAGCAGTTACCAGAAACCGCACAGCTCCTTAGCTAATGATGTTACCAACACAGATGTAATCAAAGCTGTAGAACTGCAATCAACACTGAATTTTGCCCCCCCAAAACGGACACCAAACTTGCAACTAATACACACATTCTTGTACAGTTTCACTGTAAAGCACATACCAGTTAAGTAAGAGCTAAAACACCCCTATGAGGGGGTAAGGTTACCCTGTCCTAGTTTCATTAGGAACTAGGGTACACTATTCAAACAAAGCGGTTTCACACAATCCTGTATTCGGGTAAGCATCCTGTCAAAGTTTGGAACAGTCTCTATGGCTTTTCAATATGCAACTAGGCCAAATGGTCAGAAGGGTACCTCAGCAAGACTACCTAATATACCTCTCACACCTAACATCGAGAAGTGAAAAGAGGATCAAACAGTACAGCGGTAGTCCAGATCTAAGGGTTGTGTTCCCATTATGGCAGAGCCCATAACCGGTCAGCCTTTTGGTAAGCTTTTGGACGAGCCTCCGGCAAATCGTCCAGGAATAGCAAATGGAAAACACAGTGACTTAAACGCACCAATGCAAATGCAATGCAAAAAAAAATTTCATATCATGAAGTTCGAGTCAAGTTCTCTAATTTCGCCAGCAGAGTCGCCAGAAATGTAGCTCGACTTTTTTGCGCCCCCTTTCAAAAGACGAAGAAGCCCTACAGTATCAAACTCCCGCGGTTCTGAATATGATCTCACAAGTGCAATGTGAAATAGATAATCACCAAAGAGTCCCAATCGGGAAAATCTTTTTGAAAAATCGATTTTAAATCAAAAATGCCAAAAAAATGGACTACTTTGCCAGATATAAAGTCGTCGCCTAAAATATTTTTTGGGAAAATTTAGGAAACCCATGACTCATGCAAAAGGCCACGTGTTCATCATCACCAAGATTTCTCGACTCGGGAACTTAGGTACGAAAGGGGAAGGTCATGAATTGAGCACCCCCGCTTGCCCGATCAAAGATCAGTCTCTACTAATCACGATATGAATCTTATTTACATTATATGCTCTTGTTTCGATTTTTTAGGCTAGCATTACTATGTGATGCACACACACACAAGTATAGAATAACTTTGCAAGAATTGGAACATTTTGATTCATGTTTGTTTTGAAAATTGTTTTGAATATGTACCACTTGAAAAAATGATAGCATATAAACATCACTCAAAGTATTCCAATTCAAGCAAATAGCCTTCATCCACAGGCATTCAAGCAGTTATAGTACTTGAGCATTTAGCCTCATGGCAAGCATGCTAGACATGGCAACAATCACATTCATACAATATGCTAAAGCAAGTAATGGTTCACCTAGTACTCTAAGCCAATAAGGGAAATGAGTTAGAAAAATGCATGATTCCTAACTATGCAATATGACTAATGCAACACATGCAATATGCAATTAATAGGCTCGGCTACTAATATGGAAAATGAAGCAATTTTGATAGCATACGGTCTAAGCACGTATTCAAAGAAGTATTTAAACGACAATGCAAGTTAGAATGATAAACCAAGCCTCGGTGCATGCAATACAAGTGGATGCAAACATCGAGAATGTTAAACAAAACATGATGCCCTAAACTAAGCATCATAAGCTAGTAAATAAAAGAGAAAAAGACGTGGGGTTGGAAGGCATACTCATTATTATAAGTTTACGCCCTCACACAAGAGGGTTCGAATGAACTAACTAACTAACTAACTAACTAACTAATTAAAGCTAAGCTAATTATTACAAACCGAATTAATTAACTATTCTAGCTAATTAAAGTAATTACAACACGAGAGGAATTAGCTATTCTAACTAACTAATTACAAAACCACTATTTAAGCACAATGCTACTATATTTATAACACGGATCCCGAGGCTCGATGGAAGGCCCACGCATGAATGCAGTTTCCACCCAAAAAGTCACTGATTCTGCTGCTGAATGTCTCTGTTTCACAGTAGGACACGTGCATTGATTTCTACCTCTAAACTAACTCTGTTCTGCTAGGGAAGTACACTACAGGATTTTGCACTAGTGGCCGGCAGGGGGCCTTCCAGCCACTGCTGACTAGGTTGTTCTGCTGCAACAAAGAGCAAATAGAGCATAGACAGTGTATTCTCAAGGGTTTGTTTGCACAATTTACCCCTCCTTATCAGGAACAAATTAAAGGAATAACAAGCTTGGTTCACAAACCATCAATCTATGCAGTTTCATTGCATGATGGCCTATGAACCAAAGGGTGCAAGCTTAATAAATGCAATGAAACAAGACTCTCAAAACCAGATGAAAGATCAAGAGAAGTAGTTGAAAATGAATATTGAACCGTTTTCATCACTAATGAGTATGAAATGACTCAAGACTCAAGGGTTCAATTAACGTCCGATTAAACCCTAACAAGTTATTATCTTGCACTTTTTTTTAGCCTTAATTTTATTACTTCATTTTATATTACCATCCATTCTTTAGTCAATTGAGTCCAAAGGTGAATTTAAGTCCTCTAATGGAAAGAGAGCTCAAACCAAGAGTTGTTTTAGCCATGAAAGAGACATCATACCGTTGGTAATGAACCCCTAAAAGGGATTAAACCATTAAGAATGACATCTCAATCTCATGCTTAAACAAATAAGTAGTTTGAAACCACTTTCAAAGCAAAACAAAAGCCAAGAAATGAGAGAGGTTACAGAGGTGATTAAGAGTGATCAAGTATGGAAAGCCATAAAAAAACACTACCAACTCAAATAAGATGGTGTCTAATGCTTAAAACACCAAGCTTATGAGGACAATTACACTACAATCATGCAAAACAAAGCTCAAATGCAACAAACACTTAAAAACTGTCCTAAACAAGTCCTAAAACGTGCTGGATATAAGACAAAAATTGCTAGAATAATTAGCTAAAACATGGATCATGCTAGGCTAGTAAGCAAAACACAAGGAGGGGAGGCTAACCCCTCTAATTTTGGACTTCAAAATATAATTTTAGTCACTGAAATAATACTAAAAATCAGTGTTTAAAAGCTAAAAAAAAGATAGTGTAAAGATGGGAAACACAAGGGTAAAGGCCTTGAGAGCAAGGTGTAAAGAAGGGTGAGCCACCCCTCAAACTTTATTGGCCTTAAAAGCCAAGTTTTAGCCCAAAAATACAGAGATTTTACATCCCAAAAATAGTTGAAAAATAGTAGAAAAAAGAGTAAATAAAGCAAGCAAAGAGGCAAAGCTTTATACCTTTGACGAGGAGATCATTTTCTAAGCAATAAAACAAGGCAAACACACCCTCAAGAGCTCAAACAAGGCTCAAAGATGGGGAGGTTTGGTTAAGAGTGTATAGCCAAAGATGAAGAGTGTATAGGCAAAGGTTAAGAAATTTGCAAGAGAGAGAGGAAAAATTTTGCTCCAAAAATTTTTCTCACCCCATGGCAAGAAGGGAGACCTCTATATATAGAAAACATGAATTTTCCTCAAAAACATCCAACCATATACGTGGGAGAAAATGCAAACAGCTGGCACAACTGTCACAAAATATCTGTAAAACACATTGCTGGCCGACAGCCAGAAGCAATGGCTGACAGCCCAAAACAGTAGTCGGCAGCCCACCATAGGTTGCAAGCTTGAAAATCCAAGGTTTGGTCCAAAAATAAGGCAATAGGGGTGCAAGGTTTGGAGGGCTCAAAGCTGTGGCATTCCGCTGAAGACTTCGAGCACTTAACAAGAATAAACACTCATCAATGTGTGTACTAGCGATGACGTCCAAGTCATAAGGGCCGTCAAAAATGGGGTGTCTACAGACCATCATGGACCATATTATTTTACAAAAAATAAGTAACAAAGTATATGAGATAACACAAAAAATTCATACCTACAAACAAACAAACTCCAAAGCATATGAGACAACCATATACCTAGATTTCTAGAAAGATTTGGGGATTGAGGGAAAAAAATGCCACCTCTAACCACATTCTAAAAATCCAAAAAAAAAAAAAAAACTCTATACAAAAATCAGAACAAAATCAATATATATATATATATTTGTGTGTGTGTGATTTTTACCATTCCAAGATTTTCTGAAATCAAAACTCTAAGATTTTCTAAAAATTAGAAGGAAAAAAATGGTTTAGAAAGCAAACTCTCTTTTTTCATATCCAACATTTATATAATGTTACATATACTACCAGATTACATATGGCATTACTCCACTTGTCCCTTGTACTTTTCAACTTCTTTCTGAATCACTTAGAACATCTATCAAACACATGGACTGCAAGTCTAGAGTAGACAACAACTGTATGATTTTATTGATTGTTTTTGGTGTATAGGTTTGAATGCGACTGTTGAAGTGTTTGATGCATATCGTATATTTGAAGGGGCATTCAAACATTTTGCAACATCAATTACCAAGAATGAAAACTTAGTTGTCAGATTTCAATATAGGTACTTGACGTGGTATAAAACTGCTCTTATTTGTAGCATTTTGAGGTTTTTTCTTCATCGCTCTGGCGCTGATTTGGTCGCTCAAGCGGTCTGGCGTATCATCCAATACTTTTGCAGGTCTGTGATCCTGGTTGTTGCTAATATTCACTCGAGTGCAACTTCGGTGGCTTGAGCAATCTGCCTTGTGTGGTCAGAACTTCTGGGAGTTCGCATTCTTTGCTCGAGTGACTGTTTTCACCCCTCGAGCGGTCTGTTCAAATTCAGCATCTTTAAAAAGCCATTTTGGTCCACTTTTCTCCATTCTTTTCTCTCTCCTCTTTTTCTCTTCCACCATTTTTGTGGGTTTCAAGCTTTCTAGCTTGGTTTTCATCTATTTCTACTCATTTTCTACCCATGGTTCTTTAGATAAAAAAGTAGAGGGTCGTGAGAGATTCATTTTAATCTGAATGGATTGTGTTTTCATCACCGCAGATTTTTGGCTTTCTCCTCGTCACTTCTAGAGGTAGGGATTTCTTTGTTCCTTTTCAATACTTCGTCTCTAGATAGACATGTGGTAGATTTATTGTATAAAAATCATATCCATTATGGATTTCTTTGAAAATTATGAAAGGGGATCTAGGGTTTGAATGTTTGGAGTTGAATTGTTAAATTGATTGTTATTTGGGTTAATTGGGGAGTAGTTTAACACGTTTATATTGAGAGAGAGAGAGAGAGAGAGAGAGAGAGAGAGAGGCCTAATTTAATATTTTGGCTTAGTGAATTAAAAGGGGTAAAACTAAATAATGTTTGTATGGTGTTAATATGAATTGTGTGATTGTGTTAATAACAAAAAGGGAGAATTAACCATTGTATTGGAATTATTTTGGATTAATCTTGTTAAGTTGAGTTGGATTGTGGCTTGATATCCATGGATTTAATTTTTGTGAAATAAAGAGAATGGATCTAGGAGAAAGGTTGGGGTATGGTAATTCAGAAAAATAAGAAAATTGATTTTTGAAAGGAGAAAGAAATCATAACATTTTGTAAAATTCAGAAACGAACTTGAGGTTGGATTATGAATATTTTATTTTACTATTATTGTTGTTGGACTTAAAGCCCCATGTGAATTGAATTATTATACCACGGGTATTAAGTACTTGTGTTTAGAGGTTTTGTCCTTGGTCATTGATAGAGGATGGCACTATTGTTGAAAAGATTAGGTGTATGCATTAAACTGGTGTTATTTGTGCTCCCAGCATGTTGTGATGATTGGCATTGTATGTTGCGCTGATTATCAGAGGTATCATTTTCTTCCAGCTAGCGCTTGGAGAATTGGTTGTGCTTAGAATCAGAGGTACCATTTCCTTCCAGCTAGCGCTTAGTAAATTAGCATTATATTATGGAAAGTTATATCAATTGCCTACCGTGCTTAAGGTAGGTAGAGCAGAGTTTTGTTTATCATATTTGTCTCATTGTATATGTGTATATCATGTGTTATGATGGTTTTGTTTCCGGAAGGCCGGGTTGTCTTATATGTTGAGTAAGTAGTTGTTGGGTGTTTGTTGTACTCATCATCGTGCTAGATGTTTATGTGTACTATGAGGGTATCAAATTAATTGTTAAAAGTATCTCTTTAACTTGGGCTTAAGGCTGGAAAATGTGATGAAACGTGTTGGAAATGGACATAGGTTACGTATTGAGTTTGTAAATAATATAAAGGAATTAGATTTTGTAAATATATTTCGAAAGCAAACGGTTGTTACACTATAAAATTTTTTTTATGGAAAATGAGAAAGAAATGTGAACCATCTGTATTGTTGAACGAATTTAATGATTTGGGAAAAGTACTTATGTAAATATATTTTGGTACAAAACGTCATATTATTTATATAGTATGAATGGGAGCATTCATGATCATAGTTATCTGTAAGTTGTTATTATTTAGAATCATGTTGGAATCTCTACTAGATTTTATATTCATCTCACGTTGCTAATTCTTTTTTAGGTGAATGTCGAGAAGTGGTTCAAGATCGAGGATCTTCTTTATCTGTTGGGCACGGGGACTTTTATTTGTTAGTGGAACGTTGTTCGTGAAAAAGGGTTGACCCTTGTTTTTTATGTAATGATGTAAGCCTACAGGCAACTTATTTAATTGTGTCTCTTATTGCATTCATTATGTAACCAAAACAGAGAATCTTCATTTACTTATCGTTGTTACTGTATAGAACTTTCATTTGTTATCTCTGAAATTGTATTATAATAATGGTTTTGGTAATGTAATCCATGAAATAAAAAATGGAGCCTTTCAACTTGGTATCAGAGCAAGCCGGGGTTTGAATAACTTAGGCTCGTGGGGAGTGGTTTTTACCACAATGTGTTTTCTATGTTTAGTGAGGACGTTTGCATATAGTTAGGATAAGTATTAGGACCTTATGTGTAACATTTACGTGGGCATGGGGTCAAGTTTCCTAAATAGTGCTTGTAATCGGTGAATTTACTTTGAGGTCTTATTGGAAACAAGCTTGATCAACGTGGTTTCTGATAAGAATTCTTTGAAAGTTCTAGGACGAGTAGTGTCACGACCCAAACCCACCCTTGTAGGTTTAGCGTCGTAACCAGCTAGTAATCCATAGATTACCGAAGGCCTCATTGACAGAAAAAAATAATATTAGGGGCTAGCAGAAGCAGATAACAAATATCATCCATTGGGCTGTGTACACATATATGGGACAGAAAAATTTATAACTTTTTATATACATATATTATCACATCATTCCAACGTCATCATATATATACAGATGAGACAAAATGGGACTTAGCCCTATTTACAAAATAAACAAAGACTTGTTTAACCAAACAAGAAAACAAAACTTAAACTTTAATCACATAGCCATAACCACTTGACATATCTGGAATCTCCACGAGAGGCACATAGGTTGGCTGACAAAAACAGATTACATGCAGACGCCTTTAAGCTTGGTCACGCGTCTAATTGCCTACATACATAAATAATACAACGAGCTGGAGCCCAGTGAATAATAACAGAGTAAAGGGTTTAATGAATAATGTCCATAACAGATTTAGAAATCAGAGTTCATATCAGAAACAAATTCATATTCATATTCTTGTTTAGAAATCAATTTATAACAGAAATGGAATTAGAATCATATTCATAATCAGAATTTACAGCTAATCGTACGTAGTACATCCATTAGCACTAACATAAATAGTTGACCCATAAAGGGACGACCATTAAGGCATATAGTTGACTTACGTGCACGAAAACGGTACAGTTGGCTCATGAGACATACAGTTGGCCCATAAATGGGATGTATATAGAAAGATCCATAACATGTGGCTCATAAGACGTACAATTGGCCCATAATTAGGATATAACAGAACAGATAACATATGTCATCTAAAGCTAATGATGCCACGAGTACATTTCAGAAACATTGGACAACCATTCATTCATACAGTAAATAATATTTCAGAAAACATATCATCTTATATCATTCAGAAAATACTTATAAATTGAACATGGCTTTACAAAGTTATTACTCACAGATAGCTCTAGAAGTAGATCAGACAGATTTGACAAATCAGGTAGATCAGGCAAATGATAGTGTGTGACTTACACAAACACATAACATATACACATTGAAACACAATATCACTTCCTTGATCAAACTTGACTTCTCTTGTCTTTTTCTATCTGAGTAATCTGAAATTCTACTATGCGTATTCTTCTTTCTTATTCAAATGAATCGTGTTCTTATATCACATATTCTTTTATTACTAAGTCATTTTCCAATAGACTGATTTCTTACTTGGCATCTTAACCAATTATTATTAAATCAATGACTTATTCCTTAACCAACCAAGTTATGTTTGATTGTTAGCTTATTAATCTTTATTGAGTCATAAATCATGTCTAGAATGCTTAGGGAAGAGATGTGTAACGCCCTCAAAAAAAAAAAAAAAAATACATAAAACCCATCACTAGAGACATGCTTTGATATAAAAGAAACCAACCATTTCTATTCATCGGAGTAATTCTTACAACGGTATTACATGTTAACAACAAAAGCAAATGCCCTATGGGCTTACAGCTTTCCAAGTCAACACCTGGTTTCACAAAAGAAGAGTACTAACTCTATACAAAATAAGCCCTTGACTTGATATACATGTAATACTAACAAAATAAACAAAAAGGAGTCTTCAACTCTCATCATCATCCAAGCTATGTCCTTGGAGGTGGCATACTACCCGTACTTGAAAATAATGTCCCATATAGGGTGAGCCAACGCCCAGTAGAAATATGCTAAACACAGTATGAGCAATAACTAAGACATTAGCAATTGATAAATGTTCAAGTTCCATAAATCAATTCATAATCCATTTCCATTTCATGACCACTATGTTCATGTTTCATTTCAGTTTCCATTTCTTATCAATTTCACAATTTACATCAACGGCTCAGAACCTGGCCAACCACTTATATGAGACAGTGACTCATATTAGACATTTCCCATTTTACAATAGATAAACATACTAGTTGTATCAACATCTCAACAGATAAGCATACAAGCTGTATCCACATTTCAACAGATATGCATATTAGCTATATCAACACTTCCAAAGATAAGCATCCGAGCTGTATCAACACTTCCACAGATAAGCATATGAGCTGCATCAACACATTAACTGACAAGCATATGAGCTGTATCAGTGGAGTCCTGACAAGCATATGAGCTGTATCAGTGGAGTCCATCCCCTATCTCCTCCCAAACAACATCCAGTTTAGAGGTCTATCCTCTATCTTCCCCTAAACCGTGGAGTACATCCCCTATCTCCTCCCACACACACAACGTATATACACATAGGTCATATACACAATCAATCAATACATAACGTTAATGTATTCTATCAACAGTCATACTTTATGACATATCAAATTGATTAGTTTTAGTTTGCCTAATTATCATGCATTGTCTACAACAATCACAACTACCCTCCACCGGTAGTCCAAGCAATTATTTCTAAATGGATAATAAAAGCTCCAACAGATAAAATATCGATGTTTTCAAAAGTGAGCGATTAATAAATCCAACTCCACTATTCTACTATATAATGAGCCAATTTCGTTATTTCGAACTCAATTCCATATAACCACAATTTTTCCAAATTAATTATACCAATTAATTTATACAACCAATTAGGGTTTTCTACCCCATTTCCCAATATTGACCCAATGGTCTATATATCAACAACCAACAACGATAACACCATTTTGAAACCCAAAATACATATTTAAGAATCAAAATGACAAAACCCCATTTGTACTTTTTGAGATCCTAAGTCCCAAAATCAACCATTTAACAAAATGCCCAAAATTCTAGGTTAAAACCCATAGTAGTGAGTAGGAATCCCTACCTCAAATTCGGAGCCCAAGAGAAGAGGATGAAGAAAACCAAAATGCTCCAAACCACAAGTTTCTCGGATCAAAATGTAGCCCTCGACGATCAACCCAACTTTTACAAAGGCCAAAGGTGAGAAAACAACTCCTACTAGATCAATACTTAGAGAGAAGTTTGAGTTTTAGAGTGAGGTGCTCTCTAATGGCTTTTTCGGAAAAGTAAGAGAGAGAGAGAATGAGAGAAGTGATTTAAAAATGCCCTACAGCCAATTGATATACGACATTCCCGCTCGAGCGGAAAACACAACACTCGAGCGTCAAGAACAAAAAACTAGGTCCGCTCGAGCGCAAGAAATTCCGCTCGAGCGCCAAGACACAAGAATAAAGTACATCCGCTCGAGTGCGAAAACCAGTCCGCTCGAGCGTAGATTTCCCCCTCCCAGAACCTACACCAAAAATATACTACCCGCTCGAGCTCCAAAGTACCCGCTCGAGCGACACCGCTCGAGCGTAAAGAAATCCGCTCGAGCGTAAAAAACATGCTTGCAGAAGTTTCGCAGAGCACCAAAATACTAGGAGTGTGCAATCTCCGCTCGAGCGCAATAAGACCCGCTCGAGCGGACCTCTTAAAAACTGGGCAACAAGGAATTGAAACCAAAGCCTAACCAACCTGTAACAACTCTGCCCAATACATCCTAAAACTCAATCAAGCGGAATTAAAAGATGACAACAATGTATACAACTACCAACATCACGGAACCAAAGTCTGGAAAACAACAGATACAGAAAGGGAAAACCGGGATCGCTATAAGATGAGATGAAAATAGAAACAAAGTGCGATTTTTCAATACATGCTGAAAATAGTCTGACCACTCGAGCCACCGCTTGGTCACTTGAGCGGACTGTACTGTCTCTAAAAATACTGGAAGCTCGTAATGTTCGTTCGAGCCACCAATTGGTTGCTTGAGCGATCTATAAATTTTCTAAGTTCCAAAACTAAAGATTTAGCTTCCAAATATCATTTCAAAACTTAGATTCATGCATATTTAAACATGTAATATCATTAATAAGTATAAACACATAACTAATTTCCAAATCTTAATATAAAAACCTCCTTAATTTGTCAAGATTAAAACTATAACTTCATGGATATAATGATTCAAAAAATTTCTTCCTTTTTCTTACAAAATATGAAATTAAAGCTACAGGGCTCTTAGAAAAATATCTACATATATGAAATTCAAATTAAGATCAAACTAATTCTTGATTGTCAAATTCAAATTATAATTTATTTCTTAATTTGTCCAAATTTAGATTTAATTCATTTTCTTCATATCAAACCCAATTTCAAACTCATAAATTCTAAAACATAAATTAAGCTTTTAAGACCCAATTTCATGTTCAAAACTCATGCAAAATTTCATCAAAACATGAAAATAAATATGAGCCATGATCAATCTTCAATTCAATTAAATCAAAGCTTCTTTTAATTCTAAAATCAACTCTCAAATTTCATGAACTCATGATTTCTAAAACTTTTTCTTCAAAGTTATTTATATACTCCATTGCATGGATCAAATTTTCATTAAATCCTTGTTGCATGTAATTTATAGAACTTAATTCAAGAATAATTGTCAAAATTGAACTCAAACTTAATAAATTTAAAGAATCATAACTCATATTCTTCAACCTAACATGATTTAACATGCAAAACCCAATTCCTATCAATTTGTATAATTTATCTTCAAATTACTTTATCCTTTCATAATTTTTTTCTATTTTCATGAATGTGATTCCAAACTTAGATTCTTATCCAAAACCCATTTACTTACAAATTCCATGGAATTGATCTTAAACTCTTCTTAATTTCAATTGTAATGTGAAGTCCTCACAAAATATTTTATAAACATGCATTTAGCTTAAATCTTAAATTCTTAGTCAAAACCCAATTTCTTACAATTTACATGAAATTGATTCCATAGTCTCCTTAATTTCAAGTATATTATATGAAGATTCTACATGATTTGAGCATAAATTCCTTACATTGAACTTTGATTTTAGAAATTATGGTTGATTTTCCCTTGGATCTTCTTTCCCTCTTTAAATTTTTCTTGAGCTTTTCTTTCCTTAGTTCTTCTTCTTGAACTAAATTCTGTTTCTCTCTCTCTCTCTCTCTCTCTCAGTAACTCTCTTTCTCTTTACTCTTGAACTCACATCTTCTCTTACTCCCTTTCTCAGTCAAGCAGAACAAATGGTAGAATACATAAACACTTCTTGACTTAAAGGTTATCAACACATTACACACACATGTTCACTTGTTGACATTGCACAAGCACACAAGCACATGTGCACACACGTTAAGCTTCCAGCACAACACTTATACACACAAACACTCAGACTTCTCTGCACACCCACACCCATACACATCCTCCAAATTTAGACCACTCCACAATTCTGTTTATGATTAATAAATCTTAATTAGCATATAATTTAATTTAATCATAACTAATCACAAATCCACATAATTTAATTAATTTAATTTGACTTCCATTAGAGTCCAATTAATTATATTTAATTTTTCCCAGTCTGAATCAGATTTTTAATCAAACTCCCCAAATATCAAATTAAACGTATTTCCATCATCAATTTTGGATTCTTACATCATTAAGGCCTTTAATTCATATTGAACTCAAAATCTCCTTCTATAAATTACATATTCAATTAAGCACCTCATAAATAAATTTAATTCATAAAATCTTAATTCCCAATCCTCATAACTTAATTAACTCTAATTTGGACCCATTTAATCAAATCTCAAATTTACAATTCTGAATCGAATATTTAATTAAACTCCCATATACTCCGATACTCGAAATTAAAATAATTTAATTCACCAATTATACTCTCTTGAGCCATTTAGGTTTTCAATTTCAAATTCCAAAATAAATCCTTAATAGAATCATATACAAATCAATCTCCATAATTTTCACAAATCTAGATTAAATTAGAATAATAGGCAATTAAAATTCAAATCTCTTTAATTAATTAAGTGCTAATTATTATATGTGGTGGGGTCGTCACAAGTAGTTATCTTGTGAACTTGATTCGATTATGTGATTTAAGTGTTTAATTGTTTGTATGTAATATAATTGTGTAATTGGGGGCTAAGTGTGTCTTGTGGCCTAGTAGTGGAGAGTGTGTGCCTCAGGGAAGGCTGTTGTGTAGTGCACTAAGTTGGGTTTTGGTTTTGGGTTTTATAGGATGTCTACACGAGGGAATAGAGGACGAATTGGGAGTAGAAATGTTGGTAGAGGCACAACGGTTCCTTTAGCACATATCGTTGCAGCATCGGCTGTTGGTGGGGAAGTTGCACACGGGATCGTAAGAGTAGTGCATGAAGCTCTAACTCATAATGAAGGAGACAACGGGCATACCCTCAAACTCACTATGGAGTTTCTTCGCTCCAATCCACTAGAGTTTTTAGGGAAGGCTAAGCTGTTTGAGGCAGATGATTGGTTGGAACAAATTACTAAAACTCTTGATATGCTCAGAGTCGAAGATGAGGGGTTGAGAATCTCTTTGGTGACTTTTCAATTGAAGGGAGACATGGGTTATTGGTGGAAGTATACTAAGGGCACTATAGGTAAGACGTGGGTTGCTTTTACCAAGACTTTTTTGGCCAAATATTTTCCTTCTTTTGCTTGGGAAAGGTTGAAGGAACAGTTTGTAGAGTTATGCCAGGATGCTACCCTTTTGGCACAGTTTGAGATGAGGTTTACTAGTTTGTCGAGGTTTGCTCCAGAGTTAGTGGCAACGAAGAAGCGTCATTGTTATGAGTTTGAGAGGCGGTTGCGTGATGATATCCAAGAAAAGGTAGTGGGATCTAGGTGGAAGAATTACTATGCTCTAGTTGAGGCAGCAGCCCATTGGGAGGCTATGATTATGCGTGTTGGTCAGGATAGGGAGAATGCCACTTCGGCAACACCTACGGTTTATAATCACTCTAGGTTCGATAAGAAGTGGAGGCAAACGCATGCTCAATCTCAAGCTCAGTCCTTGTCCTCGTCAGGGGTTTCAGACTCGTCTATTGGGAGGCCTAGTGAGGTTCAAGCTTCAAGCCAATCTTAGAGTAGGGAGTCTGTTGTTTGTTTTAATTGTGGTCATCTGGGCCATATTAGACATTTTTGCCCTTCGCGTTTAAATTCTTTTGGTGTTTCAGAACCTAGTTGAACTCAATCTCTTCAATCTAGTTGGGGGCGGTATCGGTATCAAATACGAGTAAGCCAGGCTTCGAGAGCTTTGTGAGGATCGACCTTTTAGCCAGCACAATAATATTACCCTTGAGAGGGGCTTTTGTATTAGAGGCCGGTGATGTAATGTTTGAACTTTTGTTGTTGACTAGTATACTGTTGGATGTTAAGACACCATGATTATGTGTTATATATATATATATATATATATATATATATATATATATATATATATTATTGTTTGTTTACCCTCATGTATCGGGGGCATGCAATAAATCTCGAACTCTCTTTTATACATATGGAATGAGAAGTCATTAATGGGATCGATAATCCTAGTGTTGTTGTATACCTGATGTTAATTTATGAGATGGTTATGTGATAGCTTGTAAGCCTTGTTCTGTTTATAAGTTGTTTGTTGAGATTGGTAAATCTGTGGGCTATTGTGATTGGTGTGGTGGTATCGTAAGGGCCGAGCTATAAGGCTTTGAATGTGTTGAGTCTAGGGAAATGTAAGATTTTAGGCGTTATAGAAATTGGTGAAGGTTATGTGGGAATGTCTAAGGGAGTGTGATATTTGTATCTCAGGGTAGTGAGAATAATACTAGTGTGTATTGTTTAGTGTTTTGGGTTTTGTTGGTTAGTGAGGTCGTTGTGGTCTTATCGATAACTAGAAGAAAGCTGGTTCTGTAACGCCCCGAAAATAATTACAATAATTCGACCCAGCACAATATACATATGACATCGCAATCAAAATAATAAACTTCCATTAACCTGAATTGTTATACAAAAGTGACACAGGCGATATACATTCATAAATAGTTCATCTTGAATCTACAGCATGTGTTACAAGTGGTAAAGAGAGATGAAAGTTAAACAGATAATCATATGCCCTAAATGCTTACAACTTTCCAAGTCATTGCTTGGTTACAACAAAGAGAGTCTAACTCTATACAATTTAAGCCCTTGACTATACAAATAAGTACAAAAGTGAAGACCGTGCTCCAAACTCCTTCCAAGCTACTGCCTTGGTGGAGGCATAACATCAATAGCTGAAAATAGTTTTCCCAAATAGGGTGAGCCAAAGCCCTGTAAGAACAATATAGCACAATATATGGACCTTAACAAAGATATAAGTACAATGTGCATTTACAATACCAGTGAGAAAACATTATTAGTCTATATCATCAAAAAGTAACAAATTTCATAACTCAATCCTTTTTCCTTCTCATCAGTTCAAGCTAAATCATTTCATCTCAATTCACGAGCTAATTTCATTATCTTTCAAACAACCCATTTGAGACTATAACTAAGTGGTTCGCAAATTAACACAATCATCACACAAGCACTTCAATTTGCCATTTTACGAAAATTTCATCCACGGGATCGATACCCATGTATATGCGCGGTTTCGGGACTTTTAAAAAAAAAAAATTGTTTGATTGCTTATGTTAATTGCTTCAGATTTGTGGACTAGATTTCTTAATTTTTGTTGAAATTTATGTTGAAAATTGGTGTATCAATTTGTTTAAATTTTTTTTAACAATTTATGTTTTTAACAAATTTCTGTTTAAATTTTTTTTTTTTGTGAATTTGGTAATAAAAAAAAAATTATTTGGCCTTGTTTTGTTGAGAATGATGAAAAAAAAAAGAGGAAGGAAGGGAGAGATGAAGGAAACAGTTGGCTTTTGGTTGAGTTGGCACATTTGGCATTTGCCGAAGCTTGTGCCAAATTTAGCATAAGTTTTGGTATTTGTCAAATTTTACAACTGTCATTTTCAACCATTGGACACCTAGTTTTTGCTTGGAGCTGCTTTATTTTAGCTTTGGTAGCTCCAGTGGCAAACCATTGGAGATGCTCTAAGTTGCCAAACGACAACTTTGACTCCCTCAACTATAAAGATGTATCACTTTCATCGCTCCAAACCACCTTCAAATAGGATGTATTTGTACAATTTTCGTAATTGAGAGGGTCAATATCTACTTATTCATAGATGAGGGGGTCAAAATGATATTTACTAATAGTTGAGGGGATCTTGGTGTAATTAAGCTTTTAAATATTGTAGACTAAAATGGCACAAATATTTTATTTTGAAGACTAAAAGAGTAATTTTTTAATTTAAATTTATTAACATTTGACTTTAATTGCATCTATAAACAAAATTAGGTTAAAGAATCGAATCGAAATACTTTTTATGTCTTAGGGACTAAATTAATTAATTTAAATATTAAAAATTAAAATAACACAAATCTTATATTTTAGAGAGTAAAATAATGATTAATTCATAAAAAAATTTAAAATTATTTTTTTAATAAATTTTGTATTGTTGTAATATGATATGCCATTAGCCTCTAAAAATGGGAAGGCCCAAAGATTTAGATGATGGCAATCTCACTGTGAATGTGCTCGCTTTCCTTCAAGATTAATTCATGAGGATCGAAGAAAAATAATTTCCATCTTGAACTCACCACTCGTGCTGCTCACATAACTTACTAGGAGCACATTTGGTATGATGGAATTGGTTGAAATAGAATGCCTATTTTAACTTTATATTCTCTCTTTTTTGATACACTTTATCTAAGTAAGAATAGTTATTCTATTGGAATCATTATTCCAACTGTGGGTGTTGATTTTCAACCACACAACTAAATATGAAACTTAGCTGGGGAGCACACAGCAAAATAGATTGAGTCAACAACTTGCCAACAAGAAAATGAGAATACCGCAGTGATTCATCCGCCCAGGGGCATTTCGACGATTAAGTCAGTCAACTAATTTCTCAAAGATCTTACACAAGTACTCAATGCACAAATAAAAGCGTACCTTAGACCCACGGGGGTGCCTCATTTTTATAGCTGGCAATGACCTAGTTCTCTAGAAGTCTCACTTCATAGGACTCATGCTCAATGCTCATCTTGGACTCTCAGCTGAATAGCGATAAACTCTTCCAGAGCCTTATTCTTATCCAGACTGAGTGTCTCCTCTTATCTAGGACTCTTGTCCTCTATCCAGATATCTCATAATCCTGGTATTACCGTACTGAACCTCAGCAATACAACGACATCTCAGCAACTATGACTCACCCACGTGCACTTTAGCTGACATCTCGGAACCACCTCAGCCACGTGGTGTCATTCGCAAAATACGTCCCCGCACCAACAAAATGTGGGAATGCTTATTCCTTCCTCTAACCTAAGGAATGACCATTCCATTCCATCATAGAATTACCATAAAATTTTATTAATTTTTTTTTGTGGGCACTTAAAAATATATATTATTATTTAAATACCACCACCATTTCGTTCTCCTACCACCCTATTGCCGCTGCCGCTGCCACTGCCACCGCCACCGCCACCGCCACCGCCACCGCCACTGCCACCGTCTTATTGCCACCACAACCACCACTACCACTGCCACCGTCTTATTGCCACCACAACCACCACTACCACCACCACATCACCATACCACCACCGCCATACTATTGATGTCGCCATTACTACCATTACCACTACTGTTGGCCGCCACAACCGCCACACCACCACTACTACCATCGCAACCACAACACTACCTTACCACTACCACTACGGCCACAACAATCTACTAACACCATCCTATTATCATTGCTATCACCACCACCGATGTCGCCGCCTTCACCGCCGTCGTTGTCACTGTTGTCGCCACCACTACTACAACTCACACCATCACTTTCACAATTATCAATATTATCATAATTTATATAAATTTTTAATTTATTTATTACTAGCTTGTTAAAAAAAAAATAAAATAATAATAATAATAATAATAATAATAATAATAATAATAATAATAATAATAATAAAAAACTTATTCCATTCTATGAGTTTAATAGGTATAACTAAACATGAGAATGAGAATTATCATTATATTCCTATGTCATCCTATTTTGGCAACCAAACAATAGAATGGGAATGGATATTCTATTCCATTCAACCTTATATTACATTCACACTCATTCCATTCTCACTTAGTTTCATTCCATTATGTCAAACATGTTGATTACTAATTAGTGGTGTAACGCCCTCAAAATTAACCCATTATATATATATATCGTTGACATGCAATATTTAAAGAAAACAATTCATTCATTCATTCATCAGAGTATTACTAAATAAAAGCGTTACATGTAACATCAAATTAAATGCCCTACAGGCTAACATCTTTCCAAGCCAACACTTGGACACGGAATATGAGTTCTAACTCAAATACAAATAAAGCCCTAGGCTTGAATGTTTACATGTAATATCAAATAAATAAATAACAACTAAACTAAACAGAGTCTTCAACTCCAATTCCTTCCAAGCTAAGCCCTTGGAGGTAGCTTATCACCTGAACCTGAAAACGATGTTCCCATAAAGGGTGAGCCACAGCCCAGTAGAAAAATACTAAACCAAATATAAGCATTGGATAAAGCTATAGTATTCAATAGATGGTTAACCAAGATAATCAATTATAACTTGATACTGTCTCATGACACTAATGTCTATGACATGTTTCAATTCCAATTATTATCAATATGGCTCAGAACCTGACCAAACTTACAACAGTGAACTATATATCACATTCACATTACTTCCAATATCAACAACACAGATGAGACTCAGGCTCATATCAAAACACTTCGTACTTCTCATTTGATACACATTTTAGTGCTGTATCAATAACATGTAAAAACACTTCAATATAATAAGCACACATAATAGTGATGCTAATGGAGTCCATCCCCTATCTCCTCCCAAACAAAAATCCGGTTTAGAGGTCCATCCCCTATCTTCCCCTAAACCGTGGAGTACATCCCCAATCTCCTCCCAAACAATATGCATATGCAATGCTCAATCAATACATGTATTTTCTGTATTAATTCAATAGTCTAAATTTATGACTTAAACAAATTGATTAGTTTCAATTTTCCCTAATCCACATGCAATGTCTACAACAAACACGACTATCCTCCACCGATAGCACAAAACAGTTATTTCTAGACTGGAAATAAATATATCAACAATTTAATAGGCGAGTGATTTTAATTATCCAACTACACCATTTAATCAATGAATTCCACAATTTCATGCATTTAACCAATTTCCCCAATTTCCTTAAATTAATTATACAAATTAATTTATTAATACAACTAGGGTTTTTCCCAAAATTACCAAAGTACTCCCAACATATCAAAATACTAAAACTTAGAACAAAACTTATAGGATGGAGTAGGAAATCCCTACCTCGAAGAAAATAACCCGAATGGAGAAGACGAAGATGAATACCCAAATTCCAAAGTGCTCCAAACCACCAAACGTTCAGATTGAATGAAAGCCCTTGACTCACTCTATCTTTTTAATAAAGGACCAAGGTTAGATACTCACCCTAGGTAGATCAATTTTTAGAGAGAAGGCAGGTTTAGAGAGAGAGAAAGAGAGAGAGACTCTCAAGGGGCGGTTTTCTAAAAGTTAAGAAAGAAAAGTAGGTCAAAAAGTGATCCAAAAAGTGAAATCTCGGACTGATGTAGTCGACTCCCCGCTCGAGCTTAAAAATCCCCGCTCGAGCGTCAGACACAGACTCACGCTTGAGCGTGAAAAGAGCCGCTCGAGCGTCGATTGCACACTTCTAGAAGTTTTGCAGGCGATGGTACCCGCTCGAGCGCCAAACTCTCCGCTCGAGCGGAGGGACTGCAGAGTAAAGTACCGGGAGATGGAAAAACACGCTCGAGCGTCAAAACTCCTGCTTGAGCGGATAAGCAACAACGAAGAGCCCGCTCGAGCGTTAAAACTTCCGCTCGAGCGTGAAGGCCAAAATCTGGACATCACCTTTTGGTTTCAAACCTGCCCATCACAACCCAAGATTCAAATGCAAAGAGGAAAGGCTAGAAGTGATAATGATACAAAAACAAGTCCACGGAACTAAGTCCAGAACACAGCATACAAAGGAAGGAAAAACCGGGATCGCTATAACCTCCCCCCCTTAAAGAATTTCGCCCCCGAAATTAGGTACAAGAAAATTTTTTTTTTCTTCAAATTTAACAGTTTTCAATACATGTGATTCCCATTTCCATATCATGTTCAATCTCATGATACAACTCTAATTCTACCACACATTTAACATATGCAGTGTTACACTAAACTTCCATTATGAGGCAAGTTTCAAAATACTCCCATTAACCAAAACATAAGCTATGTTTCACAACTTAAGTTATATTCAATACACTTAAGGTGCAATATTACAACAAATTAAGCAACATATGCTCAAACATCTACAAATAGATCCGGATATTTCTCTCGGACCTCCAACTCGCGTTCCCAAGTGGCTTCTTCCACCCCGTGATGTTTCCACAAAACCTTTACCAAAGGGATGGTCTTGCCTCGCAAAATTTGATCCCGTCTATCCAAGACCCGAACCGGTCTCTCCTCATACGAGACATCCTCATCTACCTCTAAGTCGGTCCAATCCAATATATGTGATGGATCCGACTCATACTTCCGGAGCATACTCACATGAAACACGTTATGTACTCCGGATAACTGCGGCGGCAAAGCTAAACGATAAGCAGCCTCGCCAATCCTCTCAAGGATCTCAAAAAGGCCAATAAATCGAGGGGACAACTTCCCGCTTTTCCCGAACCTCATCAATCCCCGCCTAGGTGATATCTTCAGAAAGACATGATCACCCACCTCAAACACCAAAGGTCTCCTCCTACGGTCGGCATAAGATTTCTGACGACTCTGGGCTGTAACAAGCCTCCTACGGATAAGCTCAACTTTCTCCGTCGTTTCCCTTACCAATTCCGGACCCAGCAAAGGTGCGTCGCCCACCTCGGCCCAGCAAACTGGAGACCTACACGGTCGGCCGTACAAGGCCTCAAATGGTGCCATACCGATACTAGACTGGAAACTGTTGTTGTAAGCAAACTCCACTAATGGCAAGTGCCTCTACCACGACCCGCTAAAGTCAAGAACACAACCCCGAAGCATATCCTCAAGGAGCTGAATAGTACGCTCGGATTGCCCATCAGTCTGAGGATGATAAGCTGTGCTAAAGGTCAACTTAGTGCCTAAGGCACTCTGCAAGCTCTGCCACAATCTGGCAGTAAAACGAGGATCTCTATCTGAGACGATCGTCACTGGGACCCCGTGTAATCTCACTATGTCTCGAATATACAAGTCGGCAAGATGGTCTACCGAATCTCTCACGCGCATAGGAATGAAGTGCGCCGACTTAGTCAACCGGTCCACAACCACCCAAATGGCGTCACTACCCCGCTGAGTCCTCGGAAGGCCTACAACGAAGTCCATAGTGACATGCTCCCACTTCCACTCGGCAATAGGCAAGGGTTGTAACAAACCCGCTGGCCTCTGATGCTCGGCCTTCACTTGCTGACAAGTAAGGCACCTAGACACGAAAGCTGCCACATCTCTCTTCATACCCCGCCACCAAAACTGGCGACCTAAATCCCGATACATCGTAGTGCCTCCCGGATGCACCGCAAGGCGTGAATGATGGAACTCTCGGAGTACCTTCTCTCGACAAGACTCCGGCACAAACAGACGGTCTCGGTATCTCACACTGAGGTCGGGATACACCGTCAAACCCTTCTCACCCTTACCACTGGAAATCTTCTCACGAAGGGATTCTACCTCAAGGTCACCCCCCTGAGCCTCTAACACTCGAGTCACAAGTGTAGGTTGTGCAACAACAGAAAACAAGGCCGCAGCCTCAACGAAATCGCTCAGAAGTAAATTGAACTCCCCAAGTGCACCTAACATCTTCCACTCCCGAATGGCTATACTAGCTATGTCACCAACAGGTTTCATGCTAAGGGCGTCGGCCACCACATTGGCCTTTCCCGGATGATAATGCAACTCGAAGTCATAATCCTTAATGAACTCCATCCACCTCCTCTGCCTCAAGTTCAAGTCTTTCTGTGTGAACAGATATTTCAGACTCTTATGATCCGAGAATACCTCGAACCTCTCACCATAAAGATAATGCCTCCAAATCTTCAAGGCAAATATCACAGCTGCTAACTCTAAATCATGTGTAGGGTAATCCTTCTCGTGAATTTTTAACTAACGTGAGCCATAGGCAACCACTTTCCCTTCTTGCATCAACACATAACCCAGACCCTCTCGTGAGGCGTCACAATAGACTGCATAACCCAACCCTCTCTCCGGAATAATCAAGACTGGAGCAGTGGTCAGTCTAACTTTCAACTCCTGGAACGACTTTTCACAAGTCTCACTCCATACAAACTTAACTCCCTTCCGAGTCAAACTAGTCAAAGGTGAAGCTAACCTGGAGAAATCCTTCACAAACCGGCGATAATACCCAGCTAACCCCAGAAAACTGCGGATCTCAAGCACACTCTTAGGCTGTGCCCAATCTTGCACTGCCTCAGTCTTGGATGTATCAACAGACACTCCTTCCCCAGAAACTACATGGCCTAAGAACTTGACCTCTTCTAGCCAGAATTCACACTTCCCAAACTTAGCATAAAGCTTATGGGCTCTAAGTAACTCAAGCACCACTCTCAAGTGTTCCTTGTGCTTCTCCTCAGAAGGTGAATAGATAAGAATGTTGTCCACGAAGACGACTACAAAACGATCTAAAAATTCTCGGAATATCCGGTTCATCAAATCCATAAAAACTGCCGGTGCATTGGTGAGCCCAAATGGCATCACCAAAAACTCATAGTGACCATACCGCGTACGGAATGCCGTCTTCGGAATATCCTCCTCCCTGACTCTTAACTGATGATAACCCGATCTCAAGTCTATCTTTGAGAAACAACGGGAACCCTTCAACTGATCGAACAGATCATCTATACGAGGCATAGGGTACTTATTCTTAACCGTAGCCCGATTCAATTTCCGGTAATCTATACAAAGTCTCAAAGCACCACCTTTCTTTTTAACAAAGAGGGCCGGTGCTCCCCATGGTGAAACACTAGGACGTATAAAGCCCTTGTCTAGCAACTCCTGGAGTTGGATCTTCAACTCAACTAACTCGGCTGGGGCAAAACGATAAGGTGACATAGAAATCGGCGCCGTGCCGGGCACTAAGTCAATAGAGAACTTAATCTCTCTGTGAGGTGGCAAACCAACAAGGTCCTCGGGAAAGACATCCGAGTACTCACAAACCACCCGTGGCAACACAATCTGGGTCTCATCACACTCACTACTCAAAAAGCTAGCAAGTAAACCACTAAGCTCACTCCGTCCTCGCGAATCATACCCCGGTGGCAAAACACTACCAACCCGGTCCCCCAGAAAATGAAAACATTCCCCGCTCACAGTACAACAAGTGACCCTCTGGCGGTAGCAATCAATAACTGCCCGGTATGACGATAACCAGTCCATACCCAAAATAACATCGAAGCCTTTCATGGGCATAACCACAAAAGGAAACGGAAGCCTATGATAGTCGACCTCTATATCACAACCTCTAACACCTTGTTTCAAGATCAACTCACCCCCAAGAGGTGACACTACACAAATAGGAGATGCTAACTGTGCTAACTCCAACTCCAAAACAGACGCAAATGCAGCAGACACAAAGGAATGAGATGCACCCGTATCAATCAAAACACTAGCAACCGAGTTGCAAAACAAGAAGGTACCTCTCACAACTGATGGTGCCGGTACAAGATCCTGCGCGGTAATAGCGTACACGCGCCCAGACGACCTCTGATCAACCTGCTCACCCCTAGGAGCATAAGATTGCTGCACCGACTGGGACGATGAAGCCCCCTGATTGGCCCTCAAGGCCTGACCCGACTGTGCTGGCAGATGACTCTGAATCTGCCTCAAACCAGATGCACCAGGTGTGCCACTCAACTGCGGGCAATACCTCTTCATATGCCCTGGCTGACCACACTGATAACACGAGAGTGGCTGGCCTCTACCCTGACTCTGGCTCTGAGATCGAGCCGAAGATGATGTTGCTCTCTGCACTCCTCCCCTCTGAGGACAAACTGGAGACTTGTGGCCCAGCTGGCCACACTTGAAACAGGTAATGTCTCCCTGATTGCCTTTCCCCGAACTAGCACTCGGCACAGGAAAAGTCGATCTAGAAAAGCTACCCTGAGACTGCTGAGGATTAAAACCCTTCTGTCTCCTACCATCACTCTGACCATCCTGACTTCTCTTGGAGCCCTTCTGTCCTTCCTCCTCCTCCTGCATCATGATTTCCATGTGGGCTGCAGCATCAACCATACGCCCATAATCCCGAATCATAGTTCCCCCAACTCGCAGCTTGAGACCACGCCTCAACTTCTTCTCAAACTCGATACAACGACGTTCCTCAGACGCCACTAACTCAGGTGCAAACCTGGACAAGCTAGTAAATGCAGCCTCAAACTCGGCCACTGAAGAACTCGACTGCTTAAGCTGGCAGAACTGGTCTCTCAGCTTCTCCCTAACTGCTGGAGATAAGAACCTCTCCTGGAAAGCATTTACAAAAGCCTCCCTTGTACCTCCTATACGACCCTTAGTGAACGTCCACCACTGACCCGCATCCCCCTTCAGCTAGAAAGATGCCAAGGTCACTTTCAACCCCTCGTCTTCGATGCCAAGCATCTCAAACGTCTTCGTTGTCTGTTCGAGCCATTCATCTGCCTTAAGCGGCTCTTTGGGATCACCCACAAATTCATCCGGGTTAGATCGGAAAAACTCCCTCTTCAGAAAGGAAGGTCCTGCATCCGCAACAACAACCCGAGCTTGATTCTCAGCTCTGAGAATGCCTACTGACTCCCTGAATGCCCCTGCTATTTCTCGAGCTAAAGAGCCCATAGCCTGCTGGCCTACTGGCTCGGCCACATTGGCCTGGCCAACTCCCTCCTGTACTGTCGGAATCTCCTCTGGCACAGGCACCTCCTGCCTACCCGGTCTACCACGCCTACCGCGCCCTCGTCCTCGTCCTGACATCCTAATAAAGGAAACAAAGACGTTAGCACATTAACAAATGTGCCGAAGCTAAACACTCGCGTCCTAATACATTGGACAACAATAATTCATTCCACATAAGCACATAATCACATAAGCACCTACGAACTTCATTCCCGGATGATGATAGTTTCGAAGCGTTACTATAGTTCTGGTTGGAAGCAGCATTGATCAAGTGCCTTTCCAACAAGACTACTAGAAACTCAAGGGTCCAATCAACATCCTAGGAACTACATTCCATACCCACATAGTCACATAAACATGTTATCACGTAAGCATATAACATTACACTAAGTCTCTATCAAACGAGACGAACCCATTGTGATACTAATCACTTCCCACGTACCCGAAGTATTCAAACCCGGTACGCTCTGATACCAAGTTGTAACGCCTCAAAATTAACCCATTATATATATATATCATTGACATGTAATATTTAAAGAAAACAATTCATTCATTCATTCATCAGAGTATTACTAAATAAAAGCGTTACATGTAACATCAAATTAAATGCCCTACAGGCTAACATCTTTCCAAGCCAACACTTGGACACAGAATATGAGTTCTAACTCAAATACAAATAAAGCCCTAGGCTTGAATGTTTACATGTAATATCAAATAAATAAATAACAACTAAACTAAACAGAGTCTTCAACTCCAATTCCTTCCAAGCTAAGCCCTTGGAGGTAGCTTATTACCTGAACTGAAAATGATGTTCCCATAAAGGGTGAGCCACAGCCCAGTAGAAAAATACTAAACCAAATATAAGCATTGGATAAAGCTATAGTATTCAATAGATGGTTAACCAAGATAATCAATTATAACTTGATATTGTCTCATGACACTAATGTCTATGACAAGTTTCAATTCCCATTATTATCAATATGGCTCAGAACCTGGCCAAACTTACAACAGTGAACTATATATCACATTCACATTACTTCCAATATCAACAACACAGATGAGACTCAGGCTCATGTCAAAACACTTCGTACTTCTCATTTGATACACATTTTAGTGTTGTATCAATAACATGTAAAAACACTTCAATATAATAAGCACACATAATAGTGATGCTAATGGAGTCCATCCCCTATCTCCTCCCAAACAAAAATCCGGTTTAGAGGTCCATCCCCTATCTTCCCCTAAACCGTGGAGTACATCCCCTATCTCCTCCCAAACAATATGCATATGCAATGCTCAATCAATACATGTATTTTCTGTATTAATTCAATAGTCTAAATTTATGACTTAAACAAATTGATTAGTTTCAATTTTCCCTAATCCACATGCAATGTCTACAACAAACACGACTATCCTCCACCGATAGCACAAAACAGTTATTTCTAGACTGGAAATAAATATATCAACAATTCAATAGGCGAGTGATTTTAATTATCCAACTACACCATTTAATCAATGAATTCCACAATTTCATGCATTTAACCAATTTCCCCAATTTCCTTAAATTAATTATACAAATTAATTTATTAATACAACTAGGGTTTTTTCCAAAATTACCAAAGTACTCCCAACATATCAAAATACCAAAACTTAGAACAAAACTTATAGGATGGAGTAGGAAATCCCTACCTCGAAGAAAATAACCCGAATGGAGAAGACGAAGATGAATACCCAAATTCCAAAGTGCTCCAAACCACCAAACGTTCAGATTGAATGAAAGCCCTTGACTCACTCTATCTTTTTAATAAAGGACCAAGGTTAGATACTCACCCTAGGAAGATCAATTTTTAGAGAGAAGGCAGGTTTAGAGAGAGAGAAAGAGAGAGAGACTCTTAAGGGGCGGTTTTCTAAAAGTTAAGAAAGAAAAGTAGGTCAAAAAGTGATCCAAAAAGTGAAATCTCGGACTGATGTAGTCGACTCCCCGCTCGAGCTTAAAAATCCCCGCTCGAGTGTCAGACACAGACTCACGCTTGAGCGTGAAAAGAGCCGCTCGAGCGTCGTTTGCACACTTCCAGAAGTTTTGCAGGCGATGGTACCCGCTCGAGCGCCAAATTCTCCGCTCGAGCGGAGGAACTGCAGAGTAAAGTACTGGGAGATGGAAAAACACGCTCGAGCGTCAAAACTCCCGCTCGAGCGGATAAGCAACAACGAAGAGCCCGCTCGAGCGTTAAAACTTCCGCTCGAGCGTGAAGGCCAAAATCTGGACATCACCTTTTGGTTTCAAAGTGCAACCAACCTGTTTCAAACATGCCCATCACAACCCAAGATTCAAATACAAAGAGGAAAGGCTAGAAGTGATAATGATACAAAAACAAGTCCACGGAACTAAGTCCAGAACACAGTATACAAAGGAAGGAAAAACCGGGATCGCTATAAGTGGTTCAAATTAATACAATCAAGAGGTTTTCCAATTCATCCAATTGTCACGATAGGATAACTTATATATCTGGCGTGCATGAGCTAGCCTGGGATATGATCTTTTTTTTTTTCTTTGCACAATGTAATTTTTTATTTTCTTATTTCTCTGACATCTTGTTTGTTTGTGAGGAAAATATTTTTTAAAAAATATATTTTTTTATATTTTTTGATATTTGGTACAATAAAAAATGAAAATCAACAGAAAACATTTTCATGATCAATAGAAAACAAGCATATTTGGACAAAAAAATATTTTCCACTTTTAAAAGACAGATAACATTTTTCGAACTAAAATTTTACGAATGCCACTACACTACCATTACCACTATTACTCTCACCTCTACCACCACACCACCATCACCATGGCCACTGGCACCATTGTCGTTGCCATCATTGTCGTCGTCACCCCATCGCCATGCCATCACCTCTATCTCCACCTTCATTCCACCACCACCACCACCACCACCACCACCACCACCATCGCCATCAAATATAGAAAAATATATTATGGAAAAAGTTTTCCATCCAACAAACGGAGCATCAGTGATGGTAAAAAAAATAATCTTACAAATGATATTCACACTTGTAAGAGACAACATAATAAATAAATAAAATAATGGCAGTTGTATGGAAAATTTAGCCAAAATCCCCTAGGTTCAACACATTAGTATGTAAAGGAGAATCTAAAATGTTTTACTTCCTAAACTCCCTGAACAAAAAGCGTGTTCTTCATGAATGAGAAATTAATTTTTTTTTTCTTTTTTTCTGGATATATCAGAGATTTGAATCAAATCTATTAGCGATTGACATTGAAGTTTTGTTCAATGATCATTGTTGGCCATCATTCAATGATCATATTTGGACCATAAAGAATAAATTTATCTTTGAGAATACTATTCCAAACTGTTTGGCCATTGCTGAAAGCATCAAAGTGAAGGCTATTCTTTAGACCAAATTCAATGGTTGACGATTTCCTCCACCATTTGCAGCAGATTGGGGGATATCTAGCTTCTTCCCAGGGAATGCTTTTGTGAATTGTGAGCTGAATTTGTTTCTCCTGGTTTGCCTTGATTTTTTGTTTTTCCCTTTTCTAGTTGGTAATTTGAATTGTTGTTTGTTGATTATTGTTGATTTGTTTGTAAACTTATAGTGAAATAACTCGTAAAACTTCTTTCAGTTCATACTTGTGGGGACATATTTTCTGAATACCAACACGTGGCATGGTGACGCCGACGTGTCAGCCGAGGTGCCACGTGCCCTGGTAGTTAAGCCGAGGTAATCCCTTATAAGCCGAGGTCATCTCCGAAGATGTCGGAATCCGAAGATAAGGGACAAGAGTCCTGAAGCAAAGAGGGGACTTAATTAAGATAAGGATAAACCTCTTAGGGAGTTTATCTCTATCTCCTAAAGAGTCCAGAGTAAGTACTAAGATTGGGGTACACAGAAGTCATATTTCTAGTTGGACTTGGATTAAGTATATTATAAAAGAGAGGCACCCCCGTGGGTCTAAGGTATGTAATTCATACCTTGAGTATTCAGTTTAATACTTGATTATCCTTGAGAAACATACTGACTTGATCGTCGGAGTGCCCCCGGGTGGAAGAACCACCGCCGGAGCTTTTTCTTTCTGTTACAGGTTGTCGGAGCCATCTATTCTGCCGGTGCTTTGCTGCTGATCACTAAACGGGCAGTGTGGTCAGATTTTTACCCACACAATTTGGCGCCGTCTGTGGGAACGAAGGAAGAATAGATGGCCACTAACGGACAACAGGAAAATATTGGGGATGACGCTCCCACTGGGAGTGGCAGACCAATTGGCCTCGACATTGAAGGAGACAACCACAATTCAGAAGCCCGTGGCCAGGGCCACAGGGAAAACGATGTAAACCTAGAAGGCGACACGTCAAAAAGAACAAACCAAGGAACGTACTACAATGAAGATAACCTCCAGATATGGAGGGACAGGTGCCTACGGAGGGATGAGGAAGTAAAAGAGTTGGCGAACAAGTTGGCAGACCTTCAGTCAGTCGTCAACTTCATGATGCAAAACAATGTAATGCAGCCACCATACCCGCTGCAAGATACGCCGATACCAGCGACCAACACCCAAAAGGGCGGAAGAAAAACAATCCCCGAGGTTCCTCAGCATACCAGGAGCGGAAGGCACTCTCACCGGCCTTCCGGGGAAGTCGGGCGAGAAAAGCCGAGGCAAGAAGAGTCCCGAAGGACGCAACACATAAAGAATCCAGACCCCAAAGAACATCGACATGTTCAGGGGCAAATACTCCACTTTGACACAACCCATGAAGAAAGACCCAAACGGACCCACCTCGAGGCCGAAAGCAGTGTGCCAAAAAGATTAAAATCCAGAGACAGCCGAGCTCCAGGGAGGAGCAAGGAAGACCTAAGGGATTACCTCAAGAGGAGGCAACAGAATGGAGAAGCCGAGGTAAACTCCCCAGTGAAACCAAAGACAGCCTTCTCGGCGGAACTGGACAAATTTGAACCACCCAAAAGATTCAGTATGCCGAGGTTTCAAATCTATGACGGTAAATCAGATCCGAACTTTCATGTTGGGTTGTACCTAAATTCAATGGCACTATATAGCGGAAACGAGCCGTTGCTCTGCAAAGTATTCCCCTCGTCCTTTGGGGAAATTGCATCTGATTGGTTCCACAAGTTACCAAAAGGAAGTATAAAGACATGGGAAGGCTTGGTCGAGATGTTTGTGGCCAGATTCGTGACCAACAAGCTGCAACCCCTGAGGGTTGATGCTTTGATGGCTCTACGAATCACCAAAGAAGAAGGCCTCAGGGCCTATGCGAAGAGGTACTACGAGGTGTTCAACCGAATACCTGAATGCAACCAGGAGGTAGCAGTCGTATCCTTCAAGAACGGCCTGAAAGATGACTGCCCACTACGGAAGTCTTTGGCAAAAACATTGCCAAAAAGCATGGAAGAACTCATGGCACGAATTGAGAAATACGCCAGGGCCGAGGAAGATACGTCGGGAAACAAAGAGGTGAAGCAAGAAAAGGGAAACGGCTCGCCAAAGCGAGGCCGAGTCAACAATGGACCCACCAGGCAAGAAATAGAACTAAGAAATAAACAGGCGGTAACCACGGTATTCCGGATCCCAATCCATAAAATCTTGGATCGGATTCGAAATCAACCATATTTCAAGGTTCCGGAAAGAGCACCAGGGGAACACATGGGAAGAAACGTCGGCAGACGTTGCGCATACCACAATGAAGAAGGGCATCCAACTCAAGGTTGCAGAGCCTTAAAAGCACACTTGGAGGACCTAGTAAGGCAAGGCCTCCTGAGGGACCTGGTCGATGAGGCCAGAACAAGGGAAGAACAGGCAAGGTTGCCTCAAGCACCAGCAGCACCCCCTCCCCCAGCACAGCTACCACAGGCAGGAGAACCAAGGGTGGTCAATGTGATCCACTCAAGGGTCAACGAAAACGAAGTCAGAGGAGAAACCCAGAGGGTAAGACATCTACAGCATATCTACCAAGTTGGGGACAAGAGACATCGGCCAGAAGAACGCCAAGGGCCAATGATAGCCTTTACCGAAGCCGACCTAGAATTGGTCCAACATCCGCATAATGATGCCTTGGTAGTATCCCTCCAGGTTGGGGAGTGCCAAGTAAAACGCATCCTAATAGACCAAGGCAGCTCCTGTGATATCATGTACGTCAGATGTTACAAAGAGCTAGGCCTTCACCCCGATGACCTAGAGCAATCCAGCGGCCCAATGGTCGGCTTTAATGGAACGCCGACATGGCCACTGGGTGCAACAAGCTTGGAGGTACAAGCCGGCACTAAGAAGATCAGGACAGAATTCCTGGTCATTGACACACCCTCACCATACAACATCATCCTTGGAAGACCGTGGTTGCATGCAATGGGGGCAGTTCCCTCGACGTTGCATCAACTACTCCGGTTCCCAACAGAGCATGGGATTGAAGAAGTTAGAGGGGACCAACTACAAGCCAAAAATTGCTCCATGGCAGCAATAAAGTCCACCTGTAGTATACGAGAGCCAAAGAAAGCAGAAGTTGAAGATGAGGACGTAGAAGTCCTGGAAGATGTTGGGAAAGAACCAGCCGAGAAAAGCGAAGAGGCGCTAAAGAAAATCCTCGTCCAGGAGGGCGACGAAGAACGATTTTTTCTTTTCGGCTCCGGCTTAGCCAGAGAAGAGGAAAAGGAACTGGAAGATTTTTTAAGGGCAAACATAGAGGCGTTCGCCTGGACACCCTATGAAATGCCTGGCATTGACCCCGAGGTCACTTGCCACAGTCTGAACGTCGACAGATCGGCAAAACCAGTGATTCAACGAGCCAGAAGGCCGACGTTATTGCACGTCGAAGCAGTGGAAGAGGAGGTAGACAGACTCCTCGAAGCCAGGGCCATCCGAGAAGTTCAGTACCCGACATGGCTGTCCAACACAGTAGTAGTAAAAAAGAAGAATGGCAAGTGGAGGGTTTGTGTAGATTTTACCAGCCTCAACAAGGCTTGCCCAAAAGACAGCTTTCCTCTACCCAAAATCGACCAACTGGTAGACGCCACCTCGGGACATGAAAGGATGAGTTTTTTAGATGCGTACAGAGGGTACCACCAGATTGCTATGTACCCTCCAGATGAGGAGAAAACCGCGTTCATCACCCCGAAAGGCCTGTACTGTTACAGGGTAATGCCTTTCGAGCTGAAAAACGCAGGAGCAACCTATCAGAGGTTAGTGACAAAGATGTTTAAACACCTGATTGGCAAAACGGTGGAAGTTTACATCGATGACATGGTCGTAAAGAGCAAGAAATCAGAAGGTCATCTTGCCGACCTAAAAGAAGTCTTTGACATACTCAAACGATATCGGCTCCGACTCAACGCCTCGAAGTGTGCCTTCGGAGTTGGGTCAAGTAAATTTCTAGGGTACCTGGTAACAAGAAAGGGCATTGAAGCCAGCCCAGACCAAATCAAGGCCATCCTGGAACTACAGAGTCCAACATCGGCAAAGCAAGTTCAAGTGCTCACTGGAAGGGCCGCAGCCCTGAACCGATTCATCAGCAGAAGCTCAGACAAGTGCAGAACCTTCTTTAACCTGGTGAAAAAAGCCACAGACTTCCTGTGGACGGAAGAATGTGAAGCTGCCTTAGCCGACCTGAAAAAGTACCTGACCACAACCCCAGTCCTTTCTAACCCAGTCCCAGGGGAGGAATTATTTTTATACTTAGCAGTCTCTGAGCACGCAGTCAGTGCAGTGCTAATCCGAGAGGAAAAAGGGGGAGCAGAAGGCTGTCTATTATGTAAGCAAGACTTTGGCTAACGCGGAAACAAGGTACCTTCCACTGGAAAAATTAATGCTAGCCTTGGTAATGGCCTCAAAGAAATTGAGCCATTACTTTCAGGCACACAAGATTGTGATTCTAACAGAGCACCCATTGAAGTCCTTATTACATCAAGGAGACTTAACAGGAAGGATAGCAAAATGGGCAGTAACACTGGGCCAGTTTGACCTGGAATTCAGGCCAAGAACAGCAATAAAAGGCCAAGTTTTGGCCGACTTCGTCGCAGAACTCACACCTGAAGCCATCACACATCAGGCTCCGTCGAGCCGAGATAAGCATCACCCCGACAAACAAAAAGAAACCCAGTCAAAGACAAAACAGCAAGAGAAAGAAAAATTCAGACCATGCAGCATCTACATCGGCGATTCATTCAGACTATTTGTCGATGGAAGTTCAAACCGCCAGGGAGCAGGAGCAGGAGTACTGCTGATATCTCCAGATGGAGAAATTGTAGAACAGTCCATCCGGCTGGGGTTCAAAGCCTCCAATAATGAAGCGGAATATGAGGCATTAATTGCAGGACTAAAGCTAGCAGCAGCAGCAGAGGCAGACGAGGTAATTGTTTTTTGTGATTCACAATTAATTGTTAACCAGTCAACAGGAGAATTTGCAGCCAGAGACGAAAGAATGTCGGCATATGCAAAGGAAGTCATCCGACTGGCGGCCCTATTCCAGAACTGCAGATTACTCCAAGTAAGCCGAGATGACAACACCCACGCCGACGCGTTAGCCAACCTGGCCAGCTCAATTCAAACTGGAAAAACAAGGACAATTATGATCGACTACATGTCGGCCCCGAGCATAGATAAACAAAACATCGAACAAGAAGCAATGTGCGTGGGCTTTGGACCAAGTTGGATGGATGCAATCATTGCATTCCTAAAAGAGGGGAAGCTGCCAGCAGACCATAAAGAAGCACGTAAAATTAGGCTGAAATCGGCCAGATTCAGTCTAACAGCGGAAGGCCATCTCTACAGGAGGTCCTTCACTGGACCACTTTTAAGGTGCGTACACCCTTTACAGGTTGAAGATTTTCTTTATGAGATTCATGAAGGAATTTGCGGAAGCCATACTGGGGGCAGATCGTTAGCCCATAGGGCCATTACCCAAGGGTATTGGTGGCCCTACATGCAAAAGGATGCCGAAGCCTATGTAAAGAAGTGTGAGCAATGTCAAAAGTTTGCACCTCTGATACATCAGCCAGCTGCCGACCTAAACCCAGTATCCAGCCCTTGGCCGTTTGCCCAATGGGGCATGGATCTGGTTGGACAACTTCCCCAGGCAACTGGGCAGAGAAAATACTTGTTAGTAGCAACAGACTACTTCACAAAATGGATAGAGGCAGAACCTCTTGCCAAAATCCGAGATGTGGATGTCAAGAATTTTATTTGGAAAAACATAATCACCAGATTTGGGATTCCAAGAGCTATAGTCGCCGACAACGGAACACAATTCGACAGCAAACTCATCAAAAACTTTTGTGCAAAATTCAAGATCAAGAATTATTTCTCAACACCAAGTTTTCCTCAAAGCAATGGGCAAGCAGAGGCGTCCAACAAAGTAATCCTGGATGGAATAAAGAAGAGGCTCCAGGCAGCAAAAGGAAAGTGGGTGGACGAGCTACCCAACGTACTTTGGGCATATCGGACTACGCCGAGAAGATCAACAGGAGAATCCCCCTTTGCCATGGCCTATGGCACAGAAGCAGTCATCCCATTAGAGATCGGCATCCCAGGGATCAGAACCCAGGGAGTAGAGAATGGCACCAATGACATACTCTTAGCCCGAGACCTGGATTTACTAGAAGAACGAAGAGAGAAGGCTGCAATTCAGCTTGCAGTATACCAGCAACAGCTTGCCAGAGCTTACAACAAGAAAGTTAATCCGAGGGATTTTCAAGTCGGCGACTTAGTCCTAAGAAAAGTCGTCGGGAACAAGAAGGATCCCAGGGAGGGCAAGCTTGGCCCAAACTGGGAAGGACCCTACAGAGTTACTTCAGTATTAGGCAATGGAGCATATCGGCTTGAAGACAACGAGGGCAAAGCATTGCCCAGACCTTGGAATACTTGTAATTTGAAATTTTTCTATCATTAGAAAAACATCATTGTTTGGCCGATGCTATCAATAAAATCTTTTCAGAATCCTTTCAACATGATCGATTGATAAAGTTATGCATGGATGTTTTTGAAGGCATATCAAACTCAAAGTTAAGCCGATGTTATTCCTTGATCCACTTGTTGAAATTTGTAGCAATTTACAAGTTGGAATCAAGCTGATTCCTTATCTTCACTTGTTGAAATTTGTAGCAATTTACAAGTTGAAGATAAGCCGATGCTATTCCTTGATCCACTTGTTGAAATTTGTAGCAATTTACAAGTTGGAATCAAGCTGATTCCTTATCTTCACTTGTTGAAATTTGTAGCAATTTACAAGTTGAAGATAAGCCGATGTTATTCCTTGATCCACTTGTTGAAATTTGTAGCAATTTACAAGTTGGAACCAAGCTGATTCCTTATCTTCGCTTGTTGAAATTTGTAGCAATTTGCAAGTTGAAGATAAGCCGATGTTATTCCTTGATCCACTTGTTGAAATTTGTAGCAATTTACAAGTTGGAATCAAGCTGATTCCTTATCTTCCTTATCTTCACTTGTTGAAATTTGTAGCAATTTACAAGTTGAAGATAAGCCGATGTTATTCCTTAATTCACTTGTTGAAATTTGTAGCAATTTACAAGTTGGAATTAAGCTGATTCCTCATCTTCACTTGTTGAAATTTGTAGCAATTTACAAGTTGAAGATGAGCCGATGTTATTCCTTAATTCACTTGTTGAAATTTGTAGCAATTTACAAGTTGGAATTAAGCTGATTCCTCATCTTCACTTGTTGAAATTTGTAGCAATTTACAAGTTGAAGATAAGCCGATGTTATTCCTTGATCCACTTGTTGAAATTTGTAGCAATTTACAAGTTGGAATCAAGCTGATTCCTTATCTTCACTTGTTGAAACTTGTAGCAATTTACAAGTTGAAGATAAGCCGATGTTATTCCTTGATCCACTTGTTGAAATTTGTAGCAATTTACAAGTTGGAATCAAGCTGATTCCTTATCTTCACTTGTTAAAATTTGTAGCAATTTACAAGTTGAAGATAAGCCGATGTTATTCCTTAATTCACTTGTTAAAATTTGTAGCAATTTACAAGTTGGAATTAAGCTGATTCCTCATCTTCACTTGTTAAAATTTGTAGCAATTTACAAGTCGAAGATAGGCCGAGGTTATTGCTTAAGTTTTCATAGCAATATGTGGGTTGTTTAAACCCTAGAGAAGATGCTTAACACTTGTTGAAATTTGTAGCAATTTACAAGTTTATGTTAAGCTGACGTATGATCACCCACTAAGGTATACAGAAAATTAACGGGTTGAAGCAAAGGTTAAGTATATTGTTTAGACACTTGTTGAAAACTTGGAAAAAAAAAAAAAAAGATGACAAAAGTATACATTGAGTAGTATATGTTTTGTGCTTATCAAAATTTATACAAGGTTTGCAGGTCAGTATCTTGCCGAAGTAAAAGCTTTGCAGTTATACCCGAGGTATGTAACCCCGAGAAGATTGCACAAAGAAAGCAGAAAGCAAGCAAAAATTTCTAAGTATAGAACTACGCAGAAGCAAACAACAGAACATCATAAGATTGACATATCCATAGCAAGAACAATTGCAAATACATACTGAAAAAGGCACATCGGCCATAAGAAGGAATATACATTGTCCGGGAATTGAAAGAAAAAACAAAGTTCAAAATCCAGAGAAGAAAGAATGGAAAATCAAGACTCTTGAACATCAGCAGCAGCAGGAACTGGAACCTCGGATGATTCAGCTGGAATCTCCTCGGCCACCTTCTCCGCTTGTATTTCGGCATCTATCTCTGCCAAAGTTGTGTCAAGACTTCTTTCAGTCAGAAGGAGGTCAGATGATAGACACCCTGGAACAGACTCCTTGGATACTTCCTCAGCATCATCATCCCCCTCATCTTGAGTTAAGTCCATAACCAGTTCAGCGGGAGGAGGGGACTTGACTTCGGCTGCATTCTTGGGTTTTCTCACCAAGGCCTCACCATCATCATTTTCTTCATCTTCCTCCTCGGCCTCGGACTCTGACTCACCAGCAGGAGGAGGTGGAGGAAATGGTAACGGAATAGCATCGGCCTGACGCAATGGCGAGTCAGCAGGAAGGTCAAGCTTCTTTATCAAGGACATCCAACCAAGGGAAAATCCCCTGTTGCATGCCTGCCTGACTTGAAGCTTGTAGTCTTCTGCAACATCGGCCATACCTTGAGCATAGGCCTTTTCATCGGCCTCTTTGATTTCGGCCTCCTTGGTGGCCAGCGCTTGTTGAAGTTCTTTTTGCGCTTGGACCTTCTGAGCCTCGGCCTCTCTTTTCTCGGCTTCAGCTACTTTTTTAACGGCTTCAGCAGCTTCGGCCTTTTCAAGAGCTAAGGTTTGGTTCTTCGTCGCAGCCTCGGCTTGATCCTCTAGTTTTTTCATTTTTACTTCAAGGGCCCTTAATTCTCTCTTCATTGAAGTTGCTTCCCTCTTCATATCAACCAATCTTTGACGATTCTCAAAGGATTGCATTGAAAATGAATGGGCATGTTGGATAGCCTGAATGAAAACAGAAGTATCAGAAAATTTTCTCAAAAAGAAAAAGAAGGAAGAAACATAAATACAAACAGAAATACTTACTTGAGCAGAGTGTTGGAGCATAAGAGCATAATTTTCATACTCACTAAAACTGGCATTTCGCTCCAAGTCATTCGGTAGGAGGAGAGCAGTGCTAAGAGCGACAGCAACATTAATGTCGTCAGCACTCTCGCTAGCCATAATGGGCCTGTCCTCCAGAGATAGATCAGGGGCCCATGGGACGTCGGGCTTCTTTGAAGCCGAGGTCGTCACAGACGATGACCTTGGCCGCTTTGTTTGTGTAGACCCTGAGGGTTGACCCTCAGCAGATCTCTTGGTGGAGACAGAGGCTGATTTCTTGCTTTCTGCCAGCTTTGAAATAGGCACAGTATCTTCAGCTTCGGCATCTGTAGCCTTGGCCTTAGGCTGAGCCCTTTTTACTTTCTTTTGTTTGGGTGGGAGCATTGTTTGCGCTGGTGCGGCTTCGGCGTCAGTTGGAATGTCGGCAAGAAGATCTTGGACGACAGGCTTTGAACGAACCATTTCGGCTGTTTTTACAAGCTTTCTTCGGCGTCTACGTTCGGGAATTGGAATTAAATAGGGGGCCGAAGTTGATGGAAGATCGGCTGGGGCAGATGTGGATTCTTGGTCCGTTCGGGATGTAGAAGCAGTTAAGGTTGTGGCTGTAGGTGGAGAAAGGCTCTTTTTCCTTTTTCTTGGGACGTCGGGTAAGGTGGATTTATATGTAGGGATGAAGTTTAGTAATACTGGGGCTTTTCGTTTATGGATTGTGTGTGGGTAAAAATCTGACCACACTGCCCGTTTAGTGATCAGCAGCAAAGCACCGGCAGAATAGATGGCTCCGACAACCTGTAACAGAAAGAAAAAGCTCCGGCGGTGGTTCTTCCACCCGGGGGCACTCCGACGATCAAGTCAGTATGTTTCTCAAGGATAATCAAGTATTAAACTGAATACTCAAGGTATGAATTACATACCTTAGACCCACGGGGGTGCCTCTCTTTTATAATATACTTAATCCAAGTCCAACTAGAAATATGACTTCTGTGTACCCCAATCTTAGTACTTATTCTGGACTCTTTAGGAGATAGAGATAAACTCCCTAAGAGGTTTATCCTTATCTTAATTAAGTCCCCTCTTTGCTTCAGGACTCTTGTCCCTTATCTTCGGATTCCGACATCTTCGGAGATGACCTCGGCTTATAAGGGATTACCTCGGCTTAACTACCAGGGCACGTGGCACCTCGGCTGACACGTCGGCGTCACCATGCCACGTGTTGGTATTCAGAAAATATGTCCCCACAACTGCCCCCTAGGTTCCATTACCTCGGCATTCTGAGATGATGGAACCTACACTGTTCGAAATTTTGTCACTTCTTTTCTGAGCAATGGTTCAAAAAAACTGTTTTGCCAAGATTATCTTCTTTCAGCCGACGTGTTCTCTTCGGAGAACGAGGCTTCGGTCGTACTCCCCTACGCGCATGAGCTGTCATGCATATCCAACTGTTTCGTTTACGTGTTTCGTCTTTATTGGAGCGTGTCAGTGACGCGCCTGAAGCTGTCTGTTCGTTCGTCTGCGCCGTCTGACGCATGCGTTGCTCTGGGCGCAATAATTGCCCTATTTTTGCCGCCGTTTCAAATTTTTGACAAAACTCTTTTTTGCCTCTTCTTTTCCTTCACTTTTTTCATTCTGTCTTTTCGTTCTCTCTCTTTCTGAAAGCTTTTTCTTTTTTGAATCCGCCATTGCTTCAAACTTTCTCCTGGAACTGCTTTTGATCCTTCATTCTTGCAAAAGCCCTCTTTGTTGTTGCAACTGGTTTCTAGGTTTGGTGAGCACTGCCTTGGCTTCATTTGTTCTGGTAAGACCCTTTCTTTTAATTCTTCAATTCTTTTTATGTGCTTTTGTCTGTCTACTGCCATTACTGATTTTGTTCGAGGTCTGGGATTTATTTGTCTCTTGAATTTGTGGCTATACTATGAGCTTCTATGCTTTTCCATCATTCTCTTTGCTGCTGTTTCTTGATTTGTTTCTGTATCTCTACTGCTTCTGAGAACTATACCTCTGTTCTTGAATCTGAAACTTCGTCTTTGTTTTCTTCTTTTTTGTATCTGTCCCAGATCTGTGCCCTCGATCTTTATCTTCATAGTCCATAGATTTGGGATTTGTCTATAGAACCCTTAATCTTTAGGAAAACTTGAAAAACGCCCATCTTTTAAGACAGATTCCTCTTAGTTTAAGCCAACATAATGGGTATGTGGAGGCATAGGGTAAATACCCCAACAAAACTTGAATACTTTAGACAAGAATTCTCTATCCCAGCCGATGTTCATCTTAAATTGGCTGGGGATAATGATACCATTGTGCCCACAGATCATACAATGCCCTTTCCAATAGTTGCTTTTACCGAATGTGGACTTCGGCTTCCACTCGATCCCCTCTTTCGTCAAGTTCTCCATTTCTATAGGCTGAACCCTATGCAACTCACTATCAATTCCTATAGGGTAATTAACGGTATTATTGCCTTAGCTAGGCAAGAAAACCTTAGAATCACCCTAGCCGACCTTCAATATTGTTATACCATGTGTCCTCTCGATCTGAAGGATAGGGGTTTTGTCTATTACCTTAAGCCGAGATCCACTCAGTACAAGATTATAGCCGACCTTCCAGACTCCAACAAGGGGGCTGGAGATGACTTTCTTATTGCCTCTGGAAATTGGGAATTTGGCCCAGATGAAGATGTCCACCTCTACCCTCTTCCTCGAACACTTACAGAGGGCAAGAGTAAGAGCCCTGAGTCAACACTTAGTTGTTTTTACTTAAGATTTTAATACTTTATTTCTGACGTCTGATTCTTTGCAGATCTTCATCAACCACCGAAAAATTTTCGTCAATCCTTCTTCGCAGGAACAGATCTGAAAACACTTCTTGGCCTCCCAATCCATAAACGAAAAGCCCCAGTATTACTAAACTTCATCCCTACATATAAATCCACCTTACCCGACGTCCCAAGAAAAAGGAAAAAGAGCCTTTCTCCACCTACAGCCACAACCTTAACTGCTTCTACATCCCGAACGGACCAAGAATCCACATCTGCCCCAGCCGATCTTCCATCAACTTCGGCCCCCTATTTAATTCCAATTCCCGAACGTAGACGCCGAAGAAAGCTTGTAAAAACAGCCGAAATGGTTCGTTCAAAGCCTGTCGTCCAAGATCTTCTTGCCGACATTCCAACTGACGCCGAAGCCGCACCAGCGCAAACAATGCTCCCACCCAAACAAAAGAAAGTAAAAAGGGCTCAGCCTAAGGCCAAGGCTACAGATGCCGAAGCTGAAGATACTGTGCCTATTTCAAAGCTGGCAGAAAGCAAGAAATCAGCCTCTGTCTCCACCAAGAGATCTGCTGAGGGTCAACCCTCAGGGTCTACACAAACAAAGCGGCCAAGGTCATCGTCTGCGACGACCTCGGCTTCAAAGAAGCCCGACGTCCCATGGGCCCCTGATCTATCTCTGGAGGACAGGCCCATTATGGCTAGCGAGAGTGCTGACGACATTAATGTTGCTGTCGCTCTTAGCACTGCTCTCCTCCTACCGAATGACTTGGAGCGAAATGCCAGTTTTAGTGAGTATGAAAATTATGCTCTTATGCTCCAACACTCTGCTCAAGTAAGTATTTCTGTTTGTATTTATGTTTCTTCCTTCTTTTTCTTTCTGAGAAAATTTTCTGATACTTCTGTTTTCATTCAGGCTATCCAACATGCCCATTCATTTTCAATGCAATCCTTTGAGAATCGTCAAAGATTGGTTGATATGAAGAGGGAAGCAACTTCAATGAAGAGAGAATTAAGGGCCCTTGAAGTAAAAATGAAAAAACTAGAGGATCAAGCCGAGGCTGCGACGAAGAACCAAACCTTAGCTCTTGAAAAGGCCGAAGCTGCTGAAGCCGTTAAAAAAGTAGCTGAAGCCGAGAAAAGAGAGGCCGAGGCTCAGAAGGTCCAAGCGCAAAAAGAACTTCAACAAGCGCTGGCCACCAAGGAGGCCGAAATCAAAGAGGCCGATGAAAAGGCCTATGCTCAAGGTATGGCCGATGTTGCAGAAGACTACAAGCTTCAAGTCAGGCAGGCATGCAACAGGGGATTTTCCCTTGGTTGGATGTCCTTGATAAAGAAGCTTGACCTTCCTGCTGACTCGCCATTGCGTCAGGCCGATGCTATTCCGTTACCATTTCCTCCACCTCCTCCTGCTGGTGAGTCAGAGTCCGAGGCCGAGGAGGAAGATGAAGAAAATGATGATGGTGAGGCCTTGGTGAGAAAACCCAAGAATGCAGCCGAAGTCAAGTCCCCTCCTCCCGCTGAACTGGTTATGAACTTAACTCAAGATGAGGGGGATGATGATGCTGAGGAAGTATCCAAGGAGTCTGTTCCAGGGTGTCTATCATCTGACCTCCTTTTGACTGAAAGAAGTCTTGACACAACTTTGGCAGAGATAGATGCCGAAATACAAGCGGAGAAGGTGGCCGAGGAGATTCCAGCTGAATCATCCGAGGTTCCAGTTCCTGCTGCTGCTGATGTTCAAGAGTCTTGATTTTCCATTCTTTCTTCTCTGGATTTTGAACTTTGTTTTTTCTTTCAATTCCCGGACAATGTATATTCCTTCTTATGGCCGATGTGCCTTTTTCAGTATGTATTTGCAATTGTTCTTGCTATGGATATGTCAATCTTATGATGTTCTGTTGTTTGCTTCTGCGTAGTTCTATACTTAGAAATTTTTGCTTGCTTTCTGCTTTCTTTGTGCAATCTTCTCGGGGTTACATACCTCGGGTATAACTGCAAAGCTTTTACTTCGGCAAGATACTGACCTGCAAACCTTGTACAAATTTTGATAAGCACAAAACATATACTACTCAATGTATACTTTTGTCATCTTTTTTTTTTTTCCAAGTTTTCAACAAGTGTCTAAACAATATACTTAACCTTTGCTTCAACCCGTTAATTTTCTGTATACCTTAGTGGGTGATCATACGTCAGCTTAACATAAACTTGTAAATTGCTACAAATTTCAACAAGTGTTAAGCATCTTCTCTAGGGTTTAAACAACCCACATATTGCTATGAAAACTTAAGCAATAACCTCGGCCTATCTTCGACTTGTAAATTGCTACAAATTTTAACAAGTGAAGATGAGGAATCAGCTTAATTCCAACTTGTAAATTGCTACAAATTTCAACAAGTGAATTAAGGAATAACATCGGCTTATCTTCAACTTGTAAATTGCTACAAATTTTAACAAGTGAAGATAAGGAATCAGCTTGATTCCAACTTGTAAATTGCTACAAATTTCAACAAGTGGATCAAGGAATAACATCGGCTTATCTTCAACTTGTAAATTGCTACAAGTTTCAACAAGTGAAGATAAGGAATCAGCTTGATTCCAACTTGTAAATTGCTACAAATTTCAACAAGTGGATCAAGGAATAACATCGGCTTATCTTCAACTTGTAAATTGCTACAAATTTCAACAAGTGAAGATGAGGAATCAGCTTAATTCCAACTTGTAAATTGCTACAAATTTCAACAAGTGAATTAAGGAATAACATCGGCTCATCTTCAACTTGTAAATTGCTACAAATTTCAACAAGTGAAGATGAGGAATCAGCTTAATTCCAACTTGTAAATTGCTACAAATTTCAACAAGTGAATTAAGGAATAACATCGGCTTATCTTCAACTTGTAAATTGCTACAAATTTCAACAAGTGAAGATAAGGAAGATAAGGAATCAGCTTGATTCCAACTTGTAAATTGCTACAAATTTCAACAAGTGGATCAAGGAATAACATCGGCTTATCTTCAACTTGTAAATTGCTACAAATTTCAACAAGCGAAGATAAGGAATCAGCTTGGTTCCAACTTGTAAATTGCTACAAATTTCAACAAGTGGATCAAGGAATAACATCGGCTTATCTTCAACTTGTAAATTGCTACAAATTTCAACAAGTGAAGATAAGGAATCAGCTTGATTCCAACTTGTAAATTGCTACAAATTTCAACAAGTGGATCAAGGAATAACATCGGCTTATCTTCAACTTGTAAATTGCTACAAATTTCAACAAGTGAAGATAAGGAATCAGCTTGATTCCAACTTGTAAATTGCTACAAATTTCAACAAGTGGATCAAGGAATAACATCGGCTTAACTTTGAGTTTGATATGCCTTCAAAAACATCCATGCATAACTTTATCAATCGATCATGTTGAAAGGATTCTGAAAAGATTTTATTGATAGCATCGGCCAAACAATGATGTTTTTCTAATGATAGAAAAATTTCAAATTACAAGTATTCCAAGGTCTGGGCAATGCTTTGCCCTCGTTGTCTTCAAGCCGATATGCTCCATTGCCTAATACTGAAGTAACTCTGTAGGGTCCTTCCCAGTTTGGGCCAAGCTTGCCCTCCCTGGGATCCTTCTTGTTCCCGACGACTTTTCTTAGGACTAAGTCGCCGACTTGAAAATCCCTCGGATTAACTTTCTTGTTGTAAGCTCTGGCAAGCTGTTGCTGGTATACTGCAAGCTGAATTGCAGCCTTCTCTCTTCGTTCTTCTAGTAAATCCAGGTCTCGGGCTAAGAGTATGTCATTGGTGCCATTCTCTACTCCCTGGGTTCTGATCCCTGGGATGCCGATCTCTAATGGGATGACTGCTTCTGTGCCATAGGCCATGGCAAAGGGGGATTCTCCTGTTGATCTTCTCGGCGTAGTCCGATATGCCCAAAGTACGTTGGGTAGCTCGTCCACCCACTTTCCTTTTGCTGCCTGGAGCCTCTTCTTTATTCCATCCAGGATTACTTTGTTGGACGCCTCTGCTTGCCCATTGCTTTGAGGAAAACTTGGTGTTGAGAAATAATTCTTGATCTTGAATTTTGCACAAAAGTTTTTGATGAGTTTGCTGTCGAATTGTGTTCCGTTGTCGGCGACTATAGCTCTTGGAATCCCAAATCTGGTGATTATGTTTTTCCAAATAAAATTCTTGACATCCACATCTCGGATTTTGGCAAGAGGTTCTGCCTCTATCCATTTTGTGAAGTAGTCTGTTGCTACTAACAAGTATTTTCTCTGCCCAGTTGCCTGGGGAAGTTGTCCAACCAGATCCATGCCCCATTGGGCAAACGGCCAAGGGCTGGATACTGGGTTTAGGTCGGCAGCTGGCTGATGTATCAGAGGTGCAAACTTTTGACATTGCTCACACTTCTTTACATAGGCTTCGGCATCCTTTTGCATGTAGGGCCACCAATACCCTTGGGTAATGGCCCTATGGGCTAACGATCTGCCCCCAGTATGGCTTCCGCAAATTCCTTCATGAATCTCATAAAGAAAATCTTCAACCTGTAAAGGGTGTACGCACCTTAAAAGTGGTCCAGTGAAGGACCTCCTGTAGAGATGGCCTTCCGCTGTTAGACTGAATCTGGCCGATTTCAGCCTAATTTTACGTGCTTCTTTATGGTCTGCTGGCAGCTTCCCCTCTTTTAGGAATGCAATGATTGCATCCATCCAACTTGGTCCAAAGCCCACGCACATTGCTTCTTGTTCGATGTTTTGTTTATCTATGCTCGGGGCCGACATGTAGTCGATCATAATTGTCCTTGTTTTTCCAGTTTGAATTGAGCTGGCCAGGTTGGCTAACGCGTCGGCGTGGGTGTTGTCATCTCGGCTTACTTGGAGTAATCTGCAGTTCTGGAATAGGGCCGCCAGTCGGATGACTTCCTTTGCATATGCCGACATTCTTTCGTCTCTGGCTGCAAATTCTCCTGTTGACTGGTTAACAATTAATTGTGAATCACAAAAAACAATTACCTCGTCTGCCTCTGCTGCTGCTGCTAGCTTTAGTCCTGCAATTAATGCCTCATATTCCGCTTCATTATTGGAGGCTTTGAACCCCAGCCGGATGGACTGTTCTACAATTTCTCCATCTGGAGATATCAGCAGTACTCCTGCTCCTGCTCCCTGGCGGTTTGAACTTCCATCGACAAATAGTCTGAATGAATCGCCGATGTAGATGCTGCATGGTCTGAATTTTTCTTTCTCTTGCTGTTTTGTCTTTGACTGGGTTTCTTTTTGTTTGTCGGGGTGATGCTTATCTCGGCTCGACGGAGCCTGATGTGTGATGGCTTCAGGTGTGAGTTCTGCGACGAAGTCGGCCAAAACTTGGCCTTTTATTGCTGTTCTTGGCCTGAATTCCAGGTCAAACTGGCCCAGTGTTACTGCCCATTTTGCTATCCTTCCTGTTAAGTCTCCTTGATGTAATAAGGACTTCAATGGGTGCTCTGTTAGAATCACAATCTTGTGTGCCTGAAAGTAATGGCTCAATTTCTTTGAGGCCATTACCAAGGCTAGCATTAATTTTTCCAGTGGAAGGTACCTTGTTTCCGCGTTAGCCAAAGTCTTGCTTACATAATAGACAGCCTTCTGCTCCCCTTTTTCCTCTCGGATTAGCACTGCACTGACTGCGTGCTCAGAGACTGCTAAGTATAAAAATAATTCCTCCCCTGGGACTGGGTTAGAAAGGACTGGGGTTGTGGTCAGGTACTTTTTCAGGTCGGCTAAGGCAGCTTCACATTCTTCCGTCCACAGGAAGTCTGTGGCTTTTTTCACCAGGTTAAAGAAGGGTCTGCACTTGTCTGAGCTTCTGCTGATGAATCGGTTCAGGGCTGCGGCCCTTCCAGTGAGCACTTGAACTTGCTTTGCCGATGTTGGACTCTGTAGTTCCAGGATGGCCTTGATTTGGTCTGGGCTGGCTTCAATGCCCTTTCTTGTTACCAGGTACCCTAGAAATTTACCTGACCCAACTCCGAAGGCACACTTCGAGGCGTTGAGTCGGAGCCGATATCGTTTGAGTATGTCAAAGACTTCTTTTAGGTCGGCAAGATGACCTTCTGATTTCTTGCTCTTTACGACCATGTCATCGATGTAAACTTCCACCGTTTTGCCAATCAGGTGTTTAAACATCTTTGTCACTAACCTCTGATAGGTTGCTCCTGCGTTTTTCAGCCCGAAAGGCATTACCCTGTAACAGTACAGGCCTTTCGGGGTGATGAACGCGGTTTTCTCCTCATCTGGAGGGTACATAGCAATCTGGTGGTACCCTCTGTACGCATCTAAAAAACTCATCCTTTCATGTCCCGAGGTGGCGTCTACCAGTTGGTCGATTTTGGGTAGAGGAAAGCTGTCTTTTGGGCAAGCCTTGTTGAGGCTGGTAAAATCTACACAAACCCTCCACTTGCCATTCTTCTTTTTTACTACTACTGTGTTGGACAGCCATGTCGGGTACTGAACTTCTCGGATGGCCCTGGCTTCGAGGAGTCTGTCTACCTCCTCTTCCACTGCTTCGACGTGCAATAACGTCGGCCTTCTGGCTCGTTGAATCACTGGTTTTGCCGATCTGTCGACGTTCAGACTGTGGCAAGTGACCTCGGGGTCAATGCCAGGCATTTCATAGGGTGTCCAGGCGAACGCCTCTATGTTTGCCCTTAAAAAATCTTCCAGTTCCTTTTCCTCTTCTCTGGCTAAGCCGGAGCCGAGAAGAAAAAATCGTTCTTCGTCGCCCTCCTGGACGAGGATTTTCTTTAGCGCCTCTTCGCTTTTCTCGGCTGGTTTTTTCCCAACATCTTCCAGGACTTCTACGTCCTCATCTTCAACTTCTGCTCTCTTTGGCTCTCGTATACTACAGGTGGACTTTATTGCTGCCATGGAGCAATTTTTGGCTTGTAGTTGGTCCCCTCTAACTTCTTCAATCCCATGCTCTGTTGGGAACCGGAGTAGTTGATGCAACGTCGAGGGAACTGCCCCCATTGCATGCAACCACGGTCTTCCAAGGATGATGTTGTATGGTGAGGGTGTGTCAATGACCAGGAATTCTGTCCTGATCTTCTTAGTGCCGGCTTGTACCTCCAAGCTTGTTGCACCCAGTGGCCATGTCGGCATTCCATTAAAGCCGACCATTGGGCCGCTGGATTGCTCTAGGTCATCGGGGTGAAGGCCTAGCTCTTTGTAACATCTGACGTACATGATATCACAGGAGCTGCCTTGGTCTATTAGGATGCGTTTTACTTGGCACTCCCCAACCTGGAGGGATACTACCAAGGCATCATTATGCGGATGTTGGACCAATTCTAGGTCGGCTTCGGTAAAGGCTATCATTGGCCCTTGGCGTTCTTCTGGCCGATGTCTCTTGTCCCCAACTTGGTAGATATGCTGTAGATGTCTTACCCTCTGGGTTTCTCCTCTGACTTCGTTTTCGTTGACCCTTGAGTGGATCACATTGACCACCCTTGGTTCTCCTGCCTGTGGTAGCTGTGCTGGGGGAGGGGGTGCTGCTGGTGCTTGAGGCAACCTTGCCTGTTCTTCCCTTGTTCTGGCCTCATCGACCAGGTCCCTCAGGAGGCCTTGCCTTACTAGGTCCTCCAAGTGTGCTTTTAAGGCTCTGCAACCTTGAGTTGGATGCCCTTCTTCATTGTGGTATGCGCAACGTCTGCCGACGTTTCTTCCCATGTATTCCCCTGGTGCTCTTTCCGGAACCTTGAAATATGGTTGATTTCGAATCCGATCCAAGATTTTATGGATTGGGATCCGGAATACCGTGGTTACCGCCTGTTTATTTCTTAGTTCTATTTCTTGCCTGGTGGGTCCATTGTTGACTCGGCCTCGCTTTGGCGAGCCGTTTCCCTTTTCTTGCTTCACCTCTTTGTTTCCCGACGTATCTTCCTCGGCCCTGGCGTATTTCTCAATTCGTGCCATGAGTTCTTCCATGCTTTTTGGCAATGTTTTTGCCAAAGACTTCCGTAGTGGGCAGTCATCTTTCAGGCCGTTCTTGAAGGATACGACTGCTACCTCCTGGTTGCATTCAGGTATTCGGTTGAACACCTCGTAGTACCTCTTCGCATAGGCCCTGAGGCCTTCTTCTTTGGTGATTCGTAGAGCCATCAAAGCATCAACCCTCAAGGGTTGCAGCTTGTTGGTCACGAATCTAGCCACAAACATCTCGGTCAAGCCTTCCCATGTCTTTATACTTCCTTTTGGTAACTTGTGGAACCAATCAGATGCAATTTCCCCAAAGGACGAGGGGAATACTTTGCAGAGCAACGGCTCGTTTCCGCTATATAGTGCCATTGAATTTAGGTACAACCCAACATGAAAGTTCGGATCTGATTTACCGTCATAGATTTGAAACCTCGGCATACTGAATCTTTTGGGTGGTTCAAATTTGTCCAGTTCCGCCGAGAAGGCTGTCTTTGGTTTCACTGGGGAGTTTACCTCGGCTTCTCCATTCTGTTGCCTCCTCTTGAGGTAATCCCTTAGGTCTTCCTTGCTCCTCCCTGGAGCTCGGCTGTCTCTGGATTTTAATCTTTTTGGTACACTGCTTTCGGCCTCGAGGTGGGTCCGTTTGGGTCTTTCTTCATGGGTTGTGTCAAAGTGGAGTATTTGCCCCTGAACATGTCGATGTTCTTTGGGGTCTGGATTCTTTATGTGTTGCGTCCTTCGGGACTCTTCTTGCCTCGGCTTTTCTCGCCCGACTTCCCCGGAAGGCCGGTGAGAGTGCCTTCCGCTCCTGGTATGCTGAGGAACCTCGGGGATTGTTTTTCTTCCGCCCTTTTGGGTGTTGGTCGCTGGTATCGGCGTATCTTGCAGCGGGTATGGTGGCTGCATTACATTGTTTTGCATCATGAAGTTGACGACTGACTGAAGGTCTGTCAACTTGTTCGCCAACTCTTTTACTTCCTCATCCCTCCGTAGGCACCTGTCCCTCCATATCTGGAGGTTATCTTCATTGTAATACGTTCCTTGGTTTGTTCTTTTTGACGTGTCGCCTTCTAGGTTTACGTCGTTTTCCCTGTGGCCCTGGCCACGGGCTTCTGAATTGTGGTTGTCTCCTTCAATGTCGAGGCCAATTGGTCTGCCACTCCCAGTGGGAGCGTCATCCCCAATATTTTCCTGTTGTCCGTTAGTGGCCATCTATTCTTCCTTCGTTCCCACAGACGGCGCCAAATTGTGTGGGTAAAAATCTGACCACACTGCCCGTTTAGTGATCAGCAGCAAAGCACCGGCAGAATAGATGGCTCCGACAACCTGTAACAGAAAGAAAAAGCTCCGGCGGTGGTTCTTCCACCCGGGGGCACTCCGACGATCAAGTCAGTATGTTTCTCAAGGATAATCAAGTATTAAACTGAATACTCAAGGTATGAATTACATACCTTAGACCCACGGGGGTGCCTCTCTTTTATAATATACTTAATCCAAGTCCAACTAGAAATATGACTTCTGTGAACCCCAATCTTAGTACTTACTCTGGACTCTTTAGGAGATAGAGATAAACTCCCTAAGAGGTTTATCCTTATCTTAATTAAGTCCCCTCTTTGCTTCAGGACTCTTGTCCCTTATCTTCGGATTCCGACATCTTCGGAGATGACCTCGGCTTATAAGGGATTACCTCGGCTTAACTACCAGGGCACGTGGCACCTCGGCTGACACGTCGGCGTCACCATGCCACGTGTTGGTATTCAGAAAATATGTCCCCACAGATTGGGAGGCCAAGAAGTGTTTTCAGATCTGTTCCTGGGAAGAAGGATTGACGAAAATTTTTCGGTGGTTGATGAAGATCTGCAAAGAATCAGACGTCAGAAATAAAGTATTAAAATCTTAAGTAAAAACAACTAAGTGTTGACTCAGGGCTCTTACTCTTGCCCTCTGTAAGTGTTCGAGGAAGAGGGTAGAGGTGGACATCTTCATCTGGGCCAAATTCCCAATTTCCAGAGGCAATAAGAAAGTCATCTCCAGCCCCCTTGTTGGAGTCTGGAAGGTCGGCTATAATCTTGTACTGAGTGGATCTCGGCTTAAGGTAATAGACAAAACCCCTATCCTTCAGATCGAGAGGACACATGGTATAACAATATTGAAGGTCGGCTAGGGTGATTCTAAGGTTTTCTTGCCTAGCTAAGGCAATAATACCGTTAATTACCCTATAGGAATTGATAGTGAGTTGCATAGGGTTCAGCCTATAGAAATGGAGAACTTGACGAAAGAGGGGATCGAGTGGAAGCCGAAGTCCACATTCGGTAAAAGCAACTATTGGAAAGGGCATTGTATGATCTGTGGGCACAATGGTATCATTATCCCCAGCCAATTTAAGATGAACATCGGCTGGGATAGAGAATTCTTGTCTAAAGTATTCAAGTTTTGTTGGGGTATTTACCCTATGCCTCCACATACCCATTATGTTGGCTTAAACTAAGAGGAATCTGTCTTAAAAGATGGGCGTTTTTCAAGTTTCCCTAAAGATTAAGGGTTCTATAGACAAATCCCAAATCTATGGACTATGAAGATAAAGATCGAGGGCACAGATCTGGGACAGATACAAAAAAGAAGAAAACAAAGACGAAGTTTCAGATTCAAGAACAGAGGTATAGTTCTCAGAAGCAGTAGAGATACAGAAACAAATCAAGAAACAGCAGCAAAGAGAATGATGGAAAAGCATAGAAGCTCATAGTATAGCCACAAATTCAAGAGACAAATAAATCCCAGACCTCGAACAAAATCAGTAATGGCAGTAGACAGACAAAAGCACATAAAAAGAATTGAAGAATTAAAAGAAAGGGTCTTACCAGAACAAATGAAGCCAAGGCAGTGCTCACCAAACCCAGAAACCAGTTGCAACAACAAAGAGGGCTTTTGCAAGAATGAAGGATCAAAAGCAGTTCCAGGAGAAAGTTTGAAGCAATGGCGGATTCAAAGAAGAAAAAGCTTTCAGAAAGAGAGAGAACGAAAAGACAGAATGAAAAAAGTGAAGGAAAAGAAGAGGCAAAAAAGAGTTTTGTCAAAAATTTGAAACGGCGGCAAAAATAGGGCAATTATTGCGCCTAGAGCAACGCATGCGTCAGACGGCGCAGACGAACGAACAGACAGCTTCAGGCGCGTCACTGACACGCTCCAATAAAGACGAAACACGTAAACGAAACAGTTGGATATGCATGACAGCTCATGCGCGTAGGGGAGTACGACCGAAGCCTCGTTCTCCGAAGAGAACACGTCGGCTGAAAGAAGATAATCTTGGCAAAACAGTTTTTTTGAACCATTGCTCAGAAAAGAAGTGACAAAATTTCGAACAGTGTAGGTTCCATCATCTCAGAATGCCGAGGTAATGGAACCTAGGGGGCAGTTGTGGGGACATATTTTCTGAATACCAACACGTGGCATGGTGACGCCGACGTGTCAGCCGAGGTGCCACGTGCCCTGGTAGTTAAGCCGAGGTAATCCCTTATAAGCCGAGGTCATCTCCGAAGATGTCGGAATCCGAAGATAAGGGACAAGAGTCCTGAAGCAAAGAGGGGACTTAATTAAGATAAGGATAAACCTCTTAGGGAGTTTATCTCTATCTCCTAAAGAGTCCAGAGTAAGTACTAAGATTGGGGTACACAGAAGTCATATTTCTAGTTGGACTTGGATTAAGTATATTATAAAAGAGAGGCACCCCCGTGGGTCTAAGGTATGTAATTCATACCTTGAGTATTCAGTTTAATACTTGATTATCCTTGAGAAACATACTGACTTGATCGTCGGAGTGCCCCCGGGTGGAAGAACCACCGCCGGAGCTTTTTCTTTCTGTTACAGGTTGTCGGAGCCATCTATTCTGCCGGTGCTTTGCTGCTGATCACTAAACGGGCAGTGTGGTCAGATTTTTACCCACACAATACTATTTATTTATTTTATTACTGATGCCATATTCAATAATATAGTAAAGTGTTACTTTAGTAATCAATAATATTTTATTATTAAATAGAGTAAAATGTTACTTTTACGTCAATTTCTATTTTATTTATTTATTTTTTTAAAGAATTTCTTAGTCAACCTAAATATTGTTTTTGATAGATCTTGATGAAAGGATTCTAAAAATACTAATTTTTATTAAAAACCAACGTCTAAATTAAAAGTTATATCATTTTAAAGTTTAAAATATTAAATTACTCACTAAGAATATTTTAATAATAATAAGAAAAACTTTTTTGTACTTGTCTTTAATGTATTAAAGTTTTACAGCAGTGCTACATCTATACATTTTTCTCCCTACAATCCCCACAAATGAGGTGGTAACCAAAATTTGAAGTTGATCCACACTCCAATTGGTATAAAACTTGCATTATATCTTGCCATATTATTTATGGAGATTGTGTGGATGAAACATTTTTCAATGTTTTATCATGAGGGAGGTTTGACTGAATTTCCCTTATTATATATCACTGATTTTATTATTTATCTATCTTCTATCTTTCTATGCTGTTATAAAGAGAAGGCTGGAGTTAGTGTTGACTTTTTATTTTTTTAATTTTCTCAAATATCTCTATAGTAATTACATAGACAGTTATGTCTTAAATTCAGAGTTTTTTTTTCCTCTTTAATCTGTCAACTTCTTTTTTTTAAATTCATTTTAATTTTCAAATTTTAAATTTAATCATACAATTTACAATCTTATTTTTCTAAAACAAAATTCTCGTGCGATTACGTAGACCACCACTTCTAATAAATATATTATGTGAATTCACAAAACCAGTGTTACGCATACATATAAAAATGGGAAAATTTCATTTAAGTGTAACCTTAAAAAATTAGGGAAAATTATTTATAAGTCCTATTAGGGAGACTTATGTTACATATGGTCTTACTAAAAAACTTATGTTTCCATAAGTCCTGTAAGAAGTTTGTTGACACATTTACCCTCAATATTAGTTATTAATATCATAAATAATAGTAAAACCGTATATAGGAAATTAAATGTTACCATAGATCAAATCTATATAAACATAACATACGTGACACCTACATAAACGTAACGTGACACCTATGCGTAACGTGACACCTATGATCTATGGTATCATGCAATTTTCTATATAGGAAATTGCATGTTACCATAGATCATATCTACATAAACGTAACGTAATGTGACACCTACATAAACGTAATGTGACACCTATGATCTATGGCAACATTCAAGGAAATTGAATGTTGCCATAGATCATATCTACATAAACGTAACGTGACATGACACTTACATAAGCGTAACGTGACACCTATAATCTATGGCAACATTCAATTTCCTTACCATAAATCATATTTATATGAAACGTAACGTGATACCAACATAAACTAGCAACATTTTCACATTCAATTTTAAAAAATAAAAACTCATTAAGTTTACGAAACGTAACGTGACACGTTACGTTACTTTTATGTAGGTGTCACGTTACGTTTATGTAGGTGTCACATTACGTTACGTTTTCATATAGGTGTCACGTCACGTTACGTTTATGTAAGTGTCACGTCACGTTACGTTTATGTAGGATCTTGTGGAATACATTCCTATCTAAATAGGACTTGAGACTCTATAAGAAATTACACAGGACTTAGCCTACCATAAGTGTCTGAAAAATGACTTATAAATAAGTCTCCCAAAAAATTATTTACATATCAATGATAAATCTTACAATATAAAAAAATAATTTTATAAACTTTTTCATGTATTTGAAATTATTTTTTTAACTTTTCACTGATATGTTATTTCCCTTATAAAAATTATTGTATTCAAGATAAATAATGGTGAATCTTATTATTTTTTAGGATAAATTACAAATACACCATCCTGAAATTTGTTTAAAATACGGATTGTTCCTTATAATTTGAAAAATGATAAATACCTCCATTGTCATAATTTTTTTATTTTACAAAATTAACTAAAAAAATAAATTTCTAATTACTCTCCTATATAATAATAAAATTATCTGAATTATTAATTAAAAAATATTTTTGATATCATTAAAATTTGTTAATTGACTTAATAATTTATTAATAAAATTGGCTATTTATTATGAAATTAGAGATTTTATTTTCCAAATCACATGACTTATCTCAAATATTGGTAGATCTTACATACCCTCGATTGTTGTATGGATTCACACAAGAAGCTAAAAACCTGTAAAACACATCCGATGACATATTATTTGAAAAAAAAAAAAAAATAGTATGTGAAAAAATATGAGAGACTAAAAGGAGTATAAAAATAATTCTATGTAGTTGTTAGAGTATCAAACTCTATATATGATATATAAGTTCACAAATTTATTTCATTTTGTGCTTGTTTAACAATACCACTACTATATGTAAAAAGAGTGAATTTTTTTTCCTGACAGCAATGTGTATGATCGAAGAAGATATTTTTTTTAATATATATATTTTAAACTGAGAATCATGTTCTAGCAAGAGTCTTTGGTCCCATCAGGAGTGTAAATTCGAGAATCAAGTGATAATCTTAATCGCATGATCCAAGTAAATGAGAAGGGCTGATGAAAATCAAATTTGTATTGAACATGTGGAGATTATACCTACTAATCAATTAGACTAGTAAAAAAAATTGTCTAAGGAAAAATAACCGTCAATTTTGACTGGAGAAGGAGTTGTATTCATTCATGTATTCATTCATGTTAACTAACTTGCTCTGACTTTCGAAAAATTATTGGTTGTTTTAAGGGTATCACGTGGTTATAGGAATGGCAACGGAGTGGAGCGGGGCGGGGCCAGGGATGCCACTCCCTGTCCCCGATGACAAAAAACTCCCCAGCCCCGGCCCTGATCCCCGACGGGGAACCCATCTCCTCCACCATCCCCGCCCCCTAATGGGGATCGGGTTTCCCCGACCCCGAAAAATCCCCGCCAGATCTGTTCTAACACACACAAGAACAACAATAAAAAAAATGTAAGAGGGAGGGAGGGAGGTGAGAGACGTGGTTCTCAATTCTGAACAACAGATTCAAAAACCAGTTAAAAAAAAAAAAAAAAAAAAGGAAAAACAGATTCAAAAACAGATCTACCACAAATTTGTTCATCAACAGACGCAATTCCCAATTCTCAATAACAGATCTACAACAAATTTGTTCATCAACAATAATCATCAAAAAAATGTAATCTATATATGAACAACACTCGATCAACAACTTAAAAAAAAAAAAAAATTGTTCATCAACAACAGATTTGTTGATTATACACACACACACACGCACACATATATATATATATAGAGAGAGTTGTTCAGATCCGTGGCTTGACGGTTCACGGACCACGATCTGTTAGATCGGTGGCTTGACGGTTCAGATCGATGGGTTTAGCTTGGTGGCTTTGCGTCGGTGGCTTCATGATTCAGATCGGTGGCTTCATGGTGGTGGATCTGGACGATGATGACGATGATGAGAGTGAGTGAGGGAGAGGGAGAGAGAGAGTAAGAGTAAGAGAAAGACGGAGGGAGATGAGAGACGCAGTGACTCTGAGAGTGAGTGAGGCAAAGGGGGAGAGAGAGTACGAGGGACGGAGATGAGAGACCCAGTGAGTGTGAGTGAGAGGAGGTTTGGTGAAATCCGAGTGAGTGAGGAAGGGAAAGGGAGAGAGAAAGTAAAGGAAGGGAAATGAGACACGCACAGTGAGTGTTAGAGGAGGGTTGGGTTTATATATATAGGAGGGGTAAAATGGTAATTTTATTTCGGGGATGAGGACGGGGACGGGCTGGGACCCTTATCCTCGTCCCCGGCCCGAAAGTGATCGGGGATTAATTTTTAAATACCATCCCCGTCCTATTGAGGATATTTTTCGGGAAAAACCGCCTAATTCGGGGTTGGGGGGTCGGGTCCCCGTTGGGCCGGGTTCAAATTGCCATCCCTACGTGGTTACGTCTCTAATCAATCACAAATTTTCATGTATTCTCATATTTTTCAATCACTCAATACAAAATCATGAATTCTATCCTCTAACCAATCAAAATACATGTGGGACACCACGTGACAATGCCCTAGAACCAACCAATAACTTCTCCTTACTTCCTTGGACTCCATACCTTAATTATATTTAGAAGAAATTACGATGGTAGTCCATGTACTTTGGTTCTTGTATTATTTTAATTCCTATAATTTTGATTGGCTCGATTTTAACCATGAATTTATGATTTTGTCTCAATTTAGCATAATTGATTACAATTCTTAGTATTTTTTTATGAAAAATACACATATAAGTGTCATGTGTAATATTTTTAAGGGAAAAATTATAGACTTACTCAACTCAATCAGTTAATTTCAACCAATTTAGTGATAATTTTTCTTAAAACACTATTGATATTATGGGGATATATTTTCCGAGTACCAACACGTGGCCAAGGTGATGCCGACGTGTCAGCCGAGGTGCCACGTGTCCAGGTCATGACGCTGAGGTTATCTCGGCAAGGCCGAGGTTATCTCCGAAGATATCGGAATCCGAGATAAGCGAATAAGGGACAACAGTCCTAGAATGAGGAGGGACTCAGCCTGGATAAGGATAAAACTCTTAGGGAGTTTATCTTTATCTCTTGGAGAGTCCCGGATAAGCACTAAGCAAGAGTCCATTGAAGCTAGGCTTCTAGTAGGACAAGGATTGAGTTAATTATAAAAGAGAGGCACCCCCATGGGTCTAAGGTACGCAATTTATATTTTGAATAGTGAGTTTAGCACTATTGATTATCTTTGAGAGATATATTGACTTGATCGTCGGAGTGCCCCCGGGTGGACGAACCACCGTCGGAATCTTCTCTTTCTGTTGCAGGTCAGCTAGGTGTCATCTATTCTGCCAGTACTCTCCATCTAATTATTGAGTTGGGCAGTGTGATCAGAAAATCACTCACACAATTTAGTGCTGTCTGTGGGAAAGAAAGAAGAATAGATGGCCAGTGACGGACAGAAGGAAAAGATTGGGGACGACACTCCTGCTGGGAGTGGCAGACCTATTGACCTTGACGTCGAAGGAGACAACCGCAACACAGAAACTCGTGACCAAAATCACAGCAAGAAAGACGTCGGCCAAGATGGCGACGCACCAAAGAAGCTAGATCGAAGTGGGTACTACAATGAGGATGACCTCTAAGTATGGAAAGATAGATGCCTGAGGAGGGACGAAGAGGTAAAAGAGATGGTGAACAAATTGGCAGACCTGCAATCGGTTATCAATTTTATTGTGAGGGAGATTTCATAATCTGGCTTTGGGCCGTGGTAATGACCGGGCTAAAAAGAGGTCCGAGCGTGTTTGGGCCGTGATAGCTTGGGCTCGTCCAGATAAGGTTTTGCTCGGTTGAGGCCCAGGACCATGTTGGGACCGAGCTACTTGGGCTTGTCTATGTAGAAAATCGAGCTACTTGAGTTGCTCGGCTGAGATGATTGCCTGCCATGCTGGATTCCACGGTTCACGCGTTTAGCGCGGCAGGAAGGCCTTCAGTTTGTTGGCTCGACCTATCTTGAACTCAATTTTGCCGGAATGCAATCGAGCTCGGTCGTTCTGGAGCTCGGCGAGTGGAGCACTCAGGTACGCTGAGCAGCGTGGTCGTGAAAGGCCGAGGTGGTTCCGCCGGTCTGCCGGGCTCCGCTAATATAGCCTGACGGTTTGGTTAGGTGGTGATTGCATGATTTGTGCTGACAGATGGGAGAGCAGCACCACATGTCAAGAGACTAATGGAAGCAGATTTGGGCGCAGAAAGTATATAAGCGTGTCTGCGCCCCCCATACTGGGGATGGAACATAATTTGGTGAGAACAACCTAAACACTCAACTCTCTCCTCTCTCTCTAGATCCCTGAGTGTGTGCTAACTTGACCGTCGGAGGGGTTTTTCGGCCACACAACGCCGGGTAGCTCACCGCCATTGTGTTTGCAGGTCGATCGGACAAACAAGGAGCTTGGTGGAAAGGAGTGCGGGCTCTGCGGAATATTTGCTCCCCGTACAATTGGCGTCGTCTGTGGGAACTTGATAAGCAAAACCTTGTCTTCCAAGCTCATCTGATCGCCTTCCATGGCGAACAATGACGAGATACCGTTGTCCGCCATCGACGGAGTTACCCCGGTGTCAGCCAGACGGAGAGACGGACTCCCTGCCATTCCACCCATGGCGGACCTGTAGACTTCCACAGGAGGACATTCAAGAGACGCGCGGGATATGCGTGGAAGGAGTTTTGGTCACTCTCGGAGCCCAGACGGGCACCGGCGGCTGAGAGAATCACACGCTAGACGTCTGGAGCACAAATTGAGGGACCAAGACGCCGTCATCCGAAGAATGACGGCAGAGATGGAAGATCTCAAGCGGCATGTCAATGGGAAGGGTGTTGCTGGAGTGGGAGACCACAGTGAGCGCACCCAACCACGCCGTTCAGGCAGTCAGAGCCGGCGGCACACTCCCTCCCTTTCTATTACCAGAAGTTTCAAGGTTGGAGATTCCGACGCGCCTGCAGAGAAGTCAAGAGCGCAAGACAGTACCTATCAACCCTCGTGTTCGGCGACGACGTCGGGGTATTCCTACTCCGCGCGCTCTGAGGACTTGCAGGCTGTCTTGAAGCAGCGGGCTCGCTGGCGAGAAACTCAGAGGGTGCTGGCGCTCCAGCGGCTATCTTACGGGGGTCATGCTAGTGAAGAGGTCATAATGCCACCACCCCGCCCAGCTGTGTCCCTCCTTCTAGACACAGATTTGGCGAGGCTAAGCCTCACTCCCTTCTCCCCGGAGATAGAAACAACACCGCTTCCCGCAGGCTTTCGCCAGCCCAAGTTTACGCTCTACGATGGGAAAATCGATCCATACATGCATGTAAGCCACTTTCGACAGGTCATGGCCGAACATAGGCGAAATGACGCTCTTATGTGCCTAATCTTCCCGTCGAGTTTGGGCGAGCTGGGCTTGAAATGGTTTGAAAGGCTGCCGGAGGGAAGCATCGAAAAGTGGCAGCAGTTGGCGGAAGCCTTTGTGACTCGTTTCAAGACCAACACAAAAATGCCAAAGGAGGTGGACCACCTTCTCAGTGTCAAAATGGAGCCGAGTGACACACTCAAGGCATACAACTCCAGATACTGGGAAACCTTCAATGAGATTTTAGATTGCCCAATCAACCTGGCAATCACCCAATATAAGCGCGGTCTCCCAGTCGGACATAGGCTGCAGGACTCGCTTACCATGAACCAGCCGACATCCATGGGCCAACTAATGCAGCGCATCAACGAGCACATCCGAGTCGAAAACGATGCAACCGCAGCTACAGTGACGACAAGTCCGGTAGTAGAGAATAAGAGAGTAGTGTGAAAGGTTCACGCAATCGGACAACATGATGGCCATGCAAACCGCCATGGAAGAGATATAGGGAGTTCAGTTTTTGGAAGACGTCTATAAGAAGGCCGAGAAAAAGGGGCATAAAACTAGCGGAATGTGAATGGCCGATCCATTTCCAAAACATCAAACTCTGCCAATCTAAAGTTTTGTTCTTAGTTCTGTTTTTGTAACCCTTTTTACCGATGGCGCAATGAAACAAGTAGACCATTTTCTTGAAAGTTGTTGTATTTTTGCCTCGCCAAGCAGATTTAGTGCAGTCCAAGGGGCAACTAACAATCATTTGGATAAAAAGATCTAAATTCCTTGTCGGGCGATTTTTGCTCAACAAGAGGTTTGTTAATGGTTTTTATCAACTTTGGAATTCCTTGCCGGACGGGCTTTACCCGGCAAGAGGTCTGTTGATGATTTTATCAACTTTGAAATTCCTTGCCAGATGGGTTTTACTCGGCAAGAGGTCTGTTGATGATTTTATTAACTTTGGAATTCCTTGTCAGATTTTGTTGATGGTTTTAATCAACTTTAGAATTCCTTGCCGAGCTGATCTTGCTCGCCAAGAAGTAAGTCGCTGAGCGGACCTTGCTCGCCAACCTTTGAGTTCCTTGATGAACTGATCTTGCTTGCCAAGAAGCAAGTCACTGAGCGGACCTTGCTTGCCGACCTTAGAGTTCCTTGGCAAGCTGATCTTGCTCACCAAGAAGCAAGTCGCGGAGCAAACCTTGCTCGCCGACCTTTGAGTTCCTTGCCGAGCTGATCTTGCTAGCCAAGAGGCAAGTCGCCGAGCGGACCTTGCTTGCCGACCTTTGAGTTCCTTGTTGAGCTGATCTTGCTCGCCAAGAAGCAAGTCGCGGAGCGGACCTTGCTCGCTGACCTTTGAGTTCCTTGCCGAGTTGATCTTGCTCTCCAAGAAGCAAGTCGCGGAGCGGGCCTTGCTCGCCGACCTTTGAGTTCCTTGCCGAGCTGATCTTGCTCGCCAAGACGCAAGTCGCAGAGCGGACCTTGCTCACGACCTTTGAGTTCCTTGCCGAGCTGATCTTGCTCGCCAAGAGGCAAGTCGCTGAGCGGACCTTGCTCGTCGACCATGGAGTTCCTTGCCGAGCTGATCTTGCTCACCAAGAAGCAAGTCGCGGAGCGGACCTTGCTCGCCGACCTTTGAGTTCCTTGCCGAGCTGATCTTGCTCGCCAAGATGCAAGTTACGGAGTGGACCTTGTTCGCCGACCTTTGAGTTCCTTGCCGAGCTGATCTTGCTTGCCAAGAGGCAAGTTGTCGAGCGGACCTTGCTCGTCGATCATGGAGTTCCTTGCCGAGCTGATCTTGCTCGCCAAGAAGCAAGTCGCGAAGCGGACCTTGCTTGCCAACCTTTGAGTTCCTTGCCGAGTTGATCTTGCTCGCCAAGAAGTAAGTCAACGAGCTGACCTTGCTCGCCGACCTTGGAGTTCCTTGCCGAGCTGATCTTGCTCGCCAATAAGTAAGTCGTCGAGCAGACCTTGCTCGCCGACTATAGAGTTCCTTGCTGATTTGATCTTACTCGCCAAGAAGTAAGTCGCCGAGCGGACCTTGCTCGCCGACCATGGAGTTCCTTGCTGAGTTGATCTTGCTCGCCAAGAAGTAAGTCGCCGAGCGGACCTTGCTCGCCGACCATGGAGTTCCTTGCCGAGCTGATCTTGCTCTCCAAGAAGTAAGTCGCCGATTAGACCTTGCTCGCCGACCTTGGAGTTCCTTGCCGAGCTGATCTTGCTCGCCAAGAAGTAAGTCACCGAGTGGACCTTGCTCGCCGACCTTGGAGTTCCTTGTCGAGCTGATCTTGCTCGCCAAGAGGCAAATCGCCGAGCGGACCTTGCTCATCGACCATGGAGTTTCTTGCCGAGCTGATCTTGCTCGCCAAGAGGCAAGTCATCGAGCGGACCTTGGTCAGTGACCATGGAGTTTCTTGCCAAGCTGATCTTGCTCGCCAAGAGGCAAGTCGCCGAGCGGACCTTGGTCGGCGACCATGGAGTTCCTTGCTGAGCTGATCTTGCTCGCCAAGAAGCAAGTCGCGGAGCGGACCTTGCTCACCGACCTTGGAGTTCCTTGCCAAGCTGATCTTGCTCGCCAAGAAGAAAGTCGCCAAGCTGACCTTGCTCGCCGACCTTGGAGTTCCTTGCCGAGCTGATCTTGCTCGCCAAGAAGAAAGTTGCCAAGCTGACCTTGCTCGCCGACCAAGCAAAGTGAACCACCGAGCGAAAAGTTTAGCTTGGCCGTGTAATGTAATTCCAGTCACGCAATGAAACAGAATCAAGGGGCAATTGTGAGGGAGATTTCATAATCTGGCTTTGAGCCGTGGTAATGACCGGGCTAAAAAGAGGTTCAAGCATGTTTGGGCCATGATAGCTTGGGCTCGTCCAGATAAGGTTTTGCTCGGTTGAGGCCCAGGACCATGTTGGGACCGAGCTACTTGGGCTTGTCTATGTAGAAAACCGAGCTACTTGAGTTGCTCGGCCTAGATGATTGCCTGCCATGCTGGATTCCACGGTTCACGCGTTTAGCGCGGCAGGAAGGCCTTCGGTTTGCTGGCTCGACCAATCTTGAACTCGGCTTTGTCGGAATGCAACCGAGCTTGGTCAGTCTGGAGCTCGGCGAGTGGAGCACTAGGGTACGCTACGCAGCACGGTCGTGAAAGGCCGAGGTGGTTCCGCCGGTCTTCCGGGCTCCTCTAATATAGTCTGACGGTTTGGTTAGGTGGTGATTCCAGGATTTGTGCTGGCAGATGGGAGAGCAGCACCACGTGTCAAGAGACTAATGGGAGCAGATTTGGGTGCAGAAAGTATATAAGCGTGTCTGCGCCCCCCATACTGGGGATGGAACATAATTTGGTGAGAACAACCTAAAAACTCAACTCTCTCCTTTCTCTCTAGATCCCTGAGTGTGTGCTAACTTGACCGTCGGAGGGATTTTCCGGCCACACACCGCCGGGTAGCTTACCGTCGTTGTGTTTGCAGGTCGATCGGACAGACAAGGAGCTTGGTGGAAAGGAGTGTGGGCTCTGCGAACTATTTGCTCCCTGTACATTTATGATGTAGAACAATGTCATGCAGTCACCGTTCCCACTGCAGGGCACGCCGATTCCAGCAGCCAATGCATAGAAGGGAGGGCAGAAACCAATCCCAGAAATCCCCCAGCACACCAGAAGTGAAAAACACTCTCATCAGCCTTCAAGGGAGGTCGGACGAGGAGAGTCGAGGAGAGAAGAATCGCAGAGGACGCATCGCGCCAAGGAGGCAGACCCCAGAGAACATCGGCATGTTTAGGGGTAGGCGCTCTACTTCGATACAAGTCACAGAGAAAAATCGAAAAGGACCCACCATGAAGCTGAGAGTAGTATGCCGAAGAGACTGAAGTCAGGAGATAGCCGAGCTCCTGGACGGAGCAAAGAAGACTTGAGAGATTACCTGTAGAGGAAGCAGCAAAATGCTAATGCCGAGGTAACTTCCCCTGAAAAGTTGAGAACACCATTCTCGGTGGAGCTAAACAAATTTGAGACTCCGAAGAGATTCAGTATGCCAAGGTTCCAAATATACGATGGTAAGTCGGACCCCAACTTTCATGTTGGATTATACCTGAATTCAATGGCATTGTACAGTGGAAACGAGCCATTGCTCTACAAAGTGTTCCCCTCATCTTTTGGGGAGATTGCATCAGATTGGTTCCACAAATTACCAAAGGGAAGTGTAAAGACTTGGGAAGGCTTGGCCGAGATGTTTGTGGCCAGGTTCGTGACAAACAAGCTGCAACCATTGAGAGTGGACGCATTACTGGCTCTGAAGATCAGTAAGGAAGAAGGCCTTAGGGCTTATGCAAAAAGGTATTATGATGTATTCAACCGAATACCAGAGTGTAATCAAGAGGTGGCGGTCGTATCTTTCAAGAATGGCCTGAAAGACAACTGTCTACTACGAAAATCTTTGGCGAAGACATTGCCAAAAATCATGGAAGAGCTCATGGCGAGGATCGAGAAGTACGCCAGAGCCGAAGAAGATACAACGGGGACCAATGAGGCAAAGCAAGAAAAGGGAAACGGCTCGCCGAAGTGAGGCCGAGGTAACAACGGATCCAGCAAGCAGGAGATAAAATTGAGGGCAACACAGGCAGTGACAACTGTGTTCCGAATCCCAATTCACAAAGTCCTGGATCAAATTCGGAATCAACCTTATTTCAGAACACCAGCAAAGGCACCGGGAGAATTCATAGGAAGAAACCTTGGCAGGCATTGCGCTTACCACAATGAAAACGGGCATATGACTCAGGGCTGCAGAGCCCTAAAAATGCACTTAGAAGACCTAGTGAGACAAGGCCATCTGAGAGACCTTGTTGATGAGGCCAAAACAAGGGAAAAACATGCAAGATTGCCTCAAGCGACAGCAACTCCACCTCCCCAGCACAGTAACCACAAGCAGGAGGACCTCGGGTAATTAATGTAATTCACTCAAAGGTCAACGAAAATGAGATTCGGGGGGAGACCCAGAAGGTAAAACATCTGCAGCATGTCTACCAAGCCGGGGAGAAGAGACATCGGGCAGAAGAGTGCCAAGGACTAGTAGTGTCCTTTTCTGAAGCCGACCTTGAGATGGTACAGCATCCACATAATGATGCCTTGGTAGTATCCCTCCAGGTTGGGGAATGCCAAGTAAAGCGCATCCTGATTGACCAAGGCAGCTCTTGTGACATTATGTACGTCCGATGTTACAAGAAGCTCGGCCTTCACCCAGACGACATGGAGCAATCCAATAGCCCAATGGTTGGGTTCAATGGAACGCTGACATGGTCACTGGGAACAACCAGCTTAGAGGTGCAGGCAGGCACCAGAAAGATAACAACAGAGTTCACCGTAATTGACACACCCTCTCCTTACAACATTATTTTGGGAAGGCCATGGTTGCATGCAATAAGGATTGTTCCCTCAACTTTGCATCAACTATTGCGGTTCCCAACAGAGTATGGGATTGAGGAGGTTAGAGGAGATCAACTGCAGGCAAAGAATTGCCCCATGGAAACAATGAAATCTATCTGTAGCATTCGAAAACCAGAGAAGGCAGAAATTAAAGACGAGGACGTGGAGGTCCTAGAGGACGTCGGCAAGGAGTTGGCCGAAAAAAGTGAAGAAACATTGAAGAAAATCCTCGTCCAAGAGGGGGATGAAGAACGCTTCTTTCTTCTCGGCTCGGGCCTAGCCACAGAAGAAGAAAGAGAGATGGAAGCTTTCTTAAGAGCAAATATTGAGGTGTTTGCTTGGACGCCTTACGAGATGTCTGGCATTGACCCCGAGGTCACTTGCCATAAACTAAATGTTAATAGGTCGGCAAAACCGGTAATCCAACGAGCAAGAAGACCAACGTTGATACACGTCGAAGCAGTGGAGGAGGAAGTAGACAGACTTCTCGAGGCCAGGGCCATTCGAGAGGTAGATTACCCGACATGGCTATCAAACATAGTAGTAGTAAAGAAAAAGAATGGTATATGGAGGGTCTGCGTGGACTTTACCAGCTTGAACAAAGCCTGTCCCAAGGACAGTTTTCCTCTACCGAAGATTGACCAGCTGGTAGACGCCATTTCGGGACATGGAAGGATGAGCTTCCTGGATGCCTACAAGGGATACCATTAGATAGCCATGTATCCCCCAGATGAGGAGAAGACTGTATTTATCACCCCAAAAGGTCTGTACTGCTACAGAGTGATACCTTTTGGGTTGAAAAACGCAGGAGCAACTTACCAAAGACTGGTAATCAAGATGTTCAAACACCTGATTGGCAGAACGGTGGAAGTTTACATTGATGACATGGTTGTGAAGACCAACGAACCTAAAGGTCATCTGGCCGACCTGAAAGCAGTCTTTGACATCCTTAAAACATATCGGCTCCGACTCAATGCGGTGAAGTGTGCATTTGGAGTGGGATCTGGTAAGTTTTTGGGATACCTGGTGACCAGAAGGGGCATTGAGGCCAGCCCCCGACGTCGGCAAAGCAGGTACAAATGTTGACTAGAAGGGCCACAACCCTGAACAGGTTTATCAGCAAAAGCTCAGACAAATGCAAACTTTTCTTCAACTTAGTGAAGAAAGCCACGGACTTCCTATGGACCGAGGAGTGCGAAGCCGCTTTGACCGACCTAAAGAAATATCTGACCACGGCTCCGGTCCTCTCAAATCCAGAACTTGGAGAGGAGCTGTTCCTGTACTTAGCAGTTTCAGAACACGCAGTAAGCGCAGCGGTAATCCGAGAAGAAAAATGGGAGCAAAGGGCTATTTACTATGTAAGCAAAACCCTAGCCGATGCAGAAATGAGGTATCTACCCTAAGAGAAATTGGCACTGGCTTTAGTAATGGCTTCAAAGAAGATGACCCATTACTTCCAGGCCCATAAAATTGTGGTGCTAACTGAACACCCCTTAAAGTCCTTGCTGCAAAGAATAGCCAGATGGGCAGTCGCCCTGGGCCAGTATGACCTGGAGTACAGACCCAAAACAGCAATCAAAGGCCAAGTTCTGGCCGACTTCGTGGCCGAGTTCACGCCAGAGTCCATCGTACATCGAGCTCCGTTGAGCCAAGATGAATGGTGTCCAAGTAAGCAAGGAGAATGCCAGCCAAATGCACCAGAACAAAGGAAAAAGAAAAAACTCAGACCCTGCAGCATTTACGTCGGTGACTCCTTTCGACTGTTTGTCGATGGGAGCTCAAACCGGCAAGGAGTGGGGGTAAGAGTAGTACTAGTATCTCCAGATGGAGAAGTATTAGAACAATCCATTCGATTGGGGTTCAAGGCCTCAAACAATGAAGCAGAATATGAAACATTGATTGCAGGACTAAAGCTGGCGGTAGCAGCGGAAGCAGATGAAGTGATAGTCTTCTGTGACTCCCAGCTCATAGTCAACCAGACAACGGGCGAATTTGCAACCCGAGATGAAAGGATGTCAGCCTACGCAAAGGAAGTCAACAGGTTAGTAGCTTTGTTTCATAACAGTCATGCCGATGCACTAACCGATCTGGCCAGTGCAATACAACCTGGAAAAGCAAGGCCGATAATGGTCGAATACTTGTCGGGCCCGAGCATCGAACCACAGACCACAGAGCATGAAACAATGTATGTGGACATGGGACCAAGCTGGATGGATGCAATTGTTGCATTCTTAAAGGAAGGAAAGCTACCAGATAACCACAAAGAGGCACACAAGATCAGATTGAAGTCGGCGAGATTCAGTCTGACAGCAGAAGGACATCTCTATAGAAGATCTTTCACTGGACCCGTTTTAAGGTGTGTACACCAATCACAAGTTGAAGATTTTCTATATGAAATACATGAAGGAATTTGTGGAAGCCATACTGGGGGCAGATCACTTGCCCACAGGGCCATTACCCAGGGGTATTGGTAGCCCTACATGCAGAAAGATGTAGAAGCCTATGTGAAGAAATGTGAAAAATGCCAAAGGTTTGCACCATTGATACACCAACCAGCAGCAGACCTCAACCCAGTATCTAGTCCTTGGCCGTTTGCCCAATGGGGCATGGATCTCGTTGGGCAACTGCCCCAAGCAACTAGACAAAGGAAGTACCTACTGGTAGCAACAGATTACTTCACCAAGTGGATAGAAGCTGAACCCCTAGCCAAGATCAGAGATGTAGACGTGAAAACTTCTTATGGAGGAACATCATCACCAGATTTGGGATTTCGAGAGCAATAGTTGCTGACAATGGAACACAATTTGACAGTAAGCTAATCAAGAACTTCTGTGCAAAGTTCAAAATCAAGAACTACTTTTCAACCCCAAGCTTTCCTCAAAGCAATGGACAAGCAGAAGCATCCAATAAAGTTATCCTAGATGGGATAAAGAAGAGGTTGCAAGCAGCAAAAGGAAAGTGGGTGGATGAACTACCAAGTGTGCTCTGGGCATATCGGACTACACCAAGAAGATCAACAGGGGAATCCCCTTTTGCCATGACCTATGGCACAGAAGCTGTCATTCCGCTTGAAGTCGGCATCTTTGGGATCAGAACACAGGGAGTAGAGAATGGGACTAATGATGTACTCCTAGCCCGAGATCTGGACCTACTAGAAGAAAGAAGAGAGAAAGCTGCAATTCAACTCGCAGCCTACTAGCAACAGCTTGCCAGAGCTTATAATAAAAGAGTCATCCCAAGGGAGTTCCAAGTCGGCGACCTAATCTTGAGAAAAGTCATCGGCAACAAGAAAGATCCCAGGGAGGGCAAGCTTGGCCCAAACTGGGAAGGACCCTACAGAATCACTTCGGTATTGGGCAACGGGGCACATCGGCTTGAAGATAGCGATGGCAAAGAGTTGCCAAGACCCTAGAATACTTGTAATCTGAAGTTTTTCTACCATTAGATTTTTCTTGTTATTTGCCGAAGTAATGAATAAAATTTTAGCAGAATTCTTCTATATTTGTGACTGATGAAAATACATAACGATTGTTTCGAAATACATGCATAATGAGATCCCAAGTGGAACTTAGGTTCACATTAGGGGGCAGAGAGAAGAGAAATGATGTTTAACACTTATTGAAACTTGAGAAAAGTTTACAAGTTGAAGTTAAACCGATATGATGTTTAACACTTGTTGAAACTTGAGAAAAGTTTACAAGTTGAAGTTAAACCGATATGATGTTTAACACTTGTTGAAATTTGAGAAAAGTTTACAAGTTGAAGTTAAACCGAGATAATGTTTAACACTTGTTGAAACTTAAAAAGTTTACAAGTTGAAATTAAACCGAGATAATGTTTAACACTTGTTGAAACTTAAAAAGTTTGCAAGTTGAAGTTAAACCGATATAATGTTTAACACTTGTTGAAACTTAAAAAGTTTACAAGTTGAAGTTAGACTAAGGTAAAACACTTGTTGAAATTTTATGAAATCAAGGTTATATTTAGAAAGATACTTGGGGACTTGCCGAGATAAATCATCAGTTTGTATTACCGAGGTGTTTCACCCCGAGAAGGTTGCACAAGACTAAAGAGCATTTTTTAAGACAAAATTATTCTAAGTATGGAATCATACAAGAGTAATACAGAGAAGGCATACATACAAGCGTTCAGAAAAGAGAGTTATATTAAAAAGTTGACATATCGGCCAAAGTCTACAATTGTTCCAAAAAGAAAAGTACAAAGCACAAAAGAAAGAGAAAAACATGAAATCAAGAGTATTCAGCAGCTGCCTGGGTTTGGACCTCGGAGGACTACTAAAAAGACATCTCGGCAACCTTCTCAGCCGCAAGTTCAACATCAATTTCTTGAAGGGTTTCATCTATGCTCTTGTCGGTATGAGGCACGTCCAATGACGCCTTCTCTAGAGTGGCATCCTTGGAGACTTCCTCATCCTCCTCATCTTGAGTCAAGTCCAGGACTTGCTCATTTTGAGTAGGTGACTTGGCCCCAACAGCTTCCTTGGGCTTCCTCACCAAAACCTCCTCCTCAGACTCAGAGTCGTCGTCGGCGGTTTGGCTTGGAGTTGGAGGGAATGGCAGAGGAAGGACATCGGCATTCCTGAGGGGGGAGTCCTCGGGGACATCAAGCCTTTTCAGCAAGGTCATCCAGCCAAGGGTGAAACCCCTGTTGCATGCCTACTTCACCTGCTTTTCGTAGTCCGCCGTGACATCGGCCACCCCTTCGTTGTAGCCCTTTTCATCGGCTGCCTTGACTTCGGCCTCTTTGGTGGCCAGAGCGTCTTGCAGTTCCTTTTGGGCCTGGGTCATTTTCTCCTCGGCATCCTTCTTTTTAGCCTCAAGCACCTTTTTGATAGCCTCAGCAGAGTCCGCCTTTTCTTCAGCGTCGGTTTGAGCCTTATTGGTAGCCTCGGCCTGGTCTTCCAGTTTTTTCATTTTTTATTGTAAATTTTTGTTGGCTTTTTGAAGAATGGAGACCTCCCTCTTCATCTCAGCCAGCCTCTCCCGATTCTCAAAAGATTGAACTGAGAAAGAATGGACGTGCTGGATGGCCTGAAAATAAACGGAACAAAAGTTGTTAGAAAAAATTACAAGTATGGAATAAACAGAAAGAAAGAAAAAGTTGCCAGATAAAGGCACTTACTTGAACAGAGCGTTGAAGTATCAAAGCGTAATTCTCATACTCGCTCAACTCGGCGTTTCGGTCAAGAATGCCGGGGAGAAGCAGAGCGGTGCTGAGGGCTACGCCAACGTTAATGTCGTCAGCACTATCGTTGGCCATAATTGGCTTATCTTCCAAAGTAATTTTTGGGGCCCAGGGGGCATCGTGCTTGGAAGACCCCGAGGTAGAAGTATTGGATGACCTCGGCCTCTTGGATTTTGGTAATTCAGACGGTTGGGCGTCAGCAGGCGTCTTCTCCACGGTAAGCTGGGACTTGTCACTCTCAGCCAGTTTGGAGATCGGCAAAGTGTCCTCAGTGTCAACCTGAGTCACCTTGGCCTTTGGTTAAGCCTTTTTAATTCTTTTTTGTTTTGGTGGAGGCTGGGTTTGCGTTGGCTGAGCATCAACGGTTGATGGGATGCTGGCTAGGAGATCTTTTGCAACAGCTTTTTGAAGGTCCATCTCAGCAGAAAAAATGGTTCATCGCCGACGTTGTCGTTGGGATATCAGGATCAGGTATGGAGCCAAGGTTGACAGCTGCTCAGCTGGATCAGAGGTTGATCCTTGGTCTGTTCGAGATGTGGACGCGGCTTGTGGAGTTGTGGCAGATGGTGGAGAAAGACTCTTTTTCTTCCTTTTTGGAACGTCGGGGAGTACTGATTTGTAAGTGGGAATGAAATTAAGTATCAGAGGAGCTCTCCGTTTGAGGACTGGCAGATCCAAAAGTTTCCTCAAGTCTTTGCTGGGATAGAAAGACTGACGGAAGCCCTTTGGTGGCTGAGGAAGAGCTACAAGAAAACACAAACATTAGAGCAAATAAAATGTTGAAAACTTTAAAAATAAGTAAGTATGAACGCAGGGCTCTTACCATTACCCTCTACGAAAATTGTTCGAGGAAGAGGATAGAGATGAAGGTCATCATCTGGAGCGAACTCCCAGTTCCCCGAGGTAATAAAGTAATCATCTCCAGCTCCCTTGTTGGAGTCTGGGAGGTCGGCTACGATTTTGTATTCAGTGGATCTCGGCTTGAGGTAGTAGACATAGCCCGTGTCTTTTTTAAGGCCGCACATGGTGTAGCAATACTGGATATCGGCTAAGGTAACCCTAACATTTTCTTCTTTGGCTAAGGTTATGATGCCATTAATGACTCGATAGGAGTTGATGGCAAGCTGCATTGGGTTCAGTTTATAGTAGTGAAGTATTTCACAAAAAACAATATTGAGTGGAAGCCGAAGTCCGCACTCAATAAAGGCAACCATAGGAAAGGGCATGGAATCAGTTGTAGGCATGATGGAGTCATCATTCCCAGCCAACCTCAGATGGACGTCGGCAAGGATGGAAAACTCTCGCCTAAAGTATTCTAATTTTGTCGGGGTGTCTACCCTATGCTTCCACATACCCATGATATCGGCTTAGCTGGGAGGAACTGAATTTCAGAATGAAAATGTTTCAGAAGGATATTGGGACCTCGGCAAAAAACCTAAAGAATGTGCTGGGTAAGGATTTGAGGAAATAGTTTCAATTTTTCCTAATAATCGTGGGTTCTACAAACAAATCCCAGACCTAGATCTAAAGAAACGAAGATTAAAGGCAGGAATCTGGAAAAGGCACAGAAAATAGAAAACAAGAACGTGTTTCAGAATCAAGAATAAGGGTGAACTACCAAGAGCACTATGACAGAGTGTGTGAAAGGGTACAAGGTCAAGAACAGTTGCAAAATTGCAGAAAAATTGTGAGCAGTGCGAGTATTCAAGAAATGAATCGTGAAATAAACACATTCAGATGCATGATTCACGAATCAAATGTTTGAGTAAAACAATAATGGCGACTAATGATAAAGTAAAATTTCTTGGAGCGCAACAAGAACTATAACCAGAAGGAACGGAGACTTACCAGAGGGAAAAAGCCGATGTTGAGGTCGCCGAAGTCAGACAAACAGTGGTCGTAGGAAAAGAGCATCGCCGGAAGAAGTGAAACAGCGGTGGCAGCAGAGCTTCAGAGCTTCAGAGCTTGGAAAAATAGAGGATAACAGAAAGCTAAAAAGAGAAAGAGTTTGCGAATGAAGACGATGCAAAGTGGAAAGACGAAAGGGGGAAAAAGTTTTTTGTTAAAAACTTAAAACGGCGGCAAATAGAATTGATGAGCCTAGAAAAACGAACTTGTCAGACGGCGCGCACAGGCGTAGGATGACTTAAAGGCACGTCACAAACACGATCCAGTAAAGGAAAGGCACGTGGGCGAAACGGTTGAGTTTATATGTATGACAGCTCATACGTGAAAAGGAGCTCCTGGAATTCTAAGTCTTTAAGAAGACATGTCAGCCTAAAGTGATGATCTCGGCTTAAACCAATGTACTGGCAGGAAGTACCGATATAGGTTCCATCACCTCAGAATGCCGAGGTAATAGAACCTAGAGGGCAGTTGTGGGGATATATTTTCTAAGTACGAACACGTGGCCAAGGTGATGCCGACGTGTTAGCCGAGGTGCCACGTGTCCAGGTCATGACACCGAGGTTATCTCGGCAAGGCCGAGGTTATCTCGGCAAGGCCGAGGTTATCTTCGAAGATATCGGAATCCGAGATAAGCGGATAAGGGACAAAAGTCCTAGAATGAGGAGGGACTCAGCCTGGATAAGGATAAAACTCTTAGGGAGTTTATCTTTATCTCTTGGAGAGTCCAGGATAAGCACTAAGCAAGAGTCCATTGAAGCTAGGCTTCTAGTAAGACAAGGATTGAGTTAATTATAAAAGAGAGGCACCCCCATGGGTCTAAGGTATGCAATTTATATTCTGAATAGTGAGTTTAGCACTATTGATTATCTTTGAGAGATATGCTGACTTAATCGTCGGAGTGCCCCCGGGTGGACGAAGCACCGCCGGAATCTTCTCTTTTTGTTGCAAGTTAGCTAGGTGTCATCTATTCTGCCAGTACTCTCCGGCTAATTATTGAGTTGGACAGTGTGATCGGAAAATCACTCACACAGATATTATCAATTGGACTAAATTGAAACAAAATCTAAAATTAAAGGTCAAAATTAAGCTAAATAAAAATGAAAAAACCAAAATAATACAAAGATAAAATATAGAGACCACGGGTGGAATTGCCATTATATTTATGAATTAATAATGTATGTACCAATATTACTTTCAGCAACAGATCAATAGGGACAAGGTAGGAATCAATGCAAAGGCATTGCCAACGCACACACACACATACATATATATATATATATATATATATATATATTATAGAGCTAGTTGATACAATTTTTTTTTTAATTGAAAAATCGATATTTAGAAGCAAAAGTTAAACACATCCATCTCTAATTTTTAGATAATTAATTTTTTTAAAACTTATTTAAGTTATTTTTATCTTAAATATATACAACCAGAAGTTGTATTAAAAATATTCTGACATTGATTTCCAAATATAAAAAATAAAATAAAAATCTATGCAGTGTTTCTTTCATTTGGCAAATTGTCCCTATGCATCATCAGGTTTAGATTTTAAATTTTAAGTTTTTGTTTCCTACATCTAGCTTCTTTTTTTTTGTTTTTTTGTTTGGTAAAAGGTCTTCTACCTGCATTAAATTGTTGATTTTCATAACACTTCATAACAAAAATTTTATTTTTTTTATGAATAAAAAAAAAAAAAAACTTGTCTCAATGTATTAATAATTTCTTAGGCTGTGTTTGGATCTTAAATTTGTTGGGAGAATTGTGATTCATTTTTCTTTCCCTATATTTTCAATCTCTTTTATTTTCTTTGTACAAATCCTTTTACAAATTCATAATCCAAACATAATTTTAAAGACTCCACAAATAATAAGAATGACCTTTGATGCTTCATTTGTTTAATTAATTTTTTTTATTATTTTATATTTGCAAACCCACAACAGTGACAACTTGTTTGCTTCATGTGGAGGCTAGGGATGAAACAGATGGTGTGGCCTGTCAAAACATGTTACTATATTTGATCCCGACCGAGAGTGAGGTTGGACCCATTTACTAATCATTTTCAAGTTGACAGGCAAAACTGCAAAAAAGAGAAATAGTGAACATTGTTTGGATAGATAAGATTACTATGCGAGCCAAAAAATAGTGGCCCAAAGAAGTATATGGGGTCCAAAAACATAATTCAATCCAACTGGGCCCAATCCGAGATCGGCCCAATGGGTGAGCTTATTGGGCTGAATCGGAGCCGAATAGAAGTCATTGGAAGGAATGAACGCTGGGTAATGAGTCTCGATTCACTATAAGAAAAGTGGGTTTATGAGACGTAACTATTTGTGACGGCACACTTGCCGTCTCAAAAAATCACTTTTTGCGACGGCAGAAAATGCCGTCTCAAAAAAACAGAGCATTTACGGTGGCACCATTTACCGTCTCAAAAAAGCAGAGTATTTGGGACGGCACCATTTGCCGTCTCAAAAAAGCAGAGCATTTGCGACCGATATTTTCTGCCGTCGCAAATACTCTCATTTTTTGAGACGGCAAATTGTGTCGTCGCAAATGTTCTGCTTTTTTGAGATGGCAAATGGTTCCGTCGCAAATACTCTGCTTTTTTGAGACGGCATTTTCTACCGTCACAAAAAAGTGACTTTCGTGTTTTTTTTTTTAGTGAATATTTTTAAAATTTTAAATTTTTTTTTAGATACACCTTACTTAGATGTATCTAAAAAAAATTATGAAAAAATATTTTTAAAAATTAATAAATACATAAAAATACAAAAAAAAATGTATTGAATTATTGTATTTTTGGTATTTAGTGAATTTTTAAAAGATTTTTTTTACAATTTTTTTAATTTTTAGTGTGTCTAAAATTTTTTAAAAAAATACTTAGAATATTAAAAAAATTCAGTAAAAACAATATAACACGGAAAACAAGAAAGTATAATTTTCTCAAAAGAGTTTTTGGAAAACTCTAATCTAGCATAGTGATTGTGGTTTTGAGACAACTTCATATATATACAGTCACAAAATGGTTTGAATAAATTCAACGGTATTTTTTTGTCGCAAAAAAAATTAAAAAAAACAATGTCGTCTTACTCTTTTGATATAACATTTCTCTTTTCATTCATTTTTTCATCTTCCTGTCTCTCTGTCTCTATCTCTCTCTCTCTTCTCTTTATCTCTTTCACTCATCACTCTTCTTTCTCTGTCTGTCTGTTTCTCTCTCTCATTTTCTCTCTATGTCTCCGCCTATCTCTCTTCTCTCTATCTCTCTCATCTGTTTTCTCTCTCTATCTCTCTTCTCTCTATCTCTCTTATATCTTTTCTCTCTCTCTTATCTTTCTATCTCTCTCTATCTCTCCCACCCATTTCTCTTCTCTCTCTGCCTCTCTCTTTTTTTGTGTCTCTCTCTCGCTCATCTCTTTTCGCTCTATTTCTCTCTTTTTTTGTCTATCTCTCGCTCATCTCTTGTTTTTCTCTCTTTTTCTATCTTTCCTTCTCTCTCTCTCTCTCTCTCTTTCTCTCTCTATTTTTTTTCTGTTTATCTCTCTCTCTCTCTGTCTCTCTCTCACTCATCATTCTTCTCTCTCTCTCTGTCTACTTGTCTATTTGTCTATTTCTCCCTCACTATGTTCGCCTTGCTCACTCTCTTACTCCTATCTTCTCTATTTATCGAGCTCCTTCTCGATTTATCGATCCACTATAAACGACGACGTCTTACTCTTTTGAACATTTCTCTTTTCATCAATTTTTTCATCTTTCTATCTCTCTATCTCTGTCTCTCTTCTCTTTCTCTCTCTTACTCATCACTCTTCTCTGTCTGTCTGTCTGTCTCTCCCTTTCTCTATGTATCTCCTTCGCCATCACTACCACCACCACCACCACCATCATCTCTTATCCACCACCTTCACCACTACTACCGCTTCCTCTCCTCTACCACAAAATATTACCTCTTCTCTCTCTCTCACTCATCACTCTTCTCTGTCTGTCAGTCTTTGTCTTTGTCTCTGTCTCTTTCTCTTTCTCTCTTTGTCTCTCGCTTATCTCTTTTCTCTTTATCTCTCTTATCTCTCAATCTCTCTTCTCTCTCGCTCATTTATCTTCTCTCTATCTCTCTCTCTGTCTCTCTCGCTCATCTTTCTTCTCTCTTCGTCTCTCTCTTTTTCTATGTCTTTCTCTCGATCATCTCTTTTTACTCTCTTTCTCTCTCTCTTTGTCTATCTCTCGCTCATCTCTTGTTTCTCTCTGTTTTTCTATATGTCTCTCTCTCTCTATATCTCTTTCTCTCTTTGTCTCTCTCTCACTTATTACTCTTATCTCTCTATTTCTCTCTCTGTGTCTGTTTGTCTGTCTCTCACTCTTCTCTCTCTCTCTATGTGTCTGTCTGTCTGTTTGTCTCTCTCCCCCATTGTGTTCACCTTGCTCACTCTCTCCATCATCTCTTCTCTATTTACCGAGCTCTCCACTACAAGAAAATGCACTTTTAGCGACCACTTTGTCTCTCTCTCGCTCATCACTTTGTCTCTGTCTGTCTGTCTGTCTATCTCTCTATTTCTCTCTATTTCTCTTCTCTATCTGTCTCTCACTCATCTCTCTCTCACCACCCATCTTCTCTACCACATTCACCACTACTGCAAATGCAATTCCACTACTACCACTGTTGTCACTCAACCTCTACAACTATCATTACTACCACCATCGCTACCACTCCACTACCACCACTACTACTACCATTATCTCTCATCTACAATCGCTATTCTATCTCCTCTACAACTACCACAACTTCACCACTTATCTCCTTCGCCATCACTACCACCACCACTATCACCTCTTATACACCACTTTCACCACTACTGCCACTTCCCATCATCTACCACAAAAAATTAGTTCTTGATTTTTAGTAAAAAAAAAAAAAAAAGGGTCGCAAATTTTTTTTTTCATTGACCACCAAAAATTAACTTTATTTTAATAGAATATATTATTCCTACTTCTACCAAATAAAAAAAAGAAATTAATAATTTTTTATTCATTAAAATAATATATGAAACAAATAAATTTTCAATCTTATTAAATGAAAAAAAAAATTCATTAACTATAAAAAAAATTATTTTAATAAAAAATATTTTTTTTTGACAACGGCATCCTCCGTTGCAAAAAAAAAAAAAAAATCATTTTATTATTTAAATATTCATTTGTAATGAAAATCAAAAAAAAAATTTCATTTGTAATCTCTTCCAATATTCATTTATAATGAAAAAAAAAAAAAAAAATCATTTGTAATCCCCCCTCTTTCCATTCCCGCTCGGGTTTCCCCCACCCCAAACCCAAAATCCCCAATCTCTTGAACCAAAATCCCCAAACCCAAAATCCCCAGTCTCTCTGTCTCTCAGTCTCAATTTGTTTCAGATGCTGATTCGGATGATTCATGGTCTAGGAGGAAGAGGAAGAGCACGAGTTCTAGGCGTAGAAGTAGGAAATCGGAATCAAATATCAACATACATACATACAGACTTGTTTGAACCGTCAATCAAATATCAACCAATCGATATGGATGGCTTCATCTTCAGATTCCATGGACAACACTTTCAGAGCTCGAGTCCAGAAGATCTTCGGGTCTCTTTCATCATCATCATCATCGCTAAGCCCTCCGTGGTCTCTCACCAACGACAAGGTCGAGAAGAGAGAGTGGCGACGACCCTCCTCCGCCAAAGACGACGACCAAACCCCCATTTCTTTCTCTTTCGATAGCCTTGCTTGTAGGGTGTAAGAGGAGCTAATTTAAGCCCACTAAATTATTTAGGCCCAATAGCCCAAGATTAGTAGGCCCGAATTTATCGCAAGTCCAAGAATGGTGGGCTTGGATTTATCGCCGTCAAACGGGCTGAATAGCTCTAAGCCTCGAAAGGGTTCGGATCCACGAACCTAGAGACTTGCTCGGGCCCGGACTCGAAAGGGTATTAAGCAAGCCTAGAGATCCGAGGCACTCGGACTCGAAAGGGTTCGGATCCACGAACCTAGAGGTCCGAAACACTTGGCTTCGAACGGATTCAGACGCAATCTAGAAGTCGCTCCGTTAATGAGTCCCAGAACACTTGCGGGCTCGGAGCTTTCCGGGATCTACGCACCAGAACCATGGGCGTAATGGAGTTCGAACAAAGGACCCGATCCCGAGGACGGTGAGTGGAGATAAATTCACTCTTCGGTTAAACTAGCCTATACCCGGGTCGAGGTGGCACGACCCCGGGGGGTCCATGAGACTCGGCAATATTTTGCGGCAGGACGTCCTCTGGGACTACCCCTGACCCTTTGGGATGATTGGGGATCATTGGTTAGGTGTGGCTAAGAAGAAGGGTTCGCCGAGGGAGTGATCTCCTCTTCGGGGTTTTCACCTCCTCGGAGAAGTCACCTCCTCGGAGAAGTCACCTCCTCGGAGAAGTCACCTCCTCGGAGAGGTCACCCCCTCGGACAAGGTGGTTAGAGAGAATATCCCCCATGTGCCTTGCACATGGGTTCCATCCTACATCATGAGGTGCCTATAAATAGCACCCACCCATAGCTTTACAAGGGATGGATTTTGGAGATTTTTTAACTCTTGGGAAAGAACTAATTTCCCTTCTCCATTATCAACCTTGAGAGTGAAAGTGGGAGATCAATGGGAGAGCCTTGCCATTATTCTATTCTCTAGCCATTTTGCCTTCTTCTTCACCCAATCTCTTATCTCCATCATCTCCTTTGTTGTTGTGTTCCTAAGTTGAGATTATTGAAGAATCTAAGCCTCTCATCATATTCTAGAGAATTCGATCTTTGAATTTTTCAACTCCTTTCTTGAACCCTCTCCTACATTTTGGCGACTCCGCTGGGGAGGCGGATTGGTTAATGGTCTCAACGAGATCTGGAATCCACACAACTCCAACAAGGATGGCGGGAGAAGATGAAGTTCACCAACAAGGATCCTCTAATGGTGGTGATGACAGAACCACGGCTCCAGATCAACCACTTTTGCTTGAAGCCATTCAAGGACTTCAAAATACTCAGCAGGAGATTCTTACCACTCTTCAGAATCTCACTCACACCATGTTGGTGATGAGTTCTAACTTTGCATCGGCGCCAAACGGAAATCAAACTGGTGGTGGAGTTATTCCCGCCGGAGCGCAAAATCAAATCCAAGGAGAAGTAAGCCCCAATCAGCCTATGGCTCATGGCAACACGGCCACAGTAACACATGCTCAAACCACAGTAGGCGGCGGCAGTTTGCCCATGCCCGGGCTCCATGGCGTGCCAAGCCAAGATCCAATGGTGACTAGGGGAGTTTCTAGTGTAATGAATGGTGCTCCGGTGACTGTTGGTGTCCAGGAAAACATAAGGAGCGTGATGGCGCAAAAGGGAGCTCTGCCCGTACCTAATCTTGTCACGCCACCAGTAAATGTTACCCAAGCACCAAGCGGGCCTCCTTTGGTGCCGACAACAAATCTGCAAGCACAACCCGGTATAGCGGCGCCGTACGGTGGACTTTACGGGCCTCAATTCAATATCCCATCACCAACTGGCTTGTCTATAGGCGCTGATGGCCAGTATCGTCAAATGTCCTCACCAATGATGAATTCGCAGCACCAGAATGGCCAAGACGCCCCTAGCTCAGTCTTCGGGTACATAAGCCAAGTCCCGGGAATACCACCATCAAACTCTCTCCCTCAACAGTTTCTCACTCTCGCCGATGTGCAGGCCATGTTCGATCTCGAACGGGGCAAGAGGACCTTACCCTCTTTGCCTGATCCAGACGTCAAGCCGCCTCACCCCATTGAGATGCTGAGCTATCCATACCCTGAGGGGTATACAGTGCCGAAGTTCATCAAGTTCGACGGCAAACAAGGAAATGCCCGAGAACATGTTGTGCGATTCATCGAGACTCTAGGTATTCATGGTTCAAACCACGTCCTCCGACTGAGAGAATTCTCTAAGTCCCTCACCGACCGAGCATATAGTTGGTATGTTAATTTGGCCCCAAACTCTGTCCGAAGTTGGGAGGAAATGGTTAACAAATTCCACTCCAAGTTCTTTCAAGTGGCGGAGAGGGTGACCATACTTACATTGTGTAAAGAGAAGCAACGAGAAAGTGAAGACATCCTTGACTACGTCAAAAGGTTTCAGGACAAGGCCGTAGATTGTCATGAAGCAGTCGAGGAGAGTTATCTGGTTCAAATCTGTCTAGAAGGGGCATTGAGCAGATACAAAATGTTTCTAGTTAATCACAAGCTACCCACCTTCTCGGCATTAATAGAAGCAGCTCGGAACATTAGCATTCCTCATGATCAGGAGTCCGGATTTAAGGCCAGTTACAAGACTAGTTTCAAATCGTCTCGTGGACCTATTGTTGCTGCTGCCTCTGCCCCAGATACCCGAAATTCACAAGGAGGAGGTCATAGAGGCCAGAAGAGAAAGCAATATAATGGTGAAAAGGGGAATGTTTCTTATCCATGTGGAATCGAGGAAGTGAAAGCTCTAGTTAAGGAATGGGTGGCTGATGGAGAGCTAAAATTGCCTTATGTTGAAGAAATGCCATCAAAGAAAGACCGTGAGAGCCCTGAATTCTGTGTCTACCATCGTACATTAAAACATCCGACAGAGAAGTGTTGGACTCTCAGAAAAATCTTCAGAGATAAAGTCGAGGCAGACGAATTGAGGTTCAAAAAGCAAGGGACTCAAGACATCCGAGAACAACCATATCCTCAACACCGAGACAAGGGCAAGAATGTTGCTATGATAGCTTATGAAGGCCCGATGATTGAGGCTATCGCCAACCTCGATGACGATGATTGTTATTTGGATGACATCCTCGAGCCAGAGGGTGAGCAAGTTTACTATAGAAGTGCTCTCGATCCAGAGGGCAGAACATTTATGACTCATGGCGAAGATCCCTTTGATCCAGAAGGAGGAGAAGAGTACTACGGAAGAGGAGGACACCATGTTTATGTGGCATCTTATTTTGAAGAGACCGAGGAGATGGTTAACTACGAGCCTCCAAGAGTGGAAAAAGATCCGGATCACTATGCCAAAACCTTGCAAGACTGTGTAAAGTTCAAGCAGTTCTTTGACCAGCTTGGACTTTCCAAGGAGGCAAGAACAGAAATCACCAAGTCTATCATTAATATAGCCGAGGCACACCATGAGGAATGCATGTCGACTGAGGGATCTATCCCGAGGAAGACAAAAGAGCAATCTAGTGCCATTACTTTCTCCGAGGTTGATCGGAAGTATCCTTTTTCTCACAACCGCCCGCTTTATGTGACTGCTTTTATTAACGGGGTTGAGTTCAAAAGGGCCTTTCTAGATAGTGGAGCCTCTATCAATATTATGACTCGCGCTACTCTAGAAAAGGCCGGAATCTCTAAAGAACGCATTGTGAAGCAGCCGATAGTCATCACTGGCTTCGGTGGAGAAAGGAGAGTTACTATCGGATGCGTAACAGTTGATTTAGCCGTCGGAGAAATTCGCTCGGCCACCAAGTTCCATATTATCGATTCTGAGACAAATTATCACATCATTCTAGGGAGGACCTGGATGCATAGATATGGGGCTGTACCATCGAGTTATCATCAGTGTGTTAAGGCAAAATGGGGAAAGAAGACGGTGACAATTCAGGCTACAGAAAGGCCTTTCGAGATCCATGAAGCTCATTATTCTGATGCCATCTACTTCACCGAACTGGCTGTCGAAGAAGTTCCCACCACCTCTAGGCCTCGAGGGGTCAAAATTCCTCGTTGGGAGGATATCAAAGATGACAAGGAGCTGATGGCAGAGTCAAGTAAGCGGGCAATGTCTAGACCAGAAAGTCCGCCTATTCCTCGGAAGGTGATGAAAGTTCGAGAAGGAGGCAAGATGGTGTACTATTTATGATGGTGCATGATGGCCACAACCCGAGCAGCTGGTGAAAGCTTTCCAAATGATCTTGCAACTCTAGGGGCAAATTTCAACATTCCGTAGAAGAAGTCTATCTATGACATTTACAGTTTGCATTTACTACATTGTCCAAGAAGTTCTATCTTTCTTATGTCATGAAGAAATTTATTTCCTCCATATTATGTATCTCCATTAGAAGTTATTTTCTCTACATTGTATATTTTCATGGTGTTATGTTGCTTGAAACAGTTTTCAATTTTTGTTGCCCCTCAAAGAAGAAAGAGAAATAGTAGACTCAGTTACCAACCTGAAGGGAGTTTTCTTGACATAATAGAAGTATACTTCCACTCGGACTTCCGAGGGATAGCCTTTGCTTCCATTAGCTACCGAAATAGAAGTGCGCATCCACTCGGACTTCCGAGGGATAGCCTTGTTTCTGCTTAGACTTCTGAGGGAGAGCCTTGTCTCCTGCTCGAACTCCCGAGGGATAGCCTTTGCTTCCATTAGCTGCCGAAGTAGAAGTGCGCATCCACTCGGACTCCCGAGGGACAGCCTTGTTTCTGCTCGGACTTCCGAGGGACAGCCTTGTTTCTGCTCGGACTTCTGAGAGACAGTCTTTACTTCTGTTGGTAGAAGCTTGGTAGACTCGGTTATCTTCCAGAGGAATCTTTCTTGCCAAAGTAGGGTGTGTGCTACCTTCGGACGCCCGAGGGACAGTCTTGCTTTTGTTCGGACTTCCGAGGAACAGCCCTTACTCTCATTAGTGTGGGTTCCAAGGGCCCCGAGGACGTGGATTTCAATCAAGAATTTATTTGTCTGAAATAGTAAAACCGACAAATGAGACAAACAATATCAATTTCAGATCATGATTCAGGCATTATCAGAATGGGGCGACATCAACAAATAATAATTATCTATTTAAGCTACAACAATTTTATTACTCTGAGCAAGTTCATGAAAATGCAACTATCAAGTTTTTGTCTCTCCGGGCTGGTTCCTCTCTAGCCAACGTAAAACTACAACGGTCACACAAAATTTTGGCATCAGCTATGTATTTCCCAAGCATCCACAAGTTAAACAAACAACAATATATCATCTTTATTATTCAACAAGAGGAAGAGGGAGCCGAATTTCATACTCACAAATTTGGGACTGTTAGAGGGGTGAAGTCCGAAGCCGATGTTGAAAATTCAAGTTAAAATCAGAGAGGTTTTACAGACTGTAATCAACAAGACTGGGCTAGGCTTGGCAGGACCACACACATTGCGTTGAGTGGGCGAACGTGCGTGGTGGGCGTCGGACAAGTTCAAGCCGGAAGCAACACTGGTACCACAGAAAAGTCAGCAACCACACACGTTGCGTTGAGAGGGCGAACGTGTGTGGTGTGCGTTGGAACCGTCGAAGTCAACAGTAATTGGAGCTGGAACCAGTGAGTGTAAAGCAAGGCCAAGATCTATGTATTCGGAGCTTTGAAAAATGTTGCTAAGCCAGGAGGGCACACCAACGACGAGCTGAACAGCGTTAGGCAAGATCACACACGACGCGTTGAACGGGCGACGTGTGTGGTTTACATTGGACCGCCGAAGCCGGAGGAAGAGTTTCAGCAAAGAGAGGTCGATGGTAGGTTGGTTCGGTCTTGGCGCAAGGTATCAAGCGTGACATCATTCCTATCACATCTCCACCATTGACATCAATATTTCAAGGCAAGCATCAAATATTCTATTTACGTTAGATTTGTCAACATGAATTTCAAGACTACATTTCTTATGCAAATCAAGATTCAATAGAAGCTTCCGTTATCTCAAGTTCAAAATTGGTATACAACAATGCCCACAAATCTCAAAAGCCCAAATCAAATTTCAAGCATACACTCACAAATCCAAAGCAATGAAGAGAATGAACTTTGTTGAATCAAGACCAAAACCCATCAAAATGAGGGGTTCAAAAATGGGTTTTCAACAAGTGCTTAACTCACAGATTTAGGGGCAGCATAGTGAGGAGACGGGTTATCAATCACAAGCGGTGTAGGCCGAGAATGGCGCACGAAGCAGTAGATGAGGAAGGAAGCTAGGCAAACCGACGCCGCGTTGAGTCGGCGACGTGGTCGGCATTGATTAATCACGGTTAGAACCAATGGTGGTGGACTTCAGTAGATGTGAAAGTAGGACCGAGATCTGTGTGTTCGGAGCTCTAAAAAAAAAACATGGCTGAAATGGGACATCGACGATGAGTGGAGCTGGCATTGATACGAGCTTGCCATGGTTTGAGTCACTACATCGGCTGTAATCGGAACTGTTGCAACCAGCGGACAGAAGTACGGCGAAGGTCGAAGGCGCAGGACATGGCGGTTGCGCACCCGGAGTTGCGGCAGCAAATGGTGTGCAAGCAAGGATAGCCCGTTGTTGTTGTAGAGGCAAAACGAAACTCTGCTGCAAAAAGAGGAGTGAAGTTTAGATTATTATTTTCTTAAGGAAGATGAAGCACAGAAAAGAAAATAAATAAATAAAAGAGATGCCGTGTATGCAAGGAGTTGGTGTCGGCCTCTGTCATTGCAGAACAGAGCTACGGTGGGCCTGGATCTCTGAGGGACTGCATCATTAAATTGAAGTAAAGCACCGATGGTAAATAGAGCCTCTGGTTTGTTGAAGGAGCGCACAACATTAGCCTCTGATTTGTTAAAGAAAAAAAAAAAAAAAAAAAGAGAAGTGCTGGGTTGGTCTCTCGATCTAGAGATAGAGGCGCCGCTGTGCAACAAAACAAAAAAATAAAGAAAAGAGAGGCTACATTGATTAGGGTTGCTATTCTTATCTTTGAATAGAATAAAAAAAGGGGTGTGATACATGGCATATCCCAGTTCACGGTTTTCCAATTAAAAAAGAAAAAAAAAAAAAAAAAAAAAAGTGTGGGTTTCCACTTTTGTAGAGAGAGAAATCACATGGGTCATCATGATATAGGACCTGTTTGTTTTCCAATGGAAAAATCATTTTTTGGGTTTGAAGTCTCTGGAGAGAGAATGTCTAAAAAAAAAAAGCAATATGTTTATATATTGTAAAAAAAGGGGGGTCAGCTTTCTGATTTGTTTATTCTCGAAAAAAAAAAAAAAAAAAAATATATATATATATATATATATAAAATAAAAAAATAAAAAAAATAAAAAAAAATTATTATTATTATTATTTTCTTTGGCAATTTAGTTGTTGCTGTATGAATTACATGTCCAGGTTGGTTTGGTGGGGCATTAAACAATTCAAGTTTTGATTTTCTTTCCAAAAAAAAAAAAAAAAAAAAAAAAAAAAAAAGTTCCAAAAAAAAAATAATAATAATAATATTAGTTGTCAATTTTCTCTGTAATTTACAGTGAGTCCTCAGTTTTTATCCATAGATTTTATCAAGGCCAAATATTCTCGAAGACATGATGTGAAGCATGGCTGATGAGGTGAAATTATGCATGTCCGAGAAAATTACAATTTCTCATACACGCAAGGGGCAAATGTAAGAGGAGCTAATTTAAGCCCACTAAATTATTTAGGCCCAATAGCCCAAGATTAGTAGGCCCGAATTTATCGCAAGTCCAAGAATGGTGGGCTTGGATTTATCGCCGTCAAACGGGCTGAATAGCTCTAAGCCTCGAAAGGGTTCGGATCCACGAACCTAGAGACTTGCTCGGGCCCGGACTCGAAAGGGTATTAAGCAAGCCTAGAGATCCGAGGCACTCGGACTCGAAAGGGTTCGGATCCACGAACCTAGAGGTCCGAAACACTTGGCTTCGAACGGATTCAGACGCAATCTAGAAGTCGCTCCGTTAATGAGTCCCAGAACACTTGCGGGCTCGGAGCTTTCCGGGATCTACGCACCAGAACCATGGGCGTAATGGAGTTCGAACAAAGGACCCGATCCCGAGGACGGTGAGTGGAGATAAATTCACTCTTCGGTTAAACTAGCCTATACCCGGGTCGAGGTGGCACGACCCCGGGGGGTCCATGAGACTCGGCAATATTTTGCGGCAGGACGTCCTCTGGGACTACCCCTGACCCTTTGGGATGATTGGGGATCATTGGTTAGGTGTGGCTAAGAAGAAGGGTTCGCCGAGGGAGTGATCTCCTCTTCGGGGTTTTCTCATCCTCGGAGAAGTCACCTCCTCGGAGAGGTCACCTCCTCGGAGAAGTCACCTCCTCGGAGAGGTCACCTCCTCGGAGAAGTCACCTCCTCGGAGAGGTCACCCCCTCGGACAAGGTGGTTAGAGAGAATATCCCCCATGTGCCTTGCACATGGGTTCCATCCTACATCATGAGGTGCCTATAAATAGCACCCACCCATAGCTTTACAAGGGATGGATTTTGGAGATTTTTTAACTCTTGGGAAAGAACTAATTTCCCTTCTCCATTATCAACCTTGAGAGTGAAAGTGGGAGATCAATGGGAGAGCCTTGCCATTATTCTATTCTCTAGCCATTTTGCCTTCTTCTTCACCCAATCTCTTATCTCCATCATCTCCTTTGTTGTTGTGTTCCTAAGTTGAGATTATTGAAGAATCTAAGCCTCTCATCATATTCTAGAGAATTCGATCTTTGAATTTTTCAACTCCTTTCTTGAACCCTCTCCTACATAGGGTTGTAGGGTTTCACCGTGAAAGGAGGTAGATCGAAAACGGAGACCAAAAGGACCGATAGCAAGTAAGTTTTGTTTGCCTTGTTGTTTTTGGAGTTTTTAGATCTGAGATCTATTATGCGTGTGATTCAGAGTGTGTTTTTTGGGTATTGAAGATCGATTTTTTTGTTGTTAGGCTTTCGGTGAAGAGAGGTGCTCCGAGCGAGAAGGCTGGTAAAAAGCCAGCGGCGAAGAAGGGGAAGGCTGCCAAGAACCCTAACAAGCCGAAGAGGCCTGCTAGTGCTTTCTTTGTTTTCATGTGATCATCTATTTTCCTTTCTCTCGCATGAAAATCGTTGTTAGATCTGTATATTCTACGTCAATGAATATATTTTTAAATGTTTTAGGGAGGAGTTTAGGAAAACGTACAAAGAGAAGCATTCTAACAACAAATCCGTAGCCGCCGTGAGTGTTTTCACCTCATTTGTTTTACAGATTTCTGATTTGTGGATTTTGTTCAAGTTTGATTTCAATTTTTATTGTTTTTGGAATGTGGATTAGGTTGGTAAGTCTGGAGGAGATAAATGGAAATCTTTGTCAGAAGCTATGAGTAATTCAATTCCAAATAATGATTTGATTTTGATTTATTCTCTGAAATCAAATATATTTACTTGTTATTGTTGTTCAATTTTTATGTTTTGAAAAAATTAGGAGAAAGCTCCCTACGTTGCGAAGGCAGAGAAAAGGAAGACCGAATACAATAAAGGAATACCGAATACAAGTCTCCAATTTTCTACTAGATTCTTTGCTAAGGTATGCTTGTCCTTGTTTAATCTACATTATGATGTTTTATGTTGGATATGATTGGTTTTTATGTTTTCATAGAAATCTAAGAAGTGGGAATTGAATCACATATGTTGATGTTTTCCAATCAATTACATGTTGCTCTTTAGATCTAGTTTTATAGTTTTATACTTGGTTTTGTGTTGATGATGGATTGATTGATCTTTGTAAAGTTTGAATTTGTGGATATGAATTTGTTTTTGAATTCAATTGGTGGGATTATTGGTTGCAAGATGGAAATGGAGCCTGGAAAGTTATTCATTGGTGGGATTTCTTGGGACACGAACGAAGACCGTATGAGAGAGTATTTCCAAACTTTTGGTGAGGTAGTTGATGCTGTGATAATGAAGGATCGGAACACAGGGCGTGCTCGTGGTTTCAGTTTTGTTGTCTTTGCTGATCCCTCTGTTGCAGAAAGAGTTGTTAGGGAAAAGCACATCATAGATGGTAGAATTGTAAGTTGTGCATATTTGAATTAAAGTTTTGTTTGTCATTACAGATTTTTCTTACTTATAATTCAATGGGTAATTTTGCTTACATTATGAATTGAAGTATAGCATCTCATAACAACTATACTTTTCTGATTGATTCTTGATGTAGTATCAGAACTAAGTTGAAAATTATGACTAGATGTAGTTTGTCATAGAATTTATTTTGTAATGAAGCGAAACCCAATTAATTTCGATTTATGATATGTTTGAGGTGCATTTATTAGGTAGACATGTAAGTTATGCATTTGAATTAAATTTTTGTTTGGCATTAAACTTTGCTCAATATATATTTCAATCATTATTTTGCTTATATTGTGAATTGAATTGAAGTATATAGCATCTCAAAACTTAGTCAAGCAAGTATACCATTTTGATTGAACTTAAATGTGTATCGGAATTAAGCAGAAAATTATTCCTGGATGTAGTTTTTCAGAGAATTGATTCATTCTCCATTTACTTGTAATAAAGTGAAATCCAATTCATTTCAATTTACGGTGCATTTATTAAGAGGGTGTTTGGAACGATCAAAATAAATATACTTTTTGACTTTTTACGAAAAGATGTGCAAAAAAGTAGAGATATGATGTGACCTGAAAAAGATAAAAAAAAAGTGCACTTTTGTAGGGGATGCCAAATTGTGTCTAAAGTTTTGTTTGGCATTACAGATTTTGCTTAATATATTTCAATGGGTAATTTTGCTTACATTATGAATTGAAGTATAGCATCTCCAAAACCTAGTCTAGCAATTATACTGTTCTGATTGAATCTTGATGTGCATCAGAATTAAGCGGAAAATTATGACTTGTAATGATGCGAAATCCCTTTCATTTCAATTACGATTTGTTTGACTGCGTTTATTGTAGATAGCTTAGGCATGGGACTTAATTAACTACTTGTCATAATTGAGCTAGAACAACTTAACTATGATGTAAATTATATTGTCTAGAGGAAAGCATATCTTTAGAGATCAAATGCATTTTGAGTGTTTTACCAACAATCACTTAGACAAGAAATTTTAATTGCACTGAGCATAGGACAAAAATCAACAAAACATAAAACTTAAGAAGATTTCTTGTGTGATAGAAAATGTGAGAAAGCAATATTGCAGAGGAAAAGAACGGTGCCATACTGCCATATGCTATGGCTGGGGTTTGCTTGGAAATCAACTGTTTTGGAATGAAATTTTTGGAAAGAGTGCAAAGAACACAACTTACAAATGACTTTTCATATGATGTTTCACAGTGTTGTGCTGTGCTTATGGTGACATAATTTATGCGGCTGTTAAATTAATGAATTATACAAGCTTACTGAATGTTATGACACTTGCGGACATGATCCGATTAATTATATTTGTTTCATTTCAGGACACACAAAATGTGTATACTGGATGGTTTCTATCATTTCTCAATTTTTTGTTAAGCATTATACACTAGGATAGTATTTATGGGCTCCCCTTTGTTTTCAGTGTTTATATAATGTCAAATATTTACTCTTTAATTCTTAGAATCCTATGTCATTTGTCTACTTCTTCATTGGGAGAAGCTTTCTATAGTGTATCTGTGTACACATACATTTATGTTTATTATTTTCTTACACACTCACTATTACTTCTATGTTTTTTCCCATCAGCATTATATTAAACTGAGTGAGCTTGAGAAAAACTGCAAACTAAATGACCTCCTTGATGCATTGGACTTCAACCAAGTTGTCATTTTTGTCAAAAGTGTCAGCAGAGCAGCTGAACTGAACAAGTTACTTGTGGAATGCAACTTTCCTTCTATTTGCATCCATTCTGGAATGTCTCAGGAAGAAAGGCATGTATTCTGTAACTCTGGTTCCACTTGTAATGAGAAGTACTTGATAATTTTGTATTTTTAGGCTTATATGATGACGCCAGTTTTATCTATGTAGTTTCTCTGTAGTTTCAACTGCTGACTTGTTCTGTGGGATATGTTCATTGAACATATAGGAAATAATTCCTTACCAGTACTCTGTTCTCTAGATGCTTGGTTGTTTGGCTGTATTAGTGTTTGAAAAACGTCATATTGTCTATTCATTTGGGGGATCTTGCAACTTCTCAACATAATTATTTTTTGGGTCCCTTGATGATTTTTAAGGAATTTTATTGAAAGATTCTGTATTCTAAGGGCTAGTTTGGCATGTACTAAATAGGCCAAAAAGTCAAAAAGTTATTATCTTATTTAAGTCACATCATCTTATTTAAATCACATCACCTCTCTAACACATCACATCAAACCCAACCCAAACCCAACCCAAACCCACCAATAAGTCAAAAGTGCACTTTTTTAGGACATCCCAAACCAACCCTAAATTGAAATGCTTGTGTAAAACAATATAATTAATGTTCTCCATTTTACTGTGTCTGCTTCTCTTATGTTAAAGAATCATTGGTGACTGATTTTTAAGGTTAACCTGTTTAGGTTGACACGCTACAAAGGTTTCAAGGAAGGGCACAAAAGAATTCTTGTGGCAACTGATTTAGTTGGAAGAGGAATTGACATTGAACGTGTCAACATTGTTATCAACTATGACATGCCTGATTCCACTGGCACCTACCTGCATCGTGTATGTTCCCCTTTTAGCATATGAGATGTGCCTATGTATTGCTGTTTCAGAACTGCGATTGACCTTCCTCCTCGATTTTTAACACTTGACAGGTGGGTAGAGCTGGTCGATTTGGCACCAAGGGGCTTGCAATTACGTTTGTATCTTCTGCATCCGACTCTGATGTTCTCAATCAGGTAATCCAATCACACTTGATATCAGCTTGTTGGCAGAATTCCTCTTCTTTCCTTTTTTTTTTTTTTGTTTGCTTGATGGTCCATTTAATGCTATTAATCTTGGACTTATTATTTGTACAAGTTCAGGAAAGGTTTGAGGTGGATATCAAGGAACTTCCAGAGCAAATTGATCTTTCTACATACAGTATGAACCCTATGCTTTCCTATGCACATGTTAATTTATGTTGCTTTATTTAAATGATTCTTCTCTGGTAGTTTGGAAATAGGGGTACAAGTTAATGTGTTATGAGTCTCTGTTTCTGAATTTGGTGAGCATGTGTTTTATTACAATCTGAGTTTTTTATTTGCCGGTCATATGTATGCATAAATTATAGAGTACACAAATCTGTTTACTCATCATTCAATTGGAAGAGAACTGAGGAAGAGAACTGCAAAACAAACTTGTGAAGGAGCCTTACTGCTTAAAGATTAGATGTAGGAAAGGATGTGGGCCTTACTGCGAAACAAACTTTTTAACACTCGTCACACATTGTCACCCTTCTCTGTCTGAAATTTCTTCATTGTGTCTTAATTACAAAATTAAATTCATAAATACATGATTGCTTATTTTATTGACATTTTTTTTTGCGATTTCTCTGTTTTTCTAGTGAATCTAAAAAATGCCTTTGTTTAATTTGGCATGACTTTCTTTCTTTGCAGCGATCTCATGCCAGTGGAGACACGAATTGGGGAAAATTTTCTATACAAGGCCACCACGGTTATAGCTGTAGCTGATCAAATTTGGTTTATGTTATTTTGAATTATGAACAAAATCATGTATTTAAACATTATATATGTATTATGGAACATTATGTAGTGGGATAATTTTGTTGATGTGTAATTATACGAATGGAAAAATATTTTATTATGAAGAAATTGTTATTTTTATATTATTATGGAGAAATTTTAATATTTTTAATATTTTTATCGTAGGATTTTTTTTTTTTTTGCGACGGCATTACACTGTCGCAAAAAATAGAAAATTTTAATATTTTTATTAATTTTGTTACAGGTTTTACTTTTTGCGACGGCATTATACTGTCGCAAAAAATAGAAAATTTATTATTTTTTATTACTTTTTGCGACATTACACTGTCGCAAAAAATAGAAATTTTCATATTTTAATACTTTTTGTGACGGCATCACACCGTCACAAAAACAGTGTTTTGCCGTTGCAAAAAAAGATTATTAGCGACAGTATTTTTTTCCGTCTCAAATAACATTTTTCAGCGACGGTAAAATAGTGCTATCGCAAAAAAGTTTAGAAATTTCAAATGTTATTAGCGACTGCATAGTGTCGTCGCAAAAAGACAAAAATGCCGTCGCAAAACATTAGCGACGGCACTGTGCCGTTGCAAAAACTCTTTTGCAACCCCCGCATTTACGACCCCCTCTTGCCGTCGCAAAAAGTCATTTTGCCGTCACAAAAAGTATTAGCGACGGCATTAGGAGTATTAGCGACGGTATTTTACCGTCGCAAAAAGTCAATTTTTTTTGTAGTGATTGTGGGTAATCTAGCCGAGTAGTTCATATAAGTCGGTGTTGACTCATTGAGTTGCTGATTTATCCCCATAAAGTGCAATGGAGAAGTGGGCCCTAGTAGGAAATGCATAGTAGAAAATAAGAGGCCGAAGGAGAAACTTTATAAAAGGGGAGGAGAGAAATCTAGAATGAGGTATGATCAAAACTATCAACATACAAAAACTAAGATTATTACACTTTTCTAGGAGGCTAACTAGACCATCGGAGTGCTAATTTCGGCACTGTAGACATCCCATTTTTGACAGCCCATAAGACTTGGGCGTTACTGATGGTTTACTTGGTGATGAAAGGTGTGCAGGGCAAAGGTTCAATTTCTTCGGCAATGAGAGGGTCAAATCCCAACTTCACACCCCATTTTGGACCAAAGCTAATTTTGAACGGTTTTTAGACCTTAAAACCATCTCTTTCAAAACATTTTTGAATATAAAGTTTCTGCGTTGTTCCGAGGCTCGCATTTTGTCAAAAAATGCGCTTTTCGATAAACCGAGCAAGGACGAAGTGGAAATGAATGAAAGAGAGATGAAATCTTTGAAAAACCTTTCAAAACACCTTGCTTAGGGGTTCGAAGTTGAAGAAAGGAGGGGAAGAGAGAAGAAACCAAGTTGGAGGAGAAGACGGGCATGAATCCGGGTAGAAGGGAGTCGAGCAGTCCTCGCTGAATCGGGCTTATTAATCTGCATACTTGGATTTTAGCTATGAGGCCACCACCGTTGGAAAGCTTACTTTCGGGGCTTCATTTTGCACTCAAGAATCTCCTAGAGCCAAGTCCGGGTGGGGGAGATATGATCAGTTGAAGTCGGGCATCATCCCGGTTGGATCGAATCTGCGCGGCTTCACGAAAAAGGGCATAACTTTTTGCACAGAAGGAATTTTAATGCAAGGTTTGCGCCATTGGAAAGCTAACTTCCGGGGCTTCAATTTGGACACCCACCGGCCATTTTTTGACCTTGGCAGCATCTATCGGCAATCTATTTATCCGGACGGCAATTTATTGTGCCGACCGGCACTTTATTGTGCTGACCGGCCATTTTTGCTGGCCGACGACCTTCCGGAGCATTCTGTAGATTGAGTGGATTCCAGCTGTGCCAGCTGGAGTGCACAGACTCGATCCCCCATGCACATGTGTGGTTGTTTTGCACCTTGTGAGTCTTTGAACCCCCCTAACCTTCTAGAAGCTTGAACCCTTTGGCCAAGCTTCTTGGAGAAGCTTGGCCAGCTGTTTTAGCTTCCTCTAGAAGCCTTGCACCCCCCTTGAACCCCTTTGACCCTTTCCCTTTACTTAGCTTGTAAGTTAAGTGCTTCCCTTGCCTTATATAAGCACCATTCCTCTCCCTTTGTCTAGGTTGGATGTTTTTGAACAAAAAAACCAGAGATATATAGATATATCTGATATATACATACATATATCCCTTCATCTCTCACTATATCTCTCCCATTCAACCATCAAACACCCTTGTTCTTGGGCCATTTCTTCATCAAATCATAGCACAAGGCATCCTTACTCCATTGCAGCAACTTGAGGCTGTTCTTCAGAGCTTAGGAGCACCTAAACTTGGTCCAAGAGGTGCTGGTTTGCTGGTCTTCAAGGGTGAGTTCTCCTCTTCCCTTTTCTAGTCTTTTCTTGCTTCATATCTAAGCCATAGTTGCTTGCATTTTTGGGCTCCGACCCAAACTGTAAATCATCATATTTTGAGGTCCTCTTCATGTTTGATTGAGGACCTCTTGCTGTTTGAGGACAGTAGCTTGCACTTGCTTCATTACCCCTCTTAAATGCCATTATCTTGCATGTTATTCTTGGCCTAGACTTGATCTGTTTTGGAGCATGATGTAAACTGTAAATAGGCTTATTTTGAGCCCCTCTTCAACATTGAAGAAGGGCTCAACACTGTTTGGGACCTCCATGCTATACTTGCCTTTATATTCTCTTTTGGGTCCCATTTTTACATGCCTTGGCAGCCCCTGATGTTGCTGTTTTTGGACTTTGGTCCGAACTAAAAACAGCCATATTTTGACTCCCTCGTCATGTTTCATTAAGGGTCTTTGGCTGTTTGATGAATGTTTTGTATACTTGCTTCTTTGGCCACCTTTTGGCCCATTTCTTGCATAAGAGCTTAGCCATACCTATGTTTGTTTTGGGGGTTTTTACAGTTCTGTAAATGTGCATATTTTGGGCTCCTCTTCAATGTTGTTGAAGGGCCCTAACCTGTTTGGAGTCAGCAGCTGTGAGTTGCTTCATAATCTCATATTTAGGACTATTTTTGCATACTAGTTTTGCCCTATTTATGTTTGCTGTTTGGCCATGCTTTGAACTGGGAAAATGCTTATTTTGGGGCTGCCTTGCTACTGTCTATTCATTGCATGTCCGTATTGTGCATGTTTGGTATAGCTATAGGCCATTTCGGGTGCCAAAATTCATGTTTCGTGACTATTCCATGCATCGGGTGTACTTTCGCCTCATTTCGGGGCTGTTTTCCCCTACATTTCAGTGCTGAAATCCCATTAGCATGTTTGCATATCATTTTCCATGCCATTGCATTGCATATGCCATTGCCTCGGTTTGCGTGCCCGTGTACACGCATTTCGAGGCACTTCATTTTCATCCATCGGCCTCTTATGTGAGTGTGGCTGAGGCTCTCTCATGTTAGTATAAGCCCATGTTGCATTCTATATGTCATTTTAGCCATTGCATTGCATATGCCATTGCTTCGGTTTGCGTGCCCGTGTGCACGCATTTCGAGGCACTTCATTTTCATCTTATGGCCTCCTATGTGAGTGTGGCTGAGGTCCACTTGTATTGGTGTAAGCCCATCTTGCATTGTGTATGCCATGTTTCAAAGCGTTGCGCATGTTATGTTGTTAGCATTGTGTATGCCATGTAGTTGCCTAGCATGCTTGTATTCTTGTTTGCATACCTAGGTTGCATTGCATTGGCATGCATGCCTTGCCTCTTGATCATGTGATAGAGGTTGGGCTTTATGTGTTTGTTTGGTTTGCATGACATTTGAAATCAAAGCGCATACTTGGTTTCTTGGACCATCACGCATCGAAATGCGCAATTGGTGGTCCGAGAATCAAGGAACATCCCCCTTTGAGTCAAAAGCATGATAAGGGATGTGTTGGTGCACACATTTGCTTGGAATTTCATGCCATACACTGTCTGTCCTTTGTTGCTGTCAAAACTGTCTTCTGCAGGAAGTTTCTGCCGACCGACAACATTCAGTGTCGACCGGCCATTTATTCAGTGCCGATAGCTTTATCTCCAGCCGATGGATATTGTACACGGCCGGTGGCCATCCCTCCCAGCCGATGATGTTCTGCAATGCTCATAGGAGGTTCTCTGGGACTTTGACAAGTTTTCAGAGAGGAAAAGGCAGTGAAAACAGAGGCAGTAGTGCTATGGCAGCGAGTTTCCGGGCGATATGGGTCAAGCATGCATCATTCGCGCATCCCGAGGCGGGGGCCGTGGCCACCTTCCCTTTGCATTTAATTTATTAATTAAATAGGAATTCTGTAATAATTAATTAAGTAGTTAGTTATTTATTCGGACTGTAATATTTATTCGGTCCCTCCGAGTGAGGGCGTATTTGTAATAAGTGTGGGTGCGTGTGTGTATGTCTTCCAACCCCCACTTCTTTCTCCCTTTTATTTACCTGCCTATGATGGTAGACTAGGGCATATTTAAATTAGCATAACAGTATGATAGCATGCGTGCATCCATACATTTGTCTTGCATGCACCAGGCTCGGCGCATCATGCTAACAACATTAGCATTTCAAATCTAACTTGAATACATGCTACCTGCGCATTTTCACATGTCATTCATAGACTAGCCGAGCCTACTCTAGTGACATTCCGTGTGCGTTGCATTAGGCATTTAAACATGGACTTGGATCATGCATTGATTGCTAACGAGTTCTTTGTTTTGGCACGGAGTACGATGTAAGTATTTATGCTTTAGCATCCTTGCATGCGTGTGAGTGTTGCCATGATAGCATGATTACCATGAGGCTAGTTGCTTACGTGATATTACTGCTTGAATGCCTGTGGATGGAGGTCGAATTGCTTAAATTGGGATAACATATTAAAACTGTGAATTTTAAAGCCCACTTGAGGGTGGCAAAACCTGCATTTTAGCCTACTTGCGAGTAGCAAACCATTTTCAAAACAAACGTGAAATGTTTTGTTCCAATTTAGGCGATTTGGTCTATACTTGTTTGCTGTGCGCATAACATAGTAATTCTAGGCTAATAACCGGACTAAGAACACATAAAGTTTTCAAAATTGGATATCATGGTTACAAAGTGAAATAAAATATTTAGGTGGCGACTCTGTATCTGGCAAAGCAGTCCATGTTTGGCACTTCTTTTCAAAAATCTGTTTCTCAAAACGATTTGCCGGATTTGGACTCTTTGGTTCAGATTAAGAACCGTGACACAAATCGAGTCCGAACTGTAGCGAGGCCCCTTCGCGGGCGTGTCTACAGGCACCCTCGGCCGGAGTTGTTCTTCTATTTCAGGTGACTATCAGAGGGCTGCTACAAGATCTGCTTGGATACAAGAGTATCCCAAATCCACTTCCCCACAATTAACATTAAATATTATTACAAAGTGAATAGCTTCCCTCCAGACTTAGATTGGACTGGAGGGTGCTGTTGGGCACGTGAAGACCCACCACAGGTCCCGTTTTGATAATTCGAACCGTTAATATGTAGAACTCGTCAAGTGTTATGTGCTTGTTAAAAATCACTTTAATCGGATATTAATAGCTATGTGATCAAACAAGTTTTGTATAAAAAAAAATGGATGGTGAACAAATTAATGGTTGACAGAAAACTGATCCGATGAGATAGCTATCAATATCCGATCAACGTGATGTTTTATAGGCATATAGTATTCAATGAGTTCTACACATTGAACGGTTCAGATTATCGAAACGGGACTCGTGGTGGTCTCCCTCGAGCCTAAGAGCACCCTCTAGTCCGATCTAGGACTGGAGCAGAGAGCGAAGCTGCTCCCATTACCAAAAACACTTTGACAGATAAGTAATACTATATGCACCAATTAATGCACTAATTAGTATGCTAATTGATGATGTAGCATAATTTAAGATGTTTTTAATACTTGTAATTTGTATAATGAGTGGGGTTAATAATAAGGTCATAGTTAGTATTGATACACTAGTTAATACACTAAGGCCATGTTTGTTTGGGTGGACATGAGCTTGGGATTGGACTAATAATCCAATAAAATTATTAATCCGATGTTTGGTTAAACAATTGAAGTACGAACCAATTATTTTAAACTTGACTATTAGTTAAGATAGGATACATAATCCAACGAATTCGTAGTCCTAGGACTATTAGTCATGGGAATGCTAATCCAGTCCACCCAAATAAACATGGCCTAATTGATACATATAACACACTCTTTACATATACATAACTTTTGTAAGTACAATAAAAAAAATGAAAATACAGTGGGAGATGTGTGAAAGACACAAGGAATTGCTTGTGTGCCTACTCATCTCTATAAAGGAATAGATAAAAACAGATATAATTCATATGGTGCACATGCATGACCTTATAGAGAGACTCCTTGATTTCATCACTACTAGTACTAGCCTCGTGATTTTTAAAATTAAAAAATAATTCAATTAATTAAAAAGCACCTCCCAACCGTCCATTTGGTAAAACTTTTCTCACATCAGAAGTCAACTTGTTTATGTTGTTGCATTAATATCACTGTTCACTTGATAAAGAGTGTTATTTTTTTAGGACATGCTGGAAATTTTTGGGAAACCAGACAAAAATGGAAGCACAACACATGGACATATGGGTAGTATGCTGCAAGCATGGTTGCCAGGTTGAGAACAACTATTCATGATTGAGCTTCCTCGATTCCTTTTGGGGTCAATTATACTTTTGCACCCTTATAATTTTATTTAAATTTTATTTTAGTCTTTATAGTTTTAATTTGAATAATCTGATCCTTATACTTTAAATTCAATTTCAATATTTAATTCTTCGGTCTAAGTTTTTATTAATTTTGTTTATGCGTACGCCTTAGAAAATTAACAAGTGTCTCAAAATTATTAATTTTAACCTTTAATTTAAATAGAATAATTAAATTGAAACTAGACTTAACGTGTAAGAACTAAATTGTTCAAATCAAAAGTATAATGACTAAATTAAAATTTAGGTCAAACTATAAGCATGAAAAGTATAATTAACTCTTCTTTTTATTTATAATAATGTCTTTGCTGATTTTGAAGAACAAACATAGTCAAGTAAGAAATGTTGAGAAAAAGTAAGACGGAGTGAATAAAGCCTAACATTTATACCTTAGTTTCTTTTTAAGGTCTCGTTTCACTATGTTTATACTTTATTATTTTTATTTATTAAAAAAATTATACATATTGATGTTAATTTGTAATAAAAACGAAGAAAAAAGTACATGTTGGTACACACGAAAATTTTAAAAACTTGTTTCAAAACCAGAAGAGGGTGGTTAGTAGGAGGTGATGATTGAGGGTGGTTATCGACGATCACAAATGATGATCATAGGTGTTAGTCAATTGTCGAAAGTGATTTCTAACAAGAGAGTGGTTGTTATTGATGAAAGATAGTCGTCAATAGTCAGAGATAATAGTCAAAAGTGATTGCTGGCAGTCAAAGTTGGTGGTCGTAGACAGGCAAAGCCAAAAGTTCGGCTTTAGAAGGGTCAAAGTAGACTAGACTTGAGCTTAAAAGGAACGAGAATTATGATAGGTTGATAAACTATTTAAATAATTATTTAAGCATTACTCAATGTCCTATAGTGGGATATCCTTATGAATGTCCTATAGTGGGATCCACCATCGCCGTTTCTCTTTATCATCATGGCTGAAGGTCTTAATATGTTATTCCAAAGGGCGAAAGATTTGGGCTAATCAAAGGAGTTGTTATAGGCACTAGGAGGATCAATGTAACCCACCTACAATTCGCGGATGATACTATTGTGTTTTGCGAGGCTAAAGAGCAAGAAATTCTGAATGTGAAACGAATTTTGAGATGTTTTGAAGTGCTGTCTGGATTAAGGATTAACTTCCATAAAAGTAAGGTATGTGGGGTGGGGGTACAAAATGAGGTGGTGGCTGATTTTGCCAAGAGACTGAACTGTCAAGGTCAAAAGCTGCCTTTCACATATCTTGGGTTGCCTCTTGGGGCCAGTCCAAAAAAGAAGACTACATGGTTGCCAGTGATCAATAAATTCAAGTCTAAGTTAGCTTCTTGGAAGAGAAAGACACTCTCTTTTGGGGGTCGGTTAACTATGATCAAGTCAATGTTAACTTCATTACCAGTGTATTACTTATCTTTATTTAAAGTCCCTGTGGGTGTAGCTAAGTTGCTAGATAGAATCCAAGCCAGGTTCTTATGGGGAGGTCTGGAAACAAAAAAGAAGCTCCATATGGTGCGTTGGGAAGAGATCACTAAAAAGAAATGGTGTGGTGGTTTGGGTATTAGAAGGCTGAGAGATGTTAATGAGTGTCTCTTAGCAAAATGGTGGTGGAGATATGGTGGTGAGGATCAAGCATTGTGGAAAGATGTTGTGGCTAGCAAGTACAACAGCTTTGGTGGGAGATGGAGACCTTTTTTGGTGGAAGGCATTCAGTGTTCAAGAATATGGGTTGATATTCTTAGTTTAGAACACATCAGTCCCAATTTATTTAACTTCTTCATGGAGAATTTTGTCATCAAAGTTGGAAATGGGAGGAGAATTAGTTTTGGGGAGGATCATTGGGCATCTAATTGTAGTTTGAGGGTTGAGTTTCCCAGGTTATTTGAGCTGTCAGATGACAAACAGGCTAATCTTAATCAGATGATTGACAGGAGAAACAATTCAGCCGGGTGGAGCCTTAGGTTCAGAAGAGGTTTGACGGCTTGGGAGGAAGATGAGTTGGAAAGACTTAGAGCGTACTTGATTGCTCATGAGCCAATTTTAACAGATAGTGTTGACTCCTTTGTTTGGAAAGCCTCAATTTCAGGAATGTTCACTGTACAATTAGTATATAGCAGGAATGATGCAGCTCAGGGGTCGGAGGATGTTAGGTGGATTTGGCAGAATTTATCTCCTCCAAAAGTGCAGTTTTCGGATGGCTTGTTTGGAAGGATAGAATCAAGTCTAGAGCATTCCTTCAACGTATAGGGTGCCTCAGTCAGGATGCAACCACAGAGTTTGTGTTCTGTGGCTGTGCTGTTGAAACAGATTTTGTTTGCTTGGAAAATTTGGTCGAATATTCTGTCTTGGTGGGGTATGCAATGGGTAATTCCTGAGAATGCTAGAGGTGTGTTAGAGTGGTGGAGAGGGTTCAAATGGGGTATACTTGAAACTAAAATTTGGAATGTAATTCCATTCGCTGTGTTTTGGTCAATATGGGCTCTAAGGAATGATTGTATTTTCAATGGCAAACAACACTGCTTTATGGATGTCTGTGAACTAATTAAAACTAGAATTGCCCTATGGATAAGATCTAATACAAGTCTGTCGCAGTACTCTGTTCATGATGTGGTTGAGAATCTGCCCCAGGTGCGTAGGTGTTTGGGGGGTAGGGGTGTGTAATCTTAGAATCTAATGTAGGTGCTCCTGGTGTATATTGATATGGCAGTGAGATCAATTGGTGTTTTAAGTAAACTTCTGGGGTGAAGTAGTAGAGGTATTGAGCTGTGGAAGTCTTTTTGTTCTGCTGCTGGTGTTTCTACTTTCTATCTCTGCACAAATTTGATCTGAACTGCTGTGGTGTCTATCTTGCTGCTATGGGCTTCTGATAAAGATGCAATTCTCTGTGGTGAACTAAGGACTGCTGTCTTTTGGGCTATTGATATGGCAGTGAGATCAGTTGGTGCTTTAAGTAAACTTCTGGGGTGAAGTAGTAGAGGTATTGAGCTGTGGAAGTCTTTTTGCTCTGCTGCTGGTATTTCTGCTTTCTATCTCTGCACAGTTTTGATCTGAACTGCTGTATCTTGCTGCTAACTTTGGCATAAGCTTGGTGTTGTGGGGCTACTGCTGTATCTCTGCATAGAGTTGATTGAATTCTGCTGAAGTTTTGATCTGTTTTGGTGAAGATGGGCTTCTGATAAAGATGCAACTCTGCTATATAAGGACTGCTGTCTTTTGGACTCAGTTGGTTGTTGAGGCCTGCATCTGATTGGAGTTCCTGCTGTTCTGAGGTTTGAGTAGCAGATACAATAGTGTTGGGTCAATTGAAGTAATGCTGCATTGGTGGGCTGGGGGTGGGTGGAAAACAAGTGTTTTTGGCAACTGATATTTCAGGGGGTTTATTGAATGCCTTGTTGATGCATGTCTCTTGCCTCATTGTGTTGTTTTTGGTTGGTTGTTCTGTCTTTGCGGTTGGATACTCTCCAACTTTTGATGGTGTGCTAGCAGATAATAGGGCGGTCTTATCGGTGCCAACCTAGTTGGGACTGGTTTGTTTTGCTTTGATGCTCTTTGCACTTATCGGTCTCTTCATTGATGTAATTCTCTTTTGGTTTATCAATAAATTTTATCTTTTGCTGATCAAAAAAAAAAGTAGGCAATACTATTAATACTTGGGAAGGGGGAAATCTAATCAATTCTATTTAATTGTATCTAGGCAATTATGTATAAGTCTCAATTATACCATTGAAAGTGTGAACACAACTGCTTATAACTTTATTTTTTTGGCTCTTGCAGTGAAATTCAAAACACATCTCATTAGGACATAATATCTTAAGGAGGAATAATACCAACCTAGCCTAAAATATACAAAGTTTTTTCAGTCTAGAGACTTGGATAAATACACACACCAAAATAAAATAAAATATTAAGTTAACAATTTACGTTTATCATTTGATGGGTATATTCTATAATTCTTAGCTAGTACTTTGTTCATTAGAATAAAAAAATATTTTAATGGAATGATCATTCTTTAATCTTCTTATGGAATGATGATTGATGATTTTGTTTGTAACATATTTTTTATAATTTTTTAGTAAATCAAACGTAAAAATAAATATTCTAATGAAATGGTCATTCTATTCCAACTCACCCCAATAAATCAAACATAACATTAAATATTAATGTTATATATATCAATAATAAATAAAATTGATCAAACCAAATATCAAGCACAGCATTAGTTTACAGAACCATTCACAAGCCCAAAATCAATCTAGTCACCAGCTATTGGACCATCAAACAGCCCATGAACCTCAGCAATAAAACTTTCTGGAATGAGAAGAGGCAACCAAGTCATGGGTGATTCTATTTGCACCCAAATAGTAATTTAGTAAGTTCAATTAAAATTTTGAAATTTTAATTTCTATTAAAGTATCTCCATCAAAATAGTCAAATTTTTAGTTAAATTTTAATTAAAAGTTTATTTTTCTATTTTAGCTAACCATCTTTTTAAATACATTCTCCAACAAACTTTCTATTCTTTATTCATTTATTGAGTCATCTTTTCCTAACTACATGCAACTAGTGGTTTGATATTCAACTAAAATAGTTAGCCAATAATTGAGTTTGATGGAGTGTGTTTCTATAGTTTTGTGCTATAAAATAGCCATGAAAAAGTTCTAATGAACTTGATAATGATGCTTTTATACCTCAATGTAAATTTACGAATAAAAACAATACACATTAAACCATAAAATAATTTTTATTTTATTTTTGATGATACACCCTAATCACTTATACATATTTTTCATATTCAAAACTATTCATCTTTTTCCTAAAGTTTTTATTATTTCCTTTTTATCTTCTTCCTGACTCCAAAATTTCAATCCACCCCAACAAAACTCACCATTATCATCAATATTATTATTTCTTATTGTGGTGTTAATTGCAAATAGAAAAAAGTTTGAACAAAATCAAACAATGGATGAGAATAATAATTAAAAGTATTTTTTAAAAAACAATCTATCAAAAAAGAGGTAAGTATTCACAGAAATATCAAAATATAATTCTTGATTTCTGTGTTTTTTACATAAAAATACATATTTTACTTGTTTTATATCAACATTGTTCGGCCTGTTAGAACCGAACAAACGTAATATGTTGGGCATACTAGGGCCGAATGGCTTCAACAAATATCATAAATTAAAATCAACTGTTTGCATTTTTGAAAAGCCTACAACCACTATTTAAAACAAGGAAAAATGTAATCAACAAAAAAACATGAAGAATTTACCTACTCATAGGAATGAAATAATGTCCTCTTTCTTCTTTTTCAATATTTGCCAATGACGAGTGTGAGAGAGTACCGTAACTCATGGTTTTGAAAACCGGACCGGACCGGCCGGTTCAACCGGTGACCGGATGGGGTTCTGGTCCGATCAGCCCCTTTAAACCGGCAATTTGTAAAAACTGGCCTATTTATTGAAAACTGGTGAACCCACCGGTTAAACCGGTGAACTGGTCGACCCGGTCACGGGTTGATCAAACCGGACCGTTTCAAACCGGTGAACCCACCGATTAAACCGATGAATCGGTCGACCCGGTCACAGGTTGATCAAACCGGACCGTTTCAATTTTTTTTTTATTTTCTTTCTTTCTTATTTTATATATATATATATATATATATATATATATATATATATATATAAAATATAAGAATATAAGAAAATTTTAATTTGAAACTCTTTTTCAAGGGTCTCCTCTTGTGAGGAATCCCATTAAGAGTTTGATGAAAGTATTGTGAAAGTCTTCACCTATTTATAAGAAAAAAACTCTTTCAAAAAAACTCAAGACATCTATGTGGGATTCAATCAAATGTATTGGAGGGAATATTGAAATTTTGATATCCCTCCAAAATTTTTGCTTTCCTTTCAATCAAATTATTTGAATTAAAATCATATGGAGGGAATATTAAATATTTGATTTCATCTTCCAAAATTGAAATTAATAATATTTTAAAATATATTATTATATTTTTCAGTAAAAAAAATATTAGGACAAATATTTAAGATAATTTAATATTTTTAATATTTTTAATTTATAATTTTATTACTTATATTTTTATTTAAATATAATTTTAATATATTTATTACGTCACGGTTCGATTCCGGTTCAACCCGACGGTTGAACCGGTGACCCGTCCACCCGATGCCTTTTCCGGTTCGTTCACCGGTCCGGTTTTTAAAACATTCACAAGAAAGGAAGAAAGGGAGAAAGTCTTTTTTGAATTGAATTGTTTATTATTTTGATGTACCACAAATTTTGATTTTATTTTGAAAGTTAATTTATAAATATATATATATATATATAAAAAATATATTGAGAATAAATTATAATCCTAAATAATTTAATAAAAAATATATTAAAAAAATTAAACATACTAAATGATTTTTTGAGTTGAAATAGAAGCAGCCCAAGTCATTCTTGATTGGGGGCAACGCATAGCAACGACAAATAAAAAACCAAATCTTACATAAATATAGTAGTGTTCCCTCAATCTTTTGCAAAGGCCAGGACCCCACCTGAACCTTGTAAATTTGTTAATTATTTATAAATATTTTTTTTAATAAATAAAAATAGACACTAAACACAATTTTATTTATAATTTTGATTTTTTTTTAATGAAAATTAGAAAGCGTACACAGTCGGGGTATGCCTCAAATCAATAATTACAAATTACATATATGTAATTATAATTAGTGTGAATAAAGACAGTTATAGAAGGAAGATAATTGTACATTGAAGCCAATATAAAGAAAAATAACGATTTTAGAACATCATGTTCAACCTTTACTTTATTTATAGAATAAATAAATAAAAGATAGAAGATAACCATTATAAACACACGTTTTAGTGTTCTTAATCAAATATTTGCCTATTTTGGGAAGTTCTAAGATAAAATTATTCATACAAAATTTTTATTCATAATTTATTATGAGAATAATATATTGATAGAATTTTTTGGTAATTAAATATATTATTTGTTCTATGTGCCAAGAATACCTTTCCTCATTTTTTAAAAATTCACTAATAATCCAATAACCACTTCAGAAATTAATTCACAAAATAATAAAATTCTAATTTATTACAAAAATAAAAATAATATTTTATTTTAATTATTTATATAATCCACACATTTGTATGAGTAGAAAATGCTAATATATTTATATATTTTTTTCATAAAATAGTGATTAATATATTAGTTTACAAGGCACGTCAACCTAGCATATGGTTAAAAGTTAAGCAGTATATATGGTTAAAAGTTACTTTTTAACTTTTTTGTAAGAGAGGAAAGTGGGTTAAAAGCTGGGAAGTGACTTTTAACCCACTTCCTAAAATAGCCCAATGTCTACCCAAATGGCAGACATCAGGCCCACTGAGCGGGCCGGCCCACATGTGTTGCAATATTTCTATCAATAAATCTATATATATATATATATATATATTATGTACGTGAATAACTCATTTTAGTTTTTTAAAACTTATTCTTCTTTTTTGTCAAGTGAATTTTTTTATGTCAAAAAAGGGAAAAAAAAATTATAAAGTGAAGTGCATAAAATTTGAACATAAAATCTTGAGTTTGGAGAATAATACCCACACTACTTGATCAACAAATACAATATTATTTTTAATTCATAATTAAAATTTATATTTTATAAATTTAGTAGGGCACTACATATCAGGATAGAAGTTGGCGTCTTATGACTTCCGCCATCCTGACATAATTTGAATTTTACATTGTTGAATTTGTGACCAATTAAATATTGGCCACAGCTTCTCTATAGTTCAAGGCAGAATAAAGAGTATTGTTGGGTCTCTATGAGTTCATCACGGAGCCTATATCGATAATTTGAGCTGTTCAATATGTAAGATTCGTCGAGTACTTCATTCTCATAAAACAATCACATTGATCGGATATTTCGATATCTACTTGATTGGATCATATTTATGTCAACGATAAATATGATTTTTAAAATAAATTGTTTATATAAATGTGATTTGATTAAGAGACCATCGATATCTTATCAACGTGATTTTTTACAATGATGAAGTGCACGACGAACCCTACATATTGAACGATTTGAATTATCAATATAGGCTCTGTAGTAAACCTACAAAAACCTAATAATAAATTAAAATACCCAACTAAAAAGGAGCTCTCCCTTAAATATACGCAACTTGCATCCCATTGTGAATAAATCCCCAAATAATTAATATGTTATTACTATCAATATATATATATATATATATATATATATATCAGTAGTGATTTGTATCACTAATTTGGTACCACTAAACCACCACTAATGAGGTAGAAAATCAAAAAAAAAAAAAAAAAAAGGCACAAGGCACAGCAAACACTGTGGCAGTGGATGGGACCCACTGCCACATCATTAATGGCACCACTAATTAGTAGTCTCCAGCATTATTGATATATATATATATATATATTGGGGGTTATCAAATAACCTGCAAGTAAAAGATTCAGTATTACCCAATTCATCCCACCAGTCCCATAACCTTTTCCTAGCTCGCTTGACTACTCAGGCGCGTCCTATTCTATAGAAGATCATTTAGGGCTTTTCACAAAGGTTTTAGACCTAGGCCCACCTATGAACTCAGCCCATACAAGCTTGCATACGTAAATCTAACCTGACCATTCCATCAACCTGACTCAAACTATTCCGTCAAAAAAAAAGAAAAAAAAAAAGAGACAATATCATTTTGATCCCTAGGCTTCAATTAATATCAATTTTACACTCAAACTTTCAAAATTTTTATCAATTTAGCCCCTGCCATCACATTTCATCTACAATTGGATGGATTGTGCTAACATGGCATTAAAGTTTATTTGAAATTTCATTTTATCCCCCAAACTATACCTTAAAAATCAATTTACCCCCTGATTATAAAAAAAAAATTAATTTTTTTCATTATTGAGATGAAAAATTATTTATTAAATATTTAAATTTAATTTTTTTTTATATTTGAGGGGCAAATTAATTTTTAAGGTATAGTTTGGGAGTAAAATGAAATTCCAAATAAATTTTGGTACCATGTCAGCACATTCCATCCAATTGTAGACGGGGTGTGACGACATGAGCTAAATTGATCAAAATTTTGAAAGTTTGTGTAAAATTGATATTAATTGAAGTCTGAGGGTCAAATTGAAAAATGCGTGACAGTTTGGGAGACAAAATGAAATTTCCTCCAAAAATAATTTAATATTGTGCAAAAAAATAACACAATTAAATTTAATTTTAACCCATTCAAATCAATACTGTTCCATTTAAAAAAAGAGAAAATTGTTGAAAAGTCGAATTTAGAGAAGATATAAGGTATTATATCCCATGAGTATTTTTCTTTGGTAAGAAGTCCATCATTTGTGAAATATTATGGTGAGAAATACATTTTATTATTTTGAACGACATTTTGTTTCCAATTATTCTCCTTAATTTATCTGTTGATTTTTTTTTTATCAGCTTAATTTTTTTGACTATCTATTTAAATTTATATTTATCTGTTCATTTTTTTTTCTATATATGTCCAATTTTTTATCTGTACAAATAGTAGAGGTTGTTTATCTGTTCAATTTTTCTTATTCTTTATGTGTTGATGTGCCACTGCCATCGCCATTTTACTCGAATTTGAAACTTCTCTGCAATTCGAAACCCACAAAGTAAAAATGGAACATAGAAATTTAGAAACTGTGAGCGGCACTATAGCTAGTTTTGTTGTTACAATTGTGTACTTAAATAAAATAAATAGATTCATAATTACCAATCTACATTTCAAGGAGAAAAACAACATGCTTAAAATTACAAGATTGACATGAACACATAATAAAATAAAATGGCATAAAAGAAGCAAACTGAAGCTTGCATTAGACAATGTCCTTAAAACAGATTCGTCGCCTCACCGATTGGGGTGCTGGAGGTTGTTTGACGTCTGTCTCCCAAGATATGACGGTTGGACCAACTACAGTAGAGCACCTACGGTGCAGCTTCGGCAAACAAAACTCAAGCAATACTCTCTCACTAAGAAGAATATAAAACTAGAGAAAACTATATAGCAAGAATAGAAAGATTTTCTGGAGATGAAAAACTGAAGGAGAAGGGTCTCCTTTTATACACATGAAGGAATAGAGGAAGAGACTTCCCTACAACAAATGCAGGATTTAATTTCTACAAAACTGATGGATTTAATCCATCACCATTATGGAGGAGTTATACACATTTTATACACATGTGTAATGTGTATAGTTTTGCAGTCTACAAATCTGGCTTGGCCCAAAAAGATTAAGATGGGTGGGCCAAGCCTAACCCCCACACTCAATCCAGTCCAACAAGCCTCAAGCCCAAATCCAAGATCCACGGATCACGAACCTGGCCCGATCTGGGCAGGTGGGCGCGTGCCTGTGGCAATTTTTTCATAACCAACTTGGACCATAGTTTTGGCCCAAATCCATCCTAGAGGCATCCATAACTCCCTTCCCTTAGAAAATTTGGATACCCCAAAGGGCTTACACCCCCAGGCAAAAAATTAGATTTAAATACCCATCAATAATCTCCTCTACAATCAATGTGTGATACAAAGTTTTACACCTTTTCCAACACCTCTTTCATGTAGAGATGGCAATCAAAAACCGACCCGACGGAGACCCGATCCCCCGACCCCGAATTGAGTGGTGATTCCCCAAAAAATACCCCCGACGGGCCGGGGATGGTGTTAAAAATTGAATCCCCGATGATATTCGGGCCGGGGACGGGGATACCTGTTTCAGCCTCGGCCCCGATCCCCCCCGTTTCCCTCCCTGAAGTGAAATGACTTTTTTGCCCCTGGGAATATATATTAGCACGTGCGTGTGTGTTTAGGGTTTTGGACAGAACACACAACACAGACACAAACAAGGACGGAGCCCTCGTCCCCATCGTCCTCTCTCTCTCACACACACACACACACACACACACACACACACACACACACACACACACACACACATACAACAACGGCGCCGATCGTCTCTCACCGCTGATCGTAACTCACCGCCCTCGCCACGACTGCCGCTGCTGGTATCTCTCTCTCTCTGTCTCTCTCTCCCTCACACATAACGACGGTGCCGATCGTCCTTCACCGCCGATTGTCCCTCACCGCCCTCGCCACGACTGCCACTGCTGGTAGCTCTCTCTCTCTCTCTCTCTCGATTTCGATATAGGGCTACATACATACACACACAAACACACACACATATATATATATATATATATATATATATCTGTGTGTATAAGGGGTTCGACCTCTGTTCTTTTTTCTTTTCTTTTTTTCTCTAAATTTATTTATTTATTTATTTTTATTCTGTAAAAATTATTTTTTGATCTGTTAAATAAATATGCATTGATCTGTTGGTGGAGATCTGAAAAGTGACATGAAGATCATTTTCTTTTGTTCTGAGATATGTTTAAATAAATATGTTTTGCTTTTGTTCTTTAGATTTGAAAAATGATGGAGATGAAGATGAAGATGATTTTCCGGAGCTTTTTTTTTTTTTTTTTTTTTTTGATGTTAATGTTGGTGAAGATCTGTTGGTGATGATGTTGAAGATGTGTGTGTGTTGTGATCGCTTTTTTATTTTTTTATTTTTTTTATTTTTCTGGAGCTAATTTGATCTATTGGTGATTTGATGTATTTGAGCTCAAGTGGGTTGTTGATGGCCGGGGATTTTCGGGGTCGGGGAAACCCGATCCCCGTTAGGGGGCGGGGGTGGGGGCAGTAGTGGGTTCCCCGTCGGGGATCGGGGCCGGGGACGGGGAAAGTTCAGCGATCGGGGATCGGGGATGGGGAGGGCGATCCCCGACCCCGGCCCCGCCCTGCCCCGCCCCATTGCCATTCCTACTTTCATGAGGCCAACTTAATGAGTCAATTTCTTATTCAAATCTTAATGGTTTTTTGTCATTCTTTTTGTGGTGTAAAGATTTCACTACAAAGAATCTAAACCCACTTTAATCCACCTCAATTGACACCCACTTTAATATTGCATTAAAGTCACCAAAAAATCATTATTTTCCAAAAATCCCCTATATGAATACAAATTGACCGAATAGCAACAAACGGACAACGCTTAATAACAAAGACTCAGAGAGAGAGTGCAACAAGATGACCCCTGCATTGGAAATGGTTGCTTTTGGCTTTGAACCCCTCCTACTGAAGTCTATTGGATTTACTGGCTGCCTACTGAATACAAAGTCTTAAACTGTGCTGCCATTTATGTAAACCAAGACAACAGACCTCACAAAAGAATTACTATAACAATCGTTCTGTTCTTACTGTTGTTTCCGGTTTGGCCCGAGAACATTAGCCTGGTTCAGTGAGTAGTTTAAAGAATTCGGCCTTTTTAATTCTTATAGAAGTAGCCCTTCTTCACGCTCACATAGGTGACTCTACTTCAGTATCCTGCTATACTTAATTCAACAGCTCAACACACTAGAGTCATTAAAAGCTCAGCTTAACCTCTACACTTGCAAGTATCACTGATAAAAGAAATGGCTGGAGGTTTAACCGCCTCAGTGACATACCACCGTTACACGCAATTAGGTTGTCCCATTAAACCTAGATCTTGGGATCTCTAGTCAACTGGGTTGGGTTTCCATTCTGGTAACACCTTACACTAAAGGTCTTAAACCCATTCCTTCTGACGACTTCTCTACTAACACTCGATTTAACCCATTGGTTAGTGAATCCCCAATGTTGTCCTTAGACTTTACATAGTCTAAAATTATAACTCCGTTTGAGAGTAGTTGTTGTATGGAATTATGTCTACGATGGACATGTCTAGACTTTCCATTATACATCTTATTCTATAACCGTCCAATAGCCGATTAACTATCACAATAAATACAAATAGCTAGCATAGGTTTCGACCAACATGGAATATCTTCAGCGAATTGGCGAAACCATTCCGCCTCTTCTGTTGCTTTATTCAACACTATAACCTTCGATTCCATTATTGATTGTGAGATACACATTTGCTTGGAAGATTTCCAAGACACGACTGCCCCTCCAAGGGTGAACTCATAACCACTAGTGGATTTCGAATCTCTAACATCAGATATCCAATTTGCATCACTATAGCCTTCTATTACTACTGTATATCTAGTGTAATGTAGCCCATAATCCCGGGTGAAATGGAGATACCTTAACACCCAAACGATACCCTTCCAGTGAGTGGCATCAGGATTGCTTGTGTATCTACTAAACCTGCTAACAAAGGAGGCTATATTCGACCTTCTACAACTCATCAAATACGTCAAACTCCTAATGACCCAAGAATATTCTAGCTAAGAGATACTCTCACCATTATTCTTGGTCAAGTGTAGACTTAAGTCTACTGATGTCCTAGACACACTTGTATCCAATTTGCCAAATTTCTCAAGTTTTTCTCAACATAGTGAGATTGATATGTGGTAGTAGGGTATCCTCCAGAAGTAGTGGCAGGTTAGCCATCATTCTATAAGGTCGGCCGGCCACCTATTTTGTACAGGCAATAGTGTTTTTACAGTAGAACATAGCAGAACCTGAGGCCAAAACAGAATAATTTTCTGACTACAAACAGAACAGATTCTGGCAGCAAACAAAGAGGTTTCCGGGAGAACGTTCTCGGTTGTGCGCATGTGACTCCTCGCCTCCCATTCGAGTCCATTAAATTAGCGCTTTAATATTAGTATGTTGTAATTAATTAGTTGCTTTACTTTTATTTGGACTTGTAATAGATAATTAATTAGTCTAGTTTATTCATTTGAGTTTGTAATAATTAGTTTAATTAGGACATTTATTTGGACCCTCTTATGCAAGGGCAAATTTGTAACATTTGTATGTCTTCTAACTCCCATTCTTTCTTCCTTTTACTTACTTGCTTACTATGGTTGCATGTAGTATCATATTTTCTTTTCATATCATTACCATGACTTGCACCCATTTTTGTTGGCTCATCATATTTGATAACACCGATTATTTCTTGCTTGAATACATGCACTATCATATGCCTTGAATTGATTCATATGTCATGTAAAGAAGCCGAATCCGACAATTGCATTTTGTATGTGTTGCATTAGTCACTTACATATTAGGAGCATGCATGTTTTTCTAATTATTTCTTCTCTTTGGCTTGCCTCGGTTGAGTACTAGGTGAGCAATTTTTGCTTTAGTATATTACATATGTGTTTGTGTTGCCATGCCAAGCATACTACCATGAGGCTAAGTGATTATTTGAAATACCTCTTTGAATGCCTAAGGATGAAGGCTATTTCGCTTAAGTTGGGATGATTTTGATTAATGTACATATGAGCTCGCTTTGTCAAGTAGCACATATTCAAAACTCGTTTAAAATAAACATGAAATCAAAACATTCCAAAGTGGGTGACGTAGTCTATACTTGTGTGCCTCACATAGTAATGTTAGCATAATAATCAAAACATGAGCACATACTGTCCATAAAAATCACATTGTCACGCCCCAAAATTTAGACAATTAAATATTAAATTAGGATTAAACCCCAATCAATATTCCATCATCCAAATCCCAAAGGTGAAACAAAATCTAAACATTTACGTCTCCAAAGGTTTAAGTAAATTTACATTCTCAAAAGATTATAAAGGATAAAAAAAACTAACAAAACGCCAATCAAACCATCCATCATAATTTCATAACTAACCAATACCTCCAACATTAAAGTAACAATAAATAGTCAAAATAACTTAAATAATGTAAGGTTACAAACCATGCCAAATTATCAAAATACTAAGGTCATAAAAAAATAAAAATAAATAGATAGACTAATATCAACCCTAAGCTCAAGAAAACCAAAAGACATGTCCTACAACTATAGTTATTCCACGTCACCACCGTAGTCCCAACTAATCCTGCAAAGGAAGCTCGGCTGCACTCAATCAGAACACACTCGAGATGTCAAAAGACAAAACGGGTCAGTATACAAGTATACTAGTATGAGTACAATTGCACGGGGATATCGTGCCTTAACTCCACCACTTCGACCTCCACTTCCGACCTACACATATATCCCATGTGCCTCCCGTATACCTAACACCGCTCTGAAGCCAAACTTGCACGGGGATATCGTCCCGAGTTTGACCCACACTCCCCGGATGGTACGCATGTACGTACACGCGTAAATCAAAGCACTCGTCTACTCATGAGAATGAGGCAACAATATATATATACACAATCTCTCATCTATTCATGAGAACAAACATAACAATGCCAAGCCTCCAAGCCTAAGGCATTCAAATAAATCTCATAATTCTCACTTTTTTTTCTTATACACTCTTTCTCACCATCACTCAAATAAAACAAAAATTCATGGAGTCATGGTGGAGTATAAGGAATTTATCTATGGGTTCCTAATTAATTTTAATTTCATATATCTATGAGTGTGATTACAACCATAAAATAAATCCATATAAAAACCCTAAACATGGCATACCCAACTAATCAAAATAATTAAAATCAATCAATCATCTAAAACCCCTAAACCTTACATGCACAACTAATCAAAATAATTAAAATCGATCAATCATCTACATACAAAGATGAAATCAATTCAACATCAAATAAATAAAAACAACGAATTAAACATAAATCAAGGGATGTGGGTTTTGCACTCATAATTATTTTTTGAAGATCAAAGAAATATTTAAAGAACTAATGGAGCCACCAAAACAAAACCCTAACCCTTTTTTTTCCTTCTCTCCTCACTTTCCCATCTCTTTCTCTCGACTCTTGTGCTTGGTTTATGTGATTAAGCCCTTTGATGATAAATCACATCCTCTCTCTCTCTCTCTCTCTCTCTCTCTCTCTCTCTCTCTCTCTCTCTCTCTCTCTCTCTCTCTCTCTCTCTCTCTCTCTCTCTCTCTCTCTCTCTCTCTCTCTCTAAGTCTAAGTATATTATAACTTAATTGACTATTATATTTATATTATAAAAATATAACATAAATGCAATATACATAAATATAAATATGATATATATTTTATCAATATATAAACACCTTTTTTTTTATAAACAATATAAATATATCTATATTCAGATTAATTACTTATAATTAAATAACACATTAAATTAATTAAATACCACATTAAATTCTCATGTAACCACACAACTAATAAAGCCAAAAATAAAATAAAGTAATAATAATCATAATAATAATAAATAATGACTTATCAAAAATTAGGGTCGCTACACACATCATGATTAGTAGAGGCCAATCTTTGATCGGCTGAGCGGGGTGCTCAATTCATGACCCTCCACTTTCATACCTAAGTTCCTGAGCCGAGACACTTTGGTTATGACGGACAAGTAGCTTTTGGCACAAGTCACGGGTTTCCTAAATTTTTCAAAAAAATATTTAGGTGGCAACTCTAAAATCTGGCAATGCAGTCCATTTTTGACATCTCTGATGATTAAATGCATTTCTAAGATTTGCCAGATTTGGACTCTCATTTGTGTTTTTCTATTTCACATTACATTTATGAAACCAAATTTAGAACCACGGGAGTCCGAACTGTAGGGCTATCGTATCCGAGGAGACTAAACTTCTCCGAGGAGCACGAGAAACAAGCTACACCAAGGTATTCACCCATTTTTTTCAAAACAACAATATTTCCAAATGTGTTGAATATGCAATAATGCTCAATGCAATGGATGAGAAAATAGTTTCAATTTCCCTAATTCTCATGCAATTTTTACAACAATCATAACTATCTTCCACCAATAGCCCAAAGCAAATATCTCTAAACATATAATTAATTTCCATAAAGATAAACTTTCCAAATTCCAATATGTGAGTGATAATATATACCCAACTCCACCATCCTCACCGAAACCAATCCAATTTCATATTTCCCACACCAATTCCATAATTTATATAAAATCAACATTTGACATAATTAGGGCGAAGCCCCTTTTTCTTCCAAAATCAATTCTATATATCGAAACCAACTATTTTATCACAACTCAACCTCATTTCCAATTCCACAACCATTTTCTTGAAACCATTAGAAAACCTCTCTTCTGAGTTTTGACCCCAAAAGAAAAACCCCTAGATTTGTTCAAAATTCCACCAACTCACAATATTGTTTGAAAACACAAATAGCTAAGTTAAAAATCATAAGAAAGTGTGGAGCAATCCCTGCCTCAAGCTTAGAAGGCAAGGGAGAGAGTGAAGGGAAGCTCAAAGACATCAAAAATCAACTTTGCTCTGATTATAACAAAGCCCTCGGCGAGTTCTATCTTTTTAACAAAGGAACACGGGTGAAAAGGTCAACGGATCTAGGTGTATTCGAGGAAAAAGATGAGTTTTAGAGAGAGTGAGAGAAAATAGGCTTTTGAAATGTTTAGAGAGAGAGAGAGAAGTGAAAAAGTGACTCAGAAAAGTAACTTTACGAGCTAATATACACACAGATTGCTCGAGCGCAAGAAGTGTCGCTTGAGCGACCAGACACAATAAGTTGAACTGCACAAGCGCAAAAAGTGTTGCTTGAGCGAAGAATACCAACTTCTAGAAGTTTTACAGATAGAAGACCACCGCTCGAGCACAAGAAGCTTTGCTCGAGTGAAGAATGCCAACTTCTAGTACTTTTGTAGACCTACAAAAGTACTGAAAGTACACAAGGACCGCTTGAGTGCAAGAAGTGTCGCTTGAGCAAAGCGACGAGGAAAAATTTTGGGCAACAATAGTTTTAAAACAAAACAAGCTACTAACCTATTTCAAACGCAACCAACACATCCCAATAGCCAACTCAAAGAGAAATAAGGGGAAGCAAAACATGATCAACTATATAAAATAATGAAACCTGGATCCAAAACATTAAATGGTTCAGGTCTAAACCAGAATCGCTATAATGGTGGTGTGATCTATTTCGAGGAATCCAACAAGATCCTAGGCATGTGTGGAACGATGTGTGGAGCCCATCTCGGAGTAAATAGGGCAGGACAAAAATGTAGATGTTTGAGTGTCATGGGTGGAGTTACTTGAGTAGTTAGTCGATTAGTTGATATCAGGGTTGGGTGACAAATAGTCACTTTAGAAGGGTTTGGGTGTGAGTTGTGAGGTTTTGGCTTTAGGAAGTCCATCTCAGACTTAGGTGTGATGTTTGTGTGTATCGAACCCCAGCTAGGGGTGATTGGTGTCGGTTAGTATATCGATGTTTGAATTGCGAGAGTAAAGAATTGGTGAACGAAATTGAGTCGTGTAGAGAAGACGAATCCTTGTAGCCGATCCCTCTTGATGGGATTTAAGGTATGGTTTGGTTTAGTTCGGTTTGGAACTAGCGGTTTGGATAAGTGGTATTCGAAGTTGATTAACACATAGCTATCTTGAGAATTGCTTCGGTTCGAGTAAATTAGATGGTACTTAAGGGCGTTGAACCTTGCTTGTGGGTGTAAGTTGTTCATGTGAATTTGTGGAATGCCTTGAGTTGGGATGACGTGTTAGAATCTAGATTGTTACAAGTGCACCTGTGCCAAGGTATGTCAATGATTATCAGTGCTGATATATGTGATGGTTTGGAACTTTTAACTATTGGAAAGTCATATGTGTTAAATTTTCTCTTGTAGTACCGTGATTGTTTTTATTCATTGTATGATAAAAATGTAGTAAATGTGTTGTGATATCACCAGTTGTGTGATGGGCGTTGTTGGGTGACAGTAGAGACTCACCAGTGATTATATTGAAATAGAATTGGAAAACGTATATTTCCTCGTGTTATGGCCTTGGAATGGCTTGTTAGATAGAAGTGCTATGGATGTAATTTAGTTGGTAATAAGAAATTTTAATGAGTAGTTCCTTATAACTAATTGCAAATGATTATGTGTTATGAGTAACACCTTGTTTTCAAGAAATGTTTGCAAAAATTTTGAGTTTCACATGGAAGGCGCATTTTGAAAATAGGGTGGGTACAAATTTGAGCATCTTTTGAGAAATATTTTGTGTACAAGAGAATAAATTTTAAAGAATTAAGAAATAGAGGGAAATTTTTTTTTAAAACAAAGTTCCATTATTATTTGTTTTACTTGGGACGATGGATGATATGTAATGACTTAGCTTGAATTGCTAATAGTGGACTAAGCATGGGATTAAGTTATATTGTATTGTTTTGGGGCTTGTCATGCCAGGGAGTGGTCTCTTGACAATGTTTTATTATGAGTTATTTTCCTTCTGTGCAATTTAACTGAGAATTCTACTATGGGAGTTCTCTTCCACGTTCTAGTGTTGAGCACTCGGACGTGTTTGGGTGTGTTGTGGTGGTTGTCACGTGGGTGATGCCTTTGGTTTGTGAGTGGTTGTTGTCTTTGTCTTGTTTCATAGGCCCAATGAGTTATATGGATTAAGGAGGCATCCGTGATCTATTCTTGAGTTTCGTTGTTCGGGGGTCTTTGGGGCCCCGAAATGTTGAATCGGGATCTGGGAATTTATCCCAAGTATAGATCTAACTTTAAGTTAGTGGTTGTGCTTCCAATTGTGATTAAGTTGCCTTTGTTTCAGCCTCATCTTTAATTTCTGAGACCAAATTTTCTAAGGTAGGGAGGTTGTAGAAGTCTGAGGATTTTTCTATATCGCTCGAGCGATAGTTTGGTCACTTAAGCGGTCTGGCACGTCATCTAGTACTTTTGCAGGTTCGTGATCTTGGTTGTTGCAGATGTTTGCTCGAGCACAAGTTTGGTGGCTCGAGTAGTCTGCCTTGTGTGGTCTGAACTTCTGGGAGTTCGCGTTCTTCACTCGAACGACGATTTCACCGCTTGAGCAGTCTGTTCGAATTCAGCATCTTTAAAAAGCCATTTTGGTCCACTTTTCTCCATTCTTTCTCTCTCCTCTTCTTCTCTTCCACCTTTTTTATGGGTTTCAAGCTTTCTAGCTTGGTTTTTATTTATTTCTAGTCATTTTCTACCCATAGTTCTTTAGATCAAAATTTAGAAGGTCACAAGGGCTTCATTTTGATTTGGGTGGATCATGTTTTCGTCATCGTGGATTTTTGGCTTTCTCCTCGTTACTTCTAGTGGTAGGGATTTCTTTGTTTCTTTTCAATGCTTCATCTATAGATAGACATGTGTAGACGTCCCCGAATGTCCCGGGAGGAATCCCGTTTTGTTCATTAGGCTCACTACAGTTCGGACTCGAAATGTCACGGTTCTTAATCTGATCTCGCAAAGTTCAATGCAAGACTGATAAATCACCAAAGAATCCAAATCCGACAAATCGTTTTGGAAAACTGATTTTTAGAAAGAAGTGCCAAACATGGACTGCTTTGCCAGATACAGAGTCGCCACCTAAATATTTTATTTTGGGGGAATTTAGGAAAGCCTGTGTCACACCCCAAACTCGCCCCTAAAAGTTTGGGCATGACCCACTCAAAAACGGACACTTACCCTGGTATACATACATATGGGGCCTGAACGGAAGCATTAAGTATAACAAGATAACATGAAATAAAAAGAACTATATCCATTGAGCGACTACTATCATGCCAGGATGACCAACAGTGCATCAAATGATAAATACTTACATACACATATACAAACCCCGCCCCTTGTTGGGCGTATAACAAAAACATTAAAAACTTAACTTATAATAGACAATCAGAGTGCAAGCTAAAACTTAGCAAAATTCCAAAGAAATGATCAGGCTTCACCCAAATGCCTGGACACACAAAGATTGGTGAAAGGTAGGCGAGCATCGAGGGTTAAGGCTAACCTCCAGACTTGCTACCTACAGAAACAAATAACATACTGAGTGAGACAATCTCAGTGAATAATAGTACTTAAACAATTCAATGTTTAACTTGAATTATAATACGTATCAATGCTTATATAAATAAAGAGAGCAAATGATTAATTTGCTTCTGTCTTAAGTCCAGAATGGTCTTGTCGGTTCACAATTTCACAGATTGGCCCTCGGCCCAATGGTTCACACATTCACACATTGGCCCTCGGCCTAACAGATTCTTAACTTCACAAATTGGCCCTCGGCTTCATAGGTTCATAACTTCACAAATTGGCCCTCGGCCTCATAGATTCACAACTTCATAAATATTCATAATTTCACAAATTGGCCCTTAAACAGAACGGCATTAAGCCCAGAATGGCATATAGCCCTTTTCATGTACGTATGAACTCAAGAGGTAGCTCGTACGGATTCTAGAGGTGGCTCCCACCAAAGTGTAGCACTTAGCTCCGTACAGCACTTTGTTCCATATTAAAAGATCAGATAGAATGGCCATAGGCCTCATAACTTTCACAGAACGGCCATAGGCCTCATAACTTTCACAGAACGGCCATAGGCCTCATAACTTTTACACCGGCTTTAAGCCCAGTTTAAATATGTATGGACTCAAGAGGTGGCTCGTACGGATTCTAGAGGTGGCTCCCACCAAAGTGTAGTACTTAGCTCCATATCAGAAATACAGAATGGCCTTTGGCCTAATAATTCATACAAAAGCACATAGTTCCTTCTCATTATTCACATGAGTTAGCATAGTTACGTTACGTTCAACAGAGTGCTAATAGCAGCTATTAACAAATTGGACTTCATAATGCACTCACATCCTATTTGTTTGTCGTGAATTCATGCCACCAGTTCATAGATAACAGAATGTTCGTATTAACTAGTAACATGGTTGTCTCGTAAATAGCAATGTATAACATTAATGAGGATCAAAGACGAATGTACCATTAACAGAGGCATATATGTCATTCCATTACATTTAATAAGGATAGACCAATTTACATTCGAACGTGGTCACATCGTAACATTAAACCTTTGCATACATGTCCTAAAATCTGAACGATCTAGGTTTCATAGGCGACATGTTCGTTATTGACAGAATAGAATGATTGTAAAGTCATACCGATATGTGCTAATCTTTCAACATTCACGTTGATTTCCAATCGACATAACTATTCGTGTAACACTTACGTGGAACAGAGCGTTAGTGACAATAATTATCAATGGTAGATAAAGTGTATATTTCCGTACTATTACTCACAGTATTGAGATGACGTGTTACTTCCTCTCGGAGTGTGTCCTGCACACACGCAAAACTTGCACATTAGTTCCCTTTTCTTTGTTAAATCATTTCCTGAATCTTTACACTTTGCATGAATTTACAACCATCTTAAGTTCATCAGAAAAATATTCTAAAAATACCAGAGGGTTGAGCATGCAAAATGGAGCGAACCATTTTTCCAGTCCGAGCCGCATGTATGACCTGACCCTCCGCTCGTGCGGACATGTACCGCACGTGCGGTCCCCCCCCACCGCTCGAGCGGCCAAAAACAGTATGCATTTCCAGTTTTTTCTTCTTTGTCCGCACGTGTGGCCATGACCTCCGCACATGCGGTGGTGACCCCTGTTTTGGGGCAGCTCGGTTCCAACCCAAATTTCAACATCACCAAATCATTTTACATGCAATCTAAGATGAAATTAATGCAATTCATTAACCTAACACCACCATAGCATGAATTGGAACTTGAGCATCACAAACTACACATGTTTAGAAGCTTCCTCAAGTCATAACCTTGCCAAATTCCATCTTTTAATCTAAGTTTTTTACATCCATAAAACATAACACAATTCATAAATATAAATTCATGGGGTTAGCATAACAACCAAAACTTGAAGTATAAATTTCTTACAACACCTAAATTAGTTTCAACACAACTAATTGATGAGAAACCCCTTTGTAATCGAACATGAATCACACCCACTTCTCAATTACAAACCATAAATGTATAAATATGAACCTAATAAACCCTTCCTCACAAATGGAAAGGGGAATTTTCACACATGATCAAGAGAGAGCTTGTCTAGAGTAGATTTAACATACCTTGAGTTCAAATTCTACAACCCTCACAAGGTTTCTTAACTTCCTTCTTGTGGAACTTCCTTCCAAACCCTATTCTTCCCTAATTCCTCTCTCTCACGAATTTGTCTTGAAATGAGTCTAAGTCAATATGCAAGAAACATGAACACTTATATAAAATGTAAATAAGGACAAAATTTTAATCGTTTAATCATCCCAAAATTGAAATTTCGTAAACATGCTTAATATTACTTAAAAATTATGCTGATCACATATATAAAATCAATTTCAGATAATTAAGCTGTTAAGGCCTCCAATTTCTGATTCAAATGTGTTAGTAGTGACAGATAATGTTCTTGTGAAACAGATAGAAATCCTAAAACATTGAGTTCGTTTACTTAATCTTAATTTCTCGTCAGATTTCACAGCAAGCATTTAAAAGCACAAAATAAGGACGGAACATATATCAGAAAACATGTGCGAGGGTTGGGTTATTACACCCTGACTCGTGCCTAAGGCCACGTGTCCGTCATCACCAAAGTTGCCTCGGCTCGGGAACTTGAGTACGATTGGGGAAGGTTATTTCATGAGTACCCCCGCTCGCCCGATCAAAGATCGGCCACTACTAAGCATGATATCTTGTTTTGAAAACATATGTGCTCTTATTCTAGTTTATTAGCCTAGAATTACTATGTGATGCGCACAGCATACAAGTATAGACTGGATCACCTGAATTGGAACCAAACATCTCATGTTTGTTTTTGAAAATGGTTTGCTACTCGCAAGTAGGCTAGAATGCGGATTTTGCCACCCTCAAGTGGGCTTAAGAAACAGGGTGATTTGCCACTCTCAAGCGGGCTTAAAGCTCGTAATCAATGAATTGTTCCAATTCAAGTAATCCAACCTTTATCCACAGGCATTCAGGCAGTTATATCACATAAGCACATAGCCTCATGGTAAGCATGCTATCATGGTAGTCACTCACGCGCATGCAAGGATGCTAAAGCATAAACACTTACCGAGTACTCCGAGCCAAAGAAAGAAGCTAATTAGAAAACATCCATGAATCCTAACTATGCTGAAATGTCTAATGCAACACATGCAAGAATGCAACTAGGAATAGGCTCGGCTATCCTAAGAATGGCATATGAAATGCTACAGATAACATGTATTCAACTCGGAATTGAAATACAATGTAGTTAGCATGATGCGTCGAGCCCGGTGCATGCAAGACAGATGAATGAATGTAAACATGCGAACATAAGTATGCTAATTGAAACATGCCCTAATCTAACCATCATAAGCTGGTAAATAAAAGGAAGAAAGACGTGGGGTTGGAAGACATACATCACACACACACACACTTATTACACAATTGTGCCCTCTCTCGGAGGGTTCGAATAAATATTACACAACCAAAATGGATAATAACTCACAGCTAATTATTACACAATTCTAGCTAATTAACAAATCAACTAAGTAAGCAATAAACTAGTATGCAAACTATGTAAAATGGACTGCCTTAGCTCTGTTCCGAATGATGAGGGATGCATGCATACTCGAGTCGTCTTGTCGGGAAATCCATCGCGATGCCCCGATTTGCCTCTGTTTGCAACTGGCCCCAAAACACTGTACAAAACTCCAAAAGGCTGAAACTCCAACATGGGAACCTATAGGGATACTGCCGACCAGTTTTTGTTGCTGGTTTATGGTTTGCTGCAACAGAGAGCAAGAAAGGGGCATGGCAAAGTATTTTCAACATATGTGTGCACGACTACTCTCCCCATCATTGCATAAGCTCTAGGGAGTGTAATCCTCGATCCTTGTGCCACCAATCGCGCATCTCGATGCATGATGGCCGAGGGATCGAATTGCACGACTCGATGTGAAATGAATGCACATATAAGCAAGTAAAGCCAACAACTCTATCATGGATAGTCAAGAGTGTCGGCGACCGAGAATCAAGGCACGTTTCATCACTTGGAGTACGAAACGTCTCTCGTTTTCCGTGTTTGGACTAACTCCTACTCCAAACACAATGCAACAAGTAAGGCATGCACAATGCGACTCCTAGCATGCAACCTAAAGGCAATGCAACTAAATGATGCAAACATGCAAAGGATGATATGCAAGGGTGCGACTAGCATACGCAATGCTATGAACTAAGAATAGCATACTCAATGCACATGACGCTATATGGCATGCACAATGCACATATGAAGACTATCAATGAGACGATCAAGGCATACACAATGCAATGGTCAATCATGCAACAACATGGACTATATGGCATATACAATGCAAGATGGACTTAAACTAAAACGAATGGGCCTCAGCCACATTCAAATCAGTGGCCAAACATGATGAAAATGAAACAATAAAACACATGCAAACATGCGAGATGCAAGGGACCGAACCTAAAGCACCAAATGCAACTCTACCAAAGCATGGCAAGGATGAAATATGGCATGCAACAACACATTTTCCAACTCTGAAATGACATACAAAGTGGCTCCAAATCATGCAAATAGCTCACACAATGCATGCTAGAAAGCTCAAATACCGAAACTAGTGAAGCACATTACACTATAGGTACACAAAGCAATGCTCAAATGGAAAAACCAGCCCCAAACAGACCCTAGGCAGGTCCAAGACAGTAGCAAGATGGTCTAAAATGATGGCTCGAAATGCATAGAAATGAAACTCATGCAATGGTCCATAAATGAGGCATACAAGCACAACTCTCCAATGCACTTAAGGAGTGGAAAACATGGGAACATGGCAACCTTACATGCTCTGAAATATCATGCACAATGATGCTAAAACATGCAAACACCTCAATATAAGCATACAATAGGTTTCAAAACTCAAAGCTAGGCAAGGGTATTACACTACAACCATGCATAGCAAGCATCATTCGACCATGAGGTATAAAAATAGAGCTAAGGCAATCCAAAACATGCACAAAATCAGTTTAGAGTATGGCCAAAAAGTGCTAGAATCAAGGGCCAAAACAACATACAATACAAGCTACTAAAGAGGATGAATGAGGCCACTAAACCAGAAGAAGTCAAAGGTATGACATGCCAAATAAAGCCCAAAAACCCACTGAAACATGATCAATGCATGCAAGAATGACATACTCCTTTGATAGGCTATGAATGGGATTACTCTACACATGCAAGATGGGCACCCAATATGACAAAAACAGCTCTGGACAGAGCTTATGCAGGTCTTAAAACTCACTGAAAAGGGCCTGAAACAAGGCTTGGAAGCATGCAAATAAGGGCTCCTTTGTAAGGCCAAAAATGCTAGAAAACAAAACAATGAGAGAGAAGGTCACCCCTCTCTGATTTTGGCTCTCAAAACAACATGCTAGCTACTGAAAATCCACTGGATTTCAATGGCTAAAAGGCCAAACAAAGATCAATGCAAAGGCCTTAATGCATGGCTCAAAATGAGGCAAAATGAAGCATGCAAGGGGGTAGATGACCCCCAACAACAAAATAACCTTAAACAAACATAAAAAGGACCTCAAAACAAGACTTTTTTTCAGTTGACAACAAAGCTCAAATATGCTTGCAAGTATGGCTAAAAGATGGAGCAAAATAAAGCTTAAAAAGGGAGAATGAGTGTTACCCTTGAAGCTCAAGAAGATCAGCAACCTCTGGACCAAAACTCAACGTTTAACCTTTGAAAATGGCCTCCAAGAAGCTTAGACCAATGGTGGAAGGGTTAGGCTATGGAGTTGTATGCAAAAGGGTCAAGAACTTCACACTTTAGGGCTCAAAGGGAGAGATGCAAAGAGAGATATATAATTTTCCTTCCAACAAAATCTCAACCTTCTACAAGGAAGGGGAGGCCTCCCTTTATAGACAAACAAGTCTAAAGCTTCTCAAAGAAGCTTCAAACTAAGGGCAAACATCCTCCATACACGTGTATGGAGGATCCAGCCTGTGCCCTCCAGCTGGCACAGCTGGAATCAACTCACAGAGACAAAACTGAGGGAGGTAGGCCGACCAATTCAGGGGGTCGGCCGACCACTTGCCCTGGTCGGCCAACCAGGTCAAAAGGGTCAGGTGGTCGGCCAGCTACTTTTTGTGGTCGGCCTGAAAGAAAGGTGGTCAGAGGGTGGTCTCCAAGGCCAAAAAGTGGTCGGCTAGTGTCCAAAATGAAGCCCTAGAAGTTAGCTTTCCAATGGCACCAACCTTGCATCAAAATTCCAACTGTGCAAAAAGTTATGCATGTTTTGGTGAAACCGCGCAGATTCGGTCCAACCGGATTGATGCCCTACTTCAACCAACCACATCTCCCCCGTCCAGACTTGGCTTTAGGAGATTCTTGAGTGCAAAATGAAGCCCTAGAAGTAAGATTTCCAACGGTGGTGACCTCATAGCTAAAATCCAAGTGTATAGATAGACAGGTGTGATTTAGCGAGGACCGCTCGGCTCTCTCTCTTAGCGATTCAAACCCACCTTCTTCTTCAACTTGGTTTCTTCCCTCTTCTCCAATTTTCCTCAACTCCAAACCCCTAAACAAGGTGTTTTGAAAGATTTTTCAAAGATTTCAACGCTCTTTCATTCATTTCCACTTCATCCTTGCTCGGTTTACTGAAAAGCGCAACATTTAATGAAATGCGAGCATCGGAACATCGTAGGAACTTTATTTTCAAAACATTTTGAAAGAGAAGGTTTCAAGGTCTAAAATCTTTCAATCAAGATTGTTTTGGTCCAAAAGGGGTATGAAGTTAAGATTTGACTCTCTTCTTGCCGAAGAAACTGAACCTTTGCCCTGCACACCTTCATCACCGAGTAAACCATCAGTAGCGCCCAAGTCTTAAGGGCAGTCAAAAATGGGGTGTCTACAACATGTGATAGATTTATTGCATAAAAATCATACCCATTATGGATTTCTTTGAAAATCATGAAAGGCGATCTAGGGTTTGGAGTTGAATTGTTAAATTGATTGTTGTTTGGGTTAATTAGGGAGTAGTTTAACACGTTTATGTTGAGAGAGAGAAAAAGCCCTAATTTAATATTTTGACCAATTAAAACTAAATAATGTTTGTATTTTGTTAATATGGATTGTGTGATTGTGTTAATAATAAAAGGGGAGAATTAACCATTGCATTAGAATTATTTTGGATTAATCATGTTAAGTTGAGTTGGATTGTGGCTTGATATCCATGGATTTAATTTTTGTGAAATGAAAAGAATGGATCTTGGAGAAAGGTTGGGGTATGGTAATTCAGAAAAATAAGAGAATTGATTTTGAAAAGAGAAAGAAATCATGACATTTTGTAAAATCAGAAACGAACTTGAGGTTGGATTATGAATATTTTATTTTACTATTGTTATTGTTGGACGTAAAGCCTCACGTGAATTGAATTATTATATCACAGGTATTAAGTACTTGTGTTTAGAGGTTTTGTCCTTTGTCATCGGTGGAGGATGACACTATTGTTGAAAAGATTAGGTGTATGCATTACACTGGTGTTATCTGTGCTCCCGGCATGTTGTGATGGTTGGCATTGTATATTGCGTTGATAATCAGAGGTATCATTGCCAGCTCCATTCTAGTCTTACTTAGGTGAGCTATTCATCTTCTCCTGCTTAGATATACTTCCTCGTTTTGACTTTTTATCCTCTTTCACACTTGTATATTTCTCTATCCTTGCCATCAGATCCTCCATTGATTTCGAGAGGGTTTTCGCTAAGGATTGCTGAAGTAAGCAATCATCTTCCAAGCCATTCTAAAATCAAACAACGGTGAGCTCCTGGTTGCACCCTAGAATTCTGTTGCAAACCCCTTAATATCTCTTGGCGTATGCCCTTAATCTTTCGTTATCGTCAATTTTCAAAGCTAGTAATGAATCAACCCTCAATGGTTGTATGCTATTGGTGACAAATCGAAGCGCAAACATCTCGGCCAAGCCATACCAATTCTTGACGGAACTTTTAGAAAACTCCAAAAAGCAGTCCAATGTTATGTCCTCCAACGTCGACGGGAACACTTTACACAGTAGCGGGTCGTTCCCGCTCCATAAAGACATAGTATTGAGATACAAGCCGATATGAATATTTGGATTAGACTTACCATTGTATGTACGAAACCTCGGCATTGAAACCTCTTTGGTGCTTTGAAAGCTTCCAACTCCACAGAAAATGGTGACTTCAACTGAATGGTAGACCTGACCTCATTGTCAGTCCTTTTCCTCTAAAGGTAGCCGCGCAAGTCTTCCTTCGATTGACCTGCTACTCTATTGTTAATCAACTTCATTCTCTTCGACGTGCTACTCTTTGTGCTAGGATTCATTCTCTTAGACCTGTTGAGATCCAACATTTTTTCCACACGGTGCTCCTGTCCGTTCACCTGTCACGACGCCCTGATCTGTGACACTCCCTCTCTCTAAGGTTCCATTCTCCCGATATGTTGAGATCGTTATGGTGAGTTTGCGGTCTTTCTTCCTTTGTGTTGTGCTGTAGTCTATCCTCCCTCCACATTAACTACAACTAGTGGTGTTGCCAACAATGGCAATGTCGACTGCATTATTTGGCTCTACATCATGAAATTTATCATGGTTTGTAAGTCCATCACCTTAGCTGCCAATTCTTTCACTTCATTTTCTTGTCGTATGCATTAATCTTTCCAGGTTTGGAGATCACTCTCATTGTAATACTCTTCTGGGGCCTAGTCATGCCTCCATTTATTGCCCCTTTTCGGGTCATTCTCTGCCCTAGGATTGTGGCCTTTGGTGGCATTGTTTGCTTTTGGGGTTCTCCTCCTATATTTCCTCGCAATCATTCTCTTCTTCTCCAATAAGACTTATGTCCCCCTCTTCCTCACTGATCATGTCATCCCCAACTCGTACTCCCTGCCCGATGTTGGACATCTATTCTTACTAAGTTCCCATAGACGGCGCCAAATTGTGGGTGTTGATTTTTGGCCTCACAACCAAATCGGATCTCTTTGCCGAGATCCTATGAACTTAGCCATAGAGTACACGAAAGAATAGAGAAATCCAATACCTACACACAGGAAGATAACAAACACAGGTGGCTCATCCACTCGGGGGCACTTTGACGATCAAGTCAATTAAATTATCTCTCGAAGATAACAACTCGATTACAAAGCTCACAAAGTAAAACGTACCCTAGACCCATGTGGTTGCCTTACTTTTATAGTCAAGAATGCCCTCATTCCCTAGAAGTCTTACTTCATAGGACTATATCCCTTTTAGGGATAATACTCATCCAAGACTCATCTTATTTAGATTAGAATGAACTTTCCTTAGGGTCTCATCTCTATCCAAACAAAGAGCCTGAAACCATCTAGGACTTCTGCCCTCCATCCAAATATTTCAAACTTTGATTTGATCGCATCATATCTCAGCAACCTGGTCCATCTACATAGTACCTAGGCTAACAAACTTGGCCACGTGGACAACCCTAAAAATATGGCCCCACAAGGCTAATGGAGGATTTCGAAACCTTTCGGAAGACTTGAAAAATTGTAGGAATATTGTACATAATTCTAGAACTTGTATAAAATACTCCAGATAACTTAGGAAGGTTGTGAAATACTCTAAGAGGATTCTACACTACGCACTTCATACAATGTATATTCTAGATTGTTCCTAAGAAGGCTAGGTTGCCTATATAAAAAGGGAGGCCTCATTTGGTCAAACCATCCAAGGGAAGTGTAATCCAAGTGAATATAAAGCAAAATATTCTCTAAGAGCTTCTTTCTCTAGAATTCTTCAAGTATGTGTGAATCTTTCGTAGCTCTTTTCTAAGTAGGCTGCCTTAGGTGCAAACCAAGCAGGTGTCAAGCATATAAGGCTACATAGTTGGCTTGAAAAAACCCAAGGTCATGACATTAAACCCTAATTTTTGTTTAAAATTTATGGTTACACATAATTTTAGCACTTCTAGTATTAGAAATTTTTTTTAAAAAAAATGCTAATTGAAGTGGTGAATTATTTGAAAGTACCGGATGGTTATTTATGAAATGCATGGATTGTCTGGAAGTAAGAAAATTTTAAGGCCAATAATAAGTTTCTGAAAACACATTCAGAATAGTCATGATAATTAGCCACTATGTTCATCTCATTCTTTAACACATCACAAAAGGTAGATGATATGTTGATAGAAGTTCTTTGTCCTGCACAAATACCCAAATATATAGTAAATGACTTGGTAACAAAATTAGTAGATCAAGCTTGATCTATAGTTGATAGCTTTGAAATTGAAACGAAAACCATTGTAGTTAGTGTTAAGGATAAACTGAAGGAAATCTACGACACAAATATATTTGAGGATGAAATGAAGCCAGCCGAGAATACGTTTTTATAGCGATTCTGGTTTAGACTCTGGATCTAGGTTTCATTGTCGTATATGGTTGTTTATGTTTTGTTTCTCCTTATTCCTCATTGAGTTTGGTTATTGGAGTGTCTCAGTTGCATTTGGAATAAGTTCGTAGCTTGTTTTTCAAAACTATTGTTGGCCAGAATTTTGCTTCTTCGCTCGAGCAGTGATTCTTGCGCTCGAGCGGTCTTTGTGAACTTCCAGTACTTTTGCAGGTCTACAGAGATATTGGGAGTTGGCATTCTTCGCTCGAGTGGTCTTTCTTGCACTCGAGCGATGGTCCTTTGTTTGTAAAACTTTTGAGAGTTGGTATTCTTTGCTCGAGTGGTGATTCCTGCGCTCGAACAGTCCCACTTATTGTGTCTGATCGCTCGAGCAACACTTCTTGCGCTCAAGTGGTCTGCGCGTATATCAGTTCGTAAAAATCACTTTTTGAGTCACTTTTTCATTTATCTCTCTCTCTGTAAACATTCCAAAAACCCTAGATCTAGAGTTTCTCTCTCTAAAACTCACATTCTCTCTACAAATACACCTAAATACATTGATTTCTCCACCGTAGTCCCTTTGATAAAAAGGTAGAGCACACCAAGAGCTTCCTCTTAATCGGAACAAAGTTGATTTTCGGCATCTTTAAGGTTCCTCCACTCTCTCTCACGTCTTCTAAGCTTCAGGTAGGGATTTCGCCATACTTTCTTATGATTTCTTACTTAGTTATTTGTTTTTATAAAACAACATTGTGACAAGGGGGATTTTTGAACAATCTAGGGTTTTGGCTTGACATAAAAAAGAGGGCTTTTCAAATAGGTTGTTGGAAATGATTGAGGAAATGTATTTATTGTTAAATTATAAAGAAATGATGGATTTTTATCTTTGAAATTGATTTATAAAGGAAATGGGAAGAATATCAAATGTTGATTTTGTAATGATAAATGGAATTGAAGTTGGAAATGTAGAATTGGGTTGATGTTGATGAGGATGGCGAAGTTAGATATGTATTATCACTCACATCTTGAGATTTTTGGAAAATTTATCTTTATGGAAATTATTTATCTGCTTTATAGATATCTGTTTTGGGCTATCGGTGGAGGATATCTATGCTTATTGTAGAAATTGCATGAGAATTAAGTGAATTGGCACTAATTTCTTATCCATATGCATTGAACATTGTCGCATCTTTAACACATTGAAAATGTATGTTGTTTTAAGAAAAATGGAAGAATACTTGGTGAATCTGGGTAGGGGTGTGGTCACGATATTAAGTTGGCCTGTGTGTCATTGGTAAAAGACCAGAATGTGTGAATAGGTGTCAAGCCTTCTGGTTAATACTAGCAAAAATGACAAATTGGTAGCACTTGTATAGTCTATTTGTAGACATGTACCTAAAGATTCACAGTATTGTACTCACCACCCTATTTTCTATTGTAAAGGAAATGGTTTTATAAATTGTGTTATAAACTTGGCATTGCATGGTTTCGAAAAGAGATATAAAATATTTTCCGCACGAGCATTGCATATTGTAGCTTGAATTTCTGTGCCCCCTTTTGGAAGTCGAAATAAGCCCTATAGTATCGGACTCCCACGGTTCTGAATCTAATCTCACAGGTGCAATGTGTAGACGCGCCCGCGGAGGGGGACCTCGCGGCTACAGTTCGGACTCGATTTTTGTTGTCGCGGTTCTTAATCTGAACCAAAGAGTCCAAATCTGGCAAATCGTTTTGAGAAACGGATTTTTTGAAAGGAAGTGCCAAACATGGACTGCTTTGCCAGATACAGAGTCGCCACCTAAATATTTTAAAATGGGGAAATTTAGGAAACCCTGACTCGGTGCCGAAGGCCACGTGTCCGTCATCACCAAAGTTGCCTCGGCTCGGGAACTTGGGTACGATCGGGGAAGGTCAGCTATGAGCACCCCCTTTCGCCCGGTCCGAAGACCGGCCTCTACTAACCGTGATATCCGTTTTTGAAAACTTTATGTGTTCTTAAACCGATTGTTAGCCTAGAATTACTATGTTATGCGCGCAACAAACAAGTATAGACCAAATCGCCCAAATTGGAACAAAACATTTCATGTTTGTTTTGAAAAATGGTTTGCTACTTGCAAGTAGGCTAAAATGCAGATTTTGCCACCCTTAAGTGGGCTTTTAGAGAAGATGATTTTGCCACTATCTAGTGGGCTTAAAACTCACAGTTTTAATGCATTATTCCAATTTAGGTAATTCGATCTCCATCCACAGGCATTCAAGCAGTTATATCACATAAGTAACTAGCCTCATGGTAATCATGCTATCATGGCAACATTCACACGCATGCGATATGCTAAAGCATAAAAGCTTACCTAGTACTCCGTGCCAAAACAGTAAACTAGTTAGCAAAATGTGCGTGTCCTAGTTCGTGTTAAATTGCCTAATGCAACACATACAAGATGCAATTTAGATAGGCTCGGTTAACCTAAGCATGGCATATGTAATGCGATCAATTATCACATATTCGATTTGTAAATTGAAGTACCAATGCAGTTAGCGTGATGTACCGAGCCCAATACATGTAATACAAATGTATGAATGCACGCATGCATAGCATAAGGTATGCTGAATTTAAACATGCCCTAATCTACCATCGTAAGCAGGTAAATAAAAGGGAAGAAAGAAGTGGGGTTGGAAGACATACACACCACCCACACACACTTATTACAGATTTGCCCTCACTCGGAGGGCCCAAATAAATATTACAGTCCCAAATAATAAACAAATAAAATTATTACAGAATTTTCTAATTAATTAAAAGAAAGGATGCGAAAGAAAAAAAAGGAGGGTGGCCACAGCCTCTGCCTCGGGGTGCGCAGATGATGCATGCTCGGATCCGTCTCGCCCGGAAAGCCTGTACCGTACCCCTACCGCCTCTGTTTGTACTGCCTTGTCTCTCTGAAAATTGCTGAAGTCCAGGAGCAGGTTCCTTACACTCTGCAGAGCACCACCGGCCAGACAGAATTCCCACCGGCACTCTACAATTTCCACCGGCTGTTCTTGGACTCATCGGCACTTCAAAGTTTGCCGGTCGGCACCAAATTCTGCCGGTCGGCAGAAACTTCCTGCAGAAGACAGTTTGACAGCAAACAGAGAACAGACAGTGCATGGCATGGGATTTTCAGGCACATGTGAGCATGGTCATGCTTCCTATCATGCTTTGAACTCAATGAAGCATGTCCCTCGATCCCCGAACCATCAATGGTGCATGGTGGCTCAAAGAATCAAATTTTCCATTTGATATAAAGATGCATGCAACAAACAAAATGAGAACCGAAGCCTTATCAAGTTGGAGTCAAAGGCCCCGGTGACCGAGAATCAAGGTACATTACATCACTCAAAGTATGAATGTCCCTTGACCCTCATATTTGGCTTGACACCCCAAGCCAAATGATGCAATGCATGTTATGCTCACAAGACTCAAGATGCAACATGATGCTAATTATGCAAGACATGCCAAATGTTATGCAACAAATATGACAAGTATGCAATGCTAGCATGCAAGATGCAAGTGTGATGCAAACATGGACCAATTTACCATGAAGTTAGCATGGGACTACACATTTATGAAACAATTATGTAGCAAACAAGGGACAAGCATGCAAGAGGGCCTTAAAGTGATAAAGGTGCAGGCCTTAATTCACCCCAAAACAGCACCAAAAATGCTCAAAATGATGGACAAATTCTCATGTCAATATGCAAGCCAATAGACCCAAGGCTAAGGCACCAAAAGGGCCACTTCATTTCCAAAAACAAGACCAAATCATGGCATGGTTTAAACAAGTAAAAACAGAGTTTTTTCATGCAAAATGGGACTCCAAAACCTCCTAGTATGGCAGCTAAAAAAGACTCCAAAGGAGTGTATGCACCAAGGCTCAAATGTAGGCATAAAAGGGCACACCCTCAAGACACAAAAGAGATCATAAATGCAAGCATGCAAACATGATTTAGGGATTGAAATAGCATGGCAAACAACTTCAACTCATTAAAATGGACCAACTAAGGCATGCTTGTGACTCATATACTTAAGGGCTCACAAGCCAAAATGCATAGCAACCATATCAAACATGTCAAACATGACCAAATGGATAACCAACAGACTTTAAACATGGAAAAATAGTGCTAACATCTTCATGGAACCAAGCCAACACATGCAAAAATCATGGTCTAAACACAAGGGACATTTCTAGGCCAAATGGAGCAATACAAAGCAAGTGCTACAAGCATATAAGGAGGCACAAATCCGTCCAAAAACAGAGATCCCACATGACCTAAAAACACCCAAAAAGTTCTGAAATGAAGCAAAAACCAAGCAAGCATGCATGCCACCCTTTTGGGCCACAACTCAAGGAAATAAGACCATAAAGGGAGAGGGGTGTCCCTCCCCTATGCAAGACTTCAAACCGTCCTCTTCAACACTAAAAATACACTGATTTTCAGTGGTGAAGAGATCAAAATCCAAAGGTGACCAAAGCTTAACCAAAGAGGCAACAAAAGTGGCCAAACAAGGCCTAATAGAGTGAGTTTGCCCTCAAAACACCAAACAACCTTAATGAAAGTTCTAAAGCATGAAAATATAGGCCTTTTTCATGTTATATACAAAAGCTAAATCAAAAAGCAAAATAGGTAAAAGATGATTGCAAGTTTGGGGAATATAAGGCAAGATGCTCACCCTTGAAGAACCTTTGAAGAACAAATGGTCTAGCCCTCTTCTTTTGATCAAAATCAGTCCAAAAACTCAAGAAACAACCCCCCAAGTCCCTCAATCTCGGAGCAAGGTGTGATAGTGTGTGTAATGGTGCAAAAGTAAGGTAAAAACACACTTTTGAGCTAAGAAACACACACAAAGGAGGAGAGAGAGGGAGATATAGAGATAATGTGTATCTATATCTCTAAGCTCTGGTTTTCGGTTCCAACTTTCTAACCTAGACCAAAGAGGAAGACCCCTCTCTCTTATAAGACTCCCTCTTGCAAAGCTTATACAACAAGCTTGCTTAGAGGGAGATCGCTCCATACACGTGTATGGAGGGAGGCAGAGTTGGTGCCAGCTATCACAGCTGGCACAAAATATCTCCATAAAGTGGATGAACAGTGGTCGGCTGCCCAAAAAAGTTGTTTCGACAAAAAAAAGTGCCGACCGGCAACAAACTATGCCGACCGGCAATAAAATATGCCGACCGGCAACAAAATGTGCTGATGGAAGCAAAAGACCAGCCGGTGGCCTCTAGCCACTGCCGGTGGTGTGTGGGGATACCTTACAAGGCCTTCCTTGCCCTTCCAAGGCAAAACACAAGTGTTCGGTGTGAAACCAGACACTAAACGGTCAAGTTCGGAGATCCTGAGGCAGGCGCGCGAGCCGAAACCTCCGGGAACTCTAAACGAACACATACATGAATAATCACCGAGTGTTCCAAGCGGTGACGTCCAAGTCTCAAGGACGGTCAAAAATGGGGTGTCTACACAATATGAAATAGATAATCACCAAAGAGTCCAAATCCGACAAATCTTTTGGAAAATTGATTTCGAATCAAATTGCCAAAAATGAATTGCTTTGCCAGATATAAAGTCACCACCTAAATATTTTTGGGAAATCTAGGAAACCCATGACTCATGCCAAAGGCCACGTGTCTGTTATCACCAAGATTGTCTCGACTCGGGAACTTAGGTACAAGAGGGGAAGGTCATGAATGAATTGAGCACCCCCACTCGCCTGATCAAAGATCGGCCTCTACTAATCATGATATGAATCTTATGTACATTATATGTTCTTGTTCTAGTTTATTAGGCTAGCATTACTATGTGATACGCACACACAAGTATAGACTAACTTGCAAGAATTGGAAAATTTCGATTCATGTTTGTTTACAAAATTGTTTTGAATATGTACCACTTGAAAAAGTGATCACATATGAACATTTACTCAAATTATTCCAATTCAAACAATAAGCCTTCATCCATAGGCATTCAAGCAGTTTATCAATTAAGCAATTAGCCTCATGGCAAGCATGCTGGACATGGCAACATCAACATTCATGCGATATGCTAAAGCTAATAAAATCTTACCTAGTACTCCAAGCCAAAATAAACAAAAGAGTTAGAAAAAATGCATGATCTTAACTTTGCAATATGACTAATGCAACACATGCAATATGCAGTTACTAAGCTCGGCTACTCATATGGCACATGAAACAATTGTGATAACATGCTGTCTAAGCATGTATTCAAAGAAGTATTAAACTAACAATGCAGTTAGAATAATGAACTGAGCTTCGATGCATGCAATACAAATGAATGCAAACATGGAGTATGCTAAACAGAACGTGATGTCCCTAAACTAACCATCACAAGCTGTTAAATAAAAGGGAGAAAGACGTGGGATTGGAAGACATACACATTATTACATTGCGCTCTCACGAAGGAGAGTCCGAATAAACTAAGTTAATTAACTAACTAGTTAAAGCAAGGCTAATTATTACAAAACAAATGAATAAATAGCTAAACTACTCAACTAATTATTACAAATCGAATTAATTAACTAATCTAGATAATTAATTACAACATCACAACTAGCTAACTACTTAAACTAATTAAATAATTATAACACAAGTGCAATTAAAAAAAATAAGTAAGCTAAACAATTAAGCACTAAGCTAACTACTCCGCCTTGGGAAGCAAAGGATGTTCATGTGGATGCTTGATTTCTACCCGAAAAGGCCACTGTTTTGCTTCTAAAGAGCCTCTATTGCATAGAGAACACATACACCATTGCCTACTTTCAGAATAACTCTACTCTGCCTTACAAACAGACTACTGAATTTTGCATCAATGGCCGGCCAGCCAGTGATGAGGCCTGCCAGCCACCAATGATAGCCGGCCGCCGGCAATCAAAGGTGGCCTGCCAGCCATGGAAAGTGGCTTCCCAGCCACTGTTGCCCAGTTCACCTTGATGCAACAGAGAACAAGTAGAGCATGCACAGGGTATTTTCAAGGGTTTGTTTGCACAACTCACCTCTTCTTTTCATGAACAAATCAAAGGAGTAGTGAACTTAAGCCACATACTACCAACTCAAGCAATTTCATTGCATAATGGCTTGTGAACCAAAGTGTGCAAGTTTAACAAATGCAACAAAATGAGACTCTCAAAGCCACCTCCCTATCATGAATGATCAAGGGAAGTAGTGATCTTGGAAACTTGAATCATTTCATCACTAATAAGTATGAAATGGTTCAAGCTTCCATGTGTTCAATTAACGTCCGATTGAATCCAACCAAATTATTATCTTGCACCTTTTCTTATTCCAAGTTTTAATTACTCCATTTTAAATTACTATCCATCCTTTAATTCATTAAGTCCAAAGAGTGAGTTTAAGTCCTCTAATGGAAAGAGGGCTCAAACCAAGAGTTGTCCTAGGCATGAAAGAGACATTATTCCGTTGGTAATGAACCCGCTTAGGGATTAAACCATTAAGCATGACACTTCAATCTCATGCTTAAACAAACAAGTTGTTTGAACCACTTTCAAAGCAAAATAAAAGTCAAGAAAGAAGGGAGGTTGCAGAGATGATTAAGTGCTGAAAATCAGTGAAAAAAGCATAAATAAATGCTATCAACTCAAATAAGATGATGTCTAAGGCCTAAAACACCAAGCTCATAAGGACTATTACACTATAAGCATGCAAAACAAAGCTCAAATGCAACTATCAACCAAAAATAGTGCTTAAAAAGTCTAAAATAAGTCCTAAAATATGCTGGAATTAAGACAAAAATAGCTAGATTAATATGCTAAAACATGGCACAAACTAGGCTAGTAAGCAAGACACAAGGAGGGGAGGCTAACCCCTTCAAATTTGGACTTCAAAACATGATTTTGGTCACTGAAAAAACTCTAAAAATTAGTGTTTAAAAGCATAGAAAAGATGATGCAAGGGTTGGAAATACAAGGGCAATGACCTCCAAAACAAGGTATAAATAAGGGCTATCAACCCCTCAACCTTTAATGGCCTTAAAACCCAATCTTCAGCCTAAAAATACAGAGTTTTTATAGCCCAAAAATAGTTGGAAAACAGCAAGAATAATAGTAGAGAAAGCAAGCAAATAGGCAAAGCCTTATACCTCTTGAAGACAAGAAGTAATTCAAGTAACAAAACCAAGAAAACACACCCTTCAAGAGCTCAAACCAAGCTCAAAAGTGCCTTAGCTCAAAGATGAGAAGGTTTGGTTATGGGTGTATAGGCAAAGGTTAAGAATTTGTAGGCAAAAGTGTAGAAATTTGCTAGAGAGAAAGAAAAAAATTTTGATCTCAAAATTTTCTAACGTTTAAACATGAGAGAGGAGGCCCCTATATATAGAAAACATGAATTCCCCTCAAGAACATCTAGCCCTACACGTGGGGGCAAATGCATGCATCTGTGTAAACAACTGGCATAGCTGTCACAAAATATCTGCAAAAGACACTGGTGGCCGGCCGGCCATCACTAGTGGCTGACAGACTACATCAGTGGCCGGCAACCAAAAAGTGATGGTCGGCAGCCCAAAAGGGGTGGCCGGCAAGCCACCAGAGGCTGTAGGTTAGAAGAACCAAGGCTTTATCCAATAATGAGGCAACAAAAGTGTAGGGTTTGAAGGGCTCAAATCTGTGACATTCCACTGAGGACTTCGAGCACTTGACGAGCAAATACGTTCATCATTGGGTGTGCAAGCGATTGTGTCCAAGTCGTAAGGGCCGTAAAAAATGGGGTGTCTACACATATGCATTCACTTTATATCTTTGTTAAGATTCATAAACTATGTTGTAGTATCTCTACTAGGCTTTGGCTCACTCTATGTGGGAAAACCATTTTCAGGTGTTGATGATATGCCTTCGCCAAGGCAATAGCTTGGGAGAACTTGGAGCTGAAGGCTTCTTTTTGTGTATTGTTGTATTTATTTTGTACAAACCAAGGGCTTTAACTATATTGGATTTAAATCCATTTTTGTTGTAACCAAGCATTGTCTTGGAAAGATATAAGCCTTTAGGGCATTTATTATTTGTTAACCTTTATTTCACATCTTCAACTTATGGCACATGCTATAGATTCAGGGTCAGGACCTATGAATGTATACCTGCATGTGACATCTTTTGTACACTCTGATTATATGAAATGAAAAAGATATTGTATTCAAAATGTTGTTATTGTTTATTAATATTGTGGATGGTTTTATTGCAATTATTTCGGAGCGTTACAACTTGGTATCAGAGCTACCGGGTTTGAATACTTTGGGATCGTGGGATGTGGTTATTACCATAATGGGTTCTCTCATTAGTTAACATTAGAAGTAAACCTAGTATGCTATGTGATAACATGCTTATATGACTAAGTGGGTATGGAATTTAATTTCTAAGATATTGATTGGGTTTACGGCTTTGTAGAAGTCCTGTTAGAAAAGCACTTGATCACTGTTATTTCTAACTAGAACTCTGGCAACGCCACAGGACAATCATTATCTAGAGAGGAAGTTTGTATGTGTTTACATGATTATGTGCTTATGTAGAATGAATTGTTTGTTGTCCATCATATTAGGACGTGAGTGAATTAGCTTCGACACATTTGTAAATGTGCTAATCTCTTGTGTTACCTTTATTAGGATGTCAGGACGTGGACGTGATGGTGGTAGGCGTGGTAGGCCTAGACGGCAGGAAGTGCCATTACCGAATGAAATTCCAGCACAGGAGGAAAGAGTCGGTCAGGCCAATGTGGCCGAACTAGTTGGTCAGCAGGCCACGGGCGCTTTGGCTCTTGAAATGGTCGGAGCTTTGTGGGAATCCATGGACATTTTCAGAGTTGAGAATCAAGTCTAGGCCTATGTTGCCGTGACAGGGCGGCCATTCATTAAGAGAGAGTTTCTCTAGTCAAATTCAGATGAGTTTTTGGGGGATCCGAAAAAGCCTTTAAAAGCAGATGAATGACTTAAGAAAATGGTGAAGATGTTTGAGATGCTTGGCATCGAAGGCGATGGACTGAGAATAACCTTGGCATCTTTCCAGTTGATGGGGGATGCGGGTCAGTGGTGGAAGTATGTACGTTGACGTATTAGAGTGACTTGGGAGGCCTTTGTCAACGCTTTTCAGGATAAGTTTTTACCTCCCACTATTAGGAAGGAGTTGCGAGAGTAGTTTATGAAGCTCAAGCAGCTTAACACACCAGTAGCTAAGTTTGAGGCAGCCTTTACTAGCCTCTTAAGGTTTGCACTAGAACTCATGGCGACAGAAGAACGTCATTGTATCGAGTTTGAGAAGAGATTGAGGACCGGGCTTCTTTTCATAGTAGTTGAGTCGATGATTAGGGACTACAAACGCCTTGTGGAGGTGGTGACTTATCTTAAGACCGTGGTTCAGATGGAGAAGGAGCGAATAAGAGGCTTCAGGAGGAGGTTTAGAGGGAGATTCAGGACAGTAAGAGGCAAAGTGATTCCACCCCACAACAGTTCCAGGGAGCTCAGTCTAGGCCCATTTTTCCTGTACCAAGTTTTGGGTCAGAGAGAGGTGGTCAGTGAGGGATCACTTGTTTCAAGTGTGGCTAGCTGAATCACAAGTCCATAGTTTGCCCATAGAATGGAGGAGGGCAACAGTCTACGGCATCTACGGCTCGTTTTCAGAGCTAGAGTCATAGAAGAGGGCAGTTGCATACTTGTTATTAGTATGGGCATTCAGGGCACGTGAGGAGGTTTTGCTTTCAGTTTGGTGGCATATCTAGTGCATCCAGTCAGAGGCAGACACAAAGCCATTAGCCTACACCGTCAGCACAGGCCTCGAGGGCTAATCAAGGAGCCTCTTTGGCTCAATCAGTGTACCAAACTTGTGCTTCAAGGGGTGAGCAGGTAGAGCAGAGACCTGCAGGGCGTGTGTATGCTGTTACCATGCCAGATTTAATACCAGCGCCTTCAGTAGTGAAAGATAACTTCTTGTTGTGTAATTCTATTATCAATGTGTTGATTGATGCGGGTGCATCTCATTCTTTTATCTCATTTGCATTTGCATTAGCATTGGGATTAGAAGTAGCTCGGTTAGCATCTCCATTCAGGGTAGAGTCACTAGTTGGCGGAGAGGTTATGTTGCATCAGGGGCGTCAAGGTTGTAAGATAGAGGTTGCCGATCACCAACTTCCTTTTGCATTTGTATTGATTGATATATCGAGTTTCGATGTTATATTGGATATGGATTGGTTGTCATCCTATCGAGTTATTATAGACTATTACCGTCAGCAGGTTACTGTATGTACCTCGAGTGGTGATTGTTTTTATTTCTTAGGGGACCGAGTGGATAAAGGAATGTTGTTAGTGTGTGATCCGTGTGGTCAGGGTGAGCTTAGTCTCCTACTTGCTACATTCTTGGGTGTTGAGAGTGACACGGTTCTAGTTGAGTTACCGAAGGTAGTTTGTGAATACCCAGACGTCTTTCGTGAGAATCTCACTAGTTTGCCACCACACCGAGAGATTGAGTTCTCTATTGATTTAGTGCCTGGCATGTCACCGATTTTTATGGCACCGTACAGATTTGCACCCACCGAGTTGAGTGAGTTAAAGATTCAACTCCAAGAATTGTTAGATAAGGGTTTTATTCACCCTAGTACTTTGCCTTGGGAAGCATCGGTTTTCTTTGCCAAGAAGAAATATGGTGCTTTGCGACTTTGTATTGACTACTGGAAGTTGAACTGAGTGACCGTTAAGAACAAGTACCCAATACCTCGTGTAGATAATTTGTTTGACCAATTAAAGGGGTCTTGTTTCTTTTATAAGATAGACCTAAGCTCGGATAATCACCAGTTGAGAGTGTGGAGGAAGATATTTAGAAAACAACATTCTGTATGTGGTGTGGCCATTATGAGTTCCTAGTGATGCCTTTTGGGTTAACCAATGCATTGGCCTTGTTTATGGATTTGATGAATTAGATCTTTCGTTAATTCTTAGACCATTTTGTGGTTGTCTTCGTTAACGACATCTTGATTGACTCACCCTCTAAGGAGGAACACGAGGAACACTTGCAAGTTGTGCTTGAGTTGCTTAGAGCTCACAAATTGCATGCTAAGTTCAAGAAGTGTGAATTCTGGTTGAAATAAGTTAAGTTCTTAGGCCATGTGGTATCTGGGGAAGGAGTGACTATAGATTCTTCCAAGATAGAAGTAGTACAAGATTGGGAACAGCCTAAGAATGCCTTCAAGATCCGTAATTTTTTGGGGTTAGCTAGGTATTACCGTCGTTTTGTGAAGGATTTCTCTAGGTTAGCCTCACCTTTGACTAGACTGACGAGGAAGGGAATCAAGTTTGTGTGGAGTGAGACTTGTGAGAAGTCATTCCAAAAACTTAAAGTTAGACTTACTACTGCTTCAATGTTGATTATTCCGAAGAGGGATTTGAGCTATTCTGTATATTGTGATGTATCTCGAGAAGGTTTGGGTTGTGTTCTGATGCAAGAAAGGAAGGTAGTAGCATATGGCTCATGTCAGTTGAAAACAGACGAGAAAAACTATCCTACTCATGACCTAGAGTTAGTGGCAGTGATCTTTGCCTTGAAGATTTGGAGGCATTAATTATATGGTGAGAGGTTTGAGGTATTCTCCGATCACAAGAGTTTGAAGTACCTGTTTTCACAAAAAGATTTGAATATGACGCAGAGAAGGTGGATGGAATTTATAGAGGACTAAGACTTGAGTTGCACTATCATCCGGGGAAAGCGAACGTAGTGACTGATGCCTTGAGTAGGAAATTCATTAGCAGTATAGCTAGAATTGCCATCCGGGAATGGAATGCTTTGGGCGAGTTTGACTTGGATCTTGGTGAGTCTGAGGAGTCGGCAACCTTGTTTACCATAGTTGCACAGCATACACTTGTGAGCCAAGTTATAGAAGCCCAGCTGGGTGATATTGAGGTAGAAACCCTCCGGGAGAAGATATCTAGTGAGAAGGTAGAGAAGGCCTGAATGTGTATTCTGACTCGAGTGTTAGATACTTTAGCCGTCTTTTCGTACCAGAGTCTTGTAGCGATGAAGTACTCCAAGAGTTTCACCACTCATGCCTTGCAGTGCATCTGGGAGGCAAAAATATGTATCACAACCTTAGTTACTAGTTTTGGTAGAAGGGAATAAAGAATGACATAGCCGTGCTTGTATCAAGGTGTCTTACTTGTCAACAAGTGAAGGCCGAACATCAAAGGCCAGCGGGTTTTTAACAACCCTTGCCTATAGCCTAGTGGAAGTGGGAGCATGTCATGATGGATTTTGTTGTGGGTCTTCTGAGGACTTAACAGGGTAATGATGCCATATGGGTGATAGTTGATCTATTAACCAAGTCAGCGCACTTTGTACCAATGTACTCTAATAACTCTGTAGATTTTCTTGCCGACCTTTATGTTAGGGACATAGTTCAACTTCACAGGGTCCCTATGACTATTGTTTCGGATAGAGACCCACGTTTTGTAGCTCGGTTATGGCAGAGCCTATAGAATTCTTTGGACACTAGATTGAATTTTAGTAATGTCTATCATCCTCAGACTAACGGGCAATTGGAGCATACCATTCAAATCCTAGAGGATTTGCTTCGGGGTTATGTTCTTGACTTTAAGGGGTCGTGGGAGAGACACTTACCTTTAGTGGAGTTTGCCTATAACAATATCTTTCAATCGAGTATTGACATGGCACCATTTGAGGCCTTGTAAGGCCGATCGTGTAGATCTCCTATGGATTGGGCCAAGGTGGGTGATGCACCTATGATAGGTCCTGAGTTAGTCTAGGAAACGACAGAAAAGGTTGCACTTATTCGTAAGAGGTTGGTTACAGTTCAAAGTCGCCAAAAGAGCTATGCCGACCGTATGAGGAGACCATTGTCATTTGAGGTAGAAGATCATGTCTTCTTTAAAATATCACCTAGACGGTGTTTGATGAGGTTTGGGAAGAGCGAAAAGTTGTTTTCTAGATTTATTGGACCTTTTGAAATCCTAGAGCGGATTAAGGAGATAACTTATCGTTTGGCCATGTTGCCATAACTTTCTAGGGTTCATGATGTGTTTCATATCTGTATGCTTTGGAAGTACATCATATGTATTGGATTGGACCGAGTTAGAGGTAGATAAGGATGGCTCATATGAGGAGAGACCGGTTAGAGTTTTAGATACTCGAGACCAAGTTTTGCGTGGCATGACAATTCCTTTTGTAAAAGTGTTGTGGAGACATCACAAGATTGAGGAAGAAACTTGGGAGCATGAGTTGGAAGCCCGTGAGAAGTATCTTGACCTATTTGTTGATGTTTGGACATGTATTGAAAATTTTGTTATGTTAATGTAATATAAACATTGTATATATTTTGGAAATTTGAATTGTATATTTAGTATCGAGAACTTGTTTATCATTGTTATGAGAATGAATGATCGGTGGATGGGTCATGGTGATGAATTTGATTTACTATCATTGTTTTAATTGGTTTAAACATGGTTTTGTTATTGGATTTAAAATTTCGGGGGCAAAATTCCTTAAGGGAGGGGGTTATAGGGATTTTGGTTTAGACCCGATCCATTTGATGTTCTAGATCCAGGTTTCATTGTCTTATATGGTTGTTCATGTTTTGTTTCTCCAAATTCCTCGTTGAGTTTGGTTATTAGAGTGTCTTGGTTGCATTTGGTATAGGTTGAGCGCAGGAATCACCGCTTGAGCGATCTCTGTGAACTTCTAGTACTTTTGCAGGTCTGTAGAGATATTAGGAGATGGCATTCTTCGCTCGAGCAGTCTTTCTTGCGCTCGAGTGATGGTTCTCTGTCTGTTAAACTTTTTAGAGTTGGTATTCTTCACTCGAGCGGTGATTCCTGTGCTCGAACGAGTCCCACTTATTATGTCTGGTCGCTCGAACGACACTTCTTGCGCTCGAGTGGTCTACACGTATATTAATTCATAAAAATCACTTTTTGAGTCACTTTTTCATTTCTCTCTCTCTCTCTCTAAACATTCTAAAAACCCTAGATCTAGAGTTTCTCTCTCTAAAACTCACATTCTCTCTACAAATACACCTAGATCTATTGATTTCTCCACCCTAGACCCTTTGATAAAAAGGTAGAGCACACAGAGGGCTTTCTCTTAATCGAAACAAAGTTGATTTTTGACGTCTTTGAGGTTCCTCCACTCTCTCTCACGTCTTCTAAGCTTCAAGTAGGGATTTCTTCGCACTTTCTTATGATTTTTAACTTAGCTATTTGTTTTTATAAAACAACATTGTGAAAAGGGGGATTTTTGAACAATCTAGGGTTTTGGCTTGAAATAAAAATTAGGGCTTTTCGAAGGGGTTGTTGGAAATGATTGAGAAAATGTATTTATTGTTGAGTTATGATGAAATGATGGATTTTTATCTTTGAAATTGGTTTATAAAGAAAATGGGATTTTGCCCTAAGAATATCAAATGTTGATTTTGTAATGATAAATGGAAATGATGTTAGAAATGTGGAATTTGATTGATGTTGATGAGGATGGCAGAGTTAGATATGTATTATCACTCTCATCTTGAGATTTTTAGAAAGTTTATCTTTATAGAAATTATTTATCTGTTTAGAGATATCTATTTTGAGCTATCAGTGGAGAATAATTATGATTGTTGTAGAAATTGCATGAGAATTAGGAGAATTTGAACTAATTTCTCATCCATTTGCACTAAACATTGTTGCATCTTTAACACATTGAAAATGTATATTGTTTTGAAAAAAAAAGGTGAATATTTAGTGAATTTAGGTGAGAGGTGTGGTTACGATATTAAGTTGGCCTGTGTCCTTGGTGAAAGACCAAAAACCCGAGCGGATAGGTGTCAAGCCTTCCGGTTAATACCAGTAAAAATGACAAATTGGTAGTAGTTGTATAGTCTACTTGCAGATATGTACCTAGAGATTCACAGTGTTGTACTCACCACTTAATTTTCTATTGTAAAGGAAATGGTTTTATAAATTGTGTTATAAACTTGGCATTACATGGTTTTGAAAAGAGATAAAAAGTGTTTTCGGCACGAGCATTGTATATGCATTCACTTTATATCTTTGTTAAGATTCATAAGCTATGTTGTAGTATCTCTATTGGGCTTTAGCTCACCCTATGTGGGAAAACCATTTTCAGGTATTAATGATATGTCTCCGCCAAGACAATAGCTTAGAAAGACTTGGAGCTGAAGGCTTCTTTTTGTTTATTGTTGTATTTATTTTGTACAAGCTAAGAGGTTTAACTGTATTAGATTTAAATCCATTTTTATTGTAACCAAGCAGTGTCTTAGAAAGATGTAAACCTTTAGGGCATTTACTATTTGTTTAACCTTTATTTCACATCTTCAACTTATGGCACATGCTATAGATTCAAGGTTATGACCTATGAATGTATAACAGCATGAAACATCTTTTGTACGCTCTGATTGTATGAAATGAAAAGGATATTGTATTCAGAATAGTATTGTTATTTATTAATATTGTGGATGGTTTTATTGTAATTATTTCAAGACCTTACAGTTTTTAACCTCAGTAACTACAAAGTCTATCAACACATTGGACAAGATCATATTTATTGCAGAGGCTACTTGTACAATTTGTACAAGCTCCCTCATGGTGGGGAATGAAGCTACTTGAGGACATTGTAGTCATATATTCCACAAGGACCGCATTATGCCATGGCTGGAAACACAAAACTACTGACCACAGTGTCATTACAAGTTACCAATACATTATTGACTGTAGTTGTTTGAGAAGGAAAATGTATTTACAATTTGCTTCCTTAAGACTTGGTTAGGGTGTGTGGACCTTAAGCTCTACTTCTGTGAATTTAAGTTAGAACTAATATCTTTGTAATTCTAAAATATTTAAATCTATTAAGTTCACACATTATTTTGTTATACAAATGCTGCAAAGAAATACTGGGTTTGAAGTCAATGTAAAACTATTAATATTAATATTATTATTGTTGTTGTTAACATTTCTACTAAATCACTAGTTTTACGTTGTATATGTTATTAGAATCAAATGTTTAATTCAATATGAATGTTAAAATAGAGAAATTTAATTTTACATTCATCATATATTCGGTGATAGTTATTGTGAGATTGTTCATATTAGATTGGTTGACTGAGGTAATCATCGTTACTAAGAGGGAATAAAAATAACCACATAAATTATGTGGGTCCCAACACTGCCAGTGATGTAATTATGGATTATCATGCGTATGATAGTTGTTGAATCTTTATCAAACACTACATTAGTGTTTTATATTGTGCAAAACTCATCAAGAGATAAAATCTTATCAATATAGAAGTCCTAAACAACTAGAGATTGTTTGGGATAGGATTTCTGGAGCACTCAAACTACTTACTAGGCAAGATACTAGCTATTACAAATAGACCACATCCCTATGGGTTAGGGTACGTTGTTTATTACTTGCAATTATGTCCATTAAATATTTTGATAATATTATAGGACTAACTTAGGTGTTGGAGGACTCTCGGCCGTTCAACGGCTGGGGGTAGCTTTATCTTGTAGATAGGGTGATTAAGTAAAGGTTCTGATCATCTTCTTCATTGGGTTTCTTCATCAACAAGTACGGAATTTTTTGTGTTCATATAGTTGGCATTTCAATTTTCAAACTCAAGCCCTAATCCTAACCTCCTAACAATTATCACTATCAGCCTTCTCCCTAAACTATTCTAAGCCCTTCTTTACCCTCTCATGCCACCGTTTACTAGGGGTGGCCATGGGTCTAATGGCTCGCCCAGCCTAACTCGATATTCTTAGGGCTTGGGAAAAAAATTTAGTCTATAGGACCGAGTTAGGTTGAGATTTAAACTCATCCAATTTTCAACATGAACTTAGAATGAAGAGGTTTAGCCCAGCCAACCTGACCCGCCCATTTATGAAATTTTTAATTTTAATGTTTATATTATTAGTTCCAAAATAAGCTAGAAAAATAATAAAAGATTAAAAAAAATTGTATATATACACTTATTTTTTAAAAACTTACATTAAAAATTCATTCAAATATCATATTTATTTTATAATTGAATTTTGTTAGTATCCTAAATTCAAATAATTATTAAAAATATTTAAATAATTTAGTAGCTCTTCAAGATAAAAATAAATGAATAACTCATATCTATTGAGTTAAATGGGCTTGAGATTTAGAAGTTCTTTTAAGACCATGTTTGGGATTACTAGATTAGGCTCAATGTTGGGTTGGGTAGGTCCAGACTTCGGATGACACATGTGTTATTACTATTCAATACAACCCCGACTTGAACATGGTTGAACTTGGTGTTTGTCCACTATACCATCACCATATTCTTTACCTTTTCTCGAGTATCCTAACCCCTCCCTTTGTTGTTTATAACTACATCATATTTGTTCAATTGCAGTTATGTAAACAAATAGTATTGGTTAGATGGTTAATATCTAAACGGAGACGATTGGTTCGACGCTGATAGTTTGAATGGTTAGGAGCTCATGAAGGGGTTCATAGCAATAAAAGGATTCGTGATGGTGGTTTATGGTAGATTACAAGTTTGCAGCAAAAAACAAGATTTATGGACATTGGTTCAAGTGGTAGGGTTCACAGCATGGGGGTTTACGGTTGTGCGGTTCTTTTTCTCTTGTAGTGTAGGTGATCCCGGGGGTACCCGAGCATGTCCGATAGCTCGGACTCCCGATCTTTGATTTGGTTTCACTAGTGTAGTATGAAACTGTAGACACCCCATTTTTGACCGCCCTTAAGACTTGGGCACTACTGATGGTTTGCTCGGTGTTGAGAGATGTGCAGGGCAAAGAATCAGTTTCTTCGGCTAGAAGAGAGGCAAATCTTTCAAAACACTTTGTTTAGGGTTTTGGAGTTGAAGAAAAGAGGAAAGGAGAGGAGAAAACTAGTTTGGGAGAAGTTCGGCATGAATCCGGGTAGAAGCGAGTCGAGCATCCCTCGCTGAATCGGGCTTATCTATCTGTACACTTGGAGTTTAGCTATGGGGCCACCACCGTCGGAAAGATTACTTCCGGGGCTTCATTTTGCACTCAAGAATCTCTTAAAGCCAAGTCCGGGTGGGGGAGATATGATTGGTTGAAGTTGGGCATCATCCCGGTTGGATCGAATCTGCGCGGCTTCACGAAAAAGGGCATAAATTTTTGCACAGAACGAATTTTAATGCAAGGTTTGCTCCATTGGAAAGCTAACTTCCGGGGCTTCAATTTGGACACCAACCGGCAGTTTTTTGACCTTACCGGCCATCCACCGGCACTATATTTATCCGACCGGCCAGTATAAATTGCAGGTCGGCAATATATTGTGCCGACCGGCCATTTATTTTGCCGATGACCTCCTTTCATGGCCGATATGCCCCCTTTTCATCCCTCAAGCATGGTGCATGCCAGCTGTGCCAGCTGGGATGCACAGACCCTACTCCACGTGCATATATGTGGCTATTTTGCACCCTTTGCACACCCTTTGGCCCCTTTTCTTGCACCCTTTGCTCAAGGCTTCTTGAGGAAGCCTTGACCCCTTGTCTTGGCTTCCCCAAGAAGCTTACCAGTTGTCCAAGCTTCTCCAATAAGCCTTGACCTCCCCTTTAAACCCCTTTGACCCTTTGAAGCTTGCCTTAGAAGCTTGGTATTGCCTATATAAAGGGCCTCTCCTCCTCCATTGTGGAGGTTGGATTTTTGGAACAAAAAACCAGAGATATATAGATATATCTGATATATACATACATATATCCATATATCTCCCTCTATCTCTCCCATTCAACCATCAAACACCCTTGTTCTTGGGCCATTTCTTCATCAACTCATAGCACAAGGCATCCAACGCCCATTCCAGCAGCTTGAGGCTGTCCTCCAGAGATTAAAAGCTCCCAAACTCAGTCCAAAGGTTGCTAAAGATTGGTTCTACAAGGGTGAGTCCCACTTTCCCCCTTTTGTGTATTTTTTTGGCCTATATCTTAGCTCCTTGTGGTTACATCTTTGGGCTCCGACCCAAACTTCAAATCATCATATTTTGAGGTCCTCTTCATGTTTGATTGAGGACCTCTTGCTGTTTGAGGACAGTAGCTTGCACTTGCTTCAATATCCTCCTTGAATGCCATAATCTTGCATAGAATTTTTGGCTTGCGTGTGATCTGTTTTAGAGCCTGATGTAAACTGAAAATAGGCTTATTTTGAGCCCCTCTTCAACATTGAAGAAGGGCTCAACACTGTTTTCGACTTCCATGTTGTACTTCCCTTTATATCCTCTTTTTGGTCCCATTTTTGTATGTCTTGGCAGCCCCTGATGTTGCTGTTTTTTGGACCTTGGTCCGAACTAAAAGTGGCTTTATTTTGACCTCCTGAACATGTTTTATTAAGGGTATTTTCTTGTTTGGTGAATGTTTTGTATACCTCATGTTATAGCCACTTTTGAGCCTCATTTTTGCATTGCATTTCTAATATATTTGTATACTGTTTTTGGGGCTGCCATAAACTGTAAATAGTCTTATTTTGGGTCCCTCTTCAACATTGTTGAAGGACCCTAACCTGTTTGGGGCCAGCACCTATGAGTTTCTTTTTAATCTCATGTTTAGGGCCATTTCTTGCATGCTAGTTTTGCCCTATCTTGGTTTGCTGTTTGACCATGTTTTGTACTAGTAAAATGCTAATTTTGGGGCTGCCTTTCTTCTGTATTTACATTCCATGTCCATATCGTGCATGTTTGGCATAGCTATAGGCCATTTCGGGTGCCTAAATTCGCATTTCGGGACTATTCCATGCATCGGGTGTGTTTTCGCCTCATTTCGGGGCTGTTTTCCCCCACATTTCAGTGCTGAAATCCCATTGGCATGTTTGCATATCATTTTCCATGCCATTGCATTGCATATGCCATTGCCTCGGTTTGCGTGCCCGTGTGCACGCATTTCGAGGCACTTCATTTTCATCCATCGGCCTCCTATGTGAGTGTGGCTGAGGCTCTCTCATGTTAGTATAAGTCCATGTTGCATTCTATATGCCATTTTAGCCATTGCATTGCATATGCCATTGCCTCGGTTTGCGTGCCCGTGCGCACGCATTTCGAGGCACTTCATCTTCTTCCATTGGCCACTGTTTTGGGCCTAACTAGAGCTGCCTAATTCATGTTTAAGACCATCCCTTGCTTATTTGCATGCTCACCTTGCATGTTTGCTTGTATCGGCATGTTGCATCCTTAGCTCGTATGCCTAGGTTGCATTGCATTGGCATGCATGCCTTGCCTCTTGATCATGTGATAGAGGTTGGGCTTTAGTTTGTTTGATTGGTTTGCATTTCATTTGACATGAAAGTTGCATACTTGATTCCTTGGGCCATCATGCATGGAAATGCGCGATTGGTGGTCCGAGAATCGAGGCACATGCCCCTTTGAGTCGTTACCATGATAAGGGACATGAATGGTGCATATATGCCTTGAATTGTGCTGCCATGCTTTGCTTTGCACTCTGTTGCTGTCAATTGCAGGTTCTGCAGACATTCCTTGCCGACCGGCAGTATATATTGCCGACCGGCAGTAAACAAGCAGCCGATGGATTCATCTTGTGCCGGTGACTACACCACACTGCCGGTGGCAATTCTACTCAGCCGGTGGCACTCCTCAGTGTCCAAGGAAGCATTCCTGAGGTTTTGGTAGCCTTCAGAGGAGCAGAGGAAAGAAAACAGAGGCAGCCTATGCATGGCGGCGCATTTCCCGAGGCGGTTTACCTGTTTTCCTAGATTAGTTAATTTGTTAATTAATTAAGCAATTTGTAATATTTAATTAGCTTGCGTAGTTAATTAATTTGTATTATTATTTTGGTCCCTCCGAGCGAGGGCAAACTTGTAATAAGTGTGGGTGCGTGTGTGCATGTCTTCCAACCTCCACTTCTTTCTTCCCTTTTATTTACCTGCTTATGATGATAGATTAGGGCATATTTATTTTAGCATACCTTATGCTATGCATGCGTGCATTCATGCATTTGTTGACATGCACCGGGCTCGGTACATCATACAAACTATATTGTATGTTTCAATTCCAAGTTGAGTACTTGTTAGTTGATCGCATTACATATGCCATGCTTAGGTTAACCGAGCCTATCTAAATTGCATCTTGTATGTGTTGCATTAGGCAATTTAACATGAACTAGGACACGCACATTTTTGCTAACTAGTTTACTGTTTTGGCATGGAGTACTAGGTAAGCTTTTATGCTTTAGCATATCGCATGCGTGTGAATGTTGCCATGATAGCATGATCACCATGAGGCTAGCTGCTTATGTGATATAACTGCTTGAATGCCTGTGGATGGAGGTTGAATTACCTAAATTGGAATAATGCATTAAAACTGTGAGTTTTAAGCCCACTAGATAGTGGCAAAATCATCTTTTCTAAAAGCCCACTTGAGGGTGGCAAAATCCGCATTTTAGCCTACTTGCGAGTAGCAAACCATTTTCAAAACAAACATGAAATGTTTTGTTCCAATTTGGGCGATTTGGTCTATACTTGTTTGCTGCGCGCATAACATAGTAATTCTAGGCTAACAATTGGTTTAAGAACACATAAAGTTTTCAAAAACGGATATCACGGTTAGTAGAGGCCGGTCTTCGGACCGGGCGAAAGGGGGTGCTCATAGCTGACCTTCCCCGATCGTACCCAAGCTCCCGAGCCGAGACAACTCCGGTGATGACGGACATGTGGCCTTCGGCACCGAGTCAGGGTTTCCTAAATTCTCCCATAAAAAATATTTAGGTGGCGACTCTGTATCTGGCAAAGCAGTCCATGTTTGGCACTACTTTTTCAAAAATTTGTTTCTCAAAACGATTTGCCAGATTTGGACTCTTTGGTTCAGATTAAGAACCGTGACACAAATCGAGTCCGAACTGTAGCATGAGGCCCACGGGCGCGTCTACAGAAACATAAATGACAATCTAGATCCGACAAATCTATAGAAAATCCACTAATCGCCAAATATGCCAGAAATGGACTACATTACCAGATTTTAGAGTTGCTACTTAATCTTTTGGACAAACTAGGAAACGCATGATTTGTGCCAAAGGCTACTGTCCATCACAACCAAAAATGTCTCGAACCTTAGGTATGAGGGAGGAAGGTCATGAATTGAGGACCCCCGCTCACCTGATCAAAGAATCGGCTTCTACTAAACCATGATATGAATTTTATAGACAATGTATGCTCGTGTTCCAATTTTTTTAATGCTAAAATTACTATGTGAGGCAAGCAAGTATAGACTATGTCACTCATTTTGGGATGCTTTGATCTCATGCATTTTAAAAGAGTTTTAAAAAATGTACAACTCAAAGGAAACCGAACTCACATGCATAAAAAAATCAACATCATTCCAACTTAAGCTATATAACCTCCATCCATCGGCAATCATAGAGATAGATCAACTATGCAAATAGTTACATGGTAGGATGCTAAACATAATTATGTACAAACGAGATGCTAAAGCTATAAATGCTTACCTAGTATTTACTCGTATACAGCAAAAAGATGAAGAAAAGAGTTAGCAAATTATGTATGATCCTACATGTAGAATACTAATGCAATACACACAATGAGACTATAAATTCGGCTACTAATGCGTGACATGTGAGTCATCTCAAAGTATAAGATAGCGCACAAAATCACACAAGAAATTAGAAAGTCCATAAATGCAAATGAGCCAAATCCAAATGCATGAAACATAGATGCAAGCATAAGGATTATGATAAAGAAAACATGATGCTATCAATAGGTATGAAAAACATGAAAATAAAAGGGATAGAAAAAAATATTGGAAGACATGCATAGAAAGGGATAGAAAGAAATGGAGGTTAGAAGTTGTTACATCAAGCTTTTACAATGAAAGGAATATAAAGAAATGGGGTTGGAAATTATCACATCACGCAATTATTCAACAAAATAAAAACTAAATCTAACAAATCATAAGGATAAAAGTGACAGAAGCTGCAAGCTCAGGAGATCATCATTCAGAAATTACTTTGTTTGCTGCTGGGGTGTTACTTTGTTTTGGCCTGAAAAAATCTAGCCATACAAATAAATGGTTTGGACGTAAAGAAAACTGCTGGCCGTACACTTTATTTGGCCAGCCGTATAAAAAAATTAGGAAACCAAAATAGAGCAAACAAAGTATTTCTAAAGGATGCTCATCCTTTCTACTTTTTCCTATCATGACGATATTCAAAGGAAAGGTAGATTGGCCTCACAAATCATCCAACAATACAAGAGCTATTTGATAACTACAAAAGTTATCAAATGAAAAGGGGAAAATTATTGATAAATCCCATTTAGAAGTGTTTTAACCTAAGAAGTCCATGAAGGAATTTTTTAACCCATTTAGTCCCATGTATGTATAGTTTTATTCCATAAAGTCTTTTTTCTTGATTTACACTATTTTCTTGGACACTTATGCCCTTATATTTAATTTTGATACCCTTATAAATATTTTTTGAACGGTTAGCAATTTTATGATGTGAACATTCATATTTTAAAATTCACATTGGTAGGAATATAAAATTAGCCCGTGGGCAGCCCGAAACCCGTCTGCGAGCCGGGACGGGCCCGACCCGTTGACAATGTGAATATTTACATTGACATGTTAACATTCACATTAACACGAGTGTAAAATTGGCCCGCGTCCCGTGGCGGCACGAAACCCGCCTGTGGCCCATGGACAGCCTAGGGCGGGCCCGGTCCGGGCTGTTGACAATGTGAATATTCACGTTGACATATCAACATTCACATTGATAAGAATATAAAATTGGTCTGCGGCCCATGGGCGGCCAAAAGCTCGCCCGCGGCCCGAGGCGGGCCCGACCCGGCCCGTTGACAATGTGAATATTCACATTGACATGTTAACATTCACATTGATAAGAGTATAAAATTGGCTAACGTTCCGTAGGCGGCCAAAAGCCCGTCCGCGGCCCGGGGCGGGCCCGGCCCGGTCCGTTGACAATGTGAATATTCACATTGACATGTTAACATTCACATTAATAGGAGTGTAAAATTAGCCCGCATCCCGTGGCTGCCTGAAACCCGCCCACGGCCCGTGGGCGGCCCAGGGCGGGCCCGGCCCGTTGACAATGTGAATATTCACATTGACATGTTAATATTCACATTGATAAGAGTATAAAATTGGCCCGTGCCCCGTGGCTGCCCAAAACCCACCCACGGTCTGTAGGCAGCCTGGGGCGGGCCCGGCCTGGCCTGTTGACAATGTGAATTTTCACATTGACATGTTAACATTCACATTGATAAGAGTATAAAATTGGCCCGTGCCCCGTGGTTGCCCGAAACCCGCCTACAGCCCGTGGGCGGCCCGGGGTGGGCCCAGCCCAGCCTATTGACAATGTGAATGTTCACATTGACATGTTAACATTCACATTGATAAGAGTATAAAATTGGCTCGCGGCCCATGGGCGCCCAAAAGCCCGCCCGCAGCCCAGGGCGGGCCCGGCCCGGCCCATTGACAATATGAATATTCACATTGACATGTTAACATTCACATTGATAAGAGTGTAAAATTGGCCCGCAGCCCGTGGGCGGCCCGAAACTCGACCGCAACCCGAGGCGGGCTTGGCCCGACCCGTGACAATGTGAATATTCACATTGACATGTTAACATTAACATTGATAGGAGGGTAAAATTTGCCCGTTACCCAAAGCTCGCCCGCGGCCTGGGGTAGGCCCGGCCCGGCCCGGCCCGTTGACAATGTGAATATTCACATTGACATGTTAACATGCACATTGATAGGAATATAGAATTGGCCCGCCGCCCGTGGGCTGCTCGAAGCCCGCCCACAGCCCGGGGCAGGCTCGTTTGGATCCGGGCCCGAGCATGTCCGAAACCCTAGGCTAGGGCCTAGGCCATCACTTTGAAGCCCGGGCCGGCCCATCGGCTCGCTAAAGACCCATTCAAGGCTCGGTCCGAGGCCCAGCCCGCTTGAGGCACAATGTCTTTTTTTGTGGAAAATAATAAAATTTTGGTAGAAAAAATTAAAAAGAATTAAAAAAAAAATGGCCAGGCTCGCCCAAGCTCGGCCTAAGCTCAAGCCTAGGCCTAGGCCCATCAGCCCGACCCGAGGCTGTCGTTTTCGGGCCGTGGGCCAATTTTACACTCCTATCAATGTGAATGTTAATATGTCAATGTGAATATTCACATTGTCACGGGCCGGGCCTGGCCCGCCCCAGGCAGCAGGCGGGCTTCGGGCCGCCCACGGGCCGCAGGCCAATTTTACACTCCTATCAATGTGAATGTCAATATGTCAATGTGAATATTCGCATTGTCACGGGCCGGGCCGGGCCGGGCCAGGCTCGCCCCAGGCCGCGCACGGGCTTCGGGCCGCCCATGGGACGCGAGTCAATTTTACACTCTTATTAATGTGAATGCTAACATGTCAATGTGAATATTCACATTATCAACGGGCCGGGCCCGCCCCAACAACGGGCGGGTTTCGGCCGCCCATAGGCCGCGGGCCAATTTTACAGTCCTATCAATGTGAATGTTAATATGTCAATGTGAATATTCACATTGTCATAGGCCGGACCGAGCTCGCCCCTGGCCGCGGGCTAATTTTACACTCCTATCAATGTGAATGTTAATATGACAATGTGAATATTCACATTGTACATGGGTCGGGCCCCTACACATTGACGATATGAACATTTACATTGACGGTGTGAACATTCACATTAGGGGTATTTTGGTAATTATGTCACCCATAGGACTTATTGAAACATAAGAAAATAATATGAACTAAATAGAACATAAGTAGATGAAAAGGGTATTTTGGTCTTCTTATCTCAAATAAGACCTAATGGAATAGTTAAAAAGAATATGGATTGGATGGAACATAAGTAATTAAAGATGAATTTATGGAAAAAGCTCTCAATGAAAAGACTAACAAGTATGGAAATTGAAGCTAAAGAAAAGTCAAGCTAAAGAAATAAGTGGAAACCTACATTCATTTCTTTCTGAATAAGAGTAAATTAATACCCAAATCTATATTGTTATTTGGAGAGAGTAGATTGCCACAATTTCTAAGGGGGAAGCCTTGTTTGGCTTCCGAAAAAGTAAATAGAAAGCAAAGGAAAACATATAGAACTTATCAAAAGTGGTTGAAGACTCATCTTCTTACTTATTATAACGATTTTGGTTTAGATCTGACTCATTTTGCATTCCAGACTCGAGTTTCATGGTTTTGTATTGTTGTTCATGTCTTGCTTCCCTTGTACATTCTTAAATTTGGTTGTTGGATTGTAGTGGGTGTGTTTGGAACAGGTTGGTTGCTTGGTTTTCAAACTTTTGTTATCCAGAATTTTACTCTGCTCAAGTAGCACTTCTTGAGCTTGAGCAGGCTTTGTGAACTCTCAGTACTTTTGCAGGTTTGCAAAACTACCAGGATAGTGTATTCTACGCTCAAGCGGTGTTTTTTGTGCTCGAGTGGGTCAACTCGAGCGACTTTCTTGCGTTCGAGCGTTGGTCTGTTGTCTACAAAACTACTAGGAGTGTGTATTCTGTGCTTGAGCATCACTTCTTGCGCTCGAGCGGAATAACTTATTGTGTCTGACACTCGTGTGTCACTTCTTGCGCACAAGCAGATTATGCGTATATCAGTTCGCAGCAACACATTTTTCCATCACTTTTTCGTATCTTTTTCTCTCAAAACCCTAGATCTAGAGCCTTTCTCTCTAAAACCTAACTTCTCTCTACATTTTCACCTAGATCTAGTGATTTCTCTACTGTGTGCCTTTGTTAAAAAGGTAGAGTATCTCAAGGGCTATGTTTTGATTTGAATAGAGCTTGGTTTAGGTATCTTTGAAGTCTCTCCATCTCTTCATTTGGTCTTCTAAACTTGAGATAGGGACTTTCTACACTCTTCTATGAGTTTTAACTTAGTTATTTGTTGATGTGTAAGAAATACTGGAACTTGGGGTGATTTTGAACAAACCTAGGGTTTTAGTTTAAAATTAAAAAAGGCTTTCAAATCTATGTATTAAAATTGGTTATGGGAGTAGATGTGAGGTTGTGTTGTGATAAATTTGTAGATTTTGATATCTAGGATGGATTTTGAAAGAAAATGAATTTTTGCTCTAATTGTCTCAAATAGTTACTTTATATAAAAACATGAAATTGGCATTGGGAATATGAAATTAGATGGATGTCTATATGAATTGTGGAGTTGGGTATGTATTACCTCTCACCTATGGAAATTTGGATAATTTATCTGTCTTGAAGATTGTATATCTATCTAGAAATATTTGTTTTGAGCTATCAGTGGAGGATAGCTATGATTGTTGTGGAAATTGCATGAAGATTAGGTGAATTGAAACTAATCTCTTATCCATTGTCATTGAATATGACTATGTTTTAATACATTGTAAATGTATGATGTATGAAAGGAGAAAGGAGATATATTCCACGTTTGAGAGAAGAAAGAGGATGGACTCCATTGAATTAATTTAGCCTGTGTGTCCATAGTGAAAGTCCCGAAAACCGTATGTATATATGTGTGCCAGTTCCTGCGGACGAAATATCCGTGAAATGGCAAATGGAAGTGTTTGTATAATGTTTGTGTTGGTTAGAAACCCATTGAGTTGCACCCTTAGTTGGTTGTTTGAATAAATTGGTGAATAACTCATGAAATAAAATAAGATGGTGAATGACTTACGAATTAAGATAACATGAATTGAGATACAAAGCTTGGCATGACATGGTTTTGCAAAAGAGTTATACATGATTTTATTATGGGCATTGAATATGCATCCCACACTTATATCTTTGTTAAGATTCATATATTGTGTTAGATTATTTCTACTGGGTTTTGGCTCACCTTATTTGGGAATAACCATTTTCAGGTATTGGAGATATGTCTTCACCAAGACGGTAGTTTGAAGGGATTTAGAGCAAGAGCTTCTTTTGATTGTATTTACTTTGTATAGCCAAGGGCTTGATTGTATTGAGTTAGACTCATTTTTGTTATAACTAAGCAGCGGCTTGGAAAGATGTAAGCCTTTAAGGCATATGAATATCTATTTAGCTTTCATTACCTTTTACTATTTGTAGCATATGCTATAGATTCAGGATGAGCTATTCATGAATGTATATCGCATGTGTCACCTTTTGTATATTAACTCTGATGAATGAAAGTACTTTGTTTTAACTTTATGTCCGCTTATGAGATGGGTTTATCATATTTGTTTTAGGGCGTTACACTTATGGAATAAGGATGTGCCATCCACTTCCATGTTCAAAAGGGATTGGAAAGAGAGTTTCCAACACTTTTACAAGGAAGCTCTTATAGCTTCAAGAAAATGGAAAAGAACATTAAAGAAAATGCATAAAACCTATCAAGACTCTTGATAAGGAAGCTAAGGAAATAGAAATCTAGCAACTCAACTGTGAAAATAGGACATACAACACAATGCACAAGTTTATATTTAACCTAAATAATTGAAAAACAGTGCTGAAAATAGAGTTTAAAGGATGAGAAAGCAAGAAAGAAAGTGTACGAAAGCAAAAAAAAAAAAAACTACATCCTTTAACCATCCTATGGAAAGGTGTCTAAGCCCTCAACATCCACAAGGCTCACAAACATATTTAAGCACAAGAAAACTTTGAAAATATGGTGTTCGGTAAGAGAGAAAGAGGGAGAAAGTTTCAAAAGTTTACCTTTAGAAGGGAGGAAGAACTTTTTTGTTGACAAATTTTATTCCAATCACCCTCAAAGGTATGGAATATGGCTTGAATTCTTAGCAAGAAGTTCAAGTTCAAGCTTCAATGGTGTTTGTATGAAGAGAGAGTTGGAAAAGTGAGAAGCTTTTAGGTTCAAGGTGTTTTTACGTCTAAGGCTCTTAGAATTAACCTTCTACCCTTAAGAATGAAGTGGAGAGGTGATACTTATAGACTCTGAAGGAAATATTTACAAAATTCACCTTAGAAATGCACAGGTGGCAATCCCACGTGCATGGAAGCTAATTTTCCCAAAAATACTCTATTTTCCGAACAACTTATCCAACCAAGACACTATTAATCCGACCGACCATTTTCTATCCAGCCATAGGTTTTTTGTATGACCAGATAGAAAAATTGTACTGCCATATCAAATATTTTACAACCAGACTAGTTTTGAAGGAGAAACAAGGTTTTCTAGGGAATTATCCTCCTTTCCACTCATCTCTACTTTATCCTTTGCCCGGTTTACTGAAAAAGTATAACACTTAGAGTTTAAAATGCGAGCTTCAGAGCATTGTAGAGATGTTTGGAACTACATGATCAAAATATTTTGAAAAAGAATTTTGGAATAAGTCTAAAGTAACTTGGCCAAAATAGGTGTAAGGTTGGGACTAAAGTTTGAATCTGGCTTTCCTGTTGAGGAATTCGAAAGATAGCATATCACAAGTTTCATTATCGAGTGTTCGGAATAAAGTCCCTAAGTCTTAAGGCGAACTGGGGTAGTGAAGGGGTTGGACGTTGGTGGTGGCTGTCAGGTCATAGTAGTAGGAGTGGCTGGTTAGGATTTGACTAAGGTCAAAGATGAAGGTATTTTTAGCTTTATATAAAATTGTAATAATAAAAGTTTGATTAGGCCTCTTTCGGTAAGTGATTATTTTGACCAAAGATTATTTTGGTAAGTGATTATTTTAATCAAAGATTATTTTTCATTCATTTATTTTTTTAAATTATAAAAAGTCAAAAATTGTTACTCAACATATCGATTGGCATAATCTCATAATTTAATAAAACAAGTAAAAAAGATACATAAAAACATTGTGTGAAATGAGATGAAAAAACAAGAAGAACATTTACAAAAAAAAAAAAAATGAAAGGTTGTCTCTTACACCAAAATAAATTATAAGTTTGGTTTTGTCAATTTAGACCATAATTTTTTAATTTATTTTTATTTTAAATCATCAACTTATTTTTGTTAAATAAAATTGATGAAAATTTGTTATTTTAGTTATTAAACTTATAGTAAGTGTATATAAATATTATTTTTCATTAAGTTTAATGATTAAAATACTATTTTTTTCTGTTAGTTGTACTTAACGAAAATAATCAAATAATTTAGATTGAAAATAAATACAGTAAACAAGTTTAAAATTTAAATAGATAAAATTAAAAAATTAAGATTTATTTTATTACAAAATCAAACCTTATTTATTTATTTTTGTAATTTCCCCAAAAAATAAAATAAAAATAAAATTGAGTGGATAGAAGCTAGATAAGGATGTAATAATGGCCCGGCCCAGCCCGGTCCGGTCCAAGCGGGCCTCACGGGATCCCTTCTTTTTAGCGGGTTGGGCTGGCTCATGGGCCAAAAAGTGGGGCTTAGGCCCAAGCCCAAGCCCACTCATAATAGGGCCTGGGTCGCGGGCCAGGCCTTGTCGGGCCTTTTGTGTGTGTGTGTGTGTGTGTGTGTGTGTGTGAAAAATAAAGGATAAATTCATTATCTATATAGATTATTTATTAGGAATAAAAAATAAAAGAAAAATTACAAGTAGATTTATTAGAAAATCCTTTTTCAAGTGCTTATATCCCAATTAGTCCATAAGATATTCTTGTATTATAATAAGTCCTATTATTTGAACATTTGATCTACCAAATCCTAATTCTCATAGTTAAAGTATTTTATGGATATTTTTACCCTTCAAATGTTTTTTGAACGGTTAGCAATTTAGTGATGTGAACATTCATATTTTACAATGTGAATATTCACATTAACGTGTGAATGTTCATATTGACATATTAATATTCACATTAACGGTGTGAACATTCACATTAACGGTATAAACATTCACATCACGGAACATTCACAGTGTAAATGTGAATATTATTAGGGGTATTTTGGTAACTATATCACTCATAGGACTTATTAGAATATAAGAAAATAATGTGGACTAAATGGAACATAAGTAAGTGAAAAGGGATTTATGAAAAAGTGTCTCAAAATTATACTAGAGTATTTTAGTTAAGATTAATGAGACGTTTTGTTTGGTTATGTTTCATGGTGGTATTTAAATTTAGTTATGTATGACTTATGGTTTTTTTAATTATGAACTTATAACTAAAAAAGTATGTAATTATGTAATATTTTTCTTTCGAAATGAATAATTTTATATATATGAAAATGAAACTTTCAATATTACAATATTAAATTAATTATATAACATTCATTGAATGAATAATTTTGTTTCAAAATGAAATAAAATATTACAAAAATTTATATTATTAAATAAAATAGATGTAGATTATTGATGATGGTAGAGCAATTGCATTACTATAGGTCAAGTACATCCCAACTAGGTTGGCACCTACTAGCCTACCAATCATTTGCATTATATTTCACCTCAATAATCTAATACAAAAAAAAAAAAAAAGAAAAAAAAAAAAGAAAAACGAATTGAAATGAAATAGTAAACAAAAATTGTTGATCAATCATCAGAGAAGATAGACATTTCAATTGCGTTACCTGAGGATATGTCATCCAAATCATTTGGAATTTGCTCATTTTCACTATAATTGTGTTTTCTTGTAAGCGCATGCATATGATCTCTGAATACCATCAGTGCCTCAACCATTTGGGGTGAAAAGTCTGCTCTAGAAATCGCTCAACAGCTGTCCACCTGCACTAAAAGTTGTTTCAGAAGCAACTGTAGAAATAAGAATGATTAGTAAATCACGGGCCATATGTGAAACCATAGGCAACATAGTTTCATTTTGTTTCCACCATTCCAAAATGTCAAAATCATCAGAATCATCCATTGACGGGCTTTCCAAATAACATTGTAGTTCAGAGCTACTTACACTTGTATGTTGAGATATTCTTCTACTTTTTGTTGTTGAAAAAATACTTAATCTTCCGCCTTGAGATGAGACTGCTAATGTAGTGTGTGTAATTGTATTTACAGATGTAGCTGCCCTATATTCTTCAAATAATCTATTGCATGTTTGCATAATAGGGGCAAACTGTGTTTGATCAATGAAAATACATTCAAAAAATTCTTGTAAACCAACTTTTTTACACATAGGATCAATTAGTATGGCCAAATCTAAAAGATGAGATAAATGATCAAAATATTTATCAAAATTTACTTTCATTGAAGTAATAATGGTTACATGATATTCATTATCCATATATTTTACGAAACTTTAATTATTTCTGCTGGCATATGTAAAAAAAATGGTAAAGTAGGAATATATATATATATATATATATATAAGAAACTAATTTTGTTGAAGTATCAAAAACTTTGTGAGAGTCAACATTCCTCCTATTGATGTTTTTGCAAAAAATAAATCTATTACTCTTTTTTGTTTACGAGCTATTTTTAACATATTATATGTTGAATTTCACTTACTATCTACATCTAAAATTAATTTTTTAAATGACATATTTTCTCGTTAACAAATTTTTTTATAATTCGAAATTCGATTAGCAGAAGGCATAATAATAACAACTGCATTTTTTATTACAAGTATAGAAGTCTCGTATACATGCATAACTTCTTTAACAATCAAATTTAAAATATAGACACGACAATAAACATGAAATAAATCATCATTAACAAGTAATTGTAAAGTTGATTTTAAATGGATTATAGTTTGATTACAATATGCTGCATATCTAAACTAATTGTAAATATTTTATTTTATAAAGCCCACTCATATAATACATTTCTTATTTCTACACCAAGCGAATGACTAGTGTATGGAAGTTCAACTAATTTAAATGAAATAATTCTTTTATTTAATTTCCAATCATTATCAATAAAATGTGCAATGATACATTAATATTCAAAACCACTATTTGACCACAAATCAGATGTTAAACAAACTCTTCCATTCAAAATTTTAAAGATGTCAAATAATTAACATTTAACATCTTCAAATTTCTTTAAAATCCTATTTCTAGTAGTATTTATTGAAAAACTTTGATATTGCGGTGCAAAACTTTCATGAATCATTTCGGTAAAATCGGGACATTCATTAGTATTAAAATGTTGTTCTTTTTTAATAATATAATTAACTGCAGAATTTTGTGCACCTATAGGATCATATGAAAATATTTGCAAATTACTAATTGATGAAGTCCTTAATTGTATTTGACTTCGAATATCAGGTTATTAACTTTGTAAATGTTTGTTAGCATGTCTTTTTAGATGACTAGTACCCCCTACAGATGCAACACTAAGTAAATGTGCACAATATTTATATTTTTCTTTAAATGTAATTGTACCATCAGTATTATTTATAGATATATTTTTTTAAAATGTTCCCAACACTACTACTTCTACTCTTAGATGATGATCCAATTGTTGGAAGAGGGATATTAGAAGGAGAATCAACAGATTTATATTTTGTAGTATATGTATCAATATCGACATAAACATTAGGATATTATGATCCATAGTAATATTAGTAAAATAATATATAAGAATTAACAATTAATTTAAATAATGTGTAAATACAATGAGTAAAAAATGATAATTAATTTATGTGCACAAATAATTAATGAAAAAAATGAGTAGCTAATAAATTTAATTAAACTAATTAATGTTACCGACTGGCGAATGAGATACAGAAATTAGCTTCTTTTGATAAAAGTTTCGTATTGCACAATTTGCCACTTAGGGATGACACTTCAAATTACTTGAGAGTTGAGAGAGATTGAGAGTTTAAGAGAGATTGTGAGAGTTTAAGAGAGATAATTATTTATGAGATTTATTTTAGAAAATGAAAATATTTATAGTAGTTTGAAAGGTTAAGGTAAATGTATAAATTAAAAAAAATATTACCGTTGTATTAAACGGTAATATGGCCGTTAAAATTTTTTTAATTTTTTTTTAAAGTGCAAACATTATTTTTTTCCCTATTGCGTAAAGAGTGATGTGACGCATGATGCAAAGGAAGGGTAGGGGGAAGGGCATGGGCATCAGGTGCATGCAGACAATATATTTATTTATTTTTCAATTGCAAGTTGCAACTTGATGTGAGACTCAGTGAAGAGGGATCTGACGCATGCAAGGGGTAGGGTAAGTAGGCGAGTGGGGGTAGTAGTAGAGGTGTAGAGTTTTAATTTTTTTTTTTTCATTCATTCATTATAAGGAGATGACTATTGTTTTGTTTTATTTTGTTATAAAAATTGTATTGTATTGTATTGTATTATTTTGTTTTGTTTTGTTTTGTTTTGTTTTTTTTTTTTTTGTGCAAGATCAAGCTTTTATTTTTGTTTTTATTATTTTTTAATCGTCGCAAGTTGTATTTTATTTTATTTTTTTGAAATTTGACCTTTGTGATATAGGGAGGACCAGGTGGGCCGGGCCGGGCCTGGCCAAGCTGCTTGTAGGGACCGATTTTTTTAGGCCGGGTCAAGCCATGCAATAGGCCAATGGGCCAGACCGGATTTTACATGTAAGGCCCAAGCATAAACTCAATATATTGGGCTGGACTCAAACTCGGACTTAATCGGGCTGAAACAGGCCAGCCCATCTCAGACCTGGGGGGGGGGGGGGGTTTTGGGCCGCCCACGGTCTCGGTTCAGTTTTACCCCCTAGAGCTAGACAAGTGCCCCGATGCGTCAGTCATGATTGTCGATTCGAACTCTCACAGAATAGCGGCTCTACAAGGAATCCAGAGCGACTCCAGAGTCTCTCTCTCTCTCTCTCCAAACCCTATCTCCATAAACGACGAGGACTAAAGTTGTCTAGCTTTTCACTCTACCAGTGAGTCTCTCTTCCTCAGTTCGTGCTTATTGTATTCCCGATTTCGATGTCATGTTACTACTTACAAGTGTTTACAAATATGTATTCAAAGTTATAATTTTGATTTTGTTATGAAACATATGGGTCTCTATATAAGCTTTCCCTCACCATCTCATATTAGAAAAATTGGCATAAGATTGAACAATTGTTTTACGCTGTGTTTGTTTTATGGATTTGGAAATTGAAAAAGAAAATGTTTGTGAGATGTGAATGAAATATAATTACTTTTTTTTTTTTTTTGTATGTTTTTCTTTTCAAGTCTCTTCTCAAATCAATGAACCAAACACAAGGTTAGGATACTAACTTCATTGGATATCTGCTTTACTTATATCGGCAAGTTTTGTGTAAATATGTGGAGGGTGGTTACTCGAATCTTAGTGTTATTCCGATTAATTGCAAGAATATCTATAACACATGCATATAGATTGAATGGCAATGAGACAAGTGGCCCGTTTGGTATCATTATGACTATATCATTTTAGTTTATTAGCTTAAAATAATTTCTAAATTTGTTTGGTGTAGTTTTTATAATCTGTGAAAAAAGTTGAACATGTTTGGTTAAATTAATTGACATAGCTTTTTTGTTGTGTAAATATCCAAAATGTTCTCAAAAGGTATAACTAAGACAAAAGAGATGCGGCACTTTTGTCCATACGTATTTAATCCCCTCACTATCAATCCCTTCACTATCAATCTCCTCACTATTAATCCCCTCACTATCAATCCCCTCCATTCTATCTCTGAAAACAAACGGAGCCTAAGGGTTTTAGATCAGCTAAAAAAAGTTACCACTTGTAGCTTAAGAAAATCTCACTTCTTTTTGGACAAATAAGTTGAAAAGGTCAAATAGGCTATAATTTACAATTGCAATAAAATGTTTGTTATTAATTAACTTCTTAAAACCAAATAAGTTAAATAAGTTGAATTGTGAGTGCTACCAAATGGGGCAAGGTGTTGCTTATAAATGGTAGCATATATAGCAAGCAACTGATTAAACATATTGTTTCCTTGTTTTAGAGTGATCCAAATTAGTGAGGATCATGGGTCCCAAAAGTAGTGGCATAACTATAATTAATTGGGCTTCACTTGTTTGTCAATGGTGAATTACCAAAATTTAGAAACGCTAAGTTTTACAGCTTTCTTTTGTGCAAAAATAGAGGTTCTATAAGTAATGATACCCATGATTGTAGTGTTTTTTTTTTTTTTTAATGTTGTTGACTTGTTCACATTGTTATCATAGTTTACTTGTTTGTTGGCACAATGATAAGAAGACAAGACCTTCAAGCAAGGTGCCACACCTCGGAAGGTGTATCATAGCTACTTTGTAATGTCCTGACCCATTGGCTAGACAGTTTAAGTTTCTAGACTATATACAAGTGAGTTCACATCCTTTTCTAGTATCGACCATTTTGAAGTTGCGAGGCCTAGCCTAGTTATGCTTCGGGATGGGAACATCACATATCTATTGTAACTCTTTTGGTACAAGCCTTCAGGCTTAACATACCTACTTCCTGACATTCCATGATACAGCCCGACGTTTGATACAGAGGGTAGTTGAGAAACCTTAGGCTTGTAGAATCAAGTGGGCTGTGCCACCTATACCTAAGCCTAGGAGACTACCTTGTTCTCCTTGACTTAAATCTCGTGTAAAGGTATTCGATTTCCAACTTTCCTACCTCTGGCTGAGTGTCTCCACTGCCATCTTCCTCTCTCCTTTAGGTTCCCTTGTCTCTCTCCTTACAGTCAATGATCTAGAGTCATCTCAATGCTTTCCATCTTCCCAGAAGGTCCACCTAGACACCTCAACAATCTACATCCACACTTTTATTATTTTTATCATGGTCCTTTCAAAGTTCTTTGGGTACAAAACAAGAGAAACTACAAGTGGGAATATTGGAAGTGAATAGTAACCTGCTCTGTGGTTTGTCCATTATTAGAATATGGAGGAATCCATTTTGATATATGCAGGATTTGAAATGTGCGTCTGATATTTGTAGTGACTAGTATCAAAGTCTAATTGTTTTAACACCTTTTCAATTTAAAAGCACTTTAGGATTTCAATGAATGTCTGAGTAGAACTGTTTCTAATTTCTTCGACCTTTATGCCAATGTCTCCATATCATAGTACCAGAGTTCAGGCAAAATGTACATACACACCAACAGTAGTTTTATGCAAAATGCTACATAAACTTCAGTTATAGAAGTTTATCTTTGGTTTGTTATGTTTCTTTTTTCAATACAAGATATGTTTAAACTCTTAACCTCAAATATATCAACGGTGTTAGATGCTCAGTTATCTAAGAACATTGGAAAATAATGTCTTTTTTTTGGTCTAAATGACACATTTTTATTTTTTTCAAGAAGATCATACAGGTGAAATTTCTTAATTCCTCACATTTTCTGTTATCGAGTTTAGTGATTGTAGTTGATTTTTAAGTTTATTTGATGAAACAATGAAGACCCAACCTATTATAGTTCATTGTCTGAATTATCCTAGAACACATATTTTCCATCAAATAAAATGTTGAAGGTAGAGTAAAGAAATGAAAGGTCATTGTAGTATCTAATGTTGTTTCTTCAGCAGCAATTGCATTGTGGTGGCATGAAACGTGGTGAAGGAGCCTTCCCAAGATTTAAGAATAGAAAAGGAACTAAATCATCTTTATTATGGGTCCGAGAGAGCTTGTATAAAGCAACTATGCGCTGGCATAAGCACTTTTACTAGTCTCTGTGGACAATTTTGTGAAAAAGGGAGGGTTGCATGAAACAATTCAGGTTCCAATAGAAAAGGGAGTGAGAGGGCTGGTATGGAGCAACTACATTTAAAAAAATATTGTTTTACTTTGTCTATTCAAGAAATTTTGAGAAAATGGAGGGTTGTATGAAAAATGTCTGTATGGAAGAAGTATTTGTGATAATTCAATACATCCTTGCCTATTGGGCAGTTAAAATGCCATCCTTGCATTTTGAGGAGATAGATGGTTGTCATTTTAATGCTGTCCTATGTGGTGCTACTGGACTATGAAAAAAAGTATTTGGTTCAACTATGAAGAGAAGTGGTAGGCATTGGAGATGAAATATGGGAATGGTTTTGGGACTGCCTTGGGGCATTAGACAGGAGTTACGTACCCCTAATTATTTATATCTAAGGTCAAGTAAGAAACAGGAAAAGAAAGAGTTGTTGCGATAATGTATTAGGTGTTTATCCTTGGAATTTAATGTTCACTTGTTCTTACCTGGTTCAGAAGGATCGACTGCTGATTATAGTGTTCTGTGTGATGCTTTGGGAAGATCGGATCCATTGATTGTCCCATGTAGAATATATTGTAATGTTGATGCAGGAACAAAAGAAGCCCAGGCTATTCAGCTCCTCTAGGGGGTTTCCTGTTACCATCCCAATGAATGGTCCGTGAGTGGTAACAGTTCACTAATGTACAAAGAATTACCGCTCTTTGCCATTTGACTTATACACTGGCCTATTTTGACGTTACCTTTCTTTTTTGATTTGAAAAGTCAATTGAAGATCATAAGTGCATGCACAATTCTTTATAATCACATATTGAATTCACTATTCAGCGGCCCAATCTTCCAAACGCCCAATCTTCCAAACTAGTTGGGGTTGTTTCGATTTTCTATTTCTTTGAAGGTCATTGTTTAGCCATGGATGTACTTTTCTAAAATATATTAAGATGTTGTACTTGCTGATGGTATTTAGACACGTATCAATGTGAATTGCTGTTGTTCTTTTTATGATCCTTCAAGGATGATATGATAGTTTGTTCTGTATTCACTGACCAGGGTTCATTTCTTGCAGACTAACTTCTTGTCTGACTTGTGCCTTGCCACAATTGAAGTTTTTTTTCATTTATATATGGAAACTGAGGATTTGATTGACCTCCCTCCTTCTAGCAATTCAGGCTATAAAAGTGAGAATGACAACCTTCATAATTCTGAGTGTGAGCCCAGTGATACTGATTCGCATCCAATTAATTGTGAGCTTAAAGAAGATAAGCTAAATGAGGAGATCTCAAGGACTTCTGAGGTTGATGTTGGAAATGGAGACAGCCAACTTTTTATGTCAGCTGACATAGACAGGGATTTGATTGGGTGTTTGTCTATCTTGCAAGCTAGTATTAAATTGAATGAAACCATTTCAGTTGCAGAAGACGTCAAGTGCTTCAGCTCTGGAATACAAAGTGAGAATGGTTGCGTAACCGGTCAAGATGGAAGTCCAATTAGCAATCGAAAGAGAGATGAAAGTCCCATCAGCTATCATGAAATTAGCGACAATTGTATCCTGTTATTTCGTTTCCTTGAATATCTTAGTTGTGTATTGAAAATGCAATTCAGAGAACAAACATTAATTTGTTTTTCTCTCCTTTTATAAGCTATTTTGCCATATTACTTCAAAATATAGCAATCTCTATATATATATGCCATGTCTGCGTGTGGGTGGCAGCACGTATGCGCCTTTGTGTGTCCACAGAAACAAGCTTCTTCCTGCAGCTTATAATTAGTTCCCTCATGTTATGTTTGCCATAATTCGTCATGCCAGCCATATCTGGTGTTAAGAAAGCCAGAATGATAGTTGATAAACAGCAACCTTCGGTGCATGTAAAGTATAACTCTTTAACAAGGTATTTTCATGAAAAGAAAGTTGATGTTTCTCCTGCTTTTTTGAAAGGGTACTGTTAGAATTTCCCATCTTTTCCTTCACCTACTCCACTACACACTCCACTTCACCTACCTCCACTTCACCACACACTCCACTTCACCTAACCCACTATCACCTCCACTACACCTATTACCACATTTTCTTCTATATATAGATTGTATAGGAATTGTAATAACCATCTTGTAATAACATCAATACATCAATCTTGTAAGATATCAATCAATCAATAATACATAATTTCTTTCATGGTATCAGAGCTAGGTTGAAAACCTAGTATTTTCGCTTCATCGGCGGGCGGCAGCCTCGTCTTGGCCGCCCGCCGGACCTCTCATCTCTCTTTCTCAGCCTTCAGCCTCTGCTTCTCGTCACGAAGCTCATTCTTCTCAGCCTTCAACTCTTTAATCTTCTCCTGCAGAGTCAAGTTTGAATCCCTCTGCTGGATGGTTTTCACAGCATGATGCGCAGCATCATGAACCACAGGATCATGTGTTGGCACTGCTTGCCATCCTGGGCTATGCCCATCTTTCTTAACACCAAGATCTGACGGGGTTAATGCAGGAGTGTCACCAACATCACCAGCATGCTTGAATTCCTGCAATTCCTTGAAGTTCATCCATGGCTTCACAAAAAAAAAAAAAAAAAAAAAAAAAAAAAAAAAAAAAAAAAAAAAAACTTTTGCCTCATAGAGTTTCTTCTTACCCGCATCAACAGCCTCAAGAGTTATATGGTGCAACGCACCAGCAACCACCTGTTCTTGTGCCTTCACCACCCGCACAAACTCGAAGAGTGTATTCTCTTTTTTGTTGTGTTCTTGGATGGCGAATCGGGCGAGATTATCGATATCGGCGGTGTTCTGGTTGGACGAATGAGAGTCGTGTATTCCTCCGAGAGTAGCCATGTTTGTGCTACAAATAAAGCCTTCTTCTTGAGATTGAATTTGAGATACAACTACCACCGCTGGGACTAATATCGCAACAGAGAAGCAGAACAACAAGATAGACCTCTCTACTTTCATTTCATTGTGTTAGTGACTTCCAGCACAGCAAAGCTTCCCACGTGATTTCATCTCTTCTTTTCAAAAACATCCTCAAGTGCCCCACTTTCTTTTCTTTGTTTTTATATTCTTTTCAAAAACATCCTCAAGTGCCCCACTTTCTTTGTTTTTATATTTATTTTCCTCCATTGTTTTTTTTTTTTTTTTGAACAGCAACCGCCCACTTTATTTTTTTCATCAAATTTTATTTTTTATTCTAAACCTTCATTGATACTCTCAGACATCATATTGTTCCCCACTTTTTTTTTATATATCTATATATATATATATATATTTTTTTTTATTACACAAGCAAAAAAAAAAAAAAAAAAAAAAAAAAAAAAAAAAAATCAAACCATTTACAACTTTGCCAAACACCCGTATTTTATTCCTCTCCGGGATCCACTCCGATCATAATTTTACACAAAAAAAAAAAAAAAAAAAAAAAAAAAAAAATACAAACAACAAACAACAACAACCAAAGCTTTGTTTTCTTTTCTGCAGCGGCCACACATCGACCTCACTTCTTCTCTACTCTGCCGCCAGTCTTTTCTTTTTGCCTCCGTCCTGGGCGGCCCTTACCGGCGTTGCCTCCGTGTTTCCCACTCCACTGGGCATGATCACTACTCCCTGCTCCTCCACTGCAGCATATGGCGGCCCTCCAAATCGGAACATTACGGTGGCCTTCCGCTTCAGCTCCTTGTTTTCTGCCCTCAGCACACTTATCTCTGCTCGCGCATCCTTATACATGCGTTGGAGCAGAGCCAGCTGGGAGTTTAACTGTTGCACTTCATTTGTCCTACTCTGCAGCCGGTTCGACAAGTTTGTGACCGCCGTCATGGTTTCCACGCATGACTTCAGAGTATACTGATTAGCCTCAATATCAGTTTGCACCGCCATTTTTTGCTCCACAGACCGCATCGGAAAGTTCAACGGAGCAAACTCCGGGGCGCTTGGTTGCGGTTCCAGTGCCACCGCTCCAATTCTCTCTCTTGTTGACTCGTTGAGGTCGGGAAAGAGGGTGAGCAGTCCACGGGAAGACGAGGCCATTTTCTGGGCAACAAAGTGTTACAGACTATCTCTCTCAGCACAAGGAACTCTCTTTCTCAGCAACACGAAGGATTTTTCAGAGGTTTCTCTCAGTTTTTCTCTGCCTCAGCCTCTACCTTCGTCTTGGTTATATAGCCAAGGCGGCCACGCGCATCGCGCGCCTCTTGACGCCAGACAAACTGGCACGCCTTTTCATGGCACATCTTTTGATAAAGTGGACACGTCTTTTGATGGCACGTCTTTTGATGGCACGCCTTTTTATGACTTGGGCACACCTTTTGAGGGTGCGATTTTTTAAGGGGTCCGACAAGACTCTGTAAACTGTCCCGACATTGTTTCCGGTTAATTTCTACATGGGTCCGACAAGACTCTGTAAACTGTCCCGACATTGATTCCGGTTAGCTCCTTTATGGGTCCGACAAGACTCTGTAAACTGTCCCGACATAGATTCCGGTTAGTTTCTACAAGGGTCCGACAAGACTCTGTAAACTGTTCCGACATTGATTCCGGTTAGTTTCTACAAGGGTCCAGCAAGACCCCGTAAACTGTCTTCTACAACGGTCCGACATGACCCCATAAACTGTCTTCTACAAACGGTCCGACATGACCCCATAAACTGTTTTTCTACAAACGGTCCGACATGACCCCATACACTGTTTTTCTACAACGGTCCGACATGACCCCATAAACTGTCTTCTATAACGGTCCGACATGACCCCATAAACTGTCTTCTACAGCGGTCTGACACCGCCATCCGGTGTCCTCTACACCATTATGACACCACCATACCGTGTCCTCTACAACGTTATGACACCCCCATACAGTGTCCTCTACAACGTTATGACACCACCATTCAGTGTCTTCACCAACGGTCTGACACGACCATACAGTGTCTCCTATCCTTTTTTATTTTTATGTATTTTCTTGTTTTGTTACTCTCTCCAAACTCAAGTTGGTTAGTTTCTCTCCTCCTTGAGTTTGCGGGGGGCTGTTAGAATTTCCCATCTTTTCCTTCACCTACTCCACTACACACTCCACTTCACCTACCTCCACTTCACCACACACTCCACTTCACCTAACCCACTATCACCTCCACTACACCTATTACCACATTTTCTTCTATATATAGATTGTATAGGAATTGTAATAACCATCTTGTAATAACATCAATACATCAATCTTGTAAGATATCAATCAATCAATAATACATAATTTCTTTCAGGTACACCTAAAAGAGGACTTTTTAAGATGTGGTTCTTTCTTTCTTCATATTCTGAATGGTTCAGTTTTCCTTAACAGAGACAGTAAACGAGAGCTTGAGGAGCTACTACAGCAGTGGTCGAAATGGCACGCTCAGCATTGCTCTTCTTCTCATGTAAGCCTGATTCTTGTATTTAAGCCAATATTGCTGATTTTCATCTGTTTCATTGTATTCTGTGCGGTGTCCCACTTTCCCCTTTGTGAAAATACTGTACTTCTCTATTACTTTTGGAATGAAGAAGAAACTGAATCATTGGGATCTTTATAGTAAGTGCTTCTGTTAATTTGAATACACTATACTTCTTATTTTTTTGTTAGATATGGATAATATATTGGGCAGTCTTAGATGTGAATATAAAAATCGTGCAATTAGCAGGAATTGAGTTTAAAGCTTATTCTTTTTTCTTTTCTCTTCTTCTTCTTCATCTTTTTTTTTTTTTTCATTTTTTTTTTTCAACAACTCTGAGAAGGTCCCAAATTGACTGGACAGAAACTGGTGGCAGGCAAATAGTCCTTGCATCTTTATATACTGTTTAAGAGTGATGAACATAATAGTATTCTGAAGCGTAATGGAACGGCCTACACATGCACATTGTTTTGGATCTGTTGGACTGCATACAACTCTTTATTGAATGAATCAGCTAAGAGTGAATAATAAATATGGCAGTATAGTTTAGTACCACCAGGTTTCTTGTCCCTTGTGTCTGGTTGGACTGACCAATTATGTGGATTGAGCTGAAACTTTCCAGGGTTGGGATAAGGACCTTCCTTTCTGTTCTGCGTCTGACTAATGATATTAGAGCTCTAATAAAAGATGGTGAAATTATTTGATTATCTTGAAATCATTGTAGGCAGTAACTTGGACAATTAGATGTTTGAGGTGAAGATTGACTTGTGTAATTGATCTTGACTTGAATACAATCAAAAGGCTTTTCAGTAATCTGTCTGGTATTGTTTTATATACACAGTGGTGATTTGCTGTTCCTTTTGATGCCTTGCTGTTCCATATTACAAATATGTAATTGGATTTTTATCTAGGTTATCCAATGGATTTAGTTGCCTCGTCATTTAACTGCATTCTTTCTTCAATATTTCCATTTGATTGGACTCCTGATTCATATATTTCTATCTGTCCAGGATTCCAATGAAGTCCTGGAATCTGGTGAAGAGACGTTCTTCCCTGCACTTTTTGTTGGTTTGGATAATCCTTCTGCAGTGGTATGTTTTCTTTATGTGTCTCTGATGCATGCTTTATGCATTAGCATGATATCTTATTGAGGAACATTTGGGTTGTTTTTTGATGTTTCAATGCTTGCTTTCTTGTTTTTGGATAAAATGCACCGAGAGCACCTGTGTACAAGATTTATACAAAATCTAACATCCTCCAACAGAATTAAGTTGTCCAATAAAATTGCCGAAAGAGAAGTTCCTAAAAAAAAAATTGCCGAAAGAGAAAGGGGGCTCACAAAAAGCCCCTGTTCTAATGATGAAAGTAAAAAGGTAAAGCTAACTTATGCCTGTGTACTGTGGTAACCACTCATCGAAACTATGGCGATTCTGCTCCCTCCCAATCCACCACATCAAACACGAAGGCGCCACCTTCCAAGCTTTGCCCCCCTTCTTCACATAGCACCCACTTTCCTAGCTTACTTTCCTTATCTCAACCTATTTTGTTAATCCGTTTTTAGTTCACTGAAGTATGAAACTATTAGGTGACTTGAACTATCTTCATTTGTCCTTCCTATTACAAAATAATTTTACGGTTCTGACTCCTTACAAATGCATGCCTGTACTACGTCTACTGATGAAATAAGTAATTTAAATCATTGTTCAGGTTTCAGGAGAAATGGCGCTGCACTATTTGTTAATGATGAACTTGCATGTCATTGTAAGTCAATGGAGGAAAAAAAAATCTCAGAATGAGGACTGTGTTTAGACATACCTTACTATATACTTTTACATTAACATAAAATTGCTCTCACATTAGTAAAACATATTACATAAAATCAACCATAATGAATATATATTATCTGTGTCATAATTTTTCATAGGGTAAATTACATTGCCTTCCCTAAGTAATGAGGAAAATAAAATGAGCCCTGCAATTGGCATAACTTGTTGAGATATTTGGAGGAGCTCTCTCTTCCCCCATCTGTTACTCTTTTTAACTCATCTCCTTTTTCTTCCTGACATAGGACAGCCTAGTATTTTTTTATTCTCTGACTGTGCTGCAATTGAAAAGTGGTAGGTTTGAAGATTAAAACAAGGAATAGACTAAGGGTTTGTAATACAATGGAAGTTAATCCTTGTTAAAGAATGAATATAAAATTGCAACAGTGAAATCTTATGTGCATATATATACCATACATCAAGAATAAAACAGTTGCTTAAGTTGATTATGGTGACAAAAGTGAGAGAGAGTACTGAACTTAAACATTCTGGAACTCAACTTCATCTGAGGACAGTGTTATAACAGGTAAAGAGGTTTCTGATATTTTACAACGTGTGGTACGTGTATAAGATGCATATTGACTGTTTGTTTCATCCTATATATAGTTTCTGGACTTGCTGCTTAACTTGCTCTCACTTTCTTCTTTCATGCAAACTTTTTGTTCTAGAGTGCTTGCATTTTGTTTAAGGTTTTGTGATATACAATTATGTTCCTGCCATATCAGTACATGATAAGTTGCTAGTAGGTCCATCTTCTATGAAGTCATAACTATTCATCCAAGAACTGCATTTACCTTCTATTTTAATATTTTTCTGTTTTTCCTCCAGTACTTAGTTTTTGGGTTATGGAACGCTGTGTGGTTCTACCCGCTACTAGAAAGTTGTTTTATTCAATCGATATGGTCTATCTATTTAGCTAGTCCAAACAATGCATGCCTTGCCACTTTACTGAGACAAGCAAGAAATTTTGTTAGTTATTAACTTCTATTGGCTAGTGTTTTGTCAAAGATTTCCATTCAAGATTTCCTCGGTTTTGTAGCTAGTATGAAGAAAGCTTGTAGTTTGCAAGTTTCCTTGCAGTGCGTATTATGTTGAAGTTTTCAGTACTCTTTTGTCTGTAGTCTTTCTGGATGGACAATCAAACAAGGAACCAGATGAGCGAGGAGTTTATTGCATTAGATAGGAAGTCTGTTCCACTTTATGATCGTGGATACTCATTGGAAGGGTAAATACTTCTTATTTTGTTTATGATTATGAATACTTTTTTAGTTATAAATGAATCAGTGATTACTACTAAAAATAAATAGGCTGGAGATTGGCCTTTTGAGTTGCAATATCATGTACTCAATATCCATATAGGAATGTAACTTTGTAGTTCAAAATATTTTGATGTTCTTTTATTGTTTGACCAACATGGGAATACATGTGTGATATTAGATGGCACGCCAAATATTCTGGATATATTAGACTTTATCAAATTTGGAATGTAAGCAATAGTTAGGGATGTCACAGGGGAATAATATTATATTAGCTATTGCCTAAGAAGCATAGACACTTCTAAGAAGGTGGTGTGTTTGTGTTGTGTCCGTGTCAGACACCGACACTTGTTGGACACTTCTAGTTGAAAAGCCCAGTCCACACTTCTCCTTAAAACTCAGGTATTAAGGAGAGGGAAACTAAAGTCTTATAACTAGCACAGATGGGGCAACTCCAAGCGATGTGAGACACAATTCAATACACCCTCCTGGACCACAACACACACTAGCTGGACAAATAGCTCACCAGGCCCAACTAAGCTCTGATACCAAGAAGATGGTTATAAAATATTGGCTTACCCTCATTTGGGTGAGACCATGTCTATATGTAATCAATATAAGATACATGAAAAAGGAATTAAATAATTACACAATCAAACCCTAAAATTAAATTCCTAAATTAAATATACAATATTCCATATTCCAACATTCCATATTCCAACTCTACTCCTATGGATCCGAATTTGAAACTTTCGGCTGAGTGTGGTGAGCTGCTTTCTGATCCAACTCGCTACTAGAGATTGGTAGGACTTTTGATCTATTTGACTAATACACGACCAGATTTGACATTTGCTGTAAGTGTGGTTAGTCAGTTTATGCATTCACCTTGTACTGCTCACCTTGATGCTGTTCACCACATCTTGAGATATCTCAAGTCATGTCCAGGTTTGGGTTTATTCTTCAATGGTGGGATTCAGACAGGATTGTCCTGTTTTACTGATGCAGACTATGCGGGTTCATTGACTGATAGACGTTCCACTTCTGGGGTATGCACCTTCCTTGGTATCCATCTTCTATCATGGAAAAGCAAAAAACAGGCGGTTGTTTCTCGATCATCTGCTGAAGCTGAATACCGCGCCATGACTCATGGGACATGTGAGTTACTATGGCTTTGGTCCATTTTTATTGAGTTAGGCTTTGAGGAGAATAATTCTTCCAAGCTATTTTGTGACAATAAGTTTGCCATCTTACTTGCCTCTGATTCTGTGCTTCATGAGCGTATTAAGCATATTAAGGATGATATTCATTTTATCTGGGAAAAGGTTCGAGTTGGCATTGTATGTCCTTTATTTGTTCCATCTTCTGATCAGACTGCCGACATCTTCACTAAATCTGTAGGACCATACCTACTTCGATCTTCCATTGGCAAGCTGGGGTTGGTTGACATCTTTGATTTAGCTTGAGGGGGAGTGTTGGAGTATAGAATGTTGGAATATGGAATATTGTATATTTAATTTAGGAATTTAATTTTAGGGTTTGATTGTGTAATTATTTAATTCCTTTTTCATGTATCTTAGATTGATTATATATAGACATGGTCTCACCCAAATGAGGGTAAGCCAATATTTTATAACTATCTTCTCTTCCCAACACATGTCTGACACTCGTCAAAACGTATCCTATTTTTTGAAAGTATTTTAGATCTGGACAATTGTCGGATACTCGTGTCCTTTGCTTAAACACACATGTTCACCAATTAAACATACATTAAACAAATTATAAGTTTAAACTAATTAACTTCGGATACAATAATGAAAGAAAAAAAAATATAAAATATAAAGTAAGTGTTATGTTACATTTTTTATTATATTTGAATGTTATATTCATATATATGACATATTATAAGTATATAAAATTATATATTTCGTGCATGTCCCCTACATGTCGTGTCTTGCATTTTTTGAAAATTAGCATGTCGGCTTCTTAGTTGCAGGAATCATGCAACTTGGTGGCGATTCTGAGTAAGAATTGCGTTTCTGTGGAGAGAGAAACGTGATTCAGTCCAAGGTAGGATCGTAAAGGAGGGAGGGGGAGAGAGAGAGAGAGAGAGAAATATGGTCTCGCCGTCGATCTGTTACATGGATTCGTTGGTTTAGGGCATGGGTTTCTCGGACATGGCTTCGATTTGTTACATTGCCTTCAATCTCCGTTACATCTAGGATGGCAATTTGAAACCGGCCCGATGGGGACCCGACCTTGAATCGAGCGGGTTTTTCCCGAAAAATACCCCCGACGGGACAGGGATGGTATTTAAAAATCAATCCCCGAACAGATTCTGGCCGGGGACGGGGATCAGTGTCCCAGCCCCGTACTCGGCCCGTCCCCGTCCCCGTCCCCGACCCCCGGCCCGATTTATCCCCGATATTAAATTACAATTTTACCCAGTGTTGTCAAAGTCGCGCCTAGGCGCACGCCTAGGCGCAAGGCGAGTCGAGGCGCACCATCTGCGCCTGTACAGGTGCCAGGCGAGGCGGCTTGAGCCAGGCGAGCGCCTTAGCCGCGCCTTGAGCCAGGCGAGAGAGGCGCAAGGCCCTCGCCTAGGCGCGACTGAGAGTTTAATCTGTAGATCAGATCGAACGACTCAGATTCGACTCAGATTAAGGTTTCGAATGGCATAAAATCACAGAGGATCAGAACTCATGTACCATATCAGCCGAATACGACTCAGATTAACCCTAATCGAAGTCGTCTCTCTCCCTCTTTCGAGCTGCTGGAGCTACGACTGCGACACGAGCTGGACTTCGACTGCGACACTGATCGACTTCGGCTGAGCAGGTTCGACTCCTTCTTCTTCGTCTTCGACAGGTCTTCGACTTCGACATTCATATTTTTTTTTTTTTTTTTCCCTTTTCTTCTTTCTCCTTCGGCTTCTCCTTCTTCTTCGTCTTCGACAGGTTCAGTCCTTCGTCTTCGACACTGATCCCTTTTTTATTTTATTTTATTTTTTCCTTTTCTTTTTTTTTTCAATTATTTGAGTTATATTAAATAAATAAATAAATAAATAAATAAATAAATAAATTATGATTATTACATAAATAAATAAATTAATTCATACATACATAAATAAAAAAATAGATACATTACATTACATTCATTATGATTATATTAAAATTGATTCATCATTATACTGAAATTAATTAATTGATCATTAATTAAAAAAAAAAAGAAAATTGATTCATGAGTTAATTAATTCATACATTCATTACAGTACATACATTGAATCATAACATTAATTAATTCATAAATTGATTCATAAGTTAATTAAAAAAATAAAAAATTGATTAATTAATTAGAAAAGATTAATGTGTTGTGATTAATTAATAAGAATTTAATGTGTTGTATGTGTTGTGATTAATGTGATTAATAAGAATTTAATTGATTAATAAAGATTAATCAATTTATCAATTTATCAATTTATCAATTAATCAATTTATTGTGTTGTGATTAATGTGTTGTGATTAAAAAAATAGAAAATTGGTTGATTAATTAATTGATAAATTGATTCATAAGTTAATCAATTTATTAATGTGATGAATTAATAAATTGGTCAAAGTTTTTCTTGAAAAAATAATGTAACATAGGAATTAATGTAATGGAATGTAATGTTCATTAATTAATTAATTGATCATTAATTAAAAAAATAGAAAATTGATTCATGAGTTAATTAATTCATACATTCATTACAGTACATACATTGAATCATAACATTAATTAATTTATAAATTGATTCATAAGTTAATTAAAAAAATAGAAAATTGATTAATTAATTAGAAAAGATTAATGTGTTGTGATTAATAAGAATTTAATGTGTTGTATGTGTTGTGATTAATGTGATTAATAAGAATTTAATAAGAATTTAATTAATTAATAAAGATTAATCAATTTATCAATTAATCAATTTATTGTGATTAATGTGTTGTGATTAAAAAAATAGAAAATTGGTTGATTAATTAATTGATAAATTGATTCATAAGTTAATCAATTTATTAATGTGATGAATTAATAAATTGGTCAAATCAAAGTTTTTCTTGAAAAAATAATGTAACATAGGAATGAATGTAATGGAATGTAATGTACATTAATTAATTAATTCATCATTAATTAAAAAAATAGAAAATTGATTCATACATTACATACATTAATAAATTCATCACATAACATACATTACATTCATTATACTGAAATTGTTTTTCTGTTATTTATTTTTTGTGTTGTGTAGTGAGTACTATTACTAAGTAGAAAATGACATCGGAAAGTAATAGAAAAGATCCGGCGTGGCAATATGCCCATTTGGTGGAGGAGAATAATTTAAACAAGTTTGAGTGTAATTTTTGTGGTAAAGTATCAAATGGAGGTGTTTATCGGGTGAAACAACACCTTGCGGGAGGTTATAGGAATGTTACTGTTTGCCCGAAGTGTCCTTCTCATGTAAGAGAAGAGATTAGAGAGTTCATGTCCAAAAAAAAGACACAAAAAGAAGAAATGAACATGTTGCCTGATTTTGATGACATGGACATGGAAGATGAAGATGAAGATGATGATGTTGTTGAGATCAATGTCAATCAACACTGCAAGTTGACAAGTAGTAGCCAAGGTTCATCCAAATCCAAATCCAAATCAAAAATGCCAAAGAGAAAAGGGCCTATGGATGTTTACTTCACACCAAATCCTGAATCAGTGGTGAAAAATCGAAGAGACCAAGCAAAAGGGAAACAAACAAAAATTGATGCAAATGACCCTTACAAAAAAGAAATGAGAGCTCGGGCACTGCAAAGATTTGCAAGGTGGATGTATGATGCTGGTATCCCTTTCAATGCAGTAAATTATGAGAGTTTTGGACCAATGATTGAAGCCATTGGCCAATATGGTCCTGGTATGAAGCCACCGACTTACCATGAAGTGCGGGTTACCCAACTCAAAAAAGAAGTGAAACATACTGAAGATTTGATGAAGTATCATAAAGAGGATTGTGCAAAATACGGGTGTTCCATAGTGGCTGATGGTTGGACTGATAAGAGAGGAAGGACATTGATTAATTTTTTAGTTAATTGTCCAAGAGGAACTATGTTTGTTGAGTCGGTTGATGCTTCTAGCTATTCCAAGGATGGGCAAAAGTTATTTGAATTGCTAGACAAGTTTGTGGAGAAAGTTGGAAAAGAGAATGTCGTGCAAGTTATCACTGATAGCGCTGCAGCTAATGTGTTGGCGGGTAAGAATATTTCCTCATTCCTTACATCAAAATTGTTTACTCATAATTTGTTTTGTATTTAAAATTTAAAAACTTGAAAATAATAATTCTTCATTATTGTTACATTATAGGGAGGTTTTTGGAAGCTAAGTATGAACAGTTGTATTGGACACCATGTGCTGCTCATTGTTTGGACTTGATGTTGGAAGACATTTTCAAGATACCTAGACTGAAAAAGACATTTGAAAGGGGTATTGCAGTACATGGCTACATTTACAATCGGCCTACGTTGCTAAACATGATGAGGCGCTATACAAATTTGAAGAATTTGATCAAGCCTGCAAAAACTAGATTTGCAACCGCTTTTTTGACTTTGTCTAGGATGCATCAACAAAAAAACAATTTGAGAAAGATGGTCACCTCCGAAGACTGGACCTCAAGCAAATGGGCAAAGGAGCCACAAGGTAAAAGAATGGCACAAACTTTGTTGATGCCTTCATTTTGGAATACTGTTGTGTTTGCCCTTAAGGTCTCGGGTCCTCTTGTCAAAGTGCTTAGATTGGTTGATACTGAGAAGAAACCTCCCATGGGATACATTTATGAGGCAATGGATAGGGCAAAAGAATGCATTGCAAGTTCATTTGATCATAAAGAAGAGAAGTATAATGAAATCTTCGAAATCATTGACAAAAGATGGGATGTCCAATTGCATTGACCTTTACATGCAGCTGCGCATTTTCTTAACCCAGAATTCTTTTACCCAAAAGCGTTAGAGGTGCAAAGAGATCATGAAGTGATGAATGGGTTTTATGAATGCATGCAAAGGTTGGTCCCGGATGTCACTGTTCAAGATTTGATCACTAATGAGATGAGTATTTATATGAAGGCTGAGAGTCTTTTTGGCAAGGCTGTTGCAATTAGGCAAAGAAATACAAGAGCACCAGGTAATATATTATAGACTCATAGAGTTTATTTTGAGTAATACTTTTAATAAAACTTAATACTTGGTAACAATTATTTCTAACTAGTGGATTATCGCAGCTGATTGGTGGGCATCATATGGTTCTTATACTCCAAACTTGCAAACTTTTGCTATAAAAGTCTTTAGCCTAACATGTAGTTCATCGGGTTGTGAACGAAATTGGAGTGTATTCGAACATGTGAGTATTTAACATTCTAACTAATTTTTTGTTGAATTCAAATTTTTTTTTTCTCATTATATAGAATTTAATATCTTTTTAATACTTGCAGCTTCATAGCAAGAAAAGAAATAGATTGGAACAACAACGTCTCAATGATTTAGTGTATGTCAAATACAATAGAACATTGAGATTTAGGTATGACATGCGCAACACTCTTGATCCCATATCTTTGCAAAATATTGATGAAAGCAATGAGTGGTTGCTTGGGAGGATGGATGGAGAATCAGATGAAGATAATGAGCCTGTGTTTGATGATGATGATGGCTTGACGTGGGCTACTGTTGCTAGAGCTTCTGGAGTAGAAGAAAGTAGCCATGCAAGTAGAGCAACAAGTTCACGCTCAAAGGCACAACCGAGGATATCTAAACCATCAACATTGACTCCACTTCAATTAATAGATGAAGAGGAAGCGGGCTCAGATGACACAGAGGAGGAAGATGTTGAGGGATACAAATCAACTGATGGAGAAGAAGATGATAGTTTGCTTGCCATTGATGTTGAGGATGATTGACTGACACCGACCTAACCTACCCTTGCTTTTGATATTGATGTTTTTAAGTGTTAAGTGAAGACATATATTAATATTTGTTGGATATTTATGTTTTGGATGTTTAGTGTTTATGTTTTTATTTTATTGAATGTGGATTATTTGATCTTTGAAAATTGGAATGTTATGTAATATGCACTTTCATGGCTTTGAGAATTATTCTATATTGTCTTGAATCTTGATTACTTTTTATTTTTTAAAAAATTGTCTTACTACTATGAATGATTAGTCTATATTAATTTTTCTATTTTTTACGAATACTGTGCGCCTTACTTCAATAAAGCCCGCGCCTCGCCTTGCGCCTTGCGCCTAGGCTCCAAGAGACCTTCGGCGCCTTAGTGCGCCTTGAGCCTTTAAAAACACTGATTTTACCCTTATATACATATATATATATATATATATATATATAAACCACTGACTTTACAAACCACTGACCACTGACTTTACAAACCACTGACTTTACCTTTTTTTTTGTTTTTTTGATAAGCACTGACTTTACCTTATTTCACCTCAGATCTCATCACTCTCTTCTTTACCCTGTCTCCGTCTCTCATCTCCCTCTAGCTCACTGACTTCTCTCTCTCTCTCTCTCTCTCAGATCCACAGCCACCACACAGCGTCTCTTATCCACTCCCTCCCTTCTCGATGTCGCCGACCACCACCGCCGCTCACAGATCAGATCTTTTTTTTTTTTTTTTTTCAGATCTGTCTCACATTTTTTTTTTAGATCTGTTTCAGATCTCATCTGTCTCGGATGATGATGTTGTATTTTTTGAAATTTTTTTTTTTTCAGATCTGTTTCATATATATATATTTTTTTAGATCTGTTTCAGATCTGTCTCGGATGATGATGTTGTTGTATTTTCTGAATTTTTTTTTTTTTTAGCCTGGGATTGCTCGGGGTCGGGGAAACCCGATACCCGTTGGGGACGGGGGTGGGGGCAGTGATAGATTCCCCATCGGGGCTGGGGCCGGGGGAAATTTGACCATTGGGGATCAGGGACGGGGAGGGTGATCCCCGGCCCGGCCCCGCTCCGTTGCCATTCCTAGTTACATCGCCTTTGATCTGCTCGCAATCTCCTTTGCACTCTCTGTCTTCATCTCTCTCGATATCCTCTTCTCTTCTTCATCATCTCCTCCTCGTCTTCTTCTTCGTCGTCTTTTTCTTCTTCTTCTTCTTCTTCTCTCTGTCTCTCTCTCTTGTCGATTTGTGTCCCTCTCTCGTCGATTTGTGTCCCCCTCCCGTTTTTAACATATAATAAATAATATAATTTGTTATATAATAATAAATATAATTAAATCATATGTAATTAAAAAAAAAAATTTAATAAAATCTATAAAATAAATCATCCAATTTTTATTTATTATTATTTAAACATATTTTATTATTCCTTATTGGTTATATTTTTTTATTTATAATATATATATCAATTAAAAATAAAAAATAAATAAATTAACAATAACTCATTATTTAAAAAATATAATAAATAAATAAAATATGTAGTGTGTATTAAAATAAAAATATTTATAAAAAAATTCTAATGTGTATTAAAATATATATATATTACCGTTTCCCGAGGCGCTCTCAACCTAAGAAACTTCTATCGGCTCATACTTCCTCGCTCCCGCTCTTGCCCCCGCTCCCGCTTCGTGCAACTAAGGTCGACATGTCCATGTCGTATCCGTGTCGTGTCGCATGTTCGTGTTCGTGCTTCTTAGGCTATAGCTAATAATATATAGGGCTCACTCTTATTTAGAGTGCTTGGTGAAGCCTGCCTACCTAATGGATGCCTTTGTACAATGTACCATTATCAGTGCCTAAGAAGCACAAACATGTACACAGACATTGACATTGACATTGACATAGGACATGTACACAGACATCGACATCGACATCAACATCGGACATAGGACATGATAATTTTCAAAAATTTAAGATAACGACATGACAAGAATACAACAAAAAATGTATATTTATTTTATTTGCCATGAATATGAATGTCATAGCTACAAACAATTAAAAATATTGAAAAACTGAAACTAATTCAATATGAAAAAATAAATCAGTTTTTAAGTTAAACTTTATTCTATATGAAAAATACTATTTAATCCATCATGAATCATTGCATCAGAGTTCTTCCCTTGATCATCTTTAAAAATTGTAAGTGTGCTATTATCACAAGTAGATGAAGATAGTTTGGTTTGAGTTTTTAATTGGTGGTGATGATGCTTCATAAGAAAAGTTTAAGGAAGGGTATTTGTCAAATGTGAAAAATTTTCAGCATCAGGGTGCGGCGTGTGTTGAGATGATGCTTTAGAGAAAGAAAGCCTTCCCTTCTATTTTTCTTGCTTCATATAAAGATACTTTGTCGGTGATTTTGTTTGAGGGATGGGTCAGAGTGTTTTTTGGGACATTAGGTTGAAAAGGAACTTGCAAGATTGGGAGTTGGAACAGTTGACTAATCTCCTCAATTTGCTTTATGGGTGTAGAGTTGTTTAAGGCATAATTCATTATGGCAGACTATATCTTGGTGAGGGTGTTTTGATTGAAATCTTTTTATGGAGATTGGAAGAGTGAATTTCCTAGGGGAGGAATTTGGATTGTTGGTCAAGATTATTTTTTATGTGTGGAACACAACACCCATGAGAAGACTCTTACAAGTGACAACTTATCTATGAGGCATCAAATCTTTGTTAATTGGTATTGTCTTAATAAAGGTGATGGTGAATCAGCTTCTGTTTGTCAGTTGTTTATTCACTGTAAGTTAACGTAGCTATTGATTGTATGGGTTGGTCTTATTACTGTTTGGGGTGGATTGAGTGTTTCATAGAGATGTGTGGTTAGAGTTGTGTTCGGATGGTGGGGAGATTGGTTGGGGAGGCTTAGGAAGAAGGCTTGGCTCTTATCTCTGTCATGTTTGATGTGGATTTTTTAGAGGGAACATAACAGGAGAACTTTAGAAGGTGTTGACAAGCCTCTGTTAGGCTTGAAAGTTGCATTTTGGCCAACTTGTATAGTTGGACTTCTAGGTATGGAAGATATGAGCTTGAGGTGGCCAGAAGGAGGATCTGGGAAAATGATGGACACTTGGTTGGCAAAGAACCACTAGAGGTAGGGGAGAAAAGAGCGAAGGCAGTTCTAGGAGGGTAGAGAGTACTTGTAAGCTTGCCGAAGGAGGTAGGATTGGCTTCTTGTTTTGCATGCATGAGGAGGGTTCCCTCTTATAGGAGGGTCATGGGACCAATTCAACTATGGACAGGTGGTTCAACTCCCTTGGTTTGGCAATTTAAAAGTTTCCAACTACCCATTTTGCATATGGTCAGAGACTCAGACCTTAAGTTTCTATCATGAGGTTGTAGTGGGTAGGTATGATAGGCCTTGGGGATCATATCATAATGTTTCAGAGGTAGGTATTGTACAATCTTTAAGATATCACAAATCTTTGTCAAAACCCTTCTCTCTAGGACTGGTCAAGGTGGAGTGACCTTGACCATCTCGACTCTAACTTCCAAGCCACAAATTTTCGAGTGATCTTGAGTGAAGATCTTAGTCCCTGCTTGTGACGTAGGTTAATTTGGTAGCATTTCTGAGACCAAGTATGAGTGGGGTGCCGAAGATCATTTGTATAGATCATGCAGAAGAGTTAAATGGTTGCTTGATCCAAAGGGGAGCATGTAGAAATGCACTATTGACACGTGGTGCCAACTAATAAATGGAGACGATGTGGCCATGACACATAGAGATGAATACATATACCTAAGTTAGGAAAGTTATACACCTTCTCACCCTTTTTAATTGTAGACTTGTATCATTTGCGCAATTTTGTAGGCTTGGATTATTTGGACTTGTGAGAATCTTTAGGCCTTTTTGTCTTTCGAGTGTATAAGACTTTTTTTTATAAACCTTCTTAGGTTATTGTGATGTAACATTTTTGTAAATCGGCATCATCCCCTTTTGATGCTTTTTAATATAATTTGTTTTACTTGCAAAATAATATATATCAATATAGGTCTATTCTCTGGTTGGGTTTGTTCTGACTTGTTGACCTGGAAGAAAAATATTCTTCCTTTTTTCCAATTCATGACTGAACTAGATGTGACTGAAAATTGAACCAGCCAACTTCTCGTCCAGGTTCTAGTTAGATCAAAGTGACTTCCATCCCTATCGTCTTACCCATACATATTTCCAAGACATGAAACTTGTGTTTGTGTACATAACAGAAATGCTGCTAGAAGGCAGGCATATTTTTTTGTACAAGAACTATGAGTTGTGGTATTTCTTATGCTTATTAATGCAGTACATTTTTTTAATGCATGCTGGGGGTTATTCTGGCTCTACAGTAAGAAAGTGATTTGAACTGCTTGCTTACCTTATCTGGTACCGTAGCAATTGCGTGCCTGCCTTTTCAGCCTTTCTGCTTTTCTCTTTCCCTTGGTACACCGTGAGTCAATGATTGATCCTTACTGCATAACAGAACTTTTTCATTTTGTTATTTTACCTCAACCCACAAATTCACTTCAAGTTGACAGTTGGTGCACTTGATTTCCTAAACAGTGTTGTTTATATAACTAAGTTGTTGAAGTACACAAATATTTTTACCCGAGCATAAATGAAGTTTTATTTGTTTTAATGTAATACATGCGTGCTTCTGTCTCTTAGAAATAGTCTTCTAACAAGATATTAGAAAGTTTCGTTTGGAACTTTTGGTTAATAACTACTTTTTGTATTCATGCAAATTTACCAGAAAACACTATTTTTGTTTCAATAGCACGTTCCAAAATGAGGTACACTTTTATTCCGAAACAGTGAATTGAGCAGTCCAAACCAATCCCAAAAATATTTTCCAATTTAAACCTTAAAAGTTCCCTTAGGAGGAAGACAAATCAAATATGATAAATTAAATCTAAGGAGAGTAGAGTTTTGATGTGACAACGTAAAAAATTGGTCATAATGCTCACAAAAATGTGTTGTAATATGATTAATTTGATTAAGAAAACCAACATTTTATCAGATGTCTAATTGTTAAAAAAAAAAAGAAGAAGCTTTACAAGTATTCTATTATTGTAATATAAACAAGTCTATTCCTATTGTACCACATTTTTGAGAATGTGGCTCCCATTTCACATACTGAACGATCCACTTTGTCGGTAACATAGTATTCATGATTGTTGGCATGTGGTTGTCAATAGTTGTGTTGGATGCATATCCCATGACGCCAAAAGACCCAAAACAGCTGGCAGATTTTGAATCATCCATATATCATGGTTGGTTAGTTTCAAATATGAACGGATCAAAGTCTAACTAAGATAATTTCCTTGTTGCTGTCCATGGAAAAAATGATTTTAGTGTATCAAAACTTTAGTTTGTCCTCCTAAGGATTGAAATTTGAATGCTTTGTTGCGATAAAATTCTTAAGCTGATCACCTGAAACATATGTAGAGTAATTGGCCATTGTTGACACATTTCATGCCTCTTATGGACATGTTTGCCTCAAAAGAAAGCCAACCAATGATTTTCTACCCCATTGGTTCTTACGATTCTCCATCCTCTAGTGGTGGTGTGATTTATAGAATGCTTTTTAGTCTTTTTTTTTTTGGTACCAAGAATCCCTTCTGCCTATATATTGCACTTGTTTTGTTCAACTGCCTAGCATATAATTACATATTATTTGTTGTGTTGTAGGGGTTTGAAAGTAGTAGATGCTTCCCGGTGTTTCAATTGTGGTTCCTACAACCACTCATTGAAGGAATGCCCAAAACCTCGTGACAATGTAGCTGTTAATAATGCTCGCAAGCAGCACAAGTCAAGATGTAATAAAAATGCTGGTTCTTGTAATCCAACTCGATACTACCAAAATTCTGCTGAGGGAAAGTATGATGGTTTAAGGCCAGGTGTCCTTGATGCTGAAACACGGAAACTTCTTGGTCTTGGGGTAATATGGATCATTCTTTTGCATGCAAAGGCTTGCTACTTTTTCTGTTAGTGTTTATGTGAACTTTTATTTGCTGAGTGATTTATGTTACCTGTTTTTCTGTTTCATGTTGAAGTTTATTGCAGGAATCTGTATGATTGCATTTAACTCTTTCAGAACACTTATTTTCTTTTAACTTTAGGGAATTTGAAATGCTTCATTTTATTTTCTAGCTTCAGATTGCTTGTTAACTTTTTTGACTTACTATTAACTTTATTATAGGATTTTTTTGCATTAAAAAAAAAAAAAAACCTTCTTCTGCACGTGTACAGGAGCTTGATCCACCTCCTTGGCTTAACAGAATGCGACAAATGGGATATCCACCAGGATATCTAGGTAAACTTTTTTTTATTTACTTAAACTCTTGGTAACCAACTACATGTCTTCTTACATATCTACCTTGCGGCCTATGAAGCACGGATACTTCAAAAAGGGTGACGTATCCATATTGGATACTTATCGGATACCGATACTCCTCGGATATTCGCGGATACGTATCAGATACTTCTTAAAAGTATTGGATACTTCTTAATTAATTTTTTATTAATTTTGAAGTATCGAATACTTAATTTTGAAGTACCGAATGCTCGAAATTACATAATACTTATAATATTTTGTTTAGTTCTTTGATAAGAGGAATATGGTGAGAGTTAAAGTAATAGAATTTGCCAAATTGATGTATCCCTGTTGTCTCTCTCACTTCTCTCTCGCTTTCGTACTCTCTCACGTTTCTTCTCTCTGCTCTCATTCTTTTTTTGGTGTTGGCATGTAAGGATGATGTTTAATTTGCATTTGCATTTGCATTTGCTTTTGCTTTTAGTTTTGGATGTTTTATGAATGTTTGAGCACTTTTAGGTTAATAGGAATCCCTCTCTTTATTTATTAATTTACTTTAAGTTTTATTTTCATGCGTATTACATTATTAAAATTATAATTTTTTTTTTTTTTTTTTTTTTTACGAATGTATTCCCGTTGTACCTGTATCATACTTTTTCAAATTTTGACATATCGCTATATCCACATCTCCATATCACCATATCCGTATCCGTGCTTCCTAGGCTATCATTGATGATTTAAAAAAGTATATTTGTCGAAATTTTTATTTAAGAATGGTTTTTTGGCTTTAGCTAAGGTCTTGTGATATTCACTGATGAAGGGGAACAAGTTGAAGCTATTGACCTTGAAGACTCTTAGTTTTATAGGAATCATTCTTCTTTATCAAGTTGTCTTTTGCCTTAGGTTTTATTTTTATGCATACTGCATCACTAAAAATTGTTAAAATAATATTTTTTACAAACGTATCCCCGCCGTACCCGTATCCGGATCGTATTGTATCGTATCCGTATCCCGTATCTGTATCCGTGCTTCCTAGCTTTCAGTATTTTTTGTTTTTAGGATAAAAAAAACAACGCCCAAGAAGTACACATTAATGTGTGTTTGGGAGGGGAAAGATTCAGTACACACCTAACCTTTTTGGCATAAAGCGTAAAGTGGTGGCCCAAGACTTGAACCCATAACCTCAAGGTTATTAGGCCAAGTTTTAACCATTAAACCATATACCCCCTGAGATTTATTAAAAATACGAGTATTCACCTCACGTCTAAGAAATTACATCTTGCCCGTTGAGGTTTTCAATCACATAACAATGGCCTCTTTCTTTAATCAACTGTTAAGTCAAACTAATAGTGTATGGCCCCCTCCTATATTACTTTTACGCTGTGTTTGGTTGGGGGATTTGGGGAGAGATTTGGAAAGGAAAAGGGAAAAGGTGTATGAAACTAGGTGGAATATAGATATATTTTGTTCACATTTCACCCACTTTTTTCATTTCTCTTTCCAAATCCCTCCTCAAATCCCTCAACCAAACACAGCATTAGGGAAATGCTATGGTACACACCCTCAAAAAGGTGTGTACCGTATGCAAGTTCTGACATTTGTGGATTGATTACAACAAATGTCATAACTCAATCCTATGAGAGTCATAACTATTAAAAAAAATTAAGTTATAACCAAACATCACATAAGATTTAACTAAAAAGCTCTTGGGTCACAACATAGGGGTGCATATGGTATAGAATTTCCCTAACTTTTATGGAGTTAAAACACTTTATTTCTTTTTTCTTTTTATTTTATTTTATTCATCTCACCTTCCTTATTTATCATTTCCTCTAGTAACACCATTTCCCCCCCCCCCCCCCCCCCCCCCCCAGTCTTGGTCAGCACCACCATCATTATTGTCTACAAGCGTTTGGTGCATCATCGAGAAGGGTTAGAGAATATTGTGGTGGTGTAGAGAGGGGGATTTGGTGGTGAGTGGATGAAAATAAGAGTAGTATGATAATTTTATTTTAGTATTAGAGTGTATTTGGGTATAAATACATATATTTTTTCTTTTTTTCTGTTAGGTCAGTTGCAAGAAAAAATCTAACAAAGAGGTATTTGTAATTTTTTAGAATGTGAGGGGGGAATCTGTATTTTTGACAAACTTCAAGGGTGTATTTGTGGAATTTACCCTCTTTTTATTTGTAGTTGTGTTAATTGGATTTTTGGAGTGCACATACGTATGAAGCACATATACTTCTAAAAGAGGGACACATCTGTATCAGATACCGATACTCTTTGGATACTTGCGGACGTATTGGATACTTGTTAAAAGTATTACATACTTCTTAATTAATTTTTCATTAATTTTGAAGTATCGGATACTTCAAGTCACGTATTACTTCTTTGACAAAATTAGAATTGTAGCATTTCTTGTATAGCATTATAATATAATATAATTTTGAGGATTAACACATGAAAATTGTTCAATACTTTGCTTAGTTCTTTGATAAGAACATAGTGAGTTAATATAATAGAATTTGTCAAATTAGCTTATCCTATAGAAAGTAAAAATTAACAAAATAATATAACAATAGTAAAATTAAATATCAATAAATAAATAAGTAAACTTGCATACAGTATTTTTTATTAGTGTAGAAGGAAAAAGCACGTGGACAAGTTGTTGATTGTTCTGTTAGTATAATATAAACATAATAGACTTGATATTATAATTTATAAAATCTATTGACAATACCTAATTCTTAAAGATGAGTATTTTCATTAGAAAATTATAGTGTGATTTTTCAACATTCTTAAGCTTATGTGTACCTCACTAATAATTATTTTTAATAATAATATTTTTTTTTACGAACGTATCCTAACTGTATCTGTATTTTACTTTTTTAGGTTTTGGCGTATTGCCGTAGCCGTAGCCGTAGCCGTAGCCATATCCATATCCATATCTGTATCTTGTATCCGTATATGTGCTTCTTAGGCACACAAGTGAATTAATTTAGCCTTGCACTTAATTTTGGTTTTGGAGTTGTTTTCTTTTTCTAGCATTTGTAGCGTCTTCTTTTTGCTCTCATTCTAAGTATGGGGTCATATGTTCCCGAATGAGGGCTGTCTGGAAATCTTTAAACCTTGCTCTAGTTTCCACTTCCTGTGGTTAGATTGAGGTTGGTTGTTTTGGTCATCCAAAATTAGTCCTAACAGACTTTTGGAAAAGTGGCTATTTTAGTGGTTTTTTTGCTTTTTTGCTAAAATGAGTTGAAAAGGATTAATATATTTGGGAAGAATTTTTTGGCTTTTTATGAAAAAATATGCTAAAAGTAGAGTGAAAGGGAAGGAATCTTTGACTTTTTGTACGAGTTGAAAACATTTTGACTTTTTTTGTGCCCTTTTGGCTAAAAGCCTATTGCCGAACGGAAAGCATAGGAAAGCCACTTTAATAGTATGTTAAAATCACTCAGTTTAGAATGTCAAACTCTAGGAGAATGTAATCCATCATTTAGTATCAACGAAAATTATTAAAGTGGTAAGTAAAGGTAATGTACTAGCTTATTATCATAAATAAAAAAAAAGGGTAGGATGCTGACATTTCAACTTAATGTATATATCTCAATTAATTTTGCGTGATGTATGGAATCATGCTTTATACACGTTAGAAGTTTGCATGGGTGAACTTAGCTAAAGCATTTTTTTTCATGATAGTAGATACACTTTTTTTAGGTTACTTGGGCCAGTAGGCGTTAGAATAGCATTAGACTCGACTTGTGCACGTGACCATGTGAGTGACTGTTCTGGGCTAACCACAAGCTGGTTATGGTATTTTGATTGATTATGTGCCCCTAGCATGGACACGAGGGTTTAAAGGGATGGAGCTTGTAACGATGGATGTTTGCATGAATGATCCTGTGTATACAAAGGACCACTAGCTTACTACCAAGTGACTTGGCTTAAATGACACACAATCAAGATTAATGGTTTTTGTAAATATGAAAGTAAAATTTCATCTCCGCTGCTTGTGGTTTCTCATTATAAGATATACTTTTTTTTTTATACTAAAATTTTACTTTGGTAGGGTGTGTCCTTGTGTGATTTGTTTGTGAACTCGTAGTGAAGATATGATTCCTAATTGATTGATAGTAAAATTTTATTGTGAATTAGAGTAAAATTTTATTGTAAATAATAGTAAAATTTTACTGTTTACGTCAATTTCGACGGTAATTTTTTTATTTTTTTCTAGAATTTCATAGTCAATTTGGATCTTGTTTGATAGATTTTGATGAGAGAATTCTAAAACTATTAATTTTATTAAAAAGCGACATCTAGATCAAAAGTTATATCATTTTAAAGTTTAAAATATTAAATTAGTCATTAACCCCTGGTTTGGCTATCATTTTGGGGCTAAAAAAAGCACAAAATGACAAAATAGGCTAATAATAAGATAAAATATCACATCTAACCCATAATCATTACACTTTTTCTCTCAAAAGTCAAAAAGGCCAAAAAATCCAAACCAAAATAGGCTAAAAAAGTCCCAACACAAAAAAGTTGGTTATATTAGCTAATGCCAAACGAAGCTTAAGGATATTTTGGTAATAGTGACGTGTGTTGAACTTTTCAAGGAAATTTTTTTGTGCTTATCTTTAATGCATTAAAGTTTTATTATGAGGGAACTTTGACCAAATTTCCCTAAACATTTTCGGCCATATTAGTGACCCCCCCTTTTTTCAAGTTACTTGGGAGCAGAGTTGGGCATTAGATACTCTGTTGAGGTATGCCCAACCCAGTGTGTTGTTTTTGTTTCCCAATTTCAGACTGGCTAAGAAGATTCCTTAAAATCCTGAAAACTTTTTTTTTCTTTTCTTTTCATTGCTTGCCCCTCCTATATTTATTCTGTTCATGTTTTTGGCAACTTCACTTAAAATTGTAATTCCATTTGGCTCTCCTATCATTTTTGTTGGAATTTTTTTAGATCCAGAAGTTGAGGAACAGGAGCAGCCTTCAGGGATTACAATATTTACTGATGAGGGAAATAAGGAAGAAAAGGAAGATGATGGGGAAATTGGGAAAATCCTTGAGAAGGTCTATCCCGACCTGCCTAGGAAAATGAGTGCCGAGTTTCCGGGAATAAATGCACCAATACCTGAAAATGCAGATGAAAGACGATGGACAACAGCTGGGCCTTCAAGTTCCGATTTAGCCAAGAATCAATCACACTGCAGATCTAACTTTTCATTGGAGCCGATTAGCAGAGGCATGTATCACAGGCAAAGGTGGTCTAGGGATATCAGAAATGAAGGGCCTCCCGGCATTGACCCAGGATTTAGCCCCACACTGTCTGGCTACACTTCCCAGAGTGCACAAGGTAATATTTCCGTACCAATAAGCCCCAGTTTTGGAAGGACCATGTCAGATGGAGGTAGGAGCCCTTTAGTCTATGAAGGTTCTTTAACTCCTGGTTCACACAGTTCTGTACCATGTTTGTCCCAATATAGACTATTTTCACAACAAAATTATGGCTCTGCAAGTTTTGAAAATAAGAGACGATGACAATAGGAATGATTTCAACCCTAATTTTCCATCTCATCAGCACCCCCATCAGAGTAGGAGGTAATGGCCTCAATGTGATCATAATCTTCAGTAGGGGATTGTTTTTGTAACAAACTACATGAAAATCCTTTGTTATATTTCTACTGAGGCTAGATAGTAGGTGATCTTTAGATCAGATGGCCTTGTGAAGATGTATCTTTATAAGCGATTTGCTAGTCATTCTATTAGTCTAACACCTTTTGACTCTTGACACTTTTAATTAATCTTTTGTTTTTTTTTTTTTTTTTTTTTGGCTGCCGGTGCTCTTGTTTATCAATTGTGGAATGTTTGTTTCAAAAAAATAAAATAAAATTGTGGAATGCTTTATGGCTTTGGACAAAAAACTAGGAAGATGGAAAGTGATAAAAAAAAATAGTATGTACGGTGTAGGTTAAAATTTCATGTTCATGATGAATTTGTTTTACGGGCTTTATTTTTTGCTAATTTTTTTGACCACTTTTTCTGGCTCCGTAGCATTGATATTGGTGTGTTTTTTTATCAATGATATAATAACTTTTAGGTGAAATAACAGAGCAACCCATGATGTTTCTTACAATTACAAGAACACCCCATATATTTTTGAATATTACGGAGCACCTCTAGAGGTTTTCGAAGTTTTTTGAAATAAATTGGACAGCCCCATGAGCCATACCATATCTGTCAAAGCATGCATGCGATGGTTGTTCAAAACTCTGCAAAGAAAGTAAAAGGAAAAGAAAATATATACAAGAAGAAGAAGAGGAATCCATCTAAGAATTTCTGATTAATCTGTATTGTTATGGTTGTGCATGTAAAAGATGAAAAGTTTATGCATACAATAAAGCGAAGCAATGAGGTGAGTGAAGTGAAGCTCTGTGAAGTTTACATGAATTAGTTAGTATTGAAATTTTGAGTATGGCAGCCATTTATTCAGAGAGATGGAAACTGGAATTTGCCTCTTGTTCATGCCTGGATGATGTGAAGCAACAAGTCCTAGTACGAAGCTGAATATGCAAATGCTTCAAACGAAATTAAGGAACATGTTAACTACATTAAGGAACATCTTATCCCAATTAAAAGGTGTATTGCCCTGTTGGACATTGATGTACGTCAATATATTTAAAGCACGATTATTTTGCAGTCTCTCCTTCAATCTTGTTGAAATTCTGCAGCTAACAACACTTCGCTTGGTTTGAATTTTTCTAATAACACTTTTCAAAAAATTTTACTTTTTTGCTTCTCATATTTTTTTGTTTTTATTGAATTTTTTAAAAATATTTTACGCAATTTTTATTTTTATTTTTAGACACATCTAATATAAATATATTTAAAAAGTATAATTTTTGTGAATTTTTTTTTTAAAAATTTACTAAATATAAAAAATTAAAAAAAATACAAAAAAAAAAAACTCAATGAGCTTGCTTGTTCCCATTTTTCAAAAAACACTTTTCAAAAAATTTTTCTTTCTTATTTTTCGTGTTTTTTTGTTTTTACTGAATTTTTTTAATATTTTAGGCAATTTTTTTACTTTTTAGACACACCTAACATAAATACACCTAAAAAGTAAAAAAATTGTAAAAAAAATCTTTTAAAAATTCACTAAATACCAAAAATACAAAAAAATACAAGAATTTAGTATATTTTTTGTACTTTTATGTATTTATTAATTTTTTAAATATTTTTTCACAATTTTTTTTTACTTTTTAGATACATCTAAGTAAGGTGCATCTAAAAAAGTAAAAAAAAATGGTTAAAATTTGTAAAATATTCACTAAAAACAAAAAAAACAAGAAAACCAAAAAACTCAATTTTTAAAAAACTTAATCCAGAAAACTCAAACCAAACACACTGAATATATTTTTTGTATTTTTGTGTATTTATTAATTTTTTGAAATATTTTTTCACAAATATTTTACTTTTTAGATACATATAAGTTCAGTGCATCTAAAAAAGTAAAAAAAAATCTTAAAATTTTAAAAATATTTACTGTGGGAGCTAGAAAAATATATATATCAGCTTATTGAGGCTAAGCCAATAGAGACCTACAATGGGCCTAGCCCAAACAAATATCACAACCCTCATCTATATAAAGGAGGGGCATCCCAGAAGAGGAGGTATGATCTTTTCTCTGCACTCCACGGGCAACATTCTTTACTATCTATACTTTTAATTCATGGATTCTAACTTCATCATCGGAGTGTCCCCGGCCGGAAACCCCGGTTGGGTGGCATCAACCATATTTATCTCTTGCAGGTTCTAGGAACTATCTTCGTTGAATCTCACCAACAATCCATGTGAGAGGATATTTCATGGTCTCACAATTGGTGCCGTATGTGGAAATGACTGAACGAGATCAACGAAGAACACAACGAACAGTTTATTGTAAGTAAACTTGTACTCGTTGAATTGGGGTTAGTGCATTTTCTACAAAATGATAATCAACTTCACGTAATACGGCCCACGGCTGGGGGTTAGTGCATTTTCTACAAAATGATAATCAACTTCACGTAATACGGCCCACGGCTGGGTCTCTTATTTTCATTCTGATTCAATTTGAATTGAGGTTAGTGCACTTGTTTTTTGAATCTTACTTTTTGCCTGCTACACCCAACAAAAACAAATACACAAGCAAAAAGGACTAAAAATGCACGCGAGCCTCTTATTATCACAATTCAAATTATGCCGATACACACTTGCAGACCAAGTACGGCACAGCATTCTCGCCTCAACGTTGCACTTTCTCGGTGAGTCTTGTTGGCTATTAAATACATCCTAGTTCTTCTTGGCATCTTTACTTAGCACCATTATTCGGCAATATTTCGTATTCGACGTCGCCATTGGCCCATCGACTTGCCAGTTCATGCCGAATAGATACCAACTTGTTGGACATGCACAAATGTTGTTCAGAACTTGTTGATCATGAGCATGAAAATAATATTTGTTGTAAGATAATCACTATTTGCATAAATATTAATATTGACTTGCATTGATATGTGTATGTACAAGATATCATAAATAGCTTGCCAGACTTGTTTGGCTCCAGAGCTGCATATTATCATTAAACCATGGCTGGGTTTTCATTCTCTCTCTCTAGAAAAATTCCATGAGTTATTATAGTAATTTATGGTCATCTTTTGATCGGGCTATATATGAAGCTAATTAGGAACTCCACTTGTAAGATGTAACCCTAATCAAGAACACATCTTACAAGTAAGCTCCACTTACAAGCTCATCTTTTGTTCGGCTATTCGGCTAATGTGTTGGCCTAGTAATTGCTTTCCTTCTCCTTGGTTCAATTTACTTTAAGTAATTTACTTCTTGAGATTATGCGAATATATGTTGCATTTGACTGATTCACTCTCTTCAGCAAACCTTTTTGCCCAACTAATTTTTGGAGTTTGTATATAAAGGTTTGAAAGCTCTATTGCTGGCCTCATAAACAGCATGCTCGACACTTCCTAGACTGACACCACAAAGATCGACGCTGCTCCTTAGTATAGCACCAGCACCTCGGCAAGCCAAGAGGAGTATTGATCGGCACCAACAATTGGGTCAAGCATGGCAAGTACCAAGAGCATGGCCGTGGAAATCAAAGAATTGCCAGCACAAGTGTTTAAATTAACCGACTGCAATGCGGATTGACAACATTCGTCGTCAAGTTATTCGGAAAAAATTACACTTGTAACATTTCTTATTCGGCACATTCTTTGGCATTACAGTATTATTCTGCAACGTTATTTGGCAGCCTTGCAACTTATTCGGCACTAATATCTCGACATAGAATTGCATCTCGGCTTGCTGAAGCCCACATCTGAACATACCACAGGATTTATATGGGCTTAAAGAGTCCAAACCCACCAGTCCGAAGAGCCAAGGAGTAACCCAAATCTACCGAAAGTTATGCAATGGCTCACATGTGCTGAAAACTGAATTTTCAAAGTTGTCAAACTCAAGTTTTGACCATACCAATGTGAAGCACTCATTGAAACGAGTCCAACGCAACAAACCGCGTTGAAATTGGAGTTAAAATGAAGCCATACGGACCAGCCAAAGTTTGCTCACAAAGTCAACCGATTTGCTGAGGAAGACGAACCAGCATGCCATGCAAGAGAAGTTATCTGGTGCTTTGCAGAGCACAATTCTCAACCGATCTAAGTCATCCGCTCTATTTTGGCTACAACTACGCCATTAGGAGTCCGATTACAACGATCCAATGGTCATTTCCAACTATTTGGAGCCTTCTGAACACATTCGTACGGTCTAATTTTGCAAATTCTGAATCGCATATTAAGATCAATACATCAGCTAATTGGGAACATTAAATGCAAAATCAACGAACAAATCATATCCGATCCGCATGCAATTTCACCAGCAGGCACTTGGAGCTAGGCCATCAATCACCATCTGGGGCAGGACCCACAACTTGAACTTCTTCACCACTCGTCATCTTCAAATTAAATAAATAAATAATATATAATAAAAATAATAAAAAATAAATAAAAATAATAAAAAAAACACAAAATAATAAAAAAATAAAAAATAAACAAGCAATAGCTCAAGTATATTTATAAATTATTAATTCATTTATCTTTTCTATAACAATCTCATGATTTAATTCTCAAAAGTGCAGCCATTTTTGCTCGGCTCTCCCTACTCGGCAACATTATTCTGCTACATTATTGAGCAACATGGCTTATTCGGCTAACATTCCCTACTCGGCAACATTATTCCACACCATTATTCGGCAAGATAGCTCGGCCATGTTTCTTATTCGGCAAGCACTTTTAGCAGCAAGATCTTGGGGCTAGGAAATAATCCTCTGTCTTTCCCGATCATTCATTTCATTACCTTGGTTATTTATTGCCCATTGGGACATCTTAGTCAATTTTTCGCTTTCTAATTGGAGCAGATCAGCTGATTATCATCTCGGCACCTCTAATATGCATGCATACTTGGCCAACTTGGTACAAACATTACAACGAAATTTACTTGGAGTTACAAACTCCTGCTCCTTTTCACACTGCTCCAATCAAGCGCCAGTTTTGGGGCAATGCATTACACTTGGCAGTCGGCCGTTCGCATTTGGCAGTCGGCAGTTTGCATATTTTTGCACGCCGTTATTTTACCAAAGCCGAATCTTCCCCGCAACATAGGGCAATGTGGCAAGTCCAATATGCATTCCTTCTGCCTAACACCTATCATTCGAAAAGCAATGGGGCAAGTCTACATTGGACTAAACGGAAACTAAACGCAAACCGAGCAATGCTAATTGGCCCAAATTTTACTCAGCAATTAAATAGTTGGCCCAATATCTACATGGCAATTCTTTACAAGCGGAGCTATATTATCAGTGATTAACATGTATACCTCATTCGGTACAGGCCATCATTGACAGGATGTATTATTCAAAATCCTTGCAATATTGGTACTTGATTGCCACTTAAAATTAGCAAACGTTTTGCACTCGGCATGGAGCACCATCAGCAGAGGCCTATACCCATGCCCGGGGGTTAGAATACCACGGCCTACATCTACGCCCGGGGGTCCTAATACCGTGGCATACGACCCTTGCCCGGGGGTACCAATACCGTGGTCCATTTTTTGGCTGATATATCTACTTTATTTAATTTACATTATTTTGTCATTTTGAAGCGCTCTTCACACACAGCAATATCCTACACCCTTACCGGGGGGTCATAATACCGTGGCCTACGACCCTTGCCCGGGGATAACAATCCCGTAGCCCATCGTTATGATTTGTTTAGAACACATGTGATATAATTTGTACTATGATCACTATCATTTATTTAATCTCTCTCCCTTATATACATATATTTGTACATGTATTCAAACATACATGCATTCATACAGTCATCCATTCATTTATCAAAAGACCTAATATTTATTTGAACAGGGTAACTTGACAATAAAAACTCTCATTCCTTCTACCGCAGACAATGAAAGTTTTGGGGCAATTGTGGGAGCTAGAAAAAAATATATATCAGCTTATTGGGGCTAACCCAATAGAGGCCTACAATGGGCCTAGCCTAAACAAATATCACAACCCCCATCTATATAAAGAAGGGGCATCCCAGAAGAGGAGGTATGATCTTTTATCTGCACTCCATAGGCAACATTCTTTACTATCTATACTTTTCATTCATGGATTCTAACTTCATCATCAGAGTGTCCTCGGCAGAAAACCTCAGTTGGATGGCATCAACCATATCTATCTCTTGCAGGTTCTAGGAACTATCTTCGTTGAATCTCACCAACAATCCATGTGAGAGGATATTTCATGGTCTTACATTTACCAAAAACAAAAAAATACGAAAAAAAAACTCAATTTTCAAAAAACTGAATTCAAAAAACTCAAGCCAAACACACTAATTATTAATGATTTTGAGAGCAAGTCCTGGACAGGTTTTTTTAGTTCTGTAGAAATTAATATGAAGGATACATAGAATTCAAATTTTTTGCTTGGTTTCATGACAACTCTTGCACTGTTATGTTGTGATGTCCCGGGTCATTGACCCGATTTGATTATGCCTTTCTGGACTTACTGTTTTGTTTTTGGAACCTTGTGTGCTGTGTAATGTCGTCATGCTTGTGATGTCCTAGGTCGTCATCATGCTGTGTAATTATCTTCCTTGATTCTTCAAATCCAAGCTCTCTCTCTACAATTGAACTCTCTCTCTCTAAAGCTCTCTATCTCAGAATTTTTGAGCTCAAAATTGTGATTAAGGCTTAAAGCTCCTAATTGTGACCTATTTATACTTGAGGATTAGATTAGGGTGTTAATCTAGACTTAAGGTTAACTAATTATACTTAGTTCTAATTAGTTTAATCTAATTAATTTAGACTAAATCAAATTTTAATCAAACTTTCTAAATTAACCAATTTCGATTTTTGGTGCCATTAAGGCCTTCAATTTTTAGATTAAACTAGAATTCTTGACAAATTTTTCTACGATCAATAGATATAAAGTCAAAAACGTATTAATGACATAATTATCACTCAAATTCGCACTTGGCACATAAGCACATGCACCATTAAGGGATTAAAAACATAATACAGAACTGGGTTGTCACACTGTGGGCATCGTGGAGCTATATGAAGGTTCTGTTTCCTTTCGGCTAGCAACCGGTAAAGCGTAACACGTTGAGATAAGTGTTACACCCCAATTTTCCGAGGTTCGTCCCACGTAAATAAACCCATAACAATAAATAAACAATAGCAATATGATAAAAGAAAGTATCATCTCTCATACAAATGGCTATTATAAAGTCAAACAATATATGAGTTCATCCGATTCCATGCACCCTACATTCAACATCTAAGTGAAATGAATACTCTCTATGTAAAACATATAGTGATGTCATACATAATTGAAAGTGCCTAAAGGCTTACGTCATATACAAAGGGTATAACCCTTACAAAAATGACACTCGACCTATTAAACAAATACAAGCAGCCAAAGGCCAACAAATAACGAAGCAATCCTACTCATCTCCAACACATGTCCAATGCCCGATGTCCATATCCAAATATGCCACACTTGAAAAATATTTTTCGCCACACAAGGTGAGCATAAAGCCCAGAAAAGTATATTTCAAAAACTAAATATTCCCACTAGCATAAATGAGTATGATGCTATACGTATATAATATGCTCAATGCATTTTTAAATACATGCAATTTCTCAACAAAATCATTTCTTTCCAATCACCAATGCCTTTCATTTGTTCAAAACGTTTTTCGTTATCAAAATCATTTGTTTGGTTAAACCACTTTCCAAAACACTTCTATAAACCACAATATAGAAAATACATTGCTAAACATCAAACAAATACATTGCTAAATAGTTCCAACATATTCTCTTTAAAACCAAACTAATAATAAATAAAACGGATAAATCTCCAATGCTAGTGTTCATAATAGTGAACTATACGAGCCACTATGCCATTTTATGGGGATTATCCGGATGGAATTGACACCTACCGCGCGAATTTCTAGTGTTACACCAAGGACACATAGGCCAATTTAATTCATCTTAACACTTCCTTACAGCTTTACCACTTTATTCACCCCTTTTTATTACACAATACATGTGTTCCAAAAACAATGTTTTCAAAACATAAAATAAGTGTTTTCAAGACAACCCTTCCAAAACATACAATTCAAGTTCCAAATCTATGACATGCATATAGATATGTATGATTTCATAAATAAATCCAATTGCCTAGTCACATGCAACTTCTAACACATGGCAATACTATCATCTACCGATAGCCCAAAATAGTTATCTCTAATGCAATAAATAAAAGATAACAATACAGATACACGATCCAATGTTTCAAATCACGTTTCCAAAACCTATATAGTTTTCTCAACAAGCTCAACATTTTCAAAGAGCACTCAATATTCATTATTTCCAAAATCTCATAACATATTTTCCAACCAAATTTTTTTTGAAAAATCCAACCAACTCCCAAAACCTTGACATTTAGGGTTTTTCACAAATTGGGGCTTTTCTACTTTTAGATACCCACATGTAATTTTATATACAGGAAATAGGTTCAGTAGCAAACTTAAAACTAAACAATCCCTAATTTAACAAAACCCTCAACCCTCAAAACATAACTTTCAAAATCAATCCAACAACAATATAATTACTATAACCGAAATTACCACAAACATATTATGGAACTCATATTGAGTTAAGGAAATAGACCTTACCTCGTAAAGTGAAGAGGAGACAAGCCAGAAAATTCGCCAGCGACGAAAAGACAATCTACCTAGATTAAATAAAAGCCATCGTTGAGCTCTACATTTTGCTCTATGGAACTAGGGGTAGAAAATGGATAAATATAGATGAAACTAGAGTTTGAAGAGTTTTGAGGGTCGCAAATGGTGGAAGGGAGAAACAAGAGAGAGAAAAGATTTGAAAAAGTGAGGTTTTCAACGCACTGGCAGGTTATATACATGAACCATCGCGGCATGATTTAAACCTTCGTGGGCGCGACCATACCAATCGCGGTCCCTCGCCGTGGTCCATTGTGGGCAATGCACTCCCCCCTGGCACAAAGACTTGAAAGCTACATTTGGGGCGCAACCTCACCGTATTCGCGGGCGTGACCTTACAAGGATAGAGATTCTAGGTTGCTATTTTGAAGCCAACTTGAGGCATTCCAAAGTTCCAAACCACCCCGAAAAGGTCAAAGTCACATGAGACAACCCATGTCCCAACCAAAAATAAAATGGATCGAGTTGTTTGACCCGAGCCACTACAATAGGTCCCAGTTTCCTTTCGATTAGCACCCGATAAACTGTGTTGTGATAGCTTAACGAAGCCCGAAATTGACGTATGTGATTTGTGGCATTTCATTTTATTTTATGTATATATGTAATTGTGTTAAGATGTGGGAACATAGTGGAGATGTAGTAGGCACATTTACTTACCCTTTTAAGCATATGGCCAGGATATGTGGAAATTTTGTAGTATCATTCATAGATTAGTATATAGCTTGTTGAGGTTACCTTTGGTTTATGCTTCATTGTGGATAGTTGAACTATTGCGTGGTTGTCTTGAGACATCTTTTAGTTTACATCATTGGATACTGTTAGATGTGTGCTTGGAATTTTTTTTTTTTTTTTGCAAAGTTTTTAAACTTCTTCACATTGCAAAAGGGGAAATGAAGTGTTAACGAATAGCGTTTTCTAGAAAATGTTTACATATGTGTATATATTTTGGATTATGAAAGAGAACATTATTTATATACGCATTATGTGGAGCATCAACTCCAAGATTATCCTTTGAACCTATCGATTTCTTCGAGTTCTTCAATAGTCTCACCTCTGAAATGTATCACGCTGAAGACATCATTTTCTACGGCAAACTCATCTTGTTCAAACAACATCAACAACAACAACAACAATCTCTCTTCAATAATCAAATCCATAACAACAACAACAACAACAACACAAATCATTATCATCATAATTTCAAGAACTCCTTTCATCGCCGCTAGCCTGAATCACTGTCTAACTTGAAATCCTCTCAATCTCCTTCACTCATTCGCAACAGTCGCTTTTACTTTCTGGATTACAAAAAGTTACACTAAGATTTCAGTATGAACTCCGAAATCCACCGAAATTTATCACTCAGAAGCTTTGTGAGGTTTGATAATTTAGGCCAAAAGGTTTTGAAACCTTGTTGGTATCTTCTGATGTACGAACTTGCAAAGTTTTCATGTGTCTCTATAGACGATTAGGTCTCGAGTTCAATTCGTGAATGTTGCGACCCTCAGTCTCGTGTTCTATCTATTCAAATTATGATAAGATAGATTCAATTTGGATAGATAAGCAAAATATTCTAAGACAGGTAGCCCAAAAGAACTATGACGTACAAAAATAAGGGTAAACTACCAATAGGTCCTAAATGGTTAGACTTAATTCCCATTAAGTCATATTGAAAGTTAGTCCTAGTAAAATCGTCGCTAAAAATAAATTTTTGTAACTTTTTTTTGCATATGTCACTAACAATTGACAACTAGTGATTTTGTTTTTTTGTTTTTGTTTTTGTTTTTTTTTTTGGCCACGGTTATTATAAATTGTCGCTATAACTTACAATTAGTGACATTTTTATGTGATGAATTTTTTAAATTATCGTTGAAAGTTGAAAATTGGTGACCTTTTTTGTGACAACTTTTTTAAATTGTTGCTAAAACTTATAATTAGTGGCATTTTTTGTGACAATTTTTAAATTGTCACTGAAAATTAATAATTAGTGGCATTTTTTAATAGTATTTGATGAAAAATGTCGCTAATTATCATATGACCTATTAAAAAATAAGTCTATCTATTAGGACCTACACGTAAATCTCCCAAAAAATAATAGGACAAATAGATTCAATTTCGATAAATAAGAAAAAATTAGGACATATACATTAAAATAATTTTAACAAATAGATTAAAAAAATTAAAATAATTTGGACAGATAAATTAAAAATATTAAAATAATTTTGACAGGTAGATTAAACTATGTTGAATGTTAAAAAATAATTTGTATAGATATATTAATTTGAACAGATAGATGTAAAAATAATTTGGATATGTAGGTTAAAAAATTGAACAAATATGCTAACAATGGGATAGATAAAATTTGTACAAATAGATGGTATTTATGAACTAAATTTCTTAAACCCTTAGCACATGAATTTTTCACCAACAAATATCCTTATGTCCCCCAATAGAACTACCATCATCCTTAATGACTTACAAGGATGAGAACATGGATTATCTAGCATTTTCCCTTACTTTTATGTTTATAAATTTTAAAAATTGTTGTTAAAACGTGAATTGTTTACAATATTTTTTAGAGAAAATTGGTGATAAATCTTATTTACAGTGTCTAATGCATTAGATCCAGTGAATATTTTTTATTTGTGGGAAGTCCACACTTTGAGAAATAGTTTGATGAAAAGTTGACATTTTGTTTCCAATTTTATCCCCTGATTTTTTTTTATCTGTTTGACTTTTCGTTGACTATCTGTTCAAAATTTTTACCCTATTTGTTCAAAATTTTTACGCTATTTTTTCTATTTTTTAAACTTTTCAATTCAAATTCCCTTGTCTGTTTAAATATTTTCTTAATAAAATTCTATATGTTGAAATTCAAAGAGTGATATTTAAAGTACCAAGCCAATCTTCACTATTTGTCTATATTCTTATCTGTGTTTATTACATACATACATTCATACGTCTATACATTCATGCATACATATTGTGGTGGGTAAAAATCTAACCACTTGGGCTGCGGCAATGATGCGGCGGAGATAACTTGGTTCCTGACCTGAAAAACACTTAGATAAAGGTAAGGGGGTGGCTGGAGTAGCCTGGGACCCTCCGATGCCTAAGTTAGTGACAAGATTAGACAAGGGCGCAGGATTATACTAGTAAGGTTCAGGTGGAAATGTTTTCGTACCTCCATTGTACTGATTGCTTCCCTTTTTTATAGCTTTTTCCCGCACTCCTCACGTCAGTCCATTTTCCTTAGGGATTGTGCTCCACTAGATGCAAATTTCTAGGAGTTGATTGAGCCTAAAATATAAGAATGTGGGTTCACTGGGTCTGCGCCTCTCTTGGGCGCGCTTCCTTTCATTTCTTTTCTATCCTAAAACTCACTAGCCTAGTTTTGACCGGGGTTGTCAGGCCAAACTCAAACTATCCTGCACTGGCAGGGATGCCTTCCCTCTGTCAGCCCAAGAATTCTATCCCTGCCTTACATTGACTCTTTTTTTTTTTCTCTCATAATTACCCCTCAACTTTAGCCTCTTTTTCTTTCTGGACTGAAAAAGGAGTCAGAGTTTTTAATTGCAATTGTGAGGGTTTTTTTTTGCCCTTGATCCTAGGGTTTCGTGCCTATTGTTTCAACTTTCAAACGGCCTGATATCCTTTCGTCTATCGCACCGCCTCTAATCTAAAAGACGTGGCCTCATGCCATAAGCCCCAAACCATCGCGTCTATAATACGAAGTGTCGCGCAAGTTTCGAAATAATTTTTGGCGCTATAAATCTTCCACCAGAACCCTTCCTTCTTCCACACTTTCTAGTTCCTTCTAAAGAAAAGTAAGAGAGAGGATTTCTGCCTTCGTGCTTTCAGTCTGGCAATTTTCCGCTCTGATCTTTCTTTTCTTGCCTGTAAGTTTTCCTTTTTCTCTCCAACTTCTTGATTTTTCTTTCTTTTTCTGGTATCATGGGCAAATATCGCGTCCTCCTAAAATCTCTTTCTTCTGTAGTCGCCTTTCACGAGTGATTTGGCATTCTGGGGGAAGTCCATGTTCGCTTACAGAAGGATGCTGACAACCTTGAAGGTGGCCTAGACGACACTTCCATGCCTCTACACTATTACTGAAAGAGCAGTAAGGTTTGCCTTAAACCCACTTTTGAGGGAGTGCATGTGCTCTTGGTCTTTTGCCCCTATTCAACTTTTCGCAAACATTTATAGAGTTGTGAATGGGGTTTTTGCGTTGAACCGTGCCCAGGGCACCCAACTTGGTTAGATGGAGATGCTGTTCGTCTACGTTCTTACAGCTTACAATGCCAAGACCCCAACTGAGGACCTTAAGTATTACCTGAGGCCAAAACGTGCCTCAAAGAGACTTATTACCCTTCTTCCTGAAACCAACAAGGACCTAGAGGAGGATATTGTGACAATCTCAAGAAATTATGAATTTAAGAGCTCTTCCCATACTTGTCCTATACCCAGAACCTTTGGAAGAGCAGGTCCCTTTTGTTCTATATCTCTTCTTTTTTCCTTGAATTTGTTTGGCTAACTTGTTTTTTTAACGGTTCATTTTTTTTCTGCTAGATCCTAGTACTAACGTGGTCAAGCATCTCCGTGAATACGTCGTTTGTCAGGAGGAATAAGAGAAAATCTAAAAAGAAGTCTGCCCCCAAACTTCTGGGTTTCGAGTCCTCTACCTCCTATCTGAAACATGTCATCTTAGGCTTCTTCGAAACAATAAGAAGGCTCTACAAGTGGCCCTGTTAAAATAACTTTTGATTCTATCTTTGACCTTACTAACCCCTTTATGGACATAGAAGTTGAAGATTTAGCTGTTGCCCTTGCGCAACGTTCTTCAAGAACTGCAAAAACCACCATTACCCCTCACTTTATCAAGAAGAAGAGGAAACTATAGAAAGGTTCTGAACTCCTGAAAGTGAAACAGGAAGTGGGAGTTGTGCTTTTTGTTGCCGCTGCTCCTACTGCTAATGTTGGCTCTGGTGTTGGTGAGTCCATGACCCTTGAATCTGTGAAATCGAGGCGATCTACCCTTCTTGCAATTGTTGTTGCTGACCTTGAGGATCTTGCTGCGAAGCGCCCCAAGACATAAGGAGGTAGCAAGACTGTGTCTTATGAGGTACTAAGGACTAGTTCAGGCCTCAAATGCTGCTTCCCAACCTTCGTTATGTGTCCAAGAATGACAACTTAATGGAAGTTTCTAAACTGGGCTTTCAGTTCAGCAAAGGATTTACCCTGCCCAAGGATATGGCTTCCCTCCAATCTTTGGGTAATGCTTCGCTGATCCGCGTTGGTGTAGTCAGCGCTGTAAGGGTAAGCTTTTTTGCACTTGGACTTTCCTTGTTTCTTGCATTATGGCTGAGTTTGATCATTTTTCTCCTTTGTAGGCCATATATGTTTGCCACGAAAGTTTGGCTAGGATGGATGCTTACAAGGTTGAGGCCTGTATCCAATTTGTCAAGGCCTCTGGTGCTCTGAAGATAGTCGTTGATATGGAAAGGAGACTGAAGTTGATTGTCACGACCCAAACCCGCCCCTATGGGTTTAGCACCGTAACTGGCCAGTAATCTGAGATTACCGAAGGCCTGCTTAACAGTAAAACAGTAATTAAAAGATGTCCAATGAGCTGTAACAGTCTGTATGTAAAAAGACTTTTCATAACATGTTCACATTCAGAACAAAAACAGTATATACATACATCATTTACAAGCATTCAGGTTAGGAACCAAATCCCCACCATAACAGTACAGTACAAATATCATTCAGTCTATACATAACAGAGACAGATAGGGTGATTCTGAGACACCCCAAAAGCAACCTTAGCTTGAATAGATCTGGAACCTCGAAGTGAGGCACAAAGGTTGGCTTGACAAAACAAGGGCTTAGCCTGACGCTTCTAGCAACGGTCCGGTGTCTGAACACCTACATATATATATGAGTAGTGAGCTAAAGCCCAGTGAATAACATATGCGGAAAGAGGTTAAGAATGAATGTCCTTTCAATATTGAAAACAGTCATTTATCAGTATATCAGTCATTCAGTTTGTGGCTCATATTTCATGCCATAACAGTCATTCAGAAACTATAATAGTCATATGCGGTACATTCAATAGCAAAACAGTACAATAGGTCTTAACATACCGAACAATCAGTTGATGGCCATCATATCAGTAAACAGTAGTGATTCCAAGCATGGGAACCGATAGAGATCTCTGTGATAGTAACAGTACAGTACAGTAACAGTAAATTGCTATGGATGCCACGAATACAGTTCGCAAATAGGAAAGTATTCATGATTGAATATATCTTTACAACATTATTACTCACAGAGCACTGTGCTATAAGCAGCTAGAGCGTCCTCGGATGCTAACTCTACACAGTTACAGAACGAACACACACTAAGCTACACAGTTGGGAAATAATAACTTAATCCCTAATTTGCCTCGGTGTGGTTCTACATCAATATCCTCATTAAGATGCCTTAAACTAGGCCTAAGAATACTTAGGATGGAATGAGGATGCAAAGATGCATTTAAAAACACTTTTCAAAATTTTTCTGAAACAGGGTCCCGCTCGAACGTGGGTTTCCCCGCTCAAGCGAACATGCAGACAAAAGATCCCCGCTCAAGCGTGACTTACTCTGTTCGAGCAGACTGCAAAAGTACTAGATGGGTGAAATTCACGCTCGATGGGCGCTCGACCTTCGCTCGCGCGTGAGACACAAGTCCTCGCTCGAGCGTGCATTCCCCCGCTCGAGTAGACTGTAAACACATGCAAGGTACTGGATACACGCATTTCCCGCTCGAGCGTCGATTTCCCCGCTCGAGCGGACTGCATGAACTCAGTGTGTACGTTTTAGCGTGGAGTTCCCCGCTCGAGCGTGAGTCCAAAATCTAGAATTTCCAGATTTGAACCTCAAGCTCAAAACTCAACTTTAAAGCATCAAATTCGATCCTTTTGGGCTAATTTTCTGGAAAACACTTGTAAACTCATAATATGGCATGTTTCAAAGATCAATTTGAGAAATCAAAGCCCAAAGGTAGTTCAATTAAACACAATTTCAAAGAAGTTTTCATGAACATGAAGAACATATGACATGCATGAATTCTAGTGAATTCTAATACCTCAAAACATGATCCAAAGCAAGATTAAACTCAAAACCATGATGAACTCATGGACTAGAACAAGAATGTAAACTTGCATGCAAGATTTCATGAAAATCAACTTCAAAATGCAAGAATATGTACATGCATGCATGATTCAAGCTGCAATTCAACAATTTAAGCCATAACTTGGCTCTAAACTCCAACAATCCTCTAAACCATGCAAGAACCAACCCAAAATATGAACAAGAAGGTAAATTCTCTACCTTAAGTCTCCAATTTCAAATGTAGAAGCTCAATATGCGAGGAATCCTTCAATCTCCTAAGCCTCCAAGCCAATTTTTGGTTGAAATCAATCTATCTCCTATCTCCCTCTCTCTCTCTAGTCGGTTTGGTATAAGGAAAGGGGCTGAGAATAAAGTGTCAAAAGCTCCTAATCAAGTCCCAAATATTGATGTAGAGAAAGGCCACTCAATGGCAACTAGGTAAATAAAGCCAACTTATGTAATTTAACATTATTAAATCTAATTTAATCATTCCAAATCACATTTCAATTAAATATATCATAAAATCACATAAATTCTAACTAGCATAAAACATTACTCGATTTCATATTCGGCCGCCGATAAGGCCTTCAATTTACAGTTTAAAGCGCAAAACATGAAGAGATCATTCAACAGTCAACAGATAGAAATGCACTTAAGCTATACACTCAATCAATCAGTTCAGGATTTCAGTCAATCAGTCATTTAACATGCTTAATCATAGATTAACACTAATCTGTGGTGAGGGTTGTTACATTGATGTCTGACCAGAACCTGAAGCTCACCACTAAGAAAGATCTTGCTGAAAATACAGTCCAATTGGCCAAGATCCAACTGGAAGAGTCCTAAGAGAGTCTGGTTTCTACTCTTACTGTGAATGAAGCGCTAAAAAAGGAAGAGAATGAGAAGTTGGACAAATATCGTAAGGATATCAATGGGATATATGTGCAACAAATTTATAAGCTTTAGGATGATTTGTTTATTGACAGCTGGAAGGTTGCCTTGGCTAAGGCTGGGATTACTCCTGATTCTTCCCAGTACTCTGACCCAATTCTGCCTTGGAAGAAGGATTCACCACCAGCAGATGAAGTTGAAGATAAGGGCTCTGAAGAAGATCATAAGTAGGAAGTGGAGACAGCTCTAGATGCAAGTACCTTAAATGTGAGCTCTCCTATTGATGAGGTCGACCTTCCTGCCCTTGAGTCTCAAGAAAAGACTTCCTCTAATGCTCGCTCTGCTCTTCCTTCCATAGAAACTTTTATCCCTGCTGAAGGTAGGGATGTTGGAACTGTTTCTTCTGGATCTACTAAAGTTGGTGCTGCTTAGACCTCTGTTGTGACAAAGGATTAAAAAACTTGTGTTTTTGTTTTTTGTGTTTTATTTTTATCTAAGTGTTAAGAACTTTTTTGAGAAAATATTTTTGGGCTAAGATAGGTGTGTAAGGCACCCTGTTTGCCTCCCTAGCTTGGATAGTTTTGACAATACATGCAACCAAGCTACAGAAAATTGGTAGAGTGCTAATTTTGAAGGAATTTGACTAAAGTAGAATTGTAAGGTTGTGAAAATTTTGGAAACATTTATCCAAGTAAAAATTTTGACTAAAATTTGTACTAAGTGAAATTTTCAACTATCCCCATACACAAGAGGAACTGTTTTCTTGGACATAGGAAAAATTATTTTTTGAAATTTTTTTCTTGAACTCACAATTCTGAATATGATTTGCTTGCCTTTATGGTTCAGAAGCCATGCTACATTCCTGAGTAGGGATGTTATCTTCTCATGGGATAAATTTTTTTATTAGACCCAAGGGCCTCAATCCTAAGCAAGATCGTTTTATTTTTATGCGCCAGAATCTTTCCTACGCTTCTGAATAAGTGTGTGGCTTAGAAGATTACCGTCCAAAAACGTCTTGAATGATTTGTGTTCTTATGAGAACATTGCTGCAAATTGTACTTATGCAAAGAACCAACAAAAGAAATCTCATAGAAGTTATTTATTTACAAGTTGTTTTTGAAATAAGTACTTAATGAAAATAAATCCTAAGGTTTGCAGTGCTCTAGGGACGAGGTATAGCCTTGCCACCTATGTCTTCCAAATGATAAGCCCCATTTCCACCCACTGAGATGACCTTGTATGGGCCCTCCTAGTTGGGACCCAATTTTTTATCAGTTGGGGTTTTCTGACTACCCAAGACTTTAGTAGGACCAGATCTCCTTGTTGGAATTCCCTAAGGTGAACGTTCTTGTTGTACCATTTTAAGAGCTATTTTTGGTAATTTGCCAACCTGACCAAGGCCGCTGGTCTCTTTTCGTCAATTAAATCCTGACTACACGCTAGCGCTTGTTTATTTTGTAACTCTTCATAAATTTCTGACTGCGATATGGGCAATCCAACTTCTAATGGGATCTGTAGACATCCCCGAACGTCCCAGGAGGGAAATCCCGTTCTGTTCATATGGGCTCACTACAGTTCAGGACTTCAAATGTCACGGTCCTGTATCTAATATTGCAGAGTGCAAATACAAGACTGATGAATCATCAAAGAGTCCAAATCCGGCAAATCGTTTTTGAAAACAGATTTTTTTGAAAGAAGTGCCAAACATGGATTGCTCTGCCAGATACAGAGTCGCCACCTAAATATTTTATTTTGGGAAATTTAGGAAACCTGACTCGTGCCTAAGGCCACGTGTCCGTCATCACCAAAGTTGCCTCGGCTCGGGAACTTGGGTACAATTAGGGAAGGTCACTTCGTGAGCATCCCCGCTCGCCTGATCAAAGATCGGCCTCTACTAAACATGATATCGAGTTTTGAAAACATTAGGTGCTCTTATTCCGGTTATTAGTCTAGATTTACTATGTGATGCGCACAACATAAAAGTATAGACTGGATCGCCTGAATTGGGACAACACATCTCATGTTTGTTTATTTTGAAAATGGTTTGATGGTGCTACCCGTAAATAGGCTAAGACGTGGATTTGCCACCCTCGAGTGGGCTTAGAAAACGTGATGGTTTGCCACTCTCAAGTGGGCTTAAAACTCACAGCCAATGCATTATTCCAATTCAGATAATCCAACTTTCACCCACAGGCATTCAGGCAGTTATATCACATAAGCAGTTAGCCTCATGGTAAGCACGCTATCATGGTAACACTCACACTCATGCAAAGATGCTAAAGCATAAACACTTACCGAGTACTCCGAGCCAAAACAGAAACTAGTTAGTAATCAATGCATGATCCTAGTTTATGTTAAAATGACTAATGCAATACATGCAAAATGCAACTACAATAGGCTCGGCTATCCTAAGAATGGCATATGAGATGCTACGGCTAACACATATTCAACTTGGAATTGAAATACAATGCAGTTAGTATGATGCGCCGAGCCCGGTGCATGCAAAACAAATGAATGAATGCAATCATGCGAGCATAAGTATGTTAATTGAAACATGCCCTAATCTAACCATCATAAGCTGGTAAATAAAAGGGAGAAAGACGTGGGGTTGGAAGACATACATCACATGCACACACACTTATTACAATTGTGTCCTCGCTCGGAGGGTCCGAATAAATAATACAGTCCGAATAAACAATTAACTACTCTAGCTAATTAAATATTACAAAACCCTAATTAATTAACAAATTAACTAGGAAAGCAAAATAAACTAGTATGCAAATCCATGGGTCGCCGCAGCTCTGTTTCGAATGATGAAAGATGCATGCATGCTCGCGTCGCCTCGTTAGAAAATTTCTCGCGATGCCCTGATTTGCCTCTATTTGCAATTAACCCCGGAATGCTGTGCAAAGCTCTAGAAGGCTGCTGATTTCTGGTTTGCTGCAACAGAGAGCAAGAAAGGGGCATGGCAAAATATTTTCACATATGTATGCACACCTCGATCCTCGTGCCACCAATAACGCATCTCGATGCATGGTGGCCGAGGAGTCGATTTGCACGACTCGATGTGAAATGAATGCACATGAAAACACAACAAGACCTAAACTCCATCATGGGTAATCCGGAGTGTCGGCGATCGGGAATTGAGACACGTTTCGTCACTTTGAGTACGAAATGTCCCTCGTTTCCCGTGTTTGGACTAACTCCTATCCCATACACAATGCAATGAGATGGCATACACAATGCGACTAACATGCAACCTAGCATACGCAATGCAATGGACTAAAATGGCATACACAATGCACGATGGACTTACACCAATATGAGTGGACCTCAGCCACACTCAAATCAGTGGCCATACGATGAAAATGAGACAACCGAAATACATGCAGACGTGCACGAATGCCAAGGACTGATCCTAAGGCATCAAATGCCACTCTACCAAAGCATGGCAAGGGATGAAGTATGGCATACAAACACACATGACACAGCTCTGAAATGGCATAAAAGATGATCCCGAAACATGCGAATATGTCACACAATGCATGCTAGATGGCCCGGGTACCGAAACTAGTGAAACGGGTTACACTAGAGGTACACAAAGCAATGCACCAATGGAAAAACCAACCACAAATAGACCCTAAGCAGGTCTGAAACAGTGGGGAAATGGCCTAAATTGATGGCTCGGAATGCAAAGAAATGGAGCTCATTCAATGGTCAGTAAATGAGGCATACAAGCCCGACTCTCAAGTGCATTTAAAGAGTACTAAACATGGGAATATGGCATTCACATAAGCTCTGAAATATGATGTATAATGGCTCCAAAACAAGAAAACGTCTCAGTATATGCATGTAGTGGACCTCAAAACTCAAAGCTAAGCATGGACATTGAATTACAAGCATGTAAAACAAGTATCATTCGACCATGAGAACCAAAAATAGAGCTAAGGCAGTCCAAAATATGTACAAAATCAGTTTAAGGCATGGCCAAAAAGTGCTAAAATCAAGGGTCAACAAAGCATGCAAAGAAAGCTAGTGAACCATGAGTTGTACTAGAACTATATGAAGCATATGAGAGCTCACCAAACCAGCTAAAAAGAGAAGTATGCCATGCCAAAATATTCCCCAAAACCCACTAAAACTCAGTCAATGCATGCAAGAATGATAGGCTCCTATGGAAGGCCATGTAAGGGGTTATTCTACACATGTATGATGGACATACAAAATGGAAAAACCACCTTGGAAAAAGGTTATGAGGGTCCTAAAACCCACCAAAAAGGCCCTGAAATTAGTCTAGGAAGAACACAAGTGAAAGCCCCTTTGAAAGGCCTTGAATAGGATTGTTCTACACATGCATAATAGACACTTTATATGGCAAAATGGGCTCTAGAAAGAGCCTATGCAGACCTTAAAACTCACCAAATAGGGCCTGGAATATGGCTTTGAAACATGCAAGTAGGAGCCCCTTTGGAAGGCCAACAAAGCTAGTAAACAAATCAATGGGTGAGAGGGTCACCCCTCTCTGATTTTAGGGCTCAAAAACACATGTTAGCCACTAAAAATCCACTGGATTTCAGTGGCTAAAAGGCAAAACGAAGGCCAACATAAATGTTCTAATGCATAGCCCTAAACATGAGCAAATGAAGCATGCAAAGGGGAAGATGACCCCAAACAGAAAAAATGTCTTAAACAAACATGTTTATAAGCTCAAAACAAAACTTTTTTCAGTTTATGACAAAACCCAGAAATGCTTGCAAATAAGGCTAGAGAATGAAGCAAAATAAAGCTACAAAGAGGGAAATGGTGACTTACCCTTGTAGCACAGCAATGCAGCAAGCTCTGGACCAATAAAGTGAGCCCTCAACCTTGAAAAAATAGCTCCAAGGTACTTAGGATGGTTGTGGAGGTGTTGTGCTTGGAGGTGTAGTGCAAATGGCCAAGAACCATGGAGCTATGGAGCTTGGATGTAGAGATATAGAGGGAAAGTATATGTATACCTCAGCCAAAAATGTTTAACCCTTGCAAATGGAGAGGAGAGCCTCTTTTATAGAAGAAGAGGTCCAAGGCTTCTTGGAGAAGCCTCAAGCAAAGGGACCAAGCTTCTAAAAGAAGCTAAACCAAAAGGGTCAAGCTTCTTGAGGAAGCTAGACCAAAGGGGTCAAGCTTCCTCAAGAAGCTTGACAAAAGGTCAAGCTTCTCTTAGAAGCTAAGCAAAAAAGGCCAAAGCTTCCTTAAGAAGACAAACAAAAGGGTTAAATCTCGGAGGATGGGGCAAATGCCTCCCAGCTGGCACAACTGTATGCAACTCAGGAAGGCCAAAAAGGAGATGGCTGGCCGACCAGTTCAAGTGGTCGTCCGACCATTTCCCCTAGTCGGCCGACCAGGGGTCAAAAGGGTCAACAAGAAAAGGTGATCGGCCATGCCAAAAAGGTGGCCTCCCAGGTGAATGCAACACAGTGGTGGTATGGGAGACTAGAAAATGTGGCTCAAAAGTGAGGGAGACCACCTCTCTAACAAGAAAGCCGGGCGGCGAAAAGAAAAGTGGTCTCCAAGAAGAAAAGGTGGTCTCCCACCATACTACCACCTTTCTAACAATGAAACTAGGGTCCATGCCAAAAATGAACCCTAACCGATGTAAAACGAGGGTTTGAGGGCCAAAAAGCGCAGCCGGGGGCCCCGAAAACTGATTGTTAAGCGCTGGAAGTGGCGTGCGACCTCGAAGGTGGTCTCCCGGGCCACAGTGTCTCTCTAGGGAGAGGAAACAAGGTGTGTGCCAAAAACCGGAGCAAACGAAGGTAGTTAAGTGGTCCCGAACCGAGGCGCGCGACCGACGGCTCTGAAAATCGGAAACTGGTCTCGAAACGGGAAAAGTGGTCTACGACCACGAAACGTCGCCTACAGCCACTGAGAGATGGTCTACGAGACCTCTCCCTCCCTTCAGGAAGAGAAAAATAGAGAAAACAGGACCTGGTTCGCAAACCGATGCAAAGCACAAAAGAGCCCCGAAGTCCGGAGGCAAGGCTCTCAACCGAGACTCCGCAACCTCAGAACGAGCATAATATGCGTCATCACCGAGCGCTCAATCGGTGACGTCTAAGTCTTAAGGTCAGTCAAAAATGGGGTGTCTACAGTTGCCCCTCTTTGACAGAACTCGAAAGTCATACGTGACGGGAGTGAATGTCAAAGTCCAGAGACGATCCATTTTTGACAAGGCCGAAGACTTAGACAAACAGGTGAGATAAACAAAGATGTGCCCGCAGACATGCCCGCAGGCAGGGGCGAAATACAAAATGATATGCACCAAGTCAAACGTAACTCATGATTATGAAAAGTAGCAAGCTGTAATGAAGCACATATTCACAATAGATGCAATAGTTTTAAGCAAGAATGCAAAGCAAAACTACATTTCATGCAGTTTCGAAAAAATGCGGAGAATTTATTCAATTCTCGACACGCCTCACACGGAGAAGATACAATACCTGTGCGGTTCGTCTGGTCACACCAGCCTCAAATGAACCGTACATACAATATCGTGCCTGCAAAATAAAGAAACTTAACAAGCACAACATAGTTAGCAACATATGTTCAACGCTATATCGAACGCAGACAAACATGGTGTCGATGGGAGAGTGCATCGCAATGTGAGGAGAAATGTGCGTGACAACGCAAGTTAAGCATGGAGGTATGACAATACCGGTGAAACATGCACAATAATGTAAGTGATGTGCATAACAATAGAAATGACGTGCATAACAATGCAGGATAAGTACAACTTCGAATGCACATTTGACACAAAATAATGGGCAAAGAAATGCAAGTTTCGACGAGGACGACTCAATCGCGGCCTCCGGTTTACCTCCCGGAAGGGTCACAACGTACTCAAAAAGGATACATCTTGCTCTTGATGAGTAACAATGAAACACGCATCAAAAGTTGGAGTTGAAGTTCCCACGGAGGGATTTCGTGACGAAAAGTGCACTTTTCTTGTACTTTCTCGGGTGCCGGGGACTCCGATCACAACCAAATTTTGCAGAGAGCTCAAAAAGACATTGGAGACCACCTTGGGAACACCACCAACCAGGTTTGGAGGCCACCAACTAGGTTTGGTGCAGGGGGTGGTCGGCCTACCAGAAAAGGTGGTCGGCTGACCACCTAGCCAGAAACAGGGGCAGTTTTGTCCTTTCGCCCTTGTTTCTTTAAATACACATTGCCAAACACTTTTTGGCTCACACCTTCAGATCCGAAATCATCTCCCCTTGCTTCCTAGATCATTTTCTCTCTCAGATCTGCGCTCTATATGCGTCTTCCAACGTCCTACGCAAAGTTGTTTTACGAAGACTTTCAGTTCTCTTCACTTTGAACCGATTAAATTTTGATTTCGATGCTTCTTTCTCCATTTTCACCACTTGGGGTAAGTTTGTCTCAATATTTGGAAAATTTTCTCAGGAGTTGACTTTTGTTGACTTTTTCTAATTTTGGCTCATTTCGCTCATTTTTGTTCCTTTTTGTAGATTTCTTGAAATGGCAGGTCATTGTCCTCAGGGCGGAGGTCCTCCAGGTGCCGGAGATGAGCCAAACATTATGTCTTTGCCTCCGAGGGTTCGGCCATTTGATCCCGAGAGGTATCACCCTCGGGAGCACATCCTTTCTCAGGCCGTTTTCTACAATTTTACCGATTTTGATGATCGAGCACCTGTGGATCTGCTATTGCGGGAGCCGGAGTCCCACCTCTCTCATCAGGCACGAGAGGTATGTATTTCACTTTTACATTTTCCGTAATGTATTATGCATTTTCCGTGCATTTCATGCTTTCGCTATGCTTATCTGCTTATTCTAGCACACAGCTTGTTCTGAACACGTAGTCTATAACACAGTATTCCGTTTGCATCTTGAACTCACAGCTCAATCACTTGAATTTCTAAACACGCAGCCCACATATTGATTGTGAACACGCAACACACACTTGTTGAGAGTTGAACATGCAGCCCAAATTGTTGAATTTCTGAACACGTAGCCCATTGTTGATTGTGAACACGCAGCACACACTTGTTAAGAGTTGAACACGCAGCCCAAACTGTTGGATTTCTGAACACGCAGCCCATTGTTGATTGTGAACACGCAACACACACTTGTCGAGAGTTGAACACGCAGCCCAAATTGTTGAATTTTTGAACACGCAGCCCATTGTTGATTGTGAACACGCAGCACACACTTGTCGAGAGGTGAACACGCAGCCCAAACTGTTGAATTTCTGAACACGCAGCCCATTGTTGATTGTGAACACGTAGCACACACTTGTTGAGACTTGAACACATAGCCCAAACTTTGAATTTCTGAATGCGCAGCCCATTGTTGATTGTGAACACACAACACACACTTGTTGAGAGTTGAACATGCAGCCCAAACTGTTGAATTTCTGAACACGCAGCCCATTGTTGATTGTGAACACGCAGCACACACTTGTCGAGAGTTGAACACACAGCCCAAACTGTTGAATTTCTGAACACGCAGCCCATTGTTGATTGTGAACACGCAACACACACTTGTTGAGAGTTGAACACACAGCCCAAACTTTGAATTTCTGAATGCGCAGCCCATTGTTGATTGTGAACACGCAACACACACATGTTGAAAGTTGAACACGTAGCCCAAACTGTTGAGGTGAACACACAGCCCACTATTTTCAAAGTCTGAACACGCAGCCCAAACACTTGATGTTGAACACACAGCTCGAACTTTGAGATGAACACACAGCTCACTATTTCTGAAGTTTGAACACGCAGCTCAAACACTTGATATTGAACACACAGCTCATTATACTTCACGTTGAACACACAGCTCACAACATTGTAATTGATTTGATTTGCAGCGAGCTCATATTTTCTTGCTGAACTGAATACATGTGTTCATTCTGAATGCAGGTATCTTCCTGTATTACACGAGGATATGGCTCCATCGTTGCGAGGGAGTGGTACACGGAGCTCCCGGAGGCCGTTCGTGATTGGGTAGACCAGGCAGGGTTCGGACCCTTCTGCACAGGGATATCTCGCTATCCTACTAGCAGGACGTTGATGGGCGCCCTTGTAGAGAGATGGTGGGACACCACCAACTCCTTTCATTTCTCAGCTACCGGGGACATGACTATGACCCCGTTCAACTTTGTTGTGTTGACAGGCCTTGACGTGGGAGGCTGGTCGATCCCTTATGACGAGGACATAGGGGAGTGGGAGGCTGCCTGGATTTATCTGTTGAGAGCTCGCCCACCGGTTGACAAATCATCGGGCAGGGTCCGGTACACTTGGTTTTCCACACATTTCAGGAGGACTAAGCCCGAGACTCCCGAGGAGATAGCGCAGTACACTCGAGGGTTTTTGATGTTCCTCTTCGGGACCACTCTGCTTTCTGATAGGGGGAACACCGTTGGACTTTATCTGCTGAGTGCTTTGGTAGACTTATCACAGGTTAGCCACTATGACTGGGGTGGCGTCGGCTTGGCTACCCTCTATTGCTACATGAGTGTGACCTCCCGCGGACAGGGGAACATAGTCGGCGGCTATTGGAGAGCCTAGGAGGTACTTTCTGCCCTCTTGATTTACATTTCTTCTTTTCATTATTTGTACATTGCACACACGACACACTTTACATTCTGTACTTTGCATTCTGCTCTCGGCATTCTGCATTCTCTGTACATTCTGTATTCACATTCTGCACTCAACATTCTGTATTCTGATGGCTATTGCCTTGTTTTCCACAGCTATGGGTTTTTGCGTACTTTCCGACGCTAGCCTCGGAGCTTGAGGTGGAGGTGCCTCTTATGATTCCTTACTCGCTCGTATTTGAGGGCCAGTACCGGCCGAGAGCTTGGGAGACTCTTCCTTACCTGCGGCAGTTTTTTGATACAGTGCGGATGACCGAGGTAATTCAGAACTCTCAGTTCTCCATGTTTTCATCTTTGATTCATCTTGCACATTTACGATTTCTAATCGGCTTATGCATTGGTTATCCGCAGATCACATGGCAGCCCTGGGCGCCCTTGGGTGGAGATACCCGATTTCAGTTTGCTGGAGGATGGGCCGCTTCTCGGTACAGGATCCTATTTGAGGGGCCCATTGGTAGGGCCTGGTTTCTGGGGGATCGCTTCATGCGCCAGACGATGGGCTACCTCGAGCAGAGTGTCCCCGCAACACCTCCGGATGATATGCAGTCTGCTGAGGGGCTCACTCCCCAGGATGTCAATAGCGCCATATTGGGTACCGACGTACTTCTACATTTGGAGGAGGGGGAGTACGTGACTTACCGTCATACATACTTGATGCCTCCATTGACAGGTGTCCGTACTCCCATGAGGAGGTCTGCTGGCATGCCATCATCGAGCCGGGCCCGGGCTGCAGATATTCCTTCGACCAGCAGGGCTGGCACATCGAGAGGTGGGGCTGGACTGGTCCCCCCGATTCCCCTGACTTATCATCACGCCGGATGGCCAGATATCCCGACTGAGTTGACAGGATGGCGATACAGGACTTCTTACCCGTTTTCGATAGGGCCCCCTATGCCCGATCACCGATACGTCAGTGATCCTGACTCACCGCCGGTATGTTCCACTGCTTTTCATTTACCACTCAGATACTTAAGCATTCATTTACTCATTGATGACTTGAGCTTGTATCTACAGCCTCCCAGGGAGTATATGGAGGGTTTACTCGAGTTAGTAGCCTCACTCGAGGGCATGGTCCTGCGGAGGGAGACGTAGTTGTCCATCGTCGGCGTCTCGGTACTCTTTAGTTTTCTTGCATTTATTATACTTCTGATGACATGCTGAACTTAAACATTTCACTGCATTGATTGACTGTATGTGTAGGGCACATTTGACACACACCACATTCATGTTCTGTATCTGCATACACCCACTCTATGTAGTTTTCTTGCATCTACATCTGATATACATACTTTGGCTGATGTATTCAAATTGCGCTCTTTCTTTTCAGATGCCTCCGCTACATACTGGGACACAGGCTGGGCTATCTAGGCCTTCTCGAAGAGCTGGGAGAGGGGGCTCGACTTGCGGCCGAGGCGGACACAGAGCGCCTGTCATAAAGGAGGAGTCCAGCGAGGAGGAGTTTGCACATCCCCAGTCAGAGACATTTGCTAGCAGAGAGGATAACTCTGGTTCAGATTCCGGTTCTGGTAGTAGCGATGATGCCGAGCAGGATTCCGAGGGCGGCGACTCCGATTCAAATGATGATGATGGTGCAGAGGTTGTTCTGCAGAACAGGACGAAGAGGGCCTCTTATTCCTGTGCTTGATAGCACTGATGCAGCTGTTCCTGCTTTGTTTGCCTTTTTTACTAGTAGTTGTAGCACATTGTACATTTATTAGACAGCTTTATTTTCTGTAAAACTTGTACCCTTGTTATAAAATGTTGTAACAAAGGAAGCATGATGGAATGAAACAGCTTTTTGAAAAAGTGTTGCATTTTATGTTCTTGCATCGCATCACATCATTTCGCACAAAAATGAGATGGAATGAAAATTGAATAATGAATATTGCCAAGTCAGGTAGTGAACCGACACAACAAACTAAACAACCCAACTTACTAAGAAACAACAAAACCTTAGCAAGTTTACAACTCGATAAGCAAAGCTCGACAATGTTGATTAAACAAAAAGTAACAACTCAGTATACCAAACCCGACAACTCGACAAAACCTAACGACTCGATAAGCAAAACAACTTGGTAAGCAAAACAATAACTCAATAAGCAAAAACAACAACTCGATAAGCAGGACTTAACAACAACTCGATAAACAAATGCATTTCGGACGATCTAGGTGACAGAACGTATCCGAAACTAAGGTAAACTTGAACCTTCAACACTCCCGACGCATGGAAATGCTAGGAACTTTCTTCTACAAGCTAGGACAAGACCAAAGCCCTGTTTCTCTCTATGGCCGACCACCTAAGGAAGCTGGCCGACCAGCTTTTTTTCATTGGAGACCAAGGGTGGTCGGCCTACCAGAAAAGGTGTTCGGCCTACCAGCTGGTTTGGCAACCACCAGTTTTTCGACACGTGTCCCCCGAACAGTGCCTTATACTCTTTAAAAGTTCTAGCCTCGTGGTTCATTCATTTCATCTCAGTTTTGCATCAAAATGGAGGCGTTCCTCATCCAAAATCTCACAACTTGGATTGCTTCTTTGGATGGCTCGGAAAAGTTGAACTTCCGGGGCTTCAGCTTGAATGCACTATTCACGCTGGGCCGTACTCCGCTGTATCTTCCTTTCCTCCACGCGGCGTCAAGGTTTTGGAATCTAAGCTTTGATTTGTCCAACTTTCGAAGATTTCCAAGCTTTGATGGAATCCAAGCGCAATGAGGAAATCTTGCCTCAACTCTGATTTGGCCATGTCCAAGCCATAGGATGAATGTGCAGCCTCACTTTGTATGATGCTCGATCATTAGTTCACAACGGGGAGCTGGACATCCCAAGCTCAGTTCGCTGGTTTTCTAATGCTGGTGACCGCGACGACCATCATTAGTAGGGCTATCGGCGACACGCGCTTTGCCTATGCTTACTATCTCATTTCTTGCTTGCCCCGGGCTCCGGTGGATTCAGTGTCCGGTTGATTGAGGTTGCCCAAGGTTTGAAGGAGGGCAAGAGCTGCATTACCATGACATTGGCTGAGACATTGATGGGCTTAGACGCTTTTCATCGCTGGGAGACGGCTAGGCTTGCGGGGAGCCCATTACTATTACAGGTAATGTTTCCCACCCAATCTCACATATGTATTGCTCACATCACTTGGCCCTCAGGCTCAGTTTTTCTCACAAATCCCTTTTCTTAATTTTCTCTCATCGTACATCTCTCTATTATTTATTCTCTCATTTTTCGTCCCTCCCCAGGTGTGGTTGATGGACAAATTACAGATTGTGGAGTCTTGTCCAGCGTACTCAGCTCGCGGCTACTTTTTTCGACAACGCCTGGTCGATGCCCTGGATGAGGGGTGGTGGTACAATTGGATGTGCAGTTTGTCTGCAAACCGCATCGCTTGGCGCTGCCCTTGGCTCAATTTGCCGGCAATGAGTTACAATATGACTCGTCAACCTGGGATTCAATTGATTGGCATGACACACTGTGTCTTCTATTTTCCGTTTCGGTTCCGGCGACAGTTCAGACATGGTCAAACATGCCCCCCAGAGGGGATAAAGTACCCTGCTGCATTCCCAGCCCGAGGCGCACAGCTTGCCCGGTATGCCACAGCATGGAGGACTAGAGAGCTACTGGCCCCCGCTTCCACTTTCAGTTGCACTTTGTCTGATGAGTGCTAGGATTGGCTCAATGAAGAGGCATAGGAAGGGCCCACTTTGGCATCAGAGGCTTCGACCAGCTCTGGGAGGGGGCGCAGGAACACCTGACTTATCTGTGCCTCGGATTTATTGCTTTATTAGTACTTTCAAGTTTTCTTTATGAATGTAAGAAAAAGCAACTTCAATTTGTATGCAAGAGCAGGAGAACTCTGTATTGAAATCAATGAAATTGAAGGTTGTGGGTACTGAAAATTTTTCGCTTTGGTCCAAAAATGGTCTAAGTTGTAAAAAGATTAATTTTGAACAAAGTCAACTTTTATTAAAACTTTTCAAAACCATTTTCGATATGGATAAGAACTGGACACGCCTGAAATCTGTCACTGAGATGCACAACCTCGGATCCTAGCAACTAGAAAGTTGCCCCTAGTCTGAATAGTACCGCGGCACTGCACAGCAACGGAAAGTTGCCCCTAGTCTGAAAAGCACTGCACCAGAGATCATAACCGAACTCTTGAATGCTGAATAGATAAAGATGGCGATGATCAAATAGACAAAGTTGATCGGGAAAAAGTTTATGGCTGAACGTGAGGATGAAGTTGCCTACGTATCCCAAATATGGGAATCAAGCCTCACGTAGTTCAGGCTAGGGTTCACTCGAGTATTTCACTCTCCTTTTACGCTCTAACTTTTGCCAAGACTGCCTTTTGCGGGTTTTCATCCTTGCGAGCTCAGTTTTTTGTAATTTCAAATTTTTTGTGCTTTGACTTTTGCCTAGGTTGCCCTCTCGGGTTTTCGACCTGGCGAGCCTCTTAGGGGTAATATTTCTTCAACTTATCCATGTTGATCGGCTGTGAGAACTCTAGGCCATCTAGGTCCATCAGAACCATAGCTTCACCTAACCAGATAGACTTGATAATGTAAGGGCCAGTCCAATTGGGTCTGAACTTGCTCCTAGGGTCGTGGATGGGAGCTCGGTTGTCTTTGAGCACCAAATCTCCTTCTTTCAAATTCTTGGACATAACTTTCTTGTTGAAAGCCCTGGCAATTCTGCGCTGATAACCTTGAACATGGTACAGTGCTTTCAGTCTTCTCTCATCAAAGAGCATGAGTTCTTCAAATCTGCTCTGCTGCCAATCTGCTTCTGCTATTCGACACTCAGCCAACACTCGTAAAGACGGAACCTTAATCTCGATAGGTAGAACGACCTCCATCGCATAAACTAATGAATACGGAGTCGCCCCAGTAGAAGTTCGAATTGACGTCCGGTAACCCCACAGAGCAAACAGCAGCTTATCTAGCCAATCCCGGTAGGTTTCCACCATCTTCTGCAGTATGTGCTTGATGTTCTTGTTGGCGGCCTCAACCGCTCCATTGGTTTGCGGCCGGTATGTGGATGACTTATGAAAAGCCACGTTGTATTTCCCCAACAAGTCAATCACTTCCTTCTTGAAGTGGAAACCATTATCTGAAATGACCTCGTTTGGGACCCCATAATGACAGATGATGTTGTTTCTGATAAACTTTGCAACGTGTGACGCCTTCAACACCGCATAAGATTGGGCCTCAACCCACTTCGTGAAATAATCTATCGCGACTAGGATGAACTCATGCCCATTCGACCCCTTTGGAGTGACAGCCCGATCACATCGACTCCCCAAACTGAAAATGGCCATGGCGAAGTCATATTGTACAGCTTCGACGGCAGAATGTTCATGTGGTTTGCATGGATCTGACATTTGTGGCATCATCGAACAAAACCGATACAATCCTCCTCCATGGTGGACCAATAATAACCTTGTCTGAGGATCTTTCGCGCTAGCATTACCCCGTTCATATGCGCATCACATTCCCCTCCATGGATGGCCTCCATCAGGCGCTTTGACTCTTCAGCCTCAACGCACAGCTTATGCATTCCCAGATGACCTCTTTTATACAATTTACCTCTGCAGATGATGAATTGAACGGCCATTCTTCTTATTGCCCTTTTATCCTTGGTATTTACCCCTGGTGGATATGCTTCCTTCTCCAAGAAATTCCAAATATCGTAATATCAGGGGTTCTCATCTTGAACCTCATCTATAGCAGCAATCGACTCGTAAGCCGGCACAAACTTCTGGTCGATAATGACTGGACGCATCCGGACTCCAAACGGGATGTCTATCATGGAAGATAGAGTTGCTAGTGAATCTGCGAACCTGTTATTTTCTCTTAGTAGATGAGTGAAGTTTAGCTTCTCAAACTGAGGAATCAACAGGTCCAAGGTTTGGTGGTACATTATCATCTTTTCCTCTTTGACCTTCCAATCCCCCGTAGCTTGGGATACAATAAGGTTCGAGTCCCCAATGATGTCCAACCGTCTTGCCCCTAGTTCTAGGGCCGCTTCTAAACCAGCAATGCATGCTTCATACTCTGCTTTGTTGTTCGAGACTTTGAATCGGAGTTTAAATGCTAAAGGGATATGGGAATTGTCGGGTGCTATCAGCAACACCCCTATCCCATACCCATACTGGTTCGACGCTCCGTCAAAGTACATCGTCCAAAACTCATCTTCGATATGCAAAATGGCCTCATCTGGGAATAAGTACTCAACTGTTTCACCTCCTTCAACTAGATGATCGGCTAAGAACTCTGCTACCGTTCTTCCCTTGACTGACATGCGCGTCACATATTTCAGATCGAATTCGGAAAGCAACAGCAACCAACGAGCTAGCCTACCTGTAAGTGCCAGTTTCTCAAAGAGATACTTGATGGTATCTAATCTTGAAACCAGCATTACAGAGTGAGCTAATAGGTAGTGGCGCAGCTTCCTGGTAGCCCATACCAAGGCTAAGCAAGCCTTTTCCAACGGTGTGTAGCGAGTCTCATACTCCAGCATCTGCTTGCTCAGGTAGTAGATGGCTCTCTCCACTTTGTCCTCTGATTCTTGCGCGAGCATGCAGCCCATTGTAGTCTCAGTTACTGAAAGATACAAAATCAACGGTCTCCCCGGCTCTGGCGGTGACAACACGGGCGGGTTCTGTAAGTATTCCTTGATCTGTTCAAAAGCAGCTTGACATTGGCCGTCCCATTGGAATTTCTTTTCTTTCTTCAGGAGGCCAAAAAGTGGTTCACAAGTCAAGGTTAATTTTGAGATAAACCGTCTTATGAATTGCACTTTACCCAGAAAGCCTCGCACCTCCTTTTCAGTCCTTGGTGGTGGCATTTCTAAGATGGCCTTGATTTTGGAAGGGTCGACTTCGATACCTCTCTGTGTAATCAGAAACCCCAGCATTTTCCCTGCTGTAACACCAAACATACACTTCTAAGGATTCAGCTGCAACCGAAATTCTCTGATCCTTTGAAAGAACTTTTGCAAGGCGGTGTAGTGGCCCTCTCTTTC